>NC_133134.1:107276829-108767662 GCF_048418815.1 Hemitrygon akajei
CCCTGCGGAATACCACTAATCACTGGCAGCCAACCAGAAAAGGATCCTTTTATTTCCACTCACTGCCTCCTACCAGTCAGCCAATGTTCTAACCATGTTAGTAACCGTCCTGTAATACCATGGGCTCTTAACTTGGTAAACAGCCTCATGTGTGGTACCTTGTCAAAGACCTTCTGGAAGTCCAAATACACATCCACTGCATTCTCGTCATCTCCTCAAAGAATTCCAACAGTTTGACAGGCAGGATTTTCCCTCAAGAAAGTTATGGTGACTTTGTACTATCTTGTCCTGTGTCACCAAGTACGCTATCACCTCATCCTTAACAATTGACTCCAACATCTTCCCAACCACTGAGGTCAGGCTAACTGGTCTATAATTTCCTTTCTGCTGCCTTCCTCCTTTCTTAAAGAGTGAGTGACATTTGCAATTTTCCAGTCCTTTGGCACCATGCCAGAGTCAAATGATTTTGGAAAGATAATTTCTAATGCAACCACAATCTCTATGCTACCTCTTTCAGAACCCTAGGATGCAGTTCATTTGGTCCAGTTGACTTATGTACCTTTAGGTCTTTCAGCTTTTGAGCCCCTTTTCTATTGTAATAGTAACTGCATCCACTTCTCTTCCTTAACATATTACAACATCAGACATACTGTTAGTGTCTACCACAGTGAAGACTGATGCAAAATACACAATTAGTTCATCAGCTACCTTCTTGTCTCCTGTTATTATTTCTCCTGCCTCATTTTCCAGCAGTCCTATATCCACACTTACTTCTCTTTGATTTTTAACATACTTGAAAAAAACTTGTACTATCCACTTTGATATTATTTGCTAGTTTGCTTTCATATTTCATCTTTTCCCTTCTGAAGATTTTTTAGTTGCTCTCTGTAGCTTTTTAAAAACTTCCCAATCCTCTATCTTCACACTAATTTTTGCTTTGTTGTATGCCCTTTCTTTTGCTTTTACGATGGCTTTGACTTCCCTTGTCAGGCATGGCTGCACTATTTTACCATTTGAGTATTCCTTCATTTTTGGAATACATGTGACATGCACCTTCCTCTTTTTTCCCCAGAAATGCATGCCATTGCTGCTCTGCTGACATCTCTGCCAGCAGCTCCTTCCGATTTACTTTGGCCAACTTCTTTCTCATACAACTGTAATTTCTCTTACTCCATTGAAATAATGCTACACCAGACTTTACTTTCTTCCTATCAAATTTCAAGTTGAACACAATCAATTGTGATCATTAGTTCCTAAGTGTTCTTTTACCTTAATAAACCGGAGGCTCCCTAATTGCCTCCAGTTCATTACATAACACCCATGATCCCCTAATAGGCTCTACAACAAACTGCTCTAAAAAGCTATCTCTTAGGGATTCAACAAACTCACCCTCTTGAGATCCATTATCAACCTGATTTTTGCCAATTGACCTGCATGTTAAAATCTCCCATGACCACAATAATGTTGCCCTTTTGACTCGCCTTTTCTATTTCCTGTTGTAACTTGTGATCCACCTCCCTGCCACTGTTGGGAGGCCTGTATATAACTGCCATCAACATCCTTTTACCCTGCAGTTTCTTAATTCAATCCACAAGGATTCAACATCTTCCCATCTTATGTCACATCTTTCTACTAATTTGATACTACTCTTTACCAGTAGAGCCACACTAAACCCTGTACCTACCTTCCTATCCCTCTGATATAACATGTAACCTTGTAGGCAGTACCCTCTACCCAGTTTGCTTTACTAGACCAGTCAGCAGTGAACAGTGGTAATTTCTTAATTAGCTTACGAATCTTAACAGGACTGAATCATAGTAAAAGCCAATAAGAATGAACATTCTTATTTATAAACCACAGTTTGAGAATATGTCAGAAACTTCAGTAGGATTATTATCAGTTATCACAACTAGTTCTCACTAAGTACAATTAAACTCTGGCTGCGTAATAAAATTCAGTTCTATTGTACAAAACCTAAATATAAGGAAAACAGCTGCCTCACGTCCTTAGTTTTGAATGCCTACCAAGGTAATATGGGTCTGTCTTGTGATAGCAGAGAGATTGGTGAAGTCAGATGATTTGTACAAGACTGCATGAAGTGGAGATTTACATTAGATAGAGAACATCTTTGTTCCAACAATTTTCTTTAATGGAAATAATCATATGTATGAAAATACCTAAAATCACAACACATTATATAATTATTCTGTAAGTAGAAATTTGGATGCCAGTTGCCATGGAAATGTGATCAATGAGTAAGGGCACAATTTAGTAATTAGGAAGTTTTTTTTTAAACGGAGGTACTGAAGGAAGATGGGCCACTGAATGCAATTATTGAATTAAAGACACAAGAGATTCTATAGATGCTAGAAATCTTGAGAAACACTCATAAAATGCTGGAGGAATTAAGCAGTTGAAGCAGCATATATGGAGGGAAATGAACAGTGAATGCTTTGGGCTGAGACGCTTGATCAAGACTGGAAAGGAAGGGGGCAGAAGCCAGAATAAAAAAGTGTGGGGGCAGGGGAAGGAGTAAAAGCTGGCAGGTGATGAGGGGGAAGGTAGGTGGGATAAATTAAGCAGCCGGAAAGGAATAGGTGGTAAATGAATGTAAAAGCTAAAGAAGAAGGGATCTAATAGGAGAGGGCAGTGGAGCATGATTCTGAAAGGAAAAGTTAACAGGTCTGAATGACATGGTTAGAAAACAAATCTACAAGACAAAATATTGTTAGGGTTCACTGATTTCTTCTTCTATTTCTATAGTGAACAAATCATTAAAAGTAGTTGAAACCATGCATTGAAGCAGAGCTACGGGCTTCCACACACAAAACTTAGCACTTTATGCATGGTTGAACTCATGTGAACCATTAATTAGGTAAAGGTCTTCCCTCTACAAGCTCCTAGCTATTGTGAACAGTGGACATAATAGAGTCACAAGAGAAATCGGAACTAATTTCAGAAGATGCAACACCACTCCGCAAGGTTAGGCATTCACAAACATTTCCCCACCTTGTGAATTCAAGCATTGCACACAGCACCATTACATTCTGCTGATAAAGGTAACTTTAATCACACTTACACAATCTTGGAATGCCTGATAATTAACATGCCCTCTGGAAATGTCACTGCTATGGGAGGGGAGAAAAAGAGAAGGAGAGAAACGAAAATGGATTGAAGCTAGGAGATTGGGAGAATTATGGCAGAAGTCAGAAAGCTGGAGCAAAAATGAAGGAAGGTGAAAGGAGGGAGCGAAGGAAGTAAGAGGAAGGGATAGAGGTATGGAAGGAGATAAAAAGAAAGGAAAATAGTAAGAGGGAGAGAAGGAAATAGGGAGAAGGGAAAGAAGAAAGAGTATCAACAACAACCTATGCTTTATTTTTGAAATTTAATTCTTGCAACACCAGTATACACACATTCATGGCTCCAAAATTCACAGATTTTTGATTAGCCAACATCCCTCACCTTCACATCATAGCTACTGGGGAAATACGAAACATTTTTCTAGATGACATCCTTGAAGTGTTTTATTCCACAGGGACCATATCATTCTAACAGAATCAGGTTTCCTATCACTGACTTAAATGTCATGAAATTTATTACTTTGCAACAGCAGTACAGTGAAAAGATATGAGATAACTATAAATTACAAAAACAAATAAACAGAGCAAAAAAAAGGAATAATTAGTGTTCATGGGTTCCTGGACCATTCAGAAATCTGGTGGCAGAAGGGAAGAAGCTGTTCCTGAATAATTGAGTGAGGGTCTTCAGGCTCCTATAGCTCTTCCCTGATGGTAGTAATGAGAAGAAGGCCTGTTTTGGATTGTTAAAGAGTTTGGCAACCTCTTGGTTAACAACTATTGTGAGAATAATTAACAGTATTAGTATATTCAGGCATGTGACAATTCTGTATTGAATTTAATATGTTTTATCTACCTCTGCAGTTATACAAAATTGTTTTAATTAATAAACCCAAAAAGAAAGCTTCCGTCTTGGGTGATTTTAGAGATGTTGGTTAGCTCACTGCATATCTGTGCTCACACACATAGTGAGGACAGTAAATGGATGGTGTGATCCTTAGGGATGCATATCACTTTCTTGAGGTACTGCCTCTTGAAGATATCCTTAATGATGGGGGGGGGGGCTTGCTGATAACAGGCTAGCTAATACTGGTCCAGTTAAATTCTCTGCAATCTTCTATCTTTACGTGAACTGAGAAAATGACATGTGTACAGACAATCAAGACATTAGCAGTGCATAGTGAGGAACACTGCCCACTAGTTTGATAATGATCACAAAGGGCATCAATTCTGCATTCAGCTACTGACTTCCTCAGGTACAAATGGTCATTCTTCCCTTCTGAAGCAGCTGAGACAATACCAAGTCTGGGCTTGAAGCAGCGTGTGGGTAGAGGGTCTCTTTTACCTTCACGTCTGATGGCAGAAATTGATAGAATAGGAGACCTTTTTTTAAATTTAGACACATTTTCACTCTCATTGTGACCAGTGAGGTGTGATTTAATTCTACAACATTTTTCATGCATAACATTGTTATAATCCTCCCTCTTATTTCATTTCTTCCCTCTTACCTCTTTCCATTCCTCCTACCTCTTTTGCCCTCTTCAACCTCTTTCCTTTCCTCCCTTCTCTTTACATCCTCCTTTGCTCCAGTCTTATGCCTTCTTCAATCTTCCATCCATCCACAATGCATTAGGACCTTAAGACATAGGAGTAGAATTAGGTCTTTTGGCCCATCAAGTCTGCTCCACCATTCTATCATGGCTAATTTATTCACTCACTCAAACCTACTCTCCTACCTTCTCCCTGTAGCTAATGTGGCTCACCCAATACGCATCCTCCTCCTCTCTTTGATCTAGAACCCCTTGTCTTCTCTCTCTCTCTCTCTCTCTCTCTCTCTCTCTCTCTCTCTCTCTCTCTCTCTCTCTCTCTCTCTCTCTCTCTCTCTCTCTCTCTCTCTCTCTCTCTTCATTCTTCAAATAATCAATGCCACTGGGCTATTAACTTCACCAGGATTTTACAATGGGCAGTTTGCACCCAGGTGAATAGTCAAATCAGTTTAAGTTTATTTTGTAGCAACAATCAGAATGAGACTTCCTGGGAACCATTGGGAAGAAGCCTCCTGAGTGAGATAGAATAAGCCCCACCGACACCATCAACAGAAGACTCAGCTGTGTTCCCAAATCAACTATCAGTTAACATTTGTTAAGTTCTACCAGATACCTATAGATGATGTGGAAGAGGGAGCAGTAGGAGCAGGAGGAAGAAAGAGGAACAGAAGAAAGGATAAAAGGGAAGAAAGAGAGGAGAGAAGGAAAGATAGATTGAATGGGAAGGATGGCCGGAGTCAGAAGGCTGGAGCAAAAAAAGAAGTAAAGAGAAAGAAGGGAGGGAAAGAAATAAGAGGGAAGGAAAAGGTTATGGAACAAGATAATAGGAAAAGAAAATAGTAAGAGGGAGAGAGGAGATAAGGAGAAAGGAAAGAAGAAGAGGTATCAATAAGGAGCTATGCTTTATTTTTGAAATTCATTAAAACACCAGTGTACATAGAAATTTCTAAGTCTTTGGTGATATATTGAATCTCCTCAAATTTTCAATGTATTAGAAGCCATGGGCAAGCCTTCTTACTAACAGCATCAATGTGCTGAGCCCATTCTATATGCCTCCTAATCACCATCTGATATTCTATCAACATCAGTAGTCTGAACTGCACTTAGCCCTATAATACAGAGAGAATCAAATAGTGGGCTAAGCAAATATTCTTGAGGTGCACCTATATCATTTGTCAATGAGGTGATATTATCGCCAATTGCACTGAACATATTCTCCCAAAAAAAGTCAAGAATCCAGTAGCAGAGTGAGGTGCAGAAGCCCAGGCTTTGAAGCTCATTGATTAGTCCTGAGAGGATGATGGTGTTGAATGCCAAGCTGCAATGATTAAACAGCGCCTGATGTAAGTTTTGCCGCTGTCTAGGTCCTCCAAAGCAAAGAGGATAGCAGTGGAAGAAAAACGACTTTAGAGATCAGACTTCAAGCGGTGATACCTATATTCAGCATGATATCATGGAGAGCTTGCAGAAATGTGCTGCATCCTGATTATGAAAGACTGTCTGCTGTCTGTAGGTCTTAGCTCAGGATATTGCATTACAAAATTTCATTGGGTTACAAAGTTCAAATAGAAGAATACAAGTTAGCTACTTAATTCATTAACCATTTCGATGACTCTTCTTCCACAATTCCCTCCCTCAATTTTAAAGATAAGTTTCAGCAAAAGGGGCTTCATACCCCAAATGTAAAGGTCTCATAGCTAAATAATTCTCCTCTTTGTTTTCCTCATCCTCTGGAGCTTTCCTTCCCCAATAATAAGAGGCCGATTGCTTCCCTGGATGGTATTGCTCTACATAAGCATTGCAGTGTGAATACAACTATAATTATTGCACCAATGGTGAACCATTACAGCCCACGAACCAGTCAGGCTTCTAAATGGCCACCATCCTCCGGGAGGGCTGCAATTATGAAAATGGTCCCTACTTTGTCTCCAGTTTGTCTAATGTAATCAGTTAGATGAGTTATATTTTCTGATTCCGCAGAGATATAAATACAACATTCTTGTCCTATTAGGGCACAAGTGCTTCCTTTTTTAGAGTCTAGGGCCATTCTGTTATGTAATTCCACAGATTTTACTGTTACTATTTCAGCTGATATTTCTGAAAAGGCTTCTCTCATTTCACCAAAATCATATGATGTTTCAAATTTTCTAATGCAGAATCCATGATAATCAATTCTTTTATTATTTGTCCCATCCCATACATTAGAAAGGTTATCATCCAAAGTCTTTCACTCTCTGTAATTGCCTGTTTCCTTTCACAATGAAGCTAATAATCCAAATTGTAAGTATGATGCATAAATAGTTTTACCCAACCTAAATAACAATCCCCAATCCAATCTTTGGCAACCTTGGATGTGGCCAGTTTGGCAATCTGGTAAACAGCATTGAGGTTGGTTTCATTCATTCCTTTATACCATCCTGAAGTTAATGTCTGATTACGGATGCTCTGTCCTACAGGGGTGCCTTTTCTGTAAGCTCTTATTCTTCCCCAATATTCAGAGGATGTATCTAATTGCCCTCTAACTTCCAATTTGGGACTAATTAAGTGAGATTTGTTGTAATTGGGGAAATACCATCCTGTAAAATATTTGCTTCTTACTGATCCTGGATGTGTGAAGTTTCTCCAGCAGGTAAATTCAGTTCTATTAAAGGGTACGGCATTCAAAGAGATTCACCCTTCTCTAGAATGGGGAATGGCAAAGCATAAATATCCAGCAACTAGACACATTAGCATGGTTAACAACTCATAAGCTATTTTCAAGAAGGTATTTGTGTGTTTCCTTTCTCTCACTAAAGTGAGGATAAGAATCCGTCCCATCATAACAGTCACTAAATTTTTCTTCCTGTAGCTTTTTAACTTTTTGTTTTTCTGTTTAGCCTTCAGGGAGGGCAATGTTCCCAGTTTGCACTGAGTTCTGTGAATCCTGCACTTGGTAAGGGCCTTTCCACTTAGGAGAAAGAGTCTTTTTCTAGTGATTTAACAAACAAATAATCTCCTTGTTTAGAATGGGGAGTATAGCTTTCCGCAGGTCTGGGCAGCACCTGTACCACCTTCTCATGATTTGCAGTATTGCCCCTCAAAGAGCATGGGCCTTACTGCAAAATATTCTCACCAGTCCAAATGCGACCACTCTGAGTGGGTGCCAATGGGGGCTGTATTCCCATTGGCATAGGTCTGCCCATAAATATTTCAAAAGAAGTCAGCTTAGTTGTATGGCTAACTTGATTTTGTAGGGTATACTGTGCTATATGCATTGCCTCAACCCACTTCAAGTCAAGTCAAGTTTATTGTCATTTCGACCATAAACTGCTGGTACAGTACACAGTAAAAATGAAACAATGTTTCTCCAGGGCCCTGGTGCTACATGAAACAACACAAAACTACACTAGACTATGTGAGACAGCGCAAGGCTACACTAGATCATGTAAAACAACATAAAAACTGCACTAGGCTACAGACCTGCACAGGACTACATAAAGTGAACAAAACAGTGCAGGGCAGTAGAATAATTAATAAACAAGACAATAGGCACAGTAGAAGACAAATTACAATATCAGTCTAGACTCTGAGTATTGAGGAGTCTGATGGCTTGGGAGAAGCAACTGTTGCACAGTTTGGTCATGAGAGCCCGAATGCTTCCGTACCTTTTGCCAGATGGCAGGAGGGAGAAGAGTTTGTGTGAGGGGTGCATGTGGTCCTTCACAATACTGTTAGCTTTGCAGGTGCAGCATGTGATGTAAGTGTCTGTAATAGCGGGAAGAGAGACCCCGTCTCCTGGCAGACCTTCATAAGTGTGTTTTCAATACTGCATTCATGCATTCCACTGATCCAGAAGACTGAAGCTGTTAAGTGATACGTAATTGGCAATTGAATCCTAATGCCTGATTAAGTGCTTTAATGACTTGGGCTGAATTGAGTTCCCCTTTCACTGTTGATGTTTGTAGGGACTCCAAGTCTGGGGATGACATTTTACTACAGTGCAGGTATCTTCCTTTCCAGTAGCAAATGCCTCAACCCATTGAAGAATATGACTACAATTTCCAGCATATACCTATACACATTTTGTGCCGGCATGTGCACATAATCAATCTGCCGACTAGCAAAAGGCCCCTCGGGTGTGTATAAGTGGTTAAATTTCACTGGTGTTTTATATACCTTCTGGACAGCCACTGACAGTAGCAAAGAGAGCGGGCAAAAAAATAGCCAGTAACAGGTTAATAATCAATTGGGATGCTGAATAGGATTTTCAGAAGAGATAATAAAATCTCTATGTTTCCAAAGGGTACCGAAATCATGGGTTACCCCAAATGCAGAACAAGAATTGGTATAAATAGTGACCGATTTACCTGTAGCTATAGTACAAGCCTGTGTATGAGCAAAAAAGCTCTGCTGCCTATCCAGATGTCCTAAGAGGGAGCGCATAAACTTCCAATGTTTCAAATGGAGATACAATAGCATAATCAGAAAGCATCTGAGCATCTGACAAGCAGAAGGAGGAACCATCAGTCAGCGTTGTCAGGGTTATTGAAAGATGTATCCAGAAGATGAGAGTGAGGCGACGTAGTAGCCTCTACTACAGCTGCACAATCATGAATAGAAATACCATCAGTGTCTGTGAGGGGCATAAGGGAGGTGGAGTTTAAGGCAGGGATTCTCTGGAAAGAGAGATTAGGTTTAGATAGTAACATGACCTCATATCCAGTCCTTCTGGCTGCCGTAAAATGCTGTGTGGCAGCTGAATTTAGAAGCAGCAAGGCTCCACGGGGATCCAAAATGATATAAGGGTGATCTGACACTATAGGATTGGGTTTTTCTGCCATAGTTTGCAGTGGCAGCAACAGACCATAGGCATCCAGGCTTACCCTTACAACTGGTGATAATTGTACAGGATAATAGATAATGGGTCTCCTGAGATCCCTGTGTTTGCAATTCCCTGTTTTTCATTCACAAAGAGCTGCAAGGGTACTGAATAGTCTGCATGCCCAATACAGAAGCAGTAGATAGAGCAGTTTTCAGATCAGCAAAAGCGGTCTTCATTTCTTGTGTCCGTTGTACCTCATTAGACATACTCGTCTTAGCGGCATTCGATATTCAGGGATCCAATATCTGCAATAATTAACCATGCCCAAGAAGGATAACATTTCAGTTCATGTTCGTGATGGGGGAGCATTGAGGTTGGCCTTAATCCTGTCCCGGTCAAAGTTCCAGATCCCTCATGAAAGTATGTGCCCCAAATACTGCATTGCAGGTTGGCAAAACTGGAATTTGCTAAGGGACACTTCATGTCCTTTTTTGCCCAGGAATATCAGCAGAACGGTATTTTTATCAAAACCAATGATTATGGGAGATGCCATGAGTAAATCTGCATATTAAAGGGTCTAGCTGCATCCTGGTAGCTGGAGCATATTCAAATCTTGTCTCACAGTGGTGGTATATACTGAGGGGTTCTCAGTGTAAACTTGCGGCAGCCTGGTCCAAATACATTGTCTGCCACATATGTAAACACAAAGAAATACTGACTGTCTTCATATAAGGGACTAGAGAATGCAGAATAGAGGTCTATTACAGAATAGCATTTGGAGGGAGGCAGGCTGGAAAGGATAACGTTGGTATTTGGAACCACGGGGGCAAGAGGAACAACTATCTTATTGATAGCTCAGAGATCCTGCACAAATCTCCATTCAGTACTCCTTCTTAGATTGGGAATTGGTAATATAGGTCTGTTACAAGGGCTGCTGGTAGCAATCAGAACTCCTTGTTCTAAGAGGACTTCTGTAACTGGCCGGATAACCTCCATAACTTCAGGTGACAAATTGCCTTATGGATGGTAACTCTGCATTATTTTTTAGGTGAGCAAGACTGAGATGATTCTTATGCAATACCCAGAGGGAAGAAGGGTACTGGAGTTAATAAAAATGAAACTGAGTATTCTGTGGAAGGAGGAGGAGCATACATTGAGCTGAACTAGAAAATGGGGTGCAAAGCAAACAGTCTGTCTGGTCCGAAAAAAACTGTCAAACCATATTACCATTAGGTAGGGGAACATACTGCACGGGTATTTATAGCTTGCAAAGCCTCTACTATAGGTCCAAGTGACTTGAGGGTAGTGGGTGGCTTTACTGCAATAATAATACAAGATGCTGATTCACCTATTTCAAATAGTTCTTTCTGGATTTTTGTCAATTATACTTCTGTGGCCATTCCCTCATGGTCATAATAGACACACCAGTTAAAGAAATGTTCTCTGCCTGTTCCAAGACAAGACAGACTCTTTCACTAAACTCAGACGTTTGCTTTTCAGTGAACAGAGCTGTACAATGCACCTGAGCTAAAACTTACCAGTCAGGAGGATATGTCACAAATAACAAGCAGTAGTGGGAAGGCAAGGCTGCAGGTTTTCAACAAGGGGTTAATAGGCAACTGCCAGATATACAGAGCAGCCTCGAGTGGTGTTACAATCTTTTGCATCATCGTAGTATTTAGCCTGCTGTTTTTCTTTTTTGTTTGCTCTCTAAATTCATTCCTTTAAACTCGAGGGTTCTGCTTGTGGCTGTGCTGGAGAACAAGCTCCAGTAGTTGTACTTCTTACGTCACTTTGTGAGCCGGCAAGTCTCCAGCAGGTGGATTCCTGGCGGGGCTTCCACAACTGTCCCGCCATCTTGGTGATTCAGTGGGGCTGCCCCTGGTTCTGTCTCTTTGTTGCAGGTATTAACAATAAATCTTCTACATCTGATTCAGGGTTTTGACTCTATATTTTTATACAGTTTAGATCTTTAAACCGAGGCTACTGACCCTGCAGGCCCGATGCTTCAGGTGGCAGCTGAGTTGGTGCTTTTCCAGAATTCATTCGTTTGTGGTGTTGATGCCACTTACATACCTTCAACCATTTATTGAAACAAGTTATCATATAATCATAATCCCATGTTGGATCTCCTCCCCCACTCTGAGTTTCTTCTTTTCAAAACTCTATTTTCTTTAAATCAAATGATTATCCATAGGGCCATTTCCCTTGCAACCACACTAAGATCACAAGGGAAAGGAATCATATACCTGCTATCTCCTGTTTACAACTGTACCTTATCAGCCGGGGAGCCGGACAGAATTAAAAGCTCACACATCTACTCATGCTTCGCCTGCCTCTTTCTCGTCTTTTTCTTCAGCTTGACAGGGAATCCCTTTCCTTCCTTCTTCTTTGCCTTGCAGCTACTGCTTCCCATTCTCTACTTACCTGTGTCCTGTAGTTTGATATTTTAGTACAGTGTACTATTGAACAGAACCCTGTTCCATTCACCCTTGAAGTTTCATTCTGTGAGTTTTTTTTTATTTACTGAACTAGCAGTGTCATGGTTCTCTTTTCTGTCTTTCCTAGTTGGTCTTGCCTGTCCCAACCCTCCCAGTCCTAAAGAGCAGGACCAGGGTGGCTGAAAGTGGATCACACGACAACAGCCCAGTGAATCTGTGGATGCAAACTTTCCTCTGTTCGGGACATTTACAGCAACAGGTGCATAAAAAGGGCCCGGAGGATCATCAGGGACTCCAGCCACTCCAACCACAAACTGTTCCAGCTGCTTCATCTGGCAAATGGTACTGCAGCCAGGACGAACAGGCTTTGGGACAGCTTCTTGCACCAGGTCATCAGATTTATCAATACACACTGATCTGATTGCACATCTGAACTGAAGGCAATATCCATACATTTTTTCTGACTGTACTTACATGTATGCAAAACAATTATGTATACAATCTTAGTGTTTGGGCAATATCCTCCCACATTTCCCTTCCTTATCACTTGTACATAGCGATGGAGACACAATATAAAGGTTTTTACTGCCTCATGTTGTGAGGTGGATGTAAGAAATAAAATTCTAGTTCTAATTCTAATTCTGGTCAACAACTTTTGGTCAAGATGATGCCAGTGAACAACAATTTCTCAGGTGATATCTTTCAGATAGCAAATTTTTCCAAATATTGCACTTTTTCTATGCCTTCCACTTGATCTTTTTGTCTTGTTTGTGTTATGAAAACTGCTGGAGCCTGTGACATGCAGTTCGAACCTCGATCGAAGCTTCCAGCACTGTGCTGTGTCCATAGAGCTGCCTCGTTGAGATCAGAGAGGGGGAGCCGTAAAGGTCCAAGAACACAAGTGGACTCATGGAAACGTCCAGAGACAAGGCGTAGGGTCATGAATGACTCTGTCTCGAAGCAGCAAAAAAGATTGAAGCATCGATGTGAAAGCAGAGCGGGTCAGTGATGGCACCCAACAGAGACGGTCAGCAGATGGATTGGCGTGTTCAGCATTCAGACCTAGGTCAGCAGGCACTCTTTATAGAAGGACTGAGTTTGTATGGCTGCTATCCTCATTATCAGATAAAAAGACATCTTCCATATTCTGGAATTTATATGATTATTGGACATTACTTTATATTAATTTCCTTCAGATTTTCATTGTTTTCTTTCTTATGCAGGTGGGTAATCTGTTTATTTTTTGTGTATGGTGGGTTGGGGTTTGGTGCTACTGTCACTGGTCTTTTCTGTGAGTGAGGGCACCAGGGATTGATTTGTGTAGGCATTCATTGTTTGTTATTGTGGCTATTGTTTTTGCTGTGGGTGAGGGGGAATTTGGAGTCTGTAAGTTTTGTTTCTTTACTTCTTTATGCTGGTGGGGAGGGGTGGCGGAGTTGATGTCTTTTCCTTCATCACCACCCATGCTCTTACTGTATTTAATAGCTATCTGAGGTAAACAAATATCAGAGTTATATGGTACATGCATACTTTGACATTAAAATGAACCTTTGAACCTTTGAATTTCTCTAGTGTGGTCTTTCCTACTTGGTATTGTTTGCCCCATCTCTCCCACTGCTATGGATCAGGACCTGGGTGGCTCAAAGTGGATCATGCACAATATTTTCTTTAGTTGTGGTCCTTCCTACTTGGTCTTGCCTGTCCCATCTGTCCTACTCCTAAGAACAGGATCAGGGTGGCTGAAAGCGGATCACACAACAATATTTTCCAAACCCTGAACTGGCAAATTTAGTTCAATCTCATTTACCAGGGATCCTGCCGACTATACCAGTCGGTGGAAGAAAAGTGACTTTAGAGTCCAGTCTTCAAATGGTGATACCTTTATTGAGTATGATATCATGAAGAGTTTGCAGAAGTGTGCAAGGCTGTAAGTTACAAGGCAATTTCAGCATATATTCTTTACAGCCTGGAACTGTAAAGAATTGATGTGATTAGATGTGGTTACACCTGAGTTCAATATTCTATGCAGAAAATTAAAATAATTTTCAAACCACTTTGTTACTAGGATGACTTTAACTAGTCGCATTGCTGATCTAAATTTGCTCTAAATGCTCACTAGTAAGAATACATAGACTAGTAGGAACAATCTTGGGATGTTCAATCAGCTAGATTCATTGACTACTAAACTCCAGGTTAGAGCTAATTCATAGATGTATTTGATCAAAATATTCTCATGGTGATCAATGCTAAATAGTAACTTTTGACTCTTGAATTTGACATGTCCTAATCTTAATTGATTAGGCAAAGAACCTGAAGTTCAGGATAAGGTGATTGAGAGATTATATCAAATTTCAACATTCTAAAGCATCCTTCTCTTACCTTTCAATAAAATTAGAATCCTGTATTGAATTTCTCTTTTATTTGGTTCCAGACCCTTACAGGTTGATCTCTGGTAACACACTTGAACAGTGTAAGGCCATCATGGAGCCCTAGTGGAGGGAAAGGAAGAGACGCGAGAGAGGAAAGTCATCCTTCTTTTTGTCGGTCTCGGAGATGTTAACTGTTGCTCAGCAATACACATTACACCACTATAGATTTGTCCCTGATTATCACATTCTTCTTTACATGTGAAGTAAAAATATAATTTTCAATGTGCATATAATTTAACCAATTTATTTTTAATTTGCTGTCAACAATATTGGCTCCTCCCAATATTACACAAAATTAATTACTTTAAAAATAACTGATTCTCTTATTTTTGTATCCTGACATTCCTTTTAACCTCTTCCAGCTTTCTGACCAGCGTGTTCTATCTCTACTGCTCCACAATTCATCTGCTCAGTGTATTGATTGCTGCCAGGCTCACAAGGTATCATTTCTCCTCACCTTCTATGAAGACTCCAACCTTATCAGTAAAACATGTCATTCACTGGCTGAAGCTTGGCTTGTAGGTGATTTGATCTCCAGGTGTATGCTGGAATTAGAAAGATTTATGTGAGAACATCTGATAATGCAACCACTCTTCAGCATTTTTAAGCTGTTGTGCTGAGTGTTTACTCTCCTATCAGCCATTTTGTGCTATCACCTCTAGTGGTCTTTCATGCAACAGATTTACCAATTAACAAGCTCAGCAAAGAACCACTTTGTTCAGGAGAATAGGCTTTTTCTACTGTTTACTACTAAGATATATTTGTTGATTACTAAATTGCATTCTCTATGGATTCTGAAACATATTTGTATTGAATTATATAAAATATGTAAAATTATTAGACATCACTTATTATGATGCAATTTTAAATGCACATACAGTATATAAATAATAATAATCAAATTAATACATGTGAGTGTTTAGATAGCCAAAAAAACCTTCATCCATTTCACGGTCTGCTTTTGTTTTAATCTTGTTATTTTTGTTTTTCCATCTTGTTAATAATCTCAACGTATTACTGGGCTCACTATCTCCTTGCCGTACTCTGGCTCATTGTTATTTGAGATACAATCCCCTATGGTGGCATTATCTGCAAACATGTAGATGGAGTAGAGGAGAAAGTGACCATGGAGTTGTGAGTGTATAGGGAATAGAGTAAGGCACCAAAGATTCAGACTTGTGGGGCTTTAGCGTTGAGAATAATCATGACAGGTGTATTGTTGCCTGCTTTTACTGTCTGCTAAATGTTGGTCAGGATTTCATGGATCCTGTTGCAAATAGAGCTGTTGGGTCCCAGGTCTAAGAGTTTGGAGATGAGTTTGCTTGGTGTTATAGTACTTGGAGCTGCAACAATAAACAATAGATTAACATACGTAGGTATGCTTGCTGTCCAGTTGCATCAGAAATGAGTGTAGGGCCAGGAAGATAGCATCTGTCAAAGACCTGTTTTGATGGTGGGCAAATTGCAGTTGGCCGAGTTTGGCTGGGAGGCTGGAGTGAATGCATGTCATGACCAGCTTTTTGACACATTTCATGGTGGTGGATGCCAGAGACACTGGGCAGTAGTCATTAAGGCTCAAGGAGGCTGCCGGGATGGGTAGCAGCATTTTGTTCAAAACATCCATAGGATGAATTAAGCACATGGGGAAGGGTTGTGCTGTTGTCAGCAATCCTTCCGAAACTCATTTTGTAACCCATTATAGCATGGAATACTACTCAAGGCAAACACCTGAGCAACACACACAAAATACTGAAGGAACTCAGTAGGCCAGGCAGCATGTATGGAAAAAAGGCAAACATATTATTCCTTAGGTAAGTAGATCGAACCTTACAAAAGCATGGGTGTGGTTTTACTCTGCACAATTGCAGCTGAACTTCCATACATTACTACTTCAAACCCTTTGCAATAAAAGGCCATCCTAGTGTTTGCACATTACATTTAACTTCCTTTAAAAAAACAGGATTTTTCTGTACACCAATATTCTAATTTTGTATCACTAAATTAGTTAAAGTATTGTATTATTTCTAAGAAAGTGAATGATTTCATACATTCTTAAGTTATACTTTGTCTGCCACCATTCCTGTTCCCTTCTTTTATTGCCAACATTCTTTAGCAACCTCTTTGTTCACTTCATAATTCACTTTCCCACCTGAGATTGTGTGTTTAGCAAACACAGAAACATTACATGTTGCTTATACATTGGGGCCGTTACAGATTATTAGCTGAGGACCCAGTAGTAGCCTTTGCAGCAAACAATTAACATATTAAACAAAAGGATGCAGTAGTTAGTGCTTTTGCTTTATAGCTCCAGCAGTCATGGTTCAAACCTGACCTCTGGTGCTCTCTGTATGGAGTTTCCATGTTCTCCCTGTGATTGTCTTGGTTTCTCCGGGTGCTCTGGGGTTTTCTTCCATGTCCCTAAACTGCACAGGTTAGTAGGCTAATTTTCAACTGCTCATTGGCTCTCGCGTAGGTATATATTGGAGAATTGAGGAAGTTCATGGGAAGTGTGATTGAGTAGTTTTTGGGAGACTGATTGATGAAATTACTTTGAGAGTTAGCATAGGCTGGATGGGACAAATGGAAAACATAGGAAACTATCTGTCATCTTGTAAACATTAGTTTATTCTCAGTGTATTCTTTCATCAATCTTATATGTTTATAAATATTACCACAACCCTATGAGGATTTACTTTAGGAATGAGACATCAAATGTTTTGAGATTCTATATATCAGCTACACCTATCAATTGGCCCTAATATTAATATCAATTACTTTAAGTTACTCAAGGCCACTAGAACTTTGGATCTCTTCTCTATCCATTGATAACTTGACAATAGAAGAAACAAAAACTGGGAAAGGCAATTCACTTCTTCAGATCTACCCTATGACTTAATACCAGGCAGATCCTTGTGGGTTGTTCACTTTCTTTCTTGGCTTTATATTACTTAATTTCCTTGGCATGAAATTGCTCTCAATCTCTATCTTGAATGTGCAGTCCTCAGCTAATGAGCATGCACTCCTTCAGGACTGCACCCTTCAATAAGACCTTTCATCTTAGTGCCATTTCCCTACACCAATGCACCTCTGCTCTTGGGGTCCCACTCCTTATTTTTAGACTGTGCCCCTTATTCTCCAGTCAAAGTTCTTCCAGTTTGAAAGTCCCTCCAGCAATCATGTTGTCTTTTATTTTTGCACATAGCTGAAGATCATACAATCATTTATTTTTATATTAATTTTAAATTTCCATAAAATCATTTATATTAACATTCTTTTTAAAATTCTTTCTGTTATATTTTATGCTATGATTTATGTTTACGTCGTGTTCACTTTTTTATGCTTCGAATAATTCTCCTTGTCTTCAGATTTATGATTTACAAGGGCCGTGAATACAGATCGGTAGGTACCTGCTGATTTAGATTTAACTGAGACGCACAAGGAGTTTGGAGCCAGGGCAAAGGGTTACCTCATAATGATTAGTTTTCCTCAGAATGTGCGCCCATGAGCACATATACAATGTCTGTGCATTTAAGTTCCCATCCAAATGTGATCAAATAGAAATATCTATGTATGCCCTGGATATATACCAAAGATAAAGCAGAATGCGTAGTGAGATTTGAGCATGTTAGCAAATTTCAAAGGGGAATTGGATAGTTTTTGTGTTTTAAGAATGTCTGATAAGTGTGGCTGTAGCTGCCAACAGATTGCCTGGATTTGAGGGTATTAGCTATAAGGAGAGGTTGGAAAAACTTGGGTTGTTTTTGCTGGAGCAACAGAGACAGACAGGAGACCTGCCAGAAGTTTATAAAGTTATGAGACATATATAGGGTAGACAGATAGTGTTTATGTTGCCAGCGTCAAAATGTTTAATCCTGGAAAACAAACGTTAAAGGTGACAGCAGAAAGTCCAAAGGAGATGTGCCAAGTATAATTTCTTTCATACAGAGAATGATAGGTCCCTGGAATGCACAACCAGAGGTGGTAGTGGAAAGCAGATAGGATAGATGAGTATAAGAAGGTCTTTGATGGGCCCATGAATATGCAGAGAAGGAAGGGATTTGGGCCATGTGCAACAAGAAGGGATTAGCTTAATTAGTTAGCAGCAGCCCATCAGTATTGCCACACATTCTTGCTCCAATTTATCATGCCCACAGTGCTCAGCAGAATAACACACAACACAAAAACAAAGCATAACACAACAAGCAACAAAACAACAGGAGCAGAACAAACCCCTTTTCTCACAGCATCTACCCCTGCACCTGGACAGTCTTCCAATGCCAGGACAGAACAGGCCTCTGGGCCTCCAGTCTCCAATTTCCAGGCTTCAGCCATCGGGCTTCACCTTCTGGAATTCCTATCGACCTTTGGGCTTCAATGTTCAGTTTCGACTCCCGGACTAGCTGATGATAGGACCCTGAACTCCAGTCTCAAACTCCAGCCTCACTGATCACCGACATCCGATTCCAGGAACTACTGACCTGTGACAGCCCAACATCCATGGATGTCCTTTGTAACAAGTCCATGTTGCTGGCCTTTAGGCACGGAGCAGAGGCATTGATTCCCGATGTCTTTCATCACTTCGGGTATAGAGTGGAGGCCGGGAGATCTGGAGGCATAAATAATAGCTTCTGGTTAATCAAACATAGCTGCAAGGCTCTGAGTGGATCTGCTTCTATTAGGTTTGGCAATTGGAGTCCTTGGGGCTCAGCAGATAGCTGTAGGCAAAGGTCAAGTGCCAAGTTGTTCCCCTCCGTGAACTCTGTCTATACTTTTTGGTGCCTCGTTAAAGCAGCCAGCATAATCAAAGACCCGCTCGTCTCGGACGTTCTTTCTTTTCCCTTCTCCTATTGGGCAAAAGATTGTAAAAAGCCTGAAAGCAGGCTCCAGGACAGCTTCTAACCCCCATTATAAGACTATTAAATAAGGTGGATTCTTGACCTCACAATCTACACCCTTATAATCTTGAACTTTATTGTTTACTTGCACTTCACTTTCTCTGTAGCTGTTACACTTTATTCTGTATTGTTCTTGTTTTACCTTAATCTACCTCGATGCATTGTGTAATGATGTGGTCTCTATGAACAACATGCAAGACAAGCTTTTCACAGAATCTCAGTACATCTAACAATAATAAAGAAAAACCAACAAAAAAATCAAGAAAAACAATGCTGTCTGGTAGCCATTGATCCCCGCTGTTAAACAACCTAAAATCCGGGACGAATGGCTGTGTCAGTCAGAAAACTGAATTGATTGTGGCACTTGGCACTATCACAATTCAACTGACTGGAGATGAGGAACGTGATGATGAAGCAGTAGGGCATTTCATTTTTCTGCCATGCTTTCATTCCAGTGTCCACTGCTTCATTTCATGATCTGTTCAATGATGGAGCACACTGAAAGGGTGGACAGCACTCTAACTATTATCCATCAAGATGCAAGCAGCTTTTAATAATGCAATATCCATTAGAAAATGTTGCATTTCATTAGGTGGCTAATGTACGGCAAAAATGCAGCATATTGTTTGGCTGACAGAATATGATAGTAGTATACTTCCTTCGGGAAAAGAATGAATGGCAGAAAATGTCTGTTCACATCTGCACTGAAAAATATCCATCGTGGAGTTTTGGAGGCATTGAAGCTTCGTGCCTAAATCAATCACTTTTTTGTTATTAAACCTCAATGGAGGGCTATTGGGCAGTTTTATCTGCATTATGGATGTCACTTTTAATTCAGTGTGTTCTTTTCTCCTTTCTTTGCATTTAGTAGTGATATTACAGGAACACTTCCAGGTCAAATACTACAATGATGTCACATTGTATTTTAAGGCAATATTTTGTGTCTTTGTGATGAGATTATGCTTTTAACATAAGGAGTTCCTTCTTTTCTCAAAGCAAACATTTGATACTTATCTTTATAATGTGGAGAATAAATTATCAATATATTAGAAATATTTAATGAGAACTTAAACAATATCTTGGCCTTATATGCAAGTTAGAATAACCTTAATAATGCAATGCCATCTTCTAAATTTCTAAAATGTATTTTCATTTTAGATCATATTTCTGTCTTGGAATAACCCTGTATTGAAAGGTGCTTGACTTGAGCTTATGAAGGAGGTGAGCAGCAAACAGTCATGAAGATACTAATTGAGGAGGTTAGAATAAGAAATTGAACTTTAAAAGCCTTTTCAGCCAAGAGACATACGTTGCAAGAAATACCACCGTCCATTGATTAACTGATTCTTAAGTTTCTTCTCTCTAATGTGTGCCAATGATAAATGATCTGAAACCACCTCAATTTATTATTTTTGTTTACTTGTGGTTATCTACCTTCCACTGTGTGGTGTATCCACTAGGTAACCATAGACCACAAGACCATAAGACATAAGAGCAGAATTAGGTTATTTGGCCCATCGATCATCCAATCTTGGCTGGCCCTTTCTTTTCCCTCCTTAGTCCCACTCCCTGGACTCCTCCCCATAAACTTTGATGCCATGTCCAATCAAGAACTTGTCAAGCTCTGCCTTAAATACACCCAACGACCTCACCCCCACAGCTGCCTGAACTAATAAATTCCACAAATTCACCATCCTACTTAAGTTAGCAAGTAATTCAAAGATCATTTGGAAGACAGGACTATCAGATGCATTAGAGTCAATTGAGTGCCAACCTTTCATCACCACATAATGTAAGGATTTGAACTTACAAAACCTCTTATATTTCTTTGAATGCACTCTTTGAATTATGACTGCACTGATCACATAACTGAAAATCAATCCTGATCCATGGCTATACTCCTACGGTTCAATTATGTTCCATAATGCCAAGGAGAATAAGTGGCCATCAAAATTTGGCTACAAGCTTTTTTTCAATGCTTTAGATGTACTTTTGCTTCCAACTTGCTGTCCAATATCAAATCTTCCAAGCTTCCCTTGATGCAAGGGAGGTGGTTGAAATCTGGAAGGTAGCAGATGTCTTGCACTCTTCAGCAAAAAATGGTGTGAAGAATTGCCAGGTATCTTTAATTGTG
Organism: Hemitrygon akajei; assembly: GCF_048418815.1. Classification (NCBI taxonomy): domain Eukaryota; kingdom Metazoa; phylum Chordata; class Chondrichthyes; order Myliobatiformes; family Dasyatidae; genus Hemitrygon; species Hemitrygon akajei. The sequence goes on from NC_133134.1 coordinate 107,298,154, forward strand.
AGGAAGCTTTCAGAATCGATAATTAATCACTTCATTAATGAACACTAGGAACTTCATCCATAAAGGAGGAACAAGATGGATTTGTTGATAGTGAATCATGCTTTATGTTCCCTAATTGAATTTTTGGTGAGTACTAGAGATGTTTTCCAAGGGATACAATAGATGTTGTTTGGATGGATTTTCAGTAGACTTTTGACAACAGCCACACAAAAAATACTGGATTGTGAAGGTGAGGTCCTTGGTCTTGAAGAGCTGATAGCAGGTTGATGGGAGAAAGCAGGGAATTTTGATAAATTGTTATTTCTCAGACCATAGTAAGGTAGATTGTTGTGGCTGCAGGTAACAGTGCTTTACTTAATACATGCTATTGAGTTCGACCTAGGTTTATGTGCAAAATTTCCAAATTCGCAAATGAAGCAAAACTTGGATTTCTGTTAACCAGAGTCAGAATCTGGTTTATTACTACTAGCATACTGTATGTCAGGAACCAGTGAGGAAGATGGTAATATCTGAATGAGTGGGCAAGCAGCCGGCAGATGAGATACAACGTTGAGAAGTGCGATGAGATAAATTTGTCAGAAAGAACAAAAAGACAATGCAGAGTTAATGGTACAGTTCAAAAATAGTATGCATGACTAAAGGTATTTGAGTGTCTTTCTACATTAGCCTTATAAGGTGGATGGATATGTTGAGATACAGTTTGGTAAGGCCAGTGGGATCACAGGATCCTATGATCCATACATAGGAACAAAAAATATGCCAGCACAAATGTTTTATTGAACTTGAACAAAAAAAAAACTGCTGTTATTTTTCATCGCATGGTATATCATGCTAAAGTTTTTCCTTCTTTTTCTTTAGCTCAGTATTTAGTAGCAAGGTAGGAATGGCAGTCACTGGAGTGGTTTGCTTTTCTTGTGAGATGAGCGACATCAGCAAGAGGTCAAATATTCCTGGCAGCTGCATTTGGAAGAAATTGTTCAGAGAGTTTAGTAGAAAGTTGAAAGCAGAAGCTCTGGGGTATTAATCTCCCTGTGCCAGAGCTAGTGAGTTTACAAATGGGAAGAAAGGGTTCAGAGTTTCCAATATTTGGATAATGGGAATCTCATCTATGACAAGAAGGATGAGTTGAATCTAAATGGGAAGTGGGGGAGCAATACCTTGACAGGAAAGTTTGCAAGTGCTATTCTGGAGGGCTTAATCTAGTGAAAGTGGGACTCCAAATGGTAGTGCAGTAGGTGGGCATATACAGTGAATGGAACTGGTGAGTCTACTGAGAAGAGCAGGCAGAGATGGGTGGGGGTGAATAAGAAGGCTGGTAAGCTTAGTTGAGAGCATGGATCAACATGATTAGTTAGTGTGGCAACACAGAAACATGGCTGAGGAAAGGGCAGAAATGACAGCTCATTGTTCCAAGGGGCAGTATTTTCAGGTGTGATGGCAGAGTTCCAAAAGGGGAGAAGGTGGTGCTTTAATGATCAAGGAGAACATTATAGCACTATTCACAGAAGATATCCTAGAAGGATCGGTCAATGAAGCTTTATAGGTAGAATTTAGTAGTAAGAAAGACACAGTCACTTTAGTGAGATTAAACTATATGCCCACAAATAGGCAGTGGGATTTGGAGGAACAATTATGTGAGCAAATAACAGTTGGATGTAAAATAAATAGGATTGTAGTTTTGGGTGATTCTAACCTTCCAAACTGATGGGGATTGCTTTAGTGTAAGGGGGCTAGATGGGGAAAAATTTGTTAACTGCAACCAGGAGGTTTTTTTTAATGTAGTACATATAGGATTCATATGGTAGTACTATACTATGGTATAGCTGCCTTCTCCAAGGATTGTCACATTGTCTTTGTGGCAAGACTTGTGAGATCCTGTTGTCCCAAGAGCAATGCTGTCCAGAGTTTAGCCATTGAGTTCTTAGCTCCTGGGAGGGTCACCCATGGTAGTAAGGTCAATGAAAGTTCCAAAGAGAGCGAGATCCAAACAAGACATCAATGGTAGAGCTGTCAGAAGATGATGACATATCACAAGAGGCACAACAGCACCTCCTTCACCTCAGAAAGTTGAGGAAATTGGGTATGAACTGGCTGCTGCATTACTGCCTGGTATGGGAACTGTACCTCCCTTAATTGCAGGACTCTGCAGAGAGTGGTGTGGACAGCCCAGCGCATCCGTTGTTGTGAACTTTCCATGATTCAGGACATTTACAAGGACAGGTGTGTAAAAATGGCCCATAGGATCACTGGGGACCGAAGTCATCTCAACCACAATCTATTCCAGCTGCTCCATCCGGGAAACGGTACCACAGCATAAAAGGCAGGACCAATAGGCTCCGGGACAGCTTCTTCCACCAGGCCATCAGACTGATAAACTCACACTGATTTGAGTGTACTCTATATTATGTTGACCTTTCTATTTATTATAAATTACTATGATTGCACATGGCACATTTAGATGGAGATGTAACTTTAAGGTTTTTACTCGTCATGTATGTGAAGGATATAAGAAATTCAATTCAATGGTAGTGAAGGTGGAGGAGTAAAGGGCTCCATTGATCTGGTATTGCATGTCATTAGGCTTTTTCCGATCAGTTTCCCCACATTATGCAAAGGTATTCTCCATTACTTCCACCCTAACATCCCAAAGACAACCGGTTAGGAGAACATGATATTTGATTCAAGTGATCACTCTGCTACTACTACGACTACTTGTTATGTGAACCAAAGTTAATTACCTCACACGCATCTGCCATGTTCTTCCCCATTCAGCCAGCTTGCCTATACCCCTCAACACCTTTTCTCATCCTTCTCTTAACTCACATTTGCACTCAGATCTTGTATTTTGATCTACTAATATATCTTGGGGTTGATTGTCTACCTGCATTGCAATTCTCCTGTAACTGCAACACCATATTCTTCTTTCTTTCTCCCTTGATCCAGTTATGTATGGCATGATCTGTCTGGATGGCATGCAAACTAAAGATTTTTGTTGTATCTCAGTATGTGTAACAACAATAAACTAATCCAATTAACAGGTATCAACAGCAAATTCTGGATTATAAACCCCTTCAACCAACCTGTGAATGGCTGGTATTCCTCCCAAACACCTCTAGTCATAACGTGACAACCTGAGATGGATCAGTTTATTTCCTCATTTTGTTTCCTATTGTTGGATTCTTATGCATTGATCCAAGGTTCTTTTAAAAGTCAAGGAAGAGGCATTAAACCTCTTGCTTCACAATAGTTTTATCAAGTGCTCATAGAACAAAGTGTAGCAGCTAAGAAGAAAGAACAGGAGAGACTAAAAAAACATAGAAGGGTAGAATGTTCAGCTCTTTTTAATGCCATAGAAAAGAAACATTCTGTTCAAATTTGCACTTAAGAATCAACCAACTACTAACCCCTATTCAAATAACGCAACACCGGAAAAGATTCCAGAACTTCCCAGAATAATACAAAGAACTTTAACCACAATGGGACATAGAAAACAATTACATGTATGTATGTAGCCACATTTATAAAATACAGGCAGGCAATTAACTGTTAAACTGCAAAGAAAATTACAATTAAACAGTTTAACCCAAAATGATTCAATAAACATTTCTGGCTCCATGGTACCGATGCGCTTAGACACATTTCCCATCTTCCCAATTCTAATGGCATTATTGGTGTTTCTCACCTCTGCTCAGAACATCAGCATGTTTCTCAAATCTATTTTCTCTTCCAAGACTCTGGTGATGTTGCATGATTAGAGCATAATTACATGTATTATAAATGGACAAATCTCCTCAAAATTTGAATCACTGAAACATAGAGTCATAAAGTCATAGAACACAACAGCAGAGAAAGAGGCCCTTTGGTCCATCTAGTCCATGCCAAACCATAAATCTTAATCTGCCTAGTTCCATAAACCTGCACCTGGATTATATTCTTCCATACCCCTCCCATCCATGCACATATTCAAATTTCTGTTAAATGTTGAAATCGAACCTACACCCACAAATAAACTGACAGCTTGCTCTACCCTCTCACCCACTTCTGAGGGAAGAAGTTTCCCCTCATGTTCCACAAACATTTCAGCTTTCACCCTTAAACCGTGACCTCTAGTTATAGTCTCACCCAACCTCAATGGAAAAAGCCTGCTTTCATTTACCCTTTCTATACCCTTCATAATTTTGTATAGCTGTTTCAAATCTGCCCTCATTCTCTTGCGTTCCAGGAAATAAATTCCTAACCTATACAACCTCCCTAGAACTCAAGTCCTCAAGTCCTGGCATCATCATTCTAATTTTTCTCTGTGGTCTTTCAATCTTATTGATTTCTTTCATGTAGTTAGGTGACCAAAACTGCATATTCCAGATTAGGCCTCATCAACGTCTTATACAACTTCAATATAACATTGCAGTTTCTGCACTCAGTACTTATTTTATGAAGTCCAACGTACCAAAGGCCTCTCCACTATTGATCACATCTACATAGAAAGCAACATCCATTAATAAGGATCCACCCCCAACCCCACCACTCAGGTCATGCTGTCTTCTTGCTGCTGCCATCAGGAATAAATTGCAGAAGTCTCAAGACATACACCATTGGATTCAGGTACAGTTATCACCCCTCAATCATCAGGATTTTGAACCGCAGGGGATAACTTCATTTAACTTCACTTGCCTCATCACCAAACTGTTGCCACAACCTGTGGACTCACTGTCAGGGACTCTTTATCTCATGTTCTTGATATTCATTGCTTATTTATGCATATATTACTATCATTTCTTTATAATTCCAAAAATCTAAGATGCAAAGGGACTTGGGAGTCATTGTGCAGGACAACCTAAAGTACAACACCTTACATTTGTCTGCTTTTAATTCCAGCTGGTATTTTTCATCCCATCTTTCCAGCTGATTCCCCTGCAATCTTTAATAGTCTTCCTCGCTGTCCACTACATCAAAACCTTGACATCTGCAAATTTGCTGATCGAGTTCACCACATTATCATCCAAGTCATTAATATATGTAGATGACAAACAAAAATGGGCTCAGCACTCAGTCCCTGTGGTTTACCACTAGTCAGAGGCTTCAGTCAGAGAGACAGCAATCTACTAGTGCTCTCTGACTTCTCCCACAAAGACAATGTCTAATCCAATTTACTACATCATTTTGAATACCAAGTGGCTGAACTTTCTTGACCAATCTCCTATGTGGCCTTGTCAAAGACCTTGCTAAAGTCCATGTAGACAACATCTACTGCCTTGTACTTATCAATGTTCCTGATAACTTTCTCCAAAAACTTCACAATATTGGTTAGACATGACCTACCATGTTGATGATCCTTAATTAGTCCCTGTCTATTCAAATATAGTACTTAAATATCTGGTCCCTTAAGATACCTTCCAATAACTTACCCACTACTAGTATCAGGTTCACCAACTTATAGTTTCTGTCTTATTCTTAGAACACTTCTTCAACAATGGAACAACATTAGCTGTCCTATAATCCTCCAGTATCTCACCCATGACTAAGGATGTATTTAATATCTCTGCTAGGGTCCTTGCAATTTTTCCACTAACCTCCCACAGGGTCAGAGGGATTCTCAGGCCCTTGGGATTTATCCACTCTGATTTGTCTCATTGCAGCAAACACCTCTTCCTTTATAACTTGTATTCAGTCCATGCTCTCCCTGCTGCTTTGCTTCACTTCTATAAACTCTGTATCCATCTCCCAAGTTAATACAGATGCAAAAAACAATCTACTTAAGAGCTCCCCCATTTCTTTTGGCTCCAGACATAGATTACCACTGTAATCTTCCAGAGAACCAAATTCGTCCCTTGCTATCATTTTGCTCTTAATATATCTGTAAAAGCCATTGGGATTCTCCTTCACCTTGTCTGCTAGAGCAACCTCACACCTTCTTTTAGCCTCTATAATTTTCCTTCTTAGGTGTTCTGCAATTCTTATACTGCTCAAGTACCTTACTTGTCCCTACCTGCTTATACCTGATTTGCACCTCCTTCCTTTTCTTAACCAGGGCCTCAATATTTCTCAAAAACCACGGTTCCCTAAACCTGCTATCCTTGCCTTTTATTCTGGCAGGAACACACATACTGTACTCTCAAAATTTCACTTTGAAGGCCAGATCCTTTCTGATGTCATCAAAATTGTCCTTCCCCAATTTAGAATCTCAACCCAAGGACCAGACCTATGCTTCTCCATAATTATCATGAAATTAATGACCTTATGATCACTTAATGCACATTTCTATCATTGGCTCTGTCTAATTCGCCAATCAGAGATTTAGTATCACATTCTCTCTAATTGCAACCTTTATGTATTGATTAAGTAATCTTTCCTGCCTCTATCCCATCCAGCCCTTTCACAGTATGGGAGTCCCAGTCAACATGTGGAAAGTTAAAAACATCTATAATTAAAACCTTATGTTTCTTGCAATAGTCTGCGAGTCTCTCTACAGATTTGTTCCTTTAAATCTGACAAACTTTTGGGTGTTCTAAGCTATAATCCCATTAACATGGTCAGCCCTTTCTTATTCTTTAGTTCCACCCATTGTAGCCTCAGTCAAGGGCTCTCCAGTCTGTCCTATCTGAGCTCTGCCATGACCTTTTTCCCGACTAGTAATGCCTCCCCTCCCCTTTAATCCCTTCCGCTCTATCGCATTTAAAACAATGGAAGCCTGGAGCATTGAGCCGCCAGTCCTGCCCCTCCTGCAACCAAGTCTCAATAATGGCTACAATTCAGTTTTATTTTTGATTCAGAGGTGCAGCAAAGTTACAGGCTCTTCGCCCATCAAGCCGGTGCTGCCCAATTACACCCATGTGACCAATTAATCTACTGGCTCAACTGTACATCTTCGGACTGTAGGAGGAAACCAGAGCACTAGAAGGAATCCCACGCAGTCACAGGGAGAACATACAAACTCCTTACAGACAGCAGCAGGTGTTTAAGTTGGGTCACTGCACTGTAAAAGCTTTGACTATCCACTAAACTATCATGCTGCCCCATGATGTCATACTTGCATACCATCAGCTCATCCACCTTTTCTACCATACTGCTGGTATTGAAATATATACAACTCAGAACGCTGGTCAAAGGATGCTCAAGCTTTTGATTCCTGACTTTGTACGTGGGCTTTGCAACATCTTTCCTCACAAGCACACCACTTCTGCTCCGGATCTCCGGTTCCCATCCCCATGCCACTCCTTTAAACTCTCTCTCTCTGACCAGCATGAGCCTAATTCTGCTCCTCCATCTTATTCGGAGGTCTGTCAGAATTCCCACATCTCACACACAGAGCAAAACACTGCACTAACTGTGCCCTAACTGACAAGGAATGAAGAATTATGAAGAAAATGAGAAACTCACCAGATACATACTCACCTAAGCCAGATCAGCCAAAACCACTCCAAACATTTTAGTTTTATTTGTGCTGACTAATGAATCCCGCTCAGTGATTGGTTGCAGACCAACTCCTGCACCATCTCCTCAGCCACTTGTTAAACTGTATGATCTTCCCGTTTCTTGCCTTAATAGCACATGGCACAGGCAGGAATCCTGAGATCACAACCCAGGGGTACTGTCCTTTAATTTTAGCAGCTAACTACCTGACCACTTTGTAGGATCCCCTCACCCTTCCTGCCTATGTCATTGGTACCGAAATGGACAATGACCTATGGCTGTTCATCCTCCAACTTAACGATGCTTTGGACTTGATCCGAGATGGTCCTAACCCTAGAACCTGTGAGACAACTTTACATCTGGGAATCTCATTCTCATCCCCATAATCTCCTGTATGTTCCCCTAACCAATGTTACCACAGCTCCCCTCTTCTCCACTCTCCCTTCCCTTCTGAGCCACACAGCCAGACTCAGTGCCAGAGACCTGACCACCATGGCTTTCCTCTGCTAGATGATACCCCTTCAGAGCATCCAAACATTATACTTATTACTGATAGGTACAGCCACAGGGGTACTCTGCACTGGGTTGATGGCAACAAACCCCCTCAGCTTCCTGAATGAGCCAGAGTTCATCCAGCTCCAGCTCCAATTCCCTAACAAGGTCTGTATGAAGCTGCAGCTAGATACCTTACCCGCAGCTTTTGTCGTCAGGGACACTGGAGGACCGCTGAGGAAGGAGAATTTACCTGATAATGAGGGCTTGATCAGCTGCCACTGAGCTCCCACCTTCAGAGAGAGGATCACTACTCGTATGAAGTGGACTGACGGTGGAAAATACACTCAGTGGCCACTTAATTAGGTACACCTGCTCATTAATGCAAATATCTAATTAGCCAAACATGTAGCAGCGGCTCAATGTAGACATGTAGACATGGTCAAGAGGTACAGTTGTTAAGGCCAAATATCAGAATGGAGAAGATATGTCATCTAAGAAACTTTGACGGTGGAATGACTGTTGGTGCCCAACGGGGTGGTTTGACCCTCTCAGAGACTGCTGATCTCCTGGGATTTTCAAGCGCAGCACTCCCTGGTGATGACAAGAATGGTGAAAGAAAAAGCAGCAATAAACATCGAATGAGCAACAGTTCTCTGTGCAAAAATGGCTTGTTAATGAGAGGTCAGGGAAAATTGCCAGACTGGTACAAGCTAACAGGAAGACGACAGTAACTCAGATAACCAAGCGTTAGAAAAGTGGTGTGCAGAAGAGCACCTCTGAATGCACAGCACATTGAAACTTGAAGAAGATGGCTTACAGCAGCAGAAGACCACGAGCATACACTCATTGAACACAAGTAAGAAATCACTTTACCTCATCCTGAAAGAGGAGCTCAATCAGATCTTGAGGTTCAAAGAAGCAGACTGACAACTTTGAATCTGTATGTTATATTCTCTTTTGACACAGAAGCCATTCAACTCATACCAGAATTGAGAATGATCCCATCAATCCCATCCCCCCATTTGTTTTCCTCTCTCACATGTCCATCCATCCTTACCTTGATTCTCCCACCATGCACCAACAACGGAGATAATTTCTCGAGGAAAATATAGAGGAGTACAAGATGATAAGAGGCACAGACTGAGTGAATAGCCAAAAACTTTTTCCCAGAGCAGAAATGCCTAACACAAGGGACATAATCTTGAGATGATTGGAGTAAAGTGTGGTGGGGGAGAGGTCTGTCCTAAGTTCTTTACACAGAGAATTGTGGGTGCATAGAACACTGAGCCAGGGGTGGTGGGTAGAGGCAGATACATTAGGGGATTTGGAAACCCTTAAGTAGCCAAACATATGATAGAAAAATGGAAGTTTATTTGGAAGGGAAGGGATAAGTTGACTTTAGGTTAAAAGGTTAGCACAACATCATGAGCCAAAGGGCATGTACTGTGCTGTAAAGTTCTGTTCTCTGTTCTGTGAAATTTAACCCATCATCACAGAGTTTTAGTTTAATAGAAACTAACTGTTCCATTCATCATCCTCATGTAGCTGCTAACGCCATTGGTTTGGGAGAACACTGTAGGATGATGTGTGATGTATTGGGAAAGCTCTTCTCCACCTGCTTTCTTTGTCTATCAATTTTAGGAAAAGCAATAGTGCAATGGTATCATCGCTGGATAAATAATATGGATAACCAGTGCAAAGTCCTGGGGAGAGAGGTTCAAATCCCACCACAGCAGATGGTGATAAATTCAATTTTGAATTTTGGAATCAAAAAGTCTAGTGATGACTATGTCTGATTGTTCTGAACAGCCATCTGATTGACTAGTGTTCTGAAGGGGAGGACATTCAGCAGACATTAGCTGGTCTGCCCTATGCGTGACACCAGACCTACAATAGTGCAATTGATGATTAACTTCTCTCTCAAATGGCTCAGGCGGCCATTTAGTTATAATAAAACCATTTGAATTCAAGTCCAGTAAATTAAATTCATTAAGGCAGAGGGCATCAAGGAATTTTTTTCGCAAGTTTCATGTATGCCTAAGAGACTATAAATGATGAGGCTCTATGGCTATCGGACTATTGCTTATGAGACTATAAATTATTGAATCAAATGAGTCGTACCTCTTGAGAAGCTGAAATTACATAGGAAATCCATTTTTGAAAGATCGATGAATCACAAACTCACCCAGCTCCTTTAAAGAGAACCCACTGACTGACTGAAGTGCAGGTGTAGGGTACATGGACACACTGCGGCCAAGATGACTGAATACTTTACGTAACATAATTTATGCTTTAAGTTACTCAGTTCATGGAAAAATATCTTAACTATCTTCATCATCTTAGCTTTATGCAAGTCTTACTACATTCAATGATCAATTTTGTTTGGCAATTTTAGGATTATGACAACTCCATGAAATTGTAACACAGAAAGGGTTTGATTCAATAAGCTCAATGTTTATTTTCATTCCATAGCTTCTTGTTTTATTTATGAGCTACTACAGGTTGTAAAAACTGTTCAGAATGATTTATACACATTGGATTATTGTTTCATTTCACCATCTACATGCTTCCCATTGATCACCCAATCTTCATCGGCTTGTTCCAGAGTGACTCAAATTTAAAATTATTCATGCCTTGAATGAATCATGGTGACGTTATCTCAACCGGTCTACAAAATGAATCCAATCTCCCTATTCCATAACTCTTTTTCATGCTGTAGTCCTGACATCTCCTTGCATGTCATCATTAGGAGCAATGCCAGCAACTTACAGAGTCATGGAATCATTCAGCACAAAAACGGATCCTTCAGGCCACCATGTCCATACTGACCTTTTTGTTCATCTATACAAATCCCATTTCCCCCATTAAGTCCATATGCTAATTGGCCTTGCCTATGTTCGAGTCTGTCGACATGCCTGGTAGTGGGCAGCATGGTAGTGTAGCAGTGCGTATAATGCTATTACAGTGCCAGTGACCTGGATTCAATCTGACGCTGTCTGTAAGGACTTCGTATGTTCTCCCTGTGACCACATGGGTCTCCTCCACTGCTCTAGTTTCCTCCCACGTTCCAAAGTTGTATGGGTTAATAGGTTCATTGGTCACATGGGTGTAGACCATAGAACCATACAGCACCACACAGGCCTTTCAGCTTATGATGCTATGCTGATCTTTTAACCTATTCCAAGATCAATCAATCTCTTGCAACCTGAATAGCCTTCAATCTCTTTGCTTTGACTCTCAGCAACAATGGGTTAGGAAAATAAATTATCAGTTTTTCTGTTCCCAGTTGCTGAGAGGTGATCCCTGCTGGAAATCGTCCACACAGGTTCTAACTTGAAAACAGGGTTGCAATGGACATTCAATTACCAGCCCGTCCTGCGACCAGGGTCCGGGAGGTGGTGGGGGGCGGGAAAGAACTCTTGGCATAAGTCTATAATATGGTGGTTTGGAATGTTGAGGAGAGAGAATAGCTGGGGAGAAGACTCCTTTAAACCAGCAGTTAGTATCACGTGAAGTATCAATCAACTGTAATTTCTACTCACAGCAAAGTTTTGTTCTTTTCTCTGGTGTACCAGATACTTTATCTACTGTTCAGTTACTGTGCATCATGCTCTGTTCCAAGCACATTTTATTGCACCTTATTTATGGAAGTTACAGTTTGATGCAAATGGGTAATATGTGCTTTTTAGGCCAGAAGGGCCTGTTACCATGGAGTAACTATACATAAAATAAATAATAGATACTATGGGTAAAAATTTGACTGCCTACCAAATCTATATGGCCCATAGCCTTATATTAGATCATGCCTCAGCATTCTTCACTTCAGTAAAAATAAGTCCAGCCTATCCAATCTTCTTTTTCTTGGAGTGTAGGATAAAAAGAGTTGCACTTCTAGTGGTGTATAAAATCATACAGGGCACATACACGACCAATGAGTATCACCTTCTCCCAGTGTTTGGGAACAGGTTTAAAGTGAGAGGGAAGAGCTTTAATATGAATCTGAGAGGCAATTATTTAACTCAGAGAGTGGTCAGTATATGAAATGTATGACCAGAGGAAATAGATGAGAAGGGTTTATAAACAGTAACTAAAATGCACTTGGACAGGTACATGGATAGAAAATGTTTAGAAAATGGGATATGGCCCAAATGTGAGGAAATGAGAATATTTTCGATTGCACTTTGGTTGGTATGGACCAGATAGACCCAAGGGTCCATTTCCATGCTGTATGAGTTTCTCCTCTCACTTGAGTTTTGGAATCAGATAGAGTCACACAGCACAGCAACAGGTATTTGATGGTGAGCATGGATGTGGTGGTCAGAGAGCCTCTCTATGTGCTCTGTGACTCCATGACTCCACATTAATCACATACAAAGGTTTCACACACTTAAAGCTGTTATGAAATTGGGAGCAGTTGTTGCAGTTTAACCCTTTCTGTTTGGATTTCCCTCACATGGTGGGTGGTCAGGTTTTCAGCTTTTTGTCTTCTGTGCTGCCATCACACCCATAACACAATTGGTGTTTGAAAACGGGTTTTAGTTTAAAGAAGGCGGTTCCCTGCAGCTACGTTTGGCATTGTCTATTCTGTGGCAGAAATCTATGTGGAGATGAAAGAGAATATCCTGGGTTGTACTGACTGTCAACACAAACAACAGATATCACTGTGTGTTTTAATGTATTGTACATACCTGAATCTGAGAGAACTTTAAATATTAAATCCACATTGTCCCTTAGTCCAAGAACAGAAAAGTGGAATGGTATTAAAAATGCTCAAGAGTTCTTTCCTCAGATGAAAAAAAATACTCTTGCAAAGGCCTCACTGAACAGTCTGGACATGTTGATCTCACAATGACATCATTGGTGGAGGTGGAAGAAATGCACCACCGGCGGAGGTGATCGTCCACAATTAGTAGTGTATCTGGTATATTTCTCCAATCTTGCTAAAAGACTGAATGACCTTTACAAATGGATCTCATGCTTTTCTGTATCATCATTACATGAGCTATAATTTATATAATATGGAGGCAAATCTCAAACACCACAAACTGTATATCATGAAACTAGGTCTCTTTGTACAAGGTAAAAGTTAATGACCTGAAAGTGAAATGATTTAAAGGTACATTTCCCAGTCATTAGTAGCTGAAATCACTGCTATAATTTGGGTGTAGCCGAGTTTATATTGCTGGTACTGCCAATTCTTAAAAAATGACAGAACAAAATTATGACCCTTTTAACAAAATTAAAATATTACAAATGTTAAAATACTGAAATAAAAACAGAAAATATTGAAAGTGCTCAGCAAGTCAGGCAACACTCAATGCAGAGAGGGACAGAGTTAACATTGAAGACCTCTCATTCTGATGAATCAGGTTCATTGTGCTTACACTATGGAAGAAGGATATTTAGCAAAGTCTATTTCAATGCAACAAACCAGCCGGTCCCACTCCCTTACTCTTTCTCCAAAGATCTGCACATTCTTTCCTTTTTGGATGCTTACACATCCCATTTGAACTCCACAGTCGCATCTACATCCACATCCAAATCATTCTGCATGTAACACTTTTCCTTTATGGCTACTTTGCTTCTTTGGCAAATTTCAACTCCATTCAATGGCCCCTTTGCAACATTTACTATTGTAAATACATGTCCTCCACCTTTTGTTTCGAGCTTACAATGATTTTATATATCTGCCAGATCCCTTCACAACCTCCTCTGTTCTTATCCTCTCCCATTCATCCTCAAGTGTAGTAGCTGGATCTACAACTCCAGCAGCCTAGGTTCAGTCCTGACCTCCAGTCCTGTCTGTGAGATGCTTGCATATTCTCCCTATGACGGCCTTGGTTTCCTCTGGGTTTGCTGGTTTCCCTCTGACAATATGTGGGTTGACAATATATCTCTAATATGTGGGTGATTTACAAGATCTGGAGAGAGTTGACAGGGAGAATTACATGGGAATAGTGTGTGTGGGTATGTGATGGTCCACACAGATACGGTGGGCCTATCATTGTAAACTCAAGAGATAGTGCTGATGATGGAAGTCTAGAGCAACAGACATAAACTGCTGGAGGAACTTAAGTAGGTCAGGCAGAATCTGTGGAGTGGAATAAACAGTTGATGCTTGTAAGAGGAATAAACAGTTGTAGTCTCCAGCCCCTTGGTATGAACATCGAATTCTTTAACTTCCGGTAATTCCCCCCTATCCCTTCCTCCATCCTACTTTCATTCTGCCTCCTCTTCTAGCTGCCTATCACCTCTCTCATGATACTGCTTTCTTCTACTACCCATAGTGCTTTCCCTTTACATTCCTTCTTCACCTTTCCTGCCTATCCCCTCCCTGCTTCCCCTCCCCTACCCCTTGATTTTTCCTCTGATTGGTTTTTCACCTGGCACCTTCCACCCTTCCTCCACCTTCTTTATATAGCCCCTGCCCCCTCCTTCTTCAGTCCTGACGAAGGGTCTCGGCCCGAAACGTTGACTGCTCATTTCAATGGATGCTGCCTGACCTGCTGAGTTCATCCAGCTTATGTATGTGTTGATGTTTTGAACTAGGTCCCTTCATCTAGAAATGCAAAATTGTAAAGATTGTTTGTTCCTCACCATTGATACTGTCTGTCCCGCTGAGATCTTCCACATTTCATGTGGAACAATTAAGGTGCTGAATAACCTCATGATGCATCAGTTCAACCTGTAAGTTTTCACAAATAAAACAAGTGAGGCGTTTTATGTTTAGTGAAACCCAGATCACATTTTATTGAACTCCATAACCCAAACATAAAAGTGTGCTATAAACTTTACGTAATAAAGTTATAATGTCAAACCAGCATGTTAGAGTGAAACCACAACTGAATATTGGTGATTGTGAATTATGTGCATTTCTCCCAATTACATTACCCTATACAGAAATCCAACCCCCTCCCCCCCCCCGGGCTGCTTTTTTCATCAGTTTTGTGAACAGACATTCGGGGATGGCTGTGACATCTGCCCAATGTCCATTTTGAAGGTCACTGCCTCATTTTCAATTGGACCATAGTACACCAGCATTGCTGATTTGAATCAAGAACACCAAGAAAAGCTCTCTCTTTGTCTGAATCATGGTCTTCTTTGACCTCATGAAGAACTGGCTTTTATAAAGGCCAACTTTATTGCATTGGTGGCAGTTCACTTCTTTTGCTGGACAGAGCCCCTTGACATGAAAAGAAGACTTGCCGCATCTCCTGCTGTTGGACATTTTACCTGCTCTTTGTATCACTTGTCTGTTCTGTTTGAGTTAAGCTCTACTGTCACCTTTTTCTGTAGTTTGTCTGACTGCATCTTGTTTGTACCCTTCTTTTTGTACAGCTTATGGCTTTACCTCAGCATCATTATCATGCCGGAGTTCTGACTGCTGCTGATTGCATTCTCACCCCACGTGACCACAGTAATAGCTTTCTCTAGTGTGAGATTTACCTGCAACTGAAGTCGCTCTAACAATTTGGAGTTTAGTAGCCCAACAACAATCCCGTCTCTACTGAGGTCATCTCTCAGATTTCCATATGCACAGTTGTCCAACATGGCATAAAGTGCTGTGATAAAGTCATTCACACTTTCATCTGCCTCCTGTTTTCTGAAGTTGAACGTTGCCCTCTCACATTTAACGCTTCGCTTTCCTGCAAAATATTCTTTGAACTTGTCCTGCACTGTTTTGTATGTTTTTTTGTTTATCTGTTAGTCCTAATCCACCCATGATGTCATCTGCATTACTTGATGCTCTTCTGAGATCACTTGCAACCCTAAATCTCTCAAAGCATCTGAGCCATCTCTCAAAGTCCCATGGTTTAGAGAAATCAAATGTCTCAGGAGGAGGGGCTTTATTGGGTAAGTGGATGTAGATACTGCAGGTATTTACTGTACTTTCTTGTTTGCTTGTTTTTTGTTTTGCTCTCTGAGTGAGAGTTTGACTGACTTCTGTTCTGTGCCTGTGTTTCTGTGTACCTCCCCAAGCTAGTGGCCCACAGATTATTACAATGTGTCCACATCTAGGTGCAGTTTGAAGGGTTTGCCTGGTAACCCTGGCCCTTTCTCAGCTCATGCCTCATGGTGCATACATCTTAGCAAACTAGCATAGGCAGTATAGGTTGATAGATCCTTGGATATTTTTCATAGGTATACATGACAAGAAAAGTCTTACTGTAGATTCTTTCTTGTTGTTGTCTCACCTGGTCTGTAGCACCAATTCACTGATGATCAACCACTTGTGATGCAATAACCACTTGTTGGTTATTGAAGGACAGTGCAGGGAGCCAGCATGCAGGACATTCCTCTGCACTTTATTGATAACCCTGCTTGTACAGTATGTGAACTCCTCCCATGTGGGAGTAGCCAACTGATTGGCATAGGAATAACACTATTAACTACCACTGCATAATATATCATCACATTCTCATTGTTGTTGGGTATCAATCCTGGACTCCCTCCCCAACAGCACCATGGGAGCACTTTTGTTAGAAGGACTGCGAGCGTTCTAGAGGTCACTGGAAAACTCAAGGACTTGAATTACAGGAAGAGGAGAGCAGGATGGGACCTAATTCCTTGGCAACTAGGAGTGAGATAATTGGCGGTATGTAAAATCATGAAGGACAGAGTTAGGATGAATGCGCACACTTGCCCTCAGGAAAAGAGAACCAAAAGCTACTGTTAAGTCTGGGCAGAGGCTAACAGGAGTCACCTGTCAGTCATTTCCAACTCATCATCTATGGCCTATTTGAAACCAACTCTCATCTGTTACCATGTTCCCTCATATGAACCCATCAGCCTCAGCCACTTTTTCCCAGCCTGCAGTTTGCTTGTTGCTTGTGAGTTTAGAAATTGGTAGTTTTTTAAAATCTTTTTTGACCTTTTATATATACTTTCTTGTACTGTGTATTCTTCAATGTAGAAACTAATAAAAATATTGGAAAGTATCTGTTCTCTTTTGTTTTTTGGCCCCTCATGCCTTGTTATTATTAAAGTTGTCTTGCACTACTAAGCTTCCTCCACTGCTCTGCTTTTGGAACAAGCCTCCTCTACATTTCTTGTAGCTATAAGGCATAGGTTTAAGGTGAGAGGTGTATGATTTAAAGAAGACAAGAGAAGCAACTCCATCACACAGAAGATGGTAGATATATGGAAAGAGCCACCAGAGGAAGTGGTTGAGGAAGGTATGATAATAGTATTGAAATAGCATTCAGATAAGTAAATGGATAGGCAATTTTTAGAGGGATAGGGAGATAAATTTGGGCAAATGGATCTAGATTATTTCAAATCTTTGTCGACAAGTATGAATTGGGCTGAAAGGCCTGTTTTTCTGTGGTGTTACTCTATGATTCTATGACCTTCTGGTGAAGAAGGTTATTGTAGTCTTCAGGGGGATCTTGATCAGTAAGGGAAGCTGGCTGAGTCATGGCAAATAGATTTCATTTTGGGTAAGTCTGAGGTGATACATCTAGGAATGTCAAATCAGTGTAGAATCTATACTGTGAGTGGTTGGGCACAGAGAACTGTAGTGGAATAAAAGGATATAGGAGCTCAAGTGCATAGTTCATTCATAGTAGTGTCTCAGGTAGACATGTTGGATAAAGAAAGTGTTTATCATACCTTTATCAGTCAGGGCACTGAAGATAGGAGTTAGGACATTTGTGTTGCAGTTATATCATCATTAGTGAGGCTGTATTTGAATTAATATGTACTGTTTTGGTCACGGTTTTATAGGAAAACCATGAATAATCTGGAAGGAGCGCAGAAAAGACTTACAAAGATGTTACAGGGACTCGAGAGCCTGAGTTATAAGAAGGAGTTGACCAGGGTGGGTCTTTATTCCTTGAAACATATGAAAAAGATGGGTGACTTTATAGAAATGTTTAAAACTATGAGAAGGATAGGAAATTTGGATGTTAAGTCTTTTCCCCAGGGTAGGGTAATCCAAAACTAGAAGACATAGGTTCAGGATGAGAGGGGAAAGATTTAAAAGATACTTGAGGAGAATACTTTTGTACAGAGGGTGGAGAGTATATGGAATGAGCTGTCAGAGGAAGTGGTTGATAACATTTCAGAAGACCTTGGATTGGTAAATGGAGGAGTGGGGCTCAGAGGACACTGGGCAGAATTATGAAAATTAGGGCTAGCTGAGTGGTTAGTGTAGACTGTTTGTAGTAAAGTTCAGAATCTGCCATTGGATTGAGTTTCAGTCTGTATATAAATACAAACATAAGCAGTTCTCCAGCGTCTAATGTGGCAAACCAACTGCAAGTATTTTTTTTATTTTTTCTAGATTCTGACTATAAATACACCTTATAAGGGAAAGGTGTTGGGACAGCTTTATTTACTGATGAAATTACCAGGGATATCTATGACACAGAGTGACTGCATCGTGAAAAGAAGACTAACACACCCTCCGTGCTCAGGGAAATCTGAATCACAATTTCTTATTAAGGTCCAGGATATTAATGGCAGTTCCTCAATGGACCAGATGTTGGCAGTGTCCCTGTGTTGTCACCTGTAGGTAAGGGGACATGAATTCCATTTGTAACTTTTTCATCATCAGGGGACTTTGGAGTTCTAACATTTAACTGTCATTCATTCTTGGGGCATTCCTTTGTTTTTTGTGGATGGTTGCAAAGAAAAAGCATTTCAGGATGTATATTGTATACATTTCTCTGATATTAAATTGTACCTTTGAAACTTTGAGACTTTGAATCCGATTAGACATTGATCCATGGTGACAATGATACTCTATTTACTCTGAACCTGAGCCCATGAGTTTGTATATAGTCACATTGTGACATCTGATTTCAATTAACATTCACTTTCACGGTATGTAATTTTCTTAAGAAATTTATGACCAAAGCAAGGGGCTACAAATGGACTTAGTAGTGACTCTCAAAACAAAAAAGAAAACTGCACAACAGCAAGGAGTTTGCTGAACTATGGGGGAAAAATACAAGACTAATGCACAAAAACGATAGATGAAATGGCTGCTTCAATGCTTCTGTGATTGTTATAATTCCTCACAGCACAGAGTACAGCACACACCAGGCCATCACAGAAAGCAGCCTCAGTGAGAGATAGATTTCTACAGAAGGGGTAGCTCCTCTTGGGATGGTGTAAACATCTTTGTTGAAATTAGTGCTGAGTGTTCATTCTCCTCATTTTTCCGATCTTGTATATTAAGAGATCTATTTTTAGTGAGCATGCCAGGTAAAAGATCCAATAATCTCACTCTTGGATTTGGAGATAGACCATAAATCTTTGGTTTATAGCGTAGAATCCTCCTGATAGCAGTCTGTTCAAAGGTAACATACACATTTAACTCTTTCAGCTGATTTTCTTTCCTTTGCTTATTTTTTAGTGGACACACCAACTTACTGAAAATCAAAGATAAAACAGCTGTGGAAGCTCTGTTCATTACCGTAGATACCGGATTATAAGCCGCTACTTTTTTCCCACGCTTTGAACAGCTTTGAACACTGCGGCCTTTACTACGGTGCGGCTAATGCATGTTTTTTTTTTCATGCCGCCAAAAACATTTTGCCTCGTAACAGTAGACGAATAAAATTGATGAGTAGTTCACAGAGGTCCAATGAAATTGTACGATAAATCAAGCGCACTTTCAAAATTAAATTATTGTAAATCAGTCATTTGTACTCACCCTCATCAACATGGAAAACACTCGAAGAAAAGCATTGTGCTGCCTTTATGGCAGTTATTTAGTTTATAATATTTTCGCTTAGTAATTCATTTGTTAGTATTTTCTAGTTAAAGTTAGAAGTGTTTTAAGTATATTTGTTTTCTGTACTACATCCCGGGATGCTATGACGTCACATCCGGTTTCGCCGCGTCTTGTGGGGAAATACCGGTTTGCGATAAACGGAAAGGTGGGGGCGAGCGCATTAGACCCGCGCGATGATGCAGCTTTTAAGTTAAAGGCGATCAATAACTTTTCCTGGTAGGCTGCAGTATATATTTTTTTACCAGTCGTTAGGAGATATTGGAATGTTGTTCGTGCACTGTTCAGTAAAAAAGTATACGCAACGTAATTTGTGTGTTACCGATACGTATGTACATTTAAAAGTAGCCGTGTTACAGGCACGGTTCGAAAAAAAGCATTTGCAATATGTATTTGTTTATGTTACCATACGGATTTAATTAAAAGTTAAAAAATCCTCACGTGTAATATCTTTCTGTGTAAATATCTCATATTACAACGTGGGACACCTGCGGCTTAAAATCCAGTGCGGCTTGTACAAGTACAAAATTGATTTTCTTTCTAAAATTAGAGCGTGTGGCTTTTAATCAGGTGCGCTCTGTAGTACGGAATCTACGGTAATATTGACAGGAATGATTTCTGGCCTACATTTGTGTTCAGCTGTCAATTTAATTAACAGTTATAACTTTAACACTATGGGGGCAGAAGTTACTTGAAGTAGTGAGCTACCCATGCTCAATATTGTAAGCATACTCTATGCTGAAATAAAGCAATTTTCAGAGGCATGGAACAACACAAAACATACTGGAGGAACTCAGCAGATCAGGCAGCATCTATGGAGGGAACTGGACATTTGAGGTTTAGAATCAAGCAACACAATGGGTCAGGAAGCATCTGAAGCAGATGCTGCCTGACACATTGTGTTCCTCCTGCATCAGTCCTGCTGTTAGTCCTGGTGAATGTTCCCGAAATGTCGACTGTACGCTTTTCCATAGATGCTGCCTGGCCTGCTGAATTCCTCCTGCATTTTGTGTGTGTTGCTCGAAAGAATTTCTCAGTCTATGCAATTGTATGTAAGGCACAATTCTCCCAATCCCATAACCGCGAGTAACTCAATACTTTATGGAATCCCAGTACTAAATATTAAATACCAATATTGACAAGATTGCTCTTGATTTTGTTTCCGTGGTATTTTTAAACCACTCATCACCAAGAACAGCCTTGCATGTAATGAGCAACTGTCAACATCCAGGTACAAAACTAGAAAGAGTCATTTCATCGGAGATCTGATATTTAGACTAAAGATACAATAAATTCTAATCCGTGAAATTCTCCTGCCAATCTTCAGTTAAGTTCTTATTGACCTCATCTCTCACCTGGCAGGAAGTAATTAGACTGTGTCATTACAGGTGCACCTTACACCTCAGCAACAGAATGAAGCAATGAATAATAAGGTTGCTATAAAATACCACACTAGATCTTCAATATTTGAAAAATAGTGTGCTATTTAAAAATAATATGCAGTTGTAACTTGAAAACTTATGCCATAAATTGAATTTCAATTCAGATAAGTTTTGCAAAGAAAATTAGTTAGACCAAATTAAAGGTACCACACACTGAACATACTGTCTCCATACTGAGAAGAATTTCTGCTAAAATATGTGAAGGAGAGGATGCCACAATTGCCAGGAGACCAAGCAGTAGCACAGAGCAGCAGAGAGAGAGAGAGAGACAAGGTGCATAGAAAGATAACGGCAGCAACAGTAGTAGATCAAATGAACATCACAGATGGAGTCATAAATTAGGCTGATGAAATAAAAAGCAAAAGCTGATTAGCATAGTGTTAAAACATCTATTTTAGTGGCAGTAAAACTGATTTGGAGTTCAGGGTGTTAATTTTTATTTTTTGTTTATGACACATGATTATGACCAGCGATGTTGACATTTATTCTGAATTGTCCAACTCTAATCATGATTAGTGTAAATGGGCAGGTGGTGGTTGGCATGGATTCAGTGGGCTGAAGGTCCTGTTTCTGTGCTATCAAGCTCTATGACTAATTGCCCTTTAGCTGAGGAGGCTTTTCAGACTGATGAGCCCAGAGTCATATACAGGTCAGAACAGCAGATTCCCTTCCCCGAAGGACATTAGTGAAACAATTGTGATTCTCACAACGGTGGATTTGGTACGTACCGGCTCCGAGATTAGCTTTTAATATGCTCCAGGTTTATGTCATGTTCTAGAATTTAAGTTCCCCAGTTGTATTGGATCACTTGATGGGCATGATGCATTCAAAGCAACAGAAGCTGAGATAAAGGAGGGCAGAAAGAGGAAGGAAAACTTCAGCGATACAATGGATTCTAGTGGAGATATACAGTAAATACAACTTTCACAATATATGCCAGTGATAATAAGCTTTACTCTGATTTATTCTTGGTTGCAGGGAAGTTTCAAAAGTTGAAGAAGATACAAAGCAAGACAACTCTGTAAAAAAGAATGGACTATAGTAAAAGGGAGGGGAATTTGCTGCTAACATTTATTATTATTGCACAAGAGGTGTGTTTGCCCCCTTAAGAATTATGCAAACAGAACCATCCTTAAAACTGTAGTTGCCCTATAATTTATGTAAGCTCAAAGAGTAAGTTTTGTTAGACGGAAGAGAATGTTTGGATGCAAATTGAACAACTATGGATGTCATTGTAAACCTCTGTATTTTCCTCTGTGCTCCAGACTTCTTTTGCTCTTGTAGGTAATCTGTATGATCCACTGTTGGCAACAACCCAATGCAATAGCAGAATAATTATTTTACACCGATCATTTCATTTGTTAAGGTTTATAAATCTGCAATCAGGGTGTTTGGGGATAGGAAATAGAAACAGCTAGTTTGGAAGTTAACAATTTTCTCATCATCCTATTGAGACTCAATCATACAAAAACAATTGGATTTCGTACTTCATTCTCCTAGTTTGATGATCAACACACTGTGCAGACTCAGTCGTGCTTCGCTATTTCTAAAAGGGTCATTTCTTCTTTCAAGGTCTCCTTGCAATGTCAATGTTCAGAAGCATAAACCAGCTTTTACATGATGCTTAGTTTCACACTGCAAGGTCAAAGGTACATCGTATAAATGAATTGCAGTTCACACCATATAGAGTGGGATGGTTGCTGTTAACATGATTTACTCATCATATTAATTGAACATTAAAAGACATCGTGGTTCCATGAGTCTGCAAAAGATTGATTAGCCTGTTTTTTTTTAATTACATAATGTAATTGCATGTGACAATTACTGGAGGTGGAATCCACAACTACACCAAGCAGTAATCGTGCATCCATTGAGATTCTATTGAAGTTATGACCTTTACCCTATGAAATAGGACTTGAAACTCCATTTTGCAAAGGTGTAAGGAATTCTGGGAGTACCCTAGAAGAAGGTGGCAATAGATAGCTGTGATAGGCCAACTACTTCATTCAGTCATGAATGATGGGAGATAGTTGAAGTGCATCCAGATCTTCGAGGATAATAATCCTTTTGATTAGACTAGAATATAAAAGCAAGGATGTACTGCTGAGGCAACATGAGGCAATGGCTAGACAACATTTGGAGTATTGTGAGCAATTTGGGCCCCCTATCTAAGGAAAGCTCTGCTGGTCCTTGACAGAGTCCAGAGGAGGTTCACTTGAATGACCCCAGAAATTAAAGGCTTTATGTATGAAGCCAGTACTCAATGTGGGGATCTTACTGATAAGTGGGTGCACGATCCAACAAACAGAGTGAGTGATTGTCTTGACCACTATACCTTGTTGGACATTGGTAATGGAGAACACTGCAAGGCAGGTTCATTGGAAGCAGCGGGGGCACTGTGCTGCCTCAGTTGTGGCGAGGAGTAGGCTGAGGCTGCAGCATCACCTCTTGCAGATGCCCAGGAAGGAGAGCTGAGGTGGCGTGGGACAGTGCAGTTGGGGGTTGGCCCACTCTCATTAATGCTGCCCTCTGGTGTTCGCTCAGTGGAAGAGCAAGCTGGGCTCAGGGACTTGGCTTATATTACTATTTTTTTCTTTGTGCCTGCATGTTTTTCTGAAATTGTAACCATACAGTATGCACTATTTATGCTATGTCCAATGTGCTGTTGGCAATATGTTTTGAACTTTGGACCCAGAGGAATGCTGTTTCGCTTGGCTATATTCATGTATAGTTGACTGATAATTAAACTTGAACTTCAAACCTGCCAAATTCTGAAAGGTTCTGATAGAGTAGACATAGAGAGGATGTTTCATTTGGTAGAAGATTGGTAGGGATTGAAGAGTTATGGAAAAAAGATAGGAAAATGGGTTTGAAGAAAAATCAGTCTTGATTGACCAGACTCTACAGATCAAATTCATCGCTTATACCCCATTGTCTTGTGGATAGTGGGGTATAGTTTAGAACAGGGTAGGGCAACCAGAAATGCTGAGTAGATTTATTAGTCTTGGAAGCCAGCTGAGAAAATCACCATTGGAGATGCCTGATGTAAATTAGCATGTTTTATCTTCATATGCACCACGTGTTTCTTGCTTGCAAGAGCAGTATTTATTGCCCTTGCATCCTGTGCATTGTCGAACCACTTCACAGTGCAGTTCAGCTGTCCAAGTTGCTGGATCTGGCATCATACATGGTCGAGACCACTGTGACAGACTGAGAAAAAGTGAGCTTTTTTCACAGAGGCTGGTGAACACTTGAAGGATTGAGGAGGCTCAGTCGTTGAGTTCATCCAGATTAGAAACTGATTTTCGAACATGGAGATGGATCAGGATCGAGGGTAGAGGCAGAAGAACAGAACAGATTTGAGGGGCAGATGGGGTTTGTGCTTCCTATTTCATATGTTGCATACGTCTTTAGGCTGCTTGCAGGATTGAAATGTCACTGACGACAACTTCAACATTGTGATTTTTCAAATCAGGCGTGTAAAGAGAAACAGCAACAATGTTAGGTCAAATCCTGTGAGCATAATTGATATTCGCAAATTAATCAGATGTTTCCAGTCCCCAGGAGCATTGCTTTCTTCTCAAGGTGAACTCTTGTTGGCAAGTCGAAGCTGATTGAGATGATTTCACTGGGCCCTTTTCCACTGTGGAGTAATTAAAAGAACGTAATCCAAATTAAAACAGATGTAATGAAGTCTTCCATAAACAAGTACATCTGGCACATAGAAAACAATTGCAAGATCTCAGCTCCAAGCTCATTCTATAGTGTGCAGTTATTGGAGCTGAAAATTAAAAACAAATTAAGAGAATAGTCCTGTTTTAAATTTAATTGTATATCCTGTAATTTCTGAAAAAAGAAGTAGACACTACAATTCTGTTATGTAACAATTATGCACACCATGCTGTTGAATTTAAACACCAAATCTATGTGATTTGATACCTGATTCAAGGTCCTCTGTGTATGATGCACTTATTGAGGTAGGCTTCAAATGAGAGTGCAGTGTGGGTGTTGTGAATTTCAGAGAGTATTGGCAAAGTTGGAGAACAAAGAAAATGAGGACTGAGGATTGAATTATAACATTGCACGATGACGCTGTAATTAGTTTGGGTTGGGGACAGAGGTTGGATATAGGCACGTGTTGACATGGTGATGGAAGTTCTGTGTGAGGCTTGCAGAGAAGGGAAGTACATCCATTTAATAGCATCTCCCAATGGATGTTTGTACTGCCTCACAGGTAGATAGGGTAGTTAAGAAAGCTTATGGAGTGTTAGCTTTCATAAGCCGAGGGATAGAGTTTAAGAGTCACAAGGTAGTGATGCAGCTCTATAAAACTCTGGTTAGGCCACACTTGGAGTACTGTGTCCAGTTCAGGTCACCTCACTATAGGAAGGATGTGGAAGCATTGGAAAGGGTACTGAGGAGATTTACCAGGATGCTGCCTGGTTTAGAGAGCATGCATTATGATCAGAGATTAAGGGAGCTAGGGCTTTACTCTCTGGAGAGAAGGAGGATGAGAGGAGACATGATAGAGGTATGCAAGATATTAAGAGGAATAGATAGAATGGACAGCCGGCGTCTCTTCCCCAGGGCACCAAGAGGACATGGCTTTAAGGTAAGGGGTAGAAAGTTCAAGGGGGATATTAGAGGAAGGTTTTTCACTCAGAGAGTGGTTGGTGCGTGGAATGCACTGCCTGAATCAGTGGTGGAGGCAGATACACTAGTGAAATCTAAGAGACTACTAGACAGGTATATGGAGGAATTTAAGGTGGGGGGAGTTACATGGGAGGCAGGGTTTAACGGTCGGCACAACATAATGGGCAGAAGGGTCTGTACTATGCTGCATTGTTCTATGATACTCCATTGTATATGGTGTATAGGGTTGAATGGCATCTGGGATCGGCCATGATAGAATTGCGGAGCAGATTCGATGGGCTGAATGAGCTAATACTGCTCCTATGTCTTATGGTCTTATTGTTAGTCCTGCCTCATGTAGCCCTACACTGCAACAGGCACTATTAGATGCCACTTCTTTTAACTTCAGTTACAGAAGCAGGAGAAACAACATTTTAAAATGAATCTAAATTGTCAGACCGCTTAACCACATCCCACTATTTGAACCACCCACAGCAGATCAAAGTCAAAGTTGAGTTTATTGTCATGTGCACAAATGCTTGTATGCACAGGAGCAATGAAAAGCTTATTTACAACAACATCACAGGTACATAACATCAGTTGCAAAACATAAATATAAATTAAACACAATTTTTACAAGAAAGAACAGAGTAGAAAGTATCAACTTTAGGCCAAAGAAATTCAAATGGTCATAGGGTTGCTAAACTGCAGTGATCAGGGTTATTTTGGTTAGTTCAAGCACCAAATTTTTGAATGAATGCAAGAATTATAGAACCTGGCAGCGTGGGACATCAAGCTTCTATACCTACTGTGCAATCCATGTTGTGTTCTTTCTGCTTTGTGTTTCCCTTGAGCTTGCCAATATCTGATTCTGATCAATGCTTTGTCCTGATTGATAACTCTCATCAATCTGCTTAGCCATGTTGGCGATTGTATGCACACACTGTTAGGAGAGGGAAACAACCACAAATTCCACAAAGCAGCAAGCTCTTCTTGTCAGAACCATGGCATCTTAGAATGAAACAGTAGGAAGCCATTCAGCTTATTGAATGAGCTGTCTCATTTATCCCAATTCCCCCTCCCTTTTCCCTAATTCCCTGAAATACTGCATCTTATTCCCTCTCCCCACACATGCTCATCGACTCTACTTCCGTAGCTGTTTGCCATTAACTTGCACTGAAGGTTAATTTATAGTGCGAGATTAAAATAACAGTATATCTGGGATGTGGGAAGTAATCAGAGGCTTGGGGAAATTCATATTGTCAGCATTGAGAAAATGCAAACTCTACACAAACAGTACCTGAAGTCAGGATTGAACTTCAGTCACTGTAACTGCTGACAAGAGAAAATCTGCAGGTGCTGGATATCTGAGCAACACACACAAAATGCTGGAGGAACTCAGCAGGCCAGGCAGCATCTATGGAAAAAAGTACAGTCGACATTTCAGCCTGAAACATCAACTGTACTTTTTTCCATAGATGTTGCCTGGCCTTCTGAGTTCCTCCAGCATTTTGTGCATGTTGCACTGTAACTGCTGTGCCAGTGTCACCCTTTGAAATCAATTCTTGTATGATCAAGTATTAAAAATTATGTTTTTTTATTATGTAAAGTAACACAAAGCTACAAGGTAAACCAAAACAAAATGATTCACCTGTTGCAAACCTGGAATACAACAGAAATAGCAGCATCTGTAGAGGCAGGAATTGACAGGATTTCAGTGATGGGCCAAGTTGAGAGGAAGAGATGAAGACATGAAGTGAACAGTTCACGAGGTTTTAATAAGAACTATACCGGGCAAAGGGAAAAGGATAAATGCTAGGCCAACAGGCCCACTAACTAAAACTCTCAAATTAACTAAAAATTAATGCCATCACTGTGGCCCAAAAGCAATAACCTAGAACTAAATACCACTCCTTTAACAGCATCTATCAAAATCACTAATCTTCTTTCCCTGTATGTGGACTAAGGTAAGCAGTTGTCACTGTGTTTCAATCAAGACTTGACAAAACTGGACAAGGAGTAAAATTCCATTACAAAGAAGCCCCAATTGGCTGGAGTGTATGCAGTCTCACGAGCATGATTGCCGTCTTTTTTCAGCTGCCTGCCCACGAGAGCACTCAGACTCCACAGGAGTGTCCAGTCTGCAGATATGACAGGAATAGAATTAATGTTT
This sequence comes from Hemitrygon akajei, assembly GCF_048418815.1. Lineage (NCBI taxonomy): Eukaryota > Metazoa > Chordata > Chondrichthyes > Myliobatiformes > Dasyatidae > Hemitrygon > Hemitrygon akajei. The sequence continues at coordinate 107,326,046 of NC_133134.1, forward strand.
CAGGCTAATGACCTTTCATTAGAACAAAGAAAAGTCATAGAGAAACTAACCTTTAAGGTTTTCCTCCTCTCACTAAGAATGGAGAGCATCATCGCGTTTCCTGTCATTTCTCACTTTTACCTGGTCCATCCCAGCCTCACTTCTTCTCTAGTTCCATTCTAGGAGATAATACAGATTCCCCCGTTACCTCAATCACACAGGTGGCCCCATGGTCTCCATTTGCTACAGTTTGTCTTCTATAACTTGGGAGTCTTCCTATTTAATGTAACGCCAGGCACATCATGTGTACATCATCTCCTCCTTGCTTGTCTGAAAGGATTGCTCTCCCCCCAGGATACTTTCCATGAACACTCACTCCCCTTTCCATAGCACATCCTTGCAGAAGTGCTGGAGATGCAGCCTCTTCCCTTAGTTCCTGCTCTGCTTTTGTCCAGAGATCAAAATTACTTCCAGGCAGAGTAATGATTCACTTCCAAATGCATTTTGAGCACTTGGTGCACTCAGTGTGGTTGATGCTACATTGGAGCATCACCAAAACCAAACCTGCTGATGCTTTCTAGAACACCGATACTCAGTCCACATGTGTCACCGTAATTTATGGATAATTGCCATTTTAGTTATCCAGCCCACATCTGTCTTCAGCATCCCAATTCTCCCGATCATTGCCTCCCTCCGTTTCCCCAATTCCTTGGTCCTGTCCCTCTCATCCTCCTTTCTTTTTGCTCCCCTTCTTCACAGTCAGCCCATTCTGCTTCCCTTCCTCTCTAGGTTTAAACACCTTCGCTCGTCGCTACTGCTACTCAATCTCCAGATAACAGTTCTTCGCTTTCTCTCAGGACGAAGCTGACTGCCAATTGCCTGGTGAGCTTACTTGGCCACAACATCTATGTAATTATGATGTCAATAATCCATCTCACTGTACATGAGATCATATTAGTAATCCTATAAAAGCAGGTTAGAAGCTCTCCTCGAGCCAGGATGTATACAGACCCCTGATAAGACTGCATCCAGACAATTGTCTACTCTCTTTATCCAAATACAGCTGTCTTACAGGAAGAGTAACAAATATTAATACTTGGTGTAGTAGTCAGTGCAATAAGAAAAAACAGGCAGACCAATCTTCACTCTTTCATAGGCACATAGATGAAAGGAAAAAGGAGGGCAAAGAGGGAGGGAAACATTAGACCGACTTTGGAAAAGACTAAAAAGTTGACGGATCAAGGTCTGAATGGCCTGTACTGTGCTGTACTGTTCATTGTCTTATGTACTTTAATTGGTGAGTCTGTTATTATTAATTTATTTATTATTTATTTGCCTTTTTAAATTGACAGAGTACATAGTTTTGACGTTTCTCGTCACTGAGATGTCAGGAACCAGGTTGTACAATTCCCAAATAAGGAGTGGGCTGTTCAGTACTGAGATAATTTTTCACCTGCTGGTTGGAATTCACAACTGCAGAGGGTTATGGGAGTTAAGTTGGCGATTTAATTCAAGGCAGGCAATGATAGATGTTTAGATATTAATGAAATTAAAAGATATCAGGAAAGAGATGTGGAAGTGGATCTGCTGTAATGTTGTGGAATGCAAGAGGTACCTGGGTCTTCCTGCTTCTGCTTATATTCTTATAACACCTGGAGAACCTCCTCTTATCTTTTAACAGATAAGGTATAGCATGTCTGAAGAATTTGATGTCTCTGGCTCTGTACTTGCAGTTCAGAAAGATGTTGGGTGGAGGAATCCAATAGAGAGATACTTGATACTGAAAGGCTTTGATACAGTGGATGTAGAGAAGATGTTTGCATTAGTAAGAGTGCCTAGGATCCCAGAGGCAGTCTCAGAATTAAGAAGCCCCTTTAGAATTGAAGTGAGGAGGAATTTCTTCAGCTAAGGGCTGGTGAATCTATGGTATTCATTGCCACAGAGGGCTGTGAAAGCCAATGTTTGAGTGCATTAAAGGCAGAGATTGATAGGTTTTTGATCGGTAAAAGGGATGTACAGTTACTAGGTGGAAGAACTGGTCTGAAAGAAAATTTTGCCATGATTGAATAGTGGAGCAGATTCAATGGGGTGAAATGTCTAAAGTTATATTTTATGCACTTATGGTTTCTTATGCCATGGACACCTAAGGGATGAAGATATGGAGCAAAAAAAGAAAAAAAAAACACTTCACAGGGAAACTAGCCATTCAGACAGCATCTATGGAGGCACAGGACTAGTTGATATTTATGGTCCAGACCCTGCACCAGGAATGAGAATGCAGAGGGGAAAGTACCCTGTTAAAAGAGGGCAATAAGGAGGGTTGTGGCAGGGTCTGGCAGGGTGTTACAAGAACCGCCCCTTGTAATAATGATTAGTGAGGTACAGAGAATCTGTATTTACCAACAAGTAACTTTTATTGTTTCAACTGAAAAGTACATGTGTTCACACTCTATCTACCTGTGTGCACCCCACTAGAACCCCTGACATTCAATGAACAGTCAATGAAGAAAAAGGTATTACCAAGGAAAGGAGTCTACACTGGCCTGGTGTTCCTCATGGTCCTGATCTCCATGTGTCCATGGGGGCCTCCTTATCCATAATGGTTGGTCTCTGGCTGATGGAGAGTTATCACCCCTGTGTATTTGGAGCTCCTGAGTCTTATACTGTTCCTCATCAGTTGAACCATTCACTCTCCATTGGCTCAAGGTTACCTGACCTACCTGGGTCACCTTCTTACTGGTCATTGTACAGGGATACAACCAATGTTGTTTCAGGTTTCTGCCCCCACCCCCCTCAGCTTTGAGCGTTTGTGCCTTTACACTCCGACTGGTCCAAATCAGTTAACACAGAGTCTAACATGATTACAGATCGCTTCTTTGGTAGGTCTGGCATTTTACGTAACAAGTAGCTACTCCTCTGAGAATGGTCTCAGATGTATTGCTCTGATTAGATTATCCAAGAGCATGAATCGGTTTAGCATCTACAAAACAGGGGGGAACAAAGACAACTGGCTGGTCAGCTTCTGCTGTCCTTGAAGAGACTGTAGTTTCTTCTGGCCAACAAGGGGAAGGGAGGAGTGGTGGAGTTAGGGGGCAGTGGCTGGTGGATGAGAGAGAATTATAGGGGAGATGGAGTGTAGAGGTAGGTGCACAAGGAGTGTGTCCTGTGTGAAATTTTAAAAAATCCAGTTTTATACCATTGGATTCCAGGTGGAATATGAGATGTTCTTTTTCTAAAGTGTGCTTTAGTGGGTAAACTTGCCTGGGATTAAAACCTCATCTAACAGAATGACAGTGCAGCAGCTATTAGTGTTGAAAAGAACTTTCAGGAAATATTGTAAAAATAAAACAGAGGTACTTGAATAATATTAATGTATCAACCACTTTGGATCTCCTTGTGAATGGTACTGAGATGAAAGCTCACTGAAAAAAGCAGCATAATCAGAAAGATGGTGCCAATGCTGCATTTGAGAGCCATAGTGTCATGGTTCAGTCCATGAAGTCCACGTTCTGGCTCACAGTCCGGTCCGTGGACTCCAGACTCTGGGTCTTCCGGCATTCCCTTGTCTCATTTGGGCTTAATCGTAGGCACCTGATTCTCGTCTTGGGGGCCGGGAATATAAGTGGCCCTGGGGTTGAGACTGGGGAGTGGTTTGTCTTGTCAGTATCCTGTCTTTGCCTCCTTGGGGTAAGTCAGGCTGTCCTAGCTGTTACCCTGTGCTAGGATCAGTCTGTCTTGGTCCTTGCCTCTGTTGGGTAAGTCAGGCTGTTGTTGCTGTTACCCTGAGGCTAGACTGTTCCCTTCCTTCCCTCTGGAGCCTTGCCCTGTTTGGAACTGTCTGGTCTGTGTCCATGCCTTTGCTAGGTAGGTCTGATTGTTTTGCTGTGACCTAATGTTGGGAACTGTCTTGTTGTGTTCTGTGTAATGAGTCCTGGCCCTATGTCCTGTATCCAAGGAGGGGTCCTGGCTCAGTATTCTGCATTCCTGTTCTCCCTTGACCAGGGCTCTGTGTTCTCATCTTGTTGATGTGCCTTGCCTAGCCTGGTACTAGGAATCCTTTGTCCTGTACTGGGGTTCCCTTGTCCTGTCCAGGAGTCTCATGTCCACTCCTGTGCCTCTCCTTGTCCTGTAGCCATGTCTTGTCCTTGCCTGGTTCTGGAGTCTGAGCTGGAGTCAAGACCCCAGGCTCCTAGTTCACAGTTCCATGTCCTGGTTCTGCTATCCTAGTCAAGTCCTAGCTCAGGCCTGGGATTCTTATCATGTCCAGTGTCCTTCCTTCCCCACTTCCCTTCCTTCTCATGCCTAGTCCTGTTCCTGGTAGTTCAGTGTTTTATTTTTGGGTCCACTCCCAATGCCCACTTTATGACACATACGAATCAATCAAAGCATTAGCAATCCTGCTACACTTAGGGTTTGGGTTAAAATTAGGTGTGATTTGTAATGGCTAAACAGCTCACCAGAAGAGAGGGCTCACAGAAAATCCTCATTCTCTACCTACCACTGAAAGGTAACAGAAGTATCAAGTCAACCAGATGATTCTTGTGAATGCAGCTGTGCTGAGTTTGTGGGAGACAATCCATTGTAGACAGTAGCTCACAACCTAGATCCTCGGCAGTCTTGCAGGAGCTTCACTCTAGTATGTCAGCTCATGTAGAGTCAAAAATGCAGAGCACTCTCCTGAGTTCTGCGCCCAAGGTGTTTGACAAGATAAAGAGTTGTGACATAAATTTAGTGCTGCTCCCTTACAGTTCCAGTGACCCTGATTTAATCCTGACCTTGGGTACTGTGTGTGTGAGATGGTTCCCTACGACTGCGTGCATTCCTCGAGTGATCCAATTTCCTCCCATATCACACAAAATTCAGGCTTTTGATATTATTTGGGTACTGTAACTTAGCCCTTAACACTAGTTGATGGCAAATGGAATGTGTGAACTCAACAGGTCGTGCATCATCCATGGAGAGGGAATCAGATTTAACATTTAAAGTCCAAGACCCCTTGATCAGTAATTTTCATTTTACACTGACAAGTATTTTGTTCCTGAAACAACACAACAATATCATTTCCACATTGCTGTTTACAGGGATTTATTGCAATCTCATTGGCTGTGGTGTTTCCCTAAATTACAGCACATTACATCACACATTTTATTGAGGTTTGTGATATCTGTCTTGGATGATGCTATATTAGTGTGCATGCTGCTAGCTCAGCTGCCTTTTCATGGAAGCCCTTGGGCCTTGTGCACTTGTAGGGAAATGCAGCTGCTGAGTAATGTTAGCAAACTCCATGATGTAAACTCAGTGTACATGGCAACAGCTGAGAACTGAAAAGGTTAACATTACCAAGCTACTTGCTAAAGCGTCATTAAATATCTCTTTATGTGCTTCCTAGCTGTATAAGTTATTAGTTTTGGGCATCAGTACATCTGCAATATGACTAGGTCATAAAATTATTCTTAGTGCAAAGAAATTGAATAGAAAATGATTTCAGATTTTCAGATTACAACTGCTGATCACATAGTTTGAAATGTGAAACAATGAATGAAGGCAAATCACCTGGATAATGTAGTAGCATTTATAGTTTTAACTCGGTCACTTCTGTGACTTCATTCACAATATCATGAAGGTGGCTTTCACACAACCTTGTATTCACAGAATGAAACTCATCAACATTCCATCCTCATCACAGACACAAGTCTGCAGATGCTGGAGCAAAACAAAAACCAAACTGTTGGTGGAACTGAGTCAGTTGTTTAGCATCTGGAGGAGGAATATGGTTGTGATCCTTCATGTGGACTGCAAGATATAGAGGAGGCAGCTGCATTAGAGGTGAGGAGGAAGTGTTGCAAGACCTGGCAGGTGATAGGTGGATCCAGATGAGAAAAGGTGATGAGAAAATGGGGGAAAGAAGAGGGGAAGTAGTGACAAGAACTGGATAGTGATAGGAGGTGATAACAAGGGTCTGCAGGTGATGGAGCAGGATAGAAAATGGGGCATGGAACCAAATGAAGGAGGTGGGCTGGGCAGGTGGGAATGAAAGTGGAGTTGACCCAGTAGAAAGTGAGTGAGGGACAGGTGAAGAGGGTGGAGGAGGGAAAAGAGATGAGGTGATGGGGACTGGGGCAGTGGGTGTGGGGAGGAGGAACTGAGTAGCTCAGGAGGAGAGAGAAAAAGGACAGGAGTGTGGGTTATCTGAAATGAGAATTTAGTGTTTGTGCTGGCAGACTGTAGAAGACATGTAAATAAGAGGTGCTGTTCCTCTAGTCTGTGTTTATTTTGTCAGCCTGATCAGGAGAAGGACTAAAGTTGAGGTGGTATATGGGAAATTTGGAACACTATACAAAGGGGGGATGGTTCCTGTGCCATTGTGAGTGAAGTTCTGTGATTATGAACAAGGAGAGACCAGACACTGCAGATGCATTTTATCCTGCTCTTCATGCTCCACAGTTTGCTAATCAGCACAGTGGCTTGCAGATGAACCAATTTGTATTCCCAGTACACTGTGGATGTATTGGCTTTGCAGCTTCTTGTCATAAGTCATGTTGCTAAGCCTCAATCTCTTTAATTTGTTGCACATTCACCTGAAGCAGGACGTCTCTCTCAGATCTGTGAGAAAAGACCAAAGGTAGCTTTGCAATCTTTAAAATATACTTCAAATCTCACCTGAATCCAAAGGCCTCACTTGGATGCAGTTACTTTGGCTTCCATATAAATTTATCCTTTTTTTTAAACTTAAGAACTGCAGCAGAGAACTGTTCTACAGGAGTAATATACCCATGACAGAAATGAGACACAGGTTTGCTGAGTGAAGGGGCTGCACCAGTTCTGTGTGAGCACACTCCCAGCCATCACACACAGCACTGAAACCTTATTGTGCACACGGCATTTCTGCAGCAAGCTCTGTCACTGTGGAGCAAGTGCAAAGTTCAAAGTAAATGTATTATTGAAGTATATAAACATCACTAAGTAATACCTTGAGATTAACATTCTTGTTGGCATTCATTGTGAATATAAAGAAACAACAATCAATGAAAAACTACACACAAAGACAAGAAATAACCAATATGCATAAAATGATGAATTGTGCAATTAAAAAAAGCTGATAATAAATAAATAATATTGAGAACGTGTTGTAAGTGAGTTGATAGATTGTGGAAAAATTCATTTTTGGGGTGGGTGTAGTTATCCACGCTGGTTCAGGATCCTGATAGCTGAAGGGTAAAAACTGTTCTTGGACCTGGTGTGGGACCTCAGGGTCCAAAACCAGGACCTCTGCACCTCCTTCTACAATTGTATCCTCGATTTTGTCACCAGATGACCAGCCTGTGCAGATTAGAAATAACATCTCCACCTTGCTGATAATCAACACTGGTGTTCAAGGATGTGTGCATAGGCTACTGCTCTAATCTCTCTACATCCATGACTGTGTGGCCAGTCACAGCTCAAATTCCATCTATAAATTTGCAAATGATATCACTATTGCTGGCTGAATTTTAGTTGGTGATGACGAGGGCAAGATAAATCAGCTGGTTGAGTGGTGTCGCAACAGCACCCTTGCACCTAATGTCAATAAGACCAAAGAATTGATTGTGGACTCCAGAAAGGATAAACTGAAAGACCCCACACCAGTCCTCATTGAGGGATCAGAAGTTCCCTCTGGCCGGTAGTCTACCAACTCTCTCCACATGCATCTTCCTTCCTCTTCTCTCACCAACAAAAGACCACAAAAATTTCTCTTTGTCTCTCAAGAACGAACAACATTTCTGTCATTGGATAGCTCCCACATTCCAAGCTCCAGTATCTCCAGTCATAACCCAAACATTGCTGCTACAGAGAAATCATAACAAGTGAAACATTAGAGAGGCCATCATATTAGCAGTGAAGCCTTACAGCATGTTACACAAAGAAGGCAAGATAGCAGCTATATTTCATTATGAGTTTGTCAAGATTTGGCATGACACCATAGACACAATTTCTACAGATGTCTCGTGGAGAGCATGCTAACAGGTTACATCACAGTCTGGTTTGGGAGGGGGTACTACTGTACAGGATCAAAATTAGTTGCAGAAAATCATAATCTCAGTCTGCTCCCTCGTTGACCCTAGCCTCCCCAGCAGCCAGGACTCCTTCAAGGAGCGATGCCTCAAAAAGGTTGCATCCATTGTTAAGGACCCCCATTACCCATGACATGCCCTCTTCTTATTGCTGCCATCAGGGAGGAAGTACAGGAGCCTGGAGGCACACACTCAATGATTCAGGAATAACTTCATCCCTTCTGCCATCAGATGTTTGTTTGAATAGACATTGAGCCCATCCACACTACCTCACTACAAATAAACTTTTCTCGGGCTATCAGCTGGTTACCGGTGTTGATTATAACCTGTAAGAGTTTATTGTCATATCTGCCAGGCAAGCACTAGATCCTTTTCCACTACCTCACTACTGTTTTTCTTTTTTTGCATTACTTATTTAACTCTTTTAATATACATACTTACTGTAATGTACAGTTTTCACATTATGATGTTTTACATTTTCATTTTTAGAATCTTTTTATTGGTACATAATCTTCTACAGCTATAAAACTTCAACAGATGAATATGTATACAATTAATAAAGCTGAAGAAAAAAGCTGATCGTAAAATATAAAAATGGAAAAAAAGATATATATATAAATATATATGAAAAAGAAGGGAAAAAAGAACCTCATCTAACTAGGAAAAAACCCACTAACTACAAAAAAAACCCATTAGGAATCAACCCCTCGGAGCAATACGTTTGACCAACATCTAAATATTAAAAAAAGTCATCAACCGCCATTTTATATTTATAAAAAAAATAAAATTGGAAGGAAACCATATAACTTCAAATTAAATGATAATATTTGGCAAAAGAACCCCACCTTCTCTCAAAATCGAATCGAGGATCAAAAGTTCTAATTCTAATTTTTTCCAAACTAAGACATAACATCACTTGAGAAAACAATTAATGTAGGGGGAGAAATATCTTACCTTTTTCATAAAATATCCCTTCTTGCCAGTAGTGTAACAAATGCAATTACAAGTTGATCTGAAGATGAGATACCCTGAATATGATGTGGAACTATTCCAAATAGAACAGTAAACCTATTAGGTTGTAAATTAATTTTCAGAGCTTTAGAAATTGTAGAAAATAAAGATTTCCAAAACGATTTTAATGAAGAACATGCCCAGAACATATGTGACAAAGTAGTTACTTCAGTTTTACATCTATCGCAATAGTTGTCTATACTAGGAAACATTTTAGATAGTCTCTCCTTTGTTAAATAATAACAGTGAACAATTTTAAATTGAATTAAACAATGGTTGGCACATACAGAAGAAGAATTTAGGTTTTTCAAAACTCGAAGCCAGTCTTCATTAACAAAGGTCATATTAAGTTCTCTCTCCCAATCTTGTTTAATATTTAGTGATAGGTTCTCTTTTTGTAACAAGAGTAAATTATAAATTCTGCTAATGGAACCTTTCACTGAGGGATTCAATTTCAAAATGGTATCCAACAAATCAGATTCTTGTAAATATGGAAACTTAGGTAAATATTGTTGTAAAAAATGTCTAACCTGAAAATATTGCAAAAAGAGTGTATGAGCGAGAGAAAATTTATTAATTAACTCTTCAAAAGTCATCAATCAACCATCACAAAATAAATCTGTAAAAGAATGGATTCCTTTATTTTTCCATAAAAGATAAATGGGGTCAATTGTTGAAGGTTTAAGTGAGAAGTTCCGATATTTTAAAAAAACTAGATAACTTAAATTGTTTAAAATTTTTAAAATTACGAAACTGAACCCAAATCCATAGGGATTATTTAATAACCAGATAGAGATTTAAATTTGGAACTTTAGAGAGCTGTAAAAGTAATGGAGCTCCTAAAATTGAAGTTAAATGAAGTTGTTTAACAGCTTTTAATTCCAAATCAACCCATAATGGTTTTTGGTTCTTATCAAGCCAATATAACCAAAAACATAATTGTCTAATATTCACAGCTCAATAATACAGTCTTAAATTAGGAAGTGCAAGTCCACCATCTTTTTTAGATTTTTGTAAATGATACTTATTAATTCTTGGTCTCTTATTGTTCCAAATAAAGGAAGAAATAAGAGAGTCAATTTGATTGAAAATTTTTTTAGTTAAAAAGATAGGTATATTTTGGAAAATATATAAAAATCTAGGTAAAATCATCATTTTCACAGCATAAATACGACCTATTAAAGAAATAGTAAGTGGATTGCATCTAGAAAATAGTTGTTTCATGGAGTCCATTAAAGGAACTATATTTGCTTTATAGAGATCTTTATATTTTTTAGTAATTATAATAACTAAATATCTAAATGTATTAACAATTCTAAAAGGAATGTCATTATATACACTAACAGGGACATTTAATGGAAACAATTCACTTTTATTCAAGTTAAGTTTATATCCTGAAAATTTACCAAAATCTTCAAGTGTTTCCAAAGGATTAGGAATTGATTCCTCAAGATTTGAAGTAAAAACCAAAAGATCATCTGCATAAAGAGAAATCTTATGTATGGTTCCATTCATAGAGATACCATGAATATGTTTAGCTTCATGTAGTGTTATAGCTAAAGGCTCCAATACAAGATTAAATAATAAAGGACTTAATGGACATCCCTGTCTAGTGCCACGAGAAAGTGAGAAAAAAGACCTGCAGTTATTAGTTATGACTGTGGCAATAGGATTCTTATAAATCATTTGAATCCATCTCTTGAAATTATTACCAAAACCAAATTTTTCTAATACTTTAAACAAATACGGCCACTCAACTCTATCAAATATCTTTTCTGCTTTGAGGGAGATAACATAAGAACATAGAACCAAGAACAGAAAACATCAAACCTCGCTACACTAGGATTCTATGCTCTGACTGATGAAGGCCAGCCTTTTAATACATTATCTCCCTCTGCTGCCTTCTTCTAGGATCATTGGGCTTGTTCTCCAAAGTCTGCCCTGTGCTTCAATATGTGCCATTCATGGTACATATTCTAGCCTCATTGGTACTCCCAAAAAGCAAAACCTCAGCTGCTTTAGAACCTGCAAAGTCATATCATTAGCCTTCCTCCACGGTCTAATGATACTGTCAGAGGGAATTACTGACTAATCACAGAATCAATCCCCATCAGTTGTAACAATCAAGAGCAACTGTGAAGGGAGAAAAGACCTCCTATGCGCACTGGAAATTCTAGGCAGTTTCTAGAGTGGGTTATATGTTTGGCACAACACTGTGGGCTGAAGGGCATGTAATGTGCTGTAAGTCTCTATGTTCTATGTTATCACACAAGTATTTGTTCAATATTATTTATTCATGAGAAGCTTGGGCACAATGAAAGAATGTGACTAATGGGAGGATTTTGCAATGTAAATTTAAAAAGAATTGCCAGAATTGTGCACAGCAAAGCAATTTTATATATTGGAAACCTTTTAAGGAACATCTTACTGAGTTTTATCAAGCCAGTGGACTGGGCTCCCCAGCTATCTAGTTGCCTTGTGAATCTATGGAATATAATAAGGCTGATATTCTTCCCAAATTTTGCAGTAAATCTCATGCTGTTCAGAGCATCAGATGCAATGAAAGAATCAGAGGTTTTGACATGTGGATTAGTTTGTTGTGATCAAGGCAGAGCTGTTCGGAGCTTCTTTTCACAATGTCTCCATGCCCCTGTGGTTGTGTATTAGTTCAGTGTGCATTCTGTATTAACTGAACATTACAGCTAGCCGTAGTCCCCAGTCCTTGATGTGCCCAACACCTGACGGAACGCTTAGGGAAGAAATTTGATTTGTTTTCACTCTTGAAATGTTACAAAAGTACTTCTGAGCCTCCACAACTATTGTCTACCTTACTCCCTCACACTCCAGCCTTATGACCCAACTCCCCTTTAAGTAAAGACAACTGGATTCAATCACTGAATCAGTGTTGTAGGTTGGATCATCGTCCACCAACATATCTGCTCCACCCATGCTGTGATCAGATGTCATCCTCTCTAGATTTTGGATGAGTATGCCCTGGAGTTGTTTTTATCCATTGGAGAGAAAGACAGATCCCATTACTTATAATCCCCACCCACATGTTAGCCTACACAAAGGTGAAATGCCATGAAAAAATACAGACCTCTGGTTTTCCCATACAAGTGTCCACTGCCCTGCATTCACCCAACATGTTGTGCTCTTGTTACTATTTGGGCCATTGCTTTTCAAGTCTGAAATCTCCAATGGTGAAAACCCACACTCAATGTTTTAGGAATAGCCTCTTCACTGCTGTCATCAGATTTCTGAACGACCATGGACCCATGAACACTAACTCACTTTTCCTCTTTTCAACTATTTATTTATTTTTATAGTAACTTTATGTCTTGCACTATATTGCTGCCACAAAACAACAAATTTCACAACATATGTCAATGATAATAAACCTGATTTTTACTCTGGTATTGATCCTGAACAGCACATCTTGAATTTCACTTATCATTGTGATTAATAGGAACTGTCTGTCTTTTACAATCAGTGCAGAACTAAGACCACATTACGTTCAATTCCTCATGTCCAAGTCCATGAGGGTCGGAAATGATGCTGTACAAAAGTATACTACTTATTTAGCTCTGGGACGTGGAAAAGAAGCCTGATTGTGAATTGTAATAGGAGAAAGATTTCAGACATTGACACCCTAGATATGAAATTAAAGCAATGTACACATCAGAAATTGATCCAGATGGCTGAGTGTTATTTCTACATCAGCAAATTGGAGTCATAGGTCATTGCCAGCCAATCTGTGAATGGCAGTCCAAACATTTGTGCACATTAGCATTACATTTCTAATCTGTTTGCAATTGCCCTCAGTCACCTGCTTTTAATAATGATCGAGTTAAACCTGCAGTCAGCTGTATTGTGATTAAAGTCAGATCCAATGTAGAATGCTTATCCGTATTAATAATCAGGCAAGATCATACATTTTGTAAAAAGGAAGAAATGATTGAAATGGGATTCAGAACAACAGGCAAAAAAAAGAGATAGATTTGGTGTTGGAAAAGGGTTTGTTAGAGGAACGGTCCTAGTATCATGCTTGTGTGAGAGAGTGAAAGGAAACAGAAGGAAGGACCCTGAAAAAGCACAACTGTCAATGAAACATATCATTGTTCACAATTCAGGGGAACTAATCCTGAGCAGAAGGTTGGATAATACGGCATTGTCAAGGATCTTCAGGAATCCGGTGCTCAAGAGTCCTGCTTTTATGTCAGTCTTGAAAGTCTCTGTTGCACTGTCCAGAAAGGACTGCATACTCTATTGTTATCTGCTGTAATCTCAGCTAACGTCTTCCACTAAGAAGGAAGGGGGGTGGGGTTGCAGGATACGGAGGCTGAAGAAAGACCCTAACAGCAATGAAAGGCAGGCAACCAGGACACATTGAAGGCCCTGAACTTGACAAGAAGGCTGGACTGTGAGGAAATGACTGTTGTTCTACCTTGACCCCCATCTCAGCAGAGACCCGTGATAAAAGTTTACTATTTGACTTGGATTATGCATTTCATCCACATACAGCACACACCGGAGACATTACACACATCAAGGGAAATTGTGTGACCAAATTGAACTAAGCTGATCACAGAAGTCAAGTATATACTAATACCCTTTTGGAACAGGGATCAAAAAGCTGTGAAATAATGTCTTTCTTCCTTTGCTGAAGATTTCTTTTGTTAAAGGACCAAACAGAACTGGATTTATGAGTGGTAATAGGAAGATACTTTCATCAGCAATAACTACACCCAAGGAATTTCTCAGTAATCCCTGAGGGATCATTAAGCACAATCATCCGGTTTCCTGGAGAGAATTTCAATAAACAGAGTAGCAACATCAGCACTGGCAAGTGACATCAGTTATTATCTCACACTCAGCAGTTGCTAAGATATACTGTTTTCCCTCTGCGTGTGGGCAGTACTGAATCCTAAGGAGTTCCTATGCATAAACCTGCATTCTGATTGAGGCTAATTAATGTCTCTGCTTGGACACTGAGGTGGTCAATACCTCAAGACTCAGCATTGCAATGAGTACAGGTTATGAACACTGCAATAGCCTCATTAAGGGAGTTTATTGTCTTCCATCACGGTCTCATTGAATTTCCAGCTCTGCGCTACCACCACAATACCAACAACTACAACTCACAAGAATCCTGAGAATTGCACTTAATTGTTGCATCTCCCAGCCATGTTATAAATTACACCCAAATTAATGAAATGGACCTTTGAAACAAGGGCAGATTTCATACCTATGCTGCTTCAATGATCTGATTTGGAAGTCGTGAATGAAGGTGCCATAAGTAAACTTTTATTTCAAACACACCACGACATTGTTATCTGCATGTGACCAATAATACTCCCCGGCAATGTAGATCTATGAGAGAGCTCTGAAGCATTAACATCCTTAGATGTTAATGCTTAAGTACCACACCTGCAAGACACAGGTTTCAGAGGTACATTTAATGTCAGAGAAATGTATACAATATACATTCTGAAATTCTTTTGCTTCGCAAACATGCATGAAAAACAGGAGTTCCCCAAAGGATGAATGACAGTTAAATGTTAGAACCCCAAAGACCCCTCCCAGCTCCCCCCCACGCGTAAGCAGCAGCAAAGTGACAATCTTCCCTCCCCACCAGCAAAAAAGCATCGGTGCCTCCCCACCGAGCACTCAAGTGTGTAGCAAAGCATCAATAGAGATACAGACTTGCAGTACCCCAAAGACTAGTCGTTCACCCAGTAATTCGACATACCACAGGCTCTCTCTCTCCCTAATAAGGGAAAAAGAGGTGTCCCCATTTCACAGCAAAGAGGGGAGACATAACCAACAATTCACTGATTTATGATGTTAGAAGTCTTTTGTGTCACTTCTTCTGAGCTCTGTGCCCAAATAACCTCGGTTTCTGGGCACACACAGCCAGCATCTAGCTAGCTGCTTTCGATCTTCCGTCTCCCACGACACACCAGTTTCAAAATCACACCTGTCAGAAATATGACTTGACCCCTGCACTGCATCTATCTCACTGTGGAAGTATAATCCCTGGGACCTTGGTGTAAAGTACATGTTTCAATGACGCCAGTCTTACACCTATATACAGATGAAAGATCAAGTACAGTGTCCACTTCACCATCTAATGTTCCATCTTGTCGGTATGTTACAAGTCAGCCCATCCATGCAACTGAAGGTTTAGGCTGGAATAATATCTCTGAAATGTCTCAATTAATATAAATCTTTGACCATTACAACAAATTAAGTTCTGAATCCCACAGTGACTGGAACTATCACTCCAGTGCTTTCCCTGAGTGGTAACGCCAAACATGGCTTGCTGAGCATCCTCGTACCATTATTTAGCGCTTGCCTCCTCCTGCCACCTACCTTGGCAACAGCCAGGATGATGAAGAACTGTTCATTTTCAGTGGCAGTGACTGGCTGACCTTGTCAGATATCCAGGAGCAGCTCCAAACCCGAATGAACCATCTGGAGAAATGTGCATCAACAGTGTGGGGCAGCTGCATGCGGACAACATGTAGGAGCATTGCAGGCAGACTAGGACTGGACAGAACCGTGCTCATATCCTGAGAACAAAAAAGATCTGTATCACTGGTATTCTCCCAAAATCAAATATTCAGAGGGTGAGTCACAGAAGGCTGCTGTCATCACTGCCTCTGGATCATCAACTCCCCAATGATAATATTATGGGGGCATAAAACAATCTGCTGAAAGAACTCGGAGTCGAGCAGCATCTGGGGGAGGAAATAAATTATCAATGTTTCAAGTCGAAACCTAGAAACCTACAAATCTGCAGGTTTGTAATCTGAAATGTCAAATTATTTTGCCCCCACAGTTCAGTTCAACCTGCTGAGCTTCTCCAGCAGATAGCTTGTTGCTCCAGGTTCTAGCATCTGCCCGCTCCCATGTTTCCATTTTGTACTGTAGCTCTGCTGCTGGGGAGCAGCCATTTGCTTACTGTTGTCAACAAGCAGTGCTCTGATTGGAGTAGACAGAGACTGTGTAAAGGCATGAAGATTTTTCCTGCTTTAGTCTTGCTTCAATGGAAACAAAGATCGATCAGTTGCTGAACTGTGGTAGGGTAAATATCCTTGAACAGCAAGATGTCTATCATGTCCCCAGGAAAGTTTGTATTCCTGGAAAGCCAAACGTGCCTCCCCATGAGGCCAAATTGAGCAGGCCAGCTGTCACTGGAGATAGTCTCTGTCGTCCTGGGCAAGATTAAACACTGCAGAAATTGAAATTACATTGATTGTTATAAAAGTTGCAGGGCTTCACTTTATGAACAAAGTAATTTTCAGCATTCGTTCAAAGTTTTAAGTACTTAGTTATATTAGAGGATTATAAACTAAAAAAACTTGCAAATAATTTTGAATTAGAGAATTTACTTCAATCTTGATTGAATGTCAAAATGATAGAAAGATGCTTTTCTTGCTGAAAATCCTGGGGAGGGCCTTCGCATCAGTCTGGGTAGGACTCTGATACTTGTTGACCTCACCTCTGGAGTCCAATGTGTCCCAGTCCCATGTGATAGGTCTGGCTCAGTGGGAGGTGGCTGGAGACTGAGTCTGTAATATTAGATGAACTATTTTCCCTGTATCACGCTCACACTGCAGCCTTCTACAGAGAAGGAATCTAGCCTGATTTGCTGTACTGATTCACCAGTTACCCTTGAGCCTGAAGAATTGCACAATGTATTAATTTTTTAACAATTGATGTTCCATTTTAATTTATTGTTAATTAACTAGTGCTGCTTTGATCCTCTTGTTCTGCTATACTTGCACAGTCTGTTGCCAGAGAAACTGACATTGGTTGTAAAGTCAACACATTCAAAGGCTATTAGCCAGCCCCTGCAGATAATATGATCCACAGAGGTTAATGACCATGATTGGAAGTGCAAAGAGACTGACAGAAAGTTCAATACAATAAAATGAAGCTCTGAAAATGATATAAAGTTCAATGCCCAAAATTCACCAACTGAGTATACCAACCTTTTAAAACTTAATTCATAAACCCAATGTTTGAACAGTGGAAGGTTAGACATTACAGGCAATGTCATGTTAATTTACTGTCTCACCTTAATTTTAAATTTCTTGAGATCAATAATCTAATTGAAACAATTTCAAAGAGGCTTTTAATTAATTCAATGTCTGTTGTCCAATCTCATTAATTTTATAAATGTGTTATATTTCATCAGGAGAGATGCATTTAGTTGAAATCTGACTCTTTATATGGTCGTAAGATTGTCTGAATTAATGCAAGCTGCAGTCATTACAGAGGTGATTTAACAGCAGATTGATCAGATCTCCCATCAAGTTCACTAATGTTTTGTTATTGCTGGAAAAGCTAAATTTGCCCCTTTCTAAAGAGGCCATTTGATGTCATCAGTGATGAGTGACAATTACTATTTCATCAGAATTGAACATCATTAAACAAACAAGTCTCAAAATTCCACTATGAAGGTCTAGTTGTAGGTCAAGAATCATGAAATTGAGATCTTCATTTGAGTTCAGTAAAGAACATTTGCTTCCATAGAGATTGCCAGCAAGATGGATAACTTCTCTCCGTTAATAAAATGATTGTTCTAGCCCTGGTAATATATCCTTGTTTCTTTCATGCTCCCAGGCTGATTGAGGTGATCATTCAAAAATGTTAAATATTATACTTCAAAAAAATCAATAATAGACTTCCAGAAATTATTCCAGTCAACAGGGAGAAAATAGTCCCTTAGAGGCAGGCTGCCTTCTCCCAGAATGTACATGGTGACTACTGTGCAGTCTCCACATGACGCACTTACAATCCTTCTAATTAGGCACCACATAAACTGGCAAACTTTACTATCTGGCAGGACATGGGAGCAAAGCAAACCCATCAAATTCATCAACTATTCATCTTCAAAGGACTGTTCCTTCCACAGTCTCAGCTACTTACCCAAGTCTGTGAAGTCACATTTTCCACATGGACAGCAACAGTCAAGAAGCTCACCACCAGCACTACCTTCTCAAGAGTTGCTTTTGAATCCTTCACCCACGTTTTTAACAATACTTCCTAATTTAATATTCTGCCAGAAGAGGAAGCATCCTCTCCACATCCACCTTGTCAAGATGTTTCAGGAACTTAAGTTTTAATTACATCATCTCTTCTAAACTCCAGTGGGTGCATGCTTTTCTTCAAAAAGCAATTCACTATTAAACATACAAACATAGAAAATAGGTGCAGGAGTAGGCCATTCGGCCCTTCGAGCCTGCACCGCCATTCAGTATGATCATGGCTGATCATCCAACTCAGAACCCTGTACCTGCTTTCTCTCCATACCCCCGATCCCTTTAGCCACAAGGGTCATATTTAACTTCCTCTTAAATAAAGCCAGTGAACCGGCCTCAACTGTTTCCTGTGGCAGAGAATTCCACAGATTCACCACTCTCTGTGTGAAGAAGTTTTTCCTCATCTCGGTCCTAAAAGACTTCCCCTTTATCCTTAAACTGTGACCCCTCGTTCTGGACTTCCCCAACATCAGAAACAATCTTCCTGCATCTAGCCTGTCCAATCCCTTTGGAATTTTATACATTTCAATAAGATCCCCCCTCAATCTTCTAAATTCCAGTGAGTATAAGCCTAGTCCATCCAGTCTTTCTTCATATGAAAGTCCTGCCATCCCAGGAATCAATCTTGTGAACCTTCTCTGTACTCCCTCTATGGCAAGAATGTCTTTCCTCAGATTAGGGGATATTTAGATAAACACTTAGATAATACTGGCACAGTACCGCAGACCAGTGCCGACCTACTGCTTGGAGTGTTCAAAGACATATTCAACCTTTCACTGCTATAGTCATAGGTTCCCAACTGCTTCAAAAGGGCATCAATCATACCAGTGCCCAAAAAGTGCAATGTGAACAGGCTCAGTGATTTTTGCCTGGCAACCCTTATACTGTGTAGAAATGCTTTAAGAGGTTGATCAAGGTTAGAGTTATCTCCTTCCTGTGCAAAGACCTGAACCCACTGCAGTTTGCCTACCATCACAACAGGTCTACAGAAGATGCGATTTTACTCAGCCTTGCAGCAGCTGATCAACAGAGACCTTAGGCACATGTTTTCCTGGGGATCCTAAGACTTCTAGTAATGTTATGTATTGCACTGTACTGCTGCCACAAAAAAAGGTAATTACATGACATATGTGAGTGATGATAAACCTGATTCTGATTCGGGTCTCTGATATGAACTGAGAGTGGGAAAGGGGCAAAGAGAGGGGAATCCTGGTTGGGAAAAGGGAAAGAGAAAGGGGAGGGAGCAGGAAGCACCAGAGATATATTCAATAATGTTCAATAAACCAATTCTTTGGGATCAAAAGTCCTTGCTGTTGTCTCAGGGCTGGATATGTCGGCACCTGTGCCACCCACCACTCTTGGCGCTCCTTCTCTGCCCCAAACCCCTCCTACAGCACTCCACTTTCACCATTCCCATCATCCTTTGCTCCCACCAGATTTACAAACTAGCTGTCCACTCCAGTTGACACAGTCCTATACTTGACACCCTAGCTTATATATATGTGTCTAAGAATTTTGTACAGTACTGTATGTTAGGCAGCTGTTTACTAGTCACAGTTTGGCCTTCAACACCATCATCCCCACAGTACTAATCACCTTCAAATCACTAAGTACTAATCACTAAGCTTCAAATCATGGGTCTCTGTATCTCCCTCTGCAGCTGAATCCTTGACTTCTTCATCAGGAGACCATAGTCAGTCTGATTAGTAATAATATGTCCTCTTCACTGACAATGAACGCAAATGCACATCAAGGATAAATGTTCTACTCTCTACAATGATGACAGTGTGGCTAGGTGCAGTTCACAAGCCATCTATAAATTCACTGATAATACCTCTATTCATGACTTAATATCAGGTGATGACAAGGAAGCATACAGAAGTGAGATAGACTACCTGGTTCAGTGATACAGTAATCTTGCACTCAATGTCAGGAAGACCAAGGAATTGATTGTGAACTTCAGGAAGGGGATTTTGGGTGAACACACCAGTCTTCACTGATGGGTCAGTAGTAGAAAAGGTGAGCAGCTTCAAGTTCCTGAGCATCAGCATCTCAGAGGATTTTTCCTGGAGCCAATATATTGATACAATCTCAAAGAAGGTACATCAGCAGCTCTACATCACTAGAAGTTTGAGGAGATTTGGTATGTCACCAAAGTTGTTAGCAAATTTCTGAAGATGTACTGTGGAGAGTATTCTGACTGGCTAAAATGGGCTGGAGTACATCTGTACCAATGCACAGCATACAGAAAGTAAGATAACTGTGTATAACAACAACTTGGCTTGAGAAGTCATGATCAGTGGCAATAATGGAGAACTGGTTCAAGCAACGGATGAATTTGGAGACTTAATTCAGGCCATATGTACAGTACACTGAACAGAGAGTTAATGTAACAAAGGGAAAGAAGTAAGAGTAAAATCAGAAGATACTGGAAACATTCAGCAGGTCAGGTGAGCATCTGTGGAAAAAGAAACAGTTAATGTTTTTGTTCTAGAACAGTTTGTCAGAATGTATTATAAGTGTTGTGATTGTGAGTGAGCCACATGGAGCAGAAGCGGGAAGGATAAGGGGACTTTATCCAGCTCAAGCAAACATTCTGGAGGAGATCTTGTAGAAAACTTCATCCAGGGAAAACTTATCATTAGAATCTCACTGAGCTGAAAGAACATCAAATATTTTATACTCAGAAGAGCAAAGAGAATAGCAGCAAGCGATTGAATGCAGGTTCAGCAGTTACAATAACACAGTTCACCTCATAATATCGGTGTAGGCAAATGGTTGCACTGAACTAAATATTTACAGAGGGAGCAAATTTCATATGACAAGATACCTTTGAATGTTCAAATACTTTTGCTGGGAGAAAGAAATTCATTCTGAAGACAGAGGCTCCAGATACCTAGCGTTAGTGTGGAGGTTGACACTTGGTGTACACAAATAACAGTTGTTGATTGACAGAACAGTTATGCCTTTGACCACGTTCAATGTACTATGTGACAAAGTAACCTTCTTGATCTCTATCACGATGGTGCAAAATAACTTGATAAATAGGTCTGCTGTCTGGTTTGATATAGGTTGATTAACACAATCCTATTGCATTAAATGAGATGCATATGACAACATCTCGTGGCCATATTGGTTTACAAGAGGCATTTCTTAAGCAGCCTCCTGCTGAGAATCCTCTTGAGACAATAGCATTTATTTGTGCAGTTGTGTTTTGGATTTCAAACTTAATACTTGTGTAATTTGAAATAGTTCATGAAGGCTGGTTCTCATTGGTATTGATGGCTACTATATCTTAAACTTTACATTTGACAATTGCCGTATTGTTCTAACAGGAACTTAGAGTACTTTTAATGAAACTCTTTGACTATTCTAAAACAGACTGGAAAAATAACTGTGTAGAGGTTAAGAAGGGATTCTCTCACGTCATTTTGTAAATTATAAAGAGATGTTCTGATTATAATGTTTCCAGATCTATAATGAAATATGCACAGCTGAATTAGTCTCTGGTGACTGGAATAGGGTAACCGTTGACAGTCTTGACGCAAGTGCATCTGGGGAATAATGTATACACAGTACCTGTGTTTGCAGCAATTAAGAATCAACCAGAGCAGAAATAGTTTCAGAATTTTGAGCAAGATGTGGAGCAGCAGGATCAAAATTAAAGATATTCATTGAAGAGGTCAATAAACATCCAAATTATGACAGTCGGACTTGAGAGCAAGTATGTTCAAATGAGGGCTTCCAAAGCTTGAACTTTCAGGTCACTAAATTTTTGCAGATTAATAAAAACAATATGGAAGGAGCTTTCTGCTAAATTCAGATTCATTGTTCAGTGGGGAACAAAAAGAAAAGGTTTATAACATCATGAGAGATATAAATAAGGTGAATGGTTACAATCGTTGTCTATGGGAAGGGAAACTTTAGAAGTGACTTAGGAGGAAACTTTTCGACACAGACGGGTGGGATATGGAACAATCTTCAAGAGGAAGTTTAAAGATGGGAGTAATGATGATGTTTAAAAGACATTTAGACAGGTACATGGACAGGAAACTCTGTAGAACCAGCTTGGAAAGGCATCTTGGTCGAGTTCGGCTAAAGAGCCCGCTTCCATTCTGTATAACTCCATGACAGAAGAAAGTAAATGTGATAGGGAGGAAGAGTAGTGGGGGAAGGAATTAATGGAATAAAACAAGACATTTTTTATATACAGAAGTGCATGTTAAATATTTAATCAAGTGAAACATGAAATAGGGATTATAAACAACATCTCTAATGGAGATAAAGGCATTGTTGAGATATTCAATGGATACTTGCTAATCAAGGGTCATAGTAACAGAAAACTAGGCATATATTAAAATAAATGGTTGTATTGTTTAAGATAAAGTTCCCAAATACTGAGGGAAGGAAGCTGGAAATAGTGGAGGATATAACTTAATCTTTCCCGAGTAACAGAGAGGTAGCTGAAGACTGCAGATTAGTAAGTATCTTAAATTATTTTTCAAAGGAAAGGCGAGTTAAAAACTCAAACCTACTGGCCTGTCACCTGATGCATGTAGTGAGCTGACTTTTGGAGCGAGAATCAACATGTGAATGTCAGGATGGAACTGTAAGAAGAAAAGGAGTTACTAACTTGGCTTAATGTTTGAAGGAAGCATCAGGAAAGTTTGTCAATGGTGATATATTTGATTTAATAGATATAAACATTCAAAATGCATTTGCTAAAATGTATGATAGCTAACTGATTGGGCAGATCATAGATTTTCTGAAAGGTGAGAAAACACTTAGAACACAGAACAGTTTTCATTTGGAGGGAAGTTTATGGTCCTGATGCCAGAGATCAGTATTTGAACCTTTCAACTGTTTAATGAGTATTAAAGTAATAGAATTACAGGTATACAGTACAGAAACAATTCCTTCTGCCACTATGTCATTGCCACCTCTACTAATTACAGTTTCCAGCACTTGGATCTTCATTTTCTACCCCTTGACATAGCATGATAGGTATTTTGCTTTAAAATTTCCAAAATATGCCTTTGCAACTCTCCCAGATAGAGTGCTCTAGATTTTAATCAACACAGGATTAAAATCCTGGAATTAAGGAAAAACTCTTAAGGAATTAAGGAAAACTCTTCCTTAAATTTCCATTGCATCTTCTATGTTTTACAATAAATCCATGCCTTCTGGGCTTAGACAATTCTTCAATGGGAAATTTTATACTTCCAGTCTAAGTCTCTCATAATTTGTACACCTCAGTCAGGTGCTTCCTCCTCTGTCCTCTCTGTCCTGCAATCATGTCCTTCCTATATAGCGTGGCTACCAAACTCCAGCTGTGTTATGTACACAGAGCAAATTTCAAGATCTATGAGATAACGCAAACTTTAATAAGCAATGAAGAAGTTTAAAACACAGCAAGATGACTTTGACTAATCACAGCAGATGAAATTTAATACAATGAAGAGTTATATGATTAATTCTTGGTAAAAGTTTTGAAGGTTATTCCAAAGCCTTATAAAACACTAGTTAGTCTCAAGTTAGTCACGATCTCAAGATTGTCGGCAACTCTGGGCATGACTGTTTACAAAGGACGTCAAGGTGTCGGAGACAGTATGATAGCTGTGGGACTTCTGTCTTGTGGAGAAAATGGTTTTATTCTTCTTAGAGTAGATGAATGAATAAGGGAAAATGAGACATAGACGTCAACATCACATAGGATTTTCCTGAGTAAAAAGCAAGAATCTGTTCCCTGTGCCAAAAAGGTCAGCAGCAAAATACAGAGATTGGAGTAACTAAAAATAAAACAACCAGAGCAAGATGAGAGACCTTATCATTTAACAACCAATGATCAGTAATACAATGGTATCTACAGAACAGAATTAAATAAATACTTGAGAAAAAATATTGTAGAGATATAGGGAAGGAACAAATACAATTGAATTGTCCATTCAAAGAGCTACACAAGCACATGATGGTTTGAATGTCTTCTTCCTGCACTTTATAATTCTCCGATTCTATGGTTCATGTAACAGCAGAAGGATACAATCTGCACAATACCATGGTGTCTAGGGAACAGAAACAGCACTGTGTACTGGAAGCAGCTTTCAATGAAACAAAATCCATAAATATAGGACAACAGCCAATGCTCATATTGGAACCATGAAGCATATTAGTTTCCAAGTGTTAAAGTTGGATGCCATGACCTCACGAACATTCTGACACCCAGTAATCAGAATCGTATCACTTGCAAGCTTCCAGTGAGCAGGTGAATAATGGTTTAGAACAACACTGGAATCTGATTTGTTTCTATTTGTGGTCTATGTCACATGTATAGTGAAACATCAGTGAAATGCATCATCTGCATCAATGACCAACTGAGGATGTTCTGAGGGCAGGCACAAGTGTCGTCATGTTTCAGTCGCCAGCATAGCATATCCACAACTTACTAACCCTAAGCCCTATGTCTTTGGAATGAAGTAAAATGCTGGAGAACCCAGAGGACACCCAAGTGGTCATGAGGAGAATGTCCAGACTCTTTACAGGGAGCAGTGGAAATTGAGCCCCGGTCAGTGATCACTGATGCTATAAAGCATTGTGTTAATCACTACGCTACAGTGCCATCCTCAAACATAAACATCATTGTAACTTTTGCTGATATAAACACACAATGTAGCTGCATAGTGGATGTGTCATGCCAATCAATATCATTATAAATGACAAGATTGACTGAACAACAAGAATGGCAATAATTGTGAATGGATGGGTAGTGGCTGGAATCAATTGTCCATTCACATCATCGCTGGGTTCGAAATTAGAAAAAATATATTGCCTTCAATTGACCATAAAATAAATAGAAGTTGTTTTATGGCACACATCAATTAATTGTGAAAATTGTATGTTTCATTCCAAGCCCATGAGATGATCTGCGGATACTGGGATGAAATTAAACTGTTAACTCAGCATTTTAGCATTGCAATTAATTGACAAAATGGGGATGAGTTCTGATTGTAGAATTTCTGCACAACACATCCTGCTCAATAATTAATAAAATGTGATCAAGTTCTCCATCATTTCTAATAAATCGCAATATTTTTCAAATACCCAATACCAGATAAGGGGACATTTTAAGACAAAGAGCAGAATTAGACCATTTGCCCATCAAGTCTGTCCCGTTACTTGATTCTGGCTGATCAACTTTCTTTCTCAACCCCATTATCCTGCCTTTTCTTTGTGAGCTTTGACTAATCAGGAACCTATCAACCTCCACTTTCAATATACCCAGTGACTTGGTCTATCCAGCCGTCTGTGGCAATAGATTCCACAGATTCACCACCTACTGGCTAAAGAAGTACCTCTTCATCTCCATTCTCAATGGATGTCCTTTCTGCCCTCTGGTACTAGATGTTCCAACTATTGGAAACATCTTTTCCACATCCATTCTAACTATGCATTTCAATATCTTATAGGCTTCAATGAGATCCCCTCATTCTTTTAAACTCCAGTAAGTGCAACCATAGAGCCATTATTACATACATTAACCTTTTCATTTCCAGGATCATTCTCATAAACCTTCCCTTGTCCCTCTTCAATGCCAGTTCATCCTTTTTTTCAGAGTAGTACTGCTCTTAGTACTCCAAGTATGGTCTCACCAATGACTTATAAAGTGTCTGCATTACTTAGTTTCTCCTTGTTTTTACGTTCTAGTCCTTTTGTAATGAATGCTAACATTGCAGTTGCCTTCTTGACAGACTGAACTGTAGGTTAACCTTTCGGAAATTCTGCACTAGGACTCCCAAGCCACTTTGTCCCTTTGAGTTCTGAATGTTCTTCTCACTCAGAAAATAATCTACATGTTTATTCCTTCTACTAAATTGCATGACCATACACAGTATTCTGTCTTCCACTTCTTTACCCAATTTCCCAATCTGTCCAAGTCCTTCTGCAGACTCACTGATTCCGCAACATTCCACAACTGGCCCCTCAACATATTATCTGCAAACTTAGCCAGAAAGCCATTAATTCTGTCATCCGAATCATTAAAATATACCATGAAAAATAGCAATCCAACACCAAACTCTACAGAGCACTACTAGTTTTCAACAGCCAACTGGAAAAGGCTCCTTTTATTCCCATTTTTTGCCTTCTCCCAGTAGGCCCAGCAGGCCAAGCTTCTGTTGTTGTTAGTATCATTCCTGCAATAACATGGGATTTCCATTTGAGGAAACTATGCTGACTTCAGTCTTGCTTATCATGTTCCTCCAAGTATCCCAAAACCTCATCTTAAATAGACTTTATCGCTCTAATCACTAAAGTCAGGCTAACTGGCCTATAATTTCCTGCCTTTTGCCTCCATCCCTTCTTAAAGGGCGGAGTGAAACTTGCAAATTACCAGTCCTCCGGAACCATTCCAGAAATGAGTGATTCTTGAAAGATCACTACTAATGCCTCCACAATATCTTCAGAACCATGGGGTGCAGTCCCTCGGGTCTTAGTGACTTCTCTACTTTCAGTCATTTCAGCTTCCAAAGTATCTACCTTCTCATTAGTAACAGCGACTACACTCACTTCTAAACCCTGGAACCCCTGAATTTCTGTCATACTGCTGGTGATTTCCACAGTGGAGACTGACACAAAATATTTACTTACAGTGTAACACCTTCAGTCCTTTATTTACCAGCCTGCTTTTCAACTTTGTCTCCATGTTGCCTGAAGTTAAATTCTTATCCTTTCCTGAATTTTTTTGTCTTATTCTTTATTCAGGAAACATTAGTAATCTCTCCTGCACTCTCCTATTTTATTTTATCCATACTCTTTCAAGATGTTGAACACAACCTCTACTATTTAGTTTAAAGCATTTCCACAGCCTTAGTTACATGATTCCCCATGTACTTGGTCCCAATATGGTTCAGGTGGAGGCTTTCCTAACAGAACTGTTCCGTCCTTCCCCAATACTGCTGCCTGAAAGAGGTCTATCAGGCTTGAAATTACTCGATTCGAATCAAAGGCAACACGAGTGAATCTGCAGATGCTGGAAATAAATAAAAACACAAAATGCTGGCAGAACTCAGCAGGCCAGACAGCATCTATGGGAGGAGGTAGTGATGACGTTTCAGGCTGAAACCCTTCATCAGGAGTGAAGTAACATGGGAAGGTCGAGGAGGGATAAGAAGTGGGGGGATGGATGAAATAGAGAGCTGGGAAGTGGAGGGAAATGGGCTGGGGGAAGGTCGAGAGTTATGGGAAATAAAACAGAAAGAAAGGTAGGACTGGGGGGAGATTATAGTGAGGGGGGAAAAGGAGAGAGAAAGAGAACCAGACTAAAATTATAGATAGGGATGGGGTAAGGGGGCGGGCAGGGGTATCAACGGAGGTCTGTGAGTTGAATGTTCATGCTGGCAGGTAGGAGGCTACCTAGGCGGGAGATAAGGTATTGCTCCATCAACCTGCGTGTGGCCTCATCTTGACAGTAGAGGAGGCCATGGACAGACATATTGGAGTGGGAGTGGTCTGTGGAATTGAAGTGTGAGGCCACAGGGAGATCCCGCCACTGCTGGAGTCTGTGGAATTGAAGTGTGTGGCCAATCCTACGGGATCCCACCACCAGCCACATCTTCCCCTCCCCCCCACTCTCGGCTTTCTGCAGGGATCGCTCCCTACGCGACTCCCTTGTCCATTCATCCCCCCATCCCTCCCCACTGACCTCCCTCCAGGCACTCATCCCTGCAAACGGAAGAAGTGCTACAACTGCCCCCACACTTCTTCCCTCACCACCATCCCAGGCCCCAGACAGTCCTTTCACCTGCGAGTCAACTGGGATGATATACTGTATCCGGTGCTCTCAATGTGGCCATTTATACATTGGGGAGACCCGCCGCAGACTGGGAGACCGTTTTACCGAACACCGGCGCTCAGTCTTCCAGCAGTGGCGGGATCTCCCTGTGGCCACACACTTCAATTCCACAGACTACTCCCACTCCGATATGTCTGTCCATGGCCTCCTCTACCATCAAGATGAGGCCACATGCAGGTCGATGGAGCAATACCTTATCTCCCGCCTAGGTAGCCTCCTACCTGCCGGCATGAACATTCAACTCACAGACCTCTGTTGATACCCCTGTCTGCCCCCTTACCCCATCCCTATCTATAATTTTAGTCTGGTTCTCTTTCTCTCTCCTTTTCCCCCCTCACTATAATCTCCCCCAGCCCTACCTTTCTTTCTCTTTTATTTCCCATAATTCTCCACCTTCCCCTAGCCCATTTCCCTTCAGCCTATCACTTCCCAGCTCTCTACTTCATCCCTCCCCCCTCTTCTTATCCCCCCCTCGACCATCCCATGTTACTTCACTCCTGATGAAGGGTTTCCGCCCAAAACGTCGTCATTATCTCCTCCCATAGATGCTGTCTGGCCTGCTGAGTTCTGCCAGCATTTTGTGTTTTCATCGATTCATATCAAGGTTGTTTAATGTCATTTCCAGTACACAAGTGTAAAGCAGAACAAAATAATTGTTAATTTGGATCCAATACAGCATGAAAATTACAAAAGATAAAGAACACATTAATAATGAAAACATAATAAATATAAATACCTAAGATAGCTTATGTACATAGATTGATATTATGTCCATCAAGTGATGCTAGGCATTAAAAAAGGTGATGGACAGGAAACAATAAATTTGGGGACATGGAGTGGTGGAGTTAGTGGAGTGTTGCTCAACCTTACTGCTTGGTGAAAGTAACTATATTTGAGTCTGGTGGTCCTGGTGTGGATGCTATGTAGCCTCCTCCCTGTTGGAAGTGGGACAACTGTCTAGGATCAATCTGTATTTAAATCTTATCTGCCACCTGGGTTCATTTTTTTCTGCTCTTACCAGAAAAAGGCCTAGCTGGGTAGCCTCCAACCTGATGGCATGGACATTGACTTCTCTAACTTCTGTTAATGCCCCTCCTCCCATTCTTACCCCATCCCTGATATATTTAGTTGTTTGCCTGTTCTCCATCTCCCTCTGGTGCTTCCCCCCTCCCCCTTTCTTTCTCCCGAGGCCTCCCGTCCCATGATCCTTTTCCTTCTCCAGCTCTGTATCACTTTCCCCAATCACCTTTCCAGCTCTTAGCTTCATCCCACCCCCTCCGGTCTTCTCCTATCATTTCACATTTCCCCCTCCCCCCACTACTTTCAAATCTCTTACTATCTTTCCTTTCAGTTAGCCCTGACGAAGGGTCTCTGCCCGAAACATCGACAGTGCTTCTGCTTATAGATGCTGCCTGGCCTGCTGTGTTCCACCAGCATTTTGTGTGTGTTGAGGAACTGGAGGGATGGGTTAGGAAATTTGCTGATGACACAAAGGTTGGAGGTGTTGTGAATAGTGTGGAGGGTTGAAAGTGGTTACGGCGGGACATCAATAGGATGCAAAACTGGGCTGAGAAGCGGCAAATGGAGTTCAACCCAGATAAGTGTAAGGTGGTTCATTTTGCTAGGTCAAATATGATGGCAGAATATAGTAAAACTCTTTTGCAATGTGGAGGATAAGAGGGATCTTGGGGTCCGAGTCCTTAGAATACTCAAACTTGTTGCTCAGGTTGACTGTGTGGTTAAGAAGGCATACGGTGCATTGGCCTTTATCAACTGTGGGATTGAGTTCAAGAGCCGAGAGGTAATGTTACAGCTATATAGGACCTGGTCAGATCCCAATTGGAGTACTGTGCTCAGTTTTGGTCACCTCACTACAGGAAGGATTTGGAAACTATAGAAAAGGTGAAGTAGAGATTTATAAGGATGTTGCCTGGATTTGGGAGCATGTCTTATGAAAACAGGTTGAGTAAACTTGGCCTTTTCTCCTTGGAGTGACAGAGAATGAAAGGTAACCTGATAGAGGTGATGAGAGGCGTTGATCATGTGGATAGTCAGAGGCATTTTCCCAAGGCTGAAATGGCTCACATGAGAGGTCACAGTTTTAAGGTGCTTGGAAGTAGGTACAAGGGAGATGTCAGGGGTAAGTTTTCTTTACACAGAGTGGTGAGTGCATGGAATGGGCTTCCAGTGATGGTGGTGGAGGCAGATACAATAGGGTCTTTTAAGAGACTCATAGATAGGTACATGGAGCTTAGAAAAATAGAGGGTTATGGGTAACCATAGGTAATTTCTAAAGTAAGTATATTGTTCAGCACAGCATTGTGGGCCGAAGGGCCTGTATTGTGCTATAGTTTTTCTATGTTTCTATTACAGCTGAAATAAGGTGCAGAAGGGTCGGAGGGAATAAAAGGAGTATCAATGATGGGTGCACACAAGACAGACTGACTGATGCAAATTGTGGTGGTGCCATTGAGGGAGGAGGAGGAGTGGGCTCATTCACAGCTGATATTGAACTTTGAACAATAGGATGAAATGAATCTCAGTGTTGCATATGGTGACATATATGTACTTTGAGAATAAACTTACTTTCAGCTTTGACCTGAGGGGAGGAGGGTTAAGTAGATGGAGCTGAACAAGGTCAAAGGCAGAAGAAACAATGTTGGAACTGTGAGATGCAAAATAGAGCAAAAGATGAAATTTCAAGGTAGTAAGTATACTGGAAACACCCAGTAGGTCAGGCAGCATCTGTGGAGATACACTGAATAAACATTATAAGTTGATGGCCAGTTCTGACATGAAGTTAGAAGGTAGGCTGTACACATTGGATCAATCTAAAGTATGCACTCGCATGGCTGTACCATGGGTTGAAAGGTCTGGTCCTGTACTCATCTAAGTTCTATAATCAATGTACTGTGTATGATTAACTATAAAACGCTGACCCCTTTGAGATGAGAGTCTGCAACTGACATCCAAAATTTACAGCAGTGGCATTAACGTACATTTTATTGTTACTTCACCTGTTACAGTTTAAAAGCATAAAAAATCTGGCTTTAATACTCTGAATCTTGTTATCATTTCATACATATCTTCATCTACTTTATCAGCTGCCCTCCTCTAGCCCGAGAGAGGTCAGAGAGCACAACATTTTTTCAGTACAACAATCTTGTGCAGGTTCTAGTGGCTTTGCTCCAAGTCAAGTCAAGTCATTTTTTTTTATTGTCATTTTGACCGTAACTGCTGGTTCAGTACACAGTAAAAACGAGACAACATTTTTCAGGACCATGGTGCTATATGAACAATACAAAAACTACACTGAACTACGTAAACCAACACAAAAACTACACTAGACTACAGACCTACCCAGGACTGCATAAAGTACACAGAAAAGTGCAGGCATTACAATAAACAATAAACAAGACAATAGGCACAGCAGAGGGCAATAGGTTGGTAGTCCGATGGCTTGGGGGAAAATCTGTTACATAAATAAACAGCTGAATGGTGGTGTCCGGGATTCCGTCCGTTTCTGTACTCCCACAGAGTATTTCGTTGCCACAGATGTAGTCCAATTTAATGTCCATTGGAGAGCAGAATGGATGGGAGAGCCGGCTGGCTATGGTTTGCTTTTTTCCTGGCACGGACTCCTGCCCACTTACCTCGCTTCCGCTTCCTTGCACACCGCTTACGACATCCCCAACTCTGGCCACTGGCATCAGGCGACTCCGAGGACATCCATGACTTGTGGATGTAGCTTCTATGATCTAAGCTCTAATCATCAGGTTTCTATTCC
Source organism: Hemitrygon akajei (assembly GCF_048418815.1). Classification (NCBI taxonomy): domain Eukaryota; kingdom Metazoa; phylum Chordata; class Chondrichthyes; order Myliobatiformes; family Dasyatidae; genus Hemitrygon; species Hemitrygon akajei. Next base: position 107,357,774 of record NC_133134.1, read on the forward strand.
CAAACTTCGTCTGCCCCACCACCTCTTTGACCTTTAGGTCAGAGGCATAATCTTGAAACCAACCTCAATTTCTCTATCTCAATTGTAAGTTCTCAATAAAAGATGAACTATTTAAAATTATGGAAATTGCTCCAACATTAATAGTGCTAATAATCGTTCTGCCTGGAGCTTATCCAACGGAATGCTATTATGTACTTGGAAGTCTAATGGGACAGTGACATGTTTGACAGGTTTTGAATGCAGGCTCTGTTCCAACAGAAGCAGAAAGGGCATGCAGAGGGCATAAAGCCATGAACTGTGTCAGTCCAACTCATTTGCTATTTCCTGCCTGTCAATGTAGTACCATACTATGAGAAAGATCAAATTAAGCTAACATCAGATGGGTGTTTTATCTCTAATCATTAGTGCACCGGGAACAAAAAGGAAAGGAGGCAGCATTAAATTGGGACCATAAAGACAAATGACGTTATTTAGTTTCTTGACCCTGTTCTCTGTCCATTGTGATATGGCTACCAAATGGCCTATTTCTATATACCCAGATCTCCCTGCATCCCTAGATAAATACTTTATTGATCACAAAGGAAATTACAGTTTCACCATAGCATTACAAGCACACAGATGTACAAATTTAGAAATATTAGAAAAGTAAGAAAGAATAAAAAATAAGTTACCTTCAACAGTCTAACAGGAGGGAGTCGTCACTTCACGGGCTGTAAGTTGACTCATATAAAGCTTAATGTTGGAGGGTAAGAATAACCTCATTTTGTGCTCTTTGGAGCAGCACAGTTGTCTTAGTCTGTACTAAAAGTGTTCTTCTGTCCAGCCAAGGTGGCATTCAGAGTGTAAGAAACATTGTTCAGAATTGCCAGCATTTTCTGTAGGGTCCTTTGTTCTACCACAGTGTCCAGTGTGTCCAGTTTGACTACTATAACAGAGCCAGCCTTTCTAATCAGTTTATTGAGTCTGTTGGCATTACCCATGTTGATGCCATTGCCCCAGCACACCACCACATAGAAGATTGTACTGGTAACAACAGACTGGTAGAACTTGTGAAGGAGAGAACTGCATACTCCAAATGATCTCAATCTCCTTAGCAAGTAGAGCTGACTCTGGCTCTTCTTGTACTTAGCTTCTGTGATGATGCTCCACTCAAGACTGTCATCCAGGTGCACCCCCAGGTACTTGTAGGTCTTCACCATCAATAGTAACAGGAAGCAGTGCAGGCTTAGTCTACCTAAAGTCTATCACCATCTCTCTTGTTAGGGATGTTGAGCTGCAAATGATTCAGCTTGAAACATTTAATGAAGTCCTCCACCAGAGTCCTGTATTCATCCCCGAGGACCCCAGGGACCACAGTGCTACTTATAGCCATGTCTGACACTCAGCTCTGAAGCTGCATAAGCTGTGGTCTGCCAGTCAGGTTTTCCATTATCCAGGATACAATGGAAATGCCAACCTGCATTGACAGAGCTTTTCCCCCAGCAGTATTAGTAAACAAAATTCTTTCAGTCAATTACTAAATCAAACTTCAGATCTAACTTCAGGGAATTCCAAATGTTTACCACTTGTTTGCAGATATTCCTAAAAGACTGGTTTGTAATTTTAACCATATAACAATCATAGCACAGAAACAGGCCATCTCAGCCCTTCTAGTCCGTGCCGGGCACTTACTCCCACCTAGTCCCACTGACCTGCACTCAGTCCATAACCCTCCATTCCTTTCCTGTCCATATACCTATTCAATTTTTTTTAAATGACAATATCGAACCTGCCTCTACCACTTCTACTGGAAGCTCATTCCGCACAGCTACCACTGTCTGAGTAAAGAATTTCTGCCTTGTGTAATCCTTAAACTTTTGCCCCCTAACTCTCAACTCATGTCCTCTTGTTTGAATCTCCCCTACTCTCAATGAAAAAAAGCCTATCCATGTCAACTCTATCTATCCCCCTCATAATTTTAAATACCTCTATCAAGACCCCCTCAACCCTCTACGCTCCAAAGAATAAAGACCTAACTCGTTCAACCTTTCTCTGTAACTTAGGTGCTGAAACCCAGGTAACGTTCTCGTAAATCTCCTCTATACTCTCTCTATTGTGTTGACATCTTTCTCATCATTTGGTGACCAGAACTGTACACAATACTCCAAAATTGGCCTCACCAATGCCTTGTACAATTTTAACATTACATCCCAACTCCTATACTCAATGCTCTGATTTATAAAGGCCAGCATACCAAAAGCTTTCTTCACCACCCTATCCATATGAGATTCCACCTTCAGGAAACTATGCACCATTATTCCTAGATCACTCTGTTCTACTGCATTCCTCAACGCCCTACCATTTACCATGTATGTCCTGTTTGGATTATTCCTACCAAAATGTAGCACCTCACACTTTTCAGCATTAAACTCCATCTGCCATCTTTCAGCCCACTCTTCTAACTGGCCTAAATCTCTCTGTAAGCTTTGAAAACCTACTTCATTATCCACAACACCACCTATCTTAGTATCATCTGCATACTTACTAATCCAATTCACCACCCCATCATCCAGATCATTAATGTATATGACAAATAACATTGGACCCAGTACAGATCCCTGAGGACACCACTAGTCATCGGCCTCCAACCTGATGAATAGTATCCACCACTACTCTCTGGCATCTTCCATCCATCCACTGTTGAATCCATTTTACTACTTCAATATTAATACCTAACGATTGAACCTTCCTAACTAACCTTCTGTGTGGAACCTTGTCAAAGGCCTTACTGAATTCCATATAGACAACATCCACTGCTTTACCCTCATCAACTTTCCTAGTAACCTCTTCAAAAAATTCAATAAGATTTGTCAAACATGACCTTCCACGCACAAATCCATGTTGACTGTTCCTAATCAGACCCTGTCTATCCAGATAATTATATATACCATCTCTAAGAATACTTTCCATTTATTTACCCACCACTGACTTCAAGCTTACAGGCCAATAATTGCTAGGTTTACACTTAGAACCTTTTTTAAACAATGGAACCACATGAGCAATACTCCAATCCACTGGCACCACCCCCGTTTCTAATGACCTTTGAAATATTTCTGTCAGAGCCCTGCTATTTCTACACTAACTTCCCTCAAGGTCCTAGGGAATATCCTGTCAGGACCTGGAGACTTATTCTCTTTTATATTCTTTAAAAGTGCTAGTACTTCCTCTTCTTTAATCATCATAGTTTTCATAACTACCCTACTTGTTTCCCTTACCTTACACAATTCAATATCCTCCTCCTTAGTGAATACTGAAGAAAAGAAATTGTTCAAATCGCCTCCATCTCTTTTGGCTCCACACATAGCTGTCCACTCTGATTCTCTAAGGGACCAATTTTATCCCTCACTATCTTTTTGCTATTAATATAACTGTAGAAATCCTTTGGATTTATTTTCACCTTACTTGCCAAAGCAACCTCATATCTTCTTTTAGCATTTCTAATTACTTTCTTAAGATTCCTTTTACATTTTTTATATTCCTTGAGCACCTCATTTACTCCATGCTACCTATATTTATTGTAGGTCTCTCTCTTTTTCTGAACCAAGTTTGCAATATCCCTTGAAAACCATGGCTCTCTCAAACTTTTAACCTTTCCTTTCAACCTAACAGGAACATAAAGATACTGTACCCTCAAAATTTCACCTTTAAATGACCTCCATTTCTCTATTACATCCTTCCCATAAAACAAATTGTCCCAATCCACTCCTTCTAAATCCTTTCAACATCTCCTCAAAGTTTGCCTTTCTCCAATCAAAAATCTCAACCCTGGGTCCAGACTTATTCTTCTCCATAATTATATTGAAACTAATGGCATTGTGATCACTGGACCCGAAGTGCTCCCCAACACATACCTCTGTCACCTGACCTATTTCATTCCCTAACAGAAGATCCAACACTGCCCCTTCTCTAGTTGGTCCCTCTATGTATTGCTGCAAAAAACTACCATGCACACATATTACAAACTCCAAACCATCCATCCCTTTTACAGTATGGGCTTCCCCATCTATGTGTGGAAAATTAAAATCTCCCACAATAACAACCCTGTGCTTACTACAAATATCTGCTATCTCCTTGCAAATTTGCTCCTCCAATTCTCGCTCCCCATTAGGTAGTCTATAATACACCCCTATACATGTTACTACACCTTTCCCATTCCTCAATTCCACCCAAATAGGCTCCCTAGATGAGCCCTGTAATCTATCCTGCCAGAGCACTGCTATAATATTTTCTCTGACAAGCAATGCAACACCTCCCCCTCTTGCCCCTCTGATTCTATCACACCTAAAGCAACAAAATCCAGGAATATTTAGTTGCCAATCACATCCCTCCTGCAACCATGTTTCACTAATAGCTACAACATCATATTTCCAGGTATCAATCAATGCTCTAAGCTCATCCACCTTTCTTATAATGCTCCTAGCATTAAAATAAATACATTTAAGAAATTCTCCACCTCTTACTCTCTGTTTATCACTAACGGTGCAAACAAATTTACTACCTTTTTCTTTCTTCTCCCATACATCTGTTCCTACACTCTGGTTCCCCCCCCCCCCCTCCTTGTATTTAGTTTAAATCCACTGGAGCCTCTCTAGCAAACCTACCTGCAAGAATATTTGTCCCCCTCCAGTTCAGATGTAAACCATCCCGCCAGAAGAGGTCCCATTTTCCCTGGAAAACTGCCCAATTATCTATAAATCTGAAGCCCTCCCTCCTGCACCATGTCTTCAGCCACGTGTTGATCTGCGCTACCTTACTATTTCTAAACTTGCCTGCACACGGCACTGGTAGCAATCCTGAGACTGCTATCCTGGAGGTCCTGTCCTTTAACTTGGCGCCTAACTCCCTAAACTCACCTTTCAAGACCTCCTCACTCTTCCTACCCACATCATTGGTATCTACCAGGACCATGACATCCAGCTGCTCACCCTGCCTCTTGAGAATACTGAGAACTCGATCCGAGATATCGCAGAGCTTGGCACCAGGGAGGCAACAGACCATCCGGGTTTCTCGATCTCTTCCACAGAACCTCTTATCTGTCTCCCTAACTATCGAATCCCCTATCACTACTGCTCTCCTCTTTTCCCTCCTTCCCTTGTGAGCTGAGGGTCCAGTCTCGGTGCCAGAGACACAACCACTGCAACTTGTTCCTGGTAGGTCATCCCCACCAACAGTATCCAAAATGATATACTTACTGTTGGTGGGAATGGTCCACCATTCTGTCTATTCCCCTTACCTCTCCTGACAGTCACCCAGCTACCTGCCTCCTGACTCTTGGGTGATTATCTCCCTGTAAATCCTGTTTATTTCTGCCTCTACCTCCTGAATGATCCAAAGTTCATCCAACTCCTGCTCCAGTTCCCTAACATGGTTTGTCAGGAGCTGCAACTGGATACACCTTTTGCAGGTGTAGTCATCAGGGACAATTGTGCTCGCCCTGACTTCCCACATAGTACAAATGAAGTATTCAGCTGCCCTAATTGCTGCCTCCGTTACCTACTCCTAAGGTAATTAAATTAATTAAAGGAACTTACCTGGCCTTACCTCGCTGAGAGCAAGCTCGTCCTCAGCCTCTGCTCACCGAAGCCTCTCGAGCCAAAGCCTTCCTACTCTGTCTCCCTCTGCTCCATCACCCGCTACTACATCACCCGCTCCATTAATCTGCTCGCTTTTTAACTCTCCCACTGCCTCACGGGCCGACTTTCACACGCTTGTGCAGTGAGCCCCGTTCAACTGCTGAAGAAATCTTTATGGGTATACAATTTTCAGTCAGCAAAAGAGGCTTCCCATTATCGATACTTTCAATTCCCATGAAGTTCTTAAAACCTTACCATATTCCAGTTAACCTTCAATATTCCAGGGCATAACCCTAGGAGTATAAACTCATTGATTATCCCTTGGCATCAAATAATATTCTTTCATATAATCAACTAGAGGCTTTTGCCCAGAAGGGCTCACATTGTGGATTAATCTGTGCTTTAAACACTGCTATTTTCCATCCTTTGCAGTTTATTTCTCAGACGTCATGGCCAGCATTTTAATTTTCTTTTTCACTAGGGGCAGAAGTGAGTACAGTTGCGACAAAACACTAAGGAGAATGCAGTTGGGAAGCTGAAAGGTCTTAAACTAGATAAGACACATGGACCAGATGGACTACATCCCAGGGTTCTGAGAGAGTTGGCTGAAGAGATTATGGAGGCATTAGTAATGATCTTACAAGAATCAATATATTATGTCATGGTTCCAAAGGATTGGAAAATTACAAATGTCAATCCACTCTTTAAGAAGAGAGGGGGAAAAAAGACAGGAAATTATGGGCCAGTTATCTGAAATTCAGTGCTCATCATGTTACAGATGTTGTGAGGATGATATTTAAGGGTATTTGGAGGCACATGATAAAATAGGCCAAAGTCAGCATGGTTTCGGTAAGGAGAAATCTTGCCTGACAAATTTGATGAAATAAAAGGCAGGATATACAGTGGCATGCAAAAGCTGGGGCACCCCTGGTCAAAATCTCTGTTACTGTGAATAGTTAAGTGAGTAGAAGATGAACTGATCTCCAAAAGTCATAAAGTTAAAGATGAAACATTCTTTTCAACATTTTCAGCAAGATTAGTGTATTATTTTTGTTTTGTACAATTTTAGAGTGAAAAATAAGGAAAGGAGCACCATACAAAAGTTTGGGCAACCCGAGAGATTTGAGCTCTCAGATAACTTTTACCAAGTCTAAGACCTTAAATAGCTTGTTAGGGCTATGGCTTGTTCACAGTCATCATTAGGAAAGGCCAGGTGATGAAAATTTCAATGCTTTACAAATTCCCTGTCTCTTCAAACCTTGTCCCAACAATCAGCAGGCATGGGCTCCCCTAAGCAGCTGCCTAGCACTCTGAAAATTAAAATAAATGATGCCCACAAAGCAGGAGGAGGCTATAAGAAGATAGCAAAGCATTTTCAGTTCATAATGTAATTAAGAAATAGCAGTTAACAGGAATGGTGGAGGTCAAGTTGAGTTCTGGAAGACCAAGAAAGCTTTCCGAGAGAACTGCTCATAGGATTGCTAGAGAGGCAAATTAAAAACCCCATTTGACTGCAAAAGACCTTCAGGAAGATTTAGCAGACTCTGGAGTGGTGGTGCACTGTTCTACTGTGCAGTGACACCTGCACAAATATAACCTTCATGGAAGAGTCATCAGAAGAAAACCTTTCCTGCATTTTCATCAGAAAATTCAGCATCAGAAGTTTGCAAAGGAACATCTAAACAAGCCCGATGCATTTTGGAAACAAGTCCTGTGGGCTGATGAAGTTAAAATAGAAGTTTTTGACTGCAATGAGCAAAGTTATGTTTGGAGAAAAAAGGGTGCAGAATTTCATGAAAAAAACCTTTCCAATTGTTAAGCATGGTGGTGGATCGATCATGCTTTGGTCTTGTGTTGCAGCCAGTGGCACGGGGAACATTTCACTGGTAGAGGGAAGAGTGAATTCAATTAAATACCAGCAAATTCTGGAAGCAAACATCACACTGTCTGTAAAAAAGCTGAAAATGAAAAGAGGATGGCTTCTACAACAGGATAATGATCCTAAACACATCTCAAAATCCACAATGGACTACCTCCAGAGACGCAAGCTGAAGACTCTGCCATGGCCCTCACAGTCCCTCGACCTAAACATCATCGAAAATTTGTGGATGGACGTCAAAAGAGCAGTACATGCAAGACGACCCAAGAATCTCACAGAACTAGAAGCCTTTTGCAAGGAAGAATGGGCAAAATCCCCCATACAAGAATTGAAAGATTCTTAGCTGGATATATAAAGCGTTTACAAGCTGTGATACTTGCCAAAGGGGGTGTTACTAAGTACTGGCCATGCAGGGTGCCCAAACTTTTGCTTCAGGCCCTTTTCCTTTTTTGTTATTTTGAAACTGTAAAAGATGGAAATAAAAAGGTAATCTTGCTTAAAATATTAAAGAAATGTGTCATCTTTAACTTTATGCCTTTTGGAAATCAGGTCATCTTTTACTTGCTTAGCTAATCACAGTAACAGAAATTTTGACCAGGGTGCCCAAGCTTTTGCATACCACAATATAAAGGAGAGTCAGTAGATGTTGTTTACTTAGATTTTCAGAAGGCCTTTGATAAGGTGCTGCTAAACAAGATAAGATCCCATTTGTGCTACTGTTCTCATCATTCCATTCTCTGCATTGAGATACAGAAACATACAAATATCCAGGTGTACAGGTCCAACTTCCTTTGAAGATGATAGCTCGGATAGACAAGGTGGTGCTTAAGGCATGTGGGATACCTGCCTTCATCAGCTGAGACATGCAGTGTCAGAGCAAGGATGTTAAGGTATAACTTTATAACATAGATGGAGCATTATGTTAAACTCTAGTTACTTCATAATGATAAACATATGATTTACTGGGAGAATGTAGAGGAGAATCACTAGCATGTTGCCTGGGATGGAGCATTGGATAGGGAGGGAGAAGGTGGAGGAGGGAACTGATTGAGAAACACAAAATTATGAGGGACATAGTCAGAATAGATGGTAAGAATCATTTCCTCCTTCTTAATATAGTGCCTATAAGAAGGATTTACCACCATCCCTCCCCCCCCCCCCCCCCACCGGAAGTTTTCATGTTTTATTGTTTTACAACATTGAATCACAGTGGATTTAATTTGGCTTTTTTTGTCACTGATCAACAGAAAAGACTCTCTTATGTCAAAGTGAAAACAGATTTCTGCAAATTGGTCTAAATTTATTACAATCATTAAACACAAAATAATTGATTGCATAATTACTCACCCCCTTTGAGTCAGTATTTAGTAGATGCACCTTTGGCAGCAATTACAGCTTTGAATTTGTATGAATAGGTCTCTATCAGCTTTGCACATCTGGACACTGCAATTTTTTCCCCCTCTTATTTACAAAGTACTCAAGCTGTGTCAAATTGCATGAGGAATGTGAGTGAACAGTTCTCTTCAAGTCCAGCCACAAATTCTCAATTGGATTGAGGTCTGGACTCTGAGATGACCAATCCAGGAATTAACCTTGTTGTTATTAAGCCATTCCTGTGTAGCTTTGGCTTTATGCTTGAGGTCATTGACTTTCTGGAAAACAAGTCTTCTCTCAAGTCACATTTCTTTTGCAGACTATATCAGGTTTTCTTCCAGGATTTCCCTGTATTTTGCTGGATTCACTCTACCCTCTACCTCCTCAAGCCTTCCAGGGCCTGCTGCAATGAAGCATCCCCATAGCATGATGCTTCACGGCAGTGATGGTATGTCCAGTGTTTGGCTTACACCAAACATAGTGTTTAATCTGATGGCCATATAGCTCAATTTTTGTTTCATGAGACCATGGAACCTTCTTCCAGCTAACTTCAGAGTCTCCCACATGTTTCATGACAAACTCTAGCCGAGATTTTGTGTGCTTTTCTCAAAAGTGGCTTTCTCTATGCCATTCTCCCATAAAGCTGTGATTGGTGAAGCATCCGGGCAACAGTTGTGTATGCGCAGTCTCCCCCATCTTAGCCAATGAAGCTTGCAACTCCTCCATAGGTCTCTTGGTGGCCTCCCTCACTGTCCCTTTCTTGTATGGTCACTCAGTTTTTGAGGGCAGCCTGCTCATATTCTTTTCATTTCTTGATATTTGACTTAACTGTACTCCAAGGACTATTCAGTGACTTGGAAATTTGCTTGAATCTATCTTGAGACTTGTGCTTTTCTATAATCTTTTTGTGGAGTTGCTTGGAACATCTTTTTGTCTCCGTGGTTGCCAGGACACTGACTCACCAGCAGTTCCAGATACAGGTGTATTTTTACCACAATCAATTGAAACACCTTGATTGCACACAAGTTTATATACAGGTAGGACACCTTAACTAATTACGTGATTTCTAAAACCAATTGGCTGCACCAGTGATGATTTGGTGTGTCATATTAAAGCAAGGTGAATACTTATTCAATCAATTATTTTGTGTTTTATATTTGTAATTAATTTAGATCACTTTGTAGGATCTGTTTTCACTTTGACACAAAAGAGTAGCCTCTGTTGATCAGTGCCAAAAAAATCAAATTAAAGCCACTCTGATTCAGTATTGTAAAACAATAAAAAATGCGAACTTTCAATGGGGGGGGGGGGGTAAATACTTTTTATAGGCACTGTATATCCAAAACTAGAGCGTGTGGACTCATGTTAGGGAGAAAAGGGTTAGGGGAGATCAGAGTAGGTGTTTTTGTTTTGCCAAGTGAGCAGTTGGAAACTGAGATGCAACATCTGAGGGGCTGGTGGAAACAGAGACACCAATAACATTTGAGAAGTATCTGCACAAGCACTTGAATCGCCAAGGCATAGCTGGTCAAAGGTCAATTTCTGATAAGAGGGATTAGTATCGAAGTGCACATAGAGTGGACATGGTGGTCTCTGGCTTTATGACTCTATGACCTCCAGTAATCGTTAGCCAGTTTCAGGGTGAGTGGTGGGGTGGGGATAGATGAGTATTATTTCAGTTTTTCAAGCACATGGCAATGATGTGTCCTAACCTCGATATCTACTCTCCTTACTGAGATTGGCACCAGTGAAAATAGGACAATGCTCTCTGCTGAGAACATGTCACTTCTCATATGAACAATGTCTTAAGCATATGTAAACATTGATACAGCACAATGTGCTGGTAAAATGCAAGATTGAAAGAAAAGTTTCAAAGAACCTTGATATTTCATTTCATTTCCCTAGTCACCGAAACCCAGCCATAAAACATAATTTGAGGCAAACACTCCATGAATTATCACCTCTCTGTCAAAAACTGAAATAGGGACTGGAAAGCAAAATTGGAAAGTCGTTTATTTCTCCTCTCTGTACTTCCCAAGCTATAGATTCTGCTGCATTCTGCTGCTCACCTGACCTGGAACATCTAGCGGTCAAGTGTTGATCATTTTATCTACTAAGGGAGTTTTCCGCTGTCAACCTGATAGTGGTATACATCCCACCCTTGGCCAACATCAGGCAGGCAATGAAAGAGCTGAACATCGTTATCAGCAGCCAAGAATCAGCACAGCCTGCTGCCCTCCTGATCACTGTGGGAAATTTCAGCCAGCTTGAAGAAGTCTCTCAACAACTACCACCAACATAACACCTGTGGAACCAGAGGAGGCAACACATTTAAAACTGTTATTCCAAAATCAAGAATGCTTACTGTGTCATCCGAAACCTGCACTTTGGAAAGTTCAGTCACCTGGCTGTACTTCAAATCTCGGCACGTAGGCAGACTAAAGACCACAGAACCAGTGGAGAGGACCAGGAAGATATGGTCAAGGGAGGCAGCGGAGTGCTTAAAGGACTGCTTTGAGTTGGTGGACTAGGCAATATTCAAATCTAATTGAATATACCACAGTTTTCGTCGGCTTCAGCAAGACCTGGGAAGATAGGTATGTGCCTTCAAGAACATATCAACACACCCAAACCAAAAATCATAGGTGATCCAGGAGATTTAAAGTCTGCTGAGGGTTAGATCTGTGGCAGTCGAGACCAGTAATCAAGTACCGTACTATTCAAGAGATGTAGGTACAACGTATGGAAGGCTATTGTAAGAGTGAAAAAACAATTCCTATTGAGGTTAGAATCAGAACCAAATGCACAGCAGTTCTGGCATGGTTTGCTGGCCAATACCTCCTAAAGCAAAACCTAACATCATGAATGGTTGTAATGTTTCATTCTTAGGAGCCACAATTCACACACCACCAGGTCCAGGAACAGTTATTACCCCTTAATCATAACGCTCCTGTATCAGATGGGATAACTTCACTCACTCCAACACTGAATTGATTCCACAAAATATGGACTCACTCTTCGGGACTCTAACTCGTGTCCTTGATATTTATTATTATATTTTTAAACTTTTTTCTGTATTTGCACAGTTTCCTGCCTTTTGCACACCAGTTGTTTGTCCCTCTCCTCCTCACTGACAATCAACACAGGTACAGCTCAGGGATGTGTGCTTAGCCCACTGCTCTATTCTCTCTACACCCATGACTGTGTGACTAGGTACAGCTCAAGCACAATCTATAACTTTGCCGATGACACACTGTATTTGGCAAAATTTCAGATGGTGATGAGGAGGCATACAGAAGTAAGTTAGATCAGCTAGGGATGTGTATCACAATAACAACCTTGATCTCCACGTCAGTAAGACAAAAGAATTGATTGTGGACTTCAGGAAAGTGAAGTCGAGGAAACACACCAGTCATTATCGAGAGATCAACAGTGGAAAGAGGGAGCAATTTTAAGTTCCTTGGTGTCAGAATCTCTGAAGATATGTCCTGGGCCCAATATACTAATGCAATTACAAAGAAGGCATGACAGCAGCTGTATTTCATTAGGCCTTTGAGGAGATTTGGTATGCTGCAGATGTACCCTAGAGAGCATTCTAACTGGTTGTATCACCATGGCACAGAATCAGAAAAAGCTGCAGAAAGTTGCAGACGTGGCCAGCTCCATCATGGAAACTAGCCTTCCCTGCACCCAGGATATCATAGAGGTTAGTAAGACACTATTACAGTTTGGGACTTTGGAGTTCAGGGTTCAATTCCGGCGTCCTTTGTAAAAATAAGTTTGTACATTCTTCTGTGAGACCGTGAATTTCCTCCAGGTGTTTCAGTTTCCTCCCACAGTCCAACAATGTCAGTAGATTAATTGACCACAGTAAATTCTTCTATGATTAGGCTAGGTTGCTGGGTGATGGGGCTCTTTGGGCCGGAAGTACCTATTCCGTGCTGTACCTCTAAATAGATAACATAAAATAAAATCTCAAAAAGGTGGCTTCCATCACTAAAACAAGAAAAGCTGCAGATACTGGAAATCCAAGCAACATACACAAAATGCTGGAGAAACTCAGCAGGCCAGGTAGCATTTATGGAAAAAAGTAAACAGTTGAAGTTTTGGGCTGAGACCTTTCATCAGGAATGGAAAAATATCTCATAGAATAGGCAGATCATTGGGAAAAGTTCCCCGAAACGTCGACTGTACTCTTTTCCTAGATGCTGCCTGGCCTGCTGAGTTCCTCCAGCATTTTATGTGTGTTGCTCCGAATTCCAACATCTTCAGATTTTCTCTTGTTTGTGATTGACATTGCTTTGCATCTTTTTTCTATGTGAAATACACTCACTTCCTCTGTAACAGTAACACTACATTCTGCATTTACTAATGTGACAGAAGATTCTTTTTCCATTTACCTCTGAGCATGAGAGAGCAACAAACCAATAATAAATCACTAATTTGTGGCAGCCTCCTCAGGCTTTGTAAGTGTTTGCGATTTCCCTGCTTCTCTACCTTTGGCTTTGATTCTAACTGTTGCACTGCTGGAAAAGGTTTCTGCAGCCTGCACACATTGGAATTCTCTCCTAAACCTCCTGTGGACCTTTTAACTGGTTAATGATACTAAAGCAAACACAACTTGTTGTTCAAATGAAAGGATTCATTTGAAGCCCTGCCATCGTGGAATTTAATTGATATTTCCAAGCAGCTCTGGTGCAAGGCTGGATGCAGGCGGTAACTAAGGAGGTTGATAACTAATTATATTAACAGGGAGTGCGGGCCGATTCACGGAGTGGTGTAGCGGATCTGCGAAGTGACCATCCGTTGACCCATGATGCAAGCTGTGCATCAGTGCTTTGGAAGCGATAATGGATAGAAATACCTTTCCACATCTCCTGAGGATACAGATATGTGAGAGGAAGAAGGGTTGATAATGAGGAGCATGCCAGTCAGAGCAGGGAGATTGAATTAAATGGGGCAGTTTGGCTGATTGTCAGTGAGACCAGGCTGAAGAGGGAGCAAAGATACACGGATTGTAAACTGAAATGTATTAGTGCACTGGATACAGCATCAGCAGAGGATTTATGGGCATTGGAGAAAAGATTGTTGAAATTGTCTGCAATTATCAGTGTCTACAGCAGTAAATAAGGCAAAGTGGGCCCGAGGTTGTCATGTCTCGATTAATAACATTGGAGAAATCAGCTTGGTGTTGTCACTCTGCCAGGAATTTAGGTTCAGAGCACAAAGCACACTGATTTTACTGTAGGAATATATACATGTCTGGTGGCATAGCTGCATCAGCGCTGGACTTTGGGGCGAGAGGTCTTGAGTTCGAATCCAGGCGGCTCCCGTTAAGAGCTGGTGATCTCTTAAATAAAAATTCACCACTGACAAACCACTGCTGTAACTTGCCTAGTACGCAATTTCCCATTACGAGGAAATTGTCTGCTACCTGGAAACAATTCCGGATGCGACATACCTACCTATGTACACACAGACAGACAAAATACACAGCAAAATGGAGCGTGTGGAAAACATTTCATCACAGTATCTGAGTTTGGTCACAGAAAAGCCAGACCTCTGTGTCCTTGGAGGGTCAGATAATTTTGTTCTCAATTTCAGGCCATTGTATTGTAACCCCTCCACAATCTTCACTGCAGTTCTACTCTGGTTGCACAGATTCAGTGTGGGTTAGGTACAATAATGATAACTTTTCAACAGATAAACTTATCAGAGTCATCAAGTCAAACAGCACAAAAGCAGGGTGTCCAGTCTAACTTGTTCATGCTAACCAGACTGCCTACCAGACCAGTACTATTTGTTCAAGTTCAAATTTATTGTTATTCAACCTTAGACTTGTATACTGCTAAATGAAACAAAGTTTCTTTCGGACAATGGTGCAAAACACAGTAGACATATCACATACAGCACGTAAAATAATATTAACAGATAATGAAGAAAATATTTTGTAGATATACAAGTTGAGGTAAAGTGCATTTTCAACACATGGTTAAATTTACAACAGTATAATGCTTTTGGTGCTGTCTTAAATAATGTCTTTTGGTTGGTAGCAGGATGTTTAGAAGTCTCACACACTGGGGAAAAAAGCTGTTGTCCGGAGTAACAGTCCTTGTTTTTATACCATGGTACATTCTGCCTGATGGTAAGAGATCAAAGATTGTGGGATAGATTGGGCGGGTCCTTGACAATACTAAGGGCTCTGCAAATACAGCTCTTCTGGAAACCCAGCTAGGGCAGGTTACCGACCAGCTTCTGGGGCATGATCGTACTGAATGCCAAACTTGTCTGCATTTGTCTAATATCTCTAGAAATCTCTCCTATCCATGTACTTCTTTAAGTGCCTTTTAAGTGTTGATGTACCGACTTCAGCCATATCCTTTCACAGCTCATTCCATATGCTGACCAGCCTCTGGATGAAAAAGTTTCCCCCTCAGGTTTCTAGTAAATCTTACACTTCTATGCCCTTTAGTGCTTGATTCCACAACCACGGGGAAAGGACTGTACACAATTATTTCAAGACTGCATCTTCTGCTTGGGTACCATCAAAGATGACTTGCTTCCATTAAGATTGAAAACTACCTGCATGTCGATTCTTTTAAGGTGCAGGAGCAGCTGCACACGAGCTAGCGCAGAGGTCGGGATGGAGCAAGGTATTGGTGACAAAGCTGAAGGAAAGACTTCTTTGTCTTTGTCTCTATCTCTCTCTCTCTCTCTCTCACACACACACACACACACACACACACACACACACACACACACACACACACACACACACACACACACACACACACACACACACACACACACACACACACACACACACACACACACACACACACACACACACACACCCTGACCATTCCTTCTCTTGCATTTTTATTCAGCTCCCCTCTCTCACTTACCTTCAACCCTGATCCTTTCCTTCTGCTAAGCCCATTCTCTTTTCCTTTGATGGAGAGAACATAGAAGAGATTCACCAGGATGGAGTATTTCAGTCATGAAAAGAGATCGGAGAGAGTAATTTCTCCTTTTACACCTACCATTTCCTTCAAATAGAAGGGGTAGCCATGAGCACTCACATGGGTCCCAGCTATGCCTGCCTGTTTATCAGCTAGGTAGAACAGTCTGTGTTCCAAGCCTGCACTAGTGACTGCCCCACACTTTTCCTATGCTGTATCGACAACTGCATTGGTGCTGCTTCCTGCACCCGTGCTGAACTCGTCGACTTCATCCACCTTGCCTCCAACTTCCACTCTGCCCTCAAAATCACCTGTCCATTTCCAACACCTCCCTTCCCTGTCTTGATTTCACTGTCTATATCTCTGGAGACAGCTTATCCACCAATGTCTATATTACATACCCACAGACTCTCACACCTCGTCCTACACTACTGCTTGCAAAAATGCCATCCCCTTTTCTCAATTCCTCTATCTCTGCAGCATCCACTGTCAGGATGAGGCTTTTCATTCTAGAACAAAGAAGATGTCCTCCTTTTTCAATGAAAGGGGCTTCCCTTCTTCCACTGTCATCGTTGCCCTTAACCGCATCTCTTCCATTTCACGCATGTCTGCTCTTATCCCATCCACCCGCCACCTACCAGGGATAGGGTTCCTTGTCCTCACCTACAACTCCACCAGCCTCCACAACCAGCACATAATTCTCTGAAACTGCTGCCAGCTCCAACTGGATCCCACCACCAAGCACATCTTCCATCACCCCCCCTCCACTTACTGCTTTCCCTATGTGACTCCCTTGTCTATTCATTCCTCCCCGCTGATCTCCTTCCTGGCACTTATCCTTGCAAGCAGAACAAGTGCTACACCTGCCCCTACACATCCTCCCTCACTACCATCCAGAGTCCTAAACAGTCCTTCCAGGTGGGACGACACTTCAGCTGTAAACCTGTTGGAGTCATTAACTGTGTTTGGTGCTCTTGGTGTGGTCTCTTGTACACCAGTGAGGCCTAACATAGATTGGGAGAACGATTTGCCGAACATCCACACTCTGTCCACCAGAATAAGCGAATCTCCCAGTGGCCCCCCATTTTACTTCTACTTCCCATTCCCATTCCAATATGTCCATCCATGGCCTCCTCCACTGTTGTGATGAGGCCACACTTAGGTTGGAGGAACAACACCTTACTCCGTTTGGGTAACCTCCAACCATATGGCATGGGCATCAATTTTCCAAACTTCTAATAATGCCCCCCAATGAGCCTCCTTCTCCATTTCCCATCTCATTTTTCTTCTCTCACCTCATCTCACCAATCAACGTCCCAGCTCTTTACTTTATCCCTCCCCCTCCAGATTTCACCTATCATCTGGTGGTTCTCTCTCCCCTCCCCCACCTTTTAAAGCTGTTCCTCAGAAGGGATTCAGAGGGGATCAGAGAAGGATCTTTTTCATCCAAATGGTGGCTGTACCTGGAAAATACTGCCTGGGAGAGTAATGGATGCAGAAGCACTCTCAGCATTTAAGAAGTGTTTGGATGAGCAGCGGAATCACCAAGACAGGGAGGTTTTTGGATCAAGTGCTGGAATAGGTGAATCACTTGTTTGAATGCTCTAAGCCTTTAGGCTCCGACACAACCTTTCCGTCACTGTGGCTCCCTGGTCTCCAGATACCAGATCTTCACTGTCTCTCAGAATGAAACTGCCCATTGATTGCTGTAGCTCTCCCTCTTCAGAGGTTATTTCCTGATTGCCTTTCCCCTTCACCCTCACCAGCTGTACCATCAGTCGCTAGCCTCTCGGGCCTCTCCCAGTGAACCTTCACCTGCTCTCCTCATGCTACCTGATGTCTTCCAGTAGGTCCCACTGGAACTCAGGTGGGTTCATTTTGCAGAACTGAAACACTCCATTCAGCAAACTTCTCGTCAAGCAGAACCAGTCATCCTAAGGTCAAAGGAACTCATTTACTATTTTGCCAGCTTTAAATAACTTGCTCCCCCTCGCCCTCCATGCCCACTGTTGGTTTCTACAGCTGTCTGGCTCTTTGGCCATATTTTTACCAACAATCTCTACCCTGCTTGTATCCAACACTAACTTTATACCGGCCATCTTACCTCTCCATTCTCACTCCTGAAATAAGGTTTCAATCCAAAACATTGACAGTTCCTCTCCTTCAGATCAATCCACTGGAGTCCACTTAGCACATTTCCCTCCCAATTTCGACGAGACCCTGTCTTCAAAAATTGTTTTTAAGTTTTCTGACTAAGGACAATAGCTAATGTAGCCAAGATATTGCATCATTATAATTGAGCTTATAAGTTCCATTGGCCTTGCATACAATGTCAAGAAGGCAGAGTTCATCTTTCTGTCCTGACTGTAGTTCACTGCCTTCTAACAATAAAGGTCCATATTCATAACCTAAAGGGATGAACTTGGCCTCCTTGACATTTCCCTGAACTATTTTCTAGAACTAGGGAGCCACCTCTAGGAAAAGTTCACCACCACCTGTGTGTACCTTACAATCAATAAGTCATAGTGTTATATCCCAATGAAGCAGGTCTTTTTTTGCCCAGCTGGTCTATCCCAACCAAGATGCCCCATCCAATATAGTCTGATATGCCAGTGTTTGGCCCATATCCCTGTAAACCAGGAGTTCCCAGTCTTTTTTATGTCGTAGACTCCTACCATTAACCAAATTATGTGCTTCTGCTCTGAACCTTTCTTTGTCTTGTCCATCTGTCTTTTGAAAGTTGTTATTGTACCAATCTCAACCACTTCCTCAGGCTACTTATTCCAGGTACATACCATACACTGTATAAAAAATGCTTCTCAAGCTGTGATTAAATCTTTTCCCTCTCACCTTATATCAATGTCCCCTGCTCTTTATTCTGCAACCCTCAGTAAAAGACTGAATGTATTCACCCTATCTATGCCCATCATGATTCTACACACCGCTATAGTATCACCTCTCATTCTTCTGTAGTCAAACAAAGAAAGTCCTATCCTACTCTAACTCTTTCCATAACTTGCTTTCTCATGTCCTGCCAGCATCCTCAAACATCTCCTCTGCACTCCAGCTTACTGGCAGCTTTCCTACAGCAAGGTGACCAAAACTGAAAACAATATTCCAAATGCAGTCTCATAATAACACATTTTATACTGATTCCCCTGAGGAAGATATCAAGACATCAGAAATGGAACAATACTCACAGTTGCTGTGATCCTGCTTTTCTACATGCTTCTGAGGCACCAACAGAAAGTACCTCAAGATGTTGAAAAATTGCTACCAATATCATCTCCACATGATCTTGCTAGTTCAGATCTGGAAGTTGAGAGAAGAATTCAATCAGCTACAAAAGTCTTGGTGCTTTGCAGAAGCAACTTTGGTCTTGCCACAACATTAAAATGGAAACCAAGGTCAAAGTGTATAACACAGCTGTTTTACCATCTCTACTTTATTCAACTGAAACGACGACATTGTATCAGAAGCACATCAAGAAACTGACCAAGACACAACTCAGGAACTTACGCCAAATATTAGATATCAAGTAACAAGAGGGTACCAGATGTGGAGGTGCTCAAACAGTCAGAGCAGAATCGCTCATCACAGCTGTGTTGGACTGGTCATGCCACAAGAATGAGCAATGATCGTTACCCAAAGCTGTTGTTTGTGGTGAGCTACATGAAGGAAACAGGAAGCATGCTGGTCAGAAGCTGCGGTACAAAGATATGCTCAAGTGCCATATGAAGAACACTGACATCAAGGTCAACACCTGGGAGAAAGATGCTTTGGATAGAAGTTGGCGCTGCACTGTCAAGAAGTCAATCCCAGCTCTTGAGAAGAAAAGGCAGAAGAAATATGAAGCAGGTCATGAATGCAGAAATGCAATGCTAGACCAGTCAAATCACAAATGCAACCAATGTGGGGGACAGTGCCGGTCCAGTGCTGGTCTTGTGGCCCATAAACTAAGCTCTCAGCACAGTCAACATCGAAATCAATGGACAGCCAAAGATGTTCTAGTCCACTAGCAATATCAGGGTCTTTGTCTACTACTGTAGCTCTATTATCTGTCTGTTACAGAACATGCCATCCATTTTCCCAGCACTCCACACCCAAAACAGACATTCTACTCTATCTGCTACCATGGAAAAAGATTAGCAAGTGGGCAGAGGAAGGGATTTAATTGTGTGCTCAAATCCTCCTGGAAGAGGTGTAACCCATCCAGTGAATCTTTGGATTTCCTCACTTAAGGTCAGTCATATTGAACTAGAGATATTTAAAATGGAAATGAGAAATCCCAAAGTGCAGACAGCTCCGTGTCCCCCTGAGCCACTACTGCCCCAACCGTGTGATAGTCTATGGTTCTCACTTTAGTCCAATCACAGCTCAGAATCCACTAAACCAGCTTGGAAGCAATCCAAAGGTTCTTTTTCTTCCCAAGAGGAAAAGGAAGAAGGGATAGCCATGGAAAATTGAACTAATTTAATAATGTTCTGTAAATGTCTTATTTTAATACACTTAGCAAAAGGTGTTAACTTCAAAATAAAGTGCTGTCATAAAAGAAATATTTAAGTTGGTGATTGGTAATTGGTTTATTGGTGTCAAATATACTGAGCTGCAGTGAAAACACTGTTTTGCGGGCCATCCATACAAATATCACAATATTGAGGAGGTACAAGGAAAAGCAGTAACAGAATAAATTACCACAGATGCAAAGCGAATGCAGTGCAGGTACTAATGTGTGAGATTATGACAAGGTGGATCATGAAGTCAAGAGTTCATGGTACTGTGCCAGAGGTCCATTCAGTAATCTTATAACAGCAAGACAGAATCTGTCCTTAAGCATAGTGGTACAACCTTTCAGGCATTTTTTATACCATCTCCCTGATTGGGGAGTAGGTAGAGAAGCAATGATGTCTGGGGTGGAGTAGGTTTTTGATATAGTAAAAACTTTATCAGCTGGAATCCACAAATGAGACACATGAAATAAAACAATTATCATCATGTCACCAAAGTATGTGCAAAGAACTGAATGTTTGACATCTGCATCAGACAGACGGGCATTGAGGATACTGGATAGTCGTCAGGAGATGAGCAGGTTAAATTTTGAAGCCAAAATGAGAGGTGGACAAGGGATGATAAACATGCAGACCAAGTGTCCTGGCAGTGCTTTGGAGCTGACAAGGGAATTAAACAAGAAATTAGAGGAAAAAAAGATATTTCAGAAATGATTAATTCAATTTGTGATCTCTGCATGTGCCTTATCTGTAGAACATTCCCCTCTTCTGTGCACTGTTGGGTTTTGCCTGACATTTAATTGCAAAAGTTCTTGGTTTGTTCACGACTCAGCAAAAACTAATCAGATAACAGGTTAAAACCAAAATCTATGATCACACCAGGCAGATAAAGAGAACATCAGCTGAATTTCCTGAACTTGACTGGAAATCTTCAAACAATACAGCTCAGGAACAGGCCTTGTAGCCCATGATGTCTGAGCTGAACTCAATGCCAAATTATTCTAAATTACTGCCTGCATGTGATTGATAATATCTCAATTCTCTGCATATTAATATGTCTAACATCCTCTTAAACAGCACTAACATATCTACCTCCACCTCATTAAGGCAGCACATTTAAGGCACATTACTCTCTATATAAAAAAATCGTGCTCTGCACATCTCCTTTAAACATTTCTCCTCTCACCTTAAGTGCATGCACATTTGATACTTCTATCCTTGGAAAGTCATTCTGTCTTCCACCTTTACCAATCTATGCCTCTCCTAATTTTATAAACTTCTATTAGGTCAACCCTTAGCATTCGACACTTCACAGAAAACGGCCCAAGTTTGTCCAACCACTCCCTGTAGCTCATACATTCTAATCTAGAGAGCATCTTGATAAACCTCCTCTGCACCCTCTCCAAAGACTCCACATCCTTCCTGAAATGGACCAACTATTAATTCAACACTGCAAGTATGGCCTAACCAAAGTTTTATGCAGCTGCAATATGACTTCCTTAGCTTTATACTCAATGCTTCAACCGATGGATCCAAGCTTGCTCTAAGTCTTGTTTACCACCTTTTCTACTTGCATAGACACATTCAAATAACTATGGACTTGGACTCCGAGATTCCTCTGTCTGTGTTCAAGTGCACTGTACTCAAGCACAGCATGAACAGAACATGTTCCTTCTTTTTCAATATTTTTATTAATTGTTTACATAAAAGAATACAGGGTACAGTAAGAAAGATATATAATATAGATCAATTACAATATATTAAAATCACAAATGAGGTGTAATTACCCCATCTCCATATAGATTAAATTTAAACAAAATTGAAAAGGAATAATATTATACAAAAAATCTAAACCCACTATCAGAAAAAAACAACTGTCTGCTTTAAAAAAGGAAAAATCCTTATCATATAGTAAAAGGTATTATTAGCCAACATCTGTGCTTAATAGCATGTCAAAGATTTTGAAAGTAATTCATAAAAGGTCCCCACAGTGTTAAAAAAGCTTGTCTAAATGTAAACAAGATATAACATCATGTAACCAATGAGTATGAGTAGGCGGAGTGGCATCCTTCCACTTCCACTTAATCCCTCCTGGCTATAAGAGAAATAAAGCCAAAATATGCAAATCATGTCTTCAAAATAATATAATTTCCTCCAACAATACCAAATAAAGCAGTCAAAGGATTAGGTTTAAAATTTACTTTGAAAAGTACCGAAAAGGTTTGAAATACTTCCTTACAATATTTTTCAAGACTCGGACAAGTCCAAAACATAAGGTTTAGTGAAGCTTCTCCATTATTACATCTATCACAATAGGGAGATATATCCAAATAAAAATGAGACAGCTTATCGTTAAAGTGGCTCTATGAATCACTTTAAATTGTAGAAGGGAATGACGGGCATATAATGATGAGGTATAACCAATTTAAAAATTACCTTCCAAGTGTCCTCAGAAATTGAAATCTGTAAATCTTGTTCCCAAAGATTTTTAATTTTATCTAAAGGAAAGTTTCTTATTCCCAACAACATACCATAAATATTAGATATAGATGCATTATAGAAATGTTTCAAATTAAAAATTATATCGAGTAAATTTTTATCTGGACTTTTAGGAAATATATGTACTTGAGAACGCAAAAAAGTCTCTAATTTGTAAATATCGAAAAAAGTGAGTTCTCAGTAACTTAACTGACAGTTGTTCAAATGAAGAGAGACTACCTCCAACAAATCATGAAAATATTTAATACCCAATCTATTCCACTCTAAAACATCAGACATAGGAGGTTTAAAAAAATAGTTAGAAAAAAATGGGACTGGAAAGTGAAAAACTGATTAAACCAAAATATTTTCTAAATTGTACCCAAATCCTGAAAGTGTGTTTAACTACAAAATTATCAGTTAAATTACTTAAAGATAAAGGAATTGAGGATTCGAGAAGAGAAATGATAGAAAATTTATTAACAAAGTTAGCATCCGGAGAAACCCAGACCGGACAGTCCTCTCGATTAATATAATATAACCAAACCATAAGATTCCATATATTGACTGCCCAGTGATAAAACCTAAAATTGGGTAAGGCTAAACCTCCATTCTTATTAGATTTTTGAAGATGAACTTTGTTTAATCGAGAAATTTTATTATTCTATATATTAGAAGGTATAATAGAATCCAAAGAATCAAATTTAGGAATAAAAAGAAGTATGGCCTGAAATAAATATAAAAATTTAGGCAAAATATTCATTTTATCAATTTTTACAGAATCTGAATATCCCCTCACTTTCATCTGATTCCAAAGCCAAACTCAATGCGCCTATATCACCAGAAGAAATATCTTTTGCAATTTCTGCACTGTCCTCAGGGAAATCTCCTGGACCTGATGGGTTCCCTGTGGAATTTTATAAATCATTCTCTTCACTTCTTTCTCCTCAGTTACTTTCAGTATTATCTGACTCGTTTAATTACGGCAAATTGCCACCCTCTTTCAATGAGGCATCTATTATTCTTCTTTTAAAAAAGGGCAAAGACCCAACAGAGTGTTCCTCGTACAGGCCGATCTCTCTGCTCAATGTTGATGTAAAGATCTTAGCTAAAGTGTTGGCTCATAGATTAGAAACTGTTATTCCCTCCATTATCTCTGATGACCAAACAGGCTTTATTAAAAAACCGTCTCCCTTTTTTTTAACATTCGGCGTCTATTTAATATTTTATACTCAGTTCCAACTGGGACTCCTGAATGTGTTATCTCCCTTGATGCGGAGAAAGCATTTGATCGTATAGAGTGGAACTACCTTTTTGCAGTCTTAGAAAAATTTGACCTCGGCCAAAGTTTCATCTCTTGGATCCAATTGCTGTACCTGTGTCCTACTGCTTCTGTTCTAACTAATTTTCAGAAATCCCAAGTATTTAATCTCAAACGTGGCACCCATCAGGGATGCCCCTTAAGTCCCTTTCTCTTTGATTTGGCTATAGAACCTCTGGCGATAGCATTTCGAAATTGTCCTGAATTGACCGGGATTTGGAGAGGGGGTGTTGAGCATAAAGTTTCTCTCTATGCTGATGACTTATTACTCTTTCTCTCAAATCTGTCTACATCCTTACCTCTAATGTTTTCACTTCTTGACCAGTTTAGCCAGATCTCTGGCTATAAACTCAACTTACATAAGAGTGAACTTTTCCCAATTAATAAAGAAGCACAAGAACTAATATTTTGTGATCTCCCTTTTAAAGTAGTCCATAATCAATTTACTTATCTTGGAATTACAGTCACAAGGAAGTTTAAAGATCTCTTTCGTGAAAACTTTGTCAATCTTTCATATGCTATAAAACAGAGTCTGGTACAATGGTCACCTCTATGTATGTCCTTGGTAGGTCGTATTAATGTTGTTAAAATGTATGTTCTCCCCAAATTTTTATACTTATTTCAATCTATCCCAATTTTTATTCCTAAATCTTTTTTTGATTCCTTAGACTCTATTATTTTGTCATATCTGTGTCAGAATAAGCGCTCTAGAATTAATAAAATCCACCTCCAAAAATCTAAAAAAGAGGGTGGCATGGCTTTACCTAACTTTCGCTTATATTACTGGGCAGCTAATATACGTTGTGCTGCTTTCTGGTCTTTCTTCCACGGTCAACCCGAGTGCCCTAACTGGGTGGCAATGGAGTTGAGCTCCACTAAAGAATTATCTATATCTGCACTTCTTGGCTCTGCACTCCCTAGCAGTCTGCCCAGATCAATAGCTAATCCTCTGGTTAGACACACTTTGCGTATATGGGCTCAGTTCAGGAAATGCTATGGTTTCCAGGGGTTTTCCGTTTCTAGCCCTGTCGCACATAATCACCTTTTTTTACCTACTACATACGATTCAGCATTCCATGTTTGGTACAGGAAGGGCATTAGACATTTTGAAGATCTCTTCATTGATAATCGCTTCGCTTCTTTTCAGCAGCTCTCCGTTAAGTTCAACCTGCCTAACGCTCACTTTTTCAGATATCTCCAAATCCGACACTTTACTGCTCCTTTAATTCCTAACTTTCCTGAAATGCCTGCGAAAAATGCTTTGGACCTATTTTTTTCCATTAATCCACTAGGTAAAGGTTTAATTTCAATTATCTGAGATAAACTAGCAGCCTTACGACGGGCCCCTGTGGATAAAATTAAAATGGCCTGGGAGCAGGATTTAAATATCTCCTTATCCGAGGAGAGCTGGGACTCAGTTCTCAAATCGGTTAACTCAACCTCCCTTTGTGCTCGCCATTGCCTCTTACAGTTTAAGATTGTTCATAGAGCCCATATGTCTAAATCTAAACTATCTCGATTCTACCCTGACATTAGTCCGCTCTGTGATAAATGCAAGAGGGGCGTGGCCTCTCTCATCCATATGTACTGGTTCTGTCCTAGCTTGGAGAAATTCTGGAAAGATGTCTTCACTACATTATCGGGTATTCTGAATCAGCACCTAGAACCTAACCCCTTAATTGCTCTGTTCAGTTTTTGGGGCGAGACAGATTTATGTCTGGGTCCGACCAAATGCCGAATACTATCCTTTGCCTCTCTCCTGGCAAGACGCTTGATCCTCCTTAGATGGAGAGATGTTGCCCCGCCCACTCATGCGCAATGGCTTAACGACATTATGGCCTGCTTGGACCTCGAAAAAATTCATTATTCAGTTCTTAATTCGGATCTAAAGTTCCATAAGGTCTGGGGACCTTTTATCGAGTACTTTCATAACCTTCCTCTTGACTAGGGTTTTTTTTTCTTTTTTTCTTCTTTTCGGTCCCTTGCTTTCAGCTCCCTTTTTTTCTGGTAGTAGGCATTATTATCCTCTGTTGCTAAGTGTATTCACAGTCTGGGAGTTTGACTGTCCGGACTTGTACTCTTTATACTGTGTGGTGGTTGGTCTGGAGTTGTTGTTGTTTTTTTCTTGTGTTGTGGGGCTTGGGGAGGACACTAAGCTCACTTGTCTTTAATTTAGGTGATTTTTTGTTAAATTCTCTTCCTTTGTAGCATATTGTTATTGTATGCTTAAGCTTGCACTGTATTAATGCTCCTCATTGGGATTTGGGGTTTTTAATTCTGTAAGATGTTTTGAAAAACTAATAAAAAAAATTTTTTTAAATATTCATTTTAATAGAATTTATTCAGCCATCCATGATAAAGAGAGGAGTGAGCAACTTGATAGTACCTTCATAGCATTATTCAGAAGTGTAAAAAAAATTTCTTTAAAAAGGAATTTATAATTCCTAGTGATTGTTACGCCCAAATAAATAAAATGACTTCTTACAATTTTAAAAGGAATCTTAGTATTAATTAATACCAAATTATCCAAAGGAAAAAGTTCACTCTTAAGAAAGTTAAGTTTATAACCTGAAAATTGACTAAGGCTAGAGAGTAAAGAAAGTAAAGAAGGTAAAGAAGACTCCACATTAGAAATGTAGAGCAAAAGGTCATCAGCATAAAGCAAAACTTTGTGGGTAATACCCCTCCTTAAAATACCAGTGATATCATTAGATTGGAAAGCAATAGCTAAATGTTCAAAAACCAAATCAAAAGCAAAGAACTCAAAGGACAACCTTGTCTAGTTCCATGATGAAGTTTAAATGGTTTAGAGTACTGAGAGTTAGTAAGAAGCTGAGCGGAGGGTGATAAATAAAGTAATTTAATCCATTGAATAAAATTGGGGCCAAAGTAAAATTTTGCTCAAGTTTTAAATAGATAATTACATTCAACCTGATCAAAGGCTTTCTCAGCATCTAAGGATATCACACATTCCAAAATCTCTTTAGAAGGAGAATAAATAACATTCAGTAAACGACGATTATTAAAGTGGGAGTATTGATTTTTGATAAATCCAGTCTGATCATCAAAGATAATAGATGGCAAAATATTTTCAATCCTACAAGCCAAAAGTTTAGATAAAATTTTAGTAACAACGTTAAGTAAGGAAATAGGTTTAAAAGAAGAACATTCAATTGGAAACCTATTCTTTTTAAGAATAAGCGAAATAGAGGCTTCATAAAAGAATTGTGGCAACTTACTTAATTTCAAACAGTCAGAAATGACTGAATATAAATGAGGCATAAGCAAAGAGGAAAAAGCCTTATAAAACTCTCCAGAATATCCATCAGGACCCAAAATCTTCCCCCAAGTGCAAAGAGTGAAAATCTCGGCAATTTCCTCATAAGAAATAGGTAGATCCAACAATGTTTGAATATCATCAGAAAGTGTAGGAATGTTTAATCAATCTAAAAAGTTATTCATTAGAGTATTATCTTTAGGGGGATCAGAACTATAAAGTTTAGAGTAAAATTCTCTAAAAGCATCATTTATTTCTAAATGATCAGATGTTTTATCACCATTAGTTTTACAAATTTCTTTAATTTGATGTTTAACTATAAAGGTCTTTAATTGGTTAGCTAATAGTTTACCAGTTTTTTCTCATGAACATAAAACTGACTTATCTTTTAAAAGATGCATTTCAATTGGATAAGTTAGAAGCAGATCGTATTTAGTTTTAATTTCAACACTTCTTTTATATAAAACAGGATCAGGAGCCAAATCATATTTTTCATCTAATTCTTTCAACTGATTGGCTAATTCCTTATTAGCTTCTTTTCTTAACGCTTGCGGTAAAGGAAATAATTTGACCTCTAATATAAGCTTTAAAAGCATCCCATCATATAAGACTAGAAGTCTCTTCTAGCATTTTCTCTTCAAAAAAAAGAATAATTTGTGTCTCCAAAAATGTTTTAAGAACCTTTATCTGATAACAAGTTAGATTAAAATGCCAGAATCTGTTTATTTGGGAGACAACTGGCAGATTTAAAGATAAAAACACAGGAGCATGATCTGGAACAGCAATTTCTTTATATTCACAGGATCAAACCAATGGAAACAATTTGCTATCAACAAAAGAAAAAAAAATCCTGGAATAAGAATGATGAACATGAGAAAAAAAATTACTCTTTATCTGGTGGATGCAAAATACGCCAAATATCAACAATATCACATTTCATTAGAAAAGATTGGTTAAAGGAGGCAGATCTACTACAAGTCAATCACATTTCATTAGAAATGATTGGATAAAGGAGGCAGATCTACTACAAGAATCTAAACAGCAGTTGAAGCCTCCTCCTAAAGCCAAAGAATATAAACTTAAGTCTAGTAAAAGCGAAAAAAAATATTCAGAAAAGCCTGGGTCATCTATATTTGGGGCATACAAATTAGCAAAAACAATTAATTTATTATCTAATTTCCCTGATAGTATAATGAAACACCCATTGGTATCAGACACTAAAATATGTTGAACGAATGAAATTGAATTGTCTATAAGAATTGAAACTCCTCTTGCCTTAGCCTGAAAGGAGGAATGGAAAGATACACCTTTCCAATGGCTGAAAAGATGTAAATTATCACATTTATGAACATGTGTTTCTTGTAAAAAAAATAATTGATACATTCAATTTCTTAATATAATTAACTATCTTATTACATTTCACAGCATGGTTTAATCCTTCCACCTTAAAACTAAGTAAATTAATCACATGATCCATTTTAAATACTACTTAAAAGAGAGGTTAGAATACAAACTGAAGGAATATAAACTAAATCCAAACAATGAAGTTTAAGTTAAAATAACCAAGCAACAAATGAAGCTAAGAGAACCAAACAGTTGATAGAAAAAAGAAAACCACCACCTCCCCCGCCCAAAAAGAGAAAGTCAACCCAAGAACAGTTGACAGCTAAATCTGTCATTCCGTCCCAAAACAAACTACTGGCTGAGCTCCAAAAAAATTTAAGGCTGAACTGCATTCCAACAAGATATAACAAAAAACAGAACAAAATTAAATATATTTTAAAAACCTCATAGAAAATTATAGTATAAAAAATTAGAAAGACATATGAAAGTTCAAAACATATTAGCTTTGAAAGTATTAACTCAAAGAAACTAATATTAAATCCTAAATTTTGTAAACAAGGGAATAAAAGTACAAAAAAAATTAGATACAATGGTATACCAAAAGTAAAAAAAAACAATTGTTCACAAAAGGAAGTAATAAACAATGAGATTGCTGATTCTTAAAAAAAAGATCCATCAAGCAGATGCAACATAAATTTGTATAAAGAGTTATTCAACAACTAAATTGATTCGGCACTCAAGAAATCCTGCACCTCTTGAGTCGACCGGAGCCATCTCTGTGAGCCATTTTTCAACATGATTCTAAGACAAGTGGGATAACGAAGAGAGGGTTTAAACCCTTTATTTTCTAGCTCCAACATGACTTTTTTTTAAACTTGAAGTGTTCATTCAACACCTCAGGTGAAAAATCTTCCACAATTCTGAACTTCTGATCTTCATAATCAATCATACCTTCCGAGGTTCACAAATTAAAAGTTCCTTTGTTTGAAAATTGTGTACGCAAATTATCACTGAACAGGGTTGTCTTTCTGGAGGAGGTCTCGGTACCGGCAATCTGTCAGCTCGGTCTATTTTAGGTGGAGATAAATAAAATATTCGGGAATAATATAGCCAAAAGGTTTGCAGAAAATTCCGAAGGCTGATTGCCTTCCAATGACTCTTGAAAACCCAGAATACATAAATTATTTCTTCTGTTTCTATTTTCTAAGTCAAAAATCTTCTGTCTTAATGTTTCATTGACCTTTAACTGTTTATCACAGATCTGTTCCAGGTCGCCAAACTTCGCGTCAAACGCCGTCAGAGTGTCTTTGCTGCCTTTTATCCATTTATCGTGTTCACTTAAAGTTTTTTGAATAGAATCCAATTTTACATCCAGTCATTTAAATTCAGTGTGGAGTTGCTGAAACTCCTCCAAAAGTTCATTTTTATGCTTCCAAAATGTTTCCATAATAACTTCCAAAGTTACAGGAGGGTCCTCTTCTTTTTTAGTAGCTGTAGCACAACTCAT
Source organism: Hemitrygon akajei (assembly GCF_048418815.1). Classification (NCBI taxonomy): domain Eukaryota; kingdom Metazoa; phylum Chordata; class Chondrichthyes; order Myliobatiformes; family Dasyatidae; genus Hemitrygon; species Hemitrygon akajei. The sequence continues at coordinate 107,388,036 of NC_133134.1, forward strand.
CATAAAACAATATTGCATTTAAAAGTAAGTTTTCAAAACAAATTGGAAGCAATAAATTAAAAAGAGTAGGAGCACCTATAAAAGTGCTGCTACTGCATCAACAGCCAGTAGTAATCTCATGAACAGAACGTTTTGATAATTCAGCCATCACTGAGGACAGGGTGTAGAGTGGCACAAATTAGACAGCTTTTGCCTCACATCTCTGACAAACTGGGTTCAATCCCAACCTCCTGTGCTGTCTGTGTGGAGTTTCCTTTGAGAGATCTTGATTTGTTCAACATCCTAAAGACGTGTGGATTGGTAATGAGTTGGACACTGTCAATTGTTCCTTGTGTGCGGATGAGTGGGCGAGCCTGAGGAGAGTTGATAGGAATGTGAAGAGAATAGAATGAGATTAGTGTAGGCACAAAAGATTCAACAAATGCTAGAAATCTTGAGCAATACTCACCAAATGCCAAAGCAGGTCAGGCAGCATCCATGGAAGGCTACAAACAGTCGATGTTTTGGGCTGAGATCTTTCTTCAGGACTGGAAAGGAAGAGGGCTGATGCCAGAGTATAAAGGTGGGAGGGGGAGGAGTACAAGCTATCAGCTGATAGGTGAGGGGGAAGCTGTGAGAAATGGGGAGGATGATGTAAGAAACTAGACAATGATAGATGGAAGAGGTAAAGGGCTGAAGAAGGAGGAATCTAATAGGAGAGGACAGCGGACCATAAACTAAGAGGAAGGAGGTGGGAACCAGAAGGAAGTGATAGGCACATCACAGTAGTCGGAGAGAAGTAGAGAAGAGCAGAGAGGAGAAAAAAGGGAATAATACTGGAAGACAGATAAATCGATATTCATGCCATCAGGTTGGAAGCTACCCTGTTAGAATATATCTTGCTTCTCCAACCTGAGTTTGACGTCATTCTGGCTACCTGTAGATCCTGCCTTTTGAGGTAGTCGGAACAAAGGTGCTTGAAAAAGCAATTGCCAATCTGTATCAGGTCTCACCAATGTAGAACAGGCCACTCCAGGAGCGCTTGATATATTAAATGACACTGACAGATTCACGGATGAATCATTGCCTCACCTGGAAGAAATATTTGGGGCCCTGAATGGTGGTGAGGGCGGAGCTGTAGGGGCAGGTGCATCACTTGTCACTGTCACAGGGATCAGTGGGGAGCAATGAATGGACAGGGGGAATGTTTATGGCAAATGGTTGTTTGTTGGTCAGCATTGACTCAATAGGTTTGCCTGCTGTACAACTTTGTGAGAAGAAAGTCTCTTGTCGGAGAGGTGTTGAAGTGACAAGATCAGGTTGTTAAGGGACTCTGTCATGGAATACAAGTAGTGGAATGAGATGTAAATGGGAGCTAAAGGTCCAAGGATGAGGAAGCCACAGTCAAGATTTCCCAATCTAATACTATGTAGATAATGTGCTACTTATACCACTCTGGAAATACATACTTGATATTTATCCATAATATATTGAATATATTTAACCCATTTACTTAATTTATTCAACTCAAGCTGTAGCCTCTTTATCTTCTCCTCAGAATTCATGATCCCATTCAGTTTAGTGTCATTAGAAAACTTCAAAATATTACATTTGCCTCACTTATCTAAATCATTAATATATATAATGAACAGCTAAAACACTGTGTCCCCCACTATTTAGCCTCTGTGACCCTAAAAATGACCCATCCTTATTCCCTTTCTATTAAGCAAATATCAATCGGTGTAAATACATTACCACAGAATCTTGGGTTTAATTTGATATACTAGCCTTTTATTTAGATTTTGTAAAAGCGGGTTTTGTTTTGAAAATACACCACATCAATTTGTTTTATCTCTTTTAGTTATAGTTTCAAAAAAAAAGGCCAGTAGGTTTACCAAACATTACTTCCCTTCCAAGAATCCATGCACACTTTGCTTATTATGCAGCTACTTTCTAAATATCCTGTTTTCTCATTCTTCATAATTACATCTAGACATCTAACACTTAACCCTCACTGATGTGCATCATTCATTGCCTGCTTTCTCTTTCCCCCCCCTGCTTCATAGAGTGGGAGTAAATTTGTCATACTTGGATTTGTGCGGACAATTCCTTACTTCACAGAGTGCTGAAGAATTATTTCTAAAACATTAGGCAGCAAATGAAAATCAAAAATATCGCAGACATTGGACATCAAAATAAATGCAGAAAATCCTGGAAACACTCAGCAGGACATGCAGGATCTGTTGAGAGAGAAACAATTAATGTTTGAGGTCTGTGATTCTTCAGTGGAAACTTCATCCTTCAGTATACAGGAATGCAGGTTACAACAGTCTTAGGATCTTTTTAGTTGAGATGTTTTCAATGACTGTTTACTTATTATCTCTACTTTACATTATGTCCTCAGCTTTTTTAGATTATTAGTTTTCTAATATTTCTGCAAAGTTAAATATATCGACTTCCACGGAAACAGAACCAACATATTTGTTTAATTAGGCTTACATGCCCGTTACCCATTATGAATTATTCTGTTTTTGGATGTAGAGGACTTTATACATGACTCCACTAATCATTTTATTTTTATTTATACTGTATGTGTTGCCTTTAAGGCATTTGTTTAGTTTATTATATTTTCGCTTTAGTAATTTGTTTGTTATCGTTTTCTAGTTAAAGTTAAGGTTGTTTAAAATAAATTCGTTGTCTGTGATATATCGCGGCATGCGATGACATCACACCCGGTTTCTCTGCGTCTTGTGGGAAAATACCGGTTTGGAGAAACGGGAAGGAGGGGGCTTGTGTGTGCAGGATCAGCGCGAGAAAAGTTTTCTTTCTACGCACTAGAAACATCAGAGAAACAACACCGTAAGTTCATGAGATAATCAATATGTTGAATTAAAAATGTTAATGCTGATTCTGTTAAAAGTAATGACAGTTGATAAGTTTATGTTTTTTGTTATTTAAAGAGTTACGGATAGTTTGTGCTGAAGTGTATTTAAAGCCAGTCGATGGCGTAGGTAGATTCTGACTGTATGTTGCACTTTAATGTAATATAGTTGTTGTAGTTTTACTTTTGCAAGTATTTATGATGTAAATGTGATGTCAAGAAGGAAACAAATACTGTATATATTTTGTATTGTTTTATCAACAGTTTTCACCATACATTAATGTGGAAGAGTGAACAGTAAACGGTTAATCTTACTGGGACCGCCTCATTGACTGTTTTATGCTTGGTGTTTAGTTCAGAGTTCTTTTACACCTGTGTGAGAACACTACACTGTATATAGAAGCTTGTACATAGAAACATAGAAAACCTACAGTACAATACAGGCCCTTTGGCCCGCAAAACTGTGTCAAACATATCCTTAGCTTAGAAATTACTAAGGGTTACCCATAGCCCTCTAATTTTCTGAGCTCCATGTACCTGTCCAGGAAGCTCTTAAAAGACTCTATTGTATCCACCTCCATCATTGTCGCCGGCAGCCCATTCCATGCCCTCACAACTCTCTGCATAAAAAACTTACCCCTGATATCTCCTCTGTACCTACTTCCAAGCACCTTAATACTGTGCCCTCTCATGCTAGCCATTTCAGTCCTGGCAAGAAGCCTCTGACTATCCACACGATCAATGCCTCTCATCATCTTATACACCTCCATCAAGTCACCTCTCATCCTTCGTCGCTCCAAGGAGAAAATGCCAAGTTCACTCAACCTATTCTCATAAGGCATGCTCCCCAATCCAGGCAACATCCTTGTATATCTCCTCTGCACCCTTTCTATGGTTTCCACATCCTTCCTGTGGTGAGGTGACCAGAACTGAGCACAGTACTCCAAATGGGGTCTGACCAGTGCCCTATATAGCTGCAACATTGCCTCTCAGCTCCTAAACTCAATCCCACGATTGATGAAGGCCAATGCACTGTATGCCTTCTTAACCACAGAGTCAATCTGCGCAGCAGCTGAGTGTCCTATGGAGTTGGACCCCAAGATCCCTCTGATCCTCCACACTGCCAAGAGTCTTACCATTAATATTATAAACTGCCATCATATTCGACCTACCAAAATGAACCACCTCATACTTATCTGGGTTGAACTCCATCTGCCATTTCTCAGTCCAGTTTTGCGTCCTATCAATGTAATCTCTAACAGCCCTCCATACCATCCACAACACCACCAACCTTTGTGTCACGAGCAAATTTACTAACCCACCCTTCCACTTCCTCATCTAGTTCATTTATAAAAAATCATTAAGAGTAGCGGTCCCAGAACAGATAACTGAGGCACACCACTGGTGATCGACCTCCATGCAGAGTATGACCCATCTATAACCACTCTTTGCTTTCTGTGGGCAAGCCAGTTTTGGATCCTCAGAGCAATGTCCCCTTGGATCCCATGCCTCCTTACTTTCTCAATAAGCCTTACATGGGGTATCTTGTCAAATGCCTTGCTGAAATCTATATACACTACATCTACTACTCTATCTTCATCAAGACGTTTAGTCACATCTCAAAAAATTCAATCAGGCTCGCAAGGCACAACCTGCCCTTGACAAAGTCATGCTGACTGTTCCTAATCATATTATGCCTCTCCAAATGGTCATAAATCCTGCCTTTCTGGATCTTCTCCATCAACTTACCAACCAATGAAGTACAACTCACTGGTCTATAATTTCCTGGGCTATCTCTACTCCCTTCTTGAATAAGGGAAAAACATCCGCAACCCTCCAATCCTCTGGAACCTCTCCCGTCCCCATCCTTAATGCAAAAATCATTAACATTAATGTTATTAACATCACACTAATGTTAAAAGTCTAGAGGTTCAGCAACCTCCACCCTCGCCTCCCACAGTCACCTGGGGTCCATCTCCTTCGGTCCCGCTGACTTATCCAACTTGATGCTTTCCAAAAGCTTCAGCACATCCTCTTTCTTAATATCTACATGCTCAAGCTTCTCAGTCCTCTGTAAGTCATCCCTACAATCACCAAGATCCTTATCTTCACAGATCTTATGCAGGGAATATAAAAGTTGAACAGTGCACTGTAATGCTCCCTGCAAGTTTACCACTATAAACTACTTCTGCATTCCTTATTGATTTCTTTGTCCTATTTTGCTCAGACCTAAATTGAACCCTGTTCTCTGAGCAGCTAAAATCATTGGCACAGTCTGTCAGCAAACAGGTGAAAACACAGGACTGAAATAAACTGAGTAATAAACAGAGAGACAGATGATAGGTGGAGCACAATGAGACACAGATGGCAGCAATACAGGTAATAATGAGAAACAGATGAGAGACAGAGTACTCAGTAATACAGGGGCCGGAGTAGAGCAGGAGTGGGGACAGGAGCATATGGCAATACAATACAGCACTCACAGCTGAAACATGGCTACTTACAAAAGCTAGAGCCTGCCTCCTTTCTACGCCTGAAATACAACTTGTACAATGCCACTGGCTCCTCCTTTCTGCTGTTTAGGTGGGTGGGACTGGAATCACAAGCAGCTGGGAAAGTCCAGGATCCAGCTACATAAGGCAGGGTAAGGCCAAGGTCTCTGAGTTTTTTGTAGAGTCTGGAGGGAATTATGGTGTTGAACTGTAGCCCAAGAGCAGCATTCTCACATAAGAGTCCCTCTTCTCTAGATGTCTAAGGACGGTGTGTAGAGCTGTGGCTATTGCGTCATCTATCGATCTGTATTGGGAATTGTAGGGGGCCAGTGTAGGTGGTAACATGCTGCAGATGTAGTTCTTGACCGGCCTCTCAAAGCATTTGCTTATTATTGAAGTGAGTGCAACAGGACACCAGTTGTTCAGACATGTTACCTTGGTCTTTTTAGGTACAGGAACAATGGTGGATGTTTTGAAGCAGGTGGGCTCTCTACACCGGGAGAGGGAGAGATTAAAAATCTCTGTAAACACACCAGCCAGTTGTACTGTGCATACTCTGAGCACTTGCCTGGGATGTCATCCGGTCCCGCAGCCTTGTGGCTGTCACTCACTGGAAACACCTGCATACTTCAACCTGAGAGCTGCCCTCGGTGCAGGTCGCTTTGACAGCTCTCCTCAGGGGCTCAGTGTTGGCGACAACGAACTGAGCATCAAAAAGATTTAGCTCATCTGGGAGAAAGACAGCAATGCTGGCAGCAGCACTGCATTTAGCTTTGAAGTCTGCGATGGTGTGCAGACCCTGCCATAAACTGCGTGTGTTGTTGGTGGAGAGCTGTGTCTGGATCTTGTCCCTGCATTGTCATTTCACTGCCTTGATGACTTTGCATAGATTGTAGCTGCATTTCTTGAGTTCCTGGTGGTTACCGGTGGTGAAAGCTCTGTCTTGCACATTGAGTGCTGTTCGCACGGAACTGTTGATAAGGGTTTCTGGTTTGGATGGACCTTGAACAATTTCTGGGGACAACATCCTTGATGCACTTGCAGATGAAGCTTGTGACCCCTCCCATGAACTCGGAGACATCCTCCTCATGAAAGACCTTTCAGCTGATGTCATCAAAGCAGTCCTGTAGCATGGAGACTTTAACCATGGCCACCTCTTGTGTCAGCTTCTGCCTGTACATCAGCAACAGCAAGATGGAGGAATGATCTGAATTTCCAAACGGTGGGCGTAGGAGTGCTTTGTAAGCAATGCAGAAGGGAGAGTAGCAGTGGTTGAGCATGCTTTCTCTCCGTGTGCTCACCTGGATCTGTTGACAAAACTTCAGAGAGACTTTAGACAACGACGCTCCATTAAAGTCTCCAGTGATGTTGAAGGAGCCTCCGGGTGTGCAGTCTCCAGGGTGCTAATAGTCTCGTACAGTTCCTTGAGCGCCAGGTCAGTTTCAGTCTGCAACGGCATATACACAGCTGTGATAATAACAGCCCTGAACTCCCTAGGCAGCCAAAAAGGTCTAGGGCCCAAGGTACTCCAGATCCGGGGAACAAAAGGATTTGAGGGCATGCACATTCCAGGGGTCACACCAAGCGTTATTGACAATGAAGCATACCTCACCTCCTTTACACTTCCCAGCGAAGTTTTTTTGACCTGTCCACCAGGAACAGAGAGAACCCAGAGGGCTTGATGGCATGATCCGGTATCTCCTCCATCAGCCAGGTCTCCATGAAGCACAAAACGTTACATTGTTTGCCGCTGATAGGAGATTCTAGCTCCTATCATATGATTTAACACATGATTAAATGTTGGGCAACAGGCATGGAAGACATCACCGGAGAAGCGGAAATGTCTGATCATTGTGAGCAAACAAGTCCCTTGGAAGGAATGAAAGGAGAGGATAATAGGAGAATAAAAGTAAAGAGACAGACATGAATGATTTCAGGGTACTCAAATTGTTTTACATGCAGTGTGATGCTTCCACGGTGGAGTCACTGCATTAGTGTTAGCACAAATAGGCCTGCGATGGGACATCGGCATCGATTTGGTTTATTTTTGATTTATTATTGTCACATGCGCTGAAATACAGTGAAAAGATTTTGTTTTGTGAGCCATCCAAGACAGATCATGCCATATATAATTACACTGAGGTAGTAAAAAGAAGACAATTGAAATGAATTGACTTTATTACTTACATCCTTTATATACATGAGGAGTAAAAATCTTTATGTTACATCTCCGTCTAAATGTAAAATTTATAGCAATTTGTAATAAATAGTATACAGAACAGGACAGTCAATATAACATAGAAATACAGTTGTGTCAGCATGAATTAATCAGTCTGATGGCCTAGTGAAAGAAGCTGTCCTGGAGCCTGGTGGTCCTGGCTATTATGCTCTGGTAACATTTCCCGGATGGTAGCAGCTGAACAGTTTGTGGTTGGGGTGACTCGGGTCTCCAATGATCCTTTTTACACACCAGTCTTCGTAAATGTCCTGAATAGTGGGAAGTTCATATCTACAGATGTGCTGAGCTGTCCGCACCATTCTCTGCAGAGTCCTGCGATTTAGGGAAGTACAGTTCCCATGCAGCCAGTCAGGATGCTCTCAATTGCACCCCTATAGAAAGTTCTTAGGATTTTGGGGCCCATGCCAAACTTCTTCAACTGTTTGAGGTGAAAAAGTGCTGTTGTGCCTTTTACACCACACAACCAGTATGTACAGACCACGTGAGGTCCTTGGTCATGTGTAGGCCAAGGAATTTAAAGCTGTTACCCCCTCTCAATGCCAGATTCATTGATGTCAATAGGGGTTATCCTGTCTCCATTCGTGCTGTGGTCCACAACCAGCACCTTTGTCTTTGGGACACTGAGGGAGAGGTTATTTTCTTGACACCACTGTGTCAGGGTGATACAGCGTATAGTGTTGCAGTTACAGGGAAAGTGCAGTGCAGGTGGACAAATGAATTGCAAGGGCTATGACAAGTTGGAATGAGAAATAAAGTTCATCTTTTAGCTTAATCCATTCAGGAGTGGGATAGAAGTTGTCCTTGAGACTGAAGGTACATGCTTTCAGACTTCTGTAACTTCTGCAAGGTAGGAGAGAGGAGAAGAGAAAATATCTCAAGAGAGAGGTCTTTGATTGTGTTGGCTATTTACCTGAGGTGGTGAGAAGTGCAGACAGAGTCCATGGAGTTGAAACTGCTTTGTGTGGATAGACTGAGCTGTGTTCACCACTCTTCACAATTTCTTAAAGCAAACATTGAAACAGATCTAAAGAAACAAAAGCACAATGCGTATCATTGGATCAGCAGTTTGAGAAAGGATCCTGGAGTGGGTGGTCAGGGATTGTTTGTGAGGATGGCTGGCATGTGCAGTAGAGCCTGAGGAAGAGGTTACTGATCAGGGATGCGACTGCTAATGGTAGAATTGTGATGTAAACAGGTAGCATGGGATTCCAGGGTGGGGAATGATATTTGCAGTTAATACCCAGGAAAAGTGAGTGAGGTGTGAGGATTAGGGCTTCTGTGATGTGATTATTTATTTGGAGTGTCAGGATAGAAGATTGGAGGGTTGGGGAAGGAGGGTGGTGTTGCTGGCTGGAAGAGTGGACCTGAAGGATAATGTGTATTTATTGGATCTTGATAAGGTCCCCCTATCACCATGAAGAGCGACTTGTCCTGGAAGAAGCAAATGGTGACCTCTGGAGCCACGTGATCTGCCATGGTCCTAAACCCTGCTGCAGGTGACTGACTCATTCTGTGCACAAATGACTTAGAAATATGTCAGACCCACATGTGAATCTCAGCACCACACTTGTATTTCTGAGAGAATGTTTTCTGACTTAGAAATGTTTGCAATCACATTCAACACTGGAAAAATAGACACCTTGTAGAAACTATGCACTGTAGAGTCACTGACAGGTATTAAGCTTTTAGGTCAACAACTTACAATTGGATTGGATGGATAGTTATTAATACATCAACAGGTTGAGAAAAATAAAAGGCACTAGAAGTTTACAACAACTTCTGTGTTGCATTATTTAGGTTCATTTATTTATACTTATTTGTTACACAAGTACACTTGAACAAATCACCCAATCCACAAAATTATCTCTGGCATCTCTGGCTAGAGCTTTCTTGGACAAAATCAATCATGCAATAGTCACTGCTGAAACTGGATCACATTGGCCTGATCATGTAACATCATAAGACACAATGTCGCAGGTAATATTGCACAAGGAATCTGCTTTACAGAACATCTCCCTCACATCCACTGTGGTGTTTACTGGTTGATCCATTCACAATTGAGTTACTTGTTCTTGGGCTGAGGGCATTTCTGGCCAGATCAGCATTTACTGCTCATTCCAGACTGCTCTTGTGAAGATGGTGATGAGCACCTGTTCTTTGCCAGGGTAAGTGTTTCCATGGTGCTATGGGAGAGAGGGTGCTCAAGAGTTTGGTTGAGTCAACTTAGGAGAAGAGTCCAAGCTGCAAAAGCTTTCTGAGTGAGGTCTCTGAGCTTTTTGTCGAGCATGGAGGGAATTATGGTGTTGAATTGTAGTCCAAGAGCAGCATCCTCACATAAGCATTCATCTTCTCCAGATGTGTAAGGACGGTGTGTAGAGCAGTGGCTATTGCGTCATCTATCGATCAGTTGTATCAATCGACAAATTTTAAGGGGTCCAGTGTGGATGGCAGCATGCAGCAGATGTAGTCCTTGACCAGCCTTTCAAGGCATTTGCTTATTGTTGAGGTGAGTTCGATGGGACGGCAGCCATTCAGACACCTTGGTCTTTTTAGGTACAGGGACAATGGTGGATGTTTTGAAGCAGGAGGGCAGTCCACACGGAAAGAGGGAGAGATTAAAAATGTCTGTAAACACACCCACCAGTAGTGTTGCACACACCCTGAGTACCCACCCTGGGATGCCGTCCAGTCTCGCAGCCTTACAACTGTCCACTCAGTGGAGGCATCTACGTACTTTAGCCTCAAAGATGACCTCGGTGCAGGTCGCTCTGGTGGATCTCCTCGGAGGCTCGATGTTGGCGACATCAAACCAATCATAAATAAGAGTTACGTATCTTAAAAGCTGTGATTTTTTAAAAAGATACCCATTCTATTAACATAATAATGTTTATTTCCAGTTTATATCCTTACAAATGCACAATTGACTACAATACAGGACAACTACTATCCACCTGAAAGTTAAATTTTTAGTCTTGCCCTGATGAAAACGCTGGTCACTTTAAGGAAAATTACTGAAAATGCATTCTTGGAGATAGCAAGTGGAAATATGTCTCGTAACTATAGTTAATAGCTCTAATAATTCATTTAATACAAACTGTTAAAGTAAAATTAATGGCTCTTGCTCTGCTGTTAATTTAAAAAGTGATAGATACATATCAGATGTGGTCTTGCTGCCAAGAAAGTCTTTGCACAAGGAAGCTTCTGAAAAATTTATAGTGTTTATTTTAAAAATGCCTGTTTAGCAGAATTCCTTCTTTCATTTCATTTTAGGTTCGTATTATATGCAACATTGAAAATGTTCATTAAACACTTAAGTGCCAGTATTGCAATCATTAACAATCGATATACTGTAAGTATAAATCCTGCAAATTGCATCACTGTAATTGTGGGTGAACACAGTTAAAGACCCAGAGAACCATTAAGGGAAGAGTTTGAGCATTTTTTTTAAGCTGTCAGATTGCTGATATGGACTTGCATCTTTGAACATTTACAGCAAACTTACATTTAGATTCCTAACGGGGTTTAAGTTTTTTTTTGTTCCAGAAGAGATTGTTCCACATTTTCCATGAAAGCTGTGAGCAGTCCTACATTTTAGCCATTCTCCACCAAGTAGCACTATCTCATAAAATGTATATTATTTTTTAATTTTTTTTGTGAGTTTGTTGCAGAGATGCCTAGCAAATTTTAAGTTGAATTGCCAATGTAAACCAAAATCCATGGTAGATTCTCCGAACAATGTGGATATCAAAGCCAAGCTCAACTTTAGTCCACTTTCAGTGGGCCAAAGTCTGCACACATGCAGAGATTGATGAAGAGTGAGCAGTGTTTCAATTGACAATACTCGTGAATTTATCCTTCTCGGTTCCTAGACATGAATGAGAATCAGAATCAAAATCAGGCTTAATATCACTGGCTTATGTCGTTAAAGTCATTTTTTGGTAGCAGTTTAAATTACAATAAGAAATATATTTAAAATTAAATTAAGTAAGTAGTGCAAAAGACAGCAAAAATATAGAAATGATAAGATAGTGAATATGGGTATATGTCCATTCAGAGCAGAGGGGAAGAAACTGTTCCTAAAACATTGAGTGCGTGCCTTCGGGCTCCTGTTCCACAACTTTGTTGGTGCCAATGAGAAGAGGACATGTCCTGGGTGATGGGATCCTTAATGATGGATGCCATCTTTATAAGACATAACCTTTTGAAGATGTCCTTGATGCTGGAGAGGCTAGTCCCCATGATGGAGCTGGCTGCGTTTACCAATTACTGCAGGTTTTTCCGATCCTGTGCCATGGCCTCTCCATACCAGATGGTGATGCAATCAGTTAGAATGCTCTCTGTAGTTCACCTGTAGAAGTTTGCAAAGCCTTTAGAGTCAGACGAAGTCTCCTTAAATTCCTAATGAAACATAGGAGCTATCATGCCTTCTTTATAATTGCATTTGATAGGTTGGGCCCAGGAATGTTGGCAGCCAGGAACGTGAAACTTCTCATTCTTTCCATTGCTGAACCCTCAATGATGACTGGTCTATGTTCCCTCAACTTCCCCTCCTGAACTCCATGATCAGTTCCTTGGTCTTGCTGACAAGGTTGTTGTTGCTTATCTATCTAGGTGTACAGAGAGTAAGAGCTGTGGGCTAAGTACATTTTGACTACATCGCTGTTGATTGCTGCAAGGAGAAGATGTTATTTCTGCTCTGCATAGACTGTAGTCTCCCGAGGAGGAAGTCAAGGATCCAGTTGCAGAGGGAGGTACAAAGAACCAGGTATTGGAGCATGTTGATTAGTACTGAGGGTACAATGTTGTTGAATGCTGAGTGTAATGAACAATCAACCTCACGTAGGTATTGCTGTTGTCTGGGTGATCCAAGGCCGAGAGGATAGCCAGTGAGGTTGCATCCACTATAGACGTATTGTAGCAATAGGCAAATTATATTGGCTCCAGGTTCTTGCTTAGGCAGCAGTTGAGTTCAGCCATGACCAACCTCTCAAAGCACTTCTTCACAGTAGATGTGAGACAATGGGTGATAGTTAATGAGGCAGCTCACCATGCTTTTCTTTGGCATTGTTATAATTGCTGCCCAGTTTGAAGCTGGTGGGAAACTCTGACAGCAGCAATGAGAGATTGAAGATGCCCTTGAGAATGCCTGCCAATTGATTGGCTTAGGTTTTCAGTGCCCTACTAGATACACCATCAAGGCTGATCCCTTGTGAGGGTTCATCCTCTTGAAAGATGTTCTGACATCAGCCTCTGAGTCAGACAGCACAGGTTTACCAGATTCTGTAAGGATTTGCATGGGTGTAGTTATATTCTCCCTTTCAAAGTGTACATAAAAGGCATTGAGCTCAAGTGGGAGAGAAGCATCACAGCCATTCATGGTGTTAGATTTCATCTTGTAGAAGGTAATGGCCTACAAATCCTGCGACAGCTAGCATGCATCTGATTCCATTGCAAAATTCAATCATATTTTTTCCTCTTAAAGTAGCCTTCTGTAAGTTATACCTGGACTTCCTATATAGTTCTAGATCTCCATTCTTGAATGCCATGGTCTAGCCCTCAGCACTACAGACCTCCATGGGTTTTGGTTTGGGTATATCTGGTATGTTCTTGAAGGCACATACTCATTCATCCAGGTCTCAGTGAAGTCAGTGATAACTACAAGATATTCATTCAGATTCAAAGACGAATCCCTGAGTATTTTCCGTCCACCAACTTAAAGCAGTCCCGTAAGCTCTCCCCCACCCCACTTGACCATACTTAGTCCTCACCAATGTTGCTTCAGTCCTTCATCTCTGACTATACGCTTGGAGTAGAGGTACAGCCAGGTAATCGGATTTTCCGATTGTGGGCCTGGGATGGCATGATAAGCGTTCTTGATGGTGGTATAACAATGGTCAAGTGTGTTGCCTCTTCTGGTTTCACAGGTGATATGTTGGTGGTAGTTGTTTAGAGACCTCTTAAAGCTGGCTGAAATTCCCCACAATGATGGAGAAGGCATTGGAGTGTGCTGTTTCATAAGGGCTGTTCACGGTGCTCAGCTCCTCCATAGCCTGCCTGATGTTGGCCAGAGTCGGAATGTAACCACTACCAGGGTGACAGCGTAAAACTCCTTTGGAAGATAAAATGAAGTACGCTTGAACACTAATTGTCAGGTGAGTAGGATTGAGACAGAATCACCACGTTCGTTCACCACAATGAGTTAATCATTAAGTATACTCCACCTCCTCTACCCTTTAAAAGACTCAGTTATGCTGTCTTTATGCAGTGAATGGCAAATCTTCAGGCTGCAGTTCTGTGTCCAAAGTTGTGGGGTGGGGGGTGTCACGTTATCATGAAACAAGGCTTTGAGCAGTCTCTTACTGCTACTGCATTCTTCAGTTTTAGTTCCTAGAGACTTTACATTCACCAACAGGGTAGCTTTCAGTAGGGGTTTAAGGTTTCAGTCACGCCTGTAACCCAGCACACCTTCCACACTTCCGTTTTCTTGAAGGGGAACTGCATTCGCACCCGGAGTCTACCAACTGGGGTCCCCTGACTTTGAGGATCGATAGATTTCTTTAAACATCTTAAAACAATGTTGCTTAGTGCAGCACCCATGGCCATGAGCGTGGATTTCACCTGTAGTAATCCTAAGTGGGAATATTTGATGATTCCCACCAGAGCTGCACACAAAAAAATCGCCATTAATCAGCACCATCTTATCAAGCGTCAAGTGCCCCCTTGATTGAGCTGAGCTGATAGAAATTGAACCAGTGATCTTTCAAATGTGAGTGCACAGTTTACAGTGGCAGAAGTTCATCCTGTCAGCAGTTTATTAAGAAAAGTTCTCCAGTTTTTATTTACCCCTCACACAAAATTTCAAAGGGCATAACTTGTGCTCATTTGAATAGAATATGTCATATTACCGAAGCTAAAATATCTTATTCCTTGAATGCTAGAACATTGATTTTTATTGGTTCTTATTTATAGTTTTAAATGTTTGTAATATTCCATAAATCTACTGAATTATTATACACAAATCTTTAAAACTTTAAGGAAATATATTGTGCCAGTATTGAGTTATGAAAATACATCTAGGAAAAAAGGTTATTTCAGAGTTCTGATATTATAAAATTCAAACAGAAAGTGGTATAGAATTAAGGCATTAATTAGCCAATTGTGCTCTTGCAATATTAGAATATGGCAACAGGGAACATTTTTTAACATTGTTTCACTGACAATGCAAAACAAAGCATTCTCACCTCTGTAGCAGAACGTTAAAGATGTAAGTCTCACCCAGAGTATTGAGCACAAATATCTAGCTGAGGGGTTTCTGCTCTATTGCAGATTCTGCCTTTCAGTTGAGATATTAAACTAAGCCCATCTGCTCTCCCTGATGGATATACACAAACCCTATACTATTATTCCAAACAACAATGAGCATGGTATACCTTGGAACCTGTAGGTAATATGTATTCTTCAGTAAACATCATGATTATTTGGGCATCATGCCTTCATCTGTGTTAGCTTGCTTTGGCAAGAGGACTTCTGTTTTCCACATAAGGCTTTAAACAGTTCATAGGTTGTAAAGTGATTTGGAACATTATTTAAATTTTTGTCTTTTCTTGTTTCTATAGCATCTCCAAGCCCAGTAAAGGAAAGTGCTTGCATTTTCAGTACTTCCACTATTCTCAACCTAAGGCCATCTGATAATGGCAGACAAGCACTGAAGTACTTTTGAATGGTACTATAGGACAATTTGGAAACAGTAAGGTCACATAGCTGTAAAGGGTACCCAAAACAAGGAAGCATCTCCTGGATTGCATGGGATTCCAGATTCTGATTTTTAAAGTGGTGACCTCCGGACTCGGGATGAGGTGAAGACTGAGCAAAGTTCTCCTCCTTTAATAATGGAGACACTTCATGCCAGAATTTATAAACATCATAGATTTATACTCCCACACAGGCATACTGTTCTGGAGCACAGGAGCAAAACAACACAGGGGAGTGGCACAATTTAGTGGTTAGCATAATGCTAAATAGTGCCAGCAACCCTTGGTCAATTCCACCAGCCTGTAAGGAGATCATATGTTCTTCCCATTTCCATATGGTTTTCCCCTATGTGCTCCCATTTCTTCTCATATTCCAAAGGTAAATGGGCTAATAGATTGTATACTCACATGGGTGGAGTTGGGTAGCATAGGCTCAATGGGCTGAAAGTGCCTGTAACCTTGTCATGCATCTGTACAAATAAAACAGTGGCAGGGTAGTGACAGGATCCCTGCAACAGCTGTGGAGCTGTCTCTCAGAAAGACTTCACATCAACAGGAGGGCTGGGATATCTGTTCTGGAACCCTTTTTTTAAAGTTCACCTTCTACAATTTGCAAATTGGATATTGAATTCTCTGATCTTCATGATTCTTAAAAGGAATCACGGCAATGCATTCAGAAACAAGAACTTCAGTTGCTATTTTAATCTGTTACTCTGAGAGATGTGTAATGAATCAGTATACCCTTGGGCTACCCCTCAGGCCTTTTTATTGATCTTAGTGGCTCATATTCAGACAGCGACATCACCATTTTGAAAGCTTGCTGACATGAGTCAGCATCACAGGTTTCTTGCTCTAGATTCCAGCATCAGTAATCCCCTGTGTCTCCATCAGTACGGACGGGATCTCCCTACTTGCTCCAGATTCCAGCATCAAAAATCTGTGTCTCCATCAATAGAAAAGGGATCTCCCATTTTTTCCCAAATCCATTGTCTAAAACACAGATAAAATAATCTCGACCCCTCAGTTGTGCTTCTAGCACTAGTCTCTGAGATTGGCTTCAGCCTTTATGATGGTGGAATATCTGAAAAATGATAGGAAGGAATACAAACTTATACACTACTATATATAAAAATAGCACTCCAACCCAAAACCGTACATACAATAGGAGGAGTCATCTGAGGAATCAAGGACAGGGTGCAGTGAGGATTGTTACTGCACAGGGAAGTAAGGGAGTGGACAATTGAGGGGAGAAAAAGAAATATAAAATAGAGATAAGGAACAGGGAAAACCGTATGATCAATATTTGAAAGCTCTATAATAATGGAATAGGTGGAGGGGCGAATGGTGACATGTTATGTCATTGTGTTTTGGAAGAGCACCAAACCTGGAGTAGCAATTTGGGCTAGGAGGATGAGATAAAGTGCCAACATTAATTTCCAGAGCAATGAGCATGAATAACAATATCCAGGTACAGTGAAGATGGCGGTGGGTTGGAGTGTGAGTGTGCGGTATTAAGGTAAAGAGGGAAGGAAAGACTGCAAAATTGAACGTAGACTTAATATTTATGCAGGTGATGTGATGAAAAAAATGCTCTAATTAAACTGAAGATGGTGGTTAATTCTGTTCATTTTCTATATGCTAACAGAGCCATTAGAAAATGAACTCAGTGGCCGCATTATTAGGTATCACTGGACCTAATAAGGGGCGATTGAGTGTATGTTTGAGGTCTTCTGCTGCTGCAGCCTGGTCACATCAATATTCATTATCTTGTGTACTTAGAGATACTCTTCTGCACACAACTGGGGTAAAGACATTATCAATTTCCTGTCAGATAGAACCAGCCTGGCCATTCTGCTCTGACCTCTCATTAACATTTTCCCCACAGAACCACAATTCCTTGGATGTTTTCTGCACCATTCATTATCCGCTCTGTAGACTATTGCGCATGAAAATTCCAGGAGATCATCAGTTTCCGAGATACTCATAATACCTGGTCTGGCACCAACGATCGTTTCATGGTCAAAGTTACTTAGATCACACTTCTTCCCCTTTCTGATGTTTGGTCTGAACAGCGACTGAACCTCTTGACCATGTCTGCATGCTTTTATACATTGAGTTGTTGCCACATGATTGGCTGATTAGATCTTTGCCTAAGTGAGCAGATGCACGTATGTACCTAATAATGTGTAGCAGTTGACATGATAGAATTACAGCTTGGGGCATTGGAGTTTGATCTCGGCGTCCTCTCTAAGGAGTTTGAATGTCTTCCTTGTGGAATGCTTGGGCTTCCTCTGGGTGACCCAGTTTTCTCAATGACCAGTTAGATTAATTGGTCATTGTATAATGTCCCATGATGAAGCTAGGTCTAAATCAGTGAGTTGCTGGTGGTGTGGCTCGAAGGGCCAAAAGGGCCTATTCTGTGCTGTTTCTCTAAATAACGTAAATAACAGAAGGTGAACACTATGTGTATCTTTCTATTTTCTAACTACACATTACCATTGAGCTTACAATCTCATTTTAAAGTGTTCACAAGGACTCGATATTGTTTCCCCAAGACCATTTAACAAAATCTATAAGACTTTAAGGTATAGAACCAAAGTTACGCCATTTGGCCAATCAAATTTGTTCTACCAATCAACTTCATTCTCATGATTTCTTCCCTACATTCTTAACCTCCTTACTAATAGAGCAACTATCAACCTCCACCTTAATTACACCTAATAATGTGGCCTCCACAGCCTTCTGTGACAACAAATTTCACAGATTTACCACCCCAGCTGAAGAAATTTCTCCTCATCTCGGTTTTAAAGTGGTGTTCCTTTATGCTGAGACTATGCCATTGGATCCAAAAATCTCCTACTGATGAAAACACCCTCAAGTTGATTGTTATTTCAACTGTGTACTTACATACCGCCAAACAAAGCAACCTTGCTCCAGATCAAGATGCACAATACAGTACATAAAAATCACACGTAACACAAATTAACAATAAGTTAACAAATGCTAGGGTGTGTTTACATCACATGTTAAAAAAGTAAATATTATAATGCTGCTGGTGCTTCACACATGGTGAGACCTGGATGGTGGTAAAGAGTTCAGTAGTCCTACAAGCTGTTTCCTATCCTAACAGTCCTTGTCCTATTGCAACAATACCTTCTGCCTGATGGTAGGGTGTCAAAAAGATTACTAGATGGATGGGAGGGATTATTAAAAGGGAGGTGAAAGTTAATATTGGACCCCTAGAAAATGATGCTAGTGAGGTAGTAATGGAGAAAAAGAAATGGCAGATGAACCTAATAAGTAGTTTGCATCAGTCTTCACTGAGGAAGACACCAGCAGTGTGCCAGGTGTCCATGAGTGTCAGGGAGCAGGAGTGAGTGCTATTGCTATTACAAAGGAAAACGTGCTAAGAAAACTGAAAGGTCTTA
This sequence comes from Hemitrygon akajei, assembly GCF_048418815.1. NCBI lineage: Eukaryota > Metazoa > Chordata > Chondrichthyes > Myliobatiformes > Dasyatidae > Hemitrygon > Hemitrygon akajei. The sequence continues at coordinate 107,406,806 of NC_133134.1, forward strand.
AGGTGGATAAGTCACCTGGACTAGATGGACTACATCCCAGAGTTCTGAAAGAGGTTGCTGAAGAGATAGCAGATGCAATGTTTATGATCCTTCAAAAATCACTTGATTCTGGTATGGTCCCGGAGGACTGGAGAATTGCAAATGTCACTCCACTCTTTAAGAATGGAGGAAGGCAAAAAAAAGCAGATTAGAGGCTGGTAAGCCTAACCTTAGTGGTTAAGAAAGTGTTGGAGTCTATTTTTAAAGATAAGGTTTCGGGATACTTGGAGAGTAATGATAAGTCAAAGTCCGCATGGTTTCTGTAATCTTGCCTGACAAATCCGTTAGAGTTCTTCCAAGGAGGTAACAAGCAGGGTGGATGAAGGAGAGGCAATGGATGCCATTTACTTGGATTTTCAGAAGGCATTTGATAAGGTGCCACACATGATAAACAAGATAAAATCCCTTGGAATATTTTTGCAGGTTGAATCTGTGGTAAAGAAGACAAATATAATGTTGGCGTTTATTTCAAGGGGAATAGAATACAAAAATAAAGAGATACTGCTGAGGCTTTATAAGTCTCCAGTCAGGCTGCACAAGGAAAATTGTCAACAGTTTTGGGCCCCATTTTTTAGTAAGGATGTGTTATCATTGGAGAGAGTACGGAGGAGGTTCACAAGGATGATTCTGCGAATGAAGTGGTTAACATTTGAGGTGCATTTGGCAGCTTTGGGTCTGCTTTTTCTGGAATTTAGAAGAATGCAGAGCTAGGTCATTGAAACAAACCGAATGTTGAAAGGACTCGATAAGGTGGATGCAGAGAGGATGCAACCTAGGTTGAGTGTATCCAGAACTAGAAGACACAGCCTCAAAATTGAGGGGCTATCCTTTAGAGTAAAGGTAAGGAGAATTTTTTTTGTGTTACATACACTTCCAGAAACTTGATGTTCCTCCCTCTCTATGGAGGAGCCATTTATGTGCTGTCAAGTGTGGTCAGCCTGCACCTTCCTCAAATCCACAATCACCTTTTTAGTCTTGTCCACGTTGAGACTCAAGCTGTTCTGCTCACAGTATTCTACCAGCACTCAACCACCTCGCACCTCATTTCATCGTTGATGGGGCCAACCACTTCTGCGTCATCCACAAACTTGATAACCCCATTGGAAATGGATCTAACAGTACAGTCATATGTCAGCAGCATGAACAACAGCAGGCTTAGCTTGCAGCTCTGGGGGGGCAGCAGTGCTCAGAGTGATGTAGCTAACGATGTTGCTGTCTGTATGAACTGACTGTGGTCTTTCTGTCAAGGAGTCAATGAACCAATTATAGAGAGAGGTGTTGAAACCCAATGAGGACAGTTTATCCACCAGCATGAAGGTCTTTCAATAATCAATAGGTTTCAATCCAATCCTCCCTCATCCTTCTGAACACCAGTGAGTCCACCCTCTCACTGTTATGGGTGAAAGTTCCCACTTGCTTCAAAAAGGCAACAATTATACCAATGCCTAAGAAGAAGAATGTGAGCTGCCTTAATGACTATCGCCCAGTAGCACTCACATCTACTAGTGATGAACTGCTTTGAGAGGTTGGTCATGACTAGACTGAACTCCTGCCTCAGGAAGGACATAGACTCATTGCAGTTTGTCTATCATCACAACAGGTCAATGGCAGACGCAATCTCAATGGCTCTTCATATGGCCTTGGACCACCTGGACGATACAAACACCTATGTCAGGATGTTGTTCATCGACTATAGCTCAGCGCTTAACACCATCATTCCCACAATCCTGATTAAGAAGCTACAGATCCTGGGCCTCTGTACATCCTTCTGCAATTTGATTGTCGACTTCCTAACCGGAAGACTACAACCTGTGCAGATTGGTGATAACATCTCCTCCTCTCTGACTATCAACACTGGTGCACCTCAGGTGTGTGTGCTTAGCCCATTGCTCTACTCTCCCTATTCCCATGGCTGTGTGGCTAAGCATAGCTGAAATACCATCTATAAATTTGCTGATGATACAACCTTTGTTGGTAGAAATTCAGATGGAGACTAAAAGGGCGTACAAGAGTGAGATATGCCAACTAGTGGAGTGGCGGCAGCAACAACCTTGCTCTCAACGTCAGTAAGACAAAGGAACTGATTGTGGACTTCAGGAAGGGTAAGACGAAGGAACACACACCATTCCTCATAGAGGGGTAAGAAGTGGAGATAGTGAGCAGTTTCAAGTTCCTGGGTGTCAAGATCTCTGAGGACCAGACCTGGTCACATCATATCAATGCAGTTATAAAGAAGGCAAGACAGTGACTATTAGGAGTTAAAAGAGGCTTGGTATGTCAACAAATACACTTAAAACTTCTACAGACGTACCAAGGAGAGCATCCTGACGGGCTTCATCACTGTCTGGTATTGGGGGTGGGGGGGGGGGGTCGTCTACTGCAGAGGACCGAAAGAAGCTGCAAAGTGTTGTAAATTTAGTCAGCTCCATCTTAGGTACTAGACTACAAAATACCCAGGACATTTTTTTTATTAAGTGCAATCGTGAACAATAGCCAAATCAGAAATGCTGATCAAGTCATCTAGTTCCTAAAGAGAACTCTGGTAGATCAATCAAATGGTTCACTGCTGCTCAGTGATAGAACACAAAAAATCATATGTAAAATTGAGAAATGTTAAAAAATAGTAGAAATACTGGAGTCATGATGAACATGATGAAGTCTGCTGGAGAGAGACATTTATATACATGCTGTCCTCCATAATTCAGAGAGATTGAAGGATAAGGTTGCAGGGTGACAAAATATGACAGGAACACTTTGAACTAAAAACTAATCCCTACCGGGAGAAAACAGCACCTGATCTTTCTGCACTGTTCTCCAGCAGTTTAAGGACTAAGTCGAGCCAGAACATAACTCACAACTGCTCTTGAAAGTCAAGTATTAACCCTACCTGCCAACAACCAAGCATTGCCATCCTGGTCCCCTTCATGATAGCTTATGGAAAAGCATTTGACTTCCCTCCCAGAGATGATAGGTGTTTGTGCACTCGACTTTTGAAGGCTTGGACCCCATCGTTGCAGATGTTTCCAACCACAGCATCTTCAAGGAGCAGTGTCTCCGAAAAGTAACGTCCATTACCAAGACCATAAGACCACACGACATAGAAGCAGAAATAGGCCACTTGGCCAATTGAGTCTGCTCCGCCATTCAATCATGGCTGATCCTTTTTTTTCCTCCTCCTCAACCCCAGTTCCCAGCCTTCTACCCTATGATGCCATGTCCAATCAAGAACCTATCAATCTCTGATTTAAATATATCCAATTACATGGCCTCCACAGCTGCATGTGGCAACAAATTCCACAAATTTACCACCCTTTGGTGAAAGAAATTTCTCTACATTTCTATTTTGAAAGGCCTCCCCTCTGTCCTGAATCTGTGCCTTCTTGTCCGAGACTCTCCCTTCATGGAAAACATCCTTTCCACATCTACTCTGTCTAGGACTTTCAACATTCGAAAGGGTTCAATGAGATCTCTCCTCATTCTTTTGAATTCCAGCAAGTACAGACCCAAAGCCATCAAACATTCCTCGTATGATAACCCTTTCATTGCTAGAATCATCCTTGTGAACCTCTTCTGGACCCTCTTCAATGCCAGCAAATTTTTTCTCAGATGAAAACTGTTCACAATACTCAAGGTGAGGCCTCACCAGTGCCTTTTAAAGCTTCAGCATCACATCCTTGCTCTTGTAATCTAGACCTCTTGAAATGAATGCTACCATGGCATTTGTCTTCCTCACCACCGACTCAACCTGCAAGTTAACATTTAGGGTGTTCTGCACAAGAACCCACAAGTGCCTCTGCATCTCAGATTCCTGGATTTTCTCCCTGCTTAAAAAAATATTCCACATATTTACTTATACAACTAAAGTCCAGGACCATGCATTTTCCAAACATTGTATTTCATTTGCCACTTTCTTGTCCATTCTTGAAATCTGCCTAAGTCCTTCTGCATCCTACCTGTTTCCTCAACACTACCTACCCCTCCACCAATCTTTGTATCATCTGCAAACTTGGCAACAAAGCTGTCTATTCCATCATCTAGATCATTTATATCCAGCATAATAGGAATTGGTTCCAAGACCAACCCCTGGGGAAAACCACTAGTCACTGTCAGCCAACCAGAAAAGGATCCTTTTATTCCTACTCCCTGTCTCCTACCAATCAGCCAATGCTCTAACAATGTTAATAACTTTCCTGTAATACCATGGGTTCTTAACTTGGTAAGCACCCTCCCTCTCCAAAATGTTGTGGACGCAATCTGAGACATCCCTGACCCTGTCACCTAGGAGGCAACATACCATTCAGGTGTCCTATTCACGTATACAGAATCTCCTGTCTGTTCCCCTCACTATTGAGTTCCCTATCACCATCGCTCTCTTCTTCTCTCTCTTTCCTTTCTGCACCATAGACTCATGCTCAGTGCCTGTAACCCAGTCGCCGTGGCATTCTCCCAGAAGGTCATGCTCCACAGAAGTATCCAAAGCAGTATACTTGTTTTTAAGGGGAATTGCCACAGCAGTGCTCTGCTCTAACTGTTTTTCTCCTGACAGTCACCCAGGTACTTGATTTCTGCAACTTCGGAGTGATTACTTCCCTGTAACTTTGATCAATTATCTCCTTCAGCACCAGGACATGCCCTTTTCTCACTGTTACCATCAGGTGGGAGGTACTGAAGCCTGAAGGCAGACACTCAGCGATTCAGGAACAGCTTCTTCCCCTCTGCCATCTGATTCCTAAATAGACATTGAACCCATGAACACTAACTCACTTTTTTAGTATACAATTATTTCTGTTTTTGCATGATTTTAATCTATTCAATGCATGCATACTGTGAATTGATTTACTTATTTAGTTTTTTATTATTATTATTTTCTTCTGCTTCTATATTATATATTGCATTGAACTGCTGCTGCTAAGTTAACAAATTTCACAACACATGCTGGTGATAATAAACCTGGTTCTGATTCTAATTCTGATTCTGAGTACAGGTCCAAAGACATCAAAGTCCTTCATATGATGAGCCTCTCTTTCCTGGGATTATTTTTGTGAACCTCCTCTGGACCCTCTCCAGGGCCAGCATATAGTTTCTTCGATACAGAGCCAGATGTTGATCATAATATAGTGGATTCCAGTTAATTGGGACACATCAGGACCAGTACGTTTTGGCCCCATAAATAAATAAACAAACAGTTTACATCACAGCCATGCTAAAAGTGATCAGTTTGCAGGAAATGTCTTCTATTGCAAGATGAGTTTGAGTCTTCTGATGAAAGTAACAAAAATAATTTTTAGTAACAAATGTTTGCCGAACTGAATAAGTAAGGGTTAGTCTACCCTGCAGTACTTTCATTTCAGTCATCAATTGGGCTAAATTCTCTCACTCCAGATACTTGAGACATAGCCTTCAATGCACAATGGAGATGTTTAGACATGGGTTCAGATAGTGGTTACAGCACAGACATCTCATTATATCAGTGGTTAGTTAGACCAGAGCAACTCTTGTTCAGCCACAACCCCTTTCTCTGTATATTTGCAAATTGTTTTCTGGACATTCATTTATCCATTTCCTTCTTGGAATCTTCCTCCTATGTATCATCAGGAAGTATATTCCAAATTATAACCACCTGTTGTGTTAGGAAGATTTTTCTCATGCCACTTTTAATTTGCTTCCACTTCATCCTCTTTCTCCTTTTTATCTTAAACCCTCAATATTAACCTTTGAATCCTGTATCAAACTGCTCAAAAACCTCATCATCTTATATGCTTGTATCAGCCTTCACTTCTCCAGAAAAAAAACAGCTCCAGCATCTCTAATCTATCCTTGTAACTAACTGTAGCCCATAAACTCTGGAGCCATCCTCATGAATCTTTTCTGGTCCCTCAATATTCTTCCTATACTGCATGTGGAGAAGATGCTTCCATCAGTGGAAGACTCTAGGATCTGAGGCACCACCTCAGAATAAATGAACATCCATTTAAAACTGAGATAAAGAATTTCTTCAGCTAGAGGATACAGAATCCATGGAATTCACTGCACAAAAGTACCATTTTTTAAACATGAGAGTAACATGTGCTGCTCTTTGGTCCTCCAAAATCCAAAGATCATTGGAAGGGTATAATCTGTGCCTCTACAATTTCTTGTCCTACTTTCCTCAAACTTTTATGTTGCACCCAGTCTGGTTCTGGTGAGGTAACTCCCTTAAGATCAGCCAATTTTTCTGATGCATCTGTGTCACTGATTTTTAAAACAATGTGTATTTCAGCTAATATCATATGTGTATTTCAGCAAAAATCGATAGGCTGTTGACTGGTAAGTGAGTTAAGGGTTATGGGGAGAAAGTGGAGAATGGGGGTAAAAAAGTATCAGCCATGATTGAATGGCAAAGCAGACTTGATGGATTAAGTACTCTAATTCTGTTCCTGTATCTAATGATATTATGGGACAACCAGAATTGAACATGATACTCTAGCTGGGGCCAGACCAGTGCTTTATAAAGGTTCAGTGTAATTTCCTTACTGTTATATCCATTGCCTCCACAGCTCAAGCACAGCACTGTATATACCTCTACAAATGCCCTCTGATCCTGCCAATTATTTGTACCCCCATATTCCAGGTCCCTTTGCTCTTTTTAGAAGTCTCTTTATTCTGCATTGCCTCTCTTACTCTTTTTAATAAAATACACTGCTTTCCATTTATTCTCATTAAATTCATCTGCCATGCATTTACCCATTCCTCCAGCCCATTTATAACTTGCTGCCAAATTATGTGTCAATGGAAAACTTAGAAACTGATTTACACATACAGGTCGATGTCGTTCATTTGAGTCACAGAAAGAAAAGGCTCCAATGCCTCCCCTGGAGAAACTCATTGGTCACCTTCCTTTATTCTGAAAGACAACCATTCACCATTTACTGCTTGTTGTCTGTTACTTTGCCAACTTTGCATCCATGGAGCTTTCCTCTTATACCATGCAGTACAGCTTTGCCCATTGTGTGGCACCTTATCAAAAGCTCTCCCCAACTGCATGGCCCTCGTCAACCCTATCCATTGTCACATCATGAAACTCTATGGTTAAATATATCTTGTTATCAACAAATGCATGCTAACTTGTTTTAATTAATCTATTTGTCTCTGAGTGAATATAAACCTTGTTCTGGATCAATGTTTCTAAAACCTTCAGACATACTAACCTGTAGATGCTGGATTTATCCTTCTTCCCTCTTTTTAAGCATGAGTAACATGTATTACTCTTCTGTCCTTTGGTGCCACTCCAATACCAAAAGAACACTTGAAAGGTATAATCTGTGTCCCTGCAATCTCTGTTCCTACTTCCTTCAAAATCCTGCATTGCATCTAATTTGGTCCTGGTGAGGTAACTCCCTTAAGATCAACCAACTTTTGTAATTCATTTGTGCTACCAATTTTAACATACTGTGTATTCCAGCTCCTTCACTATTACTTTAGAAAACAGATGCAGCATACTTATTTTATACTTTAATATTGCTCTAATTATTCATGTGCAATTCATGTGTATATTCTTAATGGGCCCCACTCATTCATGTCTACCCTTTTATTACTTATATGCTTAGAGGACACTTTGGATTCCCTTTGACTGACAGCTAATCTATTCTCATTCAATCTCTTTTCCTCTCCGATTAGAATTTTCATTTCCCCTCTGATTCTTTTGTAATCAGCCTAATTCTCAGCAGGATTTACAACTTGACACTTGTCATAAATAACCAAAACAGAAAGTGCTGGAAGCACTCATCAGGTTAGAAAGCATCTGAGGAGAGAGAAATAGAGGCAATGTTTCACACCAAAAACATGTCAGAAGGAAACTTTGTTTTTCACATTCACTTTCTCAGTATCACCAAGGGGGCTCTCCCTAGTATACTGACAGATACTGACCCTTCACTGGGCATCACCAGACAAGATTACATTGCTCCCTAAGGGAGCCGGCACAGTAACTGGTGCTGCAGTTCCTACACAGCAGTGGTGAATACACCTCAAAAACACCTGCCAAACTCCCTCTTTGCTTATTGAGAATTTGCAATTCAATTTTTCTTCCTTGGATTCCACTGGCTTTTTCTGAGACAAGCTTGTCTTAAGCAATTCTGTCAAACACCTTGTTGAAATGTACCATGCACAGTGTTCTTCTTGACAGTCTTCAACGCCTGCTCAAATAATTCTTCCATTAGTCAGATGAGACCTTCTCTTACTGACTGTATGTGAATAATTTGTGTGCTTTTCCTTGAAGGTTAGTACAGGTCCTTAGAATAGATTCCAATAATTTGCCTGCCACTGAAGTTAAACTAACTGGCCTTCATTTCTAATCCTCTGACATTTCTGTCATCCAGAAGAATTCCAATATTGTAGTCAGATCCCGAGCTATTCTCTTTTTTGTTTCCTTTAACAGCTTGAGATGCACAGTATTTCATCCAAATCCAATTATTTAGCCACTTTCAAAGACAATAAACCTTTAATATATTCTCTTTTGCTTCACTCCTTCAAATTCAAAGCCCTGACTTTGAATTTGACCTGAAGTGTAATAGCTCAGAAAGGCTCCTATTGATGACCTCACTCAGCTTTCTTCAGTTTCCCCACTCTACCAGATAATGTAAAGTAGCAAACACCCAGGTACTTAAATAAATACAAGGCTATTGCTCCAAACCCCATATTTTTAAACTCTATTTAATATGGAATAATGTTACAAAGGTTTGCATAATAACCTGAATTGGATGTTGCTTACTATGCTCCGATATTATGACATTTAAAATCAAAGCTAGAAAAATTTATGATGACTAACAACTCCTAAAGAATTTCATTACTTCTGGACTAACAACTCCTGAAGTATTTCAACTTCAAGACTCTAAGAAAGGGCATTGCCTAACTTTCCTGTACATCTGTTGTCTCTGCACCACCTGGTTCAGGAATAGCTACTTCCCTTCAATGGTTCACCATTTGGCTCTTGAAACATCTGGCAATACCCTAATGACCAGAGTTTAGCAAACTTAGCTACTTTATCTTTTTTACTAAAATGGATATTGCTATTTTTCTGTTCTAATTTTGTTCTTTCTGTTAAAAATATTTATGGCTAGTTCATGTTTTTCTTGTGAATCGTACCTATCTGGGGTTATGTGCCAGTGATGCTGTCTGAAGTATGTTTTTCATTATGTACTTTCACTTATGACAATGAAATCAACTTTGATTTTGACTTTGTACTTTTATGAGCAGTTTCTTCATCTCAGCTCTGGCTTATTGCAAGACTACGAATAGTCCCTTCTCCTATTGCAGGGCTACTTATGTTCAGAACTAAGACACTATTTGGGCTGGTCGGAATAAAAGCTCCTAATACTTTATTTAGAGCACTGCCTTTCTTCACAGTGTAAAATTGACTACACCATGCAATTACTAGGCTTCACATCTCCTTCAGAAGCTGATGTTAAATTACTGACTCTCAACCTCTAGGCTCCTCTCTCTGATCTTTTAACAGATATCAGAAGATGATAATTAGACCTCACATTGCACAGCCTCTTTCTGATTCTTTAACACATATCAGACGATGATAATTACACAGTGTGGTGGGTTGTGACTTGTAGATTGAAGAAAGGGAAAATTTTTATCTATGATGGATGCAGTTCAGATTTGATTAAGATGATCTTGATGCTGTTAAATTTTCAGCTGCTCACATGTGATCCATCCAAAGTTTGCTGATGACAGAGAGCAGGGAGAGGCAGCTTGGAAACTCAGCAAAATCCAAGTGACAGATGAATTAATTTCCAGCAAGGCAATTAAACTGCTTGTGCGACTTCTATATAGGCTTGTAAAGTGAAAGAGATTACCTTCATTCTTTGATTTATGATCCATTTAATTGGGAAGGGTGGCATGTCAGCATTAGAAGAGTTTAGCAAAGACACAAAAGTTGAGCGAGCAGTACTCAGCCTGAACAATGATCATTTTCTTATTCTCTGTCTTATTAATCTCTATATGTCCAAACAATGATTTTAAAGGTTGTAGAAACAAGAGCAGAATGGATGATAAACATTAAAGCACATCTTCTCCAGCATAAAGCTTCGCCACCCACACACTCCTCATCATCACCAACAAACTAATGGCTAAATCAACGAAACTCTGTAAAAAGTCACTTACCGCTGTAGCAATTAATGTCCTCGCAGTCATATACTATAATCTACAGACGCAGAGCACAATTCTTGTAAAGTATGAATGGAAAAAGACTGGTCATTGCAGTATAATGCAGGGTGTAAGACTAATTAATATGCTGGTTTTCTTTGGAGTGCCTCAGCAGATGAGGGAGGACCCTTGTTGAAGTTTATCACCTCAAATTTAATCAATGGCTGATCCAGTTCCTTTAACTGAATAAGTATATTCACAGACTGTTGCCACACATTTAAAAACCAGCTGAAATCATTAAATGGGCCTCAATATTTCTTAAAAACCAAGGTTTCCTAAACCTGTTATCTTTACCTTTTAATCCTGACACGCACATACAAACGTACTCTCAAAACTTCGCTTTTCAACACCACCCACTTACCAAGTGCACCTTTGCCAGAAAACAGCCTGTCTCAATCCATACTTGCTAGATCCTTTCTGATACAATCAAAATAGGCCTTTCACCAATTTAGAATCTCAAACTGAGGATTAGACATATCTTTTTCCATATTTACATTGAAACTAATGGCATTATGATCACTAAATGCTAAATATTCCCTTACACAAACTGCTATCACCTGCCCTCTCTCTTTCCTAATTGCAGGTCAAGTATCACACACTCTCTCATTGGGACTTGTGTGTACTGATTAAGGAAATGTTCCTGAACACATTTGACAAACACTATCCTATCGAGTCCTTTTACTATTTGGAAAGTTAAAAACACCTACAGTAACAACCTTATGTTTCTTTCAAAGGTCGACAATCTCTCCTTTAAATTGTTCCTTTAAATCCCACAGACAGTTTTGTGGTCTGTAATACAGCCCCATTAACATGGTCATACCATTATTATTCCTCATTTCCATCCATAAAGCCTCAGTAGACGAGTCCTGCAATCTGTTCTGATAGATCACTACTGTGTCATTTTCCCTGATTAGTAACTCCCACTTTAATCCCTCCCACTCTGTCACATCTAATGCAACGGAAACCCAGAATATTGAGCTGCCAGTCGTGCCTCTTTTGCAACAAGTCTCATGAATGGCTACAATGTCAGAATTCTAGGAGCTGATCTAGGCACAAAAACAGAACATGTTTGAACCAGAAATATTAACACTGTTTCTCTCTTTGCAGAGACTCTCTGGCTTGCTTTTCAGTATGTTCTATTTTTATTTCAGACTTCCAGCATCTCAGGATTTTGGTACTCATTTGTACAAGAAAATGCTGGCAGAGTTAATGATCCAGGAACTGTCCTCCCCTTCCACCATCCTCATGCACATGGATTAGACTGGGTGCTCGTGCTTGTACTGGTCTATGGCTGAGTACTGTGCCTCTGAATGAATTGAGGGTGGACAGAATGGTCACTGTCATTGTCTGCTCTGCAGTGTTCAACATCCTTCAGTATACACTTATAGAAGGCCAAGCTGCTGTTGGGATAGAACAGATTTAATGAAGGCGAGCGTGGAGCTTACTTGAGATTGTGGTGGTGACAGACAAGAGCTCTCTGCCTGAACACTGATTATAACATGACAAGTAAGTGGCTCCAGCATCTTTGCTTTTTGAGAAAGTTAAGGAGGTTCAGCTTGTCATCAAACACTCTAACAATCTACCATGAATGTATCATTGAAAGTATCCTGATAGGTTACACCATGGCTTCGTACTTCATTTCAAATAATGAGAACATAAGAAGCCACAGAAAGTAGTGGTCTCAGCCAAACACACTACAGACACATCACACTCCACCGTTGGAAGTACCTGCATGAAACGTAGGCTCAAGAAGGCAATATTCCTACTATCCAGGCCATGCTATCTTTTCACAGCTAGTAGGTACAGAATCCGAAGCCTACACCATCAATTGACTTAGCTTCATTAAGTTTCAAACACTGTACACATGTAGAGTCCTCTATCTCTATTTTACAGATGATACTGTCAATCATGTTCTTCCGTTTACTTGCCCTGTAGTATCCAGCTAGCTTCCTTCCTGCTCTTTGGGTCAGAGTTAAAAATCATGAAGCACAATATCTGCCATACAGGTAAATTTTACCAGGATTTCACTTGCTCTTCAGTCATCGTCAAATCTGGTACAGGTCCTCTGTGCATATAAGATACAATTGCATAGAGACCATCTGTCAGGAAACATAGAGGAGGCTTGACTCAAAAGCGGTGCAGCAGAGTTAATTTATCAGTAAATGATACTTTACCAGTACACTAACCCTAAATGTTGACTTTCTTGAGTGCATGTTAGTCGATGCAGGGCAGAGACCCCCAACTTTCTTTTTGACAATGAAGAATCCTGCACCAGCCTAGGACTGGAATGGTCGAATGCTGTAGCTCTCCGACTATATAGACATTTATGTCTTGGATCTCAGGAGGAGAGAGGGAGTACAGATGACTTGGGGGAGTAGTAGTGCCCGGGAAGAGGTTTATCACACGGTTGTGTGGTCTGTGAGGCAACGAGTTGTTGGCTTCCCTTTTACGAATGCTGATGGCTAAGTTGTGGTATTCCTTTGGGTGTTTTAGCTAGAGGGTTTCCTCTGTCCATTTCCAAGGATATGTGGCGGGAAGTCAACTGAGGCTGCAGTCAGGTGTTCTAGCAGACGGGCCCCCTACTCAGCAGTGAACTGGTGATCAGACAAGGTGAGAGTCAAGAGTGGAGAGCCAGGGTAACTGAAGATGAGAGGAGTGTTGGGTAATTAAATGGGTGGACTTGCAGTGCTCTCCAATGCTCATGTGCATAGTCCCCGTGCATGCTCTGTCCATCCCAACCTCCAGGGGTTGATTGAAGTCCATGATGCAGAAGGGGTGATAGGTAGGTTCGGTAGGGAGTCTGCACACAGAATACAGTCCAGAAAGAGGTATTGTCAATACAGAGGTCCGGAACGATGAGATTTTTGAGGTCAGTGTGCATCTCCTGGGTATACAGCTCATTCTTCATGCAGTCCAAGAGGCTATGATGGTACCGATCCAGCAGTGTTTCTGCATCCCAGCTGCACTCTGCTGCGAGATTCCTGAATTCCACAGTGTAATCCAGCACCAAGAGGAGTCTTGGCCCAGGTGAATTATCTGATCCACTCCCTCCTTTCCACTTCTTCGACGGCCAAAATCCTGGCACCTCTCTGTGGTGAAATCCTCAAATCTGTTGCACATTGTTGACTTATTGTCCCAATTATCAGCGGCCTATGTCGGAGCTCACCCAGTCAGGAAAGAGATGATGAAAGCAATCTTGACTCAATCGGCAAAGTATAGGGATGGCTCAAGGTGTAAGACCCACTGGAACAAGAAGTTACAGCATCGGACTGGAAATCCTTCAAAGTGTTCAGGCATAAGCATCCGAGGCTTTGAAGGGGGGAGATTGATTGGCACAGCATTGCTGTATCAAGACTAAGAGTTGGTTGAGAGCGGTGAGCAAGTGATCAGTAGCTTCCAGCTGCTTCTGGACTATGTGATCATGTTGACAGATGACTTCCTTTAGGCAAGCAAGCTCTCTTAGGTCAATCACTGGTTCACCCATCCTATCAGGAAATGTAGAGAAGGCTTGACCAAAAAGCAGAAAACAGTAAATGATAATTTTCTAATAAATTGCAAATAACAAGCCACCGGGGGGGAGGGGGGCAACAAAACAGGAGAGAACAGATACTAAACACTACAGATAGCAAGGTAACTAAAAGCTAGGAACAACTGGTAGAGGCTGACTGGTTCAATGGATGAACAAGGACTATGGATGAGAGCAGGTGATGAGTTGGAAACAAGTGGCAGATGACTCCTGTTAGCCGGGTGAAGACTGAGAGGTGTCTACTTGTGCAGGACTGATACCATCAAGATGCATACTAATGCCCGTTATTCAGAATTTCTGTGTGCAATTTGACAGGCCTAAAGTAGCAATGGCTATTCATAATAAAGTAGGTTTTACATTGAACTGTACTGCTAACAACTGCCCTTGCATATTCTACTGTGATGATATAAAAGGTGTCCACTATTTTCACAGCTGATCTCTGTAGTGTTCATTGTCATCATGCCGTTACGTCACTGATGCCAATATCTAAGGTCCTTTGACCTCATGTCTAATAAATTGTTTGCCTCTTCTTCTCCCAAATAACCACTGCTTATGACACCCTACCCAGAGCTTCCTTCTCATATTGCTTCTAATCATTGCTCCTACAATTCCAGATCTGACCCTTTATAAGATCAAACTTTCCTTTGCCACCCCTCCAGAGCCTGCAACACACCTGACTTCTATTGCCCTCACCAATGTGAAACATGGAAAAGCTTGTCTGTCATGCACAGCACCTTGGGCCTCACAAGTAATGGAATTTTGTTTTTGGTTAATCCCTTTAAGCTTTATTTCCTTGTAAAATTTGTTCCAACACTACAGCTGTAGACCAAAATGCATTTTCTTCTGATTGGAATATGACATTATGCAAAACTTTAAGTGTTACATCCCATTCTCCATCATTAAAATTGTGAAATTCTGCACATTTTTCACTTCCTCATCCTTTGAAATTCCCCATCAAAATACTTGTCCAATCCACCTGCTGTGCATTTTTAATCACTCTGCTCTATACCCTCATGAGATTGCCTATTTACAATAGTTGAGTCCAAATTATCTTCACTCTTCTGTTTCAAATTTTTTAGCTTAATTTAAGTTTTTTGAAAAAGATATGCCAATGGGATTTTGCAGTCCCACTGTCAATAACTCATTTCTCTGTCTATTATTCTGAAACGTTCATAGCCATGGAGTTGGCTGAAGTCAAGTTTTTACAGATGTTCTTCAGCTGATTTAACATGCGATGAAACACAAAGCACTCTGGTAATTAATAACACATAATGTATTACTCTACCTTTCTGACTTTTATGCATGCTGAATCAAAGTCCTGCCTACCTTGTGGAACCAGCTTCAGGAAATCCTTATTATCTGACCATTCCTTCTACCCTGTGATCATCTTTGTAGCTGTGGCTGTTCAACTGTACACCTGAGTAGAGTTTGCAGCCACATTTTCATTAATGATCACTCTGAGCATTTTTAGAAAACCCTTTATTTGTTTAAATGTGCTTCTGGAAACACTGAGGTTCTGAGAGATATTGCATGAGTATAAGCTTATTTCTTTTTCACACTGATTCTTCCTCAGTCTCTCCATTAAACAAATCATTGAACTTGTGTGTTGTTTATATGGCCTGACTTTTCTACATAACAAAGATAATGAATTTTCAGAGATAATTCATGATATAAATAACTCTTTGGACATCCTGAGGATGCAAAGTTGTGTTAATTAGAGAGGTTGTATTGTGCTGTTTTTTTAAGAGGTCAAAAGTTGACTTAAACTTTTTGGAATTCAAAGACCCTCCATAATAATGCAACACTCGGTCTTCACTTCCTGCCTGATTTGCATCCGTGCTCCCTCAAGCACAGCCTCACTTGCACCTGGACTGCTTTGTCTTGGAGATCAAGATTACATTCAGGTTTAGGGCACTTTGCCTGTTCATTCCTTCAGTCCACCAGACCAGACGGAATGGCCCTGAGGATTACAATGTCAATTTCTCCAAAGTAGGGTCATTCAGATATTGTGCTGTGGCATTCATCATTGAGACCTCCTTGCACCCTTCCACCAGTGACAGATGACTGTAGTCCCTGAGTTTGCCTAATATGGACATGGACCTACTTAAGCCAGTCCAAGACCCTCTTACCTCCAGCCAGCACTGTCGCATCATGTCAATATTACAGCATCCGTGTTTGATAATACTGTCAGTCCTTTTAAAAGTTGCTTATGAAGTCATATCTACGATGCTGTATTGTGAAACTTAGACCATAGGGGCATAAAACAGATTAGGCTATTCAGCCCATCGAGTCTGTTCCACCATTTGATCATGGCTAATTTATTTTCGCTCTCAATCCCATTCCCCTGCCTTCTCCCCATAAACTTTGACACCCTTAGTAATAAAGGCATTACTGTATTATCCTCGGCTTTATATATACCAATGACTCAGCAATACAGCTGTCTGTGGCAATGAATTCTACAGATTTACCACCCTCTGGCTAAAGAACTTTCTCCTGAGCTCTGTTCTAAAGAGATGTCCTTGTATTCTGAGGCAGTGCCCTCTTTTTTCTAGACTTTCCCACTAATGGAATCAGCCTCTCCACTTGACCTTTCAGTATTCGGTAGGTCTCGATGTGATTTCCCCTCCCCCATTCTCCTAATTGCATTAAGAACAGAGCCAGACATTAAATGCTTCTCATGTTAACCCTTTCATTCCCAGAATCATTTTCATGAGCCTCCTCTGGACCCTCTCCAGCGCCAGTACATCCCTTTCTTAGATAAGAGAACCAAAACTGCTCACAATACTCCAAATGTGATCTGACCAATGCCTTATAAAGCCTAAGCATTCTACCCCTCCTTTTATTTTACAGTACCCTTGAAATTAATGCTAACATTGCATTTGCCTTCTTGCAATAGATTGCAAGATGCAATACATTGAATCCAACTTGTAATAGATTCATGGACCAGCTTGTGTTGTGATAGACAGAATGGTTTTAAGTGAAATAGCTGGCAATGTTCTTCAATGTGCTTTACACTTGAAGATCACAGTGCCTGTGTCAGTTTAAAAACAGCTTTAGGTGATACACAACACTAGTTTAAAGCTATTAGGATACAACAAAATAATTTGTAAGCAATTTGTTCAAGAGATTTTAATATGCAATGACAGCAACTAGTGAGAACTTTGGATCAATGGGAATTGTATCCAAACACTGCAAGTCATACTCTGCTGGTGATGTTCTGTTCATGTGGTTTATTTATTTAGAAAAGTTTAAATGATGGGCAACAAAGAAATGTAAAATATTAAGAGTCAATGTGGTTTTATGTTAGAGCAATACACCTCTAGCTCTATTATTTCTTCGCATGAATAAGCTGCTTTTGTACCGTTCAATTTTGTTGAAGCCATAAAATGCCTCTTTTCAGGCCAGCTTATGAGAAAGGGGAATTATGAGAAGAGTATCAAAGATGCATGAAGGATAAGTGTTCTGTAAATTTGGACTATGATGACCAAGTAATAGCATAGTGCATTGCAGTGATATTTCTGGAACTGGGAACAACATAATTTTTTTTCTGTTAGATACTAAAATGCAATGTGAGAGTTTATGGCAGTGTATGGCACCCAGAGTTTGGATACAATTCCCATTGATCCGAAGTTCTGACTAGTTGCTGTTATTGCATATTAAAATCTCTTGACAAATTGCTTACGAATTACGTTGTTGTATCTTAATAGCATTCAATTAGTGTTGTGTATTACCCAAAGATGTTCCTAAACTGACTCAAGCATTGTGATTTTTAAACACGAAATGCATTGTAGAACTTTGCCAACTATCTCCACATAAAAGCACTCTATCATAACACATGCTGGTCAGTAAATCTACTACTAGTTGGATGCAATGTATTGCAAGAAGGTAAATGCAATGTTAGCAGTGGGTGGTAAATCTGTGGAATTCATTGCCAGAGACAACTGCCATACCAAGTCATTGGGTACATTTAAAACAGAGGATAAAAATGTCTTTATTATTAAGGGTGTCAAAGATTACAGGGAGAAGGCAGGAGAACAGGATTGAGAGGGAAAATAAATTAGCCATGATTGAATTGTGGAGCAGACTCAATGGGCTGAATGGACTAATGTTGTCTTGTCCCCTGATGGTCTAAGTTTCATAGTTCACACCACAGCATAGTAGATAAAACTTAATAAGCAACTTTTAAAGGACTGACAGCTTTGTCAAGCACGGATGCTGTAGTGTTGACAGAGATGTGACAGTGCTGGCAGGAGGTAAGTGGGACCTGGACAGGCTTAAGGAGATCCATTTCCTCATTAGGCAAATTCTGGGACTACAGGCACATGTCACTGGAAGAACATTGCAAGGAGGTCTCAATGATGGATGCCACAGCACAATATCTGAATGACTATGCTTTAGAGAAATTGGCATTGTAATCATCGGGGTCATTCTGTCCCGTCTGGTGGACGAAAGGGAAAAGGAGGCAATACGTCCTGAACCTGACTATAAACTTGACCTCCAAGGCAAAGTAGTCCAGGTGCGAGTGAGGCTGTGCTTGAGGCTGCATGCAGTCAAGGAGAAAGTTTGATGAATATCAATTGTTTAAAGAGCATGGATGGAAATCAGGCTGGAAGTAAATATTGAATGTTGTGCTATGGTGAGGTTCTTTGAATTCCAAACAGTTTCCCGTGTTAATGAAATTCCTGCCAAAAGTCCAAAGATTAAATTACTTACTTGGAGCTCGGAGAGCTCAAAATGGATGCAACGTTGCTTCACTTGGGTAATCTGGTAAATT
The DNA here is from genome assembly GCF_048418815.1 of Hemitrygon akajei. Taxonomy (NCBI): domain Eukaryota; kingdom Metazoa; phylum Chordata; class Chondrichthyes; order Myliobatiformes; family Dasyatidae; genus Hemitrygon; species Hemitrygon akajei. The sequence continues at coordinate 107,425,333 of NC_133134.1, forward strand.
GTTATGAAACATACTGGTTTCCTCAGCTACGTAAGTCTAGGGAAGACAATCTCTGGCCCCGCCAAGCTTGTGCGATTGAGGCGTGATCCCACCCCAAGCCTCCTGTTTGTGTGAATGCTGTGTAATTTGCTACCCTGTTGCAGATTAGTGCCATGAAACAACAGACAGTACACTGCATATGATTAAAAGATTTATCTTTATAGTTCTTAATTCGACTAGCAGGTTAGTAAAGAAAAGAACAAAAAAGAAAAGGGCCCAGTTTAGTGGAACAGTCTAACGTGCACAAGTTGGAACGCACAGTTTCCCCAAGTCACCGATCCTCAATCGATCTCACCCTGGGCTTCATCCAATCACGGTCTGGCTCTGGGCTGAATCCTACAGCCTCTTCCCTCCAGCGTCTTTCGTCTTCATCTCCTCTTGAGCAAAAAAAAACCCCTAAGCCCACCTTAGTGTTTCTCACCAGAGAAACCTCCCCTTCAATTTGACCATCCTAATTGAATGGCACACGTTTCTCCTCATCTCTTATTTTCAACAATAACCCAAACAGAAGCTGAAAGCAAGCAGCTCTCACAGAACAGCACAAAATTAAAAACAGAACAGTACAAAGTGAAATACAGAACAACACAAAATGAAATACATACAACACAACAGTAAAAATATGAATCAAAACACAAAAATACAACTGCAGATGCTGTGGATCAAAGAATATGAACACAACGCCGGAAGAACTCAGCAGGTCAGGCAGCATCCGTGAGAAAAGAGTAGCCAATGTTTTGGACCGAGACCCTTCATCAGGAAAAAATATGAACCAGGGAATTACAGTTACATTGGTTTGTTATTGTCACAGTGAAAAACAAACTTTGTTTTGAGCCCCTTCCATACAGATCATTGCATCACATCATTACATCATGGTAGTACAATGGAAAAGCAATAAGAGAATGCAGAATACAGTGTGTGTTGCCCTTAAGGCATTTGTTTAGCTGGATTACATTTTCGCTTTAGTAATTCATTTGTAATTATTTTCTAGTTAAAGTTAAGGTCGTTAAAAGTAAATTCATTGTCTGCGATGTATCGCGGCATGCGATGACGTCACACCCAGTTTTGCCGCGTCTTGTGGGAAAATACCGGTTTGGAGAAATGGGAAGGAGGGGGCTTGTGTGTCCAGGATCAGCACGAGAAAAGATTTCATTCTACGCACAAAGAAACATCATAGAAGCAATGCAGTAAGTTTATAAGATAAGCAATATGTTGAAGTAAAAATGTAAACGCTGATTCTGTTAAAAGTAATGATGGTTGATAAAGTTTATTTTCTTTGTTATTGAAAACGTTGCTGGATAGTTTGTGTGAAGTGTATTTAAATCCAGTTGATGGCGTAGGTAGATTCTGACTGTATGTTGTACTTTAATGTTATAGAGTTTGTTGTAATCTTACTTTTACAAGATTTATGATGTAAATGTGATAGAACATAGAAAATAGAATAGTAGAGCACATTACAAGCCCTTCGGCCCACAATGTAGTGCCGACCCTCAAACCCTGCCTCCCATATAAACCCCACCTTAAATTCTTCCATATACCTGTCTAGTAGTCTCTTAAACTTCACTAGTGTATCTGCCTCCACCACTGACTCAGGCAGTGCATTTCACACACTGAGTAAAAAACCTTCCTCTAATATCCCCCTTGAACTTCCCTCCCCTTACCTTAAAGCCATGTCCTCTTGTACTGAGCAGTGGTGCCCTGGGGAAGAGGCACTGGCTGTCCACTCTGTCTATTACTCTTAATATATTGTACACCTCTATCATGTCTCCTCTCATCCTCCTTCTCTCCAAAGAGTAAAGCCCTAGCTCCCTTAATCTCTGATCATAATCCATACTCTCTAAACCAGGCAGCATTCTGGTAAATCTCCTATGTACCCTTTCCAATGCTTCCACATCCTTCCTATAGTGAGGTAACCAGAACTGGACACAGTACTCCAAGTGTGGCCTAACTAGAGTTTTATACAGCTGCATCATTACATTGCATCTCTTAAACTCTATCCCTCAACTTATGAAAGCTAACACCACATAAGCTTTCTTAACTACACTATCTACCTGTGAGGCAACTTTCAGGGATCTGTGGACATGTACCCCCAGATCTCTCTGCTCCTCCACACTAACAAGTATCCTGCCATTTACCTTGTACTCTGCCTTGGAGTTTGTCCTTCCAAAGTGTACCACCTCACACTTCTCCGGGTTGAACTCCATCTGCCACTTCTCAGCCCACCTGCATCCTATCAATGTCTCTGCAATTTTCGACAATCCTCTACACTATCTACAACACCACCAACCTTTGTGTCGTCTGCAAACTTGCCAACCCACCCTTCTACCCCCACATCCAGGTCGTTAATAAAAATCACAAAAGTAGAGGTCCCAAAACAGATCCTTGTGGGACACCTCTAGTCACAACCCTCCAATCTGAACTCCCTCCACCACGACCCTTTGCCTTCTGCAGGCAAACCAATCCTGAATCCACCTGGCCAAACTTCCCTGGATCCCATGCCTTCTGACTTTCTGAATAAACCTACCATGTGGAACCTTGTCAAATGCCTTACTAAAATCTATGTAGATCACATCCACTGCACTAACCTCATCTATATGCCTGGTCACCTCCTCAAAGAACTCTATCAGGCTTACTAGGCACGATCTGCCCTTCACAAAGCCATGCTGACTGTTCCTGATCAGACCATGATTCTCTAGATGCCCAAAGATCCTATCTCTAAGAATTTTTTCCAACAACTTTCCCACCACAGACATAAGGCTCACTGGTCTATAATTAACTGGACTATCACTACTACCTTTTTTGAACAAGGGGACAATATTCGCCTCCCTCCAATCCTCCGGTACCATTCCCGTGGACAACGAGGACATAAAGATCCTAGCCAGAGGCTCAGCAATCTCTTCCCTTGCCTTGTGGAGCAGCCTGGGGAATATTCCGTCAGGCCCCTGGGACTTATCTGTCCTAATGTATTTTACCAACTCCAACACCTCCTCTCCCTTAATATCAACATGCTCCAGAACATCAACCTCATTCATATTGTCCTCACCGTCATCAAGTTCCCTCTCAGTGGTGAATACCGAAGAGTATTCATTAAGGATCTCGCTCACTTCCACAGCCTCCAGGCACATCTTCCCACTTTTATCTCTAATCGGTCCTACCTTCACTCCTGTCATCCTTTTGTTCTTCACATAATTGAAGAATGCCTTGGGGTGTTCCTTTACCCTACTCACCAAGGCATTCTCATGCCCCCTTCTTGCTCTTCTCAGCCCCTTCTTAAGCTCCTTTCTTGCTACCCTATATTCCTCAATAGACCTATCTGATCCTTGCTTCCTAAACCTCATGTATGCTGCCTTCTTCCACCTGACTAGATTTTCCACTTAACTTGTCACCCATTGTTCCTTCACCCTACCATTCTTTATCTTCCTCACCGGGACAAATTAATCCCTAACATCCTGCAAGAGATCCTTATATATCGACCACATGTCCATAGTACATTTCCCTGCAAAAACATTATCCCAATTCACATCCGCAAGTTCTGGCCTTATAGCCTCATAATTTGCTCTTCCCCAATTAAAAATTTTCCTGTCCTCTGATTTTATCCTCTTCCATGATAATGCTAAAGGCCAGGGAGCGGTGATCACTGTTCCCTGGATGCTCACCCACTGACAGATCTGTGACCTGACCCAGTTCGTTACCTAATAGTAAGATCCAGTATGGCATTCCCCCTAGTCGGTCTGTCAACATACTGTGACAGGAATCCATCCTGGACACACTTAACAAACTCTGCCCCATCTAAACCCTTGGAAGTAATCAAGTGCCAATCAATATTAGGGAAGTTAAAGTCACCCATGCTAACAACCCTGTTATTTTTGCACCTTTCCAAAATCTGCCTCCCAATCTGCTCCTCGGTATCTCTGCTGCTACCAGGGAGCCTATAGAATACCCCCAGTAGAGTAACTGCTCCCTTCCTGTTCCTGACTTCCACCCATACTGACTCAAAAGAGGATCCTGCTACATTACCCACCCTTTCTGCAGCTGTAATTGTATCCCTCACCAGTAATGCCACCCCTCCTCCCCTTTTTCCCCCCTCTCTATCCCTTTTAAAGCACTGAAATCCAGGAATTTTGAGAATCCATTCCTGCCCTGGTGCCAACCAAGTCTCCGTAGTGGCCACTACATCATAATTCCATGTATGTATCCAAGCTCTCAGTTCATCACCTTTGTTCCTGATGCTTCTTGCATTGAAGTACACACACTTTAGCCCTTCTACCTTACTACCTTTACACCCTTTATTCTGCTTCTCTTTCCTCAAAGCCTCTCTATATGTTAAATCTGGCTTTACTTCATGCACTTCTTTCACTGCTCTATCGCTCCGGGTCCCGTCCCCCTTGCAAATTAGTTTAAACCCTTCCGAACCATGCTAGCAAACCTACCAGCAAGGATATTGTTCACCCTTGAGTTCAGGTGCAACCCATCCAATCTGTACAGGTCCCACCTTCCCCAGAAGAGATCCCAATGGTCCAAAAATCTAAAACCCTGCCCCCTGCACCAACTCCTCAGCCACGCATTCAACTGCCATCTCCTCCAATTCTTACCATCACTATCACGGAGTACTGGCAGCAATCCTGAAAATGCCACCCTTGAGGTCCTGTTCTTCAGCCTTCTGCCTAGTTCCCGAAACTCACACTTCAGGACCTCATCCCTCTTCCTGCCCATGTCGTTGGTCCCAACATGTATCACAACTTCTGGTTGCTTTCCCTCTTGTACCAGGATGTCATGCACCCGGTCAGAGACATCCCAGACCCTGGCATCCGGGAGGCAACAAACCATGCGTGTTTCCTTCTCACGTCCACAAAATCTCCTGTCTGCTCCCCTGACTATAGAGTCTCCAATGACGACAGCTCTCCTCTTCTCCGTCCCATCCTTCTGCACCACAGGGTCAGACTCAGTGCCAGAGGCCTGAGTTGGTCATCCTCACCAACAGCATCCAGGACGGTAAAGTTATTATTCAGGGGAATGGCTACAGGGGTGCTCTGCACTACCTGTCTACTCTCCTTCACTTTCCACCCTCGGACTGTCACCCAACGACCTGCTTCCGGCAGCCTAGGTGTGACTACCTCCCTGTAGCTCTCATCCAGGACTGCCTCATTCTCCCTTATGAGTCGAAGGTCATCCAGCTGCTGCCCCAGATTCCTCACACAGTCTTCCAGATCGCTCAGTCGCAAACACTTCTGGCAGATTTGACTCTGCGGGAGAGGGGAGTTCCCCCAAAACTGCCACATCTCACAGGAGAGGCACATCACCATCTCAGGAGGCATTGTAAAGAATAACTAGGAACAAGCTCGCCCTTCATCTCTTCTTGTCAAAGCCTCAAATCTCCACTCCTTCACTGGCCCACTCACTCACTGACTTTCCCTCGGGATCAATAAAGTATGTCTGTCTGGCCGCTTTCCACAGGCAGCTCCGCTTGAGGTAACCCTCTATTTATTTGTTTGAGCTTTTCAAACTGCTTGGTCACCTGACCTCGATTGCCCAATCAGCTGCTTTCTGCTGAGTCTGAGCTATTCAAATCTTGATTGTCTAATCAACGGCTTTCTGCTGAGCTATTCAAATCTTGATTGACTTGATTGCACAGTCCAACAGCCAAAACTGCCAGGATCTCTCGAGTCAAAGCCTCAAATCTCCACTCCTTCTCTGGCCCACTCACTCACTGGTCACTTTCCACAGGCCACTCCGCTTGAGGTAACCCTCTATTTATTTGTTTGAGCTTTTCAAACTGCTTGGTCACCTGACCTCGATTGCCCAATCAGCTGCTTTCTGCTAAGTTCTGCTGATGCTAAGAAGGAAACAAATACTGTATATATTTTGTATTGTTTTATCAACAGTTTTCACCATACGTTAATGTGGAAGAGTGAACAGTAAACGGATAATCTTACTGGGATCCTGCCTCATTGACTACGGTTTACCTAGGTGTTTAGTTCAGAGTTTTTACACCTGCTCGAGAACACTACAGTGAAAAAGCGGCATTACCAGGTGTTTCAAGTGCTACGATGGCATTGCGATCCAGTGTCAAGTCGTTGCCATCCAGCGCCAGGAGCAGTAGGGCATCAACAAATAAGGCTGCCCATGCAAGAGCTAAAGCAGAACCCGCCAAGGTGCGAGAGTCATACGCTGAACAGGAAGCAAAACTGAAAATGGAAAAGGCTGCCAGAGAAGCCAAAAACCAAAAGGAAGAGGCTGCCAGAGAAACCAAAAACCAGTTGGAAAGGGTAAGGAAAGAAGCAGAGTTAACAGTGCTGACGCAACGCCGAGAAGCCGAAGCTGCCAGAGTGGAAGCAGAGATATTAGAAAGCGCTGAAGAAATGCACGTTCTAGATGAAGTAAAATCTACTTCAGAAAGGACCAGATTGGAACGCACTAGCGACTACATCCAATCTCAAATGGACCTGAAGATTCGTTCTTGCTCTCCATACTTATATGCTAATGTCCCATTTCATGAGGAGTCAAAGGGAGGCCCAATTGCATCGCATCCATCTAAGGAAGACAACTTACCCTTGCAACCTTGCGATGAAATTGAGAATGAAAGGGCTGACGGCAAATACTTCTTGACACCAAGTTTACCAGATTTGGCGAGAGAAGAGGCAAAGGCTGAAGTCAGAACAGGAAATCCCATAAAGAACATACACGCTCAGTCATATGCCTGCCAACATATTCCACCAGCCAGCATGCTACTTGCAGTTGAACACATGGCACAGTATTTAGAATGACAAGATCTCATCACTTCAGGACTATACCAGTTTGACGATAAGCCTGAAAATTACCGTGCACGGTACTCCTCATTCACCAACGCTACCGGTGGAGTCCAGCTTGAAGCAACCCAAGAGTTGGATCTTATGACAAAATGGCTGGGAAAAGAATCATGTGAAGAGGTGATATGCATATGTTCAGTGTACATCAACAACCCCAAGCTAGCCTTACGCAAAGCATGGGAGAGACTTCGGGAGTGATATGCGGCCCCTGAAATTATTGAAACAGCACTATTTCGACGGCTGGAAAAATTTCCTAGGGTGTCAGCCAAGGACCACATTAAATTAAGAGAACTCAGAGATCTACTCATGGAGATTGAAGGCGCTAAAGAAGACGGCTATTTAACTGGCCTGTCATATCTAGATACTTCATATGGAATTTAACCAATCGTGGACAAACTTCCATTTGGGCTGCAGGAAAGGTGGGTGTTTGTTGGCTCAGAGAACAAGGAAAAGAACGGTGGTCGATTTCCTCCCTTTAAGTATTTCACTAGGTTTGTGTGCAAGGAGGCGAAGAAGCGAAACGACCCTAGCTTCATGAGTCAAGGTAGCAGTACAATTCACACCAAGCCAGTCAAATCCACTTTGAATAATTTTAACATCAATAAACCTGTCTCGGTGCGTAAAACTGAAGTCTCTACAACTAACAATGACCCTAGCAAGAATTGTCAATTGCACAACAAACCTCACCCCCTCAAAAAATGCAGAACGTTTAGAAACAAACCCTTTGATGAGAGAATGGCCCTTCTCAAGGAGAAAAAAATGTTTTAAATGCTTTTCCTTTACCTCTCACCTCGCTAGAGAGTGTACAATCCCCGTGAGGTGCTCGGAATGTAATAGCACTAATCACGATGGGGCCATGCATCCCGGCCCATTACCGCAAACTGACAAAGCTCCTTCACCCTCACAAGAGGACGGTGGGGAGGGAGAGGATTACTCCAAGACAACTGTTGTCAGCTTGAGCTGCACAGAAGTTTGCGGTCAAGGTCAGTCAAGCCGTTCTTGTTCAAAGATCTGCCTCACTAAGGTGTACCCTAAGGGAGCCAAAGACAAGGCCATCAAAGCCTATGTAACTCTGGACGATCAGATCAATCGCTCACTAATCAGACCAGAGTTCTTTGATTTGTTCAACATAGAGAGTAATCAGTTCCCATACTACCTTAGAACTTGCTCAGGCAGCGTAGAAACATATGGCAGGAAGGCAGAAGGCTTCCAGCTTGAGTCGCTGGATGATAAAGTTGTCATCTGTCTCCCTCCACTCTTAGAGTGCAATGAAATTTTGAATAACCGCACCGAGATCCCGACGCCAAGCACTGTGTGACACCAGCCACATCTCCACCACATCGCCAAGCACATCCCAGAGCTGGATCCAAAAGCAGAAATACTCCTGCTACTTGGAAGAGATGTTCTCCAGGTGCACAAGGTCAGGCAGCAGATCAATGGACCACACGACGCCCCCTTTGCCCAACGCCTGGATCTGGGCTGGGTGGTGATAGGAGAGGTGTGCCTTGGCAATCTACACAAACCGACAGTTAACACACTCAAGACCAATGTGCTAGAGAGTGGCCATCATTCAATTTTTCAACCCAGCACAAGCTTTATGTGTATCAAGGAAGCACAACAAGGCTTTAACAAGTGTAGTAAAGTAACCGAGGAGACACTGGGACAGTCAATCTTCGCTCAAACTGTGCGTGATAATAAACTTGCTCCACCAGCAGAAAAAACTCAAACGAGCGAGAAATTTGAGCTGATCAAACCCGAAAGAGACTCGGAAATTCAGCCGCAAATACAAACAGGAGTCACCTACCTCGAAGAATCAATACGTACCACCAAACGCTTTCAGCAGTTCTCCACTTTGAATTCCTTAGTGAGAGGACATGCATTCCTCATTCACATGGCCAGATCCCATAAACGCTCTTCCCGAAATAGTAAATGCAAGGGATGGCACAAATGTAACTTACCTCGCACTGTGGACGAATTGTCTCAGGCAAAGGACGTCATCCTTAAAGCAAGTCAAAGAGCAGCTTTTGCAAGGGAGATTTTGGCCCTCCGAGCTAATAAACCAATACCAAATGACAGCCCTTTGAGGAAACTCAACCCAATCCTGAAGAACGATCTCCTTTGCATTGGAGGCCGGTTAATACACTCTCACCTTTCAGCTGCAGAAAAGAGCCCAGTAATCCTGCCCAAAGACAGCCATGTGTCCTTACTGCTTACGCGCTATCACCATGAACAGGTAAGGCATCAGGGCCATCAAATGACAGAGGGAACAATCAGGGCAGCAGGACTGTGGATCTTGGGAGACAAAACACTGATCAATTCAGTACTCCACAGATGTGTAACCTGCAGGAAACTGCGAGGGAAGCTGGAAGCTCAATGTATGGCGGACCTCCCACCAGAACACCTCAATCGCAGCCCTCCTTTTACATAAGTGGGGCTCGATGTATTTGGTCCCTGGACTATCATCACTAGACGCACCAGAGGAGGACAAGCAGAGAGCAAACGGTGGGACATCATGTTCAGCTGCATGAGTTCAAGAGCGTGCACATTGAGGTCATCGAATCTTTGGATACATCCAGCTGCATTAATGCTCTCAGGCGCTTCTTTGCACTAAGAGGCCCTCCAAAACAGTTAAGGTCTGATTGTGGCACGAACTTTGTTGGAGCGTCCAAGGAGCTGGGGATGGACAAAACGGTGCAAAGGTACCTTAGTGAGCAGGGATGCAACTGGGAATTCAACACACCACACGCCTCTCACATGGGAGGCGCATGGGAGCGGATGATTGGTATCGCCAGAAGAATTCTTGATTCAATGTTTCTGCAGCAACGCACCCAACTGACCCACGAAGTACTGTGCACACTAATGGCAGAGGTCACAGCCATTATAAATGCACAACCACTCCTACCTGTGTCTTCTGACCCAGAAAGCCCCCTCATACTCTTGCCATCAATGTTCCTTACGCAGAAGGCAGGAGTTCCCCCCCACCTGGGGACTTCTCAGATAAGGACTTGTACACAAAGCAATGGAGACAGGTTCAGGCTCTCGCAAATCAGTTCTGGTCTCGTTGGAGACATGAATATCTAACTTTGTTGCAACACAGACAGAAGTGGACAGAACTTCGCAGGAATCTTCAAGTTGGAGATTTAGTCCTGCTCAGGGACAAGCAGATCGCCCGCAACTGCTGGCCAATGGCCAGAATCACTGCCACATTCCCTGGTAGGGATGGACATGTCAGGAAGGTTGAGTTGAAAACTTCTGACCAAGGTGATGTGAAAACTTACCAAAGGCCAGTTGCAGAAGTCGTTCTACTTCTACATAAAGACTGATTTAGAGACTGAAGTTTGTATTATGTTCATAGTGACCTTACAAAGGTCAGGCAGGGAGTGTGTTGCCCTTTAGGCATTTGTTTAGCTGTATTACATTTTCGCTTTAGTAATTTGTTTGTAATTATTTTCTAGTTAAAGTTAAGGTGTTGAAAGTAAATTCGTTGTCTGTGATATATCACGGCATGCGATAACATCACACCCGGTTTCGCCGCATCTTGTGGGAAAATACTGGTTTGGAAAAATGGGAAGGAGGGGGCTTGTGTGTGCAGGATCAGCGCGAGAAAAGTTTTCATTCTACGCACTAAGAAACATCATAGAAGCAACGCCGTAAGTTTATAAGATAATCAATATGTTGAAGTAAAAATGTTAATGCTGATTCTGTTAAAAGTAATGACGGTTGATAAAGTTTATTTTCTTTGTTATTGAAAACGTTGCTGGATAGTTTGTGTGAAGTGTATTTAAATCCAGTTGATGGCGTAGGTAGATTCTGACTGTATGTTGTACTTTAATGTAATATAGTTTGTTGTAGTCTTACTTTTACAAGTATTTATGATGTAAATGTGATGCCAAGAAGGAAACAAATACTGTATATAATTTGTATTGTTTTATCAACAGTTTTCACCATATGTTAATGTGGAAGAGTGAACAGTAAATGGTTAATCTTACTGGGATCCTGCCTCATTGACTACGGTTTACCTAGGTGTTTAGTTCAGAGTTTTACACCTGCACAAGAACACTACACAGTATTACAGTTATAGAGGCAGAAATGAAGGGCAAGACCATGACAAGACAGACTTTAAGGTCAAGATCTTCATTGAATAGTCTTACAAGAATGATACAGAAGCTTTCATTGAGCCTGCTAATAAGTGCTTATCACCCTTTTGCATTGTCTGCCCATTGGAACTGGACAGAAAAGGGAATGTCCCAGGTGGGTGGGGGGGTCTTTGATTATGTTGGCTTCCTAGCTGAGGCAACAAGAAATGTAGACGGAGTTGATAGAGAGAAAGCTGGATTCTGTGATGTGCTGAGGTATGTCTGTAATTCTCTGCAGTTTCTTGTTATCTCAGACAGACCAGTCGGTACATCAATAAAAAATGGTGAAAATCAATGGGGTCATGATGAATTTCTTTAGCCTATAGAAGCAAATTTCTTTAGGGTTAGGCTGTGTAACTGCACCATTTATTTCTAGGCCAGGTTCTGCTCGTGTGAAAGTGAGCCAGAGAGGCACCCTGCTGTATCTCTTCAGCTGATTGAACAACAGCATTTCACCCCTCTACTTGAGTGTTTTGTTAAAGATAAGTTCGCTGCCCAAGTCTGGAGATAAGGTGCAGCATGGCAGTGACCTAGAGTAGATCCTGATTGTATGTTGAAGATTCAAAGCATCACCTGCATGAGCCAGTCATACACATGTAGGCAGTGCTCTCCATAGATGGGAGGCCTGAACCTCCAGTTCTATGATATGGTGTCTATAAAAAGTATTCACCCCCCCCCCCCCCGGGAGTTTTAATGTTTTATTGTTTTACAACATTGAATCACAGTGTTGATTTGACTTTTTTGATGCTGATCAACAGAAAAAGAATCGTTTGTGTCAAAGTGAAAACACATCTCCACAAAGTCATCTAAATTAGAAATGTAAAACAATAAATAATTGATTGCATAATTACTCACCCCCCCCCCCCCCACCCCCAGTCAGTATTCAGTAGATGCTCTTTTGGCAGCAATTACAGCCTTGACTCTGTGTGGATAGGTCTCTAACAGCTTTGCACATCAGGACCCTGTATTTTTCACCATTCTTCTTTACAAAATTGATCAAGTTCTGTCAGATTGCATGGGGATTGTGAGTGAGCATCCCTTTTTCAAGACCAGGCACAAATTCTCAACTAGATTGAGGATTGGAGACTGACTGGACACTCCAAGATATTAACTTTGTTGTTTTTAAGCTATTCCTGTGTAACTTTAGCTTTATGTTTGGGGTCATTGTCTTGCTGGACAACAAATCTTCTCCTAAGTTGCAGTTCTCTTGCAGACTGCATCAGGTTTTCCTCCAGGATTTCCCTGTATTTTGCTGCATTCATTTTACCTTCTACCTTCACAAGCCTTCCAGGGCCTGCTGCAATGAAGCATCCCCACAGCATGATGCAGCCACCACCATGCTTCACAGTCGGGATAGTGTGTTTTTGCTGCTGTGCAATGTTTGGCTTATGCCAAACATAAAGTCAGTTTTGCTTTCATCAGACCACAGGATTTTTCCAGCAAACTTCAGAGCCTCCCACATATCTTCTGGCAAACTCTAGCTGAGAATTCATGTGAGTTTTTTTTTCAATAGTGGCTTTCTCTTTGCCACTCTCCCATAAAGCTGTTACTTTTGAAGCACCTGGGCAACAGTTGTTACATGTGCCCTCTCTCCCATCTCAGCCACTGATGCTTGTAAGTTCTCCAGAGTTGATTTAGGTCTCATGATGGCCTCCCTCACTTGTCCCTTTCTTGCATGGTCACTCAGCTTTTGAAGATGGCCTGCTGTAGGCAGATTTACAGCTGTGCCATATTTTTTTCATTTCTTGACAATTGACTTAGCTATACTCCAAAGGATATTCAGTGACTTGGATATTTTCTTGTATCCATTCAACTTGTGTTTTTCAATAACCTTTCCAGAGAGTTGCTTGGAGTGTTCTTTTGTTTTCATGTGTAGTTTTGCCAGGATGCTGACACACCAGCATTTGGACCTCTCAGACACAGGTGTATTTTTACTATAATCAGTTGTAACACCTTGACTGCTCACAGGTCTCCAAAAGCAGATTTGGTGTATCATTTTAAAGGGGGGGCGGGGTAAATACTTATGCAAACAATTATTTTGTGATTTATACTTGTATTTAATTTAGATCACTTCATAGCGATCTGTTTTGACTTTGACACAAAGAAGTGTTTTTCTGTTTATCAGTGTCAAAAAAGCCAAACTAAATCCATTGTGATTCAATGTTGTAAAAAAATAAGTCATGAAAACTTCCAAGGGGGGTGAACATGTATAGCTTAGTTCATGTGATATACGAAGACTGGCTGTACAGTTCAGTTTATTACGCAGACACTCTGTCATTATTTGCCAGCACTTGTCACCATTTGGTCAGAACCAGATTGCCTTAAGCCGGTCAGTCAATTGTCAGTGGATAATTAAAAAATTGGAAGCTGTGTTATTTAGTTTCAGCTAAATTTCAGAGCAGCTTATAAATCTTTGTATGTCTTGCTGACAAGGTTAGATTGTGTGTAATTTCATTTCCTAGTAGTCATTATCATCTTTTACTAAAGACATGGTTTATTAGTTTTCATAAGCTGTATGAACATACTGTACCTCACCTCTATCGGGCCCTTGACAATGATTCTCAAATCAATGAGAACTGACCAGAATTCTCCATTTTGAGATTGAAGGTTTAAAATGAAATTCTTGGACTAATTCTCTGCCCATTTTCACTTGGAACTGAACCTGTTAGACCTATGGCCATTTCAGTGACTGTTTGCATGCATCTCCAATGGGAAACGTCAAATATTCCTGTTTAGGACTACCTCAACTGAAATTCACAATCATAGCTGTAAGCAGCATTGTTTTAAGAAGCAAAGAATCTATTGAGACTCTTAATCAGTGAACTACGGATGGCAGACTCAGGTCGAGAAAATGGAATAATGATGCTCCACCAGTCTACAGGTACGACTGAAACAAGATGCCTTAGACTTTTGAATGCAGAACTACAGCCTGATGGCTTCACCATTCTCTGCAAAGACAGGACAGCTCAATCTGTTAAAAATAGAGGAGAGGGAGTATACTTTATGATTATTTCATCAAACTTTCTGCATAATCACTCAGAGCTGAACTGCATGTGCATGTAACAAGAGCTGTATAACTCATCTCCTTCTACCTCAGGCCACAAACTTATCAATCACCCCTGTTGTGCACACTTTCTGGAGGTCCAAGATCTGTATGCTCCACAACTGCTGGAATAAGTGTGTAAATGTAGGAGGGGACGATATTGAAAAATAAATGTGCTAAGTTTTGTAAAATTGACTCCTTCTACCCTAGGCCACAAGCTTATCTATCACCCCTCGTATAGTATATATGAAGTCCAGGTTCAACCTATGGAAGGCTATCTTGAGGTCTGACTGAGGTTCGGGATACAGTTGGATGCATGTCAGTTCTGGCAGGGTTTGTGAACCATTACTTCTTAAAAAGCAATACCTAACATCATGAATCATTGTGATGCTTCTCTCCAAAATGAGCTCAATGCCTTGTGTGCATGCTTTGTAAAGGAGAGTAAAATTACACCTGTGTGAGTCCCTGCAGCATCGGGTGACCCTGAAACTTCATGTCTTGGAGGCTGATTTCAGAACTTCTTTCAAGAAGTTGAACCCTCACACAGCACCGGACCCTGGTAGGGCTTCTAAAACCTGTGCCAACCACACTACTGTGGTCGAAGGTTCCCACTTACTTCAAAAGGCTGAAGATCATAGCACCAAGAAGAGCAGTGTGAAGTGTTACATACCCCGTTGGCATCTTATGACTGTCTTTTGACTATGATGTAATTGAGTACCTGGTGAGCATGATGTAATGGTCTTGTGATGGTGGGGTGAAGTAATTTCCCGCCAATGTGAGGTCACATGATGTAATTTTCTGGCCAGTGAGAGGTCATGTGATGGCCTGTTTCAACAGGTGTAAAAGGGGAAAGCCTTCCTGTGACTCAGGTCAGTTCGTGGTTTAACTCATCAGTTACTCCATTATGCTGCATATTCATCTCATGACACAGTTTTGTTTTAAAGTGGAGTTTTACTTTCTGTCTTAAGTCTCAAAGGTTATTGCCAGCAGTCTCGCCAAACGCTGCCAGTTTAGTCCAGTCGGAGAGTGAAGAATTTATTGAAGTGCGGAGACCCGAAAGATCGAGTAAAGTTGGTGTCATCGGCGGTAAAACAGGATCGACCTTATTTAATCTTTGTTCCAGGCATTAGTAACCTGCATCCAAGATGGCTCCTGCATTGTGAAAGCCGAAAGAACTGGACACAGTGTTTTGCCAAGAGAAGGTCAGTGCCTTTAAGCCGTTTTAATTTCCTTCATCGTAAATCCTTTGGGCAAGGCATACTTCAGCTAGGATCAGCAGTAACGTCATGTCATCAAGGATTTCATTACTTCAGGAAAGTCTCTCCTAAATGATTGTGTAAATCATTTGGACTTTTGCAATTATCATTTTAAAAACTGTGTTCGCATTTAACGTTTTAAGAACTGTTCGAGTTGCCGTATAGCAGTTAACTTCCGGTTAAGTTAGTCGTTTGTTTACTTTTCATTTTTATTGAGCAATGTTTAATAAATGTTTTATTTGTTTATTAAAAACCTGTCTCAATTCTATATTCATTGTTGCTGTATCGTAACAGAAGTGCCTCAATGAGTATCACCCAGTTGCACTCACATCTACTATGATGAAGTGCTTTGAAAGGTTGGTCATGGCTAGAATCAACTCCTAATGGATTAGAGTTTTAAACTTTTTTCTGCTGTGTTTAAAAGTATTGAATTTAATGGCAATCATTTTGGACCTTGGATAATTTCATTTTTGCCGTACTTAAAGCTGAGTTTAAACATTTCCATCTTGGCCCTGGATAGTGAATATCCATCAATTCTCCACTTGTCCTTATTCATTGCCATCTGTTTCCATCTCCCCAAACACATCTGCTGTGATTATTAAGTTTTACCCCTCTCCCACAGAAACTGTCTCTGGCATTCTGTCTTTCTTGTTTACAGCTTATCACAGAGAGCCCTTTAATTTCCCTGCAACTTCATTCTCTGCAACTTATATCTGATGAAAGGTAATTGACCAGAAATATTAACTATACATCCCTCTCTACAGTGGCTGCCTGACTTGGTGGGCATTTCTAGCATGACTGTATTGATTTCAGAAAACAGCCACAGTGTAACAGGGGAATTGAGTTCAAGAGTAGAGAGGTCATGTTGCAACTCTAGAAATCTCTGGTGAGACCACACTTAGAGTGTTGTGTTCAGTTCTGGTCACCTCATTATAGGAAGGGATGTGGACACTATGGAGAGAGTGCGGAGGAGACTTATCAGGATGTTGCCTGGATTGGAAAACAAGTCCTATGAGGCAAGGTTAGCAGAGCCGGGACTTTTCTCTTCGGAGCGTAGAAGGATGAGAGGGAACTTGATAGAGCTCTACAAGATTATGAGAGGCATAGATAGGGGGGATAACCAGTACCTGTTTTCCAGGGCCCGAATAGCAAACACCAGAGGGCATAGGTACAGAGTTAAGGGAGGGAAGTTTAGCGGAGACATCAGGGGTACGTTTTTTACACAGAGGGTCGTGGGTGCCTGGAATGACTTGCCAGGGATGGTGGTGGAGGCTAAAATATTAGGGGTATTTAAGAGCCTCTTGGACAGGCACATAGATGAAAGAAAAATAGAGGGTTACGGAGTTGTATGGGTTTAGTACTTTTTTTAAGGAATATATGGGTCGGCACAACATTGAGGGCTGAAGGGCCTGTACTGTGCTGTAATATTCTAGTGTCTAATGTCTAGTAATGCAGAAACACCCTGTTCACCTTGGATTGTTCCATTAGCTGCATCTACCTGGACCATGGTTTTATATAAAGTTACAGGATAACTCTCTTGTCCAAATTTACATTATTTCTGGCTCTCAGCCCTCCAATGTCCTTTTGGAAACCTTCCCTAATATTTTAGTGAAGTCCTGTGCTATTAAATTATTACCTATGGGTTTCTGAGCATTTAACTGAAAAAGAAAATCTGGCCTAGGAAAACTTAAGCTCACCACTGCCTGCAATGAGATCTACAATCACCAGAGGAGGGCTGGAACTGAAGGACTTTCTGTGCAGCCCATTTCATGCCAATGAAAAATGGTGTACACAGCTTAGTCAACATTAACCATCAACTCCTGATAATGCCAAACAAAAACTCAGGTTGCTTTCTCTGGGATGGTGGAAGCTGAAGGGAGACATGATAGAAGTTTATAAGATTACATGAAGCTTATATATCCAGCCTGTATCTTTTTTCCCAAATTTGAAATGCCTAATACTAGAGGGCATGTATTTAAGGTGAGAGGTTAAAGTCATAGGAGATGGGGTGAGAAGCAAGTTTTTTTATGCGGAGAATGGTGAGTGCATGGAATGTGCTAACAAGGGTGATAGTACAGGCAAATATAATTGACATGTTTAAAAGGTCTTAGATAGACATATGAATGAAAAGAGAATGTAGGGACAAGGGCATTGCGTAGGTGGAAGGGATGAATTTAGTAATACATTTACTTATTAATTTAAATAATTTGGCAAAGTATTGTGGGCCAAATGGTCTGTTCTGTTCTCCACTCTAGCCCATAGAAACACCATATACTGCAAACAGTCAGCAAGTGAAAAATGTTCCAAGTTGAAAATAAATTAATTATCAATTTTCAAGATTAATTTACTTGTGGGCATTCACAGTAGATACAAAGAAATACAATGGAATCAATGAAAAACTACAAAGATGAACAACAAACGTGAAAAAGAAGACAAACTGCAATACAAAAAAACAAATAATAGTAATAATAATATAAATACATATGTGCATAAATAAATAATATTGAGAACAAGAGTTAGAACCATAGAACATTACAACACAGAAACAGGCATTTTGGACCTTCTTGACTGTGCCGAATCATTTTTCTGCCTAGTCCCACTGACCTGCACCTGGGCCATATATAGAACCATAGAACATTACAGCACAGAAACAGGCCTTTTGGCCCTTCTTGACTGTGCTGAACCATTTTTCTGCCTAGTCCCATTGTTCAGTTTTGAAGTGGGTGAAGTTATCCACAGTGGTTCAGGTGCCTGATGGTTGAAGAGTTATAACTGTTCCTCAACCTGATGTGGGACCTAAGGCTCTTAAACCTCTTTCTTGATGGCAGCAGTGAGAACAAAACATGGCCTGGATGGTGTGGCTCCTTGATGATGGATGCTGCTTTCTTCTACAAGCACTCCTTGTAGATGGCTCAATGGTGGGAAGGGCCTTTCCTACAGACAGACAGACTGACATACTTTTTTGATCCCGAGGGAAATTGGGTTTTGTTACAGCCGCACCAACCAAGAATAGTGAAGAAATATAGCAATATAAAACCATAAATAATTAAATAATAATAGGTTAATCATGCCAAGTGGAAATAAGTCCAGGACTAGCCTATTGGCTCAGGGTGTCTGACACACTCCGAGGGAGGAGTTGTAAAGTTTGTTGGCCACAGATAGGAATGACTTCCTATGACGCTCAGTGTTACATCTCGGTGGAGTGAGTCTCTGGCTGAACATACTCCTGTGCCTAACCAGTACATTATGGAGTGGATGGGAGTCATTGTCCAAGATGGCATGCAACTTGGCAGCATTCCGTCATGGTCTGGACTGTACCCACCACTTTTAGTAAGCTTTTCTATTCTTACGCATTGGTGTTTCCATACCAGTTCATGATGCAAGCAGCCAGGATACTCTCCACTGCACATCTAAAGAAATTTGTTAACATTTCAGAGGACAGGGCCAATCTGAGCAAACTGCCATGCCTTCTTTGTAATGACATTTGCATGGTGGAACCAGGAGAGATCCCCTGAAATGATAATGCCAAGGAATTTAAAGTTACTGTCCCTCTTCGCCTCTGATTTCTCTGATGGGGACTGGCTCATGGATCTCTGATTTCCTCCTTTTGTATTCCATAATAAGCTCTTTAGTTTTGCTTACATTGAGTCAGAGGTAGTTGTTATGGCACCATTGAATCAGATTTTCAATCTCCTTCCAACATGCCAATTAGAAGCATCTGTGGAAAGAAGACTTTGATGAAGGTTCTTTGAACTACAATGTTAATTCTATTCCTCCTTCAATAGATATTGCCTCTCTTAATGAGTATCTCCAGCATTTTACTATTTGTATTTCAAATAAGTTTTTTTTCCTTTCATTTTCATTGTGCTGGATTGATAGTTAGCTCTTCATCAGGTGTGAGACAAGCTCCAATTTTACCAACACAAAGATAAAAGCAAAAAATAAAGGAACAAAGCAAAGGTATGGTAGCAAGAAGTCAAAGAAAAATGATAAATCATAACCAGCGAGAGAGAGAGAGAGAGAGAGAGAGAGAAAGAGAGAGAGATAAAGATAAAATAAGGTCCCCTTGCTCTCAAATAATTATTGTTGCTATACTGAACTCCACTTTCTGACATGTAGTTTTCCACTGAGAATTTGATTAGATGGCTCGTTGCAATTGAACAGCTTGAAGTTGACTTTGATCAGTTTTGGGATGTCCTCCCTGTGTGTTTTGTTCCTGCAGTTCCTATCCGATGATAAAATTGCAAGGTTGAGGAGGGAAATATTCTTTGTCTGTGGGTTCCAACATGATTAATTAGGGCAGTGTAGGAAGCACAGACCTTTCCCCAGATGGGTGGGTAGTGTGGGAGATGACGTGCTTCTGCTACGAAAGATAACGAATAAACAGAAGCAGAGGAAATTGAAACAACTGACAAAAGAACAGTGAATAACAGTCAGAGCAAAAAAAAATGAAGCAATTAAAGAGGCAATCAAATGTTCCAACATTTAGTGGCTACTAATAGTTACTCTTATTTCCTGGTAATTAACTGTTCATTAAATTTGCATCAATTACATCACAGTAATTTATCTTTCACTGAAGTTATCATTATTCAATGACCATGTGAGTGGTTTGCCCAGTGATGTCTGTCTACTTTTCTTCAAAATTAATTAACCACAAATACAGAAAAGTTAAGTGGAATTATGTGGTGTTGAAATGTAAGACATCTTCACTCTTCACGTGGTCAGCAATAAATGAATCAAACATTAAAAAATGTCTTCACCATATTCTAATTGTTAAAGAGTTATATAACATGGAAACAGGTCCCTGAGCCAAACTTGTCCATACTGGCTAACAACTTAGTCCTAATGCCTGCATTTGGCCCCTATCTGTCTGAACCTTTATACAGTACAATTGATAAATTGGTTAAGTTTGTCTTGTATACTGTCCATAACAATCAATTCATACAGCAGTGCCTTGAGAAATTACAAGGTAAAATGCTAACTGTGTACAGAATGAAGTGTTACAGCACAGAGAAACTACAGTGCAGGTAGACAATAAGACCATCAGACAATAAGACATAGAAGCAGAGTTAGGCCATTTGGCCCATCGTGTATGCTCCACCATTTCATGGTTGATTCAGTTTTCATCTCAGCCCCCGTCTCCTGCCTTCTTCCCATATCCCTTCATGCCCTGACCGATCAAGAATCTATCAACCTCTGCCTTAAATATACATAAAGGCTTGGCTCCACAGCTGTCTGAGACAATGAATTCCACAGATTCATCACTCTCTGGCTAAAGAAATCCATCCTCATCTCTATTCTAAAAGGATGTTCCTCTATTCTGAGGCTGTGTCCCCTGGTCTTAGACTTCCACACCACAGGAAACATCCTCTCCACATTCACTCTGTCAAGGCCTTTCACCAGTCGATAGATTTCAATGAGCTTACCTCTCTGTTACCTGTCACGTGAGTTTCTCATGAGCATGATGTAATTGTCTTCTGATAGTGGGGTGATGTGATGTCACGTGATGGCATGTCCCACTGGTATAAAAGGGGAGACAATAATTTGTTATGTAGTTGTTTGATTGGGAGTCACAGTCGGTGGTTATGTAATCGTAAATGGAGAGAGAGAGAGCGAAGAGATACCAGCATTGCGCGAACTCAAAGAATTGGGTAGGAATCAATGGTGTTCTGTGTGTATGAAGTGAATGACGTGAAATGTGGAACGCACGTTTGGTTAACCCTTGCATAGTCTCAGGTGTGTGTTGACCACCTCTGGCGGAAGGTCAATTGCTTTGAGAAATCTTATTCTTCGGGATCTTCAGAAAAGGCATTTATCAGCTGGGATCTGTGTCAGCAGTTTTCTCTTTTCTTCAAGGCTCAGCTCATCGCTGGTTCGGGAAGTCTCTCCTCTCAGTTACTTCATAAATCACGTGGACTTTTTAAACTACCACTTTAAGACTATGCTTGAATAAGCTCTGTTAAGAATTATCTCTAAGTTCGACTGTTTGATAACTATAGATGCATAACACTGTTAATTTCCATTTAAGTTAGTCATTTGTTTACTTTTCAATGTTTTTGAGTAGAGGTTATAAATTTTCGTCATTTATCTATAAAAACCTGACTCAATTTCATATCTACTGCTGCTCATGTGTAACGAAAAATGTGGGCTGGTCCAGATATGAACAAATTTAGAGCTTAATTGATTGTTTAATTATCGATCTGATTGGGAACGGGCAAATACCTGATTCCTTTTGGTTTGATTGCTTTGTGTGAATATCAGCAGCAATGGATATTGGGGAATTTCTGGCATTGCTAACTCTTGAGGTATTAGCAAAAGCAAAAAAGGGTGAAATACTGGAAATTGCTAAAGAACAGAAAATTACAGGGATAACATTGGCTATGACAAAGACAGTGATTCTGAGGAAAATCGCTGAGCACTATATAGCTATAAAGAGTTTGATGAAGAGGTGTTAGAGAAGTTTCCAGTAAGTAACCTTGAGATGCAGCTACATTTGGAACAAGTGAAATTCGAGAGATTTAAAATGGAGGTGGTGGAAAGAGAAGCAAATAAACAAAGGGAATTTGAAGGTTCGGATCATCGCTGGTTCATGAAGTCTCTCCTCTCAATTATTTCATAAATCACTTGGGCTTTTTAAACTACCACTTTAAGACTGTGCTTGAATAAGCTCTATTAAGAACTACGAGGGGTGATTGATAAGTTTGTGGCCTAAGGTAGGAGATAGGTTATACAGCTCTCATTGCATGCATATGCATATCAACTCTTTGAGTGATTATGCAGAGAGTTTGAAGTTAATAACCTCTCAGGGGTGATTGATAAATTTGTGGCCTAAGGTGGAAGTAGATGAGTTATTAACTTCAAACTTTCTGCGTAATCATTCAAAGAGTTGAACTGCATGTGCATGTAACGAGAGCTGTATAACTCATCTCCTTCTACCTTAGGCCACAAACTTATCAATCAGTTATCTGTGGACACTTTTTGGAGTCCCAAGGTCCATATGCTGTATGACTGCTGGACTAAGTATGTAAATGTAGGAGGGGACTATGTTGAAAAATAAATGTGCTAGGTTTTCTAAAATTGACTCCTTCGACCTTATGCCACAAACTTATCAGTCACCCCTCGTATCTCTAAGTTTGACTGTTTGACAACTATAGACGCATAACACTGTTTAAGTTAGTCGTTTGTTTACTTTTCAATGTTTTTGAGTAGAGGTTAATACATTTTCATTGTTTATTTATAAAAACCTTACTCAATTTCATATCTACTACTGCTGGTGCGTAACAGCTCATTCTTCTGAATTCTAGTGAATAGAGGCCCAGAGCCATCAAACACTCTTCATATGATAAGCCAATCCATATGGTAAATTGTAAGTTCAGTTTATTGTAATAGGAAACAATTCATTAGTTGCATGATTGTAGCATAACAGCTGAGCCTGGTGGTGAGTGATTGGAAACTTTTGTGTCTTCTGTTTGATAACAGGGGAAAGAGAGAGTCACCAAGGTGGATGTGATCTTCAGTTATGCTGGCTGCTTTATTGAAGCTGTAAGAACTATATGGGGAGGAGGCTGGATTCAGTGATGTGCCAAGCTGAGTCCACAGCTCTCTGCAGTTCCTTTCAGCCATACCAAGCATTGATGCATCTCAACCAGACGTTTTCTATGGTGTAGTAATAAAAGGAAAAGGTGGATAAGGGGACATGCAAAATGTCTTCAGCTTCCTGAGGAAGTAAAGGCATTATTGACTTTCCTTGACTATAGAATCAAAGTGGTTGTACCAGGACAGACTATTGGTAATTATAGTTGGTATTCTGGAAACTTGAGATAATCAACAGCATTCATATAGACAGGAGCATGTCAAAGGCCAGCTTTTCTATTTTGCTGACGGACAGGGAAAGACTGTTGTCATGACACCATGTCACTAGACTCTTTATCTCCATCCTGTGCTCTGATTCATCATTATTTGAGAAGTGGCCCACTATGGAGGTGTCATCTGTAAACTTGTAGATGGAATTTGAGCAGAATATAAACAGGCAGTTGTGAGTCCACAGGTTGTAGAGTTAGGGGGTTTGTAGGGCACAAGTGTAGAGAATAATTATGGTGGAGATATTGTTCCCAATCCTTAATGATTGAGTTCTTTTGGACAGGAAGTCAAAGATCCACCACCAGCAGTGCGTGAAAAGAACGTTCAAGATTTAAAAAGCAGAGCTTCAAGCCAGTTTTCTATGAGTTGGACAATCCACACCAGGGGTGCGTGAAAAGAGCTACTTTTTAATCAGGGCAATAATCGAGCTTTTGAAGGCAGAGCTTTGCAACAGTTTTTTTTCCAGATTTCAGCATTGACCAATCAGCAAGCACGCAGTGTGTTAATAGAGCTACCTTTCAGTCAGGTCCATGTTCACGATTTGAAAAGCAGAGCCTCAAGCCAGTTTTCTCTGAGTTGGGTAATACACACCAGGGGTGTGTGAGAAGAGCCACCTTTTAATCAGGATGGCGATGGAGATTCTGAAGGCAGAGTTTTGCGGCAGGTTTCTAAGTGGAAGAGTGACCAATCAACAAGAGGGATTCATTAGTAAGGGACTATTAGAATAATTCAAGTACAAGCAGAGCGGCCATTGTTCTTGAGTGTGCCAGTATTAAGAGTGACTTTGGCTCATCAGGCTTAGGCTTGGATGAGGTGGATTGTCCTGTAAGTGTGTGTATGTGTGTGTGTGTGTGTGTGTCTCTCTCTCTCTCTCTACCCCCCCCCCTCTCCCTCCTTCCCCCCCCCCCCCTCATCTATTAGTGCATAATATAGTGAGAATGGCTCCGGGGCAGTGTTTTGTTCTGTATGTGGGGTGTGGGATGTCTGGGTAACCTTAGTCTCCCAGATAATCACATATGCAACAGATTCACCGAGGTGCAGCTCCTGAGAGAACATATTAAGGAACTGGAAATGCAGCTCAGTGCCCTTTGCCTCATATGGGAGAATGAGGAGGTAATAGAAGGAACTGCAGGGAGGTGGTTTCTTCTAGCTTGCAAGAGACACCTAAATGGGTGACTGACAGGAGGAAGAGTAGAAATGAACAGCAGATGCAGAGTACACCTGTGGCCATTCCCCTCAATAATAAGTATATAATTTTAGATACTATTGAGGGGGGTGACCTACTGGGGGGTGGGGGGGAGCCACAGTGACTGGGTCTCTGGCACTGAGTCTGATGCTGTGGCTCAGAAGAGCAGAAAGGTGAAGAGGACTGTAGTATTGATAGGAGATTCCTTAGTCAGAGAAACAGAGACAATGTTCTGCGGGCGCAATAGACACCTGGATGGTATGTTGCCTCCTTGGTGTCAGGATCAGGAATGTCTTAGATTGTGTCCATGGTATCCTCAAGGGTGAGGATGAGCAGACAGAAGTCTTGGTACATATTAGCACCAATGACATAGGTAGATAAGGTGATGAGGTCCTCAAAAGAGATTTTAGGGAGCTAGATAGAAAGCTGAGCAACAGGAACTCCAGGGTAGTAATTTCTGGATTGCTGCCTTTTCCACATGCCAATGAAGGTTAGACTAGGATGATTTGGCAGGTGAATGCATTGCTGAGGAACTGTTGCAGGGGCAAAGACTCAGATTTATAGATCATTGGGGTTTCTTCTGCAGAAGGTATAACCTGTACAAAAAGGAATAAGTTACACTTGAACCTGAGGGAGTCCAATATCCCTGCAGGCAGGTTGGCTAGAGTTGTTTGGGTGGGTTTAAACTAATTTGGCAGTGGGATGGGAACTGAAGTGATAGTGCTGAAGATGAGGTAGTTAGCTTACAAACAGAAAGAATGTAAAGTGAGACTCCTAGCAAGGAGAGGCTGATGAGAGGGCAAAATTACAGTCAAATATATGAGTTGCAAAGAAAAAGGGGGACAAAATCAAAACAGGTGAATAAAGGACTAAAGGTGTTATATTTGAATATTTGCTGTATATGGAATAAGGTCGATGAACTTCTAGTACAGTGACAACCTGGCAGGTATGATGTTGTAGACTTCATTGAGTCATGGTTGAAAGAAAATTATAGCTGGGAGCTTAATATCCAAGTTTACTCATTGTATCAAAATGACAGGCAGGAAGGCAGAAGGGTTGGTGTGGCTCTGTTGATAAGAAATTGAATTTAGAAAGAAGTGACATAGGGTAGGATGGTGTTGAACCATTGTGGATAGAGCTAAGGAAATGTAAGGGTAAAAAGACCCAGATGGGAGTTATATACAGATCCCCAATCGATAGTAAGGGTGTGGTCTACAAGTTTCAATGGGAGATAGAAAATGCATACCAAATGGGCAATATTGCAACAGCCGTGGGGGATTTCAATATGCAGGTAGATTGGAAAATCAGGTTAGTGTGGGATTCCAAGAGGGGGAATTTCTAGAATGCCTACTAGATGACATTTCAGAGCAGCTCATGGTTGAACGCACTAAAGGATCAGCTATTCTGGATTGGATGTCATGCAATGAACTGGAATTGATTAAAGAGCTTAAGGTAAAAGAACCCCGAGGGTCAAGTGACTATAATATGATTGAATTCACCCTGAAATTTGAG
Source organism: Hemitrygon akajei (assembly GCF_048418815.1). Taxonomy (NCBI): domain Eukaryota; kingdom Metazoa; phylum Chordata; class Chondrichthyes; order Myliobatiformes; family Dasyatidae; genus Hemitrygon; species Hemitrygon akajei. Next base: position 107,451,168 of record NC_133134.1, read on the forward strand.
AGGCAAAGCTAAAGCCAGATGTATCAGTATTAAAGTGGGGTAAAGGGAATTACAGGGGCATGAAAAGGGATTTAGAAGGCACAGGCAACGAAGACAGCAGAGCAGCAATGGCTGGAATTTCTGAAAGCAATTCAGAAGGAACTGGACATATACATCCCAAAGAAGAAGTATTCTGAAGGCAAGATGACACAACTATGGCTAAAAAGGGAAGTTAAAGCCAACATAAAATCCAAAGAAAGAACACTAGATTCTTGAATCGTTCTAGAAGACTGGAAAATTGCAAATGACACTCTACTCTTTGAGAAGGAAGAGAGGAAATTATAGGCCATTTAGTCTGACCTCGGTGATTGGGAAGATGTTGGACTTTATTGTTAGGGATGTGATTTTGGGGTACTTGGAGGCACATGATAAAAAAGGTCACAGTCAGCATCGTTTCATCAAGGGAAGATCTTGCTTGACAAATCTGTTAGAATTCTTTGAAGAAACAACAAGCAGGATAGACAAAGGAGAATCAGTTGATATTGTATACTTGGGTTTGCAGAAGGCATTTGACAAGGTGCCACACACGAAGCTGCCAAAGAAGCTACAAACCCATGGTATTAGAGGAAAAAATCTAGCATGGATAAAGCAGTGGCTGATTGGCAGGAGGCAAGAGTGGGAATAAAAGGAACCTTTTCTGGTTGATTGCCACTGACTAGTAGTGTTGCACAGGGGTCTGTGTTGGGACCAATTATTTTTATGTTATATCTCAATTATTTGGATGATGGAATTGATGACTTTGTTGTAAAGTTTGCAGATGAAATGAAGATAGGTGGAGAGGCAGGTAGTTTTGAGGAAGTAGAGAGGCTGCAGAAGGATGAGACAGATTAAGACAATGATAAAAGAAATGGCAGATGGAATACAATGTCGAGAATTGTATGGTCATGCACTTTGATAGAAAATTTTAAATGGTTGAAAATTTGCTAACTGGAGAGAAAATACAAAAAAACTGAGGAACAAAGGGACTTGGGAATCTTTGTGCAGGATTCCCTAAAGGTTAATTTGCAGGTTGAGTCAGTAGTGAGGAAGGCAAATGTGATGTTAGCATTCATTTCAAGAGGACTAGAATATAAAAGCAAGGATGTAATGTTGACACTTTTTAAAGCACTAGTGAGGCCTCATGAAGTATTGTGAGCAGTTTTGGGCCCCTTATTTTAGACTACGAATAGAAGTAGAATTAGAAGGGGATGTGCTGAAAGTGGAGAGGGTTCAATGAAGGTTCACAAAAATGATTCCAGGAAGGAATGGACTGACATATGAAGACCGTTTAATGTCTCTGAGGCTATATTCACTAGAATTAGTTAATTCAGAGACATAGTTAATTCAGAAACAAAGGTTCTGAACTTAAAGAAGGGTAACTTTGAAGGTATGAGACGTGAATTAGCTAAGATAGACTGGCAAATGATACCTAAAGGGTTGACAGTGGATATGCAATGGCAAGCATTTAAAGATCGCATGGATGAACTACAACAATTGTTCATTCCAGTTTGGCAGAAGAATAAACCAGGGAAGGTAGTGCACCCGTGGCTGACAAGGGAAATTAGGGCTAGTATCAAGTCCAAAGAAGAAACATATAAATTAGCAAAAAAAAGTGGCACACCTGAGGACTGGGAGAAATTCAGAGACCAGCAGAGGAGGACAAAGGGCTTCATTAGGAAAGGGAAAAAAGATTATGAGAGAAAGCTGGCAGGGAACATAAAAACTGACTGTAAAAGCTTTTATAGATATGTGAAAAGAAAAAGATTGGTCAAGACAAATGTAGGTCCTTTACAGTCAGAAACAGTTGAATTGATCATAGGGAACAAAGACATGGCAGACCAATTGAATAACCTCTTTGGTTCTGTCTTCACTAAGGAGGACATAAATAATCTTCTGGAAATAGTAAGGGACTGAGGGTCTAGTGAGATGGAGGAACTGAGGGAAATACATGTTAGTAGGGAAGTGGTGTTAGGTAAATTGAAGGGATTAAAGGCAGATCAATCCCCAGGGCCAGATGGTCTGCATCCCAGAGTGTTTAGGGAGGTAGCCCAAGAGATAGTGGATACATTAGTGATAATTTTTCAAAACTCCTTAGATTCTAGATTAGTTCCTGAGGATTGGAGGGTGGCTAATGTAACCCCACTTTTTAAAAAAGGAGGGAGAGAGAAACCGGGAAGTTATAGACCGGTTAGTCTGACATCAGTGGTGGGGAAAATGCTAGAGTCGGTCATCAAAGATGTGATAACAGCACATTTGGAAAGAGGTGAAATCATCGGACAAAGTCAGCATGGATTTGTGTAAGGAAAATCATGTCTGACGAATCTTATAGAATTTTTTGAAGAAGTAACTAGTAGAGTGGATAGGGGAGAGCCAGTGGATGTGGTATATTTAGATTTTCAAAAGGCTTTTGACAAGGTCCCACACAGGAGATTAGTGTGCAAACGTAAAGCACACGGTATTGGGGGTAGGGTATTGATGTGGATAGAGAATTGGTTGGCAGACAGGAAGCAAAGGGTGGGAGTAAACGGGACCTTTTCAGAATGGTAGGCAGTGACTAGTGGGGTACCTCAAGGCTCAGTGCTGGGACCCCAGTTGTTTACAATATATATCAATGATTTAGATGAGGGAATTAAATGCAGCATCTCCAAGTTTGCGGATGACATGAAGCTGGGCAGCGGTGTTAGCTGTGAGGAGGATGTTAAGAGGATGCAGGGTGACTTGGATAGGTTAGGTGAGTGGGCAAATTCATGGCAGATGCAATTTAATGTGGATAAATGTGAGGTTATCCACTTTGGTTGCAAGAACAGGAAAACCGATTATTATCTGAATGATGGCCAATTAGGAAAAGGGGAGGTGCAACGAGACCTGGGTGTCATTGTACACCGGTCATTGAAGGTGGGCATGCAGGTACAGCAGGTGGTGAAAAAGACAAATGGTATGTTGGCATTCATAACAAAAGGATTTGAGTACAGGAGCAAGGAGATTCTAGTTAGAGGAAGTTAGATATGGCCCTTGTGGTTAAAGGGATCAGGGGGTATGGAGAGAAAGCAGATACAGGGTTCTGAGTTGGATGATCAGCCATGATCATACTGAATGGTGGTGCAGGCTTGAAGGGCCAAATGGGCTACTCCTGCACCTATTTTCTATGTCTCTATGATAGAATTCAGAAGAATGAGGGGTGACCTCATTGAAACCTATCAAATAGGCTGAAAGGACTTGATAGAGTGTTGGTGGACAGGGTGTTTCTTATGGTGGGAGAGTCTAAGACCAGAGAACTCAGAATCAGATCAGAGGAACATTCTTTTAGAATGGAGATGAGAAGGAACTTAGCCAGAGAGTGGTGAATCTGTGGAATTCATTGCCACAGGCAGCTGTGGAGGCCAAGTCTTTATTTATCTTTAAAGAACAGTCTGATAGATTCTTGATTTGTCCAGGCATGAAGGGATTTGGGAGGAAGGCAGGAGATTGGGGCTGAGAGAAAAAATGGATCTGCCATGATGAAATGGCAGAGCAGACCTAATGGGCCAAATGGCCTAATTCTGCCCCTATATTTTATGGACTTATGAACCCAGTTCAAAATGGAGCTGTTGAGTTGCTGGTTTAGCAGCTTTTAGATGAGTTGGAATTTTAGAATTGAAGATGGAACTATAGTCAATAAACAACAGTGTAATGTATTTTTTTACTGTCCAAATACTTCAAAGATCAGTGTCGGGTCAGGGAGATGACACCTGCCATAGATGTGTTTCAGCAGTAGGCAAATTGCAGTGGGCTGAGGTTGCCTGGGAGGCTGGAGTAGATACGTGCCATGACCAGCCTCTCAAAGCTCTTTATCATGATGGATATATCCAAGTACCTGTCCAAATGTTATTCTTGTACCAGCCTCTATAGCTTCCCCTGGCAGCTTATTTCATATACTCACCTCCCTTTGTTTGAAAAAGCTGCTCATAGGTCTCTTTCAAATGCTTTATCTCACAATGCCTCTGGTTTTAGACTCCCCTATCCTTGGAAAAGTAACAACTAGCTGAACCTGTTCAGCCTCACCCCATAACTAAAGTTAATCCAATCAACATCCTGGTGAATCTGTTCTGCACATCCTACCTATAAGCAGGCTGACCAAAACTGTACACAATACTCCAAATGTGGTCTTGCCATAAATTGTGCATCTGTAATATGACATTAACACTCCTGCACTCAGTGGCTCTTCCAATGAAGCTAACAGTGTCAAACACCTTCTTTACCCCCTGCCTACCTGAGTCACGTTCAAGGAAACATCACATGTTTACCCCTAGGACTCTCATTTCTACAACACTCCATAGCCCTAACATTTTCTATCTAGTCCTGTCCTGTATTACAGATTAAAATGAATCTGTGAAAAGCACTCATTACATCCCAAAATGACATAATTGTTCTGATGTCACTGTAATAATCCCAGTATGGACTTATACCTCATTTCTCTTCTTCACTTCATATTTAACTGTTTGTACAAGTCAAAGAAAAAGGTGTAACACTTGTCCTTGATGCCACAATAAAAGCAGAAAATGTTGGAAACACTCAGCAGGTCAGTCAGCATCCGTGGGTAGGGAATCAGAGTTAAAATTTCAGATATAAAATCTTTTGTCAGAACTGAGATGAAACAAGGTTGAGCTGAAATTACAGAGAAAGTGGCAAAGGATGGATATGGGGGAGAGTGAATGTTACTGAGCCCAGGGTTGCCATAGTGATAATCTGCAAATGAGACATCCGACATACGAGTTATTGAGGGTGGTAATAGGAAGGAAAGTTGCACCCTGTGGATCTGTAAGAACATGCACAGCAAGATTTGCTAATGGAGAGAGGAGAAACTGATCTGGTATCACAGATGGACTGGCCTTTACAGAAAGTAACTTAGCCAAAGTTAAACTTATAGAATTCAATATTGGGTCAGAAAACTGCAACATTCCCAGATGGAAGTTCCTCAAGCTTAATAGGTGCCTGGTTATAACAATGTCAGGAATTACAGACATGCGTGTCAGAGTGAGATTGAAAATTAAGGTAGCAGGCATTGAGGTGCTCAATGGTCCTCCTGCAGACTGTTCAGACTGAATGTACCAGCTCTGCTAAACAATCTCCCAATCTGTTTGCTTCCTCCTGGTTAGAGGAGACCGTATCATTTACACCAAATGCAGTAATGTTGGAAGTAGTACAACGTTGTAGTTGTTGTAGTAGTGCTTCACCTAGGAAAACTGCTTGGGCCCGTGGATAGTGGGAAAGAGAATGTGAAATGTGAAAGTTCTGTAAGGAAGTAATTCCTGAATCTGGAAGAGTCTACCAGGGAGTGCAAAGGGAACAAAACCATGAAAGGAATGAAAATATATCCACATTCTTATACTGAGTTTTGCCCCCCTTCCTTTCCAACCCTGATGAATGGCCTTGGCCCAAAATGTTGACTATTCATTCCCCTGCATAGATACTGCCAGACTTGCTGTTCCTCCAGTAATTTGTGTATTTCCAGCATCTGCAGAATCACCTATGTTTAAGGTGTGTCTTCTGATGAATTTTTGTTGAATGTGGCAGATTTTCGAATACCAGAGGGCATGCATTTAGAGGTGAAGGAGGGTGTTCGGAATCTGAACCAGGTTTACTATCACTGGCATATATCATGAAATTTGTCAGCAGTACATTGCAATACATAATAATAAAAATGATAAATTACAATAAGAAGAAAATTTAAGAAAAGAAAATTAAATTAAATAAATAGTGCAAAAAGAGAGAAACAAACACTGAGGTAGTGTTCCTGGGTTTGTCGTTCGCTCTGAAATCTAGTAGTAGAGGGGAAGAAGCTGTTCCTGAAATGTTTTTTGTGTGTCTTCAGGCTGCTGTACCTTCTCCTTGATGGTAGCAATGAAAGAGGCATGTCCTGGGTGACGGGATGAGGGGGGCACTTAATAATGGATGCTGCCTTTTTGAGGCATCAGCTTTTGAGGGTGTCCTGGATTCTGGTGAAGCTCGTGCCTATGGTGGAGTTGGTTGAATTTACAACATTCTGCAGCTTTTTACGATCCTGTGCACTGGATTCTCCATACCAACTGGTGGTGCAATCAATTAGAATGCTCACCACCATGTTACTGTGTTCGATATTGAGGGATAGAGTAGAGACATGCCCAGGGGCCTGCATAAGGATATTCAACTAAACTTTATTGATAATGCTGCTTGTACAATATGTGAATTACTTCCATGTGGGAGCAGCATAGGATTAACCCATTAACTACCACAATATCTCCCTATCATGAAAAAGAAAAACTAGGTTTGTACTTCTTGTCTATAGAACTGCATTGAAACTATAGTCACTGAAATTGAGTTACAGAGTTCACTTTGCCCATAGCATGTAACTTATGCTCCTTACATAAACATAAAAATTGCCAACATTATAACTGTCTTTTTCTTCATTTTTAATAGTCTCTCCCTGTTTTCCTCCATTTTTAACCAATTCTATTTTTTTAAACTGTCTCGTTTTGTGAAATGTTTTGAACTTTAGAACTCTATAAAAAAAACCACTAGATTTAATGGAGGTTAAGGTAGATTACCTGAACAGTCCAGTAAAGTGAATGAATTATTCTGCCTCTTTAGTCACTTGCTCTAAGCTAATAGGCTATGGAGTATATCTCTATGGTGGGACAGATAAATGATCTGATCTGGTAAAGGCTCCTGGAGGTGTTGGAGTGGATGGAGATTTTTGAACAGGTGTGTCCACCTCAGCTAAGTGGTCCTCGTCATAAGGATCAGGCCACTCTATTTCTTCCTCTACTGTTTGTGGACTTTGAAGGTGCAAGAGTGCATGCCTGTTCCACCTGATTTCACCTTGTGATGTTCTGATCACTAACGATTGTGGTGCATACTGTTGGACTATTGCTCCTTTGGTAAATTGGTCTGAAACTCTAAAAGCTTCACCACTCCTGAGCGGCGACAAAGATTTTGCTCTGTGTCTGAGATCATGCATGCTCTTCATTTTCTCATGCTGTGTAGTGTCAAAATTTCTCAATTTATCTAAGTCAGGTAAGTGAAGTTGAGAAGGGAAGGAAGAATGGGCAAACTTTTTTCTCAGTCTCTGGCCCACTGATGGGCTGTAGCCATTTGCGAGAGGTGTGGAGTGATAAGCTAACAGTGCTTTGTTGGGGTCTTTTGCCTTCAGTGGCAGATTTTCTGCTTCCCTGTTTGCCTGTGGGTACTGTGGACTGCATGTCTGGTGTTTGAACTGATAGTCCCTAGAAAAGGCTTTGGATACTGAGCAGCTGAATTGTGGACTATTGGCTGACACAAGTGTCTCTGGTATTCCATGGTGAGTGAACACAGCTTACAGGTGCTGAATAAGTGATGGTGAGAGTGCAGAGGACTGCTTGAGCACTTCGGCATTCTGTGAATAGTAATCCACAGCGAAAAGATATTTGTCTCTGTTCAGCTCAAGTATATCTGTGCCTGCAATTTGCTATGGGAAGTCTGAGAATTCTGTGTGACAGAAAGGTTCAGCATGACTTTTGTGCAGTTTTCTGCATGCTTCACATTGCTTTACATAATCTTCCAGCTGCGAGCTGAGACCAGGTCACCCCATGGATTGCCTTGCTCTTAGGCGAAATTTGTCCTTGGTGGATTTGACTGATGATTCTTGAATGCATAGAAGCAGGAGTGATGAGTCTGGAGCCCTTAAGCAGCAAACTGTCAAGAATGGTGAGTGTGTCTCTTTCAAGCCAGTAAGTTCTGAATCTGTAAGCTCCTTTTGGGACTGCTGGCCATCCATGCTCACAGTATTGCATGACCTTGCTGCAGATTTGATCCTTCTTTAACTTAGTGCCAATTTCACCCAGTCTATTCTGTAAAGCAGGAAAGTTTTCACATACCTGAGCTAAGTAGATGTTGGTATCTTCCATGAGGGTAGAGTCAGCTTCCGTCCACTCACTTTTGCATAGCATCCTCATCAGTGTTTGGTGTTGTGAAAGATTTGCCGGGGATATTTCCAATGTCACAACAGTATCGCATATTCCTCATTCTGAATCTTTGCAGAACATGGAGGTAAGTCATCTAAGTGTTTCGACCTGAGAAGACTGATAAGTGTCTTGTGATCTGTTTTTTTGTGCCTATTAAGTAATAGTGGAAGTGTTCACAAGCCCACGTGAGTGCCTATGTCTCCTTTTCGATTTGGGCATAATGCTGTTCCATAGGAGTCAGTGCTCTTGAAGCATATGCCACTGTGGCTTTGTGTGAGCACTCCCCAAGGCCAGTGAAAGAGGAGGCTGTGGAGACCTTGGTCACTTCAATCAGACAAAGAATGTCAATGTTGGTGCTTTGCTTTAAGTGATGAGAATGCCTGTTGTGTGTACCAAGTCCAAATGTTTCTCTGAGAGAGAAGGTCATGTAGTGGCTTTGTTTTCCTAGCCAAGTCTGGAATGGATTTTCCCAGCTGATTACCATGCGAAGGAAAATGCAAATTTTCAATACATTCATAGATTGTTCCATGCTTTGAACTGCTGCCACTTTGTCTGAATCTGGTTGCCCTCCCTCTGAGGATAGTTGGTGGCCCAAGAACTTCACCCTCAACTTTGCAACTTTGAATTTCTTTTTGTTCAGAGTGATTCCGGCCTGATTCGCTCTTATATCATGTTCCTCACTTGAGCCTCCAAAGTTGTGTGTATCACCCATGTGGCGGACTACTCCTTCCAGTCCCTCCAAAATTTGGTTCATCCTCATCTGAAAGAGTTTAGGGGCTGATGAGATGCCAAAATGGAGTCTCTTGAAGGTATAGCATCTGTCTGGTGTGATAAAGATTGTGAACTTCCTTGACTCAGGAGCTAAACAGATCTGCCATCTGTTTGCTAAATAACTTTGCTCTACTCAGCATACCCAATGTGTGCTCAACAAGGGCAGAATAAACTTCTCCGTCCTCACTGCATTATTCAATTTTGTTAGATCAACACAGAACCTCACTGTACCATCTGGCTTGGCAACAGGAAAAATTCCTGCACAGCAGTCAGTAGGTCCATCCACCCAAGTGTCTCCATTCTCTCAAGTTCAGCTTTGACTTTGTCCATCAATGAGACTGGTATATACCTCTCTGTGGAGAAAGAGAGTAGGGTGTCACTCCAGACCTCAGTTAGATAAGGTACTCTTATTTCAGTACCCTCAGGCTTGTGAACAACTCTGGGTAATTCTCCTGCACTGAACGTTGTTCAATGAACCCAACCTTGCAGCTTCTTGATGGCATGTCATCCCAGTAGTGGTGGGAAGAGATCCTGAACAACATAGACATCCTCTTTTAACTGCTTCTCGTTTTTACAGTGGGAAGTAGTAAGCATTCCTTTCACACTGAGCTTATGTTTTCATGGCCCCATGAGCAGTTTCTTTGTTGGGATTAGTGTAATGCCTGCTTTCTTCACCATTTTTATGGACAGACATTCAGGAATGGCTGTAACTTCTGCCTCAGTGAACATTTTGAATGTCATTGTCTCATTTTGCAACTGAACCATAGTACCCCAGCCTTGTGAATTTGAATGTGGAACTCCAAGGAAGCTTTGTCTTCGTATGAATCACGGTCCTCTTTGACCTCCTGAAGAACAGCTTTTGAGTGACCCTGGCTTTTATAATTGCCAACTCTATTGCATGGTAGCATTTCATTCCTTTTGCTGGACAGAACTCTTTGACTCACTTGCTTTTAGACATTTTACCTGCTCTTTGTTTCACATATCTGTTTTGTTTGAGATGTGCTCTACTATCTTTCTGTAGTCTTCCTGACTGCACCTTGTTTGTACTATTCTTTTTGTAGAGCTTCTAGCTTTATTCAACATTGTTTTCATGCCCGAGTTCTGCCTGTTGCTGATAAACATTCTCACTCTGTCTGACCATAGTAATAGCTTTCTCTAGTGTGAGATTTGCCTCAAACTGAAATCGCTCTGACAATTTGGTATTTAGTAGCCCGACAACAATCTTGTCTCTAATGATGTCATCTCTCAGATTTCCATATGCACAGTTGTCTGACAGGACGTGAAATCATTCACACTTTCATCTGGTTCCTGTTTTCTGGAGTTGAACTTTGTCCTCTTATGTATCAGATTTCACTTTCCTCTGAAATATTCTTTGAATTTGTCCTGCATTATTTTGTACCCCTTTTTCTGACCGTCTAGCAGTCCTAATTCACCAATGAGGTCATCTACTTTGTCACCCTTGCAGTACGTCACTGTACCTGCTTTATAGTCTTCTGAAGCCTGAGTGAGATTGCTTGCAACCCTAAATCTCTCAAAGCGTCTGAGTCATCTTGCAAAGTGCACTGGTTTAGAGTAATCAAATATTTCCGGGAAGTGGGGTGTAACTAGGTAAGTAGATGAAGGGGCTGTGGGTTTTTAAATCAGAGCAAGAGGTTGAGAGTGAAGGAGTAAGGAATCTTGGAGGGAAGCCTTTTTTTTACACTGCACGGAGAAAAGAGGCTAGATTGCACAGGTGTGTGACGTAGAGTGCCAAAGGTTTAAAAAGGAAAGGAATTTTCAACGGTCTCTTTTAAATCGGAGCAAGAGGCTGAGAGTGAAGGAGTAAGGAGTCATGGAGAGAAGTCATTTTTTTTTACACTGCTCAGGGAAAAGAGACTAGACTGTGCAGGTGCGTGACGTAGAGCACCAAAGGTTTAAAAAGGTGACCACCATATCCAGCGAGCAGCATTGAGAACAGGCGGTAGAGTGAGAGGGAGCAGAGTGGGACGGCTTTGGCTCAACAGGCAGAGGCGAGGGTAGGTTCTGGTAAGTTTTGTTTTATTTGTTTAGAGTAGAGAGAATGCCAGGCAGGATGTTGGAATGCTCCTCGTGCAGGACATGGGAAGTCAGGGAGACCTCCGGTGTCCCTGACAACGACACCTGCAGGAAGTGCATCCAGCTGCAGCTCCTAACAAACCATGTTAGGGAACTGGAGCAGGAGCGGAATGGCCTCCGGTTCATTCAGGAGAATGAGGAGTTTATAGATGGTAGCTTCAGGGAGGTAGTTACGCCAAAGGATCAGCGCACAGGTAATTGGGTTACAGTTAGGCGAGGGAAGGGGAAAGGGCAGGCAGAGCAGGGTTCCCCTGTGGCTACTCCCCTCAACAACTATTTGGATACTGTTGGGGGGGGTTGACTTACCTGAAACAAGCTGCGGTAGCCGGATCTCTGGCACTGAGTCTGGTACTGCAGTTCAAAAGGGAGGGTGGAAGAGGAGGAGAGCGGTAGTGATAGGGGACTCGATTGTTAATGTTCGTGATAGAGACTCACAGATGGTTTGTTGCCTCCCGGGTGCCAGGGCTAGGGATGTCTCTGATTGCGTGCAGGGTTTCAGATTTCAGGATCATTGGGACCTCTTCTGGGGCAGGTGGGACCTGTACAAGAGAGACGGGTTACACCTGAACTACAGGGGGACCAATATCCTTGCAGGGAGGTTTGTTAGTGCTATTGGGGAGGGGTTAAACTAGATTTGCAGGGGTATGGGAACAAGAGTGACAGAGCAGATAGTGGAGCGGGGGTGAAAATAAATTATGTTAAAAGTTGATGCAAAGTCACAAATAGAAGGCTTGTGTGTGGTGGTAATAATCTTCTGAGGTGTGTCTATTTCAATGCAAGGAGTACTGTGGGGAAGGCAGAGGAGCTGAGGGCATGAATTGACACAGGGAATTATGATGTTATAGCCATTAGTGAAACTTGGCTACAGGAGGGGCAGGACTGGCAGCTTAATGCTCGAGGGTTTAGATGTTTCAGTCATGATAGAGGCAGAGGGATGAAGGATGGGGGTTGGCATTGCTAGTCATGGAAAATGTTACAGCAGTGCTCAAGCAGGACAGATTAGAGGGCTTGTCTACCAAGGTCATATGGGTGGAGCTGAGAAACAGGAAAGGTATGACCACATTAATGGGGTTGTATTATAGACCACCCAATAGTCAGCAAGAATTTGAGGAGCAAATCTGCAGAGAGATAGCAGACAACTGCAGGAAACATAAAGTTGTGAGAGTAGGGGATTTTAATTTTCCACACATTGATTGGGACTCCCATACTGTTAAAGGTCTAGATGGGTTAGAGTTTGTAAAATGTGTTCAAGAAAGTTTTCTAAATCAATATATAGAGGTACCAACTAGAGAGGATGCAATATTAGATCTCTTATTAGGAAACGAGTTCGGACAGGTGATGGAAGAGTGTGTAGGAGAACACTTTGGTTCCAGTGATCATAACACCATTAGTTTCAACTTGATCATGGATAAAGATAGATCTGGTCCTTGGTTTGAGGTTCTAAACTGGCCAAATTTGAAGAAATGAGAAAGGATCTAAAAAGCGTGGATTGGGACAGGTTGTTCTCTGTTAAGGATGTGATTGGTAAGTGGGAGGCCTTCAAAGAAGAAATTTTGAAAGTTCAGAGTTTGTATGTTCCTATCAGGATTAAAGGCAAAGTGAATAAGAATAAGGAACCTTGGTTCTCGAGGGCTATAGGAACTCTGATAAAGAAGAAGAGAGAAATGTATAACATGTATAGGCAACAGGGAGAAAATAAGGTGCTTGAGGAGTATATAAAGTGCAAAAAAAACCTAAGAAAGAAATCAGGAGGGCTAAAAGACATGAGGTTGCTTTGGTAGTCAAGGTGAAGGATAATCCTATGAGCTTCTACAGGTATATTAAGAGCAAAAGGATAGTAAGGGATAAAATTGGTCCTGTTGAAGATCAAAGTGGTCGGTTATGTATAGAACCAAAAAAAATTGGGGAGATCTTAAATGGTTTTTTTGCATCTGTATTTACTAAAGAAACTGTCATGGAGTCTAGGGAAATAAGGCAAACAGGTCGTGAGGTCATGGAACCTCTACAGATTGAAAAGGAGAAGGTGCTTGTTGTCTTCAGGCAAATCAGAGTAGATAAATCTCCAGGATCTGACAGGGTATTCCCTCGGACCTTAAAGGAGACTAGTATTCAAATTGCAGGGGCCCTGGCAGATATATTCAAAATGTCGGTATCCACGGGTGAGGTGCCGAAGGATTGGAGGATAGCTCATGTTGTTCCGTTGTTTAAAAAAGACTCAAAAAGTAATCCAGGAAATTATAGACTAGGAAGTTTGACGTCAGTAATAGGTAAATTATTGGAAGGAATACTAAGAGATAGGATCTCCAAGTATTTGGATAGACAGGGACTTATTAGGGAGAGTCAACATGGCTTTGTGCATGGTAGGTCATGTTTAACCAATCTATTAGAATTTTTCAAGGAGGTTACCAGGAAAGTGGATGAAGGAAAGGCAGTGGATGTTGTCTAATTGGACTTCAGTAAGGCCTTTGACAAGGTCCCGCATGGGAGGTTAGTTAGGAAGATTCTGTTGCTAGGTATACATGGTGAGGTAGTAAATTTGAGTAGACATTGGCTCAATGGGAGAAGCCAGAGAGTGGTAGTGGAGGATTGCTTCTCTGAGTGGAGGCCTGTGACTAGTGGTGTGCCACAGGGATCAGTGCTGGGTCCATTGTTATTTTTCATCTATATCAATGATCTGGATGATAATGTGGTAAATTGGATCAGCAAATTTTCTGATGATACAAAGATTGGAGGTGTAGTGGACAGTGAGGAAGGTTTTCAAATCTTGCAGAGGGATTTGTATCAGCTGGAAAAATGAGCTGAACAATGGCAGATGGAGTTTAATGCAGACAAGTGTGAGGTATTGCACTTTGGAAGGACAAACCAAGGTAGAACATACAAAGTAAATGGTAGGACACTGAGGAGTGCAGTAGAACAGAGGGATCTGGGAATACAGATACATAATTCCCTAAAAGTGGTGTCACAAGTAGATAGGGTCATAAAGAGAGCTTTTGGTACATTGGCCTTTATAATTCAAAGTTATTCAAATTTATAATTGAATACAAGAGTTGGAATGTTATGGTGAGGTTGTATAAGACATTGGTGAGGCCAAATTTGGAGTATTGTGTGCAGTTTTGGTCACCTAATTACAGGAAGGATAATAAAAAGGTTGAAGGATTGCAGATAAGGTTTACAAGGATGTTGCCGGGACTTGAGAAACTGAGTTACAGAGAAAGGCTGAATAAGTTAGGACTTTATTCCCTGGAGCGTAGAAGAATGAGGGGAGATTTGATAGAGGTATATAAAATTATGATGGGTATAGATAGAGTGAATGCAAGCAGGCTTTTTCCATGGAGGCGAGGGGAGAAAAAAAACCAGAGGACATGAGTTAAAGGTGAAGGGGGAAAAGTTTAACGGGAACATTAGGGGGTGTTTCTTCACACAGAGAGTGGTGGGAGTGTGGAATGAGCTGCCAGATGAAGTGGTAAATGTGAGCTCACTTTTAACATTTAAGAAAAACTTGGACAGGTACATGGATGAGAGGAGTATGGAGGGATATGGGCCAGGTGCAGGTCAGTGGGATTAGGCAGAAAAATGGTTCCGCACAACCAAGAAGGGCTGAAGAGCCTGCTTCTGTGCTGTAATGTTCTATGGTTCTATGGGTATTTGCACTATTTTCCTGTTTGTTTGTTTTCTTATTATTTTAGTAATTTGGATACAAAGAATTTTTTTTCCCTCTCCCTGAGTGTTTGACTGACTTCTCTGCTGTGTCTGTGTCTCATGTGCACTTGCCCAGGCTAGTGCCCACAGATTATTACAATATATCAACTACTGGATGCAGCACAAAGGCTTTGCCTAGCAACCTGGCCAGGTCTCAGCTCTGTCTCATGATGCATTCAGTTAGCAACTTGCATAGGCAGTCCAGGCCAACAAGTCCCTGGACATCTCCCTCAAAAATATGCAAACTAGTACAGACTTACTGCAAATTCTTTCTTGTTGGGGGTCTCACTTTGTCTGTAGCACAAATTCATCGATGATCAACCAGTTCTGACACCATCCTGTGTTCAATATTAAGGGATAAAGCTGAGACACACTCAGAGGCCAGCATGCAGACTACAAACGAAATCTTATTGATGATGGTGCTTGTACAATATGTGAACTCCCCCCATGTGGGAGTGGCTAAGTGAGTGACACAGGATTAACTCATTTACTACCACACATACATTGTAGACATTTGCAAGTTTCTTTGGTGATATACCAAGTCTCCTGAAACTCCTAATGATATATAGCCACTGTTAAGCCTTCTTTGCAATTGCATCAATATATTGGGCTCAGGATAGATCCTCAGAGATGATGACACCTAAAAACTTGAAACTGCTCACTCTTTCCACTTCTGATCCCTTGATGAGGACTAGTGCATTTCCTTCAGCCTCCTTCCTGAAGTCCACAATGAATTCCTTGGTCTTACTGACATTGAGTGTAAGTTTATTGCTGCAACACCACTCAACCAGCTGACCTGTCTGGCTCCTGTACACTTTCTCATCACCTTCTGAAATTCTGCCAACAATAATTGCATCATCGGCAAATTTGTAGACGGCGTTCAATCTGTGCTTAGCCACACAGTCTTGGATTCATTTCCAAGAAGATGTGCATGTTAAGTTTGTTTATATGCTGTTATGGGTGTCTAAATTAATTGTCAGGGATGTTGGAAGCAAATATAATAGACGATGCTGGGAATGGACCATGTATAGACAGAAGGAATTAATTTAGTTTGGCACTTAATTACTAGTTTATTTAGTTCAGCAGAGCATCATGGACATTGGGTCAATTCCTATGATGTTTATACTGTATATCAATTCTATGTCTGTTCTATGTGCCTATGTAACTATATTATGATGGATAATCCATTAAATGCAAAGACAATTGGGAAAGGTAGGATAGGGGAATCACATTTTTCCTGTGTGGAAGAGGAGTAGGTGTGAGAACAGGAACGTAGGATGTAGATGAGATGCACTTGTGTCCACCAGTAGAGTGGAAGCTGTTGTTCAGGAGGCAGGAAGAAATTTCAGAACTCTGTGGGAAGTCTCATTGTCAGACAAATACAACAATGGAGAAACAAGAAGAACGTAGGCAGAAGAACCATGAAGGTACCTATGGGAATCTGTGAGATTGTAATAGATTTTTGTTGCCAGTCTATCTCCTGAACTGAGCTGGAAAGATCCAAAAAAGAAAGGGAAGAATCAGAAATGGATCAAGTGAAAATGAAAGCAAAGTGGAAATTGGCAGCCAAGGTAAGGAATTTTTTGAGTTCTGTATCCAAGCTATCACCAGTGCACTAAAACAATGTTGAGGGAGTTGACTCAGACAATTCTTCAAAAGAAAAAAAAATACACATTTCAGAAGAAAAACAAAGAGAAACAAGAAGTCTTTGCAAAAAAAAAGCTTGATCACTTGAAAAGTTTTTTTTTAAATTAACAACCTGTGTGTCAGCTTAACATCACTGGCATGGAAGTTATTAGGAAAAATCCCCAGGAACAGGAATTAAGATTACTTGGAATGGCAGAGACTGATAGAGTGAGCCCAGTATAGGGCTTTTATCAGGGGCTGTTCTTGCCTGATCAATCAATCAAGGCTCTGAAAAAAATATAAGTGTATTACAGTACACATGGTTTATATGGACTTCATTAAGTCTTTTGAAAATGTTCCACATTGGAGATTGGTCCAAAAGTTTAGTGTGTATGGGTTTGAGGGAAAATTGTGAAATTGGATCCAAACTTGACCTGCCAATGGGAGACACAGGATGCCATAGCTCAATAGTCACTTCAATTCAAACTATGATCGTAGATGATTGTTTCTGTGGTTTGGATTCCTGTCTCTAATAGTGCTTCAAAGGAACTGATGCCTGCATCATTGTTGTTGGTAAAGTACATGAACGATTCTGGTGTGGATAGAAATAAGATTAGATCAACTTATTGTGAAATATACCAGGATGGAATGAATTTCCTCATTTGCTTGAAGCTCACAGATTAATCAATGTACAGATCATGCAACACTACAGCAATAAATTGAACAATGGGCACAACACATTGGAATGGTGCAAAAAGAAATGCTGAAGTGACAGGAGATAGAATTGTGAGAACTTGGCAGCACCACTGGGAAGGGGATATGAAAGAAGTCTGATACCAGTGTGGAAGAAGCTGTTCCTGAGTCTGGGTGTCTTGGCTTTCAAACTACTATATCTTCTTCCTGAAGATAGAAAAGAAAAGAAGGGATTGGTTAGTCAGGCACACATCCTTGTTGATGCAACCACACACCATGAAGATGGAGTCAATAGAAGTTGATGAGATTATGATGAACTAGGCAATATTTACCACTCTCTTGGTTCTATTGTTCAAAAGCAGAACAGTTACCATACCAGGATGAAATGCAACCCATCAGCATACTTTCTATAACATATCTGTTGAACTTCTAGATAATCATCTAAATAACAAGCTAAATCTTATCAGCTACTAAAAAAAGTAAATAGACTGATACACCTTTTTGATCACTGCAACATCGTGAAGGAATAAAGTGAAGTTGCTGGTGATATACATGCCCAGGAATGTAAAGCATTTCTACCCTTCCCACCCATTTTAGAAACATTAAAAAAACTGTTTTCTTTGGTCAACAATCAGCTCGTCCATTTGATCACATGTAAAGCTTCATTTGTTGTTTTGACACCATGACATATGTTGCACATTTTTTTCCTGTAATGTCTCGTTATTGTTGATCACGATCAGTCAGTTCAGAGATGGCACGGAGTCTGGCAGAGTTGTTGACAATGTGGAGGGTAGCCTTACGCTAGAGTGTGATAGGTGTATTACTGATAATGTCTAAGAAATGGCAGATGCTGTTCAATTGTCTGTCACCTCAGTCAGGAAAGATATAATAGATCTGGAGAGAGTACAGGAGATTCACCAGGATGGTGCCTAGAATGAAGAGTTCAGTTATGAGGAGAGACTGGAGAGGCTAGTTCTGTGTTTGTTACCAGGTTTGGACATGGCCCACGTGTGGAGCGAGAGACACTGAAGCAGGTCGATAGTTCACAGACTTTAATACAAACAGTGTTAAAAGGACAATAAATAATAAACGTTGGGCCAAACAGGGCCGTTAACTAAAACTCTCAAAAGGAAAACGAAGCCTGCACTGTGGCTGAAAAGAACATCTAAATATTAAATGAATACCACTAGTCTTCAAAGTCTTGAACGTCCAATATCTCAGGGAAGGTCGAATACCAAACAGCAGCAAGGCGTTGCTATGCTCTGTCCAAGTCTCAACAAGCACTACGACAACAAGTATGGCATTAAATACTACCATCATGATTAAATAATAATTAGCTGACACGGGCAAATTCACAAATGCAATTGCCGTATCTACTGTGCTGCCGAATCTGTGGTTGTGACAGGGCCCCCTCTCTAGGCACAGCCCCTGAGGTGCCACAGTCCAAGATGTCCTTCGCTAGGATCCAAGTATGTACTTCTGGGCCATACCCTTCCCAGTCCACAAGGTACAGGACCTTACCATGTACCCGGCGAGATGCCAGGAGGCGCCACAGAGTAAAGACAAGGGAACCATCTACCAGGTGGGGAGGAGGGGGAGGTGGGGTGACTGGGGACAGGGGAGAGGTAGTAACGACTTGAGCTGGAAAACATGGAATACCGGGTGGATCTTCAATGATGCTGGCAGACGCAATCTATAGAACACTTTGTTGACAGCCTTTTCCATTACAAACAGTCCCACGTAGCGCGGTGCCAATTTCCATTCTCAACTTTCAGGATAAGATCCCTTGATGCCAGCCAGACCTCCTCGCCTGGTTTCAATGCACATTCCTGTCGACGGAGCCGATCAGACTGCCGGGAATGCTGTTTCTGGGCACGCAGCAGAGAAGCCCTGGCTCGTCTCCAGGTGCGCTTGTAGCGCTGGATCAACTGTTCAGCAGCAGGAGCTCCTATGTTGATCTCCTGATCAGGGAAGAGAGGGTGCTGGAATCCCTTCTGGCATTCAAAGGGAGACATATCGGTGAAGGATGACTGAAGGTTACTGTGGGCGATCGCTGCCCAAACCAATTGGGAGCTCCAGGACATGGGGTTGGAAGAGGCAGGGCAGAGCAGGGTTGTCTCCAACTCCTGGTTCACTCTCTCAGTCTGGTCATTAGATTGAGGGTGGAAGCCAGACGAGAGGCTGGCTGCGACTCCTATAAGAGAGTGGAAGGCTTTCCAAAAGCAGGAAGTGAACTGTAGTCCTCAATCAGACACTATGTCTTAATGTTCAGGCAGCAGCACTGAGAAACACTGAAGACCAGTCGGAGTTGAATGACCAGCCTGTGGATCATTTTTGACTGTGGCAAAAATGAATCATCAATCTCAAATTTGACACTGCTTGTTTTACAGCTTTGGGTGCTACCAAACAAGAAGGGGTCTGTTGTTCTTTCATGGATATCATAAAAAATTGGTTAATTTTCTTCCCCTGTCCAAAGGGGTATTTAATACAACTTCAGTCAAAAGTATGGAACTGGTATGGAACTTGAATTTGGTATGGAACTGGAAGCCAGGTATGCTACGATCAATAAGAGCAGCAGGGTTTCCATCTGAGAGAACAATAATGATCCAGTTGGATTTTAAGACAATTTTGTCGGCACATTCACACTCCACTTTCACTTTGTGTGATTTGAACTTGTGTTTTTCAGACTTCCTGGTCAGTAAGTCAGCTAGTGTGGTTTCATATGATCGGGTCATAGAAACACAGAAAACTTACAGCACAATACAGGCCATTCGGCCCACAAAGCTGCGCCAAACATGTCCTTACCTTAGAAATTACTAAGGGTTACCCATGGCCCTTTATTTTTCTGAGCTCCATGTACCTGTCCAGGAAGTCTCTTAAAAGACCCTATTGTATCCACCTCCATCACCATCGCTGGCAGCCCATTCCACACACCCACCACTCTCTGCGTAAAAAAACTTACCCTGACATCTCGTCTGTACCTGCTTCCAAGCACCTTAAAACTGTGCCCACTCATGCTAGCCATTTCAGCCCTGGGAAAAAGCTTCTGATTATCCACACGATCAATGCTTCTCATCATCTTATACACCTCTATCAGGTCACCTCTCATCCTCCGTTGCTCCAAGGAAAAAAGGCCAAGTTCACTCAACCTATTCTCATAAGACCTTCTCCCCAATCCAGGCAACATCCTTGTAAATCTCCTCTGCACCCTTTCTATGGTTCCACATCCTTCGTACAGTGAGGCGACCAGAACTGAGCACAGTACTCCAAGTGTGGTCTGACCACGGTCCTATATAGCTGCAACGTTACCTTTCAGCTCCTAAACTCAATCCCATGATTGATGAAGGCCAATGCACTGTATGTTTTCTTAACCACAGTGTCAACCTGCACAGCAGCTTTGAGTGTCCTTGGACTCGGACCCCAAGATCCCTCTGATCATCCACACTGCCAAGGGTCATAGAATGTTACAGCACAGAAACAGTACCTTCAGCCCATCTGGTCCATGCTCAAGTATTAATCTGCCTAGTCCCATTGGCCTGCACCCAGACCACAGCCCTCCATAACCCTTCCATCCATGTTCTGCACCTATCCAAATTTCCCTTCATTGTTGAAATCAAACCCACTTCGCTGACAGCTCATTCCACACTCTCACCACCCTCCCAGTGAAAAAAAAATTCTCCCTCATGTTCCCCTTAAACATTTCACCTTTCACTCTTAACCCACACCCTCTAGTTCTAGTCTCACCCAACCTCAGTGGAGAGAGCTTGCTTGTGTTTATCCTATCTATACCCCTTGTAAGGTTGTATACCTCTATCAACGCCAAGTGTTTAAGGCGTTCGTCTAGTGATCTGAAGTTCACTATTTCGAGCCTTGGCTGAGGCTTGCGTATGTGTCCTTGAGCAAGGCATTTATGCACACATTGCTCTGTGACGACACTGGTGCCAAGCTGTATGTGTCCTAATGCCCTTCCCTCAGACAACATTGGTGGCATTGAGAGGGGAGACTTGCAGCTTGGGCAACTGCCGGTCTTCCATAAAAAAATTTTGCCCAGGCTTGCGCCCTGGAAACTCTCCAAGGCGCAAATCCATGGTCTATCGAGACTAACAGAGGCCTACCGCTATCAAATCTCACCTCATTCTTCTACGCTTTAGGGAATAAGGTTCTATACTGTACAAGCTTTCCCTATAACTCAGGTTATACAGTATTTCCTGAATTCATTTCTTTGCCTTTGACAAAACAAAGAATATTTCTTCATGTTATTAGTGTTAGTAACTATACCTCCTGAACACCTTCTACCTTCTGCTGCCTTTTCTTCATTCAGTTCACTACTTAGAGTTTTGGAGTTGCCAGATCCCTTTAAATAGCATCTTCTTGAGGTTTTAATATTCCACAAGTGTAAGCAAGATTACTGCAAAATGAAAGTTTTGATTTGGGACTCTAATTAATAAATAATTATCAATTTCATATTTCTTTGTATGTATATTTTAGAGGAGTCCCCTGCTGGTGCTCTACCTAACAAGAGGCTTTTGTTACAGTAGGCAGCTTCTTATTCCTTCTGAACAATTATCCAATGAAGGTAACTACCCAGTAAACAAGTTGCAATGATATTCTTACTCTTTACTGAAGTCTAAATAAAAAGTTTTCTTCGGTTGCCTTCAATAAATAGTTACCATTGTGTCAGGCACTCAATGCATTCGTGATTCTTCGCTTTAATGAAACCAGTGGGATTGAAGGCTGTGAGTTGTGTATGTTGGACAATCACTTAGTGTATAATTTGTTCAGTATAACAGAAAAACGCTTACCAATTATTAAGGCCAATGCCATTGACCATCCTGCATTCAAGGTTACAATGATAAATAATTGTATGAAATCCCATACCCACAGTAAAATGTCGATCATAGAGAGGCAGAGCAATACAGCACAGATACAGGCTTTTCAGCCCAACTTTGAACAAACAGCCCGTCTCCATGACTCTGTGACTGCATGTTAGTGGGGGAATGGGATTTCCCAGACATTTTAGTTCCCCATTCCAGTTGAACACTAAGCCTTCTCCAATGCCAGGATGGACTAAATGCAAACTAGAGGATGAATGGGCAGGGGAAATCATGGAGAGAGTAATCCCTGTGGAATGCATCTCATCCCAGGCAGTCCTCACCTGCATTTCCTTCATTTCCTGGAGATATTCCCCCCTACCTCATCTTCCCTCCACCTTAACAGTGATAGAGTTTCTCTCTGTCCATACCTGCCACCCCGTGAGCCTCTGCATCCATTCTCTGCAATTTCCACCATGTTCAGTGGGATCCTACCACAGTCAGATCTTTACCTCCCCTTCACAACTCTGCTTTCGACAGGGATTATTCTCTCCATGATTCCCTTTTCCATTCATCCCTCTCCACTAATCTCCCTCCTGGCACTTAACTCTGCAAGCAGCAGAATGCTACACCTGCCTATTCGCCTCCACCCTCAACTTCAGTCAGGGCCCCAAACAGTCCTTCACCTGTGAAACTGCTGGGGTTGTCTACTGTATACAGTGCCCTCAATATGTCCTTCCCTGAAATGATGAGACCTAACATAGATTGGGAGACGGCTTTGTGGAGCATTTTTGCTCTATCTGCAAAAAGTTAGATTTCCCAGTGACCAACTATTTCAATTCCAATCCCCTTTCCTATTCCAACATGTTAGTCCATGGTTTCATCTACCGAGACAATGAGGCCACTCTCAGTTTAGAGGAGCGACCCATCACATTCCACATCGATACACTCTAACCTGATAGTATGAACATTGAATTATGTAACTTTCGGTAAATTGTCCCCTTCCCCTTCCCTCTTCTTCAATTCCTTATTTTGTCTCCCCTCTAGCCTCTTCTGCTCACCTACCTTTATCTCCCCTTGGCATCCCTCCTCCTTCGCTTTCTGAATGGTTCACTCTCCTCTCCTATCAGATTCCATTTTCTTCAGCCTTTTACCTTTTTTACCTATCACCTCCCAGCTTCTTACTTCATTCCCGCTCCTCCTGCCCACTTGGCTTCACCTGTCATGTTCTAGCTTGTACTCTTTCCCCTCCCCCCATCTTCTTATTCTGGACTCTTCCCCCTTCCTTTCCAGTCCTGATGAAGGGTCTCAGCACAAAACATTGACTATTTATTCATTTCCATAGATTCTGCCTAATCTGATGAGTTCCTCCAGCATTTTGTGTGTGTTGCTCACAGAAACTGCAGTATCCTATGGGCTTTGGTCTTGCTGTTTATGAAGGCGCATGTATAATAACTAACAAAACTTCTTTTATTGAAGGCAGTCAGCTCCCAACCAAGATCAAAGGCTGATAGAGCAAAGCTGTACTGAGGAATGAACGCTGGTCTTAACTATCCACTAACCCTTATTTATACAACACTTCTTCCCTTTCTTCTGAAACAATAACAAGTAAAATTAGTTTCAGTAATATTGGATTTATTGTTCTCATACCTTTGCTCCATCCACAAAAAGCGGGTTTCCCAGTGACCAACAAGACTATTATCTATAAACCTATATCCTCAGTAGACTACCTATGGGTGTGAAATTATACAATCAAACATTAACTATTTATATTTACACTACTGTAACATCTGTCAGCTACTTGTAAATATAAAATCCCACAACCATCTAATTAGTTACAGATATACTGTATATTATTCAAGTGTTTTCAGTTGGTCCACTGGTGGAAAAAGCTGCCTTTACTATGCTGTCATCTTGATCAGTGTACTTCTGGCTTTCAAAGATGGAGAAGAGTGATTTCTAGTTTCTATGGCAACTAATTTGGAGCTACTGCCCATGACTTTAGTTTGACTGTCTCTGTGTGCTACAGAATTGGTGTCTCTCAAGCACACTGGACCAGTAAGTGAGTTAAAAAAACAATCGCAGACACTAGAAATCCCAAAAAGAAATAGAAAATGCTGAAAATCCTTAGTACGTCAGGCAGCTTCTGTGCAATGAGAAACAGAGATAACATTTCATGTTTGAGATCCTCCATCAGATCTGGGAAATAAAGGAAAGAATTTCATTTTCAGAGATGGTGGGAGAGTGATGGAGAAGACAAACTGAATATCCCTGTAAGATGAGGTCTGATCACCTACCTACTTGAAAGATGTCAATCAGACTGAAAGAGTGCAGAGAAATTTACGAGCATGTTACCAGGACTTGAGAAACTAAGTTGCATAGGTTAGGACTATATGTCCTGGAGCGTAAGAGAATGATAGGAGATTTGATAGAGGTATGCAAAATTATGAGGGGTATAGATAATGTAAATGCAAGCAGGCATTTTCCGCTGAGGCTGGGTAAGACTAGAACTAGAGGTTGGGGGGGGGGGGGATTAAGGGTGAAAAGTGAAAAGTTTAAGCGGAACTTGAGGGGTAACTTCTTCACTCAGAGTTTGTGAGAGTGTAGAATGAAGTGCTAGCAGAAATAGCAGATACATGTTCACTTTCAACATTTAAGAGAAATTTAGTTATGTATGTGGGTTGGAGGAATATGGAGGGCTATGGTCTAGGTCATATATGTCAAACTCAAGGCCCGCGGTGGAATTATCTTTGGCCCGCGAGATAATATCTAATTACTATTAAAGCTGGCCCCAGTAATCGAAGCGCCTATGGCGTATGATATGGCTAATGCTGAGTTTATTCAGGTACCAGGTTTTCAGGGTTTTTAGTGTTTATTCGGCAGTCTTGCTCGGCAGCCTTGTTCATAAGAAACGGAATTTGTAAAGTGAAACACTTTGTAGTTATAGCAGAGACTGAGACACATGAGAGCAGGCTGAAAATACGGAGGCAACGAAAGCTGCGTTCGCACGCGTCTGACTGATCCGGCCCGCATGAAGCTGCATTTTGCTCAATCCAGCCCGTGACCTAAAATGAGTTTGACACCCCTGGTCTAGGTCAATAGGACTAAGCATCATAATAGTTTGAAATGCAGTAAATTAGCTGATGGACTCATATCTGTGCTTGAGTATTCCATGAATCTATGACTCAATGGCTATGATAATGGATGGATTTATGTGGCAATTACAGTCAGATTCTGTATATGTGTACGTTATGTTTTGCTAATAGAAGGTGAGTGTGACATGCTCAGCAGGACAGGCTGTATTAGTGGAGAGAGAAAAAAATTAGCTAAATTGGAAAACAGGTGACTGACAGAAATGGCCAATACTGACAATTACAGAAAGAAAATGTGAGTTAAATAAAGTTGGAGAATTTAATTTTGAGTTTTGAATTCTGAAAAGTACTCAGATGAAAGGTAAAGTGTTCTTTTTCTAGCTTGTATGGTGTGCCTTGGTA
This sequence comes from Hemitrygon akajei, assembly GCF_048418815.1. Lineage (NCBI taxonomy): Eukaryota > Metazoa > Chordata > Chondrichthyes > Myliobatiformes > Dasyatidae > Hemitrygon > Hemitrygon akajei. Next base: position 107,476,332 of record NC_133134.1, read on the forward strand.
AATTTCAGGAAGCCTTAGTAACAGAGATCAGAGTGGGAGTGAGATAGAGAATTGAAGTGTTAGGCAATGGGTAACTCCTGCTTTTGGCTTCTCCATTGTATAGGAGATCACATTATAATCACTGTACACAGTCAAATCAAATGTAATTATCATTCAACCATACAGCTAAGGGCCAACGTGCAGAATGTTCAAATTAGAAAGAAAACTTTCAAAATAATGAGCAAAGAATCATGTACACTCAAAGTAAAACAAGTAGTCCAAGACCCTGAGTGACAATGCCCAGTAATTGACGGTACAGTCTCCCAGCAACGTGCAGATGCATGCAATCCAGTCTATCTTTCCACCATTCGGATATGGAAGGGTGACACCAACTGGAGAGGCAGCCCCCAGAGGGGCATGGAGGTAATGTTGTAATGCTTTCATGTCTTCTCACCTGGTCTGCAGCAACAGGCAAGCCCGATTCCTGAGGCCTAATCCTCACCTCCACCGAGGCTACACAGCTTCCAAGTCATTTGTTGCCACCCCCCCCCCCCCCCCCCCAACAAGTCAATAGTGACTGGTCCTTGGCAAATTCCATTATCACTGTCCAACAGAGTCTTGCGATCACAAGTGCAATGTCTGAGACAAGCTCAAAATTTTAGCCCTCTCAAAATGAATGCTAACATTGGATTTGCCTTCCTTACCACTGACCCAACCTGCAAATTGACCTTAGGGAATCCTGCACAATTACTCCTAAGTCTCTATGCAATTTTGGATTTTTGAATCTTTTCCCTGTTTATAAAATAGTCTATGCTAGTGGTCACCAACCCATTGATCGTGATCGACTAGTTGATATTGGAGACTTTCCCAGTAGATCCTGAAAAAATCTGAAAAATAAATACACAAATACTGTTGAGAGATTGTTTCTGGGTTGCGGGGTTTTAGTTCCGTTCTTTCTGCCCAGTGCACATGCGTGTAGCTCCCCCGCACTACACAGTGTACTTCAGTGGTCCCCAACCACCGGGCCGGAGGAAACAATATCAGTCAACTGCACCTTTCCTCATTCCCTGTCACGCCCACTGTTGAACTTGAATACACGCAAGGTCATTACCCAAGCGCGTCAGGGATCACTGGTTGGCCTCGGGTAACCGGCTGGCGGGAAGTACCGATGCTACCGGCCTGGAGCGCGGACAGATAGGTGCCGCCTCTGAACCTGTTCAGCACACCGAATGTTCATGGGGAATCCAGTGCTAAAATATTTACAGACCTCATTCGGGCTCAGGGTTTCATAAGCAGCAGAACAGCTACCTCACTGCAATCTACTGAAACAAACTTTTGTCGGCCGATAGATCCTACAAGGTGGGGTGGGCACTCGTCCTAATGCACTCCTCGCTCGGTCGGTTGCTCTCTCCGGACTCTGACCGCCACGGCCCCGGTACGAGAACAGACGCACCTGGTCAAGGCAGCAGGCAGCGGGAGGCTGGAGTTTGGGCCCGGAGGCTGTCTAATGAGGAAATGAAGCCCTCAAAACTGCTTCGGTACCCTGTCCAAGCACACCACGCAGAAAGACAAATCCATTTGAGTTTTTTTTCCAGTGGAAAAAACGTGAACAAGCAGGACAGCAGCTGAGAGCGACGTCAACTAAATTGAGGAATAGACTGGACATAAGGAACCTGCTTCGAGTATCGCTATATTCCCAACACGTTTAACACCCACACCCATGCGAGAAAAAGGTGGTGACCCCTGGTGTTTATACATTATTTCTACCTCTGGGTTGTGAGGTTTTACCTCCGGTCTTTACTGCCCCGGTGAGCATGCGTGTAACTAATAGACTTCGAGTCGATCTTACCTTTCACTAAGGCTGAGGTAGGGGATCTTGGGCTTAAAAAGGTTGGTGACTATTAGCCTACACCGTTAATCCTTCTAATAAAGTGCATGACCATACACTTCGCTGAGCTATATTCCATCTGCCACTTTTTACCCATTCTCCCAATTTGTCTAAGTTCTTCTGCAGACTCCCTGCTTCCTCAACACTATCTTCCCCTCCACTTATCTTTGTATCATCTACAAACATGGCCACAAAGTCATTAATTTCATCATCCAAATCATTGATATATAACATGAAAGCAGTCCCAACACCAGTCCTGCAGAACACCACTAGTCACCAGCAACCAACCAGAAAAGGGCCCATTTATTCCAACATTTTGCCTCCAGCTAGTCAGCCAATCTTCTACCTATGCTAGTACATTCCCTGTAATACCATGGCTCTTATCTTGTTAAGCAGCCTCTTGTGAGGCACCTTCTAAAAATCTAAGTAAACAGCATCCACTGACTCTTCTTTGTCTACCCTGCCTATTATTTCCTCAAAGAATTCCAACAGATTTATCAGGCAAGATTTCCCTTGAAGGAACCATACAGATTTTGGTCTATTTTATCATGTGCCTCCAAGTATCCCAAAACCTCATTCTTAATAATTGACTCCATCCTCTTCCCAACCACTGAAGTTAGAGTAACTGGCCTGTATTTCCTTTCTTCTGACTCCCTCTCTTCTTTGCAATTTTCCAGCCCTCAGGTACCATTACAAAACATAGTGATTCTTGAAAGATCATTACTAATGTCCCCACAATCTCTTATGCTCCCTCTTTTAGAATGTTGGGGTGTAGACCATCTGGTCCAGGTGATATATCTACCTTCAGACCTATCAATTTCCTAAGCACCTTCTCCTTAGTAATAGCAACTAGACACACTTCTGCCCATGAGACGCTTGAACTTCTGGCATACTACTAGTGTCTTCCACAGTGAAGACTGACACAAAATACTTATTAAGTTCATCTGCCATTTCTTTATCCCCTATTACTACCTCTCCAGCATCATTTTCCAATTGTCTGATATCCACTCGTCTCCCCTTTACTCTTTATAAATGAAAAATGTTTTGGTATCATGTTATTGGCTAGCTTACTTCAGTTTTCCATCTTTTCTCTCTTTATTGCTTTTTTAGTTGCTTTCCATTGATTTTTAAAAGTTTCCCAATCCTCTAACTTCCCATTAATTTTTACTCTCATTTTCTTTTAAGCAGTCTCTGTCTTTGACTTCCCTTGTCAGCCATGGTTGTGTCTTCCTTCCTTTAGAATATTTCTTCATCTTTAGGGTATATCTATCCTGCACTTCCTAGTATTCCCTTCCAATCAACTTTGGCCAGCTCTTCCCTCATGCCTCTCTAATTCCCTTTACTTTCCTGTAAGACCGATACATCTAATGTTATCTTCTTGCTTTCGAACTATAGGGTGAATTCTATTATATTATGATCACTATCTTCCAAGGGTTCCTTTACCTGGTTCATTACACAGCAGCCAATTCCGAATTGCCTTTCCCAAAGAGTGTTCAACCACAAGCTACTCTGACAAGCAATCTCATAGGCATTGTCCAGATTCACTCCCTTGGGATCCAGCACCAACTTCTGTTGGGAGCAGACCCAAATGCAAGGCACAGACACTGAACTACCAAGAACAGGACTAGGCGTGAGAAGGAAGCAAGGAAAGTGGGGAAGAAAGGACGCTGACATGACACAGGCCCCGGACGAGACAACGATACCAGGCCTGGACTAGGACTTGACTAGGATAGTGGAAGCAGGACATGGAACTGGGAACTAGGAGCCTGGGCTTAGACTTTAAGCCAGAGACTGGACAAGGCTGACTCAGGCTCGGACCCTGGAACTAGGCGAGAACATGATGAGGCTTGGGTATGGACTCCGAGCCAGAGACCAGGCAAGGACCCAGAACCTAGGTCTTGACTCAGTCTCGGACTCCAGAGCTAGGCAAGGACAAGACGTAGCTACAGGATGAGGAGAGGCAACAGGACTGGACGTGAGACTCCTGGACAGGACAAGGGAACCCCAGTACCGGGCTGGGCAAGGTACTCCTGGGCTGGACAAGGTAAGAACACAAAGCCATGGCTTGGACAGGAAAAGGTTCTTGGACATGGCTAGTACTGTACGAGATCCCGAAGCCTTGACTTGGTTGAGGGAAAGACAGGAACACAGAGCCTTGGTCAAGGGAGAGACAGGAACGCAGGGCCTTGGTCAAGGGAGAGACAAGAACGCAGAGCCAGGACCTCTCCTTGCATACAGGACATAGGGCCAGGACTCATTACACAGAATGCAGAATACATTGAGACAGTTCTCAACACTAGGTAGCGGCAGACAGCTGGACCTACCTAGTGAAGGCATGGCCACAGACAGTTCACAACAATGAAAGACAGTTCCTTATATTGCTCCAGTGGTTGAACTTGACAGCAGTGAAGGCAAGGCTCCAGGCGAGGCGAGGCTAGGCTCCAGGAGGCAGGTGAAGGGAAGGGATACAGATGGGGGTTTGGACAGCAGCAATCCAGCAGCCAGAGGCTGAATCCTGAAGCTATTTATGAAGCCAGCCCAAACGAGAATCAGCTGCCTCAATAGAAACTGGGGAAACCCAGATAACATGGAATAAGGAACATAGACCAGACCGTGAACCGGAATGCAGATTTCATGGACCGGACCATGACAGCTTCATTTTCCAAATTTACCTGCACATTGAAATCTCCCATGACTATTGTCACATTACCTATTTTACATATCTTTTCTATCTCCCTTTATAATTTGTATCCCACATCCTAGATTCCGTTTGGAGGCCTGTACACAACTCCCATTAGTGTATATTTACCCTTGCAGTTTCTTAACTCTATCCACCAGGATTCTACATCTTCTGATCCTATGTCATCTCTTTCTAAGTATCTGATTTCATTTTTAGCCAATAGAGCCTCCCTGCCTCCTCGGCCTACCTGCCTGCCCTTTCAATACAATCCCAAGGCGCAAGGTGGCAGGCCCTGATAGAAAACCTGGTACGGCTCTTAAAACTTGTACCAACCAACTGGCGGGTGTATTCAAAGATATTTTCAATCTCCCACTGCTATGGATCAGAAGTTCCCACTTGCTTCAAACGGGCAACAATTATACAAGTGTCCAAGAAGGTTACTGTATGTTAAACACAAAGTGCACTGCAGATGCTGTGGTCAAATCAAGACGTACAAAAAAGTTGGATGAACTCAGCAGGTCGGGCAGCATCCGTTGAAAGAAGCAGTCAACGTTTCGGGTCGAAACCCTTTGTCAGGACTAAAGAAAGAGGGGGCAGGGGCCCTATAAAGAAGGTGGGGAAAGGGTGGAAAACCAATCAGAGGAAAGATCAAGGGGTGGGGGAGGGGAAGCAGGGGGGATAGGCAGGAGAGGTGAAGAAGGAATCTAAGGGGAAAGCACTATGGGTAGTAGAAGAAGGCAGAGTCATGAGAGGTGATAGGCAGCTAGAAGAGGAGACAGAATAGAGGTGTGATGGGGAAGGGAGAGGGAGGGAATTACTGGAAATTGGAGAATTCGATGTTCATAGCAAGGGGCTGGAGACTACCCAGACGGTATATGAGATGTTGTTCCTCCAACCGAAGTTTGGCCTCATCATGGCAGTAGAGGAGGCCATGTACGGACATATCCGAATGGGAATGAGAGGGAAAGTTGAAGTGAGTGGCAACCGGGAGATCCTGTCTGTTGTGGCGGACGAAGCGTTCCCCCAATCTGCGTCGGGTCTCACTGATGTAGAGGAGGCCTGTATGCTGCTTTAACAACTATCGTCCAGTAGCAGTCACATCTATGGGGATGAAATACTTTGAGAGTTTGGTCATGGCTAGAATCAACTCCTGCCTCAGAAGGTACTTTAACCTACAATAATTTACTTATCATGACAATAGGATGCAATCTCAATGGCAATCTCTCCTGGACAATACAAATATCTATGTCAAGCTGCTGTTCAATGACGCTAGCTCAGTGTTAAACACCATCAATCCTACAGTCCTGATCAAAAATCTACAGAATCTGTGCCTCCCTTTGCAATTGGAACCTTGACTTCCTAAATGCTCAATTCTGCATAATGGAAAATTATGCCTCAATAAAGCAGCTGGCATAATCAATGAATGCACTCCGAACATTCTATGTTCTCCCTCTGCCATTGGGAAGAAGGTAAAATAAAGCCTGCAAACGCGTACCACCACACTCAAGGATACTTTCTATACCTTTGGTAAACGATTATTCAATGTTCCACTTGTATGATAAGATGAACTTGACCTCACAATTTACCTCATTATGACTTTACAATTTATTGGTTACAGCATTTTCTTTGTAGTTTTTACACTGTATCCTGCATTGTTATTGTTTAGCCTTGCTTTACCTTCTTACACTCTGTAATGTTTTTGATCTGTATGAACGTTATGCAAAAAAAACATATATCTCAGTACATGTGATAATAATAAACCAATCATAAATCGACCAAGGTCTACAACAGACCAAAAATGTAGCAGCAATACACATATTTCCTGTTACTTTCCTTATCAACAACTTAGCCTTAAGATTAGAACATGGAAATCTACAGCACATTACAGGCCCTTTGGCCCACAATGCTGTGCCGACCATGTAACCTACTCTAGAAACTGCCTAGAATTTCCCTACCACATAGCCCTCTGTTTTGCTAAGCTCCATGTACCTATCTAAGAGTCTCTTAAAAGACTCGACTGTATTTGCTTCTACCACTTTCACTGGCAGTGCACAACACGCACCCACCACTCTCTGTGTAACAAACTTACCCCTGATTGCCCCCTTCTACCTACTTCCAAGCACCTTAAAACTATACCCCCTCGTGTTAGACATTTCAGCCCTGGAAAAAGCCTCTGACTATCCACAGGATCAAAGCCTCTCATCATCTTAAATACCTCAATCAGGTCACCTCTCATCCTCCGTTGTTCTAAGGAACAAAGGGCAAGTTCACTCAACCTATTTTCATAAGACATGCTCTCCAATCCAGGCAACATCCTTGTCAATCTCCTCTGCTCTCTCTCTATAGTATCTACATCCTTCCTGTAGTGAGGTGACCAGAACTGAACACAGTACTCCAAGTAGGGTCTGACTAAGGTTATATATAGCTGTAACATTACCTCACTTGTCACTTGTGGGTTTAGTAAAGATTCATTCAATATCTTGTTTCCAGCTTTTCATTATATGATTCTGTTTTGTGTACAACACCGCAGCAGGACCGCTCCTTTACTCTTGTGGTGAATGAGGAGAGTTGTCTAAGCCAACAGTTAATGTCTACAGGCTCTTGCACCACGTGCAGCTTGCCAGTCGTTTGACACTTCCATCAACTGGCTGGGTTGAGTCAGTGTGAAATGATTTAGTGAATGAGACAAACAAATTGGAAGCCTAGGTATTCCTACACCAGGTGCCATCTGCCCAGTCACAGCAGAGCCACTTTACACAAATATAAGACGTAAGCTGTTTATGTTGCATGTTAACCTATGAATGATGGATTCTTATGACAGCAAAACAAACTGTGTGTGAAGAAGAGTCATTACTCATTTGTCCAATGTGAGAAATAGGTACAGGTGGTGAGCATTGATGCACAACGTGCTAAAAGAAGATGTATGTTTCTACAAACAATTCATGCAATGTGGTTTCTAGTTAATATGAGCTGTGGTCTCCCTGCACATAGACACCTCTTTGCTTCTTACCATTTCTCTCTTGGGATTTCGACCGCATTCAGCTGAACAGCCTGGAAAAGTGTTCATTTTGCAGCCTATGTGAAGTGTGTTTAAAGTGGAATCATCCAGACTCAATTAATTTAAACTTCCCTTTCCCATCAGCATCACAGTTGATTGGCAATAGTCGGCATATCCTTGATGAAATTTAACTTTTGACCAATGAAGCACTCAAGTTATTCAGTAGAAAGCGGAATGTGATGAAATGTAATGCAGCGTTGAAAGGGGCAGTTGCAGTGTGGCTGAAGAGCTTTAGAAGGGAAAGGGGACAGCAGGGCAAAGAGATCTAACAAAGATCAAAGCTCTTCAGGCTCTCAATTACTAATAGGCAAATTTGCACCTTCTGGCTAGTCCCCAATGTTAAATTTCCTCTTCTGATTCACACAAAGCCGAGATCTCAGACAAGTTTTCAGTGCTTTATCTCACAGTCATTGTCTTTCTTCCTCTTTTCTTTCTCGCTCTCTCTCTCTCTCTCTCTCTCACACACACACACACACACACACACACACACACACACACACACACACACACACACACACACACACACACACACACACACACACACACACACACACACACACACACACACACACACACACACACACACACACACCTCTTTTGTCCACAATTGTTTAAACATGTCAAACATTAATGCCCCACTCCTCTTCCTTAGGACACTAAAAGGGTTCCGATGAGTTATCACTGGGGTTATCTTATTTTACTTAATTGAACCTGTTCTTCGCGACCACAGAACAGTACAGCACATGACCAGTCATTCAACTCACAATGCTGTAACAAACTATTTAAGTTAGTAATTAAATGCCTAACTAGACAAGTCCTTTTTGCCAACACAGAAGTGCATATCCCTCCATTTTCTGAATATCCGTGCACCTATCTAAGAGCCTCCAACATGGTTCGGTTGTATTTTCCCCCACCCCCATGTTTAGCAGAATATTCCAGGCACATGCCACTCTGTGTAAAAAATAAACTTGTCCTACCCATTTCCTTTGAACAACCCTCTCATCCCTAGTATTAAACATTTCGACCCTGGGAAAAATGATATTGGCTTTCAACTCCAGATATGCTTCTTATGGTCTTATAAACTTACATAAGTCTTGCCTCTGCTGCTTCACCGAAGTCATCCCAAGTTTTTGTTTCCCATTGCAGGATTTGGCAGATTATATTTCCTAAACTGTGTATACCAACCCAATACAGAGTGAAATGGGCTGCACAGGAAGTCCCTCAGTACCAGTCCTCTTCTGATGTTTGCATCTCTCAGTGCAGGCTGCAGTGACATTATATTTCCCTGGTCCAGGTTTTCCTTTTCCAGCTAAATAATTGAAAGCCTATAGGAAAATGATTTAATAGCAGAGAACTTCAGTAAAACATTCAAGGTTCTATTGTGTCCCACCTCAGCCTCTGGCTGCAGATTGTTTAGCCTCTCCTTAAAGGCCATAAATGCTATCTGAACCAAGTAACTTCCTGGTAAACCTGCTCTGCATGTTCTACAACATTTCTTAAATAGGACCACCAGAAATAAATGCAATTTTCCAGAGTTTTATACTGTAAAGCTGCAACAAAATTTCCTGACTCTTGAACTAATTGACTCAACTAATAATTTGTTCTCATCGAGAGTGTAGTGTAAATTTCACCTGGTGGGTATTGTTGCATTAGATTTGTCTGGGATAACTACAAGTCTTGAGTTTGGATCACTGAAGTTTTAAAAGAGAGCTTTTTTAACACAGTCAGGTTTAAAAATGGTGTGATAATAAAATAATGCATGGATTCTGAGAAATGACCAGAAAAGTCATAGGTATATGATATCACAGCCTAGCATTTTCAGCCCTCTTTCACTTCTACCTAAGATCTTCCAGCTTCCAGCATTATTTCCACTCTTCGCATCCCTCATCTGCCTGTCATTCCCTTCACTTGCATCGGCCCAGCACCTGACAGCTCTGGCTCCATTGCTTCCCGTTTAAAATGGCAATACTGAAGATGGACGACAGCTTACTTGTAGTTCAAAAGGCAAGAAATACATCAAAAAACATGATTACCAACACCTTTTTTAAGGCACATTGTTGTAAACTATCACCGCAAACAGTGAAGAGGTGAGCGGGGGCTAAGCTGACTCAAGGGATGAGCCGTGTTGGTGCGTTGCAGAGTCAGAGCGTGATGCGTTCGAGACGAAGTCACAAAAGGAGATGGTGTCGATGTCGGAGACTAAGCTGGAGGGAGCTACTTGGAGAGGAATCGAAACGGAGGAGTTTCGGTGCCCATCCACCTAAATTGGGTGTGATGCTAGATTGCTCTAAGCATCAAGTCAATTTGGAGAGATCGAGAACAGCTTTGGGATGGGCAGTGAGGTTTAGACCCAAAGCGTATCGCTGCGGTGGGGCTTGTATCCTAATGCGAGGCATGATCAGGTGTTTGGACAATTTAAATGCTGGCCCAGATATACTTTTGGAAAGACATGGTGTTGGGATCAGAGGTGAGAGCCGGGCCAATTTCGCTCACTCTTCCATAATATACACTCCTTTAATGGTGCTGAGGCTGTAAGACTGCTCCAGCTGAGGTGCTTCATGTCTGCAAACTTTGCAGCAATTTGCCTGCTATATGATGAAGTGAAACCAAGGCTTTGGGCCTACTCCAGCTGATCTGGTGATTGGGATCTATGGACTCCATTTGGTTCAGAATACTCTTGCTTGTTTCTATTGTTTGCATGATCTGTGTGTTTTTCCTATCTCTGTACATTGGGTGTTGGACTTTCTTATAATTAGGGTCTTTCGAGTTTCTTGCTTTGTGGCTGCCTGGAAGCAGACAAATCTAAGGTTGTATAATTTATACATTTCTTTGAATCCTTGGAATCCCCTCTCTTCTTGATGTTAGCTATATTGTTTCAGTCCAGGTGAGGGATCTCAACCCAAAATGCTGACTGTTCATTTTTCTCATAAGTGGAGCCCAACCTGTTGAATTCATAGAAACATAGAAAATAGGTGCAGGAGTAGGCCATTCGGCCCTTTGAGCCTGCACCGCCATTCAGTATGATCATGGCTGATCATCCAACTCAGATCCCTGTACCTGCTTTCTCTCCATACCCCCGATCCCTATAGCCACAAGGGCCATATCTAACTTCCTCTTAAATATAGCCAATGAACCGGCCTCAACTGTTTCCTATGGCAGAGAATTCCACAGATTCACCACTCTCTGTATGAAGAAGCTTTTCCTCATCTCGGTCCTAAAAGGCTTCCCCTTTATCCTTAAACTGTGACCCCTCGTTCTGGACTTCCCCAACATCAGAAACAATCTTCCTGCATCTAGCCTGTCCAATCTCTTTAGAATTTTATACGTTTCAATAAGATCCCACCTCAATCTTCTAAATTCCAGTGAGTATAATCCTAGTCGATCCAGTCTCTCTTCATATGAAAGTCCTGCCATCCCAGGAATCAATCTGGTGAACCTTCTCTGTACTCCCTCTGTGGCAAGAATGTCTTTCCTCAGATTAGGGGACCAATACTGCACACAATATTCTAGGTGCGGTCTCACCAAGGCCTTGTACAACTGCAGTAGAACCTCCCTGCTCCTGTACGCAAATCCTTTTGCTATGAATGCCAACATACCATTTGCCTTTTTCACCACCTGCTGTACCTACATGCCCACCTTCAATGACTGGTGTACAATGACACCCAGGTTTTGTTGCATCTCCCCTTTTCCTAATCGGCCACCATTCAGATAATAATCTGTTTTCCTGTTCTTGCAGCCGAAGTGGATAATCTCACATTTATCCACATTAAATTGCATCTGCCATGAATTTGCCCACTCACCTAACCTATCCAAGTCACCCTGCATCCTCTTAGCATCCTCCTCACAGCTAACACCGCTACCCAGCTTCATGTCATCCGCAAACTTGGAGATGCTGCATTTAATTCCCTCATCTAAATCATTAATATATATTGTAAACAACTGGGGTCCCAGCACTGAGCCTTGCGGTACCCCGCTAGTCACTGCCTGCCATTCTGAAAAGGTCCCATTTACTCCCACTCTTTGCTTCCTGTCTGCCAACCAATTCTCTATCCACATCAATACCATACCCCCAATACCATGTGCTTTAAGTTTGCACACTAATCTCCTGTGTGGGACCTTGTCAAAAGCCTTTTGAAAATCTAAATATACCACATCCACTGGCTCTCCCCATCCACTCTATTAGTTACATCTTCAGAAAATTCTATAAGATTCGTCAGACATGATTTTCCATTCACAAATCCATGCTGACTTTGATGATTTCACCTCTTTCCAAATGTGCTGTTATCACATCTTTGATAACCGACTCTAGCATTTTCCCCACCACCGATGTCAGACTAACCGTTCTATAATTCCCCGGTTTCTCTCTCCCTCCTTTTTTAAAAAGTAGGGTTACATTAGCCACCCTCCAATCCTCAGGAACTAATCCAGAATCTAAGGAGTTTTGAAAAATTATCACTAATGCATCCACTATTTCTTGGGCTACTTCCTTAAGCACTCTGGGATGCAGACCATCTGGCCCTAGAGATTTATCTGCCTTTAATCCCTTCAATTTACCTAACACCACTTCCCTACTAACACGTATTTCCCTCAGTTCCTCCATCTCACTAGACCCTCGGTCCCTTACTATTTCTGGAAGATTATTTATGTCCTCCTTAGTGAAGACAGAACCAAAGAGGTTATTCAATTGGTCTGCCATGTCTTTGTTCCCTATGATCAATTCACCTGTTTCTGACTGTAAAGGACCTACATTTGTCTTGACCAATCTTTGTCTTTTCACGTATCTATAAAAGCTTTTACAGTCAGTTTTTATGTTCCCTGCCAGCTTTCTCTCATAATCTTTTTTCCCTTTCCTAATTAAGCCCTTTGTCCTCCTCTGCTGGTCTCTGAATTTCTCCCAGTCCTCAGGTGTGCTGCTTTTTTTTGCTAATTTATATGTTTCTACTTTGGACTTGATACTATCCCTAATTTCCCTTGTCCCTTGTCATTCCTTCAATGTCTTATTTGTTGCTGAGGAAATAAATGTTTTTAGATATGTAGTAGAGGCAATCCATGCAGCTCCAATTGACCACTTTTCAAAGGAACTAGCTCAATATTAGATGGGGGATTTGTAGCAAAATTTTCTCTGGAAAACTAGACACGATCTTCATTGTTAACACATCACAGGAAGGGTCAGGAAAATTATGTGTACCTTTGATGGAGTGGGTTTCATGGGAATAAGTGATTTATTTTTGAGCCAAATACATTTATAGACTAATAGTCAATGTTTAGAACATAGAAGCCCAATACAGGCCTTTCAGCCCACAATGCTGTGTCGAACATGTACTTACTTTAGAAATTACCTAGGGTTACCCTTAGCCCTATTTTTCTTAGGTCCATGGTTGTTTTACAAAGAGTCATAGATACCTGGAACGACGAAGGGATGTGTTAAAGAGACACTTAGTCATGCAAGTGAGCAGACAGGAGAATCATTTCAAATTAACTGGCCTTTCCTCAGAACCTATACTGGTTTTCTGAAATTGTTCAACTCAACATGGAATGGCACACTGGTAAATTGGTTTATTATTGTCACATGTACTGAGGTACAGTAGAAAACTGTATGCCATTCATACAGGTTTTTTCCTCACAGTGCATTGAGGTAGTATAAGGGAAAACAATATTAGAAAGTAGAACAAAACATTACAGAGACAGTGTGGTGCAGGCAGGCAATGAGGTGCAAGGCCATAATGAGGGAGCTTGTGAGGTCAAAAGTCCATTCTAGGAGACTGTTAAATAGTCTTATTACAGTAGGACAGAAGCTGTCTCTGAGGTTGATAGTATGCATCTTTTGTCTGATAGACATGGGAAGAGGGGAGAATGACTGGAATGGGTGAGGTGTTTGAATATGCTAATATCCTTTAATCAGGGACCACTGTGTACTTTGCTTCACTGCTCTCCACAAACACAGGACAGCTCAATCTTTTAAAGGCAAAGAAGGTGGAGAATGCTTTATGATGAACTCAGCGTGGTGTACATACAGTATGGTGCTGTATTTCTACTCCCAACATACAGACAGAGACTGTATAGGACTGCAGTACTGGTCAAGGGAGGTGGAGGAGAGCTTACAGGACTGTTTTGAGTCAGTGGACTGAACAATATTCAGGGATTCAACTTTGAGTCTGAATGAATGTGCTACAGATAGATAGATACTTCATTGATCCCAAAGGAAATTACAGTGTCACAGTAACATCACATGTGCACAAATTTACAAGTATTAGAAGAGAAGTAAGAAGGAATAAAAAATAAGTTACCTTAGAAATAAGATGTCCAAGATTTACAAGTCAAAGATTACAAGATTTACAAGATTTCCAAATACACATTGATAAGATGGTAGTTGTAAGACAGTAACAGTGTGCATTCACACTGTCCAGATAAGAAGTGATGCTAGCATTGCACAGTATTACACAGGATGTCCGTGATAACAGGGTATGGTAAACAGAGCTAAACAGAAATTAATAACAGTTTTACAGAAAGGAGTCATCACTTCCCTGGCTGTAGGTTGACTCATTATAGAGCCTAATGACCGAGGATAAGAATGACCTCATATAGTACTCTTTGGAACATCGCAGTTGTCTCAGTCTATTACTGAAAGTGCTCCTCTGTTCAGTCAAGGTGGCATGCAGAGGGTGGGAAACATTGTCCAGAATTGCCAGGATTTTCCGTTGGGTCCTTTGTTCTACCACAGTCTCCAGTGTGCCCAGCTTGACTCCTATAACAGAGCCAGGCTTTCTAATCAGTTTATTGAGCCTGTTGGCATCAACACCTGTGTGGATGAGCAGGTCATCTTCAAGAACGTGCCAGACATACTCAAAATGAAAGCCAAGAGATGCTTAATCTTCTGAGGGCTAAATTTGTGACAATCAAGACTTGTGATCCCAAAAATAATTAAGAAATGGAGCTGCAACCTACAGAGGTTTATTACAAGAGTGGGAAAACAATTCTGATTGAAGTTACAGATGGAATCAGATGCACATCAGCTCTGGCAGGGGTTCCAGACCATTACTTCCTACAAAGTGAAGCCTAACATCATGAATGGATGTGATGCTTCACTCCCAACTGATCTCAATGCCTTTTATGCACACTTTGAAATGGAGAATAAAACTACAACTGTCTGGATCCCTGCTGCATCTAGTGACCTTGTGACCTCTGTCTTGGAGGCTGACGTTGGAACATCTTTCGACATTGTGAACCTTTGCAAGGCATCAAGACCCAATGTTGTACCTCGTCGGACTCTAAAACCCTATGCAAACCAGTTGGTGGGGGTGTTCAAAGATATCTTTAATCTTTAACTACTGCAGTCGAAGGCTCCCACCCACTTGAAAAGGGCAACATTCATACCAGTGCCCAAGAAGAGCAGAGTGAGCTGCCTCAATGACTAACCACCCCCCACCCCCAGTGGTACTCACATCTGTTGTGAGGAAGTGCTTTGAGAGGTTGTTCATGCCTGGAATCATCTCCTTCCCGGATCTGCTGCAATTTGTCTACAGCGAATGTAATCTCACTGGCTCTCCACTCAGCCTTGGAGCACCTGGACAATAGGACAATAGTAACACTTACGTCAAGCTGCTGTTTATTTAGTTCAGTGTTCAACATAATTCCACCCCCCTCCCCAAATCTAGTCAACAAGTTTCAAGACCTGGACCTCCGTACCTTCTTCTGCAACTGGGTCCTTGACACATTCCACCGAGATGTAACACTGAGCGTCATAGGAAGTCGTTCCTACCTGTGGCCATCAAACTTTACAACTCCTCCCTCGGAGTGCCAGACACCCTGAGCCAATAAGCTGGTCCTGGACTTATTTCTACTTGGCATGATTAACTTATTATTATTTAATTATTTATGGTTTTATATTGCTATTTTCTTCACTATTCTTGGTTGGTGCAGCTGTAACGAAACCCAATTTCCCTCAGGATCAATAAAGTATGTCTGTCTGACTGTCTCACCTGGAGACCACTGTCGGTGCAGATCAGAAATAACCTCTCCTCCTCACTGACAATCAACACTGGCACACCTCAAGGATGTATGTTTAGCCCACTGTTCTACTGTCTACACCCATGATTGTGTGGCTTGGTATAGCAAAAACACCATCTATAACTTTGCCACTGACACAACTATTGTTGGCGGAATTTCTGATGGTGATGAGGAGGCATACAGGAACCAGATAAATCAGCTAAATGAGTGGTGCCAAAACTGCAACTTGGCATTCAACCTCAGTAAGATCAAGAAATTGATTGTGGATTTCAGGAAGGGGAAGTTGAGGGAACACTCACTAGTTACCTCATCAAAGGTTCGGAAGTTGAAAGGGGGAGCAGTTTCATGCTACTGCATGTCAACATTTCTGAAAATCTATCCTGTGCCCAACATATTGATGCAATTATGAAGAAGGCTCAACAGTGGCTATATTTCATTAGCAGTTTGAGAAGACTTTGTATATCACCAAAGACACTTGCAAATTTCTACAGGTCTACTGTGGAGAGCATTCTAACTGGTTGCATCAGTCTGGTATGGAGGATGGACAGGATTGGAAAAAGTTGCTGAGCTTGCAAACTCAGCCAGCTCCATCACGGGGTCTAGCCTCCCCACCATCCAGGATATCTTCAAAAGGCGATTCCTGAAAAAGGCAACATCCATCATTAAGGAACCCCGTCAACCAGGATGTCATCTTCTCATTGCTACAATCAAGGAGGAGGTACAGGAGCCTGAAGACACAAACTCAAAGTCTCAGGAACAGCTTCTTCCCCACCGCCATTGGATTTCTGAAGGCCAATGAACCCATGAACACTACCTCACTACTTTTCTTCCTCTCTTTTTTGCACTACTTACTGAATTTAATTATCAGTACTTCTTATTTTAATTTGTAGCTTTTATTATTATGTGTTACAATATACCATTGCCACAAAACAACAGACCTCAGGACATGTACCAGTGATATTCAGCCTGATACAGATTCGGATCTAGCCAAAAGTCCAGTAACCATCTTTTGCATCCTCTCAAAAACTCCACACCCATTCTATATTGATAACCAGAACTGCACACAGTACTCCAAATACTTTTTTTTTTGTGTGCCATACTCTGCCAGAGCCTCAGCGACCACTTTTTTATCCAAGTGGTTGTCTTGGAGGAAAGATTCTGTGAGTGTTCCCCCAAGTCCTTCTCACAGCGCAGTGTTTTTTTCTCAACACTCAACCTGGCATGGATGGAAAGAACACCCAGGAGTGGCCCGACTGGGTCTGAACTCGGGAACCTTCGCTCCAGAGTCCAGAGCTGATGTCACTGCACCACCAGCTGGCCTACATAAACATTCACATACTGCGACATGATTTCCCAACTTCTGTACTCAGTTGATAGAAGGCAAGCATGCTGAATTCCTTCTTTACCATCATATCCATTTGTGTAGTCATGGGTTAAACTTGTTACACTCTGTGTTTCAAAGAGAGAAGATAACTTCCCATGTCAAAACATAAAACTATCTGACAACTGCGCAGGCTAACTTTCAGCAGAAATAAGTGATACCGTTGGACACTTAGCATCACAAAACCATTTGCATACCCTTGTGTTGTAGAACATCCACCAATGAACCTCAAGCCTTCTGTCAATCATGCAAGGGGTAGCTGGAGCAGGCATGTGCATGTCACTACAGTCGAACTCTCTGTATTGATTTGCTCAGTGAAAGTTTATTCATTAGCTGCATCTCATTTACCTTCAGGGACCTGCTAAAAAATAGTTATTTCACTTCTGGGAGATGCTTGCTGAAGGCAGGATAAAATCTGCTATTTATAGTACTGTCTTTTCTGATTACAAATCCATCCTTAAGCCTATCCTCTGTTCAAATCCATGGTCAATGACCATCCAGAGAGGTGGGGGTGAAGAGAGAGATCATCAACTACAGACATACTGTAGCGACAAAATAAATGTCTAAGGTTAGATACTTGGCACATGTCTGGCTCAGAGCAGCCACGTGAACATAAAACACACAATATTATAATACAGGAATGGGCTCTTTGATATATAATGTAGTACCAAACTATTTAACCAATGACACATAATCCTTTCTCCCCAATACAGTCCATATTCACACACTGTCTGCCTATTGTAAGAACCTCTTAAATGTCTCCACCCTGCCAGTGCCTTCCAGACACCCAGCACTTGGTGCAAATTAAAAAAAGTTTGTCCCACAAATTTCTTTTAAACTTCCTCTCTCCCCCTCCCCCCACTACCGCCCACAATAAATGCAGGCATTTCAAGTATGAGACATTCTGACTGTGGCAAAAAGTACTCACTGTCAACTCCATCTATGCTGCTCATAATTTTATAAATTTCTATCAAATTTCCTCTCAGCCTGCATGTGGTACGCACTTCACTCACTGCCTCAAGATTCTGGACATTCATTCATTTTAGATACTTCGTACTTGAACCTATGGACGCAAAAACTCAGATCCAGAAACCGGGAAGTAGAAGCGGCTGCCCGCAGTCACTTTCCTAGCCAATAGCCAATGGGTGGCTGAGATGATATAAACATAACCATTTCAAGAGGAATGCTGAGGGAGAAAGGAAGAGAAGTCTATATCAATATAAAGTCTTCCTTATTTGTCATCCTTTATCTAAAAACTCAGTTACTGCAAGTTATTTTATATTCCAACGTTCAACTATCACTGACTCTCCTTGACACGTAGCATACAAAATATCAAATGCATTTACCTGGATAAATACACTCATTTGCCACTTTATTAGGTACACCTGTACATTTGCTCATTGATGTAAACATCTAATCAGCCAATCATGTGACAGCAACTCAATGCATAAAAGCGCAAAGACGTGGTTAAGAGGTTTAGTTGTTTTTCAGACTAAGTATCAGAATGGGAAAGAAATGTGATCTAAGTGACTTTGACTGTGGAATGATTGTTGGCGCCAGACAGGGTGGCCAGTGAGCAGCAGTTCTATAGGTGAAAATGAGAGAAGTCAGAGGAGAATGACCAGACAGGTTCAAACTGACAGGATGGTGACAGTAACTCAAATAACGACACAATGGTGCACAGAAGAACATCTCTGAATGCACAACACATTGAACCTTGAAGTGGATGGGCTGCAGCAGCAGAAGACCACAAATGTACACTCAGTGGCCACTGTATTAAGTACAGGATTTACCCAATAAAGTAGCCACTAAGTCTATGTGCATATTAATAAATATTGTCATAAGCTATGCCTTTTGGTCCAGTTGACAGGTAAGATGGGAAATGATTTAATCCATACCACAAGGCAGGCAAAAGTAGGGTTAATAATGCACAAAAATTATAGCATAACACCTTATCTTTCCAAAATGACTCCAGATTCCAATTCTTCCTGAAACTTTCTCCCCAACTGAACTCCAGCCCCCACTTTTCCTGAAGAAATCCTCCTATTGACCATGAGTTCTATTCTTTCCAAGGGATCTCCTTTTCCCTTTGTGGATTGATTTTCTGTGACATGATTCAAGGCTCAATCATCATCCTGGCCATGGCTGTTCCACTTCCTCTGTCTCAACCACAATCTGGCCTCTGTCTCAGGAAGTGCACTGTTGGTTATGAAAATGTGTGACTGTATAATATATTGGGGTCGCTGAATGCAATGGTGGCTAGCACAAGGTCGTCGGGGAATAAATACTTTATCGACAGCGGAAGCAGGCCGGCACTTGCAGGCTGTCCCAAGCTCATGCTCGGACTGTATTGGTCACTGACATAAAATGACTCATTTTACTCTATATTTTGATGTACATGTGACAACTGAGGTATTCTAGTCTAAGTTCTTGCTTCTGTATTGATGCAGAACTTGCAGGACTTGTAGCCACTTGTACATGTAAGCACAACGACAGAATCATGAAGGTGAAAATGCGGGATGATCCTTTTTCTTTGGAAAATACTTACCTGGACTGAATATGCATGCAATGGAATCAAGTTTTAGAAGTTATGTTCAGTGCATATAAATCAATACAGTATACTGCATATTGAATACATGCATGAGGTAGACACAGGGGAGCTTGAATGTAAGAGTTAAAGTAAGATATGGTATTACAGGTACGGCACATGACTAGTTATTTGGAAGACATGTATCAGTATGTAAATATAAACAACTCGAATTCAAAACTTTTGAGGGTAACTTGTGGGGTTCCACAGGGTTCAGTTCTTGGTCTATTGCTGTTCATTCCATATATAAACGATATGTGTATGGTCTCTCAGACATTAAAATGTATATTATTTGCTGAGGATACAACTATATTTTGTAGTGGGGAACATCTGAAACAATTTTTGGATACAGTGGAGAAAGAAATAAAAATTTTAAAGAAATAGTTTAATACTAGCAAATTATTACTGAATCTAAGTAAAGCTAAATTCATAATGTTTGGAAACTGTGTACCAAACTCATATAGGAAGCTTAGAATAAATGATGTTGAAATTGATAAGGTATCTGAAACAAACTTCTTAGGAGTGGTAATACATAGTAAGTTAAGCTGGAAACCATAAATAAATTATGTTAAAGCAAAAATGTCAAAATCTATTGCAATAGATAGATAGATAGATAGATAGATAGATAGATAGATAGATAGATAGATAGATAGATAGATACTTTATTCATCCCCATGGGGAAATTCAACATTTTTTCCAATGTCCCATACACTTGTTGTAGCAAAAACTCATTACATACAATACTTAACTCAGTAATAATATGATATGCATCTAAATCACTAACTCAAAAAGCATTAATAATAGCTTTAAAAAAAGTTCTTAAGTCCTGGCAGTTGAATTGTAAAGCCTAATGGCATTGGGGAGTATTGACCTCTTCATCCTGTCTGAGGAGCATTGCATCGACAGTAACCTGTCGCTGAAACTGCTTCTCTGTCTCTGGATGGTGCTATGTAGAGGATGTTCAGGGTTTTCCATAATTGACCGTAGCCTACTCAGCGCCCTTCGCTCAGCTACCGATGTTAAACTCTCCAGTACTTTGCCCACGACAGAGCCCGCCTTCCTTATCAGCTTATTAAGACGTGAGGCGTCCTTCTTCTTAATGCTTCCTCCCCAACACGCCACCACAAATGCAAGATTTCTTAAATCAGGAATCTTTGTATACATTATACTGTTCACTTATAGTCCCATGCATGACTTACCGCGTGGAGGTATGGGGAAATACATATAAAACAAATGCAAACTCAATTTTTCTACTACAAAAGAAAGTTATCCGAATTGTAAATAAGACAAGTTATTATGAGCCAACCAATCCACTATTTATTCAACTAAACACTTTAAAATTCAGAGATTTCATAGATTTTAAAATAATACAAATTACCGTATGTATAAAGTAAAAAATAGACAGTTACCACATGGTATCCAAAGATTGTTTAAAATGAGAGAAAGTCAACATGATTTGAGAGAAACATGTATATTTCAAAAACAAAGGATAAGATCAAATGTAAAAAACATCATTGTATTTCAGTCAGAGGGGTGAATCTATGGAACAGTTGTAGTAAGAATTTAAAAACATACACTACACTTAACAAGTTTTTAAAAAATCTAAAAATTATTTAATGAACGAATATAAAAATACATGATTTAAAATGAATAGGGTAATGTAAATAAATGATATTTGGAATTGGATTTTGTGTTAAAAGATTATGAACTTTTTTGTTTTTGATGTGATGATTGATGCCAAGTATGTTGTCGTATAAGTAAGAGGGCTAGGCATAATAAGCTGTAGCTTCAGCCTACAACCTTTCAGTCTGTTTTAAAGAATATCTATGTTTTTTTGTTATAATTTTGTCCTATAAAATTATCATAATGAAATCTTTGTTGTAAATGATGCTTTTTGTTATGTTTGTATTGACCAAAATAAATTAATTTCATACATTCATTCATAATACTGATCTCTGCTGAAACTGCATTTGGAAGATTATCTAAGTTCTAACCCCAACACCTAAAGATATACTTGTGATCAAAGGAGCGCAGTGAAGATTCATCAGATTGATTCCATGGATGGTTGGTTTATTAAACAAAAGATGTTTAAGCAGACTAAGCTTATATATTCTTAAGTTGATCTTATTAAAATAGGTAAAATTCGTATGGGGCTTCACTGGATAGAGTTCTTGGAGCTAGTGTGTCTTGTGGATCAGAAGGACAATCAGTTTAAGGTAACAGGCATTAAAATACTGACCTCAGAAGAATATCTTGCTTAGAGGCTTGGAAGAATGTGGAAATCAATACTTTGTAGAGTGGTTAATGGGGAAAGCAACGTAGAATCTCCCAGAGAAAGACTGGATATGCAAAAGACGAGGAAAAGAATAGGGAGCTAATGAAGTCAAATAGGAATTGATTAAGAAAAGCAAAGAAAAAGCATGATCTGCCTTCACTTCCAGAAATCTCTGGAACATTCTGTCTGAAAATAAATAAGTCATGACAAATTAGGGGAATCAAGGGATATGGGGACAAGGCAGGAACTGGGTATTGATAGTAATTGATCAGCCATGATCTCAAAATGGCGGTGCAGGCTCAAAGGGCCGAATGGTCTACTTCTGCACCTATTGTCTATTGTCTATTGTCAAATGCCCAAAATCATCTTTTACTAATAAAGAAATAAAAAGCCCAATGCACTTGCTGCAATTTGCTCACTTCATTCAAAGTGTCAACTAAATTTCACTTTATAGAATGCTGGGCCCATTAATTTAAGCAGAGTGAATACTTTAGCTCTGGTGTGACCATATCAGCATTTTAAAACAATCTTTAGTTGCTTGATGATGAGACCCAAAAATTATGTTCTATTTTTCATGCTCATTGGCACATCAATGATGTGCTTTTCCACTTTATCAACCAAGTGGTCCCGGGCTAAGTATCACACATGCTCTACACATAGACCATGAATCTCCCTCTATGCTTTAATGGTGGTATAAGAATCTCTCTGCATAGCCTCCGTAAAATATTTTTTTCTATTGAGAACCCATATTGCAATTGGTGTATGTGCAATGGTTACTCTTGAGTCACGACCAATTTCATGCTAATAGTTTGCAGCCTCTGTGAGCTTAAGACCTCACAAAATGGTAGCAATATTAGATATTAAGACATCAAAGGAGCCCACTGTGTCAGCAAGCAGGCACTTCTACATTACTACAGTATGTTCGACCATCTGTATAATTAAATCATTTCCATTATAAAAATGTAGTGTTCGGGAAATTTATCCACAAGTATAAAATAAATCATCAAAATAGCACTTCAGTGATTTGCACAGCAATAAGTGTTCCCTTGACACTGCTAATTCCCTCAATTAAAGACAAGAAGGGAAATTATTGACAGCAAAACAAAGAAAGCCAATCAAAGCACATCAATCCATATGAATCCAGCTAACAGATCAGAGAGAAGCTTCGAAAGCACATAAATCAGCAGTACTTCTGTCCAGTACTAAAAGTTATTACCTTGGCTTATTGGGCATGTTTTCCCCGTGTAGCTCTTGGATATTCTAGCTATTACACAGTGATAAACTTGTGAACAGTGTGGGTTTTTCAACATCAGCTTTTGGCTTTATTCTGTGTGAGAAGGTGAATTTGTACATGATTCTTAATATACAGACAAATAGCAATGCCAAGCCAATGCAGTCCTCTTGTTTAAAGAGCTAATTACATAGAGGTCAAGTAGGTTCCCAATTTCAATGCTGCATCAATGATGTCAACAGCAAGTCTGACAAATGTGATAAAGGTGAAGGAAACAAAAACTTATATAACGTAGTCAACAACTAACATTGAGCAGGATGGCCTTAGGGATGGAGAAGGAAGAATTAAAAAACTTTCAACCGTGAACCCAAAAACAATTACAGTGGCGCTAGAAAGTCAAGTCAAGTCACTTTTATTGTCATTTTGGTCATCACTGCTGGTACAGTACATAGTGAAAATGAGACAACGTTTTTCAGGACCACAGTACAAAACCTATACTGAACTATGTAAAAATAAAAACACAGAGAAAGCTACACTAGACTACAGACCTACACAGGACTGCATAAAGTGCACAAAAACAGTGCAGGCATTTACAATAAATAATAAACAGGACAATGGGGCAAGGTGTCAGTCCAGGCTCTGGGTATTGAGGAGTCTGATAGCTTGGGGGAAGAAACTGTTACATAGTCTGGTCGTGAAAGCCCGAATGCTTCAGTGCCTTTTCCCAGATGGCAGGAGGAAGAAGAGATTGTATGAGGGGTGCGTGGGGTCCTTCATAATGCTGCTTTGTGGATGCAGCGTGTAGTGTAAATGTCCATGATGACAGGAAGAGAGACCCCGATGACCTTCTCAGCTGACCTTTTTAGAGAGCAGTGGTTTCCTCCATGGAGTCCTTCCATGAACACCATTTTTGTTCAGTGTTTTTCTTGCAGTGGACACATAAACAAAGGCTTTAGCATGCTCTAGAGATCTCTGTAGGTCTTCTGCTGTTACTCTTAGATTATTTTACACCTCCTTTAGCATTGCACATTGTGCTCTTGGTGTGATCATTGCAGGATGCCCACTCCTAGGGAGAGTAGTAACAGTACAGAGTTTCCTCCATTTGTAGACATTTCTCTTACTGTGGACCAATGAACACTCAGGTCTTTAGAAATAATTTTATAGTCTTTTCCAACTTTATGCATCTCTGCAATTCATCTTCTAAGGTCTGCTGAATGTTGTTTTGATCGAGGCATGGTGCACATAAACAGATCTTTTTGGAAAGAGCAGGCTCTGTCAGTAACCTGACTTTATGCATCAATTTTATAGGGCAGGGCACCTGTATGACCCACACCTCCAATCTCATCTCATTGATTGCAACAACTAAACTCAAACAGCTTTTTTTAGAAGGCATCACCCCAGAGGTTTATGTACTTTTCCTAACAAATGCATGGAAAATTGGATCAGTTTTTTGCAATAACTAAATGAACAAGTATAACGTTTGGTGTTATTTATTTAATTGGGTTCTCTTCATCTAGCTTTAGAACTTACATGACGATTTGACCACATTTTAGGTCATATTTAGGAAGAAATAGAGAGAATTCTGCAAGGTTCATAAACTTCCTAGCATCACCATATAGAAAGATAACTATTAATAAATATGATTGGAAAGCACACGCCAGGCCTCAGGTTACCTGTGTCAAGTGTTCTGATGGTATACTAATCATATGCATTTTCTGTGAGGCCTCTGTCAGTCAGAGTTGATCATGGATATTGTGTTCTAGCTGTTTAGATATGCAAGCCTGGGCAGTATAATATGGACAGCAAGCTGTTGCCATGTAGCAAGCTCCCTCTCTCCACACATCTGATGAACCCAAAGCAACGGCAGAGAACAGATCAGTTTGGCACAAGCAGTGTTGCAGTTACCAGTCAGCATTGAACTCAATGCAGGACTGCCTTAGGGACTCCAGCTCCGGACTTTTTGCTCAGGGTTTACTCCCTAAGCCTTGCCCATGAGTGGGTATAGCCACAAAACAGAGGAGGTTTGAGATCAGAGTTTTCCAGCCATGGATGATGAACCCCATCTACCCAAAGCGACTGGTTTTAAGGCACCAGTAACCCTCCTTTGCCCCTTCTTCTGTAAGTAGAAACGGTTCCACCAGGCTTAGTAGCTAAGCCACAAGTGAAACCCAGGAGCTGGATTAAGCTGTCAGAGGCTACTTGAGGCACACACCATTGGGAACATTTAATAGGCTGTGGGAGCTTGTCCCCATTACCACCCCCAGATAAAACAACCTTAAGGAACCTTTGACTACTCTCTTTCAAACTTGTCATAGATAAATAACTCAGAAAGAACATTGCATCAATACGGCTTTACTTTGAAAGAAGACATTGTGCACATCTTTTCTGAAATCTTGTACTGCAGACAGATTTTGAATACTGACATGGTTAAGCAGGACGTTTTATAATGAATGGAAATGTAGCAGGATTTGATTCATTCTAAGAACTCCAGGATTCTGCCAGAGAAGAAATGGGTCCACTTTTAGGATATTCAGCAAAGGTTGAGTTCTAGCTTCTGGCCTTGATTTGAATGGACCTATTCTTAAACTCCTGATAATTTAAATATCCAGTTGTTTATCCTTTCTCAATCATTAATGATTTTTACAGTAATTTCTGATTAACCAGTGGGGAGCCAGTTATATGTGGAAACGAGCTTCGAAGAATGATAACTGCTGGGTAAGGGGTTTAAATGTGATTAATAGAAATGAAATTGTAAACTACAAGAAGTACCTGGGTGATTCTCCTGATTTTAATTTGTACCTTTGAAACCCCGGGAGCTGTTGTGCATGCCACTGACAAAGGTTTATGCATCATTGCCCCTGCTTCTAGAACCTTTACTGCTATTATCTGAGCTTTCCGCCTGACACACAGATTTGTTACCTGGTAATGTCAGTCTGGTGCACTCATGGTGAGCAGGTTCCAGAATCACTTGTTGGTTTCAAATTAAATTTCTCTACGGTTGCATCACCTCTCTCAATGTCTGCAGCTCACTGCACCCTGCAAGCACAACATTCTCAAAGAAACAAAAGGTCCATAGTTTCAAGTTCAAAGATCAAGATAAATTTATTATCAAAGTACATACGCCATATGCCATCACATACTACAGTGAGATTTATTTTCTTGGGCCTTCACAGCAGATACAAAGAAATGCGATAGAATCAAGGAAAAGCAACACACAAACAAAGACGGACAAACAACCAATGTGCAAGTAAAGACAAACTATGCAACTATATAAATAATAAATAAATAAGGAAACAAAAAATAACTAAATATTGAGAAAATGAGATTGAGAATTGTGAAAGTGAGTCTATAGGTTGTGGAATTAGTAGTGTTGAGGTGAGGGAAGTTATCCATGCTGGATCAGGAGCCAAATCATGGGACAGAATCATGCAATCATGCTGTATATTCATATTCAAATAGAAATAAAGTGAATTTTAGAATCACTTTGAGTTTTGAAAGGGGCATGTAACAGCGATTCTATCATGATCTGCTTTTTAATGATGTGTTTATTGTATTTTTTACCATTTCATTGTACACCTGTAATTGAAGAAAAATTACTGATTATTATTTTTCAAGAACACTGATACTTCCAAATAATTTGTGGCATTTTCCACTACTGTTGCATCCAAAAAGGCATAACAATAGAATATTTTAGCATGAGCAGGTTGATTCTTCTCTGGGAAAGCTCCTCTCAGCTCTCTGCATTGGAAGTGAGACATAATAGGACTTCTTCTTCCCTAAGAAATCCCAGTGTTTCTATATTCCCTATGAACCTCCACTTGCATGATCGTTTCATAGAACTTAAAGTGGGCCTGCATTGTAACAGGTTCATTGTTTTTTGTAATAGCCAGCTGACCAGCTAATGAGCAGAGGTGAGATATAATGAATTCTGAAGTCTCCCCCAATCTATTCCACAATAAAATGATAAAAGTCCATGTGTTGATTTCATGAAGGAACTACTTAATAGTTGGATTTTGTTTGGGGCAAGATGGAGATACAATAGGTAGCTGAAGTGCCCACTAACTGCCCATCCAATGACAGAACTAAACTTCAAATATATGGACTTCAATGTATAATAAACAGCCATAAGAACTTTTGAGACCTCACTTGAAGCTAACAAGCTGATCTTACAAGTTCCTTCTTCAAATGTATTAATTTATCTACTGAGTAATTTAATGTCACAAATAATTAATTATTAAAAAGTGAATGATGTTGCTCCTGTTTCCTGCAGTGACATCGGTGATGCAGGTGACTGCTTCAGGTGCAGACGATCCAACATATGGAAGCATTGCAAGGTTGTTATACAGTCTAGTGGAGGACCAGGATCAATTCATAGTGGATCTCATGACTGGTAGGTAGGAGCTGCACCTTGACCTGAATACAGTTCTTGCTATAGAAAAGAAGTACATGGTTTTGATGATTTCTTAGCTAGGTATATTTATTTTCTCTGGGTCTCGTTTGTCAGAGTATTTCCATAATGACAGAATGTCCTTACATAATGATTAAAATGTATTGTCCTCTCTTATGTCTACATCTATCATCTTCTCTCAAGTATGTAATTATTAAATGTCCTTATTCTTCACCTTTCCCTTTTCACAACTGCTCTTGTTTCTTGATCTCTTTGTATTTTGCCTTATTCTCCAATATTTTGCTTTATAACTCCCATCTCTCCACCTCCAGTCAATTTCCTTTACTCTTCTGTATCTCACACATTCTTTCTTTTCTCTACATTCCCCTTTGGTATTTCACTCCCTCATTCTTCCTTTTTTGTTTCCTTGTTTTTCTTTCCATCATATTTATTTCTTCTCTCACTTCTCTTGCCGTCCTTTTGTTGCTCATTTCCCGTGACCTTCCATTCATGTCATACGGCCCATTATTAGGACCTGGAATATTGGAGTAATACAGGCAGCAGGATAATCCTCTTTTATAAAAGAATTGATAAAGCTATTTCTTTTCATCAATGGACAGCATGATCTCATTAGTCTATAATCAACAATTGAAATTATTCAAACTGATTGATTATTGGCACTGTGTTTTAAATGCTCCTCCTAAACGATATTCAACATGTTATTTGCTGTTTCAACTGAGAAATCATCTTATTTATCAATGCTCTGGGAAAGTGTACCGTTGCACTAACACAAACACTGAAATCATAACACAATCTTTTAAAGACTGGTAGACAGGATTATTAGCAATGCGCAAAGTGTTGGAGGAGCTCAGTAAATCAGACAGCATCAATGGAGGGGAATGAAAAGTCAATATTTTTGCGTCCAGATGAAAGATCTCAACCCAAAATGTCATCAGTCCATTTCTCCTGCATAGATGATGCTTGACCTGCTGAATTCTTCCAGAGTTTGCGTGCTACTCCATAATCCACATTCCACACTCTTTTCTGTCTCCAGGCAGGATTATTACCCTGGAACACTGGGTGTTATCTCATGTTTCTAAATGTTAACCATACCTTGCTGTACAAGTTGATAAGTAGTTTCTATTACATTGTTGTTATTCCTGCGATACACAACATACTTTTTCAATTAAAAATAAAATGCTGGAAAGATTCAGCAAAGCAGACAGTAGCTGTAGGAGTAGATGTACAGAAAATGTTCCAGGCCAAAGACTCTTCTTGTAACAACTTAAAGCTATCTATTATTTAAAAGGAAGATTTAAATAATAGATAGCTTTAAGTTGCAGAGAAGGTGGGAAGAAGGGAACAGGATAAAGGAAAGACCTGTGATATGGTGATATCAAGTCAGATAGTTTAATGTGACAATTAGAGTTGATTATACTTCAGTGTCTGTCTTTCCTAATGGAGGGAGAAAAAGTGAGCCAAAGGTTACATCCACACTAGATGGATAAATCCGTAGCTGAAGCTTTTTCTCTTTATTTTTACCCTCCGTCCACACTAAAATGGCATTTTCGTCCCCCTGAAACCAGAGCTTTTCAGAAACGCTTTCCAGGGTGGGTATTTTTTAAAACGCTGCTTGGGCAGATCAGTGTGGACTGGGTAACTGGAGACTTCTGAAAACACTATTAGACAGTAGCGCGCTATTTCATTATTTTCTGGAACGCAGCCTAACAATTTCAGAACAGACGGCAACGGGACTGATGCCAGAAGAGTTAGAAATGTATTCACCAAATACTTTGACCCATAACTTAGTGAATAAATAAGTATACTCACTTTGCCCTGTTTTCTGTCCTTGCTTGTATGAAGGTGGTTTACATATTTATGCAAGTACTTCTCTGACAATAGATGTGTAACAGCCTAATGTTACATTGTATGGAAATACAAGATAACACCGATGCAGACATGTTTTATACATTTAACAAGGGGCTTTATTAATGCAACAGAGTTAATCAGTTTTTCAATGTTCGTCGTCAGCTGGGTCATACTGTCCATGAACTCCCTGTCGATTGCCTCCGTACACTCCAGTATTTGTTTTATTTTACTTTTAAGTTCTCCTGCGTGAGAGCCAACAGCTGTCTGTTGTTTTAAGTTTTTCTAGTCTGTAACTACACAAATGCGCACTTCCACACCAAGATTTGACATCAAACAGATTGCTTGTTTTTGGTAGATGTGTCCTGTGCATGCACAGTAGGAGGAGATTCACCAAAATCTCTGTTTCAATGTAGACAGAGATACTTTTAAAAACGCATAGTGTGAACGCCTGTCATTTTTACGCAAAACCGGCGTTTTCAAAATTATCCGGTCTAGTGTGGATGTAGCCAAAGTTTTGTTTCAGTCTGTCAAGGCTTTGTGTTTGTCTGTGAGCTAGAGATGTTTTTGTTTTGAATGCTTAAAGACCTAAGGTGGCAGCCTCATTGGTGAATTAGCATCACGTCTAATGTAGTATAAGACAAACTTCCTTGAACAAACTTTAGATATCCCTCCTAATTCATTCTACTTTGGTTCATGAATGTTCAAAAAATGTTTTTGACTTTGAAAGATACTTACTGTGTGAGCAGTTCTTGATGTACTCAAGCTCAGGCTGACAACTAAATTAGAATGTCCATCAACATCTTTTGAAGAAGATATTTGGTTCATGTTGAGTAACATTGTGTTCTGTCAAACTAAAATGATCAGCAATGGTATTGGAAGAATGAAAGATTTTGAGTCTATTACCTTTGAAATAATATGTGATAGAAATGCAATAATAGATGACAAGCAAAATATATTAAAATGTGTCACTGGTGGAAGGAACATACATATATGGAGAGTACTTGAATGAATAAATGATAAATTATCTAAATTGGCACCCAGTGTATTGACAGTCTTCTCTCAGGAGTAAAATTTATGGTTATGTCACAGCAGTGTGTTAAACTGAATAACTAGTGTTTATTCCAGATAATTACAAATTGTGTCACACAGCAAAAAAACACACAAATCATCCAATTATTTGTACTAGGTAAATAAAAAGAATGCAATAAAAGATTGCATTTATTTAGCAGTCTTCATATTGAGACACCTCAAAATGCTCTACACACAATGAGGTGCTCAATGATGAACAGTCACTCATGCAGTAGAGGAAAGGCAACAGTCAGTCCATGCTCAGTGTAGACACCAGCCAGCAATGTGATACTGATCACAACTCAATCAGTATGTAGAAAGGTGTAAATGTCTGTCTTGAAAGAAGACATATCAAGATTAAGTAACCTAGAGGGTGAATGCTTCTCCTCTCTGATTTTTATTCCTAATGCCGCTGGATTCCAAGCACAAAGGCCCATCTACTTCTCCAGAGTCTCCCTCGGGTAGGTCTCCATTCTTTATGTGTGAGCATTTGCAGTGACAATGATCGGGTCTTGGGGAAGTAAGGAAACAGAGATGACATTTGACTTGATCTCATCCAATGTGTACACGTATGTATTTTGTAAAGATTAAAAGATATCAATCAGGAATTGGAGCCATCAATATTCCTCTCCCAGCTCATGAACTCTGAGATTCTGACATTTAGAACCATTCAAAAATATACTTAAAATAAGAAAAAAAAATCAAAATACTTTTAAAAAAACACTTAAAATTCTCAAACAAGCAATTAAAACCCATCCTTTAATTCCTTACAGCCATTCCCTTATATTGAACTTAATATCTACTTATCAAGAGTGTGCTCTTCCATTATCCTGACCAGAGTTTACATAGTGCCAATGGTCAATGCTAAGCAAGCACCCAAGGTACTGAATGCCACCATCAGCAAACAAGAAATAAACTACCATGACATGTTTCAAATCATTGTTGGGGATTTCAGTCAGGCTTGTTTTAAGAAATCTCTGCCTAGTTATCATCAACATATAACCCGCAAAAACAGGGGTCCAACCACACTCAACCACTGCGATACTACCATAAGGATTGCCTACCGTTTAGTCCTTAGACTGCAATTTGGGAAATCTGAGTGTTTGGCTGCCCTCCACCTACCTGCATACAGGCAGAGGCTAACAAGCAAGATGCCTGAAAAGGTGGTAATGGGAGGCTACAGGATTGCCTCAAGTTGGTGGTCTGGACTATGTTCAAGGACTCATCAGAGGGTCTGAATGAATACACCACCTTTGTCACGACTTTTTAAAAGCAGTCATAGATGAATATGTCCCCAAAAAACTCATTCAGAGTCTTCCGCAATGACAAGTCCTGGATGTCCTACGAGGCTCACAATCAGCTGAGGGCCAGATCAGAGGCATTCAGCTCTGGCGACCAAATAAAATACAAGAAGTCCAAGTATGACCTTCAGACAGCCATCTCCCATGCAAAGTGACAATTCCAAATCAAACTTGAATCACCGTAGGATGCTCGACAGCTGTGGTGGGGTCTGAATGCAATCATCTCTTACACAATGAATCCAGGTGACAAAGGTGACAAAAAGGTTTGGCTTCTTGATTAGCTCAATATCTTTTATGCTCCCTTTAATTGTACAAACACGGAGGCACCTTCTCAGATTCCCACGGTCCCTGATGAATGTGTGATTTCAGTCTCAGAGGCCGACATGAGAGGATGAACATACAAAAACCATCCAGCCCAGGCAGATACCAGGCCAAGTACTAAAGACCTGGGCTGATCAAGTAGCTGGAGTGTTCACTGAGATCCTTAAACTCTCACTTCGGCAGTCTGAGGTACCCACCAGCTGCAAGCAGACTGCATTTATACCAGTGCCTAAGAAGAATGCAGTAACCTGACTCAGTGATTATCAGCTGCGATGAAGTGCTTTGAGAGATTGGCGACTAAACCTATCAACTCCTGCCTGAGAAGTGACTAGGATCCTCTGCAATTTGCAGAACAGGTCTGCAGTAGATGCCACTTCATTGGTTCTTCACTCAACCATGGAATATCTGGACAGTGAAGATGCATACATCAGAATGCTCTTCATTGAGTACATCTCAATTTCCTCACTTGGTTCTTATTTATTTGTGGGTACGCATAGTCGTAGGAGTGGGTGAATCCTGCTAAGCTTCAAATCCTGGCAATAGGTTATCATTTGAATAAGTTTTGCAAAATCTTTGCACAGTTTGCTGTTTCTTGCACACTAGTCGAACAAAAGACGAATGGTCTTTCATTGATTCTATTAGAGTTATTTCTCTATTATGGATTTATTGAGTATGCCCACAAGTAAATGAATCTCAGGGTTATACTATATGGTGATATATATGTATTTTGATAATAAATTTACTTAGAACTTTGAATTTTCAGAAGTTCACTTCTGTGTTACTGAGTACACAAACTCATCTTCCCATCTTGTTACTCAGTTTGTTATCCTGTAACACACATATGTACACACTTCTTAACCTCATACAGGGGTTACCTTTTTGATATTGATTAACAATTCTTCTATCCGTCAGAGAATAAGTTCAATTTTCCCATAATATTTTCAAATTTATTCCATATATGTTCATTCCTGCAAAAAAATTCCATTCACCTGTTATAAAATCCATAATTTGATAGTTTTCCTCTATATTGTCAATATTACTTTACTCCCTGCACAAACCAAGCTCTAACAGTGGTGCTACGCATTCCAGGTGTTAAATTGTTATTTGCATCATGCTAAGGAGCAACAGAAAATACTATTTTCTCCATTTACTCCTTCCTTCAGTCACCTCCTGCATTATAGTGGTGGAGTTTGATTGCCAGTTGGGAACTTTACTGTAGAATGGCATTATACTGTACACCTATCATTATGGCATCTGCAAAGGTGAGATAAAGGCAGAGATCTGGAATCATCAATTGAAATGAGTGAGGGAAACGTCGAGACTAAGATAGAGAGGGTGAATTGTGTAAAGCAGCCAATGTACTCAATTTGCGTTAAAGGATGCCTTGTAATTGACAAACGGTTATTCTAATTTTTCCAATAATAGATTCCAGTCTATGATGAAAGTGACATTAGTGATGGTGCTGACCCCAAGCATTTCATTATAGTTGAATTTCAACTTGTCAATTGTCATATAATGAAAAATATTTCCATTTTTCAGTGCACATCTTCAGTAACCCCTTTACTTCACTTTTGACTTACTTTTTGCATCTTCTGTGGTAGATTCGAGTGACTAACAGATTATTTTGATTTGCCATAACTGTCCACAGCAGCTCATTACCACTAGCTACTGTAGCTGTGCAGCTGACAAATAGTTTAAATTCTGGTATTTAAACTATAAATATCAGAGGCTAAAGATGCAGCACCTCATTATGATCCCAATCAGTTCTTTTGACGAGCACTTGTAAGCTTGATGGTTCTGACCTGTTAATTGTCCTGTCACTCCCACCACCTGTTAAAAAATTTGCGCGGGTGATCAAAGTAAGGAACTGGATGCATGCTACTCTTTTCTTCTCTTTCTTTTCCTGTCTATCAAGGAAAGAGAGAGGGTGGAGCCCTTCTCCATGAACCTGTAAACCAAGACTACCATATGTTGACTTTTTACATAAATTGAGTGCCTCCTGCCCCAAGTGGATTCAAAAGCACACGGTTGTAATTTGACGATAATTATAATGAACAAGATGAAATTTCCTTCCTACTGTTTGATGTACTGAATAATCTAACAACATCAGACCAACACATGGAAAATTTGAGGTACTGGGCTCCACACACTGATATAATTGTGGGAAATTACTGTGCAACCATTGCAACCACAATAGGCATGGAATCTAAAATTATAAAGTTCAATAACAGAGTGTCATAGAATCATACTGTAACAGCACAGAAACAGGTGCTACAGCCCCCACATATTTATGCCAGTGGTCCCCAAAGTGGGTGTACTGCCCCCTGAGGGGTGGTGGAAGTTTCTAAGGATTCCAAATCATACATAAGTGATTTCTATATAAGCTCTTCTTCATGACTCCACTCTGATTTTACCTCGTGTTCTCAGTCCACACCTGTTGTTGATGAAGCTGACTTCTTTGCATTTACCTTGGCCGTGATCTCGTCCTACTCCATCCAATGTCTTCTCGATCTTCTTTGTTGCACAGCAAAGAACACCAGGTTTTCAGTGTCCTACCTTCCAGCTGAAATTCCTTCAGTTCAGTAAATTTTTTCTGTACCTACATTAGGTACTGTCGTGGTTTCTCGTGCCCCACAAACGACCAGGAGACGCAGAAGATTCTTCAAGAAGGCTTAAACTTTAATTTGCAAATCAAAGCTGAGACAGTCGTTGAGCTAGTCGCTGATTGCCCACCGATCCTTGTACATAGCATTTTTTATAGCAATCTCCTGGTTTAGTTGCATTAGCATATCCAATCGGTCTATAGTTGCGTATCACACGTACATCCGCCACTATTGTTTCTACCTATTGACTTAATCATGTTCTAATCTACATCTCTTAGCTAGCCTCTCATTAACACACCATTGTCTTCTACATTCTTAAGATTTCATTCTCCTACTAAATTGGGTACATGCATAGCAAATAGCAAGTTTCAAAGATGACTACATAGTTTTGGTTACACAGCAAACAATGCAACTTTTATACTCCAATATATCCCCCCTTGGAGACCCATAGGGTCTCACACAGAGAAAGAAGACTAAGAGTCCGCGCACAAAAGCCCCAATAAGCACTTATTCCCAAATCTCGGGTTAAACTATAATTTTCTGCGCCAAGACCTCACATGGTGGATTGGATAGTGGACTACTTGACAGATAGACCTCAGTATGTGCGGTTGGGAGACTGTAGGTCTGACACGGTGGTCAGCAGCACAGGAGCGCCGCAGGGAACCGTACTCTCTCCGGTTCTGTTCACCCTGTACACATCAGACTTCCAATATAACTCGGAGTCCTGCCATGTGCAGAAGTTCGCTGATGACACGGCCATAGTGGGGTGTGTCAGGAATGGACAGGAGGAGGAGTATAGGAAACTGATACAGGACTTTGTGATATGGTGCAACTCAAACTACCTGCGTCTCAATATCACCAAGACCAAGGAAATGGTGGTGGACTTTAGGAGATCTAGGCCTCATATGGAGCCAGTGATCATTAATGGAGAATGTGTGGAGCAGGTTAAGACCTACAAGTATCTGGGAGTACAGTTAGACAAGAAGCTAGACTGGACTGCCAACACAGATGCCTTGTGCAGGAAGGCACAGAGTCGACTGTACTTCCTTAGAAGGTTGGCGTCATTCAATGTCTGTAGTGAGATGCTGAAGATGTTCTATAGGTCAGTTGTGGAGAGCGCCCTCTTCTTTGTGGTGGCGTGTTGGGGAGGAAGCATTAAGAAGAGGGACGCCTCACGTCTTAATAAGCTGATAAGGAAGGCGGGCTCTGTCGTGGGCAAAGTACTGGAGAGTTTAACATCGGTAGCTGAGCGAAGGGCGCTGAGTAGGCTACGGTCAATTATGGAAAACTCTGAACATCCTCTACATAGCACCATCCAGAGACAGAGAAGCAGTTTCAGCGACAGGTTACTATCGATGCAATGCTCCTCAGACAGGATGAAGAGGTCAATACTCCCCAATGCCATTAGGCTTTACAATTCAACCGCCAGGACTTAAGAACTTTTTAAAAGCTATTATTAATGCTTTTTGAGATAGTGATTTAGATGCATATCATATTTTTACTGAGTTAAGTATTGTATGTAATTAGTTTTGCTACAACAAGTGTATGGGACATTAGAAAAAAAAAATTGAATTTCCCCATGGGGATGAATAAAGTATCTATCTATCTATCTATCTATCTATCTATCTATCTAAGTATTCTCTCCCTGTTACCCTGGGCCGCTGAGCCAAAAACCTGTCCCTTTGTACCTGAGACAGGGAAATAAAACTCAGAAGCCCTAACAATCTACTCCCACACTGTCGTTTTGCTCTTGTTCATCCTGCAGGTGTTGTAGGCTGTAACGATACATTTTCGGTGTTTCTTTCTCCACTAAGCTTGCTTCAGTAATTGCCACGAGCATCGGAAATCGTTTGGTTGCAGCACGCACTACAAGAGACTTGAGACAAGGAAGAAAACAGCACAGCACAAGCGCACAGCTCAACAATACAATTCTGACAGTTATTGCCATTTTAGTCAGCCATGCTCCCCGTCCACCGAGTCTACTTTCTAACCAGTCAAATAACTGATGTCCGAACCCTGCATTCTGTGCGCATACCTCGCACTGTGACATGACAAAGTCCACTGAAGCCTGTAAATAAGGTGACCAAAAACCATCCTTCTTTATTTTCTGTATCACTTCCCCCCTTGCACAATTATCAATCCCATGCGCTTCTGAAATCAGAATTGTCAGTAGAGGGGTGGGCGCTACCAACAAACCGTCTTCCATGCTCCACAAGCCTTCCGGGTTCTGCTTGGCCCCCCTTCATCTCCACATTGTCTGTTCTGCCAAAGTTGCCTTACCTTGTATTTCAATTAGGTCCTCTACCACAGGTTCTGGAGTTAGGCTTACATGGGGGCAATGACAGCTGATGTACATCCAGACGCTTTTCTGGCTGCCTCGTCCGCAGCTTGATTTCCCTTTGTTATTACATCATTTCCCTTTTTATGTGCCTGGCATTTTACTACAGCCAATGCTATAGGTTTCATTATGGCTTTTATTAAGTCTAGAATTTGCTGACAATGTTGTATGGGATCTCCACTACTTTTTTTTAAACCTCTCTGTTTCCACACCGCCCTGAACAAATGGCATACTCCATGAGCATATGCCGAATCAGTATAGATGTCTACTTTCTCACCTTCCATCATTTCACACGCAGCTGTCAGGGCTTTGATTTCCGCTAGTTGGGCGGAACACGGTTGGGGACAGGACTCCATCCTAATAATCTTATAGCTCGACTGATCCTGCTGCACTACTGAGAATCCTGCGTGATTTCCATCATAATCCTTATAACAAGAGCCATCTACGAACAGAACCTTTTTATCTGCATCCTCTAATGGTTCTGACCGTAAATCTGCTCTCAATTTGGCAAATGTCATCGTCTTCCCTACACAATCATGGGGTTCTCCTTCATAGCCCAAAGGGACAAAATTGGCTATATTACTGGTAGTGCACCTCTGTATAGTTATGTCAGAAAATGTCAATAGCATCTGATACGCTGCTATCCTGGCTGGCGTCAGCACAAATTTCCCTTTTTCCAGCAATTCTGCTACTTTGTGGTGTGTGTACAGAGTCACAGGATAGCCCAGGGTTACAGATGATGCCTTTTCATATGCATAGTACAGCGCCGCCAATCCCTGATAACAGGGTGGATACCCCTGAGCCACCTCATCTAGTCTCGTACTGTGGTATGCTATCGGTTGCTTTGCTTTTCCTGTGCCTGTCTCTTGTGTTAGAACCGCTGTGACATAACCCTCCTGTCGGCTGGATACATACAAATGAAAAACCTTCTTGTAGTCAGGCAAAGCTAATGCTGGTGCTGACTGCAATTCCTGCTTAATAGTATTGAAAGCTATCTCCGCCTCTCCATTCCACTGTAAGCCGTTCTTCAAATTGGTATGTCCTGCTTCTTTCATTATCTTTCTCAAAGGTGCCACAATCTCAGCATATTCTCCTATCCAATCTGAGCTGTACCCTGCCATTCCCAAAAATGTCATCATCTGCCCTACAGTTTGGGGTTTTGGGGCCTTAGTTATTGCCTCAATCTGATCTGGTGCTATCGCCTTTACTCCTTTGGATATTACCCTGCCTAAGTATTCCACTAGCTGTGTGCAAAATTGCAGTTTCTTTTTGGATACTTTATGTCCTCCATGCGCCAGCTTCTCTAACAGAGTTATAGTGTCCTGCTTACACTGTTCCTCACTGTGGGAGCAAATCAACAGGTCATCCACATACTGTAACAATGTACTTTCCAATGGTATGCCCTCTAGGTCTGCCTTCAAAACCTGATTAAAAACGTGAGGTGAATGTTTAAACCCTTGCAGCATTCTGGTATAGGTATACTGAGCACCTCTGTAAGTAAATGCAAACAGATACTGACACTGGTCGGCTAGAGGAATGCTGAAGAAAGCCGAACACAAATCAAGCACTGAAAAGTAACTTGCTTCTGGTGGAACATTAGTCAAAAGCGTGTGTGGGTTGGGGACTACCGCTGGCCAGTTCTCTACCACATCATTTACCGCTCGCAAATCATGCACCAATCTCCACTTAGATTTATCTGCTTTTAAGACCGGCAGCAACGGGGTATTGCATGGACTGTTTGTTCTTTTAAGCACTCCTATTTCAAGCAACCCCTGCACTGTTGATGCTATTCCCTCTTCTGCTTCTGGTCTTAGAGGGTATTGTGGTCTCCTGGGTGGAATTGCTCCCCTTTTCAGCCTTATTTCCACTGGACTAGCTGTTTTTATTTTCCCTACGTCTGTGTCATTCTGTGACCACAGAATAGACGGCAACTCATCTAACCTTCTATCTTTCTGTTGGCCTCTTTCCTTTCCCAGCAATGGCAGGTGTGGTTGGGGAGTTATTTCGACCTCTCTCACTGTCCCTACCATATCTACACTTACCATTATTTTAATGCAATTGTTGTCTTCTGATATCCACACCTCTGGCGTGATTCTCCTCCACACTGTTACGGTTTCAGCACTCTTAACTAAGGGTCCTAAGTCTTTAGACTGATATCCCTTGTTTACCAATAACGTTACCTGGGGCGCAGCCTCCGGTATCCTGTACCATTCTTCTAAAAAGGTGTTCCACTTAACTTGTAAAGCTGCCCCTTGCTTTCCAATTATCACAGCCTCCCCTTCCAGGTGCTGTTGGGTACATGCCTCCAGGTGCCATCTCTCCTCTAACTCCCTGTTCTGAGTCTCGTCAAAAATCACTGTACAATGTAGTTCAGATATGGACATTACAGCCCTGGGTAATATAGCCTGCACACCCTTTTTCCATTTTTCCCAGGTTTCCTGAATCTGATCTGCGATGTCTCCTATCCAAAAGACATTAGCCTTCTTGTTTTCTCGTACTATCAATTGAGCCCCTGCTCTTTCCACACTCAGCCCATTTCTGGTGCATTCTAATTTTAATTCCAGTTTCAATAAGGCATCTCTGCCTAACAAATTAATCGGAGTTCCTTTAAATACTAGCACCGGCAAAACAATTCCTTTATTTCCCATTCTCAACTGCACTAGAGCCGTGCACTGTGTCAACTGTGTTTTCCCCGAGAACCCTACCGTCTTAATAAACTTTCCTGACATGGGAAGGTGAAGGGCATACTGTGGCTGTACACAAGCGTACGTGGCTCCAGTATCTATCATCATTGGTGTCAATTGCCCTTCTAACATAATCTGAACAATGGGTTCCTCATCTGCCTCCCTTGTTATCATTGGGTAATGTCCCTTCCCACTCGAGTTCTTGGGGCACCCCTAATACCTCGCATAGGGGTTCAAAGGTCTGCTTGGGCGTGTGGGGTCTGGTCCTTGGCTAAACTTTGGTTCCCTTCTTATCGGTTCCTGCTGGTGTGTGACAGTCCAAGGTGTAAACGGACAAACTCTTCTCATGTGACCTGGCTGATTACACCCCCAGCACAGTCTCTCTACCTCTCTTTCCACCTGTTTCCTCACTGGTCCCCTCTGCCAATAGCTCCTCTGTCCCCCTCCTTGGGACTTCCAGTCCTGTCTGGGCTGTTTGAATTTAGTCTGTTCCTGATAGGGCATTTGTGGGAATGCTCCTCCAAAGACGTTGATTATTGGCATGGGGTTTTCCAGCCCTTGTCTTACAGTATGATCGGTTCCTCCATATAATGGTGCTTCATCCAGTTCGATGGCTGTACTCGGACTGGTGGTTGGTGGCAGCGTCTTTTTGCTTTTCTCTTTTTCCTTCTTTTTGAGTTCTTCGAGCTGCATTTGTATTAACTTTCTTTGCACCTCTTCCTGCTGCTCAGCCAACCTTCGTTTGTCTTTCCGGTATTTCTCAACCGCATGGACTACGTGGTCTCTAAATTCTTGTGGGGTCATTGACGTCAGCCCAACCACTTCCTCCAGTTTGGATTTTACTTGCGGAGGCATTGCATCCAAAATGCTATGTCGGAACAGTGTGGTGATAAATAAGCTATTTTCCACCTCTTGCTCAGTCTCCAGTCTCCACCTTTTCAACTGGTTTTCTACGTAGGCTGCTGGGTTTTCAGTGTCTCCCAGTGGATCCCCCTTTTAAGGCTTTGGGGTCCACTTTGGGTGGGTAAAGCTTCCTGAGGGCCTGCCATACCCTCTGCCTCACTCTGTCAAACCCGTCTCCATCAGTTCTTGGGTCGTTTGAGTTTACTATGCCAGCCATTTCCATTAGTTCGTTAAATTTGGAGGTTCCCATCAACCTTATCAATAGTGCCTTCATATCTCCCATAGCCAATAATCGTCCTGCCGTTTCTTCTTCAAAGGCTCTAATCCATTTCCCTGCTCCTTCATGTAGATTGGGCAGAGTGTTTTTCAGCCCTTCTAGGTCCTGAGATCCCCAAGGGATGTACTGCACTTGTCCTGATCCTTTAACTAACAACGGCATCATTCTTCCTCCTTCTTCCCACCTGCCCTGGCTCTCCTTCTCGCCTGACTCCCCATCTGCCTCAGAGTATGTCTTTACTGCCTCTCACACAAATTTCTCCGGGGTCCTCTTCTTCCCTCGGTCTCCCTGTGGAGTCCTTCCTTTCTGTCCTGATTCAATACTTGGTTGGCCCCTGGAGTATTTTTCGCATCTCCTCTGGCAATCCCCTCTCAGTAACTTATCTAGCTCTCTCTCTACTTCCACAAGTCGCTCCCCTATTGCCTCCTTCTGTTCTTCTAGGCTTCTGCCTCCTACCTCTTCCCCACAAATTCTCGCATCCTCTCTCTCTCCACTTAACTCTTGCTCCTCCAATGAGTCACCTTCTCTTTCTTCCTGTCCGTGTCTGTACACCTGTGGCAGGGACTCCTCATGATCCTTACTCGAGCTTGATTCCCTTCTCTCTTGTGTTTCTCCAAGACTCTCATCTCCTATCTTTTTTCCACTTCCTCTTGAATGCCTCATCTTTTCCTGCCCTGATGAGCCACTTTCTTTTCTAGTCTGTTTATTTCTATGGTATAACTGATACTCCTCATACTCCTTTTCCTCTCTCGAGTATTTCATCCGTTCAATCTCTTCATTCATTTCTCTCTTTGCCTGTTCCACCGTTATCCTTTCTGCCTGTACCTCCTTCCATATCGCCGCTTTTTCCTTCTCGTATTGTCTTTTTTCCTCCTCATTATCCCAAACTTGTACTTCTCCCTGAATGTTTACTGTTCCCGTCAGCAAAAGGCACTGCTTAGGGGTTCCTTCCTCATTATAAGGAGGGGGGTTTTCTGTTTCTTTCGCATCCAGGTACGGAGCCGAAGCCAGCTTCTCACCGTACCCTTCTCTCTCTTTAACAGGCTGTTTCTCCAGCACCTTAGTGTCTTCCTCGCTTGTAATCAATATTCTACCTGTCCTCCTCAGCCTTTCTCCCTCCGTTCTGAAGAGTTTTAGCACTTCCATTTCTTGTTCTCTTTTTTCCCGTCTTTTCTTAGATTTATCTTTTGGTTTGTAATTTTTAATTAGTGCCTCCATTTCTTCACACAAGCTTACATCAAACGTTCCTTCTCTTGGCCATTTTGTGACCAGGTTTTTGGTTTTCTTTTCCCATTTTTCTGAAGTTTTTGTGATCTCATATTTATTTACCAGGATTTTTTTGCTCAGAATCTCTACTGCCGTTCCTTTACCTGTCATGTTGTTCTCTCTTTTTAAGGTATTTCAGAGATTCACAGTTTGTTTACAGGATAATA
Organism: Hemitrygon akajei; assembly: GCF_048418815.1. Taxonomy (NCBI): domain Eukaryota; kingdom Metazoa; phylum Chordata; class Chondrichthyes; order Myliobatiformes; family Dasyatidae; genus Hemitrygon; species Hemitrygon akajei. The sequence continues at coordinate 107,518,602 of NC_133134.1, forward strand.
TTACTTACTCAAATTCTATGCCTAGTCTATCGTCTATCTACCAGCGCTTTAAACTATATATTGGACTGTCCTTATTTCCTATTCTTTTCTGCCTGTACAGGCCTCTACTCAGAGCGGTATCCACAGAACTTTCTCTTTGCACCTCGTCTATTCAGACCCTTATCTCTTAAGGCGGTATCTACGAGGATTTTCTCTATTTTCCCTTTCCCTGCCCGTTCAGACCTTCGTTTCATACGAAGCGGTATCCACAAGGATTTTCTCTATTTGCCTTTCCCTGCCCGTTCAGACCTTCATTTCATACGAAGCGGTATCCACAGGGACTTACCAACACCACGTGGAATTTTTCTTCACTTAACTTCTTATTAGCTTATTTGTACTTACCCTCACTGCAGTGTTCTTGATCAATCCTCTGAGCCTCCTGTTAACCCCCAATTCTGCCAGATTCTTTGGACCAGAGAAACCCTTCGGCAGTGGTTCCACACTTCTGAGACTCCAAGACCTCCCCAAAACCAACAGAATTCTTAGTCCAAATTGTCGCAAAAAGCGCGTACCTTTTGTTTGGGTGCACCCTTAATTCTGTTAGCCCTGTGGGGGTCCCTAGAGGACTGGGAAGCATCCCCAATCTGCTGTTTCCTTTCTGCGGGTCTCTTTCCGGTCCTGTCATGGTCGCCAATTTTGTCGTGGTTTCTCGTGCCCCACAAACGACCAGGAGATGCAGAAGATTCTTCAAGAAGGGTTAAACTTTAATTTGCAAATCAAAGCTGAGACAGTCATTGAGCTAGTCGCTGACTGCCCACCGATCCTTGTACATAGCATGTTTTATAGCAATCTCCTGGTTTAGTTGCATTAGCATATCCAATCGGTCTATAGTTGCATATCACAAGTACATCCGCCACTATTGTTTCTACCTATTGACTTAATCATGTTCTAATCTACATCTCTTAGCTAGCCTCTCATTAACACACCATTGTCTTCTACATGCTTAAGATTTCATTCTCCTACTAAATTGGGTACATGCATAGCAAGTTCAAAGCTGACTACATAGTTTTGGTTACACAGCAAACAATGCAACTTTTATACTCCAATAGTCCCAAAGTGGTCGATATCACCCTCTGGGGTCTCTGGGTTGTTCTAAGGGGGAAATAAAGATAAAGGGGTGGTGGGGGAGGGGTAACAGGAATACAGACTTAATTTAAGAAATGAATTGCTATTCTAAGCATTTGATTGTCAGTACCTCATAATTGATTACAATGATCGTGTAATCACCTCATCTCCTGCTAACCTACCGCTTTTGTAAACTTTGCTCATGGTTGTTGAATGCAATGTGACACTACCTTTTTTGGCAATACTGAAGAAATCATGTTATTTTTTGGCCCAGTCACACATTTTTGCCATTTACTACTGTAGTACAGTATTCTAATCACATAGTGACACAATCCCTGTGAATAAGGATATAGCATGCATTTGGGTAAAGTTCAGAATCTGCCTTTTTGAATGGTCTTGACGACATTTCTCTCACCCATGGCCCAAATGAGATATCACTGCCCCACTTTATGCACCTTCAGGCAGAGAGTCAGGTTTTGTCTGAGCTTTGATGACATAACTTTCCCCTTTATTGATCACAGGGCTTGAGGTTAGAATTAAGCAATAGGCAATTGACTGTGATTGTTAATCCATAATGAAGATGGCAGAAGCAGACCAAATGAAAAAGGTTAGACAGTATAGTCTGGAGTATCTGAAATATGGATTTATACCAGCACCAAGCAACCAACAGTAGCCAATGTATCTGTTGTATGAAAATATTTTTTTCAACTGAGGCAATGAAACCATCTGCAAACAAAAGAAAATCTGCAGATGTTGGAAATCCAAGCAACACACACAAAATGCTAGAGGAACCCAGCAGGCCAGGTAGCATCTATGGAAAAAAGCATAGTTAACGAAGGGTCTTGATTGCCTGGCCTGCTGAGTTCCTCCAGCATTTTTTGAATGAAGCCATCTAGACTCCTTGAACAGTTGAAGAAAATGCATTCTGATAAAGCAAGCAAGTACATGGCTTATAGTTCAGGAAAACTTTCAGAATCAGAAAACACTTCAAAACAAGTTTGCTTACATTTCACAACAAAATAGTGATGATTTACATGCTTCATACAACATTCCATTGTTTTTTGCCAGATCTGGAAAGTCCCATACAATTATAGAAGAACTAATTCCAGCAGCAGTAAGAGAGGTTCTAAGTGTAGTTTTATAGAAATCACCAGACCAAATAATTAAAACAATTTCACTCAGAGAGAACTTTGTTCCAAGACAAATAGATGAAATGCCTGAGAATTTGGAAGACATGTTGTGCAATGTACTTAGGATAACAGAATTTGCTCTACCATTAGATAAGGCAACTTTACCAGGAAATAAATGTTTCTATAACAAATCTTTGCTACTTGGTTAGGTTCACTTCATAACAAATGAAAGTATGGTTCAAACATTGTTATCAGAATCAGCTTTAATATCATCAGCATATGTCGTGAAATTTGTTAACTTTGTAGCAGTAATACAATACAATACTTAATAATGGGAAAAAGTATGAATTACAGTAATTGTGTGTGTATATATATATATTTATCAAGTCAAGTCGTCATTTTATTCATAAACTGCTGGTACAGTACACAGTAAAAATGAAACAACGTTCCTTCAGGACCCTGGTGCTACATGAAACAACACAAAACTACATTAGACTACAGACCTACACAAGACTTCATAAGGTGCACAAAACAGCGCAGGGCAGTACAATAATTAATTAATTAATTAATTAATTAATAAAGAAGACAATGGGCACAGTAGAGGACAAATTACAATATAATAATAAATGATGTAGATGTCAGTCTAGACTCTGGTATTGAGGAGTCTGATGGCTTGGGAGAAGAAACTGTTGCACAGTCTGGTTGTGTGAGCCCGAATGCTTTTGTACCTTTTGCCAGATGGCAGGAAGGAGACGAGTTTGTATGAGAGGTGCAGGGAGTCCTTCAAAATGCTGTTAGCTTTGTGGGTGCAGCGTGTAGTGTAAATGTCTGTAATGGCGGGAAGAGAGACCCCGATGATCTTCTCAGTTGAGCTCACTATCCGCTGCTGGGTCTTGCAATCCGAGATGGTGCAATTCCCGAACCAGGCAGTGATGCAGCTGCTCAGGATGCTTTTGATACATCCTCTGTAGAACGTGATAAGGATGGGGGGTGGGAGATGGATTTTTCTCAGCCTTCACAGAAAGTAGAGACGCTGCTGGGCTTTCTTGTCTACGGAGCTAGTGTTGAGGGACCAGGTGAGATTCTCCACCAGGTGAGCACCAAGAAAAAATTTGGTGCTCTTGACAATCTCAATCTATATATATATATATATATATATATATATATATATATATATATATATAACAATGAAATTAAATAAGTTGTGCAAAGATTTAATAGTGATTTAGTGTTCGTGGGTTTAATATCCATTCAGAAAATGGATGGTAGAGGGGAAGAAGCTGTCACTGAATTTATAAGTGTGTGCCTTCATGCTTCTGTACCTCCTTCCTATAGAACCAAATTCCAGATTGAGTAAGAAATTATTTCCTGAAAACTTAAAATGAGAAATTGACAGGAAGAATGGAAGAAAAACGGACCCCTGACTACAAAGCAACTTTGTGCTGAAGGCCAGCTTCAAAAAATCACATAAAGAGTTCTGCTTGCAGAAAGAAATCCCTGAACGCTATCCTGCACTGTGTAAAAGGTCAAGACCTTCTTTAATGTCTTTCCAGCATCATATTTAGTTGAGCGTAGTTTCAGAGCAGTTGCCCAACTTTCTTTAAAGCAATGAAAAGACTACATATTCCGGAACATGGGGATCTGAGACTCCTTCTGAGTGACATTCAGCCTGATGTTGAGAAGCTGATATCACTGAACCAAGCCGATCCATCTCACTGATAGGTGAAAGAGCAATGAAGTTGTATTGGACTACTAATGTATGCTTTAAAGTTGTTGATGAAAATAGTTTTACTGTAATTAAATAAAGACATAATTTGATTTGTAGTTATAAAAGGACTTGTAATTCTTCATCACTGATTTGAATTTCCAGTTCCTATTTTCTTTCACTGTGTATTGTCAACCAAAAATTCTTTATAGTTTTAATGCAGGAGGGAGTCACTGGGACTGTGGTGGGGAACCAAGGGGCAGAAGCCCAAAAGATTTTGAGAACTACTACTCTAAATGTTTCCTATCGATGTACCTGTCCAAACGTTTTTAAACATTATAATTTTACCTTTCATCCTCCTGCACCTCACTCCATATTCCCACACTGATGTGTAAAGAACTTGCCCCTCTGATCATCTTTACATATCTCCTCTGTCGCCTTCTAGTTTTAGACTTTGACTCTAGAAAAAAAAGGCTCTAACTTTCCATCCTATCTGTAAGCCTGATGATCTTGTAAACCTCTATAGAGTAAATCCTCTGTCTCCTACATTGCTGTGAGAATAAACCCAGTCTAGGACACAACTTAGTCAGCAATTTAAAGTGATTTTGATTTCACAGGAAAACAGAAACTATCAGGAACACTCAACAGTCCAGGCAGCATCTATGATGAGAGAAATTCAGTCAACATTTCAGTCAACTTCTCATCAAGATTTCTGAAATGTTTTTGGAGTTTCTCTCTCCACAGATGCTGTGTGACCTGTTGAGTGTCACAGAACTTTCCTCTGGAATCTCAGTTTTTCAACAATCTCAACTCTGGATTTTCCTCTTTGCCACAATTTTCAGACTCATTTGTATCTCAATTCCATTTAATGAACATTGGGAAATAAGAAGGATATTTGGTAGCTTCTAAGTGATTATTGTGTTCTGTTTCATTCCAGATCTTACCAGGAAAAGAGCGTGTTACATTATTAACTTATTTGTACTACTTCTCTTGTGCTTAAGTGTCCATTTTATTTGGTTCCTTAATCCTGCACCTGATGGTGTGGTTTCAATGTGTTAGTGTCATTCAGAGTGGAATACTAAGACATTGTAGGATGGTGAAAGGGGCCAGTTCCCATGGATGGGGCAGCACCATGTCATCTTGCCTGTTCGCTTTGGTAGATATGAAAGGTGCTAAGCCACAATTCCTCAAGAGCAGAGGCTTCCAAAGACACCAAAACAGACTTCCTGATCTTTCCACACTGGTTGTCCTTTTATACTTTATTTACCTGTATAGCCAATAAAATCATTACCTATAAATATCTTTACAAACTTTGTGTATATGGTGATATGATGTTCTGAATAAATTTGATCACTTCACTAGTTCTCTCACATTTCTTAACTATACAAAGCTCCTGAGTCCTGATATTATCTTTGTTAAACAACACACGCACTCTCAAAGTAATTACAGCCTTCCTGTTGTTATGGTTACTAGTGCCACATAAAATATTACAGATGGATTAAACAGAACAGTTGTATAACAATAGATCCTCTTCTGGTTTTGATTTTTTGTCTTTTTTATAAGAATGGTCCTGCTGGAAGTATCAATGATTGATTCATACTAATTCCTGAAAGAATTAATTCATCTATTGCATATTTTCTATTTAGCTACCACACTAATACTTTACATTTTTCCACATAGACCAGTAGTTTCCAACTACTTGCCTGGTCTTACAGATGATCCACAGCGGTGAAGTTGTCAGAGCTGCTGCCTCACCGTTCCAGTGACGTGGGTTCAATTCTGACCTCCAGTGGTGTCTGTGTGGAAATTGCAGGCTTCACCTCTGGGTGCTCTATTTTCCTTCCATTATCCAAAGACGTACAGGTTGGAAGGTTAATTGGCATTGGTAAATTGCCCGCCAGTGTGTAGGCGTCGCATTTTCTGGAGGAGGTGGGTGATTGGAATAAAATGGGATGTGTAATTGGGCGTTTGATTGTAAACACATATTGCTGGCTGAAGGTTCTGTCTCCTTGGTGTATGACCCCATGACCTTTGTGACTCCACAATCTCAACTTTGACTCAAATTCTAGTATACTAGACTTATCATGTAATTTGCAAATATTTATTATCCATGCTCAAGAAATTAGAATAAGCACCTGCCTTTCAGTGCTTTTTGTACAATTCTTTGGATAAGAATATTGTCATATCACTAATGCAAATAAAACAGACTGCACGCACACAAAATGCTGGAGGAACTCAGCAGGCCAGACAGCACCAATGCAGGCTGAGACCCATCGGCAGGACTGCAGAAGGTCCTGTTGAAGGGTCTCGGCCCAAAATGTCAGCTATACTTTTTTCCATAGATGCTGCCTGGACTTCTGAGTTCCTCCAGCATTTTGTGTGTGTTGCTTGGATTTCCAGCTTTTGCAGATTTTGTAAAAAGACTATTAACCATTTTACAATTGAATATTATTTCCTGCCGCTGCCTGCAAGGAATTTGTACGTTTGCCCCGTGAACGTGTGGGTTTCCTCCAGGTGCTCTGATTTCCTCTGACAGTGCAAAGATGGTCCAGTGGGTAGGTTAGGTGGTCATTGTAAATTCCCATGATTAGGCAAGGGTTAAATAGGTGGATTGCTGGGCAGCATAGTTTGAAGGGCTGGAAGGACCGACTTGTGGTGTAACTCAATAAATAAAAATAAATCAACAAATTTACAGCTGACTGTGTCATAACCATGGTTTTATTGTTGGTTCAGTTAATTGTTGTAGAGTTCTACTCTCAAGCTGCCAAGCAGGATGGGATGGGTAAGAAAGGAGTCTTAATTGGACCTATGACAGAATCTGCCATGACAGTAGACTTGGATTTGAATTGGTTTATTATTGTCACGTGACCAAGATACAGTGAAAAGCATTTCTTGTACACTGCATAGTGCATTGAGATACAATAGAACAAGCTGAAACAATGACCTTGCAGAATAAAATGTAACACTTACAGAGAAACCACAGTGAAGCTTCACAATAAGGTACAAAATCATAATAAGGTAGTTTGTGAGGACAAGCGTCCATCTTATTATACTAGGGAACTATATGACAGTGGGGTGCAAGCTGTCCTTGAACCTGATAGGACACTTGCAACCTTTTACATCTGAGGTAGATGGTAGAAGAATGTCTATTTGTGGGATGGGATCTTCAATGGAGCACCGGGAAGTATAGACAGAGCCCATGGAGGTGGGGAGGCTGGTTTCCATGATGTGCTGGGCTATGTCCACTATTCTCTGCAGTTTTCTTGCAGTCATGAGCAGAGCACTTGGCGTCCCAAGCCATTATGGTGCATTGATAAAAATTGGGAGGGTTGATGGAGACATGCCAATTTTCTTCAGCCTCCTGAGGAACTACATGCACCAGTGAGCTTTCTTGGCTGTAACATCGATGTGTTTGGACCAGGGCAGGCTTTTGGTGATTTTCAACATTGATGAAGCTCTCAACCTCACAGACTCCACACCATTGATGTAGACAGGAGCATGTGCGCAGCCCCTGCCTTTCCTGAACTCAATGACCAACTCTTGCTTTGCTGACATTGAAAGAAAGATCGAAGTCCACAGGATCAAAGGGGAAGGAGTAAACAAGATATAAAACATATTAATTTAAATGAAGCAAATGGCAATGTTTGCTTAAAAGTAAAATCGCAGATGTTGAAAATCTGAAACGTAAACAGAAAATGCTGGGAAAACTAATCAGGTCAGGCAACAGCTGTGGAAAGGGAAACAGTTGTATTAAGAGTCTCAGAGCCAATGTTAACTTGTCTCTCTTTCCACTGAAAGAAAGGAAACAGAGAGTGAGAGCGGAAGGGTGGTTCTCATACTGAAATCCTGCAACTTGTGGAGTACCGCCAGGGTTGGTGCTGGGACATTCCTTGTTTACTACCTCCATAATCAAATTGGATGTCAGGCGACTGAGTACAAGAGCTGAGATGACCTGCGACAACTTAACAACAGTTGGTGAGATTGTAGTTGAAATATCCTGTGCACCTATGGTTGCCATGATATGGGAAGGATGTGACTAACCTAATGAGCATGCAGAATCAATTCACAAGGATGAATAGGCTATGACTGCTTTACCTGGAGTGAAGAAGGCTGAGGGGTGACTTTATAGAGGTTTATAACATCATGAGAGGACACAGACAGTATACGGTCAGTAGCCACTTTATGAGGAACCGCCTGTACCTAATGAAGTGGGCACTGAGTGTGTGTTTGTGGTCTTCTGCTGTTGTAGCATATCCACTTCAAATGTTGTGCAATCAGAGAAGCTGGTCTGCACACCAAAGTTTTATCTTCTGGTTATTTGAGTTATTGTTACTTTTCTGTCATCTTGAAACAGTCTGGCTGTTCTCCTTTGACCTCTTTGATTGACAAGGTGATTTGCCACAGAACTGTTGCTCACTGGATTTGTTTTTCTCTTTGCACCATTCTCTGTAAACTCTAGAGACTGTTGTCCCAGCAGATCAGCAGTTTCTGAGACACTCAAACCGGCCTGTCTGACACCAATAATCATTCCACAGTCAAAAGCACTTGGATTACATTTCTTCCCCACTTTGATATTTGGTCTGAAGATCAACTGAACCTTTTGAGCATGACTGCATTCATTTATGCATTGAGTTGTGGCCTCATGGTGGGCTGATTGGATATTTGCATTAACGAGCATGTATACAGATGTACCTAATAAACTGGCCACTGTGTGTAGGTGATCACAGTCTTTTCCCCAGGGCCGAAGTGCCTTAAACTAGAGGGCATAGGTTTAAGGTGAGAGGGTAAAGATTTAGAGGGGATCTGAAGGACAAGTTTTTTATGCAATGGTTTGTGTATGCAACCAACAGCCGGAGGAAGTGGCAGAAAGGGATACAATTATGACTTTTAAAAGATATTTGGGCAGTTACATTGATGGGAAATGTTTAAAGCAAGAGTTCCCAACACTTTTTATGGCATGGACCAATATTATTAAGCAGCGGGTCTGTGGATCCCAGATTAGGAACCCCTGGTTTAGAGGAATATGAGCCAAGTGCAGGAAAATGGAATGAACTCAGTTAGACGATTCAGTTGGTGTGGACAAATTGGGTCAAAAGGCCTGATTCCATGCTGTAAGAATGTATGGTCTACCCACTGGCATGTTCCTTAACCCAGTCTTATCCTGCCCAGTGTGTCTTGTCCGGTGATGACAATGTCAATGTATCTGAGTTCCAAGCTTTGATTGCACATTGATAATAGTTCTGCTATTATTGGGATTTCTCAGGAGGATTCAAGCTATCGAGTCCTCAGTATGTGTCGTCTCTTTCAATGTGGGATTGTTGTACACCAGCTTTTGCAAGGGCAACACCATGCAGTCAGATAAGAGGCATGCACAACCTCTGCTGCCACCAAGACAACCCCAGAAGATGGTGGGACAGGAGGGCAGCACCATCTTTAATTACCCTCACTATCCAGAACATGCCCTCCTTGCATTATTGCTACAAAAGGATGTGCTTGCATTGGAGAGGGTCCAGAGGAGGTTTACGAGAATGATCCCAGGAATGAAAGAGTTAACATACAAGAATCATTTGATGGCTCTTGAGTTTTGAGCTCATTGAAACCTATTGCATATTGAAAGCCCTAGACAGCATGGATGTGCAAAGGATGTTTCCAATAGTGAGAAGGTCTAGGAATGCATGGCACAGCCTCAGAATAGAAGGATGTCCCTTTAGAACAGAGATGAAGAGGAATGACAGTTGTAGAGAGTAAGTTGTTGAGTATATTTAAAGCTTAGTTTGATAAGCTTGTGATTACTAAGGGCACTAAAGCTAACAGGGAGAAGGCTAGAGAATAGGGATGAGAGGGAAAATTAATCAACTCTGATCAAATAGCGAAACAGTTTCGATGGGCTGAATGGTCTAATTCTGCTCCTATGATTTATGGTCTTATCAGGGAGGAGGTACAGGATTCTGAAGATGCTCACTCAGCATTTTAAGAACAGCTTCTGCCCTCAAACTTCTAAACAGTTCATGAACACCTTGCTATTTGTCTTTTGCAAATTGTAATTTTTGCAGTATACTATTTCCACAAAACAACAAATCTCATGACATATGTCGGTGATTATAAACCTAATATTGACGTAGCAGAGTTGACTTGGCCCTCTTGCTCCTGCTGACTTATCATTAAAATCACCAAGTCATCACTGTCTGAATTTCCATCATTTTCATCAGTGGCTGTCTAGGCCTTTAATATCTATTCATACATAAATGAATTAGTGCACCAAAATAGTTAGTTATTTTCTGAAATGTGACTCTGATAAAGCCTATATGGATGTGACATGTTCTTGTCACTTTAATTATTTTGTTTAAAATGACTTTTGATGTCACTTATGATATGAATAAGAAAATGTCATATTTAAATAATCTGACCTTCATTGCTGGAACATATTCCCACCAGTTTGTTTCTATGAGGATAAGAAAATAAGGGAGCCTGTAAAATTATTTCAGTTTCTAACACAGCAATTCTTCAAAGTGTCACTAACCTATAATTGTTCAACCTTGTGGATACACTAAAGATTTCACAGAAACTAATTACCAGTGCAATGGACACAGACCCACTCTTACTGTGTGATAAATAGATAATAGATGGTCTGTGAGAAATAGCTACCTAACGACCGATGTGTACTGTGAAATGATCAGATCTCAGTATAGAACTAAACATCAATTTCTGCCTGATTCAAGCATCCAATTGCTCCCTTGGATCGCCATGGTTCCGATTATGTGTAAATCCATGTCCCAGGATAAATCTTTGCAAACAGTAAATTGAATACTATTTGTACCAGTTGAATTCATTGGTGGTTAAAGAATAAATTTGATTGATTCTACAATACGGAGTGCTCTAAAATGAAAATCATTATCAGTCTACCCACAGCACCGAATGATCACAGACACTGACTTTAAACTGGTCAATGGATACACTTGTGGAGTGTAGAAAAAGTGAAGAAAATTCAAACGATTGAATTTTTATCAGCAAATTTCTGTTGAAAGTCCAAAGGACACCTTGTAGGATAATGCCCAAGATTCATAGCGATTATGGATAGGATCAGGAAAATCAGGAGGCATTTAGCCAACAGAGAAATGAAAAAAAAATGCAGCTCCTAGACATCTAAAGTAAGAGCAGAATATGCCAGAAACACTCAGCAGGTCAGGAATTGGAAATGAGTCTGTTCTGATGAAGGATTATTCCCCATTAAATCTGTCTTCATCAAACCTGGTGCAGGATCTTGACCCAAAACATTGACCATCCATTTGTCCCTACAGATGCTGCTTAATCTGCTAAATTCTTCCAGCAGCTTATATATTTCTGCAGGATCCTGTTTGGAATTAATATGATGAGCAATTTGATTGGCTGAATAGTGACATAAAAGAGCTTTATAAGATTACTAAAGGCATAGATTGGATAAATATTTTCCCCAGGGCAGAGGAGGCCGAAGTAGAAGGCACAAGTTTAGGGTGAGAAGGGAGAAATGAAAAGGAGATCAGAGAGGTACGTTTTTCCACACAGAGAGTGGTTGTTATCAGAAATGCACTGCCAGAGGATAAGAATGAGGCAAACAGAGTTACAATGTTTAAGAGAGATTTAGGGACAGGTTAGAACGATATGGTCCAAATGTACGCAAGTGAGATTAGGGTAAATGGGCATCAGGGTTGGCATGGATAAAGTGGGCAGTAAAGGTCCATTCTTGTGCAGAAATGAACATGATGCATCCATTAACACTGAGTTTGTTTCAGATTCCAGCATCTGGCATCCCGTGCTCTCAGTTCCACTCATCCTTCTTTATTCTCCCACTTTCTCCTCAACTCCCACAGCAATTCCACATTTCACCTTCACATTGGACGGCCAGTTAACTGAACATCTCACATGTGTTTAGGATGTGGGAGGAAACTGGAGTATCTGTTGGAAACCCACCCAAAGATGGGGAGAACATACAAGTGCCTCACAGTCAGTACCCGAGGTCAGGATAGGAGCTGTGAGACACTGACTCTACCAGTTGCACTATTTGTTCAGAGATGTTGACAACCAGAAAGGATATGAGAGCAGTGATAACAATCTGAAGCAGATTTTGTAATTAGAAAGTTTTAAAGATGGAAGTCAGCCGGGTGCTTGGTGCTAGGACTTGCAGACAAATCAGAAACCTACGGAGACACCATTTCCTTTAGAGAGCACGACCCGCATTGTCACTCTTGATGCGTATTTCAGGGAATACTGATTGTTTAGTCTTTTGGACAAAGCATGATACTTAAACAAAATGCAATCTGTCGGAGGAAGTCGGTAAGTCAGACCGCATCCATGGGGTGAGGAGTGGTGACACAGGGACTGGTCGGTCAGGTTAATGATAAAGGCCAGAAGGATCTGGGGGAGGGGGTGTGTTAGAGTGGAATTTGGTGATAGACACAGGTTCCGACATCTACCGTCCCTTGTCTCCATTAAACTAAATCCTCCCCTCAGCACTCCTGCAGGTTGTGCCTTTACAACTCAAGCACATTACCTACATGTCCCATGTTGGCGAAGATGCTGCCAGAAAAAAAGAATATGGAACGATTAGAAGACCAAGCCTTATGAGAATAGATTGCGTGAACTAGGCCTATTCTCCTTGGAGCGACGGAGGATGAGAGATGACCTTATAGAGGTGTATAAGATGATGAGAGACATTGATTGTGTGGATAGTCAGAGGCTTTTTCCCAGGGCTGAAATGGTTGTCACAAGAAGACACAGGTTTAAGGTGCTGGGGAGAAGGTACTGAGGAGATGTTAGGGGTAAGTTTTTTTTACGCAGGGAGTGATGAGTGCGTGGAATGGGCTGCCGGCGACTGTGGTGAAGGTGAATATGATAAGGTCTTTTAAGAAACTCCTGGATACGTGCATGGAGCTTAGAAAAATAGAGGGCTATGGGTAACCCTAGGTAATTTCAAAATTAAGTACATTTTTGGCATAGCATTATGGGCCGAAGGGCCTGTATTGTGCTGTAGGTTTTCTATGTTCTATATTTCTAAAATTACAGAAACAAAAAAAATTAAAAACTGTGTATAGGAGCTGGATCGGAGGAACTTGAAATGATGGCTGTGCTTTGATCTGATTCTGGTTCCAGTTTCCCTTTACTGAATCTTTGGCTCCCGTGTAAACCAAAAACACAAAGATTTATAACTGCAATAGCTGATCAGCATTTCAAAGGTTCAAATATACGATTTAATATCAGAGAAATGTATTCTATGCAATATACATCCTGAGATGCTTTTTCTTCGCAACCATTCACGAAATCAGAGCAGTGCCCCAAGAATGAAAGACAGTTAAATGTTAGAACCCCAAAGTTCTCACCCCCAGCTCCCCTCCTTCCCATGCATAAGTGGCAGCGAGCAATAATCCCCCTATCCCCACCAACAAACATAAAGCGCGCCCGCTACCAGCACTCAAGTGTGAGCAAAGCAATAGCAAAAACACGGACTTCCAGTTACCCCAAAGACTGCATTGTTCACCCGATAGTTGGACATGCTGCAGGCTCTCTCTCTTCCAATAAGAGAGAAAGAGGTGACTCCATTTTCCAACAACTGGGAAGACATAACAATCATCTTGCTGGTTTACAATGTTAAAAGTCCATTACGTCGCTTTTCTCGAGCTTTGTGCCTGAAGATCGCAAAGATCCCGGGTCTCCAGGTACACAGCAGATGTTCTGACTCCCCCAACGACACATGGGTCTGCTGTGGCGACACTGACCCCTGATCCACCCATGTCCAGTTCCTCGAGATCCCAGGCTTCGGAATCCATGCCGAAATCTTAGGCTGAGACTTTGGCAGGCCGAATAAAGGCCGATTGTAGAACCCCAAGAGCGGGTCCCATTCCCGCAAAAAGCCATAGTCAGTGTGTAACTCTAGGTCAGGGTCCTCAAAAGAATACTGAAAAGGAAAACTAGAGCTATTAAAGATGGAAATAGAACTGTTTTCGAAGATGTGAGCAAAGGAGTCGCCGTTGCGCACCATAACTACTTAGCATTTATGCCGCAACTAATCACAAAGTCGTAGTTTTAGTTTATTATTGTCATGTGTACTGAGATATAGTGAAAACCTTTTGTTTCTGTGTCATCCAGACAGATGATTCCATACATAAGTACATTGAGGTAGTAAAAAGAAAACAAAATGCAGACTATAACGTTACAGACATGGAGAAAGTGCAGTGCAGATGGACAAATAAAGTGCTGGCACCATGATGAGGTAGATCAAGAGTTTATCTTTTAAAGTACTTTTGTCCATTCAAATGTTTGAGAATAGCAGGATAGAAGCTGTCCCTGCATTCATTTGTGCTTGCAATCTTTTGTATTTTCTACCTGATGAGAGAGGCGGGAGGAAAAATTGATGAATGTGGGAGGGGACCTTGCTGTTGCTGGCTACTTCCCTGAAGTGGTGGGATATGTAGACAGAGTCCATAGAGGGGAGAGTGCTCTGTGTGATGGTCTCGGTTGTGTTCATAACTCTGTAACTTCTTGCCATCTTGGGCAGAGCAGTTGTGTGATGTATCTGGATAGGATGCTTTCTGTGGTGCCTCTGTAGAGACATCATGGACATGCTAAATTCCCTTAGGGGTCTGAAAATGCAGAGGCATTAGTGTGCTTTCTTAACGGCAGCAACCAAATGCCTTGAGTATGATAAGGTGATTTTACACCTGAGAACCTGAAGCTCTTAGATACCTCAACACCAGTGGTGCAGACAACACACACAATGCAGGAGGAACTCAGCAGGCCAGGCAGCATCTAAGGAAAAGTGTAAACAGTAACATTGCTGGCCAAGACCCTTCATCAGTACTTATGAAGGCTCTCAGCCTGCAACGTCAACCGTTTATTTTTTTCCACAGATGCTGACTGGTCTGCTGAGTTCCTCCAGCATTTTGTTGGTGTTGCTTGGATTTCCAGCATCTGCAGATTTTCTCATTTTTCTGATTGATACAGACAATTTGCTTGAGAAACAAAAAAAAATTCTGTTTATTTCAAATTTACAGCTCCTGCAGTCATAGACTTTCATAAGGTACCTTCTATGAGGATAACAAAAAAAGGGATCTTGTAAGCTTACTCTAGCTGCTATCATGCCAGTTCTTCAATGTGTCACTAATCTATAATTGTTAAACTTTTTGTATGCATGGACAGTTTCACATTAACTAACTACCAGTGCAAGACTGGCAGTATCTGGAGAAAGGGAAACAGAGTTTCTCTTTTAGTCAAAGACCTTTTTTCACCAGATTACTGCTGGTGCACTGTATGTTTCCAACAGCTTCTGTTTTAACCACTTAACAAGATCTTGCCAGCAGAAGTTAGCTTTCTTCCATTTTTCAAAGTACTTTAATGTCATGTTGTGTGCTGGCAATTTTGGATCCCAGGTGCGTTGGAAAGACAGACTCCAGTGTAGAGTCAGTGAACAGAGTTTCTTCATAAGAATTCCAACAGAGCATCAGTACCTCGGCCGAGCGAAACCATGAAATGTAGTATTCTCAAAACTAGGACCCCACAGTTAGTGCTAATCAGGCATCCGCTTAAATAATGCAAGTAACATGGAATCCCCAAACATTTCAAAATTAACTTAACAAGTTTAAACAGAAAGCACCAGGAGACTACATTACAAAAAGTGAGGCGCTTGAGAAATAAATACAGGGAACTGAAAACAATTAATGATTCTTGGTAAACTACAATTAACCAATGCAGTTGCTCTTAAAAACCTCAGAGCCCAATGCTGTCTGGCTCCACACACAAGCTCAAAGAGCTCATTACTGTACCATCCCCCCTCCCAATAGCTGGGATCTGATGGTCCCTGGAGTCCTGAAACTCAAGATCCAGGGATGTCTCAAGGGAGACCTGAAAATTTGAGATCCATGGATGACTCAAGAGGGACCTGGGGAGACTCAAGAGACTCAACAGGGACCTGTGGAATCTTGAGAGGGATTAGAAACCTCAAAATTGATTTGGGAAGCATGAGACAGACCTGGGAACTTTGAGACAGGGAGAATATTGAAAAAAATACTGGAAACATTGAATAAATCTCAGAAATATTGAATAAATGTGGGACACCCAGAAAACCTTGAGGACCTTAAGAATCTTGATGACCTTGGGAAGCAGCGATGCTTAGACCCAGAAAAAGCCTGGTAAAAGCCTTGAGTCCTGGTAAAAGCCTTGACGTAGATTAGTGAAACTTGGAACGTGAACTTCAGAATCTTGGAATGTAGACTAGAGACACATGGAATGCAAACTTGATAAAATCAGAACATGGACTTGTCATTTTCACCTAAAGCTGACTGATGTTAAAACGCTGCTGTTTAACCTTTGTTGAGTCCATTACTTGGTGTGATCCTTCTGTCACAATGTGTGCTGGCAGAGTTGAAACCCAGGTGTGGAGGATAGTCAAACTCCAATGTAGAAACAGTGACTAGAGTTTCTTCAATACATTTCCAACAGAACATTTGTGGCTCAGCCGAGTAACATCATGAGATGTAGCATTCTGAAAACTAGGACCCTGCGATTAATGCTAGTTAGGCATCTAAGTAATTTAAGTAATACAAGTAACAATGAGTCCCTGAGCCAATCAAAATAAACTAAACAAATTTAAACAGAAAGCACCAGGACACCATATTGTTAAGAGCGAATTGCTCGAGACAAAAACATAAAGTACTCTAAACGTTTAACAACACTTAATAGACAACAATTAACCAATTCAGGTGTTCTTAAAAACTTCAGCTCCCTGCACAAGTCTGAAAAGCTCATTACACTTAATGCCTGTGAAATTTTAAAATTTGTGAACAACACTGCATCAGAACAAGTTCTTCACTTCTTTTTTGTAATTTATTTTTTTATTGAAGTTCATCATCAAACAAACATTTCCATAAGATGTATTTCAGACATTGTACATATATATCATATAGTACTAGATACAGGATTTCTATATTAGGAAAGCTGTCAGAGGAAGATTCAGTGAAGGTGGAACAAAAGATAACTGGAGAGGCTTTCATTAAACTGTTAAGACATAAAGAAGCTATTGTTGAAGTACTAACGGGAAATTCACTCACTTATTTGAAAAGATGAAGGTCACAGTGGGTATAACAGTTTATTTTCTAATGCAGTAAAGGAACAGAGCTAATGAAGACTGATAGTCAAATGTAAGTGAAAATTCACAGATGTAAAATGAAACCAGAATCAAGAATTGTGCAAAGGATGGGTGGAAGAACACAATGAAGTGATTAAAAGATGAAAAATGAAAGAAAGAGCAAATAAGAGGAAAGCTTTGAATTCATGTAAAAGAGAACAATTGACAGAAAAGTGTTTTTGAAGAGGAAAGCAAACACATAAGTATGGCTTTGGTGAGAAGTCATGTTATTACAGTTTATTTACCAATGCAATAGTGTCAAACAATATTAAAACAAGGGAAAAGATCTTTTGACCTACCAAGTCCACACCAACCATTGGTAACCTTCTGCCTTAATTTGTATTTGAGTAAGCTAATGCTAATTACTTTCACTGCCACTATGAGAATCCTGCTTGAGGGATTTACCATATGCTCCCTTAAATATTCTCAACACAGAATCATTTTGAGTCTATCCCTTTCAAGGCCAGCCCACAGCCACAGCTCTATTTGTCAGTTATTAAACCACTCAATTATTAAGTTGCATGAGTTTTATCTCAGTTGGATTCAAAATTGGTTAGGTCATGGAAAACATTCATGGCTATCCCTTGAGTTCGAGGATGATGGTCTTCATTCTGTTGATCTATTTACAGGTTCTCAAGTGGCTTATGAGTCCAATCTTAAGGCCCATAGAGCGAAGATGCATGTGCATGTATTTGTTTAATGTGTACTTGATGTTGCACTCCAAGAAACACACGATACTTCACAAATCAACCAACTGATTCCAATGGCATAGAAACCACGACGACTGGAGCTGATGGATTTGTTGCGGCCTTCATCCACCTTCACAGCCATTGAGTTCAAAGTAATTTCATCTGCCTGTTCCACCGTTGCAGTCTTGGTTGGATTTTTCTTTGTCAGGGAGCTCATCCTCAAACTTACCCCCATGGGTGACCCTACCAGGGACATAGCTCCAGACGGCATTGCTCTCAGGATCTCAGGACCACACAAGCTTCCCCTCCACGACAAAGTGACAATCCACGGAGAAGACAGTAGATGATGATGAAATGGTGTTCATCTGAATGGAGGTCTCTGATCAGAGGTGTTCCACGCAGATTACATACAGTTGGAAATTGTACTTAGAGAAGTCAGTTGCAAAAGCAAAATATGAAGTAAAAGGCAAGACCCCTAAGAGTATTGATGTACAGAAGAATTTCGGGGTACAAGTCCATGTTTCCCTGAATGTGGCAAACCAAGTAGATAGGGTGGTAAGAAAGCATATGATGTACTTGCTTTCATTAGTCTGAGTGTTGATTATGAAATTCAGGAAATCATGTTAAATGAATTTTGTTAGGTCACATTTGGGAGTACTGTGCGCACTTCTGATCACTACATCACAGACAGGATACTGAAGAGATTCAATAGGATGTTGCTTGGATTGGAGAGTATTAGCTGAGAGTAGATGTTGGACAAACTTGGACTGTTTTCTCTACAGCACCAAAGTTGAGGGGTGACATGAAAGAAATTTATAAGATTATGAAACGCAAAGACTGAACACATCGAATCCTTTCCCCCATTGAGCAAATGTCAAAGGATAGAGGGCATGCATTTAAGGTGAATGGAGGAAAGTTTAAAGTAATTTCATGAAGCAGGTATTTTAAACAGGGAGATGTAGGTGCTTGAAACACAGTGCCAGAGGAAATGGACAGAGCTGATATGATAGCAACATTTAGGAAGTGTTTAAGCACATAAGCAGGCAGGGATGGAGGAATACAGACCATGGGATTATCTTGGATTGGCATCATGCTCAACAGAGACAGTGCAGACTGTGGGCATCTTCCTGTGCCACATTGTTCTATGTTCTAGATCTGCACCAGGGTGAGCCAACTAAAATGATAGGGAACTAACTCCACCAAATGGGATTTCCATTCTGCAAAAGGAGTAGATGGGATTGTGTTTGTCAAATGTGTTCAGGAGGTATCCTTAATTGGTACATAAAAGTCCCAACTAGAGAATTTGCAATACTTGATCTGTTATTAGGGAATGAAACAGGGCTGATGACAGAATTTAATGCAAGGGAAAACTTTGCATCTGGTGATCAGAATGCCATTAATTTCAAAGTAAATATACAAAAAGATAGATCTAGTCCGTGGGATGAGATTCTAAATTGGAGAATGGATTTGGCAAGTGTGCATTGGGACAAGCTGTTTTCTGGCAAAAGTGTACTTGGTAAGTAAGAGCCCTTCAAAAACAAAATTTTGAGAGTTAAAAGCTTGTATATGTCTGCCAGAATAAAAAAGTAAAGATAACAAGTCTAGAGAACCCCAGTTTTCAGAAGGTTTTGAGGACTTCTTTAAGCAAAAAAAAGGTGAATAGCAGGTATAGGCATGTAGGAACAAATGGGGTGCTTATGGAATATAAGAAATGCAAAAGAAAACAGGAGATAGAAATCAGGAGGACTAAAAGAAGGTATGAGGTTCCCCGAGCAGACAAGGTAAAGTAAAGAGCAAAAGGATTGCAAGGGATAAAATTGGTCCTCTGGAAAATCAGAATGGTACTTCATGTGTGGAGCCACAAAAGACAGGGGAGATCTTATATATTTTTTTCATCTGCATTTACTCAAGAGACAGACATAGAGTATATAGAAGTGAGGCAAAGTGACACAATTTCATGGGCCCTTTACAGATTACAGAAGAGGAGGTGTTTATAGTCTTGAGGCAAATCAGGGTGGATAAATCCCCAGGGCTTGACAAGGTTTTCCCTCAGACCTTGCGGGAGGCAAGTGCAGAGATTACAGAGGCCTTAGTAGAGATATTTAAATCAACCTTAGTGACAGGTGAGATTCCAGAGGAATGGAGGATAGCCAATATTGTTCCGCTGTTCAAGAAAGGTATTAAAAAATAAACCAGGAAATTATAGGCCGGTGAGCCTGACATAAGCAGTAGAAAAGTTATTAGAAGGTATTCTGCAGGAATGGATATATAAGTATTTGGATAGACATGAACTGATTAAGGATAGTCAGCATGGCTTTGTGCATGGTAGGTCATGTCTAACCAATCTTTTAGAATTTTTCAAGGAAGCTACCAAAAATTTGATGAAGAAAAGGCAGTGGATGTTGTCTACATGGACTTTAGTAAGATATTTGTCAAGGTCCCGCATGGGATGTTAGTCAAGAAGGTTTAGTTGCTCAACTCTCAAGATGAGGTAGTAAATCGGATTAGACATTGGCATCTTGGAAGAAAGCAGAGAATAGTAGTAAATGGTTGCCTCTCTGATTGCAGGGAGTAATCTAGTTGAGTACAGCAGGGATCAGTGCTGGGTCTGTTGTTGTTTCTCATCTATATCAACAATCTGGATGATAATGTGTTTAAGTGAATCAGCAGATTTGCAGATGACATGATGAAAGGGGGTGTATTGGGCAGTGAGGAAGGCTATCGTGGCATGTAGTGGGATCTGGACCAACTGGAAAATGGGATGAAAAATAGCAGATGGAATTTAATGCAGACAAGTGAAGGTTTTGCACTTCAATTGGAACAACCATGGTCCTACTTCATAAATCAAATTATTGAGTACAAGAGATGGGATGTTACGTTGAAGTTGTATAAGACATTGGTAAGGCCTAATTTGGAGTACTGTGCGCAGCTTTGGTCTCCTACCTAAGGGAAAGATATAAATAAGTTTGAAAGAGTACAGAGAAAATTTATAAGGATGTTGCCAGGACTGGAAGACCTAAGTTATATGGAAGGATAAGTTAGGACTTTATTTCTGGGAATGTAGAAGATTGAGAGGAGATTTGATTGAGGAATACAAAATTATAAGAGGTATAGATAGGAGGAATGCAAACAGGCTTTTTTTCACTGAATTTGGGTGGAACTACACCAGAGGTCATGGGTTAAGGGTGAAAGGTGAAAGGTTTAGCGGGAACATGGAGGAAAACTTCTTTACTCAGGGGGTCATGAGGGTGTGAGCTGCCAGCACAAGTGATGCATGTAATCACCATTTTAAGAGAAATTGGATAGATACATGGATGGTAGTGGTATGGAGGACTTTGGTCCCGGTGCAGGTCGATGGGTTTAGGCAGTTTAAATGGTGCAGCATGAACTAGATGGGCTGAAGGGTCTGTTTTTGTGCTTTAATTTTCTATAATACACACAGATTTATCCCACTATAATTACCATGCCTCTAAAACCTGCCCAACCTCTGTTAATTATGGGTGTAAGTTTATGATCTTTTTAAGTTCCAGCTTATATAGTTCCAGCTTAAGTTCCAGTTAAATAGTATCTGGTTAGCTTGTGTTTTATTCGCAGAATGCCAACATGAAATGATAGAGCATTGCTTATCTCTAGTTTAGCAATGTCAAATTTTAATATTTTTAGAAGAATTAATTTGAGCAGATTTATAAGAATATAACATTGAAAGAGTTGGGGCTGATTGCATTCAAATCTGTTTCTTCACTGATCATGATGGTATTGGGTTTGCTATCCATGAAGCTCTGAACTCAAATGAAGATCTTAAGCCCTATCCATTAGAGATAGCTATGGATATCCTCACTAATGAGAGATTATCCTCTAGCCATCTACTCTTCAAAGGCTAGCGCACTTCCCCATTTATCCTCCATGGTGAGTTTAGCTGCCTATACCAAAAATTTGAGTGGTGAGTCCCTCTCCTGCCAAGGAGGAGACACTTCCTGCTAGCTAAGTACTTTAAACATTGTTCATTTATTTTTAATGATACACATTTAAATTTAGATAGCAGTTTGAAAACATTTAAAACTCACAGGGGATTTCTATGTTATAAAAGATTTCCAAAATCACAAATGATTTCTAAAGTACAGGTACAATTTCCTTAAGATAAAAAGACATACTAATGAGCTGCAGATGGACAAGTTGTCTGTAACAGAAAATGAAGGCAGAGAAATGGATTCTAGTCACTGTCTTTCTGTCATTCTTCCTGTTGTTTCTTGACTACTCCTAACCACTCCTGCTTCCTAACATTTATACTTCTTTTTGCTACTTGATGACTTCACACAGATGGTCTAAAAGCTTCTGGAGACAGAGATCCCAGACACCAAAAATGAATGGTCTGAGGGCTGACTCTTTGGGTGCACAAATCTCCCATTTATTGATATATCAGCTATTTGATGTGCTAAGTGATAATATCAGCCAGGTTTGCAAGCTTCTTTGAACTAAATGACTTAGCCAATGTTGTAGGGTATGACACAGGCCCAATTAAATTAACCTCATTGTCTTACACTTCGTATCCTGAGCAGCCAGTCTCATGCTGTGGGCCAGCAAACTGTGCTCTGGAAGCAGTCCGCATTGTTTGTAATGCTGTCCTTTTAACTTGCTTATAATTTATATAAAGAACTGAGGAATAGCTCTTATTTACAACAAGAAACCGAGCAATGAATATTGGTTGAAAGTGTAACTTACCTCAAAAAAAACTCTTTGATCTGTGATCTCTTTGAACTGTGTTAGAATACTGAGCTTGGCAAAAAGGCTCTCCAGCCCTGGGCAGTGAATACCCATCACACTCTCACGTGAAGTAAATACATCAATTGCTGGAACTGAATTAAGTTACGGTAGCATTATACTTAGGTTTAAAATTGTATTTGCATTCCAGTCAATGTAATTGAACTTCAGAATCTGGCGTAAATGCAGATTGTTATCCATGTGCAAGCCATCCCTGGCCATGGCTGCTTTCTACTTTTTCCTCAGCAATCTGCTGGAGGGTGCCAAAGGAGGCTCCTTACCTCACTCTCACTCTCGCTCTCCATTGTACAGAGTTTTTCTGAGTTTACTTTGAATTCCCTGTTTCAGTTCAAAAACCGTTGAATCAGTCATTCACTACAAGCCTGCGTTAAGAACTTTGCTAAGAATCTAACCCTTAGAGACAAGGAAACATACTGATATGTTGTTGCTTTGTTTCTTGCAATCATTTTTATGAAGTGAAAACTAGTATTGCAGCTAAAATTTGATGGGACATTTGTAGAAATGTCACGATGCTTCCTCCTTGTATTCTCTCCAAATATAAAATCTAAAGTTTCACGTGAGAGGATTGGAAGGCTAAATTTAATCTATTTTAATGCAACGGCCCTGATTAGAAAGACAGATGAACTTAGAGTTTCGATCAGCATGTGGAAAAATGAGAATGTTGCTATTACAAACAGAGCTGACAACTCAGCATTTTAGGATTTTGAAGTTTCAGATGTGGGGGGGGGGAGAATATACAAGATTTGGGGGCAATTGCATGTTTGATGAAGGAGACCATCACTGCAGAAATGGTGGAGCTTATTATAGCAAGCTTTTCAGATGAGGCTGTATGGGGAGATCTTGGAAATATCCCTGGTATCATTTTAGTGTGAGAGGATTATACTGTATGTGGTGGAGTTTTTAAAGTGCATCCAGGAGATCTTTTCATGCACTGGATAGATAATTCAATGATAGATGGAACAGCACTGGATGAGATCCTAAGGAATGAATCCAGGCAATTGAATAAAGTTCAGTGAGCAAGAACTTTGGGGATAGTGGCTGTAACGTTCTCGCTCAGGTGTGACGTAATGCCGAGGTAAACGTCGAGATAAACCAGAGTCAATGCAAACAAGGCCGCAGTAAGATTAACCATTTACTGTTCACTCCACATTAACGTATGGTGAAAACTGTTGAAAAACAATACAAGATTGGTACAGTGTTTGTTTCCTTCTAAATATCACATTTACATTGTGAATACTTGCAAAGGTAAAACTACAATAACTACATTGCATTAAAGTGCAGCATACAGTCAGAATCTAGCTGCTCCATTGACTGCTTTAGATACACTTCAATACAAACTATCCCGACTCTTTAACTGACGAAAGCATAAACCTTATCGACCGTCGTTACTTTTAACAGAATCGGCGTTAACATTTTAACTCAACATATCGATTATCTAATGACTTACAGCATTGCTTTCACTGTGTCTTTGGTGCATAGAGAAAACCTAACCAGCGTTATGGCGGCACATGAGAGTGACCCCCACCCTTGCGTTCATCTCAAAGCGGTATTTTCCCACAAGACGCGGCGAACCCGGATGTGACGTCATCGCAGCCGCGATGTATTACAGACAAATAAATTGATTTAAACAATCCTAACTTTAACTAAAAAAATGCTAACAAATTACTAAGCGAAAATATTATAAACTAAATAACTGCCATAAAGGCAGCACAGTGGCCATAAATCATTAAGTTTCATTGTAGTTGCAGAGAGTCCAGAAATTAAATTTCTGAATTGGGAGTTGGTTATTGTCAACAAACTTAGACTAGGACTTGCTATTTGCCAGTAAATCTACATTCAAGGTGTGGGAGTTTGTATTTCTCAGTGAAGTTGTGAGAGATCAGAATCAAAAATGTTGCTGTAAGGATAAGGATAAGGAGAGCAAGTCAGAATGTTAAAGAAGTGCAGGATGAAGAGATGTTGATGAAGGAAAAGAAGACGCATATAGTACTTATAAAGTACTGGTGCTTCAGGAGTACAGAGACTGTAAGGGGTGTAAAAAGATTAAGTGGGCAAACAGAGTGCATGAAATATCATTAACAATTAACCATGGGAAATCCCAAGCATTTTGCAATCATATTGTGAGCAAGGCAGTGACAAGAGAAAAAGTGGGATCCATGCACGTGTTAGTTAATGCTAGGTGTATTTTGGCTAAGAGCGATGAGGTTAGAGCATAGATCAATATATAGAGCAATGATATTGTGGACATAACCTTTTTGAGGGAGGGAGAGGAATGCGTGCTTGATGTTCCACTGTTTCAATGTTTTAGAAAAGATAAAGAAGGAGGTACAAGTGGTGGTGGTTTTGGGCCAAGTTGTATCAGGAACAATATCACAGCTGCATTCAGAGGGAAATTGATTCTACATGGGTAGAAATCAAAAAATAAGAGTGCAGACACTGTGATTGGTGTATTCTACAGACCTCCCAAAAGCTTCTGGGATATTGGGGAACAGATATGCAGGTAACTCAGGGAAAGTTATAAAAATAGCAGGGTTATTATAATGCATGACTTCGAGTTCTCTGATAAAGACAGGGACCTCCTTAGTGCAGTACGTTTACATGGAGCAGAATTTGTTAATTGTATCCAAGAGGATTTCTTTAATATCTAAATAATCCAACAAGAGAAAGGACCTGGTGTTGGGTCATATACCTGGCAAGTGACTGAACTTGGAATGGGTACAGAGATCACAATTCCTTAAGCTTAGTGATAGCTGTAGTTAAGGATAAATGCAGACCTTGTGGGGGAGTAGAAAACTGGAACAGAACAAAGTTCTTTAAGATGTTCCAGAGATGAGTGTATGGTCAGGTAGATGGCATCTGCTATTGATTACTTTCAGTGGTAGATGAACTGCAGTGGTTCACTGTTGAATGTGAGACTGGTGTGATGTGTGTGTGACCAAACTTCTAAAGCACTATGCAGTGATGGATGTCAGAGCCACGAGGTGATAGTCATTAATTTATACTATCTTGTTTTTCTTAGGTGCTTGGATGATGGCTTTCTGAAAGCAGGTGGGACCCTCTGATTGAAGCCCTGTGGCTGATCTGCACAGAATCTAAAGACATCGCCGTGGCAGTTCTCCATCTATCTGCCTCCATCACCAACCCTGAAGCATTTTCCAGGCATCAGACAATTGTGTTTTATAAAGTACATCATCAATAGTAACAGCTGATCCTTGTAGAATACCACCTTTACCTGCACCTATTAATCATCTACTCTGTACCTTACTGCCTAACCAGTCTAGTAATCAGATCAATAATATATATTTTAAAATTTCATGAAATTCAGTTGTAGCTAAAACTTTCGCATGCAGAAACTTATGATATTTGTCCTTATGAGTACATAATGTACATTGTAATTGTCTATAACATCAGAGGCATGACCTATCCTTTATAAACCTTTGCTAGCTCTCTCCATAGAACACAACTTTCTCAGTCACTGTATCCTTCATTGGAAACTTCAATAACTTCCCTGCTGGTAAGGCTACGTCACTGGTACACACTTTTCTGGTGAGCACCCATCTAGCATAAATCCATGAGGAAATTCCAGAATCAGGAAACTTTTGGAAGATTATTGTATCATTGAATGAACCCTGAGCAATGATAAGTTATAGCTGCAAACAAGAGAAAATCTGCAGATGGTGGAAATCCAAGCAACACCCACAAAATGCTGGAGGAACTCAGCAGGTCAGGCAGCATCTGTGGAAAAGAGTACAGTCCACGTTTTGGGCTAAGTCCCTTCATCAGTCCTGCTGAAGGGTCTCAGTCTGAAACATCGACTGTTTATTGTGTTTTGTGTGTGTTGATAAGGTAGAGCTACTAGGGTTTACGAAAAAGATAAAGGTCAGCAGGAAGATGTTTAAAACAAGAAGTTCTTATTGTCCCTGGCACATTTTGTAGATGTTCTTTCCTTTCCCATTAAATATTGTTCCTCATGAAAAATGAACTATCATATATCAGCTGGCTCAAAAATTTGTTCAAATTTTCCAATTTTCTAATGTTTATTAAGAGAAACAATTTTAGTAAATTAGTGCAGATTGCACCAGCTGACTTCAGTTTTAAGTTTCTTAAACACAAGACATTCTGCAAATGCTGGAAATCCAGAATTACACATGCACAAAGTGCTGGAGGAACTCAACAGGTCAGGCAGCATTTATTATTACCTTTCTGTTGCATTCAAACCACTATTTACTTTGTGAAAGCCTTCATTTTCTACTCCAGTTTGGCTGTGGGATTTCTTCAGTGGGTAAAGAAAACTCAGTTGTGAAGCAGAAAAGGCCATATGATAGGAACTGAGTGCTTGACCTTCTTCAGAAAGTACTTGTCAACCAGTACACTGAACAGCTTGGTATCCTGACAGTCTACAACAGAGTATATGTCTACAGATAACAGCCATACTTTCTGACAGATTTAGCAATAAAATTTTCATTATTCCTCAATTGCTTACCAGCTTCTGTCTGTTTAAAGCCATACTCCTTTATAGCTTATTTTATTTTCATTGCTTCTTTCTATTTTTCTCTTTATTTTAGTCCATTGGTAATCTTCCTTCATTCTCTTCCTCACTGTTTTGCCAGTGCAATTTATAACCTTGTTTATTATTATTACCTTGATATTATCATCTTTCCCTTAGCCTTGAGTATTTGCTATGTAAGGATAAATTCAAGGCATTTAGAGTAGTGATTGGACAACTCACTAATGCTGTGGAGAACTGAATTCAGAGGTCAGCACTGCTGTGATTTTCCAGGATTAGTATCTATTGCAAGAACATCAGAGATACCTTGATTTCCAATTGCGCATTCTGCTTTCCCACCTGTCAACACACAACCTTGCTGAATTTGCCTCCTGACTAGAATTATGTTCCAGAGGGACCAGCAAGATCAATACTTAGATTTGATTTTACAATATACTTGCTGAAGTACTTCCGCGAGTCCTGTAACTTACCGTATCAATGACTGAAAAGCTATTGCAGGCAGGATGACAAATACATGGGATTCTGAAAGCTGGACAAACCTCGATCATTATGGAAATGCTATACAAATGGATCCGTGAGGAACAGAAGACCTTTTTTAATTGACCTAAGGAAACTGCAGATGCTGCAAATCTGAAATAGAAACAGAAATTGCTGGAAGCATTCAGCAGGTCAGTTAGTATCTGTGCAGAGGTAATTAGAGATAACATGTCGAGCCTAAACATTCCCAGCATCTACTGATTTTATTACATTATGGATGGGCTACACTTAATTAGGAGTTTGAGGAGATTTGGTGTATTTAAATAGTTAAAGGTGGAGAGCATTCCCACTGGTTGCATCAGCACCTGAAATGGAAGCTCCAATGTACTGGATTGAAAGATGCTACAGAGGGTTGTAAATGCAGCCAACTCCATCATGGATACAAAACTACCCTCCATCCTCAAGGAAGTGACATACATCATTAAGGATCCTCACCATCTGGGACTCACTCTCTTCTCATTACTAACATCATGGAGGAGGTTCAAGAGACTGAAGACCCACAAGCAAAGTTTTAGGAACTGTCTCTTTCCTTCTGGCATCAGATTTGTGAATGGTCCATGAATCTATGAATGCTACCATGTTATCTTTTTAAACTATCTATCTACCTATTTTTATTGTCACTTGTGGTTTTTTACGTCTTTATGTTTTATATTGCAGCCAAAAATTTTGATTCTGATTCGGCTCTATTTCCTTTAGAAAGTAGCTGATCCATGTGACACAATAAATTATTCATTAACCCTATTCCTTAATGCAGCTTAGATTTTAATAAAACAAGCATCTGTATCGCAAGGTATATATTTTGAATCTGTGCCCTAATCCCAAGTAGTCAAATACTCCTGACAAATAGTTTGGTTCCACCGCAATAACCCTAGCTCTGTGCCTTCTGCTGTAATTGTTCTACATATCATAAATATATCAAAGAGGTGTATTGTTCAAACATTCAATATCAGCAGTGACCTTCAGCAGCGTGAGAAAGCCTTTATTCTGGCAGCACAGAAAATGCTTTCAAAGGACTTGAAGAACTGAAGAACTGTGTCACTCCATTTATTTGTGTGGGAGAGATTGTGAATGAGAGAAAGATTAGATTTACATTGAGGTATCTCAACAGACTACGTGATCCACAATCAAAGTTTGTGCTGTTATGAGTGATGAACAGACCTGATGGAAAATGGGGTGCAGAGTTAACCATTCCCAACCCCCCTCCTGAGAACTACGAACTATTGCTGTTGCTATGCTGCTCATGAGAGAGAGAGATAAAGCCCAGCCCAGATAAGAAGGGGAGAGAGACTGTTGATTTACTGTATTTTGACTCTTCCTGGATTATTTACCTTCCACTACAAGGACTTTACTTTGCTCGTTAACATTCCTCAGGAGATAGCAGGAGTGGCCTGATTTGATAGACACGGTCATTCAGAGTTGATGGATAGCTGAGACCCCGTGAGTGGGGATAAAAGACAGGTCTGGAGAGACATCCTTCAGACACACCAGTGGACACTGACTGAGTGTTGGGAACCCACAGAAAGGTGGGGGCTTCGGAGAACGAACCAGGAGATCGGTCAGTAAAGCTCACAGTTTTACAGCACGACCGGTGGGGACTTGTGCGTGTGTCCACTCATGCCAGGGTGATGAGTCCACCACAGAAGAACGGTCTAGCTGAAGACCAGAGGGGTCATAACTGAATGGCCACAACGACACGACGGATTAAGAAAGCCACAAAAAGGTTTGCCTGCCGCAACTGTTGCTGTTACATCTCGCTCGCTCTCTCTCTCTCTCCAACGATTTCAATACAACAACCATAACCACCTCAGCATTTATGAACTGAACTCTATACTTTCCTATGACAATTCATTTACTCCTAGACATCGATAGAGATTGTTTATTATTGATTATTATTATTCCTACACTTTTAGGTTTATTACTGCTAACTTGTTTTATATGTATATTTGCATTTTTGATATTGTATTGTGTAGTTTACTAATAAACACCTTTAGTTTGGTACCACCAGACTCCGACGGATTCTTCTTTCTCTGCTGGTCAGACACCCAGTTACGGGGTACATAACAGTGCAAGGAGCTAAATGTTTATGTAGTGCTATTAATTTCAGTTTTCACAATATAAGCTGAATGTCAAGAGGCATTAATAGCATCCTTAACATTGTAAAACTTCTCAATGTGCTTCACAAGAGTATTTATCAAGGAGTGAGTCGCACGAGGACAAGTATGAACAGGTAAGCAATGGTTTGATTTCCTTCCTACTGTTCAATTGTTAGGAAACATCCCCACTCTGGCTTTATTATGGAGGAAAGCATCTGAAGACTGTTGGCTAGGACACTGCCTATTAATATGTACATTGACATTACTGCAAGTCAACCTGTCCTAGGTCAGGAGATAACTCAATCACCAACTGCAGAAATGAAGCGAGGCAGCGTTGAACATGAACACAGGAAAGATTTTCTCAGTGGTGGAGAGATTTGTGTTCTGTCTCCAAAGAGAATAATCAGTCCACTTGCTTGTTACAGTGGTCCTATCAGAGAGGATACCAATAGCCATATGAATTGATTGGATTATGATTTGAATAATCACTTGAATTAAGTGACTGCCATTTTGGAAGAATCATAGAGCATAGAAAGTTACAGTGCAGTAATAGTCCTGATGCAGAGTTTCAAAACAAAACATTGACAATTTCTTTCCCTCACTGTGCTACTCAACCCACTAAGATCCTCCAGTAGACTATTCATTTCAACAAAGTAGATACTGCTTGCTAATAAAATCAATACCATATTGTGTGAAATTACTCGCCAGTGAGAGGAAAAATTAAATCTCCCAGGAATCATTTTATACTGAGGGTGGGGAATATTGGCAAAGAATACATCATTGGGGTCATAGGGAATGTTGAGGATATTATTTGAGAGGTGCAGATTTGCAGTGCTTACTGTTAGGATACACGTCTGTAAGAGATGGGCGATCAAGTGAAGTGAAATATCGAGGCAGAAGGCATTGATTACAAAGGAGTGCAGAAGCCAAATGAGATGTAGACATGCAAATCAAAGGAAAGGACTGGCCAGAAAGTTGGACCAGGTTGAGGATGGGGGAGGCATTCTCCAGTTGGGTCAATGAATCAAGAGAAAATGCTGGGGTGCTCAGCTGGGGTCAGGCAGCATCTGTGGAGAGAGAAGGAGTTAATAGCTCAGAGTGATGACTTTTCATCAGAACTTTTCCAGGTCTGATGAAAGGTAATCAACCTGAAATGTTAACTTTGTTTCTCCCTCCCCAGATGCTTCCAGACTTGTTGAGAGTTTCCAGAACTGTTTTTGGGCATGTGCAGGTACTTGCTTTCAAATCATTTCATTGTGAATAGTTCAAGTTTGAGACATTGTTTGGACAATGACTTGGTCATCTCCAAAAAGTGTGATAGTTCACCACCCCTGATAGCTAGCAATTCAGAGGAAATGTTTGTAATGTATTTGAACAGCAGAAGTGAATTAGTTCACAAAAGTATAACTCTCACATTCAATGCTTTTACACAGGTTCACAAACAATGTGAAAAGTCAAACGGTCAACAAGAGCTGCAGTGGTGAAGGGATATTACATAACCCTCATGATGGAGACAATGAGTCTATAGATGTTCTGGAAAGATCTCAGTGTCTATAAGATTCAGGCTGCTTACGTAAATTGAGCACAGATTGTGCTGCTACTTTGCAATCTGGAGGTGGTTAAAAAGCTCTGACAGACCTGTAAGATGGTACAGCAGATGTGGAATGTTTAATATCAACCCAAATAAAGGGCAGCAAGCCGAACAAGAAAAGGTCACACACACACACCTGGAAACTTGGAGCCTTGTTGATAATTCTCAGAGTATTAGTCAGAGGGAACATCTTTGTGGCTTCAATGTTCACAGTTCAAAGTTCAGCATATATTTATTACCAAAATGTGTATACATATACAACAGCTGGGACAGTAGGAAGGAAAGTGTCAAAGTAGGAGTTGGGATAGAAGATAATATGAAAGCAAAAGCATAGAGACCCCTGAGAACATAGAACATACAGCATGGGAACTAGTCTTTCAGCCCACAAAACTGTGGTGAAACAATATTGAGGAGAATCAATATTGTGGTAAACTAGGCTTTCGGTCCTCAATATTGTGGTGAACCAATTAGCAACCAAATAGTCAAATAAACTAATCCCCTCTGCCTATGCAATGTCCATATCCTTTTCATTCATGTGCCCATCTAAACATCCCTTAAAAGTCACTAAGCATCTATACCCCAGGCAGTGCATTCCAGGCACCCAAAATTCTCTGGTGTAAAAAACTCACCCCTCAAATCACCGTTGAAATTACCCCCTCACCTTAAATGTACCGTTATGTCCTCTACTATTAAATATTTCAACTCTGGGAGAAATCTGCTCTCTGTCTACTTCATCTAGCCTCTCCTAAGCTTATAAACCTTTATCTATCAGATCTCCTTTCAGCCTCAGCTGCTCCATAGAAAACAACCCAAGTTTGTCCAACCTATCACAATAGCACATGCTCTCTAATCCAGGCGGTATCCTGGTAAAGCTCTTCTGCCCCCTCCCCAAAACCTCGACATCCTTCCTATAACAAAGCAACCAGAACTGCATGCTATAGTCCAGAAGCGGTCTAACTAGAGTTTTATAAAGCTGTGGCATAAATTCTTGAATTTTGAACTCGCTGCCTTGTCTAACAGATGCAAGCATGCCAAATGCTTCTTTAATAACTCTATCAACCTGTGTAGTCATCAACATTGGCTCATCAACACTGTTAAGGGTCTTTTCACATTTTACCTATCAAAGTGCAACACTTCACCCTTGGGCGGGTTAAACTCCATCTGCCGTTCTTCTGCCCATATCTGCAACTGATCTATCTCCCACTGTGTTCTTTGCAGCCTTCTACGCTATCCACAACATAATTGATCTTTGTATTATCTGCAAACTTACTAACCCACCCGTCTATATTTTCATCCAGGTCATTTATATAAATCACATGCAGCAGAGGTCCCCGTTCAGAACCCTGCAGAACACCACTAATCACAGGCCTCCAGCTGGAATAAGTCCCTTCCACCTCTACTGTCTTTGTGGACAATCCAGTTCTGAATCTAAACGGCCAATCCACCATGGAAAAGCCAATTTTGTTGAGCGCATTGGGCGGAAAAGCCTCCAGTTTGCTTAGATGTTTAATTGCACCAACCAAACAAACTGAGCTGAGCTTTGCTGTTATCATGAAAGTAATGCAGGAATACGTAGAACCAAAGCCATTGTTGATTGCAGAACACTTTAGATTTCATAAGCGGAATCAAAAGGAAGGGGTGTCAATTTCAGTGTACGTGGTTGGATTATGAGTTTGTGTGAGTATTGTCACATCAGCAATGAGCTTAATGAGGTCATTAATTTTGTTGAATATTACAAGGATGCATTCAAAATGCGGCACAACTCACATTTAACAGAGCAGTTAAAATTGCTTAATCAATTGAGCTGCAGTCAGGAACGAAAGCAAGTGTAGACAAATGCAACATCCAGACAGAAACTGGCCTGGCCAAACAAATTGTGTTACCATTGTGATGGGGCTCAAATACACCAGACCATTCGGACTTAAATGTAAGATTTGCAGAAAATGCAAGAAGCAGGTCACATGCAAAGATTATCTGCACAGTGAAGAGTTAAGGATAAAAAGTCAAGCTGCAGTTTCAAAAAGAGCACTAATCTGCATGCTGTTGATGAAAAGTATGATACTGATTAGAGTGACACAGGACGGAGTAGCCTTGAGATTTACAAAGTCAACCCTGACAAAAGACAAGCAATATGGCTTACAAGAGAACAGAATGGCAAGTTAATTAAAATAGAATTGGACACTGGCTTTCAGTCATTCCTCAAAATGAGTTTGAACAGCATCCCTCAGTCCAGAAGATTTCAACTGATCTAGGAGAGGGTGGCAAATTAATGGTCTGTCCTAGGTATCTCAGCATCTCTTCTTTGGGTGAGTAGGTCAGAAGGACTAGATTACAGAGCTGACTTGATGTGCTGAATCACCTAACTCTGTTCCTATATGCTATGGTTTTATGGAATTCCTATTGATAATAATTAACAACCAAACCAAGAATAAATCCTTTAGCGATCTAAGGATCTGGATATCATCTCCTGACAAGTTTCAAGAATATTTTTCGAAAGGGAATTGGCTAAGGGTTTAATGGAGATGAATTTGTTGATCCATTGGGAAAGTCAGAACAAGATACTGTATGATATCAATAAGATTGAAAAAGTACAGAGAAACTTTGCAAGGAAGTTACTGGGACTTGAGGACCTGAGTTATAGGGAAAGGTTGAATAGGTCTGGACTTTATTCCCTGGAATGTAGGAGACTGAGAGGAGATTTGATAAAGTGAGACAAAATTATGAGGGGTATAGACAGGCTGAATGCAAACAGGCTTTATCCACTGAGGTTGGGTGGGACTAGAACTAAAGGCCTAGACCTAGAGAGTTAAGGGTAAAAGGTGAAATGTTTAAGTGGAATATGAGGGGGAACTTCTTCACTCAGAGGGTGGTGAGGATGTGGAACGAACTGCCAGCAGAAGTGGTAGATATGACTTCAGTTGCAATATTAAAGAGAAGTAGAAAAATAGAGGGCTATGGGTAACTCTAGGTTATTATTAAAGTAAATGTGTGTTCAGCACAGCATTGTGGGCTAAAGGGCCTGTATTGTGCTGTAGGTTTTCTATATTTCTATGTTTCTATACTGAATTGAAACCTGCAGATAAGCCTCCAACTAAGAAATATACAGGAGAAAAGATAAGTCTTGTGGGAATAACATTCATTACGGTAAAATACAACAGCAAACCACGCATATTGGGCTTCTATGTGGTAAAAATGGGAGGGCCAGCATTGTGGTCTGTGATTGGCTGCAACAACTACAACTTGATTGGAGGTTCAGCCACCGCTTGCATGCCACATCCCTGCAATAGAGTCAACTGAAAGCAAATTAAGAAAGGTAGTGGATGATACCACAGCAGTGTTCAAGGATGGCATTGGAAAACTCAAACATCAAGTGTAAAATAGTGTTAAGTGAAAATGCCACACCCACATTTTACAAAGTTAGTCATATTTGTATTTTCTAAATAGTTAGCTATGTACTTCATTAGAATATATTCAAGGAAATATTTCAGTTTTTAAATCTAGTTCAGCCTGAGGAAAGCGTCAATTCTGTTCTTTTATGTCTTTCTTTACTTGCAGCTTAGCGTAATAAAGCTCGTTTTTATACTTTATTAAAATATATTCAAGGAACTATTTCAGTTTTTTAAATCTAGTTCATTCTGAAACCACATAATGATAGATTGAAAGAGTGAAGATTTAGGAAACTACTGCTGATCCTTCAGTGAGCTCTTCAATTTATGCAGCACTGAGGTCTGATACATAAAATGAAAGGCTCTAAAGCAGAGGTGTCGAACTCAATTGTACATGGGGCCAAAACTCAAAGCACACTTTAGGTCGCGGGCCAAACAGGATAAACGTTTATTGAACACACTAAAACTAAACATTTTTTGAACATAAATATGAATAAAAACAGACAAGAATATTATTCCAGAAAGAATAAACTAAAACTTTAAATAACTTAAATATTTTGCTCTCCATAAAAATATCTCCTGTCAGTATTATACAAGTTAGAAATATGAGCATGCTGCAAAAAAACCCTGAAAATATAAATAAAGTTTGTGCTTTTCAGCAAAAGTTAAAACAATAACAAATCAAAACACTCAGTTTTCTTTGCTCTTATGCCGTTTTATCAGAGCTGGATGCTTGGCATCATTTCTTGGCAATAAGTTTGTTTAGGTTTGGTGTAAGGTTCTGTGTTGTGGAGATTCTCAGGATGGACTGCAGGTGTTCATCAGTGAGATGACTCCTGTGTGATGTTTTGTTAATCTTCATCACTGAGAAAAGCTTCTCACACAGATATGTGCTACCAAACATGCACAAGGTTCGAGCCGCATGTAGACGGAGCTGAGGCATTGCTTCAGGAATGGAGCGAATAAACTGTACGGGCCCTGCAGTGTCGTACTTTGCCTTTAGTGTCCCATTACACTGCAGCTCTATCAGCTCCATCTGAATCTGTACAGGTGCAGTTTCCACGTCGACGGCAAATGGGTTGCGAAGCAGCTCGAAATTAATTTTTTGTGCTTCAAAGTCACCAAAGCGCCGTGCGAACTCAGTGCGAAGTGCGCTCAGTTTATCAGCAAAGTGCTCATTTGGGAACATCATTGCGCCGACCTGGTTCAACATTACTTGGCAACAGGGAAAATGAGGCAAGTTGCACTGGTGCATTTGTGTCTCCCATAAGAGCAGCTTCACTTGAAATGCCTTCACTGCATCATACATGTCAGTGATCATGCGGTCACGTCCCTGTAGCTGAAGGTTTAAGACGCTGAGATGTGTTGTTATGTCAGCCAGAAACACCAACTCACATTTCCACTTTTCATCCCGCAAAACTGTGGAGTCTTTTCCTTTACTGTCCATGAACTGACAGATTTCCTCGTTGAGCTTAAAAACTTTATTGAAAACTTTTCCCCGACTCAGCCAACGCACCTCTGTATGATAAGGAATGTCAGCAAACTCTGAATCTATTTCCCGCATAAAAGACTGAAATTGCCGGTGATTTAAACCTTTAGCTCGGATAAAGTTTACAGCTTGTGTTACAGTGCTCATTACATGTTCCATCTTTAGGACTTTACCACACAGCATTTCTTGGTGTATGATGCAGTGATATGTTGTTAACTCACCAGTACAGTTCTCCTCCTGCATCTTTACCCGCATCCTTCCCACTGGTCCACTTTTTTCACCGCACATCGCCGGTGCTCCATCTGTTGTAAGTCCAATAAGTTTGTCCCAGGGCAATTTCATGTCGGTTACACTTTGACATACATTTTCAAAAATGTCTTTTCCTGTCGTTGTCCCGTGCATCGATTTAATGTTCGATATTTCCTCTGTAACGCACAAATTGGAGTCCACTCCTCGGATGAAGATAGCCAGCTGTGCAGTGTCCGTCATATCAGCACTTTCATCCACAGCAAGCGAGTATGCAATAAATGGGTTGCTTCTTTCAATCAACTGTGTTCTTAAATCAGTGGCTATCTCACAAACTATACTCAGCAACCCATTGGTTTTGAAAGACTCTTTTTTCAGAATCAACTTTTCTCTTCGCCATTGTTAGGGGTTAGCTTTGACTTCAGAATAGCGTTGTATACAGCAACAGATGCTTGACGCGGGAATGTTCCCGGCTAGCCTATCGGCAGCTGTTGCGCTGCATTATGGGATCTGTAGTTTGTGTGTTATCAGCGCTTCATATTGCCGGGCCATTAATAATTAAAATAATAGATCTATCTAAAATGATCTCGCGGGCCGGATATGGCCTGCGGGCCTTGTGTTTGACCTATGCTCTAAAGGATCAACAGCAGTTTCCAGAAGCTTTATTCCTTCAACTTAAATTTGTGGTTTCAGAATGAACTAGATCTAAAACTGAAATATTTCTTTGAATACTTCTGATAACCAAGGGGAATTAACGTTTCTTTCTCCCTACAGTGAAAACTCACAGAGTTTTAATTATGGATTGTGTCCTTAATAAAGTGTTATTTTGTTGAGAATTGGGCCAAACATCTCAACTTGGGAAGCCCTTTTAATGCAAATCAATCACAACAAATAAGACACTGAATAATTTAGCTATTGTAGGGGCATATCACCTACATTACAGAAATTATTTTGCATTTAGCTTTTAATCTTGCATTTGATAGACAGTTAAATTAGCCTTTATTTTGTTCTGAGGTGCGTGTTTTATTTGCCTCTTGGCTGCCATGGCAGTTTTAAGTAAAGTATTCATTTTCTTGAGTGTAGTCATGGTGCATCATGGGTAATTCAGAGCTCAGTGCTGTTTAAACAAAATATTTAGTTCACAAATAAAGGCAGCTTCAAAGTTAAAATGTGGCTGTTATCAGCAGAATGGCATTCTGATGAAATGACCCCATTATCTGACAAATTATCAGTGTCTCTAGTGGAGACAAGGGAATATGGAACAGGCTGGCTTTCCACCAGTTTGCTTTGAAAACACAACATTTATAAGGGCAGATAAATTCTCGGTTCCTTATCTACAGTCAGATTTCTAATTCTGCCATGGCACTGAAGCTCAAAGCAAAGTAATAAATGATGTCATCCAGATGAGTTTCATTTCCCTCCGATGGTTCCTTTCGCTGGGTGGCGGAGTGGCGATACGTCTCTACCAAAGGAGGTGTAAGGCACTTCTTCCCTTCACTAGCCTGCAGGCCACCCTTGGGCAAGGTGGAGCACCTACTTAGCGGCCTCGAGCAGGGTCACGTGAAGCCGTGGGAGCAGATGGTGGATGGTCATACGAGCAGCTGGGGCATTTCACAAGTCCGGGTTATGTGACCACTGACGCCACGCAGACAATCTCTGAAGAGTATTGATAATGGCTGGGGTCACCCATCTTGTAAAGCCAAGAACAATCATGGGCATCGATGGAGGAAAGAATAAGACCAACAGATGGAAGACCATGATAACCCACATCATACGACACGGCACAAAATGATGATGATAGTTCCTTTCTCAAGGCTTATTTTCCTCAAGGCTTTCCTTAGTCAAATTCTCCTCCCACCCTGAACATTCTCTCTTCTTTTCCATCCCACTGGGCATAAGATGCAAAAGTCTGAAACCACATACAACCAGCTCAAGGACAGCTTTTATCCTGCTGTTAGAAGACAATTGAACAGTCCTCTAGAATGATAAAATCTTGTCATGACCTTGTTCTTTATTGTTTGCCTGCACTGCACATTCTCTGTAACTGTGACACTATATTCTGTATTCTGTTATTGCTCTTACCTTGCCCTACCTTGACATATTGATCTACTGCTATGATCAATATGGATAGCATACTGTACTGTATAGCCTACAGAATAATAAGGGACTACTGTATGTTGTAGGACACATTGTTGCATGCGCTATTAGGCGCATATTGTTCTGTACGTGTGTGCCGAGTTCGGATTCAGCCATGAAATCTAGCTCACGTCTACAGCGCTTTTTTTAATAAAAGCATTGTTGTGTAACCAGACCACATACACACCAAGTTGGCGACTAGATTTATGAACCTGCATTTTATCAGAATGCCATGTTTTACTTAATAACGACACTCGGAGGAGAAGAGAAAGAAGGGAGATGAAAAGGAGCGACACATGCATCTAGACAGAGTGCGCTTGCTGTGCTAGCAAAAAGGACCTGTGAGTCAAGTGGAACGAGCAGTGATTGCAAGGAGATAGCTATAAAGAAAACAAGGAAAAACTGGGGCTAAATTAACATAACAAAGATGGCAATAATTGGAACCATTACAACATTTGATAGTAGCGTTGAAAACTGGGTTACTGGGTTAAAATTATAATTGGGGTAGATATTCAGGTTTTTCCTAGGATAAGGGAGTTTAAAACTAGCTGGCATGGGCATAATGTGAGCGTGGAGAAATTTGAAGAAGATCTAAGTGGTAAGTTTTCACACAGAGGGCAGTGAATATTTGGAATGAGCTGCAAGAGGAGTTGGTGGAGGAAGATTACAACATTTAAGAGACAGTTATCCAGAAGCTGTTTAGGAAAGAAACAGAAGATACAGGCCTAATGAAGGAAAATGGGGTTAGCATAAATGTGTATCTCATTTTGTAAAGGCCAAGTTGGGCTGAAGTATCCATTTCTCTTCTGTAAAGCTCGGCAACTCTTTCTTTTACAGTAGGTCTGAAACTTGGAATTCTTGGGTGTGTGCTTTATTTACTCACTACCCAAAGGCCATGTAAGGCGGAGGTCAGAGTTGTGATACAATCCAGTGAATGAATTTACTTTTTCTTATCAATCTCCATCAACCTCCTCTGCACTCTCCCTGATGTAGAGATCAGAACTGTGTACAACACTCAACCCGTGGCCAAACTGCTGGGCAAGTGCACCCACATCTGTAACTTCCACCAGCCCAACTTGTATCGCCACAATTTACTTCTCCTTGAACTCTAGACTTTCAGCAATGGTCATCAGTTACACCATCAATATTCCCATTCATCACAGGGTACAACACCCACTTCAGTCTTCCCAAAGAAACTTCATTGACCAAACTTTTGGTCCATTTCCTTTGACCTCTTTCCTTAGATCATGTTCCTACTTGTCTGATACTGCCTCTAAATATTTCTTTGGATTTAAAGTTCAAGCTTCAAAGTAATTTTTTTTTATCAAAGTACATACATTGCACCATTATCAACACTGAGATTCATTTTCCCGTGGGCATACTTCAGCAAATCTATAGAATAGTGACTGTAACAGGATCAATGAAAGATCAACAGAATGCAGAAGACAACAAACTGAGCAAATGCAGACATAAATAAATAGCAATAAATAACAGGAGCATGAGATAAAGAGTCTTTAAAGAGTCTTTAAAGAGAGGTTGTGGGAACATCTCAATAGATGGGCGTGAGTGCAGTAATCCCCTGGATGGGCGTGAGTGCAGTAATCCCCTTTTAACCAAGAGCTTAATGGTTGAAGGGTAGTAACTGTTCATGAAACTGGTGGGGCGAGTCCTGAGGCTGTTGTACCTTCTTCCTGATGGCAACAGTGAGAAAAGAGCATGCATCAGTTCATAGAAACATAGAAAACCTACAACACAATACAGGCCCTTCAGCCCTCAAAGTTGTGCTGAACATAATCCTCATTTAGAAATTATTAGGCTTACACTTAGCCCTCTATTTTTCTAAGCTCCATGTACCTATCCAAAAGTCACTTAAAAGACCCTATTGTTTCCGCCGCCACCACAGTTGCCGGCAGCCCATTCCACGTACTCACCACTCTCTAAGTAAAAAACACGCCTGACATCTCCTCTGTATCTATTCCCCAGCCTTTTAAACCTGTGCCCTCATGTGGCAACCATTTCAGCCCTTGGAAAAAGCCTCTGACTATCCACATGATCAATGCCTCTCATCATATTAAACACCTCTATCAGGTCACCTCTCATCCTCTGTCGCTCCAAGGAGAAAAGGCCGAGTTCACTCAACCTATTCTCATAGGGTATGCTCCCCAATCCAGGCAACATCTTTGTAAATCTCCTCTGCACCCTTTCTATGGCTTCCACATCCTTTCTGTAGTGAGGTGATCTCTGATGATAGATGCTGCTTTCCTTCGACAGTGTTTCATATAAAAGTGCTTAATGTTTGGGAAGGATTTACCTGTGATGGACTGGACCAAATCCTTTACATTTTGTACAAGTTTTCATTCAAAGGCATTGGTGCTTCCGTACTGGGCTGTGAAGCAGTCAGTCAATACTTTTTCCACTATGTATCTATGGAAGTTGTCAGAAGTTTTAGCTGTCATGCTGAAACTCCAAAGATTCCTACGCAAGTGGAGGTGCTGCCATGCTTTCTTCACAATTGAATTTCTGTGCTGGGCCCAGGACAGATCCTCTGAAATACTAACACCCAGGAATTTAAAGTTGCCAATCCTCTCCACCTCTGATCCTTTGATGTGGACTGGCTCATGGACCTCTGGTTTTCCTCTCCTGAAGTCTACAATCAGTTCCTTGATCTTGCTGACGTCGAGTGAGGGTTTGTTGTTATGAAACAATTTAGCCAAACATTCAATCTTCCTCCTCACCACCTTGGATTTGGTCCACAACAGTGGTGTCATCAGCAAACTTGAGTATAGCATTGGAGCTGTGCTTAGACACACAGTCATGGGTATAAAGTGAATAGAGCAGGGGGTAAGCACATAACCCTGTGCTGCACCTGTACTGATGGAGATTGTGGAGGAGATGTTGTTGCCAATTCAAACTTTCTGAGGTCATCCAGGCTCCAATTACAAGATGGGGTATTAAGGCCAAAGACTTAGAGCCTATTGATTAGTTCTGAGGGAATGATGGCATTAAATGCTGGGCTGTGGTCGATAAAGAGCATCCTGATGTATACAGCTTTGCTATCCAGATGTTCCAGGGTTGATTTACGTGCCTATTAAATGGCATCTCCTTTATAAAAGATGTTCTTGACAGCATGCTGTTGTAGTTGGTGACCGTTTCTCTGCTGTTCTCTCGATAATGCAGTGGCTTTGTAGAATTATGTCAGTGAGTGAGATTTCAGTAATGTTCCATCAACTGGAAGATACTTCAGGTGACCTGGAGCCATATCTTCACAAATTTTCCGGAAAACTACTTCCACCATGTATTGGTAGTTTTTCATTCTAAACTTTTGGTTCATCTTCAAGTTCTTTATCTTTCTTCTTGTTATAACCCTCATTGTGTTTATCTGTTGCTTTTCCACTGGTAAAGTGCTAAATTTCCTTTCAGTAATAGGAATTTTCTTTGTGACTGCCTTTTGAGAAACAGATCAGCTGGTGTTTTACAAGAAAAATATTTTGATAGTCTTTTAGAAAATCTGTCAGGGTCAACTAAAGTTTCCCTGAGCTTGGTTCCAGTATTTCTTTAATGAAGGTATATTTAGTAATTTTCCCTGTACTTTCAGCTACTCCATTAGGAGCTGGGTGAGACAACAGAAACCTGATATTTTTGACATCAATTTAGGTATACATTGTGCAAATTCATCAATGGGGTCCATTGTCTGATGTATTCTTCTGCAACTCACATCAGGGCTGGACTTATTGTGTAGCATTGATGTGTTGTCACTTGGTTGCGTACCCATTGGTGGTCCAACAAGCAGTGTGAAAGATTGTCGTCGACAATTTCCTTGCGATCTCAAGACCCTGTCGGGCATTGATAATGTTGAATACTGCAAGTCACTGGTCACTGTTTCACTGGTGAGATTGACACTGGTGAGCTGCGTTGTGTTTCTGTCGTCGCATGGACCAGGCTGTCATGCTGCAGGATCGCCTGATACGGATACCCAGGAGAGGTTACACTGAGGCAGCACGGGAGAGAGTATTGGAGTATAAAAGTTGAAATTGTTTGCTGTGTAACCAAAACTATGTAGTCAGCTTTGAAACTTGCTATTTGCTATGCATGTACCCAATTTAGTAGGAGAATGAAATCTTAAGAATGTAGAAGACAATGGTGTGTTAATGAGAGGCTAGCTAAGAGATGTAGATTAGAACATGAGTAAGTCAATGGGTAGAAACAATAGTGGCGGATGTACTTGTGATACGCAACTATAGACCGATTGCATATGCTAATACAACTAAACCAGCAGATTGCTATAAAACATGCTATGTCCAAGGATCAGTGGGCAATCAGCGACTAGCTCACTGACTGTCTCAGCTTTGATTTGCAAATTAAAGTTTAATACTTCTTGAATAATCTTCTGCATCTCCTGGTCGTTTGTGGGGCACGAGAAACGACGACAAGAGCAGAGTCCTCTGTGGACACATTGGGATCCATACTGGGTTGGGGCCTGGCCCCTCCCTTTGATGATGTCCTCCAGTGTTTGCTCGGTGGTGCCCGTCAGTGTTTGATATGTGTTGTATGCTGCTGATACTGTGCTTTTTAACCTCGGCCCTAGTGAAACACTATTTCATTTGGCTATATTCATGTATGGTTGAATGATAATTAAACTTGAACTTATACAGCTCTTAGCACAGGACACCCTTGACTGGTTGACACTTGCATCCTAGTGCTTACCTAGGTTTTGAACATTGAATTAGAATGTCTGCTTTTCTTAAGATGCAGGAGCAACTTTTAAACGTGTACTCTGAAATGTATTTCACCTCAGCGCCCCTGAAATACCCCCTTGTGCAAAGAAATACTGGATTTCCTCACTTGTACACCCCAGTCAGTTAGGA
Organism: Hemitrygon akajei; assembly: GCF_048418815.1. Taxonomy (NCBI): domain Eukaryota; kingdom Metazoa; phylum Chordata; class Chondrichthyes; order Myliobatiformes; family Dasyatidae; genus Hemitrygon; species Hemitrygon akajei. The sequence continues at coordinate 107,562,012 of NC_133134.1, forward strand.
TTGGCAAAAACATCTCCTTCACAATCTCCAGCAGCACAGAAGCACTGCAGAGATGTGTACTTAGCCCCCGTTCTACTTGTTTTACACCTATGACTGGGTGACTAAGTATAGCTCCAACACATGATACAAATTTGCTGACAACACCACAGTTGTAGGCTGTATCAAAGATCATGATGAATACAGGAGGGAGATTGAAAATTTGGCCTAGTGTTTTAATAGCAACAACTTCTCACTCACCGTCAATGATTGCAGACTTCAGGCGAGGGATACCAGGGGTCCATGATTCAGCTCTCATTCGAAGATCAGAGGTGGAAAGGGTCAGTAACTTTAAATTCCTGGATGTCACTATCTCAGAAGAACTGTCCTGGAGCCATCATATAAATATCAGTACAAAAAATGAAGGAGAGCTCCTTTACTTCCTTGGGAGTCTGCGGAGATTCGGCATGTCTTCAAAAACCTTGGTAAACTTCTATAGGTGAGCGGTGGAAAGTGTGCTGACTGGCTTCATTAAGGCCTGGTACGGGAACACTAACATTTTTTAGCAGAAAATCCCACAGAAGGTAATGGATTTGGCCCAGGACATCATGGGTAAAAACATTGCATCGAAAAGCAGTATCTAATTTGTAAATATCTAAAAAAGTGAGTTTTGGGTAAACTGTATTTAGCCAACAATTACTCAAATGAACAAAGGTTTCCTCCAACAAACAGATCCCAAAAATATTTAATACCCAATCTGTTCCATTCCTTAAAAACTAAATCAATCATAGAGGGTTTAAAAAAAAATTAGAATAAATGGGGCTTGAAAGGGAAAACCTCGAAAAACCAAAGTGTTTTATAAATTGTAATTTATATTATAAAACTAAAGAGGATAAATTAGAATCGAGAGAGTCGAAAAAGGATTTAGGAATAAAAACGGGTAAAGCCTGAAAAAGATATATAAATTTAGGTAGAATATTCATTTTAATAGAATTAATTCGTCCAATCAACGATATCGAAAGAGGTGACCAATTTAATGATACCTTTTTTACATGATTCAATAAAGTAAGAAAGTTTTCTTTAAACAGGTGTTTGTAATTCTTAGTGATTGTTAAACCCAAGTAAGTAAATTGATTTCTTACAACTTTAAAAGGGAGATTAGTATTAATTGATACCAAATTATTTAAAGGAAATAATTCATTCTTATGTAGGTTCAATTTATATCCTGAACACTGGCTAAAACGGGAGAGTAAAGAAAGTATGCAAGGTAATGAGGTCTCAACATTAGAGATAAATATCAATATATTATCTGCGTAGAGCGAAATTTTGTGAGTAATAACTCTCCTTAAAATACCACAACTATCATTAGATTCTTGAAAAGCAATGGCAAGAGGTTCAAAAGCTAGATCAAAGAGCAAAGGGCTCAACACACAGCCTTGTTTAGTTCCATGATGAAGTTTAAATGATTTGGAATTTTGAAAATTAGTAACAACTTAGAGACTTTTTAAGATCTCAGTTATGTACTTTCCCTATAAGCTCAGATAAGAACTTACTAGACCTAATTTTTAGTCTGACATCTTTTCATATTGGTTCAATATCTCAGATTTATGGTATGTTACTGGAAATGAGGAATGTTCCTTTAGACAAAATTAAGAATCTTTGGGAATACGATTTACAGACATCAATATCTGAAGAAACTTGGAATGAAATTTTTAAATTGGTTAATACTTCATCGCTATGTGCTCATCATTCCTTCATACAATTTAAGGTGGTACATAGAGCTCATATGACTAAGGATAAGCTATCTCGTTTTTGCTCAGTTATATCTCCCTACTGTGACAGATGTAATAATGGAGAGAAGCCTCATTAATCCATATGTTTTGGTCCTGTCCGATTCTTGAAAAATATTGGAAGGAAGTTTTTCAAACATTTTTTTTTACTTCTTAAAGTCAATTTTAAGCCTAACCCTCTGACCGCCCTTTGTGGTATTGTTGCATGACAAGGTATTAAGTTAAAGGCATCTGATCTACATATTTTGGCCTTTAGCTCTCTTACAGCTAGGAGCACGCTTTTGTTTAAATGGAAAGATGTTCTTCCTCCTACTCATGCCCAATGGTTATGTGGCGTTATGTCATGTTTAGATTTAGAGAAGATGCGCTGCTCAATTTCTGAATCTCATCAGGACTTTCAAACATTGTGGGGACCTTTTCTGAATTATTTTCAAAACCTTCAACTCGTTATTTAAATGCAGATGTTGCCTATTATTAATTTTTATTATATAAGAAGGTATTTACCTTCTTTTCTCCTTAATGAACAGCTTCAGTCTTGGTAGGGATCAGATTTTTTTTCTTTTGTAATAAATTAATATAGTTAATATGACTATTGATTAACTTATATGAATACGGGGTAATGTAATTGTTATTATGAACAGATATAATGTAACTGGAGGTTTTTAAAAATCTTTTCTGACCTCTTATATACACTTTCTTGTACTCTGTATTCCTCTATGTAGAAACTATGTAGAAACTAATAAAATATATTGGAAAGAAAAGCAATATCCGTTGTCAAAGGTCCTCACCACACCTGCCATGTTTTTTTCTTACTGCTACCATCAGATAAAAGGGACAGGTGCCTCAGGACTCACACCAGCAGGTTTGAAAACAGTTACAATGCCTCATCCATCAGGCTTTTAAATAAAAGGAGATCATTTAAGGAATCTTTTATCTTGTTATTTCATGCTTGCTATCTATTGCTATTTATTTATATCTGCATTTGCACAATTTATTGTCAATTGATCCTGATTACTTACTGTTCTATATAGATTTGCCTGCAGAATAAGAATCTCAGGGTTGTATGTGGTGACAGGTATGTACCGTAGATTTCGCACTACAGAGCACACCTGATTAAAAGCCGCTGGCTCTAATTTTAGAAATAAAATCAATTTTGTACTTGTACAAACCGCACCGGATTTTAGGCCGCACCGGATTTTCGGCCGCAGGTGTCCCACGTTGTAATATGAGATATTTACACAGAAAGATATTACACGTGAGGATTTTTTAACTTTTAATTAAATCCATATGGTAACATAAACAAATACATATTGCAAATGCTTTTTTTCGAACGGTGCCTGTAACGCGGCTACTTTTAAATATACGTTGCGTATACTTCTTTACTGAACAACATTCCAATATCTCCTAACGACTGGTAAAAAATATATATACTGCAGCCTACCAGGAAAAGTTATTGATCGCCTTTAACTTAAAAGCAGCGTTTTGGCTCCGCCGCTCCGCCGCTCGCCCCCCGCCTTCCCGTTTATCGCAAACCGGTATTTTTCCCACAAGACGCGGCAAAACCGGGTGTGACGTCATAGCATCCCGGGATGTAGTACAGAAAACAAATATAGTTAAAACACTTCTAACTTTAACTAACAAATGAATTACTAAGCAAAAATATTATAAACTAAATAACTGCCATAAAGGCAGCACAATGCTTTTCTTCGAGTGTTTTCCATGTTGATGAGGGTGAGTACAAATGACTGATTTACAATAATTTAATTGTGAAAGTGCGCTTGATTTATTGTACAATTTCATTGGACCTCTGTGAACTACTCATCAATTTTATTGGTCTACTGTTACGAGGCAAAATGTTTTTGGCGGCATGAAAAAAAATCATGCATTAGCCGCACCGTAGTAAAGGCCGCAGTGTTCAAAGCTGTTCAAAATGTGGGGAAAAAGTAGCGGCTTATAATCCGACATCTACGGTACTCTTTTAATAAACTTTACTTTGAACTTTGAACACAAAATAACCTATTCCAGTGTCCAACCAAGTTTCCTCAGTGCTAATTGAACTCATTTTACCATACTGATGATCAAGCTGGTACACAGTTCCTTAAAGGTGACTAGCACAAAGAGGCAAGTATATTCTTATATGTCATAAGATTCTGTAACTGCACTAAGAATAAGGAATTCTGGTTTGACTGAAGCCATGAATATATTTCACAAGTGATGGAATTTTAGAGTGAGTGTTACAATATCCTTTCCCTGGCAAATATCTGGAGAATTTTTTTTCTTTTGACTCATTTCATTCAAGTACTGCTCCCACTCTGAACTAACCACAAACTAATCTTCCGCTACATCAATTCTTACTTATTTCTGTTCCCTTTTTTCCCTTTGCCATTCCCTGAAATCAACCTGAATGCAGGATATTTTGTCACCACATCCTAGCTTCAGAATGAGCAGAATTAGGCAACTCAGCTCATCAAGTCTGTTCCACCATTTCATTATGACTGATCCATTTTCCCTCTCAACCCCATTCTCCTGCTTTTTCTCCGTAACCTTTCATGCCCTGACGAATCAAGAAACTACCAGACTCCACCTTAAATACACCCAATGACCCGTCCTCCACAGACGCCTGTGGATACAAATTCCATAGATTTGTCACCCTTTGGCTAAAGAAATTCCTCCTCATCTCCATCCTAATTGGACATCCTATTCTGGGGCTGTACGCTCTGGTTCTAGGACACACCCTCCTCAATTCAACTCTATCCACACCTTTCAAAATTTGATTCATTTCAATAAAATCCTCATTCTTCTAAATTCCTGCAAGTACAGCTACTGAGCCGTCAAACGCTTCTCATATGGTAACACTTTACTTCCCAGAATCACGTCAGTGCGGGCAGCGGAGCGGGAGTAAGGAGTGCTCGTGATCGACAGACGACTGGAGATCGGAGGATCGGAGGATCAGCCGTTGTAGGTAGGCTGAGACCCTCGGACCTACCTGGAGAATACCTGAGGAGGAAGGTAAAGCTGCGCAAGCGCGGGTGACGTCAGCGGCAAGCGCGAGCTTTAAAAAGCGACCCACTTTCAGGAGCGGGCAGCGGAGTGCGCAGGAGCAGAGTGCTGGGCTTTGGCTCAGTGGGCTTCGGCGCAAGAGGACTTCGACAAGAAGCCTGTTTTTCATTTATTCTGACTAATCTAGGATCAGGTAATGGGGGAGATGGTTAGAGCAGTGGTGTGCTCCGTATGCAGTATGTGGGAGGTCAGGGTCAACACCGTTGTCCCTGATGACCACACCTGCAATAGGTGCATCCAGCTGCAGCTCCTCTCAGACCGAGTTAGGGAATTGGAGCAGGATCTGGATGAACTACGGATCATTCGGGAGGCAGAGGCAGAGATAGATAAGAGTTATCGGGAGGTAGGCAAATGGGTGACAGTCAAGAGAGGCGGGGGAGCAGACAGAGAGAGAAGAGCACCCCTGTGGCCATTCCCATCAAAAATAAGTATACCGATTTGGATACTGTTGGTGGGGATGACCTACCAGGAACAAGCTGCAGTGGTCCTGTCTCTGACACTGAGGTTGGACCCTCGACTAGGAAGGGGAGGAGGGAAGAGAAGAGAGCGGTATTGATAGGGGATTCTATAGTCAGGGGGGCGGATAGGAGATCTTGTGGGGAAGATCGGGAGTCTCGGATGGTCTGTTGCTTCCCTGGTGCCAGGGTCCGAGACATCTCAGATCGGGTGCAGGTTATTCTCGAGAGGGAGGGCAAGAATCCAGATGTTGTGGTCCATGTAGGGACCAATGACGTGGGTAGGATGAGTGAGGGGGTCCTGCGTAAGGAGTTCAGGGAGTTAGGTGCCAAGCTGAAGATCAGGACCTCCAAGGTAACAATCTCAGGATTGCTACCTGTGCCACGTGCGAGTGAGGCAAGGAACAGAAAGATTATAAAGATTAATACGTGGCTGAGAGGATGGTGCAGGAGGGAGGGCTTCAGGTTTGTAGATAATCGGGCCTTGTTCCAGGGAAGGTGGGATCTGTTCCGAAGGGACGGTTTACACCTGAACTGGAGCGGTACTAACATTCTTGCAGGGAAGTTAGCTAGTGCTTCTTGGGGGGGTTTAAACTAAATTTGCAGGGGGCGGGGATCCAGAATGTGAGAGAGGATAGCGAGAGGAAGAATAAAGGACAGGTGGGGACTACACGGTTCCGGAATATTAAGTGCGTAGTAGAGAAAGGTGAGGCAGAACAAGTGATAAGGAGGACACATGTACAGAGGGATGGTCTGACGGAACATGGAGTTAAATGTGTTGAAAGAATAAGTAAATTTAGGAAGAACAACAAAATTCTAGGGGCATATAGCCCAATGGGAGTTCGGGGAGCTGGATTAAGCACAATAGGCAGTGATTCAAACAGAGAGAGGAGAAATGCGCTAAAAATTCTATATCTGAATGCACGGTGTCAGAAATAAGGCGGATGAGCTTGAAGCCCAGGTGCAAATGGGTAACTATGATGTTGTTGGGATAACGGAGACATGGCTGCAGGGAGATCAGACCTGGGAAATGAATGTACAAGGGTATACGTGCTATCGTAGGGACAGAAATGAGGGCAGAGGGGGTGGGGTGGCCCTGTTGGTGAGGAATGAGATTCAGTCCTTTGCAAGGGGGGACATAGGGTCAGGAGAAGTAGAGTCTGTGTGGATAGAACTGAGGAACAGTAAGGGCAAAAGGACCCAAATGGGTGTTGTCTACAGGCCACCAAACAGTAGCATGGATATTGGGTGCAAGTTGAATAGGGAGTTAACATTGGCATGTGGCAAAGGTAATGTCGCAGTAGTTATGGGGGATTTCAACATGCAGGTGAACTGAGAGAATCAGGTTGGTGCTGGACCACAGGATAGGGAGTTTGTAGAGTGCCTGCGGGATGCATTCTTGGAACAGCTTGTACGAGAGCCGACCAGGGACAAGACTATTCTGGATTTAGTGTTATGTAATGAACAGGATTTGATAAGCGATCTTGCAATAAAGGAACCATTAGGAGGTAGTGATCATAATATGATAAGTTTTTATCTGCAGTTTGAGAAGGATAAGGGCAGCTCGGAGGTGGCAGTGTTGCAGATGAACAGGGGAAACTATGGAGCCATGAGGGAGGAGCTGGCCAAAGTTGACTGGACGGATATCCTAGCAGAAAAGACAGTGGAACAGCAATGGCAGGTATTTTTGGGAATAATGCACAAGGTGCAAAATCAGTTCATCCCCCAGAGAAGGAAGGATTCAAAGGGGGGGAAGGGGCCACAGTGGTTGACAAAGGAAGTCAGAGATTACATAGCATTAAACAAAAGGAAGTATGACAGAGCTAAGGTGAGTGGGAGGACAGATGATTGGGAAGTTTTTAAGGAACAACAGAACTTAACTAAAAAGGCAATACGGGGAGAAAAAATGAGGTACGAACACAAGCTAGCCAGGAATATAAAGGAAGATAGCAAAAGCTTTTTTAGGTATGTGAAGAGAAAGAAGATAGTTAAGAACAATGTTGGGCCCTTGAAGAATGAATTGGGTGAAATTGTTATGGGAAACAGAGAAATGGCAGAAGAATTTAATGAGTACTTTAGATCTGTTTTCACTAAGGAAGACACAAGCAATCTCCCAGATGTATGGATGGGCCAAGGACATAGGGTAACAGAGGAAATGAAACAGATTGACATTAGGAAGGAAACGGTGATGAGTAGACTGATGGGACTGAAGGCTGACAAATGCCCAGGTCCAGATGATCTGCATCCTAAGGTACTAAAGGAGGTGGCCCTGGAAATTGCAGATGCATTGGTAATCATTTTCCAATGTTCCTTAGATTCAGGATCAGTTCCTGAGGATTGGAGAATGGCTAATGTTATCCCACTTTTTAAGAAAGGAGGGAGGGAGAAAACAGAGAACTATTGACCTGTCAGCCTGACATCGGTGGTGGGGAAGATGCTAGAGTCCATTATTAAGGATGAAATAGTGGCATATCTAGATAGCAGCAATAGGATTGGGCCGAGCCAGCATGGATTTACCAAGGGTAAATCATGCTTGACTAATCTGTTGGAGTTTTTCGAGGATGTAACCAGGAAGTTAGATGGGGGAGATCCAGTGGATGTAGTGTACCTCGATTTTCAGAAGGCATTTGATAAGGTCCCACATAGGAGATTGGTGGGTAAAATCAAAGCTCAGGGCATCGGGTGGAAGACATTGACATGGATAGAAAACTGGTTGGCAGATAGAAAGCAAAGGGTAGCGGTGAATAGGTGTTTCTCAGAATGGCAGGTCGTGACTAGTGGGGTGCCACAGGGCTCGGGATTGGGACCACAGTTATTTACAATTTACGTCAACAATTTAGATGAAGGCATCGAGAATAACATCAGCAAATTTGCTGATGATACTAAGCTGGGTGGCAGTGTGACATGTGATGAGGATGTTAGGAGAATTCAGGGTGACTTGGATAGGCTGGGTGAGTGGGCAGATACTTGGCAGATGACATTTAATGTGAATAAGTGTGAGGTTATCCACTTTGGGAGTAAGAACAGGAAGGCAGATTATTATCTGAACGGTGTAGAGTTAGGTAAGGGAGAAATACAAAGAGACCTAGGAATCCTTGTTCATCAGTCACTGAAGGTGAATGAGCAAGTGCAGCAGGCAGTGAAGAAGGCTAATGGAATGTTGGCCTTTATTACAAAGGGAATTGAGTACAAGAGCAAGGAAATCCTTTTACATTTGTACAGAGCCCTGGTGAGACCACACCTGGAGTATTGTGTACAGTTTTGGTCTCCAGGGTTAAGGAAGGACATCCTGGCTGTAGAGGAAGTGCAGCGTAGATGCACGAGGTTAATTCCTGGGATGTCTGGACTGTCTTACGCAGAGAGGTTAGAGAGACTGGGCTTGTACACGCTGGAATTAAGGAGATTGAGAGGGGATCTAATTGAAACATATAAGATTAATAAGGGATTGGACAAGATAGAGGCAGGAAATATGTTCCAGATGCTGGGAGAGTCCAGAACTAGAGGGCATGGTTTGAGAATAAGGGGTAGGACATTTAGGACAGAGTTAAGGAAAAACTTCTTCTCCCAGAGAGTTGTGGGTGTCTGGAATGCACTGCCTCGGAAGGCAGTGGAGGCCAATTCTCTGGATGCTTTCAAGAAGGAGCTAGATAGGTATCTTATGGATAAGGGAATCAAGGGATATGGGGACAAGGCAGGAACCGGGTACCGATAATAGATGATCAGCCATGATCTCAAAATGGCAGTGCAGGCTCGAAGGGCCGAATGGTCTACTTCTGCACCTATTGTCTATTGTCTATAGAATCATTGCTGTGAAACTCCTCCGAACCCTCTCCAATGCCAGCATACTTTTTACATAAAGTGTCCAAAATTGCTCATAATACTCCAAGTGAGGCCTCACCAGTGCCTTATAAAGTCTCAGCATTACATTATTGCTCCCCTGTTTGCGTCGTTTCAAATTGACTGCAAACACTGCATTTGCCTTTCTCACACTACCTGCTCCTCCACCTATCTTCATATCATCTGCAAATTGGCCACAAAGCCTTCAATTTAGTGGCCCAGTCACCGACGGGAACAAAGCACAGCAAGGAGGTTTCTCATTGTTTGGTGGTGCTTATTTAAAAAGGAGAGTTCCATGTGCATTTGGGCTCTTTCTGGTGGCCCAATCTGTGTTGGGAGCAGAGCACAGCAAATTAAATAAAAGTACAGAAGCGACAAGTGGGGCAGCCATTGTTGGGAGGAGGCCAGTGGTGAGAGTGGGAGTGTCAGGCTTTGGCTCAAAAAAGGCTTCGGCCCAAAAGAGGTGTTGGCTCTGGGTAAGTTTCTCTTAAGGTTCCCTTTTGTGTTCTCATACTCTACCTAATGTAGCAAATAGCCAATGTGTGTTCTTCATGCCAGATGTGGGAGCCCTGGGAGTCCCAGAGTCTCCTTGATGACCATGTTAGAGATCTGGGGCTGAAGCTGGCTAACCTTCAACTTGTACAGGACAGTGAGGAAATCATTGATCAGAGTTACAGGGATGTTGAAGGAAGCAAGTAGAGATATAATGAACCAGAGGCAATTAGGGAGCTTAAGGTAAAAGAATCCTTAGGAGACAATGATCGCAATATGATTAAGTTCAACTTGAAATTTGATAGGCAGAAAGTAAAGTCTGACATAGCAGTATTTCAGTGGAGTAAAGGAAATTACACCAGCTGGTGGTGTAGTGGCATCAGCGCTGGACTTCGGGGCGAGAGGTCCCGAGTTCGAATCTAGCCGGCTCCCTTGAACGCTCTCCATCCGTGCCTGGGATGAGCGTTGAGCTAGCAACTTGACCTCGTACAAAAAATCTAGAGAGGGATGGGCTCCACCAGGTTTTAGAAGGAGATGCTGGGAGGGATGACAGCAGAGTAGCAATGGTGTGAGTTTCAGGGAAAAATGAGGAAGGTGCAGGATAGATGTATTCCAAAAATGAAGAAATATTCAAATAGCAAAATATTACAAATGTGGGTGACAAAGGAAGTCAAAGCTAATGTAAAAGCAAAAGAGAGGGCATACAACAAAACAAAAATTAGTGGGAAGTTAGAAGATGGGAAATGAACTTGGTCAGGTGTCAGGTCTCTCAGTGGGACAGCATTTTGGAGATAGTGATCACAATTCTATCTCCTTTACCATAGCATTGGAGAGGGATAGGAACAGACAAGTTAGGGAAATGTTTAATTGGAGTAAGGGGAAATATGAGGCTATCAGGCAGGAACCTGGAAGCATAAATTGGAAACAGATGTTCTCAGGGAAACATATGAAGGAAATGTGGCAAATGTTCAGGGGATATTTGCGTGGGGTTCTGAGTAGGTACATTCCAATGAGACATGGAAAGGATGGTAGGGTACAAGATCTATGGTGCACAAAGGCTGTTGTAAATCTAGTCAAGAAGAAAAGAGCTTACGAACGGTTCAAAAAACTAGGTAATGAGATAGAGATCTAGAAGATTATAAGGCTAGCAGGGAGGAGAACCAGAAGGGGCCATGAGAAGGTCTTAGCGGACAGGATTAAGGAAAACCCCAAGGCATTCTACAAGTATGTGAAGAGCAAGAGGATAGGACATGAGAGAATAGAACCAATCAAGTGTGACAGTGGAAAAGTGTGTATGGTACCAGAGGAAATAGCGGAGGTACTTACCGTAATACTTTGCTTCAATATTCACTACAGAAAAAGATCTTGGCAATTGTAGGGATGACTTGCAGTGGACTGAAAAGATTGAGAATGTAGATATTAAGGAAGAGGATGTGCTGAAGCTTTTGAAAAACAACAAGTTGGATCAGTCACCAGGACCGGACAGGATGTACCCCAAGCTACTGTAGGAAGCGAGGGAGGAGATTGTTGAGCCTCTGGCAATGATCTTTGCATCATCAAAGAGGACTGGAGAGATTCCGGAGGATTGGAGGGTTGCAGATGCTGTTCCCTTATTCAAGAAAGGGAGTAGGGATAGCCCAGGAAATTATGGGCCAGTGAGACTTATTTCAGTGGTTGGTAAGTTGATGGAAAAGATCCTGAGAGGCAGAATTTATGAACATTTGGAGAGGCATAATATGATTAGAAATAGTCAGCATAGCTTTGCCAAAGCCAGTTAATGCCTTACGAGCCTGATTGAATTTTTTGAGGATGTGACTAAACACATTGATGAAGGTAGAGACATAGATCTAGTGTATATGGCTTTTAGAAAGACATTTGATAAGGTAACCCTTGCAAGGCTTATTGAGAAAGTAAGGAGACATGGGATCCAAGGGAACATTGCTTTGTGGATCCAGAATTGGCTTGCCCACAGAAGACAATGATTGATTGTAGACGGGTCATATTCTGCATGGAGGTCGGTGACCAGTGGTGTGCCTCAGGGATCAGTTCTGGGACCCCTACTCTTTGTGATTTTTATAAATGTTCTGGATGAAGAAGTGGAGGGATGGGTTAGTAAATTTGCTGATGACACAAAGGTTGGGGGTGTTGTGGATAGTGTGGAGGGCTGTCAGAGGTTACACGGAACATTGATAGGATGCAAAACTAGGCTGAGAGGTGGCAGATGAAGTTCAACCCAGATAAATATGAGGTGGTTCAATTTGGTAGATCAAATATGATGGCAGAATATAGCATTAATTTTGGCAGTGTGGAGGGTCAGAGGGATCTTGGGGTCCGAGTCCATAGGACACTCAAAGCTGCTACGCATGTTGACTCTGTGATTAAGAAAGCATACAGTGCATTGTCCTTCATCAATCATGGGATTGAGTTTACGTGCTGAGAGGTAAAATTGCAGCTATATAGGACCCTGATCAGACATCACTTGCAGTACTGTGCTTAGTTCTGGTTGCCTCACTACAGGAAGGATGTGGAAACCATAGAGAGGGTGCAGAGGAGATTTACAAGGATGTTGCCTGGATTAGGGAGCACGCCTTATGAGAATAGGTTGAGTGAACTCAGCCTTTTCTCCTTGGAGCAACGGAAGATGAGAGGTGACCTGACTGAGGTGTACAAGATGATGAGAGGCATTGATCATGTGGTTAGTTAGAGACTTTTCCCCCAGGGCTGAAATGTATAGCACAAGAGGGATTTTTTTAAGGTGCTTGGAAGTAGGTACAGAGGAGATGTCAGGGGTAAGATTTTTTATGCAGAGAGTGGTGAGTGTGTGGAATGGGCTGCCAGTAGCAGTGGTGGAGGCGGAAACGATAGTCTTTTAAGAGTCTCCTGAATGGCTAGATGGAGCTTAGAAAAATATAGGGTTATGTGTGAAGCCGAGGTGGTTCAAAGGTAGGGACATCTCTATATTTCTATGTTTCTAAGATTGAGAAGCTTTTAAAAACCTACAGAGAACAACTAAAAGAATCATCAGGAAGAAAAAAATGAAGTTTGAAAGCAAGCTAGCAAACGATATGCATTTGCACCTGCATTACTGTAGTGCTTGTACCTACCTCCTGTAACTTAGGGATGACTTCCTCCTTGTAGCTGCTATCTATCACTTTCTCATCTTCCCATTTGAGCTAAAGATTATTGAGCTGCAACTCCACAATCTCTGAGGACCTGCTGCTCAGTGCACTCGGTGCAGATGTGGTAACCCAAGAGGTTTGAGGTCTCCCAGAATTCCCACATCTCATACAAAGGACACAACACAGCCCCTGGAGCCATTTTCACTGCACTAAATGCAATAACAGAAGAAAGATAAATAAGAAGAAACCTACCAGAAAATTACCTCACCTACGCTTGTTGAGCCAAAACCTCTCCACTCTAACACTGGTCCACTCCAACAATAGTCATTCTGATTGTCCTAACTTACTTTTATTTGCCCTTGCTAATGGATCACAATTTGATTGGACCACCAGAAAAAAGCTATAAGCTCGTGAACACTGTGCCGATATATGCACAGGCACACGCACTCACCCAAACACCGATGCGCACACACACACATACGAGCACTACACTAGTGCACACATATGCGTACACAGGCACTGATCCACATACACACACAAACACAAATACACTCCACTCTACAGCCATGCACTCACACATGCACAAACATAGCACCAATACAAACACACACACACTCACACTCACACACTGAGCAAACACACTCCCTGATTAAGTCACGCATGCACTCACACACATGCAAATCCACTCACAGATACATGCACTGATGCAGTCACATGCAACACACACACACACACACACACACACACACACACACACACACGCACACACATAGAGGCACTAATACAGATGCACACATGTGCACAGAGGCACTGACATGCACACACACTGAACAAGCACATACACACTGATGCAGACACACACGCACACACACATACACACTCATACAAGGGCCCACATACATGTGGTGAGAGCTTAAGTGGCCGATTGATCACACAGTAAATCCATTGGGGTTTCTGCATGCTCATCCAAACATTGATCCTTGGAGTCCGAGATGGGAGGATGCGGGAGAGCCTCCTGTCTGAAAAGCACGATTTGGCCTGGGACAAAGCATGCTCTGCAGCTCGCCCCTGGGAGGCATTCAAGAGAGGCCTTACACATGAAACACCCGGGTTTCCTTGGCTGCATAAGTCTAGGGAAGACACTCTCAAGTCCTGCCAAGCTCATGAGATTGAGATGGCTCGTCCCACCGCAAACACCGGTTTGTGTGGATGCTGGGTAATTTGCTACCCTGTTACAAATTAGTGCCACAAAATAATAGACAGTACACTGCACTAGATTAAAGGAATTATATTGATGAATCTTAACTTAAATAAAATTTTAGTAAAGAACAACAAAAAGAAAAGGGCCACATTCTAATTAAGCAGTCAAATGTGCACAAGTTGGAGCTCATTTTGAACTTCTCTGTCACTCACGCACTGGGCCCTCGGTCAATGTGAATGCTCACACCACTTTCCGAATGTTGCTCACGATCCACCTCAAGCAAACGGGTCTTCCGCTAGATCGTATGCTATGACCGGTTCTCCCCAGCGTCTTCTCTCTCCATCTTCCATCAAGCACAAGCCCAAGACCAACCTTATTGTCCCTCACCAAGAAAACCTGCTGCTAATTGGATGGCACACGTCCCACATCACCCCTCATCTTCAACAATAACCCAAACAGGCTGAAAGCAGAACAAACAGCCCTTACAAAGCTGCTGAATGAAATACCTACAGCATAACAGTAAAGATGTGAACCAGGGCACTACACACAGAGTCAGCCCCCTCCAGAAAATGTCCATATTTGCCAAGGTGTACTGACCCATTGCCTACAGTCTCCACAGAGATCGCATAAACCCTGGAAATTTGAGCTGGATACCATCACCTTGGTAAGTGAATTACTCTTAACCTTGATTCCAAAATGATGATTGCTGACCTCAATGTTCCACAGATGTGCTGGAAATAGCGTGGATGTACGTGGTGTCTTTACGGACGAAGTGGTTCATCAGGAGGACCTGTTTCACTTACCTGTACATGCGGTCAGGGGGGCCAATGGCACAATTTGCTGGCAGAAATTGAATTGAAAAGATTCCATCGATGCTGTCCTGCACCGACCGTATTGTGTGAGTATGACCCAAGTGCAGAGAGAGAGAGAGGGACACTGAAATGGGACAAACAGTTCATTGAGTTTAATGAGAACTGTTGCAGAAGTTGAAGGAAAAGAAAAAAAAAAGCAATGTGTTTGGCCAACGGGGTGATTAACTAAAACTCTGAAACTGAACGTTAATGCCAACACTGTTGATGGAAGTATTAACTGAATAATAAATGGATACCGCTTCTTTACAGTGTTATTTGAAATGGTAGGATTCTTTCATGGACAAGGATAATGGTAAGCAGGATGTGTACACACACACACACACACACACACACACACACACACACACACACACACACACACACACACACACACACACACACACACACACACACAGATGTGTGTGTGCAAACACATGTGAGCATGCATTTAGAAGTTTATTCCATCTTCCTTTAGGGTGGTAGCTTGATTCCAGAGTTGCCTCCTGCCACAACCTGCCTCTTTCAGTTATTTCCTCTCCTTCATTAACCAACCACCCCACCATCCCCCACAAGTAGCTTACCACTGCCATTTCTGCACCTGGTAATTTTCCAATCCAAGTCTCCATTGTGTTGTTATTGCCACAGTCAAGTGCCACACTCAGAGGAGGAATCAAAATCAAGGAACTGTGAAAGGTGAAACAGGAGCTCATGTTTGTTGTTACGACTCTTGGTAAAAGAGTCATACACACACATATACCCTAACCTACACTTTATCCTTTCTTCTTTGGCCATCCTAGTACCCTATTCCTGCTTATCCATCATATCCTATAAGAAACCGCTGTATCCCTTAAGAAAGCTAAAAGTACCCTGACCTGTGACCCCTCACCCATGCCCTGTAACCCTTTTAATGTGAATTCCTGCACCCCCAATTCCCTTAGATTAATTCTCATCATCTCTCTGTATCCCATACTTCCTGCAACTTAGAATTACATGTTCTACTGACTCCTCTTCCTGACATTCCTCACACAATCCTGTCTGGTGTTACCCTATCATTTTCAATGTTTTGTTTAGTGCACAGTGCCCCAGCCTTAACCTAGTCCACACAGTTTCCTCTCTTCTTTATGCACTGCTCACCCTAGTAGCTGTAACACTCTTTTGTATTTGATATAAATGCCTCCCTTTCCCCTCTCTGTCCCATCTTTCTTCCCACATTTGGATGATTTTTTTCCCCAGATTACACACTTAGCCTCTGCTTTGCTGATACTAATGTGTATTTCTATATTTTCTTTCTTTAACGCCCTCTTTGCCAACTCATCCGCCCTCTCATTCTCCTTCACCCTTACATGAGCTGGAACCCATAGAAATTTAACCTGACCTCCCTGATTTGCAACTCATGTGACTGACTGAAGGACTTCATGAAGTACATCTTGCCGGCTGTTTGAGTGAAAAGACCTTAAACTTGCTAGAACTGAGGATGAATCTGAGCATATCAGAACTTTGACTAGTCTAGCTTTCTCCACCCATTGCAACGCAACCAACACTGCCAACATCTCTGTACTTCAGTTGTTAAAATTGTCAAATGGATGTTGATTAGCAGTGCAGATTCTCTGTGATGAAGGACCTGTTTCTATGTGCCTGCCTACAACAACAACAGTGTGTCCGGCCATCTATTATTCTGGAGAAACATTACCAGAATCCCTTTAGATGTTTTTTACCCAGTAAGCTACTCTTGCAAACTACATAAAGCCACCTGAACTACTTCTGCTTCTACTTGGTTTGAATAAAAACTGCCTTATACTTTCAACAAATTATAGGCTTATAAATGTCACAGCCAGTGACTATTATGTCGGAAGGTGGAATATATTCAATTTCAACATGCTAGTATTATTCATCCTGATGAATTAGAAATTCACTTATGCATTTAGACATTGTTCAATGACTGATGACAATTTTTAACTCAACATTTATTATAAATTACTACGCTCAGAGTTTTAATGGAAATCAGCATATTCACCCTTGCGAACAGAGCTTTCTACCAATATTGATGCTGTAGTATATCCACTTTGAGTCTCCCACATCCTTTGGAAGATAAACAAGGTAATTATTCTGTTCCTATCAACTATATTCCCTAAATTGCTGTAAGCCGTTCTATTTCAACAAGAAGTGCACTCAGTGGCCACTTTATTAGGTACTTCCTGGGCCCGTAAAGAGTTCTCTGAGTGTATGTGGTCTTCTGCTGCTGTAACCCATCTACTTCAAAGTCTGTCGTGTTCAGAGACATTGATCTGCACACTATTGTTGTAATGTGTAGTTATTTGAATTACTGCCGCCCTCCTGTCAGCTTGAACCAGTCTGGCCATTTTTCTCTGACCTCTCTCATTTACAGGGAGTTTTTGCCCACAGAACTGCTGCTCACTGAGATTTTTTTTTAGTTTCTTACCCCATTCTCTGTAAATTCTAGAGACTACTGTGCATGAAAATTCCAGAAGGTCAGCAGTTTCTGAGATATTCAAACCACCCTGTCTAGCACCAGCAATCATTATTTTACAGTCAAAGGCACTTAATCGTGTACCTAATGAAGAGCCCTCCGAGTGTAGTACTGTTAGTAAATAAAATTAATGGCAGATAATGAAGCAAAATTACACCTAACCTCAGTGCTCAGTGTCCTGCACCTCACTGCTCAGGTACAGATGCCTCAATGTCTGCAATGTAATAATGGGTGCAAAGCGTTCAGAAAATCTTAACATCATTAATAAACCTGATCTGAATTTTTGTCTGTGCATTTAGTATACTCCTAAAAACAAATAATGTTGTTTACTTTGGACACATTATTAAAGTCCATTTCTGGCTTGTTGATCACCATTTAAAGGCGAAGGTCCTATTTTCTCATTCCCACCAGACAGTCCAAAATCGATATTTGTAATATTAACATAGTGGAAATACGTCAGTGGAGAGAAATGGCCACTTCATTGAAATCAACAGTGAAACAGAGCAGCCACACCATTTTCAACCAGCCAGTGATTCAGGAAACTTTACAGAGGCTTTAGCAGAGAAGCTGGTGGGGACAATGAGGAGCAATAGAATAGGAAGGGTGAACAGATAGAGGACACCTGATGCAGAATAGCAGGCAGGGTACAAAGAGATCTAACCCACTATACATCTGAAAGTATGGAGATACACCTTCCCAAAAAGACACAGAACTCTCCGAGATACAACAGCCTCAGGACTAGGTCTGCCCATCAGTCAAGTTCAGTCATGACAGGAAATTTGCAGAAGTGGCTGGGGAGGATGAAGGGCTTTAGAAAAAAGATTATTCTTTTGCTAATGGTGGAAGGTATGTCCTCAGAGGGAATGCATTTAAAGTAATTGAAAATAAGCTAGGGTAAGGAAACAATTATGAATACAGTAAATAAGTTTGCTCTTCCTGAAAAGTTGTTGGCAGTAAATTCAGCAGTGTTCTTAAAAGAGAAGAATAGAATATTTTGCAGAACCAGCAGAGAAAGGTTAGGGAATGGAAATAATTGGAAAGCTTAACCACAGATTCAGCAAGGCACTGCACATAGTCTTCCAGACACTATTTAACAAAGTTCAATCCATTTCTTTTTAAAAACCACAGAACCAGGTGCTTTAAGCAGCTTCAAGTTGTGAGAATGATAATGGCCTCCTTTCCACGATGCTCACTGGTTTCTGAAATACTCATCTTTCTTTTCACAACATCTTAGTACTGCAATGTCAGCAGGCTAGTTAAATATCCTCAGCCAATCAAAGCCACTATGGGAGCCTATTATTTTCTTGGCAGTATTCATGTGATTTTTATCTTTTTGCCTTCATCCCAAAGATGCCTCCTGCTAATCTTTGGCCAATGTGACAGCTTCCATTCCAGCTTGACATTTTGATTACTTTTGGGCTGCCGCTCTCCAACACACAGAGCATTTCGCTGACACCATCTGAACAGACCCTAACTTCTCTCCTTCATCCTTAAATCTAGAAATTACGCAGGGAGAGTGTACACTGGACAGCAGTTGAGAGACATTTTTATATTGTTAACAGCAGGTGCTTCATCTGCTCAGCTGCACATTAAATTGAACAAAACTGAGCTTGCAAAGTTGTGGCTGCTTCACATCAGCTTGATGAGGATAATGCAGACTCTGTATTAAGATCACCAGTGCGGTGATAAATTTAGGAGCAAGCATTTTGTGGTCTGTGTCCTTGTTACGGATCCAGGCAACAATAAATATATGAGTTAGGCAGGGGTTTTTATAACAAATAACACGTTTATTAAACACTGAAAACAAACCCCCCAAAAGTAAACTAAACACTAACGTAACCAGAAATCAGCTGCTGTGCAGCAGCTTGAACAGTTCTTAAAGCAATGAAGCTTAGGCAGTTCTTAAAGCGATGTTGCAAAAACAGTTCTTCAAAGTAGTATTGCCAAAAGTTCAAAAGTCCATTTAAGGGAGAGACTTTTTAAGACGATTTAAATTCTCTTTCACGTCGTGTTGTTTCAGTTCCCAAGATCGAACTTTTTCCCACGAAGAATTCACGAAACAAAACGGCTTAAAGGCACTGACCTTTCCTTTACAACACTATTCTCAATCCTTTCTGGTATCCCAGGGATTAACACGAGAACAGTCAACGAAATCCTTCCAAATGAGGATCAAACAAGGTCGAACCTGTTCCACCGTCGAAATCGATTTTCCTTGATCTTTAACTCCCGAACTCCGATCTTCACTCTCCACTGATTCTCAACTAGCAGTATTGTAAAGAAACTGCTGGCAATGACCTTTTAAACTTTAGGCATTAGATAGAACTTCATCTTTCAACTAAACTGCGTCATAACATTAAATCATGCAGCGGCATGAAGTCAACATGGCAAATCCAGCCACGATCTGCCCCTCCTCACAGGGAGGGGTCCTCCTTTTATACCCTGTAAAAAAAAACTGTCACATGACCTCTACTGGTGGGAAAATGACGTCTCTCCACCATCACAAGACCATTACCTCAAGTCCGGTATAGCTTCAACCCCAGTCACATGTTACATGTCACGGGTATGTAACACATCCCTCCAAAAAAACATTTTTGGTCTGACAAGAACAAAAATTTTAACAATTATTTACAAGAAAAACAAATGTATAAATTATATAACATACACAATATGCAATACCATCATATAACATCTTACAACTCACAATACAGTAGGAGTGTTACAATCAGAAAAAAAACCACTCCAAAAAAAATTACATTGTACGTTCAACATTGAGATAGACAATCAGCAACCACATTATCTTTACCTTTAATGTGAGTTATCACAATATTGTACTCTTGTAACATCAAACTCCAATTTAATAACTTTCTGTTTTTGTTTTTCATCTTACTCAAAAAAACTAACGGATTATGATCAGTGTAAACAATAAGTGGTTTTTGAGTTTTATCAACATATACCTCAAAATATTCTAAAGCTAAAACAAAAGATAACAATTCCTTCTCTATTGTCGAATAGTTTCTTTGTTGCTTATTAAATTTCTTAGAAAATTAAGCTACTGGATGATCAACCTCATCACCCTCATTCCTTTGCATTAATACTGCTCGTGCAGCCTCATCACTAGCATCTACAGCTAATGAAAAAGGTTTTTCAAAGTCAGGTGCCTTAAGCACAGGTTGTTGACATATCATTGTTTTCAATTTTTCAAATGCTTCTTGACAAGGCACTGTCCACACAAACTTCACATTCTTCTTCAAGAGGTTAGTTAATGGAAGGGCAACATTAGCAAAATTCTTACAAAATTTTCGATAATATCCTACCATTCCCAAGAATCTTCTGAGAGTTTTTTTCCCCGTCAGAGTGGGAATCTCTAAAATTGCCCGAACTTTTGCCTGAACAGGAGCTACCTTACCTTGACCCACAACATAACCAAGGTAAGTCACAGTGGCATGTCCAAATTCACTCTTAGCTAAATTAATAGTTAAGGTAGCTTTTGAAACCCTTTCTAACATTTTCTCCACCGCAATAATGTGTGCTTCCCAAGTATCATTTCCTGTCACTAAATAATCAATATAAGCATCAGTATCTTTCAATCCCTGAATCACAGAGTTAATCATCCTCTGGAAAGTACCTGGGGCATTTTTCATCCCAAATGGAAGAACATTATATTCATATAACCCAGATGGAGTTACAAATGTAGAAATCTCTCTACCTCTGTCCATTAATGGAACACACCAATAGCCTTTCAATAAATCAATCTTTGTAAGGAACTTTGCTTTTCCAACTTTATCTACACAATCATCTACTCTAGGAATTGGATATGCATCTGATTTCGTTACAGCATTCAGCTTCCTATAGTCCGTACAAAACCTAATACTACCATTTGGTTTTGGCACCATAACACATGGTGAACTCCAATTTGAGTTAGAATGTCTAATAATATCATTCTCTAACATATATTTAATTTCTTTCTCAGCAAATTCACATTTTTCTATGTTCATCCTATATGAGTGTTGTTTAATAGGTTTGGCATCTCCAACATCTACATCATGTGAAGCTATAGTAGCCCTTCTCAGAACATCTGGAAACAAATCCTTATATTTAAAAATTAATTCCTTCATCTGCTATTTCTGCTCTAGCTGTAAATGTGCTAATTTCTCATCAATATTTTCCAGAATGGTTTAATTTGGTAACCTAACAGAAACAATGTTGGATTGAGAATGAAATTCAGAAGAATCATCTATCATATTCCTAGTTAAATCAAACTCATTCTCACTAACCACAACAGTCACAATATCAGATTGTTTCCCAAAATATGGTTTAATCATATTTATATGGCAAAGTTGTGTTGACCTTCTACAATCTGGAGTTTTTATCACGTAATCCACATCATTGATTTTAGACACAATTTCATAAGGACCATGAAATCTAGCTTGTAAAGGATTTGTTTGCACTGGGAAAAGAACCAACACCTTATCTCCAGGCTTAAACATCCTCATCCTAGCTTCTTTATCATACCAAGTTTTCATTTTCTCTTGAGCCAATTTTAAATTTTCCTTGGCTAAGCTACAAGCTTTATGTAACCTGTCCTTAAATTTCAAAACATAATGCAACAAATTAGTGTGTATTTCCTTACTAATCCACTGTTCTTTTAATAAAGCTAAAGGCCCTCTAACTCTATGCCCAAACACAAGTTCAAATGGACTAAAAAACCTAAAGATGCCTGTACCGATTCCCTTACTGCAAATAAAAGTAAGTTTATACCCTCATCCCAGTCACTCTCATTTTCCACACAGTATGCCCTAATCATATTCTTGAGGGTAGAATGAAACCTCTCCAAGGCACCTTGCGATTCCGGATGGTATGCAGATGAAGTGATTTGCTTAGCTCCCAATTTATAAACTATCTGTTGAAACAATCCAGACATAAAATTACTGCCTTGATCAGTTTGTATTTCCTTAGGTAATCCAAAATAAGTAAAGAATTTTATAAGAGCCTTTGTCACAGTTTTAGCTTTTATATTCCTAAGTGGTACTGCCTCTGGAAACCTAGACGAAGTACACATGATAGTCAACAAGTACTGATAACGAGTTTTTGTCTTTGGTAATGGACCAACACAATCTACAACAACTTTAGAAAACGGTTCACCAAATGCTGGAATAGGTTGTAATGGAGCCACTGGTGTAACTTGATTTGGTTTACCCACAATTTGACAAGTATGGCACGTTTTTCAAAACATCGCCACATCTTTTCTTAGACCAGGCCAGTAAAAATGTTTTAAAATCTTGTCCACAGTTTTCCTTACCCCTTTATGTCCACCTAAAGGCACACTATGAGCTAAAGTCAAAATCTCATTTCGATAAACTTTAGGGACAACTACCTGGTAAACAATATTCCATTCCTCACTTGCAGGAATTGTAGGCGATCTCCACTTCCTCATCAACACTCCTTTTTCCAAGTAATATCCTACTGGCACCTTCTCAATTTCACTATCTAGTAAACCTTGTTCTCTTAATTTTATAATCTCAGGATCTCTATTCTGCTCTGCTATCATCTTCTTCCGAGACAGAGATAAATCTTCATAGTCAGACTTACTCCAAGAATCTTGTTCAAACAACGAAGGTAAGAAAGTCTCTGACACATCCTCAAAACTCGAATCCTGAGTTGAACAGTCCTGAGTAACAACCTCATTCTGCGCATCAATCTTTTTAACCATAGCTCTAGTCACAACACAGGAAGAATCTGTGTTAGAATTCATCTCTAGTTCCTTAGACTCCATTATCAAATGCACTTCAGGAAAAAATTGTCCACCTGCCAAGTCATTACCTAACAATAAAGAAATACCCTTCACAGGTAAGCTATGCTGTAATCCTACTTTAACAAATCCTGTAACTAACCCTGATTTTAAATTTACTTTATGTAAATGTACAGGCATAAAATCACTCCCAACACCTCTTATGTAATTTACCTCACCAGTATCAGACTCTTCATTAAACTTCAACACACTGTCTAACATCAGTGATTGAGAAGCTCCAGTATCCCTAAGGATTTTTATTGGCACCAGAGTAGATCCTTCTTTCAAGGATTCAAACCCTTCAGTTATAAAATGATCATATCCCTTTCTAACTTGGTCAGACTCTAACAAAACCTCATTTGTGTTTATCGAACCCTGTAATTTTACAGGTGCTTCAGTATGTTGCACACAAGCATCTGGAACTGCTTCCTTCTCTTTCTTTTTCAATCTGAAACAGTTAGCTATTACATGGCCAGGTTTCTTACAATATTTACAAATAAGACCAAACTGTCTTTCCTTCACAGGTTTTCCTTCGTCCTTACCTTTCTCATTAACTTCTGATTTAATTTCTGATTTACCTTGAGTCTCCGTGTTATTTTTCCTCTTAAAAATTCTGCCCTGAGGAAATTTATTCTTATGGATTAAAACATACTCATCAGCTAATCTAGCACAGTCCTGCAATTTATCAGTATCCCTCTCATTTAAGTAGGTCCTTACTTCAACAGGAATGCTTCTTTTAAATTCCTCCATTAAAATCAGCTCTTTCAATGTATCATAGTCCTCATTTACATTTTTAGAAGAAACCCATCTCTCAAAACACACAGCTTTATCATAGGCAAATTCCACATAAGTTTTTTCCACAGACTTCTTCAAACTTCTGAATCTTTCTCTATACGCTTCTGGGACTAATTCGTATGACTTTAAAATATGCATTTTCACAATATCATAATCAAGTGCTTGCGCAGCAGTTAAAGCTGTATAAACTTCTTGTGCTTTGTCTTCAATTACACTCTGTAACAACACTGACCATTTATCTTTCGGCCACTCTGACATCCGAGCAATAGTTTCAAAATGTTGGAAATATCTTTCCACCTCTGTTTCACTAAATGGAGGGACCAATTTAATTTCTTGACTAGCAACAAACGGCTTTTTAGAACCAGCAGACTGATTCCCAGACCTTAATTCCGCCATTGCATAATCAAATTCCCTTTTCTTTTGATCAGCTTGTAACCTACAATGCTCCAATTCTGCTTTACTTTGTTCCAACTTCATTTGTTCGATTTGCAACTGCATCTCCAGATTACTTATTGGAAACGACTCTAAAATCGATTCATCAAAAACACCGGAATCCACATAGTGTGACGCGATTTTTCTCTGTATTACAGCCTTTGATGTAGTCTTCAAAATACCTTTAAGTTGCAATCTACTAGCTATCTCAGATACCTCAGTTTTTTTCGCCTTCACTAACAACTACGCGCCTGGCGAAGCCAGAAACTCATCAATATCCATTTTTGCCGAATACCACTCACAAGCCAATCAAACAAAAGAATCAAATATTCCCCGTTTCCAAAACACCGATTCAAAAGTTAACAAGCATATAAACTCAAACGATCCAATCCGGACGCAGCCCCCATATTTATGTTACAGATTCAGGCAACAATAAATATATGAGTTAGGCAGGGGATTTTATAACAAATAACATGTTTATTAAACACTGAAAACAAACCCCTCCAAAAGTAAACTAAACACTAACGTAACCGGAAATCAGCTGCTGTGCAGCAGCTTGAACAGTTCTTAAAGCAATGAAGCTTAGGCAGTTCTTAAAGCGATGTTGCAAAAATAGTTCTTCAAAGTAGTATTGCCAAAAGTTCAAAAGTCCATTTAAGGGAGAGACTTTTTAAGACAATTTAAATTCTCTTTCACGTCGTGTTGTTTCAGTTCCCAAGATTGAACTTTTTCCCACAAAGAATTCACGAAACGAAATGGCTTAAAGGCACTGACCTTTCCTTTACAACACTATTCTCAATCCTTTCTGGTATCCCAGGGATTAACACGAGAACAGTCAACGAAATCCTTCCGAATGAGGATCAAACAAGGTCGAACCTGTTTCACTGTCGAAATCGATTTTCCTCAAACTCCCGAACTCCGATCTTCACTCTCCACTGATTCTCAACTAGCAGTATTGTAAAGAAACTGCTGGCAATGACCTTTTAAACTTTAGGCATTAGATAGAACTTCATCTTTCAACTAAACTGCGTCATAACATTAAATCACGCAGCAGCATGAAGTCAACATGGCAAATCCAGCCACGAACTGCCCCTCCTCACAGGGAGGGGTCCTCCTTTTATACCCTGTTAAAAAAACCTGTCACATGACCTCTACTAGTGGGAAAATGATGTCACTCCACCATCACAAGACCATTACCTCAAGTCCAGTATAACTTCAACCCCTGTCACGCGTCACGTGTCACGGGTACGTAACAGTCCTCAAGAAATGGATTGAGTTAGGACAATCAAAAAATGGAAGGGAGTGCATGCTAATGATAATTGCATCACTCTGTCTTGAAGGACATTGGCCAGCTGCACTGGAGTGGCCTCTGCAGGGCTCAAGCCTGGGCAGAGTGTATGGAGATCCTGGGATGCCCAGTCGTCAAGATCCTTCCCGTGGCCTCACCAGTGTGGTCCAAAGGAAAGCGAAGCAAACGGTTGGCACCAGCTTGGTTGCAGGAGATGTTGGAAGTGCTTAGGGACTCCACCCAAGTTTTCTGTCACTCGTGAGGCTGCCCAGAGGACAGTGGAGCTATTTACCCATAGCTGGGGATCTGGTTCTTGAGCGCCAGAGCGTGTCCACATGTTGGTGGGCCTGCATGCTATGAGTGCAGGGGCCAGAACTCCTCCCCATACTCAAGTTCAGCTGGAGTCCAAAAGGAGTTCAGTTCCACGTGTTGCTATTGGAGAGGCTATGCACTGGGAGGCAGAGATGACACATTCAGCTCTCTTTTTCAAGAGATGGCTAGCCAGTAGTGGAAATTGAAACTGAATGCAACAAGCACTACCCGCTACACTATACCACACTAGATGCATCACAACAACTATATGACACCAAGAGGGTGTATATAATCAGAGATCTGAGGTACAGTATTGTTCCAAGGACAAAATGGTTAATAACACCTAACCAAAAACTTTCTTTCCAAGAGCCTCACTTTTAGATCTGAACACATCTGATTGCACAGGTATTACAAATGATTATTATATAACAATATATGACAAATGATGATTAGATATCCAATATAACATGGCATTCTCATTTGAACATCTCCAACGCTGTCATGTAATTTGCTTTATTTTCAAGACCAATTCAATTAGGCTTCCAAAGAAAGAATCCAGAGATGAAAAACCAACATTAATATTATTTTAAAAAGCAAAAAAAATGTATTTTTAAAAATGTTGATTCCGCACATAAATTTGTGCATAACCTTCATTGATCCTGGTTCATTTGATTAAACATGTTGATAGCTTTTAAGTCAATGTGGATTTATTGAAAGGGAAATTGTATTTATACAGTTCAGGATAACATATGGGTATGAATAGAAAAGTGATTGACAAGGAAGAAATTAGGATACTACAGAGACAAGTCCTGGACAATATTTATCAATGATTTGAATGAAGTAAACAAATGTAATATTCCCATTCGGATATGTCCATACATGGCCTCCTCTACTGCCATGATGAGGCCAAACTCAAGTTGATGGAGCAGTACCTCATATACCGTCTGGATAGTCCCCAGCCGCTTGGTATGAACATCGAATTCTCCAACTTCCGGTAATTCCCTTCCTCTCCCTTCCCCCATCCCTCTTTCACTCTGCCTCCTCTTCCAGCTGCTTATCACCTCTCTCATGATTCTGCCTTCTTCTACTACCCATAGTGCTTTCCCTTTACATTCCTTCTTCACCTTTCCTGCCTATCCCCTCCCTGCTTCCCCTCCCCCACCCCTTGATCTCTGATTGGCTTTTCACCTGGCACCCACCAGCCTTCTTCTTCCCACCCTCCCCCACCTTCTTTATAGGGCACCTGCCCCTTCCTTCTTCAGTCCTGATGAAGGGTTTTGGCCCGAAACAGTGACTGCTCGTTTCCACGGATGCCGCCCGACTTGCTGTTCCTCCAGCATGTTGTACATGTTGATTTGACCACAGCATCTGCAGTGTACTTTGTGTGTAATATTCAGATTCTCTTTCATTTATTTATCAGATGTACATAGAAACATACAGTACAGTGAAATGTGCCATTTGCATTAACAACCAATGCCATCTGAGGATATGCAGCAGGCAACCCCCAAAAGTCACCATGCATTTCAGTGCCAACTGTAGCATGCCCAAAAATGCTCAGGAGGACCACACTGAACACAATAAGCAACAAAACGAGCCACTTTCGTCCTTCCTACTGTTAGGGTTAATGTTAGGGTTAATTCGAGACTGCCATTACAGGTCAGGAGTGGCTCACGTAATACTAGGAGGCCGGAATGCGAGGGAGGGGGGAGCGAAACTGGGGATTCCGCTACACCGAAACTACCAGTGTCACGCGATTCAGTAAACAAAAGAAACAGGTAATTCGTGAGTGTATGGCATCAGGCCAATAAGATGGACACAAGTGCCCGATATTACCTAATATGTAGCGGGGGGTTGTGCTGGGGGGAAAAGGGATATAAATAAGAGCAGATTGTAAGGGGAGGTCGGAACGCGCCTTCTCCAGCGACTCCGTGGATTCGCTGTGCCAGTTACGTATTCTGCAATAAATCCAAATTTTGTAATATTCCGGTGTTGGTTGTCTCTCTTCCTAAACGAACACAGGGCAGAATTTCAAGCCCAACACTAGCCAGATGCACATCCACTCACACGCCCAGACTGACTCGATGGGCCAAATGGCCTACTTCTGCTCCTATATCTTGTGGTCTTCTGGTCCTCCAACCTAGGGACTCCCGTGGACATGCAGACAGCAGGCCTTTGACTTCTCCAATGGGCTCCCAGACTTGCACTTCAAAGAATATTTTGAAATAATGTTTGAACTGGTATTTTGAAGGATGCTGTTGATTCCAAACAGAGTGCTATTATGAGTTATGAGGGGGTTGTAAAGAGGCTTAGTGGTGATATAGGCAAGTTTAGTGAGTGAGCAAAGCCAAGCTAGATGAAGAACAGTGTAACATGGATTTTGATAGGAAAAGCAGGAAGGAAGGAAATGTGTAAAATAGTAATAGATTGGGAAATGCTAATGTACAAAAAGACATGTATACCAGTTATATAACCATATAACCATATAACGATTACAGCATTGAAACAGGCCATCTTGGCCCTTCTAGTCCGTGCCAAACGCTTTCTTTCACCTAGTCCCACCTACCTGCACTCAACCCATAACCCTCCATTCCTTTCCTGTCCATGTACCTACCGATTTTTTTTTTTAATGACAAAATTGAACCTGCCTCTACCACTTCTACTGGAAGCTTGTTCCACACAGCTACCACTCACTCTGAGTAAAGAAGTTCCCTCTTGTGTTACCCCTAAACTTTTGCCCCTTAACTCTCAACTCATGTCCTCTTGTTTGAATCTCCCCTACTCTCAATAGAAAAAGCCTATCCACGTCAAATCTATCTATCCCCCTCATAATTTTAAATACCTCTATCAAGTCCAAACAGTTGTCCGACCTCAGTCCAGTCCTTCTGTACAGAGGCCCACAACGAGTTTGTTCCTAATTTATCAATGAATTGGTGGGTATGATGAGTGGTCAGGCAGACAAATAGTATGTTGGTGTTTATTGCAAGAGGATTTTGAGTTCACGAGCAAGGATGCCCTACAAAAAAGATACAGGAGCTCGATGAAACCATGCCTGAAGTTCTGTGTGTAATTTTGGCCTCCTTACGTACAGAAGAATATACAGACCATTGAAAGGGTTATGCATGGTACATCAGATGATTCCTGTGGATGTCAAAAGTTCAAAGGTTTATTTATTAATTAAGTATACAACTCTGCAATCCTTCAATTCTGTGGGTACCCATGTCAGAATTCTAACGTGAAGAAAGATTAGGTCAATTAGAAACATAGAAACATAGAAACTAGGTGCAGGAGTAGGCCCTTCGGCCCTTCGAGCCTGCACCGCCATTCAGTATGATCATGGCTGATCATCCAACTCAGAACCCTGTACCTGCTTTCTCTCCTTACCCCCTGATCTCTTTAGCCACAAAGGCCATATCTAACTTCCTCTTAAATATAGCCAATGAACTGGCCTCAACTGTTTACTGTGGCAGAGAATTCCACAGATTCACCACTCTCTGTGTGAAGAAGTTTTTCCTCATCTCGGTCCTAAACGGCTTCCCCTTTATCCTTAAATTGTGACCCCTCGTTCTGGACTCCCCCAATTACATCTAAGTTCATGAGAGTTTATAAAAATGAAAGGCAATCTAGCTGAAATGTGGAAGAGACTGACAGTTTCAAAGCAGAAAAGATGTGTCCTCTGATTTGGAGGTTAGAAAGAGTGTTTTAGAATGAATGGTCACAGACATGATATGGGGATAAGACATTTAGGACTAGGATGAGGAGAGATTCCTTCATTTAGATGATGGCAAAGCTTTCATAATCACTGTCATAGAATGGGGGGGGGGGGTCAAATAACTGAAAGTTTAAGAAGGAGATAGGCAGTGATCTAGACAAAAATAGCATCAAGGAGTATGGGGCAAGATGAGAAATACAGAGCTCCCCAGGCTACAAGAAGACTGTTGGAAATCCATCCATATGTAAATACTCCCCTACACTTCTAAAGTATTTTTCAAGGTGATTATAATAAGAATAATAATTTTTTTTTGTACTCATTAGTGACTGGATACCATAAATTTAATTGCAGATAGTGTTAGGGAGTACATTCACTGAAATGAAAGGATAATTTCAAGTTCATGTAGAGTGTTGTAGATGGGACTTGCAAAGAAATCAGCTTGTAGATAGTTCTCAGGAATGGAACCCTCACCTGACCCGGGGACTACCTGTATCATGTTGCGTTGGGAGATCAGCCATCATGATTTAGCTATCAGTCCCTGGATGCAAGTCCAACTCAGCTGGCAGCAACTTTATTGTGGTCAATCATACTGCACGTTGGAGCCATGTAACAGAGAAACTGGTGACATTGTCAGATCCCAATCCCTGTTGAGCATTAGAGAATCAAATGGATTTTATAACAATCTGCTAGATTCACTGTCACCATTATTGAGAAATGTCTTTTTTTTAATTTTAAGGTTATATTTAATAGAATTTTGAATCCCACAGTTGATTTTGTGGAATTCATACCCTGGTCACTGTATTCTGGGCCAGTAACTTGTCGCAAGTAACTTGGTTATGTAGAGAGGTGATCATTACTCTGAAGACAATGTTACTCCCCTGAGGCAAAAAATATAGGAGAATATTACATGGTCAAGCTCCAAATGTTAAGTCATAAGAATTCACAAGTAACATGAAGGAGAGTACTTGGTGTTTGTGTTTTGTTCATTTGAGCCTTAGTTTCAAAACTATGCACAGAAAAGTCTTTATCACAGTGTAAGGACAGAACATATTTTACAGGCTAGGAAGTATTTCAAAGGCATAGGCACCTTTGCAATGAAATGTAACTCTAAGTTTTTTTATGGAGAAGGACAAACAATAATGAGAGAAATGGCCAATTCATTAGTTTTACTGACACTTGATTATCAGGGGCTTGAATGCCATCTCTGCCTTTCTGTCCACATTGCCTATGAATCTCTCAGAACAAGACCATTCTCTGAGCTTGGTCATCTGGAGTGGGACTTGAATCCAGTAGCTTCTTAGCTGAGAGTTCTGCAGCTATAAAGCCACACTTTGAGAAATAAAGCAGCACAATTAGTATCTGGTCCAACAGTAACTCAGTCAATGTAGGGACTGATAAAACAGATGTCTACATTGTAGTACATTGTTCACCTTACAAGTAGATTCCCTTGTTAATTTCCTGGTCTGCACTGATAAGTTATTGTAGCACAACAGTTGGAGATTAGATCCCAGATTAGATCCTGATCTACATGGAGTTTTGCATATTCTCCCTCTGATAATATGGCAATCCTCCTGGTTTTCTCCAGCATCCCAGAGAAAAACCACTAGGTTAATTGCTGCAAATTAACCCTTTGAGTAAGTGAGTGGCAAAATAATTAATTTGATGAGCTATGAGAGAGAATAGTACAGTACTGGGAAATAAGGAAAGAGAGATTGCAACTGATGGGAATGTGCTGCCAGCAGATGGTTAGAACACAGTGGGCTGAATGGCCTTCATCTGTGTCAGAAGTGATTAACAGAATAATAGCACCATTTTGTATCTTGAAGGATTTTTGAGGCAAGAACCTTCTGTATGGCACTGTAGTTGGTATTGAAGGCATGCTTTGTGTTAACCACATTATTCTAAGGCCAGTTAGCACACAGTATTACAGTTATAGAGAATACAGACCATTCAGCCCAACAAGTTAATGTTGACAATGGACCCCACCCAATAGTCTTCATTTTTTGTTTTTGGAGCACATCCCTCTAAGCCCCTTCACGTACCTGTCCAAGTATTTTTTTAAATCACACTATTCTACCTGCTTCAACCATTTCCACTCACAGCTCATTCCATTTACGGAAAGCGGTGTCCCTCAGGTCCATTTTAAATCTTTCTCCTTTAACCCTACACTTAGTTTGGACTCCCCACCTGAGCAAAAAGACTGCTACTACCCAACTTATCCATGCCTCTCATAATTTTAAACATTTCAGTAAGATCACTCCTCATGGAATAAAAACTTAGCGTGGCCAAGCTTTCCCTATAATTCAGGCTCTCTAGTCCTGGTAACATCCTCATCATCTGCACTGTTTCAGTTTAACCATAAATTTTCTATAATAGGGCCAAGTTTACATGCATTGATACCTTCTAACATTCTCTAAGCCTTGACATGACATGATATAAAATCGGTTTTGAATTAGTGCAGATGTACTAGAATGCACTACTCTTTTAACTTACTACAGTTGGAATGGGGAAAGGTGATAGACAAGCCGTAGCTGTTTTTAAATGGCTGACGGTACATCTTGCTGCATCATTTTGAAATCCATTGAAGCCCGTATATGTCTCCACTTGAGCGATTAGGATTTACTGCAACTAGATTGTCAAATTAGTAAGGCAAAGGAGTTTCACAGCAGGTTATGCAAATCCTATTAGCAATAATATTTGTAGGAAATAAGACTAATCATCAGGGAGTTGGATATTTCCACTTCAAAGCAAGGAGTATATATACCTAAGGCCTGAAAATATTGCGATTCAGCAAAGCAGGGCTGTGTATAGACTGTTTAACAGCGATTAATCACGCCCCTTTTGCCAGAAAATGTACTTACACCTGGAAGGGAAGATTGATTTGCTTATGAAGCAGCTGGCAGTGAGATAGTTTTTCAATAGCAATGTGGTATTTATCTATGCACGTGTGTGTCTATTTGCTCATACTTTAGAGTTTAGTGTATTGTTTCACCAATTGATGAATGAACAACATTGCAGCGAGGTACCAGAGTAGCGGCAGCTTAATTTGCACTATGTAAATGATCTGCATTTGTCGTCTTATTCAATTTAATTCGTGGCTGGCTGCCTATACACAGAGAAGGCAGGAAAGTGCCTGGGGAAGAGGATCAAGTCTCAGTCTCCTTACCTAGTAACCTCACGGCAAAGGTGCCATGAAGGTCATGGAATAGTAGAGCCGGGCAATCAACTCGGCTTCATTGACAAATGGAGCAGTGCTTGCTGGGTACAGCATCAGACAAATATAACAATGAAGCATTCACTTGATAAAGCTGTAACCAAAGTTCCCTCTAATTGTTTTTTACAGCTATACAAACCAATCATTGCTCTGAGCAGAAATTCATTACTTGGCCTTTAAACTACACAACACTTTTTTTTGTAATATGCATACTATAAATATTTAGAATGAATTTTGAAATATCAACATACTTTTGATATTATTTAATAATTGAAGGGCATGAAGATTTACCGTACAAGAAAAATATTGCACATATTGTAAACTTTTTCTCGTCTGTCTTTATTACAAATCCATTGTCTGCAAACACTGTCCAGATTCATTTCTTCACATCCAGATGAAAAATATGTCTTAATCCTCATGAGATCATCCAAATTTTCCACTTCTAGTCTGGATTTACATTTGATTGAATTCATAAGACTAAATCTACATTCGCCGTCAGCACTAGAAGCTTGAGAAGTTCTAATGAGGTCAACAAGAATTGACATTTCTTCAAATTCTTAATTTCTAAGGACATGTTTCATCATATCAATGAAGGATCATGCAGCTCAGTGGAACTGTGAAAGTGACAAAAGCTGACTACAATAGTTTTTGTAGGCAACATCTCTGAGAAAGTTTCCAATATGTTAATCAGGTAGTTACTTGCGAAACGTGGCTTGGTTTTAAGCTGAAGGAAAGTTCAAGGAGCTTCAGTAAAGTTTCAAGCATTTGTTTTTTTTAGTATAATGAACCAGAATCTACTCTGTGTGCATTAAGGTTATTGCAAGAACTTCAAGTGGGAGACAAAAAGCTGCTTGTAAAAGAAATTGCAAAGACCATAGCCCAGCTGGATGAATATAAGACAAAAAGAAAGGAGCCAATGAAGATACAAAAACAGAGGATTCATCAAATGATGTTGTGGATAAGGAAATGAAGGAAAGAGATCAGATTGTAAAGGGAGCAATAAAAAGATTAATAGGAGAGTACATCAGTGAACTAAATGTGACTTCCCAGGACCAAGATTCTCATCCTGGAAAGAAGAAAAGGGAAAAGAAAAAGAAAGACAAGAAGTTCAAAATGGGAAGCAAAGTTATCCCCCTTGTCAGGAAGGACATTATACCACAAGAGTAAAAAAAATTCCTCCATAGCGATTAGATCTTCAGGCTTGAATAGGATAATTTAAAATTCATTTTGCTGTGTATGTCTGTATATAGTAGTTGTATTATATAATAAACTGTGTATATGATTGAGATGCATTCTACATTGAGTTGGAGTTTATAGCTAAGCAGGGAGGAGTGTTGTGTGTTTATTATTTAAACAATATTTGAGTAATCTTGTCTATGTATAGTTTGATTGAGTATTTTTGTTTGTTTAAATAATTCATTGTGGGTTATATGTATAAGTACATGAATTGCATACATCATTACGCTACCACATGATATGTATGTGCCTCGCTTAAAATAAACCATGAATTTAGACTCACATTTGGACACCTGTGACATCCTTTGAATTAGTTTAATATTTTGAAGTTACAAGACATAACAACCTCTACATCCTTTCTACAATGGGGTGACCAGAGTTGAATGCAATTCTCCAGATGTGGTCTAACCAGAAGTTTTATGATGCTACAGCATAACTTTTTGACTCTTAACACAACACCTCAACTATTAAATACAAACTTTGTACACAGCTTCTTTATCATCCTATCAGATTGTGCAACCAGTTTCAGGGAGCTATGACATTGAACCCCAAGGACCATCTGTCCATCAGCACTGTTAAGGGCTCTTCTAAATTTGATCTCGCAAGATGCAACAGTTCACACATATAGTACTGTGCAAAGATTTTTTGCACACATACACACACACACACGAATATAAGACTTTTGCACAGTACTGTAAGCTGTTCATTCTATCATTTCGTGCAGGGGTTAAATCTGATTTGATTTGGAGCTCATGCTGGAAGGACACCCATCTCCATCCTCTCTTTATTTGCCCTTGAAACTGCAATATCTGTGAGTCTAAGGTTTTTGTTAATGGTGTTATACAATACTGTGCAAACGTCTTAGGAGCCCTTGCCATATATACAGTATGTGCTCAAGCCTTTTGCACAGTATCTGCAGTATCTGCAACTGATCTATATACCGCTGTATTCTTTGTCAATCTTCTACAGTATCCACAAAGTCAATCATTGAGTATATTTAAAACAGAGGTTGATAGGTTCTTAGTTAATCGGGGCATCAAAGGTTATTGGAGAAGGTGGGAGAATAAGGTTGAGATTGATAATAAATCAGCCATGATAGACTAGCGGAGCAGACTCAATAGACCGATTGGCCTAATTCTAATCCTATGTCTTATGGTCTTGCCATCTTTGAAATGGTGATTTATCTCCCTCTTAGAATTGAAATTGAACATTGAACATAGAAAAAAGAATAGTACAGCACATCACAGGCCCTTCGGCCCACAATGTTGTGCCGACCCTCAAACCCTGCCTCCCACATAACCCCCCAACTTAAATTCTGCTATATACCTGTCTAATAGTCTCTTAAACTTCACTAGTTTATCTGCCTCCACCACTGACTCAGGCAGCGCATTCCACGCACCAACCACTCTCTGACTGAAAAACCTTCCTCTAATATTCCCCTTGAACTTCCCTCCCCTTACCTTAAAGCCATGTCCTCTTGTATTGAGCAGTGGTGCCCTGTGGAAGAGGCGCTGGCTGTCCACTCTGTGTATTCCTCTTAATATCTTGTACACCTCTATCATGTCTCCTCTCATCCTCCTTCCCTCCAAAGAGTAAAGCCCGAGCTCCCTTAATCTCTGATCATAATCCATATTCTGTAAACCAGACAGCATCCTGGTAAATTTCCTCTGTACCCTTTCCAATAGTCCTTCCTATAGTGAGGTGACCAGAACTGGACACAGTGCTCCAAGTGTGGCCTATCTAGAGTTTTATAGAGCTGCATCATTACATTGCATCTCTTAAACTCTATCCTTCGATTTATGAAAGCTAACACCCCATAAGCTTTCTAACTACCCTATCTACCAATGAGGCAATTTTCAGGGATCTGTGGACATGTACCCCCAGATCCCTCTGCTCCTCCACACTAACAAGTATTCTGCCGTTTACTTTGTACTCTGCCTTGGAGTTTGTCCTTCCAACGTGTACCACCTCACACTTCTCTGGGTTGAACTCCATCTGCCACTTCTTAACCCACTTCTGCATCCTATCAATGTCTCTCTGCAATCATCGACAATCCTCTACACTATCTACAACACCACCAACCTTTGTGTCATCTGCAAACTTGCCAACCCACCCTTCTACCCCCACATCCAGGTCGTTGATAAAAATCACGAAAAGTAGAGGTCCCAGAACAGATCCTTGTGGGACACCACTAGTCACAATGCTCCAATCTGAATGCACTCTCTCCACCACAACCCTCTTCCTTCTGCAGGCAAGCCAATTCTGAATCCACCTGGCCAAACTTCCCTGGATCCCATGCCTTCTGACTTTCTGAATAAGCCTACCGTGTGGAACCTTGTTAAATGCCTTACTAAAATCCATGTAGCTCACATCCACTGCACTACCCTCATCCATATGCCTGGTCACCTCATCAAGGAACTCTATCAGCCTTGTTAGACACGATCTGCCCTTCACAAAGCCATTCTGACTGTCCCTGATCAGACCATGATTCTCTAAATGCCCATAGATCCTATTTCTAAGAATTTTTTCCAACAGCTTTCCCACCACAGATGTAAGGCCCACTGGTCTATAATTTCCTGGACTATCCCTACTACCTTTTTTGAACAAGGGGACAACATTCACCTCCCTCCAATTCTCTGGTACCATTCCCGTGGACAACGAGGACATAAAGAACCTAGCCAGAGGCTCAGCAATCTCTTCCCTCGCCTTGTGGAACAGCCTGGGGAATATTCCGTCAGGCACCAGGGACTTATCCGTCCTAATGTATTTTAACAACTCCAACACCTCCTCTCCCTTAATATCAACATGCTCCAGAACATCAACCTCACTCATATTGTCCTCACCGTCATTAAGCTCCCTCTCATTGGTGAATACCGAAGAGAAGTATTCATTGAGGACCTCGCTCACTTCCACAGCCTCCAGGCACATCTTCCCACTTTTATCTCTAATTGGTCCTACCTTCACTCCTGTTATCCTTTTGTTCTTCACATAATTGAAGAATGCCTTGGGGTTTTTCTTTACCCTACTCACCAAGGCCTTCTCATGCCCCCTTCTTGCTCTTCTCAGCCCCTTCTTAAGCTCCTTTCTTGCTACCTTATATTCCTCAATAGACCCATCTGATCCTTGCTTCCTAAACCTCATGTATGTTGCCTTCTTCCACCCGACTAGATTTTCCACTTCACTTGTCACCCATGTTTCCTTCACCCTACCATTCTTTATCTTCCTCACCGGGACAAATTAATCCCTAACATCCTGCAAGAGATCCTTAAATATCGACCACGTGTCCATAGTACATTTCCCTGCAAAAACATCATCCCAATTCACACCCGCAAGTTCTAGCCTTATAGCCACATAATTTGCCCTTCCCCAAATTAAAAATTTTCCTGTCCTCTCTGATTCTATCCTTTTCCATGATGATGCTAAATGCCAGGGAGCAGTGGTCACTGTCCCCCAGATGCTCACCCACTGAGAGATCGGTGACCTGACCTGGTTCATTACGTAATACTAGATCTAGTATGGCATTCCCCCTAGTCGGCCTGTCAACATACTGTGACAGGAATCCATCCTGGACACACTTAACAAACTCTGCCCCATCTAAACCCTTGGAACTAATCAAGTGCCAATCAATATTAGGGAAATTAAAGTCACCCATGATAACAACCCTGTTATTTTTGCACCTTTCCAAAATCTGCCTCTCAATCTGCTCCTCTGTATCTCTGCTGCTACCAGGGGGTCTATAGAATACCCCCAGTAGAGTAACTGCTCCCTTCCTGTTCCTGACTTCCACCCATACTGACTCAAAAGAGGATCCTGCTACATTACCCACCCTTTCTGTAGCTGTAATGGTATCCCTGACCAGTAATGCCACCCCCTCCTCTTTTTCGCCCCTCTCTATCCCTTTTAAAGCACTGAAATCCAGGAATATTGAGAATCCATTCCTGCCCTGGTGCTAGCCAAGTCTCTGTAATGTCTACTACATCATAACTGCATGTATGTATCCAAGCTCTCAGTTCATCACCTTTGTTTCTGATGCTTCTTGCATTGAAGTACATACACTTTAGCCCTTCTACCTTAGTACCTTTATACCCTTTATTCTGCTTCTCTTTCCTCAAAGCCTCTCTATATGTTAGATCTGGCTTTACTCCATGCACATTTTTCACTGCTCTATCGCTCCGGGTCCCACCCCCCTTGCAAATTAGTTTAAACCCTTCCGAACCATGCTAGTTCGGGAAATTGTTCTATTACTGTCACATGTACAGTGAAAATTTTGTCTAACACACTGTTTATACCGATCACAGGTTCACCACTCTCAGTGAAGATATGTCTCCTCATCTCAGTTTCCTGTGTCTTACCTTCAATCTCAAGACTGCAATTCCTGGTCCTAGCACTTCCCCTACCACCTCCCTCCTCCAAGCTGGAAGAGCCATCCCTGCTGTACTGAAGGTCAAACAACAACAACAAGCTGAATACAGTACAACAGCTATAGAGAAATGGCAGGTGGGGATAGACAATAGGATGCAAGATCACAACAGGGTCATAAGTTTATCTGATTGTACTCAGCAGTAATTTTATAACAGTGGGAAGGAGGCTGTCCTTGATCTTGGTTCCGAGTTTTTTTAAATCTTCTGTTGGATGGAAGAGCGGAGAAAAGAAAATGTCTGTGGTGGGTCTTAGATCATGCAAGTTGTTTTACTGAGTCCTTGGGAAGTATAACAGAGTCCATGGAAGGCAGGCTGGTTTCCATAACGTACCGAACAATGTCCACATCTCTCTGCAATTTATTGAGCTTATGCGCAGAGCAGTTGTCATACCAATCTGTTATGTATTCAAATACGATGCTTTCCATGGTTCATTAATAAAAATTCTTAAGGCTCAATGTGGATATGCAAATTTTCTTTAGCCTGCTGAGGAATTTTGTACAAGCTGTTGGCAAAGGAATAGATTTTGGCCAGATCATCCATGTGGAATTGAATACTCAAAACATTGCCATTACAAAGAAGGGACAGTAGTGCACCTACTTTCTTTGAAGTTTGCGCAGATTCAGATGTCATCTAAAACTTAGACAAATTTATTTAGATACACAGTGGAGAATACCCTGACTGGATGCATCATGGCCTAGTATAGAAACACCAATGCCCAAGAACAGAAAAGCCTACAAAATATCATCCATCACAGGAAAAGCCCTCCCCACCATTGAGCTCATCTACAAGGAGCGCTGTTACAAGAAAGCAGTATCCATCAACAAGGGCCCCCACCATCCAGGCCCTGCTGCTCTCCTTGCTTCTGCCATTGGGAAGGAAGTGTGCAAGTCTTAGGTCACACTCCTCCATGTTTAGGAACAGTTATTACCCTTCAACCATCAGGTTTCTGAACCAGTGTGGATAACTTCACTCACCTAAACACCGAAATGATTCCATAACCTGTGGACTCACTTTCAAGGACTCTGCTGCTCATGATCTCGGTATTAATTATTATTTATATTTATCATTTGTTTCTTTTTTATAGTTGCATAGTTTGTCTTCATTTGCACAGTGGTTGCCAGACTTTGTGTGTAATTTTGTATTGATTCTACTGTATTTCTCTGTTCTACTGTGAATACCTGCAAGAAAATGAATCTCAGGGTAGTATATGGTGACTTACACTGTACATACTTTGAACTTGGAATGTTTTTTGTACTTCTGAAAGGACTGTCGGGTTGAACACCACATCATGGAGGATGTTGGTTCATTACAACTGACAGAAGTCCCACCTATTCATTTGTTTGTGTGTTCAAACACCTGGGGAGAAACTTGAACCAGTGGCCACTAAACATGCCAGTGAGAGAGCAAGCTAAATATTACATTTTGTTCTGCTGTCAGCTCTATGCATTGGCCTAAACATGTTTGGAAATGCACTATGGTCACAGAGGGTAGGTTCACAAGTCAAAAACTCCTGCTTTCTCCGTATTCACAGCAGGGTTGTAATATTTTCTAATTCCGTACAAATCCTGCACCAGCTCTACAATTCTGTTAAAGATCATATCAAAGACACTTCCCTGCTGCTCACATCTGCAGTCACATACCCAGCAGATGCATGCACTGGGGCAGCATTTAATACTACACTTAACAGCACATCCAAAACACAAAATAAGCCCAAAGCACACTACAGGTGCTGTGGTCAAATCAAGACATACAAAAAAGCTGGAAGAACTCAGCAGGTCGGGCAGCATCCGTTGAAAGAAGTGGTCAACGTTTCGGGTCGAGACCCTTCGTCAGGACTTTCTGTCGAAGTCTTTATGTATATAAACATTGACTGCTTCTTTCAACGGATGCTGCCCGACCTGCTGAGTTCATCCAGCTTTTTTGTACGTCTTCTCAAAATAAGCCCCTTTGTTAAAACTGCATTTGCACATTCAATTAGTGCATTGACAATCAATTACAGAATGTTAGAACTGGAATCTGTGACCACAGACTTTAGATGTGAGCAGTTCAACTGTTTTTTATTACAGATCACAATTCGATTACTTTCGAACAGAAGAAAAACGGGTCTGCGGAGCAACTGTATGGCACTCAGTGCATCCTGAAATTCTCTGCGGATTTTTCAGTGTGTTTTCAATATGGTAGCAACATTCTTAGCAAACAAAGATACCACAATCAGTCACAATACCATAAGACCATGTGATACAGGAGCGGAATCAGGCCATTTAGCCCGTCGAGTCTGCTCCACCATTTCATCATGCCTGATCCAAATTTTCTCTCAGCCCCAATCTCCTGCCTTCTCTCCGTATCCCTTCATGTCCTGAACAATCAAGAATCTATTAACCTCTGCTTTATATATACATAAAGACTTGATCCCCATAACAGCTGCCTGTGGCAAAGAATTCCAAAGATTCACCACTCTCCAGCCAAAGAAATTCTTCCACATCTCCATTCTAAAATGACGACCTGTATTTTGAGGCTGTGTCCTCTGCTCTTAGACTCTCCCACCATAGGAAACATCCATCTAATCTATCAAGGCTTTTCATCTTTCAATAGGTTTCAATGAGGTCATCCCTCATTCTTCTGAATTCCAGTGAATACAAGCCCAGAGCCATCAAACGCTCCACATATGACAAACCATTCAATCCTGGAATCATTTTTGTGAGACTCTTTTGAACCCTCTTTGGTTTCGACACATCCTTCTTAAGATAAGGTGAACAAAACTGCTCACAATACTCCAAGTGATGTCTCACCAGTTATTTATGAAGTCTCAACATTACATTCTTGCTTTGATATTCTGGTCCTTTTGAAATCAATCCCAGCATTGCATTTGCCTTCCTCACCACAGAGCAACCTGCAAATTACCTATTAGGGAATTCTGCACAAGGACTCCTAAGTCTCTTTACACCTCAGATTTTTTAAGAGTGTTTTCTCTCCGTTTAGAAAATAGGCAACCCTTTCATTTCTTCTGCCAAAGTGCATGATCATACACTTCTGAACACTTTATTCCATCTGACATTTCTTTGCCCATTCTTCTAATCTGTCTAAGTCCTTCTGGAACCCCTCTACTTCCTCAAAATTTCCTGCACCTCCACCTATCTTCATATCATCTGCAAACTTTGCAACAAAGCCATCAATTCCATCATTCAAAACATTGACAATTAAAGAATTGGTTCCGACACAGACCCTTGTGGAATATCACTAGTCACCAGCAGCCCGTCAGAAAAGGCTCCCTGTATTCCCATTAGTTGCCTCTTGCCAATCAGCCACTGTTTCATCCATGCTAGACTATTTCCTGAAATACCATGGACTCGTAGCTTGTTAAGCAGCTACATGTGTGACACCTCATCAAAGGGCTTCTAAAATTCCAAATACACATCAACCGATTTGCCTTTGTCTATCCTGTTATTTCTTCAAAGAATTCTAACAGATTTGTCCAGCAAGATTTTCCCTTGAGCAAACCATGCTGACTATGGCCTATTTTATCATGTGCCTCCAAGTACCCTGAGACCTCATCCTTAATAATCAACTCCAATATCTTCCCAACCACTAGGTCAGACCAACTGGCCTATAGTTTCCTTTCTTCTGCTTCTCTCCCTTTTCAAAAATGGAGTGATATTTGCAATTTTCCAGTCTTCCAGAATCATTCCATAATCCAGTGATTCTTGAAAGATAATTACTAACGCCTCCACAATCTCTTCAGTCACCTCTTTCAGAACTCTGGGGTACACCATCTGGTCTAGCTGATTTATCTACCTTCACACCTTTCAGTTTCCCAAGAATCTTCTCTCCAACAATGGTAATAATAACAATAATAATAATAATAATAATAATAATAATAATAACAATAATAATGATAATCAAGGATAAGTCCCACCCAGCCAACACACTTTTTATCCCACTTCCTCACCTCTGGGAGAAGGTTCAGGAGCATGAAGATATGGACAGCCAGATTTGGGAACAGCTTCTTTCCAACAGTGATAAGACTGTTGAACAATCACTGTGAAAATTGTACGCTGTAGTATCAATTGTTTGGTGACAATAAAGTATTTGTATTTGTATTTGTAACTTTACACACTTCATGACCCTGGACACTGGAGCTTCCACCATACTGCTAGTGTCTTCCACAGTGAAGACTTGTGCAAAATACTTATTCAGTACATCTGCCATTTCATTGTCCCCCATTACTAGCTCTTCAGCATAATTCTCCAGTGGTCCCATATCCACTCTCACCTCTCTTTTACACTTTATGTAAATGAAGAAACTTTTGGTATCTTCTTTAATATTTTTGGCCAACTTACTTTCGTATTCCATGTTTACCTTCTAAAGACTTTTTTTGTTGCCTTCTATTAGTTTTTAAAAGCTTCCTAATCCTCTAAGTTCCCACTAATTTTTCCTGTTATATGTCATCTCTTTGTTTTTAATGTTATGTTACAAT
Organism: Hemitrygon akajei; assembly: GCF_048418815.1. Lineage (NCBI taxonomy): Eukaryota > Metazoa > Chordata > Chondrichthyes > Myliobatiformes > Dasyatidae > Hemitrygon > Hemitrygon akajei. Next base: position 107,604,950 of record NC_133134.1, read on the forward strand.
GATTAGTTAATCTGTTTCTGATATCAGATAATAATTACATTATCATAAGACTACAAACCAGCTACTGAATAATGGGATGATTGTGTATGGGTCCTTGATGACTGGCATGGGACAAGGTAGGCTGTTTCCATGCTGTGCGATGCTCTCATGGAAAACTGGGAGAGGAGATGGTCTGCTGTCCTTCACAACCTTCTGTGGGAGAGAAGTCCACAGGTTCACTACACCCATTGAAGAAAAGTCTCAGAGCCTTACTCTCTATCTCAATATTGCGACATCTAGCCCTAGCACCCCCAGCCTTTCTTCTCCATGTTTGAAGAAACACCTGCCCTGTGTCTAGCCTGTCAAACCCTGTAAGAATGTTATTCACTTCAATGAGATCCCCTGTCATTCTTGTAAACTCCAAAGAATGCTGGTATAAAAATACCAATCTTTCTCCATAAGAAAGTCCCACCATATGAGCAGCTTAATCCTTCCAATATCCATCCAATGAAACCATAAGATTTCTGAACTAAATAACATTATTTGCAAGACAAAGTGAAACAAGGTATCTGGAAAATGGAGGACGTGGGTTTCCGCACAGCATGTGATGTGCAACATGTATGGTTAGTGGTGTTTTATGTGTGGCATCTGTGTGTGTGAATGGAAACAAATGGGTGTTATTGAGCTTATGTGACCAGAGAAGTTGTTAGGCTGGTTAACTCTCTGCTGATCTACATCATCATTGACCCAAATAAAACAACAGTCCCTTTTATTGAACAAATCAGACATAGACAGATACAGGACACTATCACACACTCCTTTCAAGAGCCAATAAAGGTTTTGGAATATTTATCAGAGAAATCCAATCACTGTCAGCACAAAGAAAACAGAAGTTGGTCTTCAATTACAAAACCACAGAGATCATCTGTTGTCTTTCAAAACTGATCAAGTATAAATATCACCAAGCCTCACGAACCTCTGACCTGATAGATACATTTGCACAAATTCCAAAACAGCTCTCTTCAGTGGAGTCAGGAGATCGCAATCTACCGATGTGCCTCTACTTTCTTTGGAGCTTGGGCAGATTCAGTATGTTACCTAAAACTTTGACAAACTTGTATTGATGCATAGTAGAGTGTATACTGTTTGCATCATAGCCTGGAATGAAAAACCCATGATTGTAAAAGCCTACAAAAAGACGTCTAGTTCATCCTAGTAAAAACCCTCTACACCATTGATCCCCTCTGTAAAGAGTACTGCCAAGAGAAAGCAGCATCTATCATTAAGGACCAGCCCCACCAGCCACAACACCATCCAGGCCATGGTCTCTTCCCATTGGTACAATCAGGGGAGAATTTCAGGAGCTTTAGGTCCCACACCACCAGGTTTAGGGACAGTTATTTACCCTTCAACCATCAGGCTCCTGAACCAGCATGGACATCTTCACTCATCACAGCCCAGCAATGATCACTGAACATAACCTATAGACTCACTTTCAAAGACTCTTCAACACATGTTCTTGGCATTATTTGTTTGTTTGTTTGTTTATTATTCATTTTTTTTGTACTTGCACAGTTTGTCTCCTTTTGCACATTGGTTGCTTGTCAGTCTCTGTTTCTGTGTAGTTTTCCATTGATCCTATCATATATCTTTTTTCTACTGTGATTGCCTACAAGAAAAGTAATCCCAGGCTGGTACTTGGTGACATATACGTGCGTATTTCAATAATAAATTTACTTTGAACTTAATTGGAGGGTTCTTTTAGAATTTATGCAAAAAATTCACTTGGTTTTGGGACTGGTACATTAAATGGACAGCTGGATATGTGGTATGTGAGACACCGTTTTCATCTCACGTTATACTGGAGAAACAAGAACTTCTTCTGAATGAGCTTCATCCAACTTAGACTAATACCCTGTAACAAATAACTACAGCAGTAAATAAAGCTTTAAAGAACTAACAAGCAAAACGTTTAACCTCATCAGCAATCAAACTAATTTACAAATACAATATTATCCCTGCCCTGATCAAGACATAGTCATCCTTCAGGAGTTTGAGGAGATATCTCACCAAAGACTCTAGCAAATTTTAACAGATGTACTATAGAGAGTATTCTGCCTGGTTGCATCACAACCTGGTATGAAGACACCAATAAACAGGATTTTTAGAGGCTTCAGAGTGTTGTAGACTCAACCATCTCCATCAGAATCAGTTTTATTACCACCAGCATGTCATGAAATTTGTTAACTTAGCAGCAGCAGCAGTTCAATGCAATATATAATATAGAATAAAAATAATAATATAAATAAGTAAATCAATTATAGTATACTTATATTGAATAGATTAAAAATCGTACAAAAAGCAGAAATAATATATATTTAAAAATTCAGGTAGTATTCACAAGTTCAATGTCCATTTAGAAATTGGATGGCAGAGGGGACAAAGCTGTTCCTGAATCACCTCATCAGCCTTTTCGTCATTGAGGACCCCAGCAGTTTGTGTCAGAGGGGTCAGAGAATTTATTAATATTAATAGAACACTATCAACTGAGGTCACCAGGGAAACACAGATAAATATAAATTTACTGGTATGTGTAAAGGGGAGGTGAGTTAATGACACAGAGCTTTTGAGTAAGTGAGGTTTGATCGATAGCTGTAACTGAGATATGACTGCAAGGTGATCAGTGTTGGTAACTGAATATTCCATGGTGCATGCATTCTTAAAAACAAAGAGGAAACTAGGAAAGTGGGTGTGTTAGCAAACTCTAGTCTGGATCCTATAGTAACAAGAGAGTTGTGGATGGTGGTGAACCCAAGTGCATAGTAAGGTCTAGAATACATTCGGACTCAAAATTAACAAGCAAAATCCCAAAGAGTACTAGAAATGCAACTCCTCCAATTGAGCACTGAGTGTTCCACTCAAGGCCTTTAAGTGCAGACTTTCTTTGAAGGAATGCTGCAGGCAATAATTGGCAGTCTGAGTCTTAAAGGGACAGCAGCAGCCAACCATTCTCTGAGAAATTGGAACCCTACAACTTGGATGCCTGCTGCTGTTCAGTCAAACCCATGATATGCATGACCTGATAGAATCAGGGGCAATGAAGCCAAGAAGTAAGAAAGAGGAGAAAAGAGTTAATAGAAATGGTTTACGAGCTCTAGCCCAGTAACTATAATGCTGGGCAAAGTCTAAATCCATGAATGAGTTTTCAGAGTAATACAGTTGTCTTGGGGATCTTTAATCTTCATGGGCTAAACCAATTTAACCAAAAATATTGTGGGGGAAAAATACTCATGAAATGCATTCATGGCAGGAATAATCTACCAAAGAACCAAATAAGAATAAGATTATATAGATCAGCTGTAAACTGACGCTGAGATATAGTAATTAGTATAAATAAATCCCTGGAGAAGAGTGGTAACATGATAGAATTTCAATTACAGATCAAGAGTGATCTGATTAAAATTAGAACTAAATTAAGGAAAACCGATTGAAGTCTGTGCAGCCAGTTGTTTGAAGATCATTGAGAAATGATATTAACAGAGAAGATGGTAGTTAAGCAATGGAAAATAGTTTTTAAAGAAATAATCATTTTCAACAAATGTACCTTCCCTTGCCGAATAAAAAATAAAACATCACTGCATGAACAGTACATCCCATAATTAGTGAACAAGTTAAATACTAGTATAAAATTAAAAGGAAGTTACATTTATTACATATGGTAAGGGTTAGTGATATGTGTTCAATATTGAGGGGTAGCACAGAGCACACCAGATGACAGCATGCAGGATATTCGAGTGAACTTTATTGATAACCCTGCTTGTATGGAATGTGAACTCCTTCAATATGGGAGTGGGTAACCGAGAAGCATAGGAATAACACTAGTAACAACACTGCATCTCTCCTTCTTGAAAAAAAAGAAAAACTAGGTATGTACTTCTTATCAAAGGAACTGAATTCAAATTGTAGTTACTGAAATTGTGATTCAGTTCACTTTAACAATAGCACATAAGTTATGCTCCTTACATAAACATAAAGAAGAATTGCCAACATTACAACTGACTTCCTCTTTCTTTTTAACAGTCTCTCGCTCTCTTTGCGTTCCTCTTTTTTCTTCGCCAATTCCTTTTCTTTTAAAATAACAGTCTCATTTTGTGAAATGTTTCCAACATTGGAACCCTTTATAAAAATCTCTAAATCTAATGGAAATCAGAGAAGACTACCTGAACACTTTGGTAAAGTGAGAGGATTATTCTGCCTCTTTAATCACTTGCCCTAAGCTATCAGGCTATGGAGTATATCTCTGTGGTAGGACAAATAAAAGACGTTACATGGTACAGGTTGCTGGAAGTGTTGGAACAGACAGAGCTTCTTGAATGGGTGCATTCACCTCAGGTAAAATGGTCCTTGTCGTAATGATCTTTCTTTACCTTTCATGAACTTTGAGGCAGCTCAAGCAAACAACTGTTTCTCTTGATTTCACCTTGTGGCATTCTGATTAGAAACAATTGTGGTGCATGTTGTTGGCCTATTGTTCCTTTGGTGAGTTGGTCTGAAACCCAAATAACTTCACCACTCCTGAGTGCGACAAAGATTTTGCTCTGTGTCTGAGATCATACATGCTCTTCACTTTCTCATACTGTGTTGTCTCAAAATTTCTCGTTTTGTCTAAGTCTGGTACATGAGGTTAGAGAAGGGAAGGAAGAAATGGCAGGCTTGTTCTCAATCTCTGACCCATTGACAGCTTTGATGAACTGCAGCCATTCACAAGAGGTGTGAAGCAATAAGCTAGCAGTGCTTTGTAGGGGTCCTTTGCCTTCAGTAGGAAACTCAGCAGTTTGCACTGCTTGTCTGGTATTTGAGCTCATATATCCTAGCCAAGGGTTTGAACTCTGAGCAGCTGCTTTGTGGACCGTTGTCTGACACAAGTGCCTCTGGTATTCCATGGTCATACAGCTTTCAGGTGCTGTATAACTGTTCCTAACGTTGTCATAGCCGGGTGTGGTAGTGGGGATAAGCTCCCACTACCTGTAGAGTGCACCAAATGATGTGTGACTCTAACAGCCTCTGACAACCAAGTCCAACTCCTACCCTTCACGTGTGGCTTAGTTACTAGGCCCGGCGGAACTGTTTCTACTGACAAGAGAAGGGGCAAAGGTGGATCTTTGGTGCCTCAAAACCAGTTGCTTCAGGCAGGTGGGGCTTGCCAGCCTTCGACAGCAGCCCGCCCAGGAGAAAGAAACCTCTTATTTTAAACCTCCGCTTCCTTGCGGCCATGCCCACCCAAGGGAAAGGCTTCAGGAGTAAACCCCGAGGAAGAAATCTGGAGCCGGGGTCCCTAAGGAAGTTTGATGTTGTTTATAACTTCACTCTAGAAACTTCTGCAATGACACTGGTGCCAAGCTGTATCGGCGCTTGCCCTTTCCTTGGACTACATTAGTAATGTGGAGCGGGGGAGCCCTCTGCATGGGCAACAGCAGGTTCTTCAAATCTCCCCGCCCAGGCTTGCGCCCTGGAGAGGACCCAGTCCACCAGAGGCGCAAACCCACGATCCCCTGGGATCGACGGCTGCCTACTATTATAACTGCAGCTGAAGATGTAGAGGACAGTATGGACACCAGGCATTCCATGAATAGTAATCCACAGTGCGAAGATATTTCTCTCTTTTCGGCTCAAAAATGTTTGTGCCTGCAACTTGCCGAGGAAAGTCTGAGAATTCTGTTGAACAGAAAGGTTCAGCATGATTTTCTGAAGTTTTCCGCATGCTTCACATTGCTTTACATAATCTTCCAGCTCGGACCAGGTCACCCCATGGATTGCCTCGCTCTTAGGCGAAATTTGTCCTTGGCTTGATGTCCTTGATGGATTTGACTGATGATTTTGGTGTGCATAGAAGCAGGAATAATGAGTCTAGAGCCCTTTAACAGCGAACCATCAAGAATGGTGTGTGTGTCTCTATTAAGCCAGTAATGTCTGAGCTCATGAGCTCCTTTAGGAATAGTTGGCCATCCTGCTCACAGTATTGCATAACCTTGCTGCAGATTTGGTCCTTACTCAACTCAGCGTGAATTCGTCCAGTTTTATCTGTAATGCAGAAAAGCTCTCATCTACCTGATCTAAGTATATGTTGGAATCTTCCTGAGGGTGAAGTCAGCTTCCATCCATTCACTTTTGCATGGCATCCTCGACAGAGTATCTGCTGTTGTGAAAGATTTGCCGGGGTCATGTTCAATGTCAGAATGGTATCACATAAGCCTCATTCTGAATCTTTGAAGATATGGAGGCAAGTCATCCAAATGTTTTGAGCTGAGAGGCTGACACGTGGCTTGTGGTTTTTTTCTAGTAGGAATTTAGTGCCTATCAAGTCCGAGCCTCCCGGACGTCCACATCTGCGCCAGGTGCGCCGAACTGCAGCTCCTGAGGGACCGAGTTAGGGAACTGGAGCTGCAGCTCGATGACCTTCGCCTGGTCAGGGAGAGTGAGGAGTTCATAGAGAGGAGTTACAGGCAGGTGGTCACTCCGGGGCCACGGGAGGCAGATAGGTGGGTCACGGTCAGGAAGGGGAAGAGGCAGGTACTGGAGAGTACCCCAGTGGCTGTACCCCTTGACAATAAGTAGTCATGTTTGAGTACTGTTGGGGGGGGGGACAGCCTACCTGGAGGAAGTGACAGTGGCCGGGCCTCCGGCACAGAGGGCGGCCCTATTGCTCAGAAGGGTAGGGATAGAAGAAAGAGGACCATAGTAATAGGGGACTCGATAGTCAGGGGTTCAGACAGGCGGTTCTGTGGAGGTGATCGGGAGTCCCGGATGGTAGTTTGCCTCCCTGGTGCCAGGGTCCGGGACGTTTCTGATCGCGTCCAAGATATCCTGAAGTGGGAGGGTGAGGAGCCAGAGGTCGTGGTACATGTAGCTACCAATGACATAGGTAGGAAAGGGGAAGAGGTCCTGAAACGAGAGTATAGGGAATTAGGAAGGCAGTTAAGAAGAAGGATTGCAAAGGTAGTAATCTCGGGATTACTGCCTGTGCCACGCAACAGTGAGAGTAGGAATGGAATTAGGTGGAGGATGAATGCGTGGCTGAGGGATTGGGCAGGGGGCAGGGATTCAAGTTTCTGGATCATTGGGACCTCTTCTGGGGCAGGCGTGACCTGTTCAAGAAGGACGGGTTACACTTGAATCCTGGGGAGACCAATATCCTAGCGGGGAGGTTTGCTAGGGCTACAGGGCAGACTTTAAACTAGTAAGATGAGGGGGTGGAAATCAATTTGAGGAAACTATGGGAGAGGAGGTTAGTTCACCAGTAGAGCAAATAAGTAGACAGTGTGTGAGGGAGGAAAGGCAGGTGATGGAGAAGGGATGCGCTCAGCCTGAAGATGTAGGGGAGAAGAAAGAAAAGGATAATAAATTTGAATGCATTGTTAGGGATGAAAAGAGAGGAGGAGGTGGAGAGTATCTTAAATGTATCTATTTTAATGCTAGGAGCATTGTAAGAAAGGTGGATGAGCTAAAAGCGTGGATTGATACCTGGAATTATGATGTTGTAGCTATTAGTGAAACATGGTTGCAGGAAGGGTGTGATTGGCAACTAAATATTCCTGGATTTAGTTGCTTCAGGTGTGATAGAGTAGGAGGGGCCAGAGGAGGAGGTGTTGCATTGCTTGTCCGAGAAAATCTTATGGCGGTGCTTTGGAAGGATAGATTAGAGAGCTCCTCTAGGGAGACTATTTGGGTGGAATTGAGGAATGGGAAAGGTGTAGTAACACTGATAGGAGTGTATTATAGGCCACCTAATGGGGTGCGTGAGTTGGAAGAGCAAATCTGTAAGGAGATAGCAGATATTTGTAGTAAACACAAGGTGGTGATTGTGGGAGATATTAATTTTCCACACATAGATTGGGAAGCTCATTCTGTAAAAGGGCTGGATGGTTTAGAGTTTGTGAAATGTGTGCAGGATAGTTTTTTGCAACAATACATAGAAGTACCAACTAGAGATGGGGCAGTGTTTGATCTCCTGTTAGGGAATGCGATAGGTCAGCTGACAGATGTATGTGTTGGGGAGCACTTTGGGTCCAGTGATCACAATAGCATTAGCTTCAATATAATTATGGAGAAGGACAGGACTGGACCTAGAGTTGAGATTTTTGATTGGAGAAAGGCTAACTTGATGCGCAGGGATTTAGAGAGAGTGGATTGGGTCAAGTTGTTTTATGGGAAGGATGTAATAGAGAAATGGAGGTCATTTAAGGGTGAAATTATGAGGGTACAGAATCTTTATGTTCCTGTTAGGTTGAAAGGAAAGGTTAAAGGTTTGAAAGCGTCATGGTTTTCAAGGGATATTAGAAACTTGGTTCGGAAAAAGAGGGATGTCTACAATAGATATAGGCAGCATGGAGTAAAGGAATTGCTCGAGGAATATAAAGAATGTACAAGGAATCTTAAGAAAGAGATTAGAAAAGCTAAAAGAAGTTACAAGTTTGGTTTGGCAAATAAGGTGGAAGTAAATCCGAAAGGTTTCTACAGTTATATTAAAAGCAAGAGGATAGTGAGGGATAAAATTGGTCCCTTAGAGAATCAGGGTGGTCAGCTATGTGTGGAGCCGAGGGAGATGGGAGAGATTTTGAACGATTTCTTCTCTTTGGTATTCACTAAGGAGAAGGATATTGAATGGTGTAAGGTGTGGGAAACAAGTAAGGAAGTTATGGAACCTATGACAATTAAAGAGGTGGAAGTACTGGCGCTTTTAAGAAATTTAAAAGTGGATAAATCTCCAGGTCCTGACAGGATATTCCCCAGGACCTTGAGGGAAGTTTGTGTAGAGATAGCAGGAGCTCTGACGGAGATCTTTCAGATGTCATTAGAAACGGGGATTGTGCCGGAGTATTGGCGTATTGCTCATGTGGTTCCATTGTTTAAAAAGGGTTCTAGAAGTAAGCCTGGCAATTATAGACCTGTCAGTTTGACATCAGTGGTGGGTAAATTAATGGAAAGTATTCTTAGAGATAGTATTTATAATTATCTGGATAGACAGGATCTGATTAGGAGTAGCCAGCATGGATTTGTGCTTGGAAAGTCATGTTTGACAAACCTTATTGAATTTTTTGAAGTAGTTACGAGGAATGTTGACAAGGGTAAGGCAGTGGATGTAGTCTATATGGACTTCAGCAAGGCCTTTGACAAAGTTCCACATGGAAGGTTAGTTAAGAAGGTTCAGTCATTAGGTATTAATGCTGCAGTAATAAAATGGATTCAACAGTGGCTAGATAGGAGATGCCAGAGAGTTGTGGTGGATAATTGTTTATCGGGATGGAGGCCGGTGACTAGCGGGGTGCCTCAGGGATCTGTTTTGGGCCCAATGTTGTTTGTAATATACATAAATGATCTGGATGATGGGGTGGTAAATTGGATTAGTAAGTATGCCGATAATACTAAGGTAGGAGGTGTTGTGGATAATGAGGTGGGTTTTCAAAGCTTGCAGGGAGATTTATGCCGGTTAGAAGAATGGGCTGAACGTTGGCAGATGGAGTTTAATGCTGAGAAGTGTGAGGTTCTACATTTTGGCAGGAATAATCCAAATAGAACATACAGGGTAAAAGGTAGGGCATTGAGGAATGCAGTGGAACAGAGAGATCTAGGAATAACAGTGCATAGTTCCCTGAAGGTAGAGTCTCATGTAGATAGGGTGGTGAAGAAGGCTTTTGGAACACTGGCCTTTATAAATCAGAGCATTGAGTACAGAAGTTGGGATGTAATGTTAAAATTGTACAAGGTATTGGTAAGGCCAAATTTGGAATATTGTGTACAGTTCTGGTCACCAAATTATAGGAAAGATATCAATAAATTAGAGAGAGTGCAGAGATGATTTACTAGGATGTTACCTGGGTTTCAGCACTTAAGTTACAAAGAAAGGTTCAACAAGTTAGTTCTCTATTCATTGGAGCGTAGAAGGTTGAGGGGGGATTTGATCGAGGTATTTAAAATTTTGAGAGGGATAGATAGAGTTGACGTGAATAGGCTGTTTCCATTGAGAGTAGGGGAGATTCAAACGAGAGGACATGATTTGAGAGTTGGGGGCAAAAGTTTAAGGGAAACACGAGGGGGTATTTCTTTACTCACAGAGTGATAGCTGTGTGGAATGAGCTTCCTGTAGAAGTAGTAGAGGCCAGTTCAGTTGTGTCATTTAAGGTAAAATTGGATAGGTATATGGACAGGAAAGGAGTGGAGGGTTATGGGCTGAGTGCGGGTAGGTGGGACTAGGTGAGATTAAGAGTTCGGCATGGACTAGGAGGGCCGGAATGGCCTGTTTCCATGCTGTGATTGTTATATGATTATATGGTTATAAGTAGCAGCTGACACATTTGCAAGAGCATGAGAGCCAGTGTCTCCCTTTCAATTTGGGTGTAATTCTGTTCATTCGGAGTCAGTGCTCCTGATGTAGGTGCTACCAGCTTTTATACACCACTGCAGTGTTGCATGAGCACTCCCCCTAGGCCAAAGGAAGAGGTGTCTGTGAGACCTCATTTGTTTTGTTCAGATCAAAGAACGCCAATGTTGGCAGAGGGATAAGTTTTGATTTAGGTGATGAGAATGACTTCTCCTGTGGCGTGTCTCAGGTCCAAACATTTCTCTGAGGTCATGTAGTGGCTTTGTTTTCTCTGCCAAATCTGGAATGAACTTTCTCATCAGGTTCACCATGCGAAGGGAACTGCGGAATGGAAAAAGGGAGTCTCTTGAAGGCGTGGTGTCCATATGCTGTGATAAAGTTTGTGAGCTGTTGTGACTCTGGAGCTAAATGGATCTGCATATAGTTTAGTGAAGAACTTTGCTACACCAAGTAAACTCAATATGTGCTCAGCAGAGGGCAGAATAAACTTCTTTCACCTTACTGCATTATTTGATTTTGTTAGATCAATACAGATCCTCACTGTGCTATCTGGCTTGGGAACATGAACAACGCACTCACTAAACCCCTGGGAATGATGGCTGCCTACTATATCAGTATGTTTACTTGATGCTTTTCTGAAGCCCGAGTGAGATTGCTTGCAACTTAAATCTCTCAAAATGTCTGAGCCATCTCTCAAAATCACCAATTTTAGAGATCAAATGTCTCAGGGGGCAGGGAGCTTTATTATGTAAGTAGATAAAAGTCAGGCCAGCATTTTTTCCATTTTCCTGTTTTTTTGTTCTTTCATTATTTTATTTATTTGGTACAGAAGTTTTCTTTTCTCTCGCTGCGATTTGACTGACTTCTGTGCTGTGTCTGTGTCTCTGTGCACTTCCCCAGGCTAGTGCCCATGGATTATTACAATGCATCCACTTTTAGGACCTGAAGGTGTTGCCTAGCAACCCTGGCCAGTTCTCAGCTCAGCCTCACAGTGCATACAGTCAGCAACCAGCATAGGCCTTTTAAGTTGATAACCTTCTGGATATTTTTTATAGATAAATGCAAACAGGAACAAACTTACATGAAATCCTTTCTTGTTGGGGATCTCACATGGTCTGTACAACCAATTCATTCATGATCAACCACTTCTGACACTATGTTGTGTTCGATATTGAGGGATTGTGTGGAGCACACCAGACACAAGCATTGCAGGATATTCAACTGAACTTTATTGATAACACTGTTTGTAATATATGTGAACTTCTCCCATGTGGGAGTGACTAACTGAGTGGAATAGGAACAACTTATTAGCTACCACTACAAGTGGAGTTTGAGTGGATAATCTCATTGAAAAACATAAAGACATAGTGAAAGTTTTGATTAATATATAATAAATTATGTACGTAACCTGGAAAGAAACATAAAAGCGTTTTATGAACTTTTGCAACATAGTGGAAATGATGACATTAATAAAGTAATGTGGGTCCATTGGAAACAGACTATAACAGGACAGAAGGTAGTAGCTGATCTGTAAAAAAACATCCTGCATCGAGTTCCACAGGCAAAATCTCAAAGAAAATGTTAGAAAATGTGTTCTAATGAGAATTTAAAATTGGAGAAGAAAAAGTCCTGGAATAAATAGTGGACAAAACACTGCTAAATCTGGTTTCAAATAGTCTGCATCATAGGTTTTTAATGCAGGTGCTTATGGAGGTAGACGGAACTGGAGTACAGCGGAGGAAGTATTGACCCACCCACTGTAATAAAATGAATCAGAAAATCAGGAGTTAATTTTAAAGGAAAGAAGCCATTAAATCTTGAAGAAGAAGGAAATTCAAATGCCCATTTACACAAGTCACAGGAAGTTAACATGCTGGTATAGCACGTAAATGGTAGGTACATTTTTTATTGCTACAAAATTAGAACACAAAGGTAAGGGGCCTAGAAAAATGTTTGGCAGCTGGAAAATAAATCTAAATACTCAAAAACTTTCAAAGAAATTTTTCACGGTGTTCAACCAAACTGTTTTCCAGTTATAAGCAAGGACAGTATGGGTGGAGAGAAGCAGCCTAGGATAGCTATGGGAATAAAAGAAAACTTAAAAATTTCAAGAGGATATATGAATGCTGTCCTTTCTTTATCAGATTCATTCTTTGGTATATGGTAATGCCTTCTTCTTAGGTGCAACACACTGAACCATTTGCTTTCACTTAAATAAGCCAGAGCATCCTTAATCTGTGGAACTGTGTATTGGTCTCGGATTGTACATCTCTTCAGTGTTCTATAATCAATACACATCCATATTTTCCCATTCTTTTCCCTCACAGTCACTATAGGTGATGCATAGGGACTCCTCGGCTCAGTGATAATTCCACCTTTCTTAAGTTTTAGCAGATGCTGCCTAACATTTTCAATCTCCACTGGTGCAAACCAGTAAGACCTCTCTCAGAAAGGTATGTCCTCTGTCACTCGGTAGGGACAGAGTATGGTGATTCATCAGGATGGGTCTCAGCCCGAAACTTCAACTGGTTACTCTATTTCATTGAAGTTGTCCAACCTGCTGTGTTCCTTCAGCATTTTGTGTGTTTTAACAGCAACATAACACTACAATGCATGGGAAAATACGAAAAAATGTTAACATTTCTTCCAAGGGAACATAAGACAATTACCAATATGATTACTGACAGGTGCCCATGCAAATTTAATATTCTTCAGAAAGCAATAATTCAGCTCTCACCAGTATAAACCTGGACTGAAATTGTATTGAAAATATTTTTAGCTATAACCAACAAAATAAAGAAAAGGGCCCATCATATATATGTCCATCTACAGTGTGCACACAATTGTTGGACCTCATGCAATGAAATCAATCCAGTTTACTTCACTTTGCTTAGTCACGGTACCGAAGCAGTTCTGCACTGAAGAATTGTCCAAATAAAAAATAGAAAAATAGAAATCCACACAACGTCCAAGGAAAGTGTCGAACTGACTCCTATTGCCTTTTCTCCAATGTCATGTAGTAACTGGCTTACTGAAGGTTATCTGCACTTTCTCCATGAAACTTCAGACTGTGCGGGTATTTCCTGAAAAGCTTATGTGTCCTTCCAAACTGGGTTGTTTGAGCACTTCACTGTGTACCTCCGTTTTGTTGTTGTTCATTTTCTTTTCTCCTTCTTTCTTGAAGCTTTTTTGATTCCGCGCTCTCTCTGGAATAGTTACCCGCTGTTGTCTGTTTCTTTCTCTGCGGCATCTCATTGGGCAGAATGTTAGCAAGAAAAATCCTATTGGGTAATTTAACAAGACAAACTTTTTAATCAAGCAAAATAAAATACTCACTTGAAACTGTATATTATTACGTGTATAATGTAATTAATGTACACTTTATATACATATATATAGATTTGCATTTTAAGAAGATTAGGAGAAAATAAAATGCTCAATAGCATAACTGTATTGATAATATGATGCATGGTATTAAACCAAAATATTACTCTGCTCCTCTGAATTAAACCTATTCAATGCTGGGACAGGCTTGAAGGGCCAAGTGGTTACTGTAATTGATTCACTTATTTACTTATTATTATTATTTTTCTCTCTTTTATGTATTACATTGAACTGCTGCTACTAAGTTAACAGATTTCACGTCACATGCCAGTGTTAATAAATGTGGTTCTGATTCTGAATCTGATTCCTGCCCTTATTTCCTTATGTTCTTTCATTTGTGAAAGGAAGTTGAAGCTTGAGTTTCACTATGCTGTGTTCTGCCTTTGAAGTTTACAAAGTCCAGGAGTCTCAATATCCTGTATGGCCATTTCTGCATCATGGTAAAAAAAAGTCTTCAACTTATCTGTGTAGATTAGCATGACATTGGAGACTCATGTTGTTTACTGCCACAGTCTGCTTGAGGGCAGAACTGCTGGAACAGCCTGAGATCATTACACTCACTCCACAGATACTTGCTGAACATCATCAAGCCATACTCAGATTGCCAGTGTTTGCAAAAGAATTCTGTTCAGGTTTAGCCAATTAACAAATCAGAATTCTCCTGATGTGAATCTCCTCAACATGAGGTTTCCTCTTCAGAGATCTCAAGCCACTTTGGATTTTAACCCACAGTTTTTAAAGGATATTCTGAATGTGTTAGACAGATTTTCTGCCAGGTCCTGTTGCTTTGCACAGTACACCAGGAGTATTGAAGTGATTCAACCAGAATAATTTAATAACTAAATGATAATGAAGGCATATTGATGCTGCTCAGAGCGAAGTTAACTGTTGTTAGTATATTGTGCAAAAGGATTCTTACTAATGGAGGAATGAAGATGTTTCCAAGCAGATAACTTTTTAGTCTTTCTGTAAGCCTTATTCAGGAGTGATCCGAACTGCTGTCGCCAACCTGGACCGTGAGAAGAAGGATCATTATGTCTTGGTAATCCAAGCGAAAGACATGGCAGGGCAGCTGGGTGGGTTGTCTGGCTCAGTTACTGTAACCATCACCATCACAGATATCACCACATAGTGTACAAAGCTAAGAAGGAAGTCTAACACCTCTTCAAAAATCACCCAAGCCAGAAGCTTTCTTCAGGGTTTTTAATAAGAAATTTTTTAAAGATTTTGCTGTTTCAAGGGCAACTAAACGTGGATGGAGTTAACTGTCTTTCGAATGTGAGTTCTATAAGTTGAAATCCAAATTTACCCACGCAGGACAATGATGTGAAAAAAAGTTTAGAAACAGGAAGTGATATTTGTACAAAACGAGCTGCATACAAAATGAATAGCCCCTCTAGATGCAGAACACTTCCCTCTTGACATCCATGATGTTAAACTTAACTACTGAAAATAAAAGTCAAATGTTTGTTGCCACAGACTTCCATTAAGTCTTTGGCAAAAGAAGGACAGTCTCAAAGAATGGTCTTGAAAACAGTCTTACTGTACAGGCTATAACTGTTCTTGCTTTGAAGATGTCATCTTTGATGACATTCTTGCTCATGGTAATGTCTGATGAGCAGGCCGGTAACATGGTGCTCGCCCAGAATGGCTGAGGTACCTATGAAGTGGGTTGCGCTCTCTTAACGCGTCCTCCGCCTCAGAGTCAAGAAAGGGATAGAGCTCATTGAGGTAACTTTGGACTGGGAAGGGTTCCTGCTTTGTGATGCACTGCATGTCCTCTGCATATACTTGACTTTGAATAACAGGAAGGATGCTAGACTTTGCCTCATTCATTTGCGTTAAGAGGTTTGCTTACAAATGTGCTACCCACTGCAAAAGCTGTTTTTTGCTATTCTTACAATCTTATCTTTCATATAGGTACTACTCTCAGATGGTCTGAAGTGGCTTGGGTGCACATTCTTAAGGACATTAATCTTAAATCCAATGACAGTGGACTGATGAGCACCGTTGAGGCAGACTCACCCACTATGACCCAACCCAGGTCCAGTCACTGGGCATTAGGTGCATAATGCCGACCTTTGCGTCCTTCTTGTATCTTCAGCATGATGGAATCATGACTGAAAGATGATAGCTGTGAGCTTAATGTCCAAGGGTACACATTGTACAGCAGGGACACAGAGCTGGCGGTATTGATCTACTGTAAAAAAAAAAGAAATCAAATCATTAGAACAAATGGGTCAGAAGATGTTGAATCACTGTGGATAGAGCTAAGGAACTGCAAGGTTAAAAAGACCCAGATGAGAGATGTGTACAGAATCCCAAAAAGTAGTAAGGATGTGTCCTACGAATTACAACAGAAGATCGAAAATGCATGCCAAAAGGGCAATGTCACAATGGTCATGGGAGACTTCAATATGCAGGGAGAATTGGAACATCATGCTGGTGCTGGATTACAGAAGAGGGAATTTCTAGAGTACCTAGGAGATGGCTTTTTAGAAAAGCTCGTGGCTGAGTCCACAAGAGGATCAGATATTCGGGATTGGACGTTGTGCGATGTATCACTAAATTCTGGAATGGTTCCAGAAGACTGGAAAATTGCAAATTTCACTCTACTCTTCAAGAAGGGAGAGAGGCAGAAGAAAGAAAATGATGGGCCAGTTAGTCTCACCTCAGTGTTTACCAAGATGTTGGTGTTGATTATTAAGGATGAGGTCTCAGGATACTTGGAGGCACATGATAAAATAGGCCATATTCATCACAGTTTCCTCAAGGGAAAATCTTACTTGACAAATCTGTCGGAATTCTTTGAAGAAGTAACAAGCAGGATTGACAAAGGTGAATCAGTTGATGTGGGCTGGGATTTTCAGAAGGCCTTGACAAGTTGCCACACATGAAGCTGCTTAACAAGGTACAAGCCCATGGCATTACAGGAAAGAAAATTCTAGCATGGATAAAGCAGTGGCTGATTGGCAGTTGACAATGAGTTGGAATAGAGGGAAAATTTTCTGTCTGGCTGCTGGAGACTAGTGGTGTTCCACAGGTGTCAGTGTTGGCACTAATCTTTTTTCCGTTATATGTCCAGAATCTGGATGATGAATTTGCAAACGATATAAAGATAGGTGGATACGAAGATAGGCAGGTAGTTTTGAGGATGTAGAGAGGCTACAGAAGAAACACACACAAAATGCTGGAGGAACTCAGCAGGCCAGGCAACATCTATGGAAAAAAGTACAGTCAACAATTCTGTCTGAAACCCTTTGGCAACCCTTCGATAGGTTACAGAAGGACTTCGATAGATTAGGAGAATGGGCAAAGAAATGGCAGATGAAATACAATGTTGGTAAGTGTATGGTATGCACTTTGGCAGAAGAAGTGAAAGGGTTGACTATTTTCAAGTTGGAGAGACTGAGACGCAAGGGGATTTGGGAGTCTTTGTGCACGACTCCCTACAGGTAAACTTGCAAGTTGAGTCTTTAGTGAGGAAGGCAAATGCAATGTTAGCATTCATTTCAAGAGGGCTAGAATAAAAAACAAGGCTATAATGTTGAAACTTTATAAAGTACTGATGAGGTTTCACTTGGAGTATTTTTGGGCAGGTGTGGGCAACTTATCTTAGAAAGGATTGTTGAATCTGGAGAGGGTTCGATGGAGGTTCACAAAAATGATTTGTGTCATCCTTTTTACCTACCATGGGAGTTCTCCGGGTCATTTTGGTAGCAGTATACATTCCTCCTCAAGCCAATGTCAATCAGGCTTTAGGTGATCTGAGCAATGGGATCAATGTTTATGAAACAGCACAACCTAATACTTTCAACATTGTCTTGGGAGATTTTAACCAGGCCAGTCTGAAAAAAATCACTAAGCAATTACCATCAACAGATCACTTGCAGTACTAGAGGAAAAAACACACTGGACCATTGCTACACCACAGTCAAGAACCTCTATTGTGCTATTCCACACACTCACTTCGAGAAATCTAATCACCTGGCTGTACTTCTACTCTCTGAGTATAGGCAGAGACTGAAGACTGCAGCACCTGTAGTGAGGACCAAGAAGGTTTGGACAAGGGAAGCACAGGAACGCCTACAGGACTGCTTTGAATTGGTGGACTGGACTGTTTTCAGGGATTCTTCTTCAAACCTGAGTGAGTATGCTGCAGTTGTCACCAACTTCATTAAACCTGTGTGGATGAGTGTGTGCCTGCAAAGACTTACTACACATTCCCAAACCAAAAGTTGTGGTCGAACCAGGAGGTACATCATCTGCTGAAGACTAGATCTGTGGCATTCAAGTCTGGCGACACAGGCCTGTACCAGAAAGCCAGGTATGATTCGTGGAGAGCTACTTCGGGGACAAAGGGACCATTTTGAATGAGGTGTGATACGACATCAGATGCACAAGAACTTTGGCACGGCTTGCAAGACATTGCTTCCTACAAAGTGAAACCCAATAGCATGAATGGTAGCAATGCTTCACTACCGGATGAACTCAATGCCTTCTATGCCAGCTTTGAAAGGGAGAATATAATTACAGCTGTGAAGGTCCCTGCTGTATCTGATGACCCTGTGATCTCTGTCTCAGAGGCCAATGTTTGGCTAAACCTTAAAGAGAGTGAACCCTCGCAAGGTGGAAGGTCCCAATGGAGTACCTGGTAAGGCTCTGAAAACCTGCACCAACCAACTGGCAGAGTATTCAAGGACATTTTCAACCTCTCACTACTATGAGCAGAAGTTCCCACTTGCCTTTTATTATACCAGTGCCTAAGAAGAATAACAAGAGCTACTTTAATGCAGTTTCATCTGGTGGAATCTCGGTCAGCCTCCTGCAATGCTCTGCTGTCTGTGTGCTGGAACAATAGTCCAAGGGGCTGGCCCTGAATTTATAGTTGTACCTGGGTGTAATTCTTCTGAAGTGTCAATAGATTCTTGGCTCAGTTTCTGTCACAACCACAGATTTGGCAGCACAGCAGATATGACAATTGTGCCCGTGAATATGCATGTGTCAGCTAACTATTATTTCACTGTGATAGTATTTAACTCCATTCTTTTTGTCACAGTACTTGACAAGACTTGAGCAAAGCACAGCAACATTTTTCTGTCTGCTCGCATTCGTCCTTGATTGAGAAACTAGACTGTCGAGTCAATGGACTCTGAAGACTAGCGATATTCATTTTATATTTATTCATTCCTTTCAGCCGCAGGGTTGGCTTTATTTTCCATTTGAGAGTTTTAGTTAACGGCCCTGTTTGGCCTAGCATTTATTGTGTTCTTTTCCCTCTAACTCTGTTTGCATAGATCTATTGACCCACTTCAGTGTCTCTTGATCCACACTTGGGCCATATCCATCAAATTTGAGACCTCGGACACTTCTCAATTTCAACCTTAAATCAGGGTCATCCTCCTTTGGGTTTGAATCTGAAGCAGAGGATGCAGGTTCAGGAGGAGGACTGGGTAAACATTTGGTGTGAAGCATGAGAGGAAGATGGTTCCTATCTTGGTCTGTTGTTTTGATTTCACCCTCTGTTGAGCAACCATGTCATATTAGAGGGCTTGCACCAATGGTCAGTTTTTCAGTCACCTTCCCAGAGAGATTGCCACCACTACCTAAGTGAACTGCTGCTTCATACACCTTTGCCTCTCCTAAGGAATCCTTAAATTCATGCTCCTCCTAGCGCATACTCTGTGTAGCTTCTGCACGAACTTTCTCCATGTCTGTATGTCCTTTCTCCATATCTATACGAGTTTTCTCCATTAGCGTTTCAGCTTTGCGCTTAGAGTGTCCTTGTCTCATTTTTGCCGCTTCAGCTCTGGCGTGGACTCGGTGCTGCAGCCTCAGTGCTTGAGCGATGCAAAGACAGGAAGGTGTGCCACATTCTGTCCTGACTTCCATGCCTCGGCGATTGACATTGCTCGGGCCAGAAGCTGACATTGTAGCGTACAGCATTCAGACCCCACTCCGATCCACGGGGATGCCTTTGAAGATGAATGATCTTTTAACTCCGCTACCCTCACAGTATGTTGTCTACAAAGCTAGGCAGGGAGTTAAACACCTTCCCAGAAATCACCCAAGCTGGAAGCTTTCTTTAGGACTTTTAATGAGAAAACTTTTGAAAAGATATTGCTGCTTCAAGCATAAATAAGGAATGGCTGGAAATGGATGTCTTTCTATCATGTGTGCTTTACATCAGCATCCAAATTAACCCAGGCAGGAAAATGATGGGAAAAAAACAGCTTAAAAATGAGAAGTGATGTTTGGACAAAACAAACTGTATACAAGCTGAACAGAGCTCTAGAGGCAGAACAATAACCCTCTGCAATTCAACTACAGTACATTCCATGAAGAAATCACATTGAATCTTTTGCAGCATGTGGTCTGTCACTGAAAATAAACATAACGTAAGTTTTGGGTTTAAACCTGAAAATATAATTTTGAAATAAAGCTCTGGGAAGAAAAGGACATAGCATCTCCCTTGCACTTTCACAGCAGCCCTGCCATATTTTCTTGACAAGTGCATAAAATAGAGAACGCTAGAAGGCTCAACTGCTCAGGTGGCTTCTGCAGAGATAGAAACAGAATTAATGCTTTAAATTAATAGCCTTTCAGCATTAGCTATGCAGCAGGTCACAAACCTTCTTAATTTAGAACTTCCACTCTCTTTCTCTGCCTGATTAACTGAGTGCTTAGGGTTTTTCATAATTCTATTGTAGATCCAGTTCACTTTTAAAACTTACCAATGACTATGCATTCCTTTGGGGAAGAGAATTGCTGTCTGTTTAAATAATTTGTGTACAAAGGTCCAACACAGAATGAACTACTGCTGTCAGCTTTTGATCATATCAATTAGATCAGTTTGTTGGTTAGATCAACAATTCTTGAAAAGGCAATATATACTCTGTGGCCACTTTATTAGGTACTTCCTAGACCTAATAAAGTGGCCAATGAGTTTATGTTTTTGGTCTTCTGCTACTGTAGCCCATCCACTTCAAGGTTTGATGTGTTGTGCATTCAGAGATGCTCTGCTCCACACCGCTGTTGTAATGCATGGTCAGTTGAGTTACTGTCACCTTCTTGGCAGTTTGAAGCCATCTCATTACCTTAATGACAAGGTGTTTTAGCCCACAGAACTGCTGCTGACTGGATGCTTTTTTTTTGTTGTTTTTCACACAATTATCAGTAAACTCTATAGATTGTTGTACATAAAAATCACAGGAGATCAGCTTTTTCTGAAAGTGTCAAACCACCCCGTTTGGCACTATCAGTCCATGGTCAAAGTCACTTAGATCACATTTCTTCCTTATTCTGATGTTTGGTCTAAACAACAGCTGAACCCCTTGACTATGTCTGAATACTTTTATGCATTGATTTGCTGTCACACGATTGACTGATTTGATATTTTGCATTAAAGAGCAGGTGGGCAGGTGTACCTAATAACATGCCCACTGAGTATATTTTCACACCAACTACAACTAAACCAAATCATGAAATTAAATTAACGTCAAAATATACATATCATTAACAAATAATGTCTGGTGCATTCAGTGTGTTCATACATGTTCTCAATGGTCATGACTCTGCCTAAGCTTCTACCATTCGTAACATTTTTGGTGCAGTCTCACAATATAAAGTGGCTTAGTAGGTTTAAGCTGGGAATTCCCCACATTGGAGTCATAGCTGATAGAGCAAAATGAAGCATTCTTAGCACATTTTAGTGGTGGAGATATTGTAGGATATTTATCAAACATTATTGTTTATTTAATATTTCAATAGTATTTGACTAATAGTGTAAATATATTGTTTGATTAAGCATTCTTTGCTGTTTACATAATGCATTGTGAATTACCTGTAAAATTATGTAAACGATGTACAGTATGTTAACACACCACTGTGTGATAAGTGTGTGTCTCGCTACAGTGAAAAACAGCTAAGATCCATTCTCCTGGACTCCTAACTTTTTCTTGCAATTAGATTTTACAATTTGGAGTTACAAAACATAACAGTCATGACAAAGAAGTTTTAAATGAAGTCAAAATGACTACCTACCTGTTGAAGTGCACCAAGACGTTCATGTTTTAAAAAAAGAGCTGTGTGAAACAGTCGAGTTTTAAAAAAGGCACAGCACGTTTTTTTGTCTTTGGAGCAGTGTATTTTCTTTACAAAAGGAAAGACCTTAAGTTAAAAACAAGAAAGGAAATGGAAGGAATTCAAGGGTTCATAAACCTGAGTACTGGGTTACAATAATCATAAAAAAGGGCTAGCTACATTGGGCAGATACATGCACTCATTTGCTCAATAGATAACTGGCTCATGTACTCTGAGCTAATTGAGCAGTATATTGCAAGTGGAATACCCAATGAGAAAGAAGTACCTGTTTTGTTGAGTGCATTGGGTTTATAGGCATATAGTTTACTTAGAAGTTTAACATCACCAACCAAACCAGCTGAAATGAGCTTTGCTGATTTTATGAAAGTAGTGTAGGAACATTTAGAACTGGAACTATTCATTGCAGAACACTTTAGTTTTCATAATTTGAATCAAAAGTAAAGGGAGCCGATTTTGACGTACCAGGCTGAAGTGAAGAAGTTGTCTGAGCATTGTCAGTTAAGTGATATACTTAATGATGCATTGAGAGATTGTTTCATTAGTAGAATCTTACAAGAAAGCATTCAAGTGTGGCTCCAAACAGAAGCACAACTTACATTTAAAAGAGTAGCTGAAATAGCTGTATCAATGGAAACAGTGGACAGGCACACAACTGAGTTGCAGTCAGGAATGAAAGCGAGTGTGAACAAAATTGCAATGTCTAACCAGAAACCAACCTCACTGAACAAATTGTATTGCTGTTGTCGCAGGGTCTCCCATGTACTAGACCAATGTAGGTTTAAAGGTGAAACTTGTAGAAAATGTAACAAAGGATGAAATGTCCAAAAACAGTGCTGAGCAGACAAAAATAAATGGACTGCACTAAGAAGAGAAAAAGAGAATAAGTGAAGTTGCAGTTTCAAATACAGCACTAATCTCATGCTGTTGATGAAAAATCTGATAATAGAGGGTACAGAACTGATTGGCCTTAATATTTAACATGTGAAGACTAACAATAGACAAGAATAAGGCTTACAGTGATAATGCATGGCTAATGAATTAAAATAGAATTAGACACTGGCTCAGCTTTTTCCATCATTCCACAAAAGGGGTTTGAATGGCATTTTAAAGATACTAAACTGAAGCCTGCAGTTATCCAACTAAGAACTTATAGTGGAGTAAATAAATATCTTCTGACATCCAGAACAGTGAACTACAACAACCAACAAAACACTTTGTCTTGTATATGGTAAAAACAGGAGGGCCAGCATTTTTGAGCCATGATTAGATGGGACATCAACAAGTTAATTAGAGATACATCCACAATTTGCATGCCACATCCCCTGCAAAATAGTCAACTGAAAGTGAATTAAGAAAGCTACTGGATTATGCCACAGCAGTGTTCGTGAATGGCAACAGAAAACTAAAACATCAAGAACAAAATTGTGTTAAATAAAAGGCCACACCCAAATTTTACAAAGACTGTCTGGTTTCTTATACCATCCATGATAAAGCAGCCAGTGAGCCACATTGCATGGAGGCTAAAGGAATTCTTTCTAAGGCTGAGTGTAGCCCATGGTCAATGTCAGTCATTCCAGACCAAAAAAAAATTGGTCTGTCTGGATCAGTGGTGATTTTAAGGTCGCCATCAACCCAGTACTGAAATTATATCAACAAACTCCTCCCAGGTTAGAGGATATCTTTACAAACCTTTCTGGAAGAAAACACTGCAGCAAAGTGGGCTCAGCTGAGGCTAGCCTACCGATGGAGATGTAAGAAGAGCTCAAAGTGTTTCTCACCATAAACATTTACAAAGGGCTTTATCGCTATCATAAGCTTATTTTTGGAGCAGCATCTGCACCTGAATCAGACAGAAAGCTATGGACCAGCTGCTGCAAGGCTATCCAGGCACTCAGAGTTACCTGGATGATATCATTGTTATTGGTAAGGATAACAAGGAACACCTCCAAACTTTCAGCACAGAGTTTAAGAGTTTAGATTATGGATGTAATGAATGTGAATTCCTTAAACCAAGTATCACTTACTGTGGTCACAGCATTGATGCACAAGATTTACACAAGTGTACTGAGAAGATTCAAGCAGTGATGTACAAAGTACATTTGCTATCAAAGTATGTATACTATATATACTACCTTGAGGTATGTTTCCTTTCTGGCAAGCACAAAACAAAGAAATCAAATCGAACCCATTCAAAGAAGTCAGTCAAACACCCAATGTGCAGGGGGAGAAAAAACAGGTTGTGCAAGTAATAAAAGTAAAGAAATAACATTCAGAACTGAAGTTCGTGAAAGTAAATCACAGCTTCAAATCTAGTCATAGCCCGTAGCCTCAGCTCTATGCAGAGATGTGTAAACCTCGTAGAGCAGCAAGCCCATCCCTCTCATATGGCCTGACGCCCTGAGCTTTTCAATCTGGCCCGGCACTTATAATGGCCAAACAGCAGGCTGCTCCACACACTCAGACCTGGATCCCGCTGCTTCAATACAGCTCTCTGGTCCAGGCCCCACTGCCTCAATTCACCCTGAACACCACCTTTTCAATCTGGTCTGGTGCTTAAGTTGGTCAGTCGTCAGCTTGTTCATCATTGTCAGGCCCCTTGACCGTGCCTCACCTTGGTTCTGCCACTCGAAATCAGCTCCAAGTCCAGTCTAGCAGGCAAACATTGGCCTCATTCACTGCTCTTGGACCCGGGGTCCACTGCTTTGATTCGTCCCATACATGCCACTCTGCAACCATCCTGCACCTTCAAGACTCCAGTTCACACACAAAAAATGCCAGGTTATACAGGCAGTTCAAAAGCTCAACTCTGAGTTACAAGCTATTGACTGCAGTGATCGTTTTTGAGAAAAAGTGTGAGTAATAAAGTAGTTAATTGTTGTGTCTGCTGCCAGTGTTTCACCAGCGCCATCTTAAATTGGGTTATATTCCAAAGCCAAAGGGTATGTTACAGTTGCAGTCTACTTTAGGACTTGTCAACTACTATAACAGGTTCTTGCCAAACCTGGCTACTATGCTCCACCCCTTGAACTCATTTCTACAGATTGGGATGAAATAGTAGTGGACAAAGCAGTGTGAGGTGGCTTTCCAAAAGTTAAAGGAAATGGTGACGTCAGACACATTACGTTCCACATCATCCAGTGAAGCTTGCCATGCAGTGTTCGAAATGTCAACAGTTCTGCAGTCCCAGAGTCAACTCCTACAACCACCACGGAGGAAACCCCAGAACCTGAGGTTGGTTCTCACCCACAAGTCTGTCTTTCCAAGCAGAGTCCCACAAGAGTAAGAAAGCCACCATGGTAATGAAGTCTTTTGGCCTGAATGGGAGAATTTAAATTTTAGTATGCAGTGGTTGTCTATATTGTATTTGTATTACATAGTATACCATATACTATACATAGTATACATATACTGGCCTGAGGAAAGCGGCCAGTAAGCGAGTGGGCCAGTGAAGGAGTGGAGATTTGAGGCTTTGACTCGAGAGATTCTGGCAGTTTTGGCAGTTGGTCTGTGCAATCAAGTCAATCAAGATTTGAATAGCTCAGCAGAAAGCCGTTGATTAGACAATCAAGATTTGAATAGCTCAGACTCAGCAGAAAGCAGCTGATTGGGCAATCGAGGTCAGGTGACCAAGCAGTTTGAAAAGCTCAAACAAATAAATAGAGGGTTACCTCAAGCGGAATGGCCTGTGGAAAGTGGCCAGTGAAGGAGTGGAGATTCGAGGTTTTGACTCGAGAGGCTTCGACGAGAAGAGGCTGAGGAAGATCGTCACTCCAAGTGAGGTAAGGCCGGGTAATTTCCTTTCAAAGGAGAAAGTTTCAAAAGTTGAGGCAAGTATTGGGTAGGTCATGGCAGCTGAGATCGGCCCCATGGTTTGTTCATGCTGCAGCATGTGGGAAATCAGGGATACTTCCAGTGATCCTGGCAACTATGTGTGCAGGAAGTGTGTCCAACTGCAGCTTCTGGCAGACCGCATTGAGCGTCTGGAGCTGCGATTGGATTCATACTGGAGCATCCGCGATGCTGAGA
Source organism: Hemitrygon akajei (assembly GCF_048418815.1). Taxonomy (NCBI): domain Eukaryota; kingdom Metazoa; phylum Chordata; class Chondrichthyes; order Myliobatiformes; family Dasyatidae; genus Hemitrygon; species Hemitrygon akajei. The sequence goes on from NC_133134.1 coordinate 107,630,820, forward strand.
AAGTCGTGAATAGCATGTTCAGTGAGTTGGCCACACCGCAGGTAAAGGCTACACAGGCAGAAAGGGAAGGGGTGGCCACTAGACAGCGTAGCAGTAGGAAGGTAGTGCAGGAGTCCTCTGAGGTCACCTCCCTCCTAAACAGATAAACTGTTTTGGATACTGTTGGGGGAGATGTCTCATCAGGGGGAGGCAGCAGCAGCTGAGTTCATTGCACCATGGGTGGCTCTGCGGCACAGGAGAGAAGGAAAAGGAGTGGGAGAGCTATAGTGATAGGGGATTCGATTGTAAGGGGAATAGATAGGTGTTTCTGCGGCCGCAAAAGAGTCTCCAGGATGGTTGAGTTGCCTCCCTGGTGCAAGCGTCAGGATGTCTCTGAGCGGCTGCAGGACATTCTGGAATGGGAGGGTGAACAGCCAGTGGTCGTGGTGTACATAGGTGCCAACGATATAGGTAAAAAACAGGATGAGGTCCTACAAGGTGAATTTAGGGAGTTAGGAGATAAACTAAAAAGTAGGACTACAAAGGTAATAATCTCTGGATTACTGCCAGTGCCACGTGCTAGTCAGAGTAGAAATAGGAGGATATTTCAGATGAATATGTGGCTTGAAAAATGGTGCAAGGGGGAGGGATTCAAATTTCTGGGGCATTGGAACCAGTTCTGGGGGAGGTGGGACCGGTATAAACAGGACGGTCTGCACCTGGGCTGGACTGGAACCAATGTCCAAGGGGGAGCGTTTGCTACTGCTGTTCAGGAGGCTTTAAACTAATGTGGCAGGGGGATGGGAACAAGTGCAGAGAGACAGAGGGGTGTAAAATGAGGGTAGAAGCAAAAAGTAGTAAGGTGAAAAGTAAAAGTGGCAGGCAGGCAAATCCAGGGCAAAAAGCAAAAAGAGCCACTTTTCAACATAATTGTATAAGGGCTAAGAATGTTGTAAAAACAAACCTGAAGGCTTTGTGTGTCAATGCGAGGAGCATTCATAACAAGGTGGATGAATTGAATGTGCAGATAGTTATTAATGAATATGATATACCGTAGATTCCGGATTATAAGCCGCTACTTTTTTCCCACATTTTGAACAGCTTTGAACTCTGCGGCCTATAATCCAGAGCGGCTAATACATGGTTTTTTTTCATGCCGCCTCATAAACATTTTGCCTCGTAACAGTAGACCAATAAAATTGATGAGTAGTTCACAGAGGTCCAATGAAATTGTACGATAAATCAAGCGCACTTTCACAATTAAATTATTGTAAATCAGTCATTTGTACTCACCCTCATCAACATGGAAAATACTCGAAGAAAAGCAAGACCCGAGCGCGTCAGAGCCGATTAGACCCGATCGCATTGCGCAAGCGCGTCAGAGCCGATTAGACCCGAGCGAAAACGCTGCTTTTAAGTTAAAGTTGATCAATAACTTTTCCTGGTAAGCTGCAGTATATATATTTTTACCAGTCGCTAGGAGATATTGGAATGTTGTTCGTGCTGTTCAGTAAAAAAGTATATGCAACGTAATTTGTGTTACCGATACGTATGTATATTTAAAAGTAGCGGTGCGGCCTAAAATCCGGTGCGGCCTTTACAATTAAAAAATTGATTTTATTTCTAAAATTAGAGCCTGCGGCTTTTAATCAGGTGCGCTCTGTAGTCCGGAATCTACGGTAGTTGGGATCACAGATACATGGCTCCAGGGTGACCAAAGATGGGAGCTCAACATCCAGGGATATTCAATATTCAGGAGGGATAGACAGGAAAGAAAAGGAGGTGGGGTAGCATTACTGGTTTGAGAGGAGATTAACGCAATAGAAAGGAAGGACATTAGCCTGGAGGATGTGGAATCGATATGGGTAGAGTTGCATAACACTAAGGGGCAGAAAACGCTGGTGGGAGTTGTGTACAGGCCACCTAGCAGTAGTAGTGAGGTTGGCGATGGCATTAAACAGGAAAATAGAACTGCGTGCAATAAAGGAACAGTAGTTATAATGGGTGACTTCAATCTGCACATAGATTGAGTGAACCAAATTGGTAAGGGTGCTGAGGAAGAGGATTTCTTGGAATGTATGCGGGATGGTTTTCTGAACCAACATGTCGAGGAACCAACTAGAGAGCAGGCCATTCTAGATTGGGTATTGAGCAATGAGGAAGGGTTAGTTAGCAATCTTGTCATGTGAGGCCCCTTGGATAAGAGTGACCATAATATGGTGGAATTCTTCATTTTGATGGAGAGTGACATAGTTAATTCAGAAACAAAGGTGCTGAACTTAAAGAAGGGTAACTTTGGAGGTATGAGATGTGAATTAGCTAAGATAGACTGGCAAATGATACTTAAAGGGTTGACGGTGGATATGCAATGGCAAGCATTTAAAGATCGCATGGATGAACTACAACAATTGTTCATCCCAGTTTGGCAAAAGAATAAACCAGGGAAGGTAGTGCACCCATGGCTGACAAGGGAAATTAGGGATAGTATCAAGTCCAAAGAAGAAACATATAAATTAGCAAAAAAAAGCGGCACACCTGAGGACTGGGAGAAATTCAGAGACCGGCAGAGGAGGACAAAGGGCTTAATTAGGAAAGGGAAAAAAGATTATGAGAGAAAGCTGGCAGGGAACATAAAAACTGACTGTAAAAGCTTTTATAGATACGTGAAAAGAAAAAGGTTGGTCAAGACAAATGTAGGTCCTTTACAGTCAGAAACAGGTGAATTGATCATAGGGAACAAAGACATGGCAGACCAATTGAATAACTACTTTGGTTCTGTCTTCACTAAGGAGGACATAAATAATCTTCCGGAAATAGTAAGGGACCGAAGGTCTAGTGAGATGGAGGAACTGAGGGAAATACATGTTAGTAGGGAAGTGGTGTTAGGTAAATTGAAGAGATTAAAGGCAGATAAATCCCCAGGGCCAGATGGTCTGCATCCCAGAGTGCTTAAGGAAGTAGCCCAAGAATTAGTGGCTGCATGAGTGATAATTTTTCAAAACTCCTTAGATTCTGGATTAGTTCCTGAGGATTGGAGGGTGGCTAATGTAACCCCACTTTTTAAAAAAGGAGGGAGAGAGAAACCAGGGAATTATAGACCTGTTAGTCTGACATCGGTGGTGGGGAAAATGCTATAGTCGGTTATCAAAGATGTGATAACAGCACATTTGGAAAGAGGTGAAATCATCGGACAAAGTCAGCATGGATTTGTGAAAGGAAAATCATGTCTGACGAATCTTATAGAATTTTTTGAAGATGTAGCTACTAGAGTGGATAGGGGAGAGCCAGTGGATGTGGTATATTTAGATTTTCAAAAGGCTTTTGACAAGGTCCCACACAGGAGATTAGTGTGCAAACTTAAAACACACGGTATTGGGGGTATGGTATTGATGTGGATAGAGAATTGGTTGGCAGACAGGAAGCAAAGAGTGGGAGTAAATGGGACCTTATCAGAATGGCAGGCAGTGACTAGCGGGGTACCGCAAGGCTCAGTGCTGGGACCCCAGTTGTTTACAATATATATTAATGATTTAGACGAGGGAATTAAATGCAGCATCTCCAAGTTTGCGAATGACACGAAGCTGGGTGGCGGTGTTAGCTGTGAGGGGGATGCTAAGAGGATGCAGGGTGACTTGGATAGGTTAGGTGAGTGGACAAATTCATGGCAGATGCAATTTAATGTGGATAAATGTGAGATTATCCACTTTGGCTGCAAGAACAGGAAAGCAGATTATTATCTGAACGGTGGCTGATTAGGAAAAGGGGAGGTGCAACGAGACCTGGGTGTCATTGTACACCAGTCATTGAAGGTGGGCATGCAGGTACAGCAGGTGGTGAAAAAGGCAAATGGTATGTTGGCATTCATAGCAAAAGGATTTGAGTACAGGAGCAGGGAGGTTCTACTGCAGTTGTACAAGGCCTTGGTGAGACCGCACCTAGAATATTGTGTGCAGTTTTGGTCCCCTAATCTGAGGAAAGACATTCTTGCCATAGAGGGAGTACAGAGAAGGTTCACTAGATTGATTCCTGGGATGGCAGGACTTTCATATGAAGAAAGACTGTATCGACTGGGCTTATACTCACTGGAATTTAGAAGATTGAGGGGGGATCTTATTGAAACGTATAAAATTCTAAAGGGATTGGACAGGCTAGATGCAGGAAGATTGTTTCCAATGCTGGGGAAGTCCAGAATGAGGGGTCACAGTTTAAGGATAAAGGGGAAGCCTTTTAGGACCGAGATGAGGAAAAACTTCTTCACACAGAGAGTGGTGAATCTGTGGAATTCTCTGCCACAGGAAACAGTTGAGGCCGGTTCATTGGCTATATTTAAGAGGAAGTTAGATATGGCCCTTGTGGCTAAAGAGATCAGGGGGTATGGAGAGAAAGCAGGTACAGGGATCTGAGTTGGATGATCAGCCATGATCATACTGAATGGCGGTGCAGGCTCGAAGGGCCGAATGGCCTACTCCTGCGCCTATTTTCTATGTTTCTATGTTTCTATTTATAAATATAAATATATATAAATGCATATAAGTTGAGCTCTATTCTATATTGAGTTGGAGTTTATACTGTTGCTAACCAAGGAAGAATGTTATGTACTTAATATTTCAGTCATATTTCAGTAATATTGTAAAAATATATTTTAATTAAGCATTCTTGTTAATTTAAATGATTCATTACTGGTTATGAATTGGGTTCCTTAAGGTTGCTTGGTTCCTTAGGGTTGTTATAACCATGGGTGGTAATGGGGACAATCTCCCACTATCTATTTATGCTTCTAATGGTGTAAGCCTCAAATAGCCTCTGACAACCAAGTTCAACTCCTGGCTGTCAAGTGTGACTTAACTACTAAGTTGGGCAGAACCATCTTTACTAACAGGAGAAGGTGAAAAAGCAGGTTACTGGTGCCTTAAAACCAGTCGTTTTGGGCAGATGAGGCTCATTAACCATGGTTGGCAACTCACCTGGTTGAAGGAAAACTCTGATCTCAAACCTCTGCTGCCTTGTGGCTAAACCCACTCATGGGGAAGGCTTCGGGAGTAAACACCGAGTAAAAAATCTGGAGCTGGACTCCCTAAGGCAGTCCAATGAGTTCAATTGTAACTGGAAACTTCTGGTACCAAACTGAATTGGTCTCTGCTGTTCCTTTGGGTTCATCAGATGTGTGGCGAGGAGAGAGCTTGCTACACGAACAACAGCTTTCTCTCCACATCTGGACAGCTAGGACATAATATCCATGGTCAACTCTGACTGACAGAAGCCTCACATCACATCACAGGTTATATATAAAAATAAGTGAAATGTATACATCATGACACTACCACATCATATGTGTGTGACTTGCTTAAAGTGAAAACAAATTTAGATTCACATTTCAGACTCACATCTTTCCCTTTCAATTACGTTAACATTTTGGAGTTACATAACATAATAATTATCACTTCCAACCTAATGGAAGCAAAGACTGTATGACTGCACAGTGTGGGTCATAGGACTATCATGTTTTGTTTCACAGGGCAAGAAACGAAAGAAAATATTAATTCATTTCATAAATGTTTGAGACAAAACATGCATATTCTGGTCTTTAACTGAAAATGCAAGTCTTTCAAAGGTACACATCAAAACAACTCTGGAGAAAGCTTAACTTGTCAAAATCGATTGCAGATTAGTTAGGAAGATCTCAAAAGATGGCTATGTAGAGTATCAGAGGCGGAAATAAAAGTCAGGTCAAAAGGAATCAGCAGGAAAAAATTGCAATTAGCAGTAAATTAAACAGAAGGCAAAACAGTACTTTTATCACAGTAGCAACTCCCCCAGGTAGAACATCATGCCAAGGAGAAACATTGCAAGGCTGTGGTGAGAGAAAACTGTGAGGATCAAATTCGTCATTCAACAATTCTAGTGACTCAAACCTCATTAACATGTGTAATGAGTGTTGAAACAAATACAAAACTGATGATGATTCTTGATATACATCAGTTATACATTTTACTCATCAGAACATTCAGGCTCGGTTAGAATTCATTTACAACTTGTGAACCGATGCACAAGCTGAATAAAGTATGTCTGTAAATGTAATGACTGAACAAGCTTTCATGTCTTCGCTGGCATGCTCCACTAACTCAGCAAGGAAATATTTTTTTCAACAGCTCTCCACCAACAGATCTGGTTTTCTTTAATTTCAATTTACTTTCAAATCAAAGAGTGTTAATTTGATTTTCTCTCTAATATTAGATTACCATGAACTTCTCTAACTTTGGTAAACCATCAGCTCATAGAGATCTCAGGCATAATGTTTTCCATCAACTACATTAATGATAAAGAAATCAAAGCTACAAGAAGCAAGGATTTTCACAGTTACTATGTAGGACAGTGATTCAGTTACGAAGCTGGAAACATGGAAAGTACACTCTTTTATGATGCCATACTTGTACTGCAAGATTGCACGAAGCTTGTGACAAACTCATTTGGACTTGTGTCAGACCTAATTGCATCATCATCCTAAAGCCACCAACAGAATATGCCATAGACATTGTTAATGAAGGCCATTGAACAAACATAAAAGGAAGGATATCTTGTGCAGCAATAAATCAGTTAGTTCAACACAAAATCAGCAATTGTCCAGGTTTCCCAGCAAATCCAATGTCAGCTTTACAAGAACTGATGAAATGATTGAAGTGAAAATAGAAAAATGCTGGCAATGCTCTGCAGCTCAGGCAGCATCAGAGAGAAACAGAGTTTATCTTTTAACTAAAAAGCCTTCATCAGAATTAGCAGTTAGAAAACAAGCACATTTTAAGACTTCATTTTTTTATAATGTCTGACCCATGGCAACTCTTAGGGCAATCCTATCAGTCCATGTACATTCCTGTAATTTACTTCCTATCACAAATCCAGAAACCCTGGCTAGATGAAAGATCTCAACCTGAAATGTTGACTGTTCATTTTCCTCCACAGATGATTCCTGGCCTGTTAAGTTCCTCGAGAATTTTGTGTGTTAAGTTCCTCGAGAATTTTGTGTGTTGGCCCAGCACTTGCAGTCTGTCGAATCTAAAAAATTCTTCCTCAACATTCTGACATTGGCTTACACTGGGGACAATGTACAGTGGTCAGTTAGACGACTGACCAGCATAACTGTGGAAGGAAGCAGAAGCATCAGAGATGAACATATGGGCAGCCACGTGGAGAATGTACAAAATGCACATGCATACAGCAGTGGAGGGTGGGATTGAACCCAGAACCAAGCAGGAACTGTGAGGCAGCATCCAGGATGGAGCAAGATGTACAAACAAGCTGGATGAACTCAGCAGGTCGGGCAGCATCCATTGAAAGAAGCAGTCAACGTTCCAGTCGAGACCCTTCATCATCACTAAAGAAGGGGGGCAGGGGCCCTATAAAGAAGGTGGGGGGAGGGTGGAAAACCAATCAGAGGAAAGATCAGGGGTGGGGGAGGGGAAGCAGGGAGGGGATGGGCAGGTGAGGTAAAGAAGGAATCTAAGGGGAAAGCACTATGGGTAGTAGAAGAAGGCAGAGTCATGAGAGGTGATAGGCAGCTAGAAGAGGAGACAGAGTGAAGGTGGGATGGGGGAAGGGAGAGAATTACTGGAAGTTGGAGAATTCGATGTTCATACCAAGGGGCTGGAGACTACCCAGACGGTATATGAGATGTTGTTCCTCCAGCTGAAGTTTGGCCTCATCATGGCAGTAGAGGAGGCCATGTACGGACATATCCGAATGGGAATGTGAAGGAGAGTTGAAGTGAGTGGCAACCGGGACGTATTTACAGGGCCCCTGCCCCCCCTTCTTTAGTCCTGACGAAGGGTCTCGACCCAAAATGCTGACTGCTTCATTCAACAGATGCTGCCCGACCTGCTGAGTTCTTCCAGCTTGTTTGTACGTCTTGATTTGACCACAGCATCTGCAGTGTACTTTGTGTTTATTATCAGGGATGGAGAGATGTCTCTGTGTGTCTCAATTACCCAGCACCTCATGGGTTAATGTTGCCGTTGCTTTTTCAGATCTACACATTAGCCTGCAGTTGTCGATGACTTCAGTGGATAATTTTTTGTAGAAATTGTCAATTCTCGATCTATGAAAGCTATAACCTGCAGCTTGATTACAGCTCTGCTCTATATGCTACTTTCCAAATAGTGAAGACAGATATGGCCCACTGTTTAACAGTGATCATTTCAGGAATAAACTCTTCTCAGGCTTCCAATCAGGTACAGGTGTCAATTTTAACGTTTCGATGACAGACTCTGCCGTTTTCATCAGAGATGACGCCTGGGCACATCTAGTCCAATGGTATATGTACTCACCTTCCATCGTCTATCCCTCCCGTTTGGTTAGTCCTCAATCAATCAGGTTTCCAATGTCTCACCTTCCAACGTCTGGAACTCGTATTCCAGCTCTACTTAGAGACCTTCATCTTTGTTAAAATTCTTATTTTCTAGTCTTATTTCAATGCTTTCCTTTACCAGGCAGTCCCAAAAACCATTGGTGTGACACAGTCTCTTTGTGCCATCGAAGTCAATCCTGTAGTCACCGCGTATGCAATGATCCGCCACTGTCGATTTTGCTGGGTAATCGAAATGGAGACATCTTTTGCACTCCTTGATGCAAGTTTTCACTGTGCATCCTGTCTGGCTGATATACACTGCTCTGCATTCGCAAAGAATCCTGTAAGTGCCAGCCATCCTGAGACCCAAGTCATCTTTGAGCCATATAAACTGGGATTTGAGATTCTTTAGAGTTTGTGGATGGTATTAATCTGGTATTTCTTCAGGATACTGGTGATTTTACACTGTTTCTGGAAGCCTGGTGAAGGATGCCATTGAAATAAGACTAGAGAATAAGACACAGGTCTTACTCTAAGTAAGAGTGGGAATACGATTTTAAACAAGGTGGGACAGCAGAAACCTGATTGGTTGAGTACTAACCAATCAGGAGCGACGGGCAACAGACTAGATATACCTAAGCATTATCCCTGATGAAGCTGGCAGAGTTTGTCATCGAATGTTGGTTAAAATCAACACTTGTACCCGGCTGGAATCCCAAGAAGAATTTATGCGTCTTATATATTGGGAAAGCACTGGGGCCTTTTTCATCATTTCGGGAAGTTTGCATAGCTTCTTCATGCAAACAATGAAACTCATTGGCAAGGCCAGAGTGAAGTGCATTGATTTATATAAATGACTGGAAAAGTCATCATTACTGCTATTGTCAAGGAAAATATCAGGGAAGGACGAATGTTATTGCTTTTACATGACACTGCTGAGCATTGCTACATTCAGCAACAGGAATACCTCCAGCCACACTTACGTTTTCACAACCTATCTTTCTGAGATGTGGAAGATATCTTCATGGAGCAGTGTCTCAGAAAGGTGATGTCCATTATTGAGGACCTCCAAGACCCAAGACATGCCCTCTTCTCACTGTCAGGAAGGAGGTACAGAAACCCGAAGGCACAGACCCAGTGATTCAGAAACAGCTTATTCCCCTCTGCCATATGATTCCTAAATAGACATTGAAGCCATGAATGATAAATCATTTTTTTCTTTCTTTTAATATATATTATTTTTGTTTTTCCACTATTTTTAATCTATTCAACATACATATAGACTCTTGCTGTAATTTATTTACTTGGTTATTTATTTATTTATTTATTTATTTATTTTTCTGTCTATATTTTGTGCTGCTAACAAATTTCAGGACACATGCAGATGATAATAAATCTGATTCTGAGACACTTCATGAAATAGATGACCATAGCTACATAGAGAAGATAAACCTAAGAGGAGGGCTGAAAGCTTAAGCAGGCAGAGAAATTTAGTTTTATACTATTACAGACCTGGGGTACACTTCTTGAGAAAGTCAGTAATTACGGAAGCAAGCAGACTACTCTGGGTATCAAGCAGCCACTTGAAATGACATGCTATGGAAGTCACAATGCCCACAGCATCCCATGGATTGCAAGTCTTAGAATGAATGCATCATTCTTCAATGTCCCTAAAAATAAAACATTCAGTATTGAAGAATCCAGAACCCAAAGCTGGAACTGAAATTGAAACAGCACAACATAGTTGCTATAACAGCTGTCTCCTGTGGAAATCATGAAAACACTACTCATTGGACAGACAGAAGCCTCTCTCACATCAAGGACAGAGACATAACGTGACATAAAGTGAAAGGAAATGTCTCTTCAGGAAGTGGGAAGGTAGCTTCTTTCTCACTGTTATAAGACTATTCAATGGACTTCCTATACAATAGGATGGATTCTGATCTCACAATCTAACTTATAATGGTCTTGAACTTAATTTGCACTGCACGTTCTGTGTAACAGTAGCACTATACTCTGCATTGTTATTGCCTTTCTCTCCTATTAGCTTGCTGTACTGACATGATGAAATGATCTTTAAGGATGTTATGAATAACACTGTACCAATTTGCCAAAGTCAGCTATTCATTTTACATAAGAGGAATACAGTCTTTGAGTCAACAACAATGAATGGTGCATTTAGCAGCTTGAAGAATGAGGCTCTTTGTTTGATCCCTGTTTTATTATTTATTGTAATTCTGTTCTTTTTCACAGTAATGTATACATTTTCATCCTTCAGGTAATGTGAGAAATGTTTGAGAATGCCCAGTATCTTATGCAGGGTAATAAAGATACTGCCATTTCCTACATTGTGCTCAGCAGTCAGCCTGTATAATTAGTCACACAATTGGAGACAAACGATGGCATTTTACTCTGGATAGGTCATAATAAAAGGATAAATGATGCAGAATATTACATTCAGATGATCTGAAACTTTTTGGTCAACCCTCAATATATCTACATTCTATAACGTCTGATTATTTTCTCCAATGAATTGCCCTGGCCTGGACTAATAGTTCCGATTGTTTATCACTTGTTGTACAAAGATAATGGCCTATAGATCTTTTGCTGTTAAAGTTGCTATGAGGGACATAGATAGTGCGAATGTGCAGACAGGTAGTCTTTTTCCCAGGGTTGAGGAATGAAGAACAAGAGAGCATAGGTTTAAGAAGATATGGGAGAGATTTACTAGAAACCTGAGGGTAAACCTCACCCAGTGAGTGATAAATATAAGGATAGAACTGTCAGAGGAAATAGCTGAGGCAGAAACAAAATTTAAATCGTGCTTGTACAGGGACATGGATAGGAAAGGTTTAAAGGGAACTGGGCTAAACGCTGGCAAGTGAAGCTATCTAATGACTCTATAATTCCAAACCCTTTCACAGTACCAATCAAGAATCTCACTCCACTCACACCCCCTCTAACACTCATCTCCTCAAGCCCTACCAATCCCCAAAATGTCTGTGTATCTTAACTTTGGTAGAATGTCCCTCCCTCCCTCCACAACCAGTCCAACCCCATTCCCTAACCTATCATTAGTGAGCATGTTTCATCTGTCTGATTCCTCAGTTGTGGAACTGCATCTCCAAACCATTCTGACTCCTTCATCCATACCTTTTAAATTTATCGTCAAATCAGAATCAGGTTTATTATCACTGGCATCTGTCGTTAAATTTGTTAACTTAGCAGCAGCAGTATAATACAAGACATGACAAAATAAAAAGAGAAAATAATAAGTAAATCAATTACAGTAAGTATATATATATAGTTTCTTTTTTTGCACTATTTTAACATATTTAACACACACACACACACAATATATTAGGATATACTAACGAAAAAGAAAATAGCAATTGAAATCTGCCTTAGAACTCTCAGCTGCTACATTCTTCCTATATTGATGTATGGCTGTGAGTCATGGACCATCACAAATGCAATGGAAAAAAGAATCAATGCAGCAGAGATGTGGTTCCTCAGAAGAATGTTGTGCATATCATATGGACAGGATAACCAAAAAAGTTCTACAGAGAACAAAAACAAAATGTACATTACTTAAAAAAAAAATCAGAAAACAGCAATCAGAATTCTTTGGACACATCATGTGAAGAGAGACATTAGAACATTTAGTTGCAACTGGAAAGCTGGAATGAAAAAGAAGCAAAGACAGACAGAGAATGAAAGTGATAGATGGATTAACATCACGGTTAGAAACAGGGGTGGCAACAACTACAATTCGGAGGGTCAGGGACCATGATGGATGGAGAGACATGATCGCCCACACTGAACGGCAAGGTACCTGAACTATGTATATATTAAATACATTAAAATAGTGCAAAACAGATACGACATATATTTATAAAAACTGAGGTAGTGTTCATGGGTTCAATGTTCATTTAGGAATCGGATGGCAGAGGGGAAGAAGTTGTTCGTGAATCACTGAGTGTGTGCCTTCAGGCTTCCGTACCTCCTTCCTGATGGTAACTGTGAGAAAAGGGCATGTCCTGGGTGCTGGAGGTCCTTAATAATGGACGCTACCTTTCTGAGGCACTGCTCCTCGAAGAAGTCACAGGGAGATACAGCGCTGAAAGAGGACCTGTCGCCCACCAAATCTTCAAGCTATTTTCACTAATATTGTGTTAATCCTGTTTCAATCTCCACTCATTCCAATCAACTTGCCTCAGGTTCCCCTACTCATCTACACAATAGGGGCAATTTATAGTGGTCACTCAACCTACCAACTTGCACCACTCTGGAATGCGGGAAGAAACAGAGAAGTTGAAGGAGACCCACAGAAACACAGGTAGAACATAGAAATTCAACACAGATGGCACCAGAGGCCGGGATTGAATCCGGGTCTCCAACACTGTGTCAAATGTACCTGAGGGTTTTGTCACCTGTCCCAAAATCTCCATGGGTGACTCAGTGACAATTTTAGTCTGATGATGCTTTTGTGATGAACACGGGTATATTGTAGTACATTAAATCTTGATACAGCAACTGCCTAATACTACAAGAAACTGCAGAAAGTCAGGGTCACAATTCAACACCTCAAGAAAACCAGCCTCCCCTGCATAGACTCCGTCATACTCTCCGTAAATATGCCTTCATCTATTTGGAGGATATCCTAATTTTCTCAAAGTCTATGGAGGAGCTCATCACCTTAGGGACATTACAAAGAGGCTTCTAGATCATGGACTTTATGTCAAGCTGGAGAAGTCCGAATTTCACGTGACCACTGTTTCATTTTTGGGTTTTCTCTCCAATGGCAATTTCAAGATGGACTCCACTAAGACCCAGGTAGTCAGAAATTGGTCACCACAATCCAATGAGAAACAAGTCCAACATTTCCTGGGATTTGCCAACTTTTACTAAACGTTTTCTCAGGTGAGAGGTGCAGAGCCTGAGGGAATTCGGCGATTCAGGAACAGCTTCTTCCCCTCTGCCATCTGATTCCTAAATGGACATTCAACCCATGAACACTACCTCACTTTTTTAATACTGTATATATTATTTTAATAAATATACAAACATAAATATAAACATGTATATATTTATAAATATATATATATACTATTTCTGTTTTTGCACAATATTTAGTCTATTGAATATAAGTATATTGTAATTGATTTGCTTAATTATTATTATCTTTTTCTTCTTTTTCTAGATTATGTATTGCATTGAACTGCTGCTGCTAAGTTAACAGATTTCATGACATGCTAGTGATAATAAACTTGATTCTGAAGTCAGTGGCAGCCCCACTGATAGCTCTAGCTAAGGATTCCACAGGGCCTTTTGTTTGGACTACCAAAGTGGCTGCTTTTGCATAGCATGAACAACGGTTCACAACAGCTCCCATTTTGGTTTCACCTAACCCAGACCTTCCTTTCATCATGGAGGTGGACGGCTCGGATGTAGGAGTGGGTGTAGTGATGTCTCAAAGGTCACCTTCAGACGATAAACTGCTCCCATGTGTATTCTTCTCCAGGTGCCTGTCCCCAGCAGAGGTGAACTACGACATGGGGAATAGAGAGCTGGTTCCGGAAAAGCTGGTGTTGGAAGAATGGCGTCACTGACTTGAGGGGGCCATTTTTATGGATTAAACAGACCATAAGAACCTGGCTTATATTCAAGAAGCCAAGAGACAGAATTCCAGTTGGTGCAGGCGGTCGCTTTTCTTTAACCATTTTAATTTTACCCTGACCTATTGAACAAGTTAAAAAAACAGAAAACAGATGCTTTGTCCTGTCAGTTCAAAAAATCCTGAACAAAAGGAGCAGCCTACCACAATTTTGCCCCAAGCTAAGTTGACCTGCCAACTCGTTGGGGAAATAGATGCTCTTGCTTGCAAGGCCCAAGCACAAGGGGAAATTCCTGAGAACGGTCTCCTGGATTGGCTGTTCATCCCAAGCTCCATCCAGTCTCGGGTACATCAATGTGGAAATGCATCAAGAATGGCTGCTCACCTAGCGATTGCCAGGACCATCAAGTTCATCAAGAGAAGATAGGGTGGCCTGGAATGGTGAGAGAAGTCCGACAATACATGCAGGCATGTGAGGCTCACCCTGAATAAAGAGCCCTGAACCCAACCTCAAAGGATCCATCACCTACAGTCTATTCCAGACAGACCATGGGTATACATCAATATGGGCTTTGTCATAGGTCTTCCTCCTTTCAAGGGGAAGAACAACATCATGGCAACTGTCAATCATTTTTCAAAAGACAGCAAATTCATTGCCTTGGACAAGCTACCATTTGTGGCAGAGACGGCCAAGATTGTCCTGCACCAACTTTTCCAGATCCACGGATTTCAGGTGGACATTGTGTCAGATCATGACCCTCAATTCACATCATGTTTCTGAAAGGTGCTCTGTAGGCTGAGTCTTTCCTCCAGATTTCATCCACAGTCTAATGAGTCAGATGGAGTAGATGAGCCCAAATTTGGAATGAACCCTTAGGTACCTGGCCTCAAAAAGACCTGACGAGTGGTGCAACCACTTGAGGTGGACAGAGGTTGCCCACAGCACTTTACAGCATTCTCTGCAAGGGATGTCCCCATTCGAATGCCAAATTGGGTATTTTCTGCTGCTCTTCCCTGAGCAGGAGGATGTGGCTGGGGTTCCTGCGGCCGAAGATCTCATGCAGCACTGTAAAGAGAAATGGACTGGGGCAAGAGAGATTTTGATGGCTTCTACCTGGAAGGCTGAAGTCAAGGCAAGCTGAAGAAGACAGGGACCCCTGTCTACTCATGATTTGCCTCTCCTGGTGGAGTCTAGAAATTTGGCACCCAAGTTCATTGGACCCTTCAAGGTTCCCAGGAAAGTAAACCCGGTGGCTTACACCTTGCAGCTCCCCAAGAACCTCAAGATCACTCCCACTTTCCACATCTCCAAATTAAAACCTGTTAACTCCTGTCCTTCAGCCCCACCACCATTGGACCTGCCGCCACCCAGATTTGTCCACTGGGGAACAAGTTTTCACCGTGAGTAGAATTTTGGAATCTCAAACCCTTTGAGGTGGTCAGGAGTTCCTTGTGGACTGGGAAGATCTGGACCTGAGGAACGGTGCTGGGTTCCTGAAAAGGACATCTTGGATTCAGTTCACATCCATGCCTACCATCTCCACCTCTCCGAGCACCAAGGGCCGTCAGGAGTTGGCCGTAGCGCAGTGGGTCCTATTGGGATATGCACTCAGCTGTACCAACTTCTGGGGTTTAGATGCTCTAACTCTCTGGAATATGGATAGCTGCTGCGGCCCTTTTAAGAATTCAGGACCATCTCACTAATTGGTGGCCATGTTTTTGTGCCAGGATTCAATAATTAAGGAGCACCTGAACAGAGGTTCAGTGCCCAGTCATCAGTGCTACTTGGATTATCATCTAGTGTCTAATTTAGTATTCTGTTCTTATTTCAGTCTCCCATCATTCTTGATTCAAGCCTCGGATCCTGCACTGCTTGGGTCCAACCATCCTTGCCCATGTTTCTCCTCACAAGGTGACATGTAAAACAAAGTTTTTTACTGTACCTCAGTAAGCGTGACAATAATAAACCTGATGCCAGGTAGCAACTTCAATGTAAGTTGCTGTTAATACTCCTTGTGAAATGCTGAAGAGCGTGCCGTATGCCAGCCCATTTGATTAAGACCAGGTGAGGGAAAGGTGAGAAGCTCTGAGTGAATTGTGAGCCACATCCCGCTGTCTTTTACAGAGTTGTACCAGCTAAGTGTTCTGGAAACGGAAGCCATCAGAACAACAATGGGCAGGGTGAAGGCTGAGGATGTTGACCTGGGACAGAACTCCGAGATGACCTATACGGTCAAAGTGGAAGAGAGCTCTGATAGGTTCAGTGTCATCACAGACCCAGAAGTACAGGGAGGGATAATCATTCTCAAAAAGGGTGAATGCTTGCCAATGAGGATCTCTAACCTAGAGGCTGATCCATTTCTTTTCTGAGCTTGCTTCAGCTAGTGCATGAGAAGCAAGATACAATGTCAGACTTTCCTATGACTTTGATCCAGATAATGGAGAATTCCATACACAAAATTGCCATGGGTGTAGAATGGCTAAAGTACTAAAACTCTATCCAGAAGCTGAGATTATTGCTTTAAAAATGTAAATTCAAAGTCAACCATGATTATAAGGTAATTTAAAGGCAAGTGAAAATAAAACTAGAACAAGTGGTATTACCAATGGTAACTAAGTATGAGTGGATGGTTATTAAACCAGAGAGTATCTGTGATTCTTATACAACCTGGCTTGTGTTCTTTCATTGTGATCAATTTCAACCTGCCTTTGAAATGGGCTAACAAACTAAACCATCAGGCAAGTCAGAGGATCGATTAGGATAAGAATAACGTCTTCTTCAATTTGCAAGAAGGTTAAGGGAAACCTGCAGGCAGCTTGGTGTTGCCAAGTCTCAGTTGCAAAATGTCAGTTATTTATCAAGAAGAGATTAGAATTGATTTACCATATTTAGTTTTGGTCACTGTCTGCTTTCCAGTTGAAACATTATAAGTTTTATAATTCTTCACAAGCATTAGTTACTAAGGAATAGGAAATAAGAATCAAATCATCAGGTACTGAAAATTTCATCTTTTAACAGCAAGGACACTTGACTTTGTTATCCCACTAAATTAACACCCAGAAGAAGCCAGACCAAAACAGTGTGAGGAATTGGGATATCCCAGACCAGTACAGAGGGAGGTGGGCTCAGTGACATAGAAGGTCACGGATAGTTTTACTCTGCATCTTGTTTTGATTCCCTTGACTGAGAAGAGTGTGACGGGTACACTGAAAGCAAGTTGAAAGTGAAGGTCAATCCCTCAACATTAGCAACAAACTCCACCATTTTCGGCATGAAAGCACTATTAGCAATGTTCGGTTGCTGTTCACCTGGAGGTATTGAGTACTATTCCCACTATACCATTTACTGCATGCACCTGGGACAAGCACAAAGAAAAGTGCTGCCTTGTGTCACCTTTAACAAAGTGAAGATGGACTGAGTTATAGAGAGAGGTTGTATAATTTAGGACGTCTTTTTGTTAGAGATTGAGGGGTGATCTTACAAAAATTATAAAATGTTATGAGAGGCATAGATAGGGTGAATCAGACAGTCACGGGCAGGGAATTGAAAGTTGTAGAGGAGATCAAGAGCATGCAAAGTGTTGTAGATGTAGGTGGGAAGGGAGTGAACTAATGGAGATGGAATGGTGTTGTGATATGCAGACACCAGTTCAGTGAAGCAGGAGCAGGCAGAACCAACGGACCTACCCAGACAGTCAGGTTTGTGGATCTTGAGTAGGAGGTAGAAACGAGCAGTGTGGGGTAAGGGAACGCTGAGTTTGATGGCAGTGGTAGGGAGTTCTCCAGAGTCAATGACGTTAGTGATGGTGTCAGAGACAATTTTCTGATGGTCCTTTTCAAGGGGTAAGTAAGAGGAAGTGTTTGAAAGTTACCGCCTGTCCTTAGTAAGGTAGAGGTCAGTCCGTCTCACTAGAATAGCAACCCTTTCTCTGCGAGGTTGACAGTAAGGTTGGGATTGGTACAGAGACAGTAGGCAGTGCATTCATAAGGGGTAAGGTTTTAAGAGGAGACTGGAATGCAGAAGTCAAGCTGGTTGATGTCATGTTGGCAATTAGACATCAAAAGATCCAGAGCAAGCAGAGAACCAGAGTAGGGTGTCTAAGAAGAGGAGGAGGATTGGAGACTGGAGAAGGGGACATCAGTGTGGAGTATGGAATTCTTGCCAAAGAAGTGGACTCGGAGATGGAGGTGAAGGAAAAAGAACTTGTTGTCATGGCAGGCATGCGACTCATTGAGGTGCGGGCAAAGCGAGAAAAGGTAAGGTGAGGGCAGGATGTTTTGCCTCAGAGAAGGGAAGGCCAAAGGGAATGGTGAAGCACAGCAGGGATTAAAGCTGGGATCAGAGGGGGAAGGAGAGTTGATAGTGTCAGAGGATGGTTAGGGAAGACAGGGTGGGAGGAAATTGGAAGCTGTGAAGACACAAGTGGTGATGCGGAAGCTTGAGAGAACACAAAATGATGTTTGAATTGACAGCAGTAACCAAGGGAGATAATTAACCAAAGTTGAATAAGTTGCTATATCTGTAGTCATAAATTCATGCAGCACAGGAATAAGCCTTTCAACTTGTCTTGTGAATGCTGATCATCCGGTACCTACCTCTGCACCAGCACTTACTGTATTCTGTAATCTCTCTCCTTGACATGATGCTTCTTTAATGTTCAATGATTATTGTTCTCCCTCATCTTTTCAGGCACAGTGTCCCAGAAGTCAGCTATCCTCATACTGAAGGTAATTCTCTTCAGATCACCATGCTCTTCCTATAATGCGGTGAACAGCACTGAACACAGAATCTCAACTGTGAGGAAACCAAACTTCTATAACATTGTACCAACACCTCACTTCTGTAACAGTTAATCAAGTTCAGGTTAAGGATTATTGTCATTCAGCTGTACATATGTATGCAGCTAAACAAAGCATCTTTCCACTGGGGCCAAGGTGCAAAACCCAATATATGTAGTCACATATAGCACATATAGCAAGTGCAGTCCAAAGATGTATTGGTTAGTAGGTTACTTGGTCATAGTAAATTGTTCTGTGATTAGGCTAGGGTTAAATAGATGGGTTGTTGGGTGGTGCAGCTCATTGGGCTAGAAGATCCTGTTCCACACTATTTCTCTGAGAAAATCAAGTATAATTTATTGTCATTCAACCATTCACACGTATACAGCTAAATGAAACATTCTTTCTCTGAGGCCAAACTGCAAACACAGGACATATAGAATAGTTATGATCCAACACTAATATTAGCTCAAGTCCATGTGTTTTATGGCCTGAATATTGACAGGTTGTCAATAAGTGTGAAGCACATGTTTATGTAAGACCGTGTAATATTCCTGCCACTGTTATTATAATGCTTATAATAAAACAAGCAGTCATATCAATATGCAAAACAGCAGCAATAAAAGATGAAAAAAGACCCATCAAGGACGAGAGTGTATCTGTGGATCTGTCAAGATCTTCCAAACTTAAAAGCAGCCATCCACCATCTGTGTCCTATTAACAAAACGATCTTCTCTCAGACTCTAACTTTGTCAACCAGTCTTCCATGTTACCCTTTTCAAAGACCTTAGTGAAGACCATGTAAAGCACAACCACACTGCACTTACCAACATAATGTTAACTCCTAAAAAATTCGGTAAAATGAGTCAGAGAGGACCTGGTAATTCATGACCTTTCCAAGGGCAGTCTAATCCTGACACTCAGAATTTTTTCCAATTATTTTCCTGTCGCTGACATTTAAAGTTTAAAGTAAATTTCATTACCAATGTATATACATGTCACCACATACAACCCTGAAAGTCTTTTTTCTGTGGGCATACATAGCAAATGTATAGAACAGAAACTGTAAAGAGTAAGTGGGCAACAAACTGTGCAAATGCAAATAGCAATAAGTAACAAGAGCATGAAATAACAAAATAAAGAATTCTTAAAGTAAGATCATCAGTTGTGGGATCACCAGAAGTGGAATGAGTGTAGTTTCCTCTTTTGTTCGAGAGCCTGATGGTTGAGGGGTAGTAACTGTTCTTCAGGAATGTCTGGCAGCTCTTGGGCTGTATTCCCTGGAGTTCAGGGGAATGACGGGGGATCTCATAGAAACATTCTGAATGTTAAAAGGCCTGAACAGATTAGATATAGCAAAGTTATTTCCTATGATAGGGGAGTCCAGGATAAGAGTGCACGATTTCAGGATTGAAGGACGTCCATTTAGAACAGAGATGTGGAGAAATTACTTCAGTCAGAGGGTGGTAAATCTATGAAATTTGTTGCCATGAGTGGCTGTGGAGGCCAAGTCATTGGGTGCATTTCAGATTCAGATTCAGTTTATTGTCATTTAGAAACCACAAATGCAATGCAGTTAAAAAGTGAGACAACGTTCCTCCAGAATGATATCACAAAAGCACGTGACAAAACAAACTACACCAGAAAATCCACATAATGTTTGGCAATCCAGAGTCCGGAGAGCCTGCTGCGTATTAATATTGCGCTACCATCTTAGCGTGTTCCCCAGAAAGGAGCTCCAATTCCACCAGACAAACAAGACCAAGAAATAAAGCTACAAGATCTGCACAAAACCACATAGTTACAACATATAGTTACAACAGTGCAAACAATAGCATAATTGGTAAAAAAAAAACAGACCATAGGCACAGTAAAAAAATAGTCCAAAGATGTTAAAAGACTATAAGTTCAAAAGAAACCACCACAGTTTCCACAAGTCCTCAGCGTCCCACGCTGGCGGCAGAAGGAATACCCCCGCTATGGACTTCCATGGCGCCGCCCGACTCAGCCTCGCAGACGCAGCACACAGTGAAAGCGCTCTGACTGCAGCCGACTCTGAGTCCGTCGAACCTCCGAGCCTCCGGCACAGCTTCTCCGAGCACCATCCTCTGCCAAGCGTATTAAGACGCCCCCGCCAACGGCCATCGGCAACGCGACCCCGAGGACTGGGGGCCTGTTCTATGTATAACTCACAGCAGCAGCAGCAACGAAGAAGGTCTTCCTGGAGATTTCCAGATGTTCCTCCATGCTCCCACGTCCGATTTTCATCCGATTATGATTGCGCACGGCACCCCGTTTCACAAATAACAGATAATCAGCTCCAGAGTGGCAACTGCAAGCTGCGTCGCGTCGCCATCTTGGATTTAAGGCAGAGATAAACAGGTTCTTGAATAGCCAGGGAATCAAAGGGTATGGGGAGAAAGCAGGGGAGTGGGGATGACTGGAAGAATTGCATCAGCCCATGATTGAATGGTGGAGCAGAATTGATGACACAAATGACCTACTTCTGCTCCTATATCTTATAGTCTTATGAATCTGGTGGTGTGAGTCCTGAGGCACCTGTACCTTCTAACTGATGGCAGCAGTGAGAGGAGAGCATTACATGAACTAATCTATATTTAGCTAGTTTATCCATGTATATCTTAGACCATAAAACATAGGAGCATAGGCCAGATGGTTATACGGAGAGCGAGGAAGAACATTACTGCATCTTTGGTGATGATCGTTGAATCCTCACTTGCCACAGGAATAGTACCAGATAACTAGAGGATGACAAAAAAATACTCCTTTATTCAACAAAGGAGTAAGGATAGCTCTGGGAATTATAGTTCAGTCTTATTTCAATAGGTTTCAATAAGTACATTTAATGTCAGAGAAATGTATACAATATACATCCTGAAATTCTTTTTCTTCAAAAAACATCCACGAAAACAGAGGAGTGCTCCAAAGAATGAATGACAGTTAAATGTTAGAACCCCAAAGCTCCCCCCAGCTCCCCCTCCCATGCGTAAGCAGCAGCAAAGCGACAATATCCCCTCCCCACCTGCAAAAAAGCATCTGCACCCTCCACCGAGTACTCAAGAGTGCAGCAAAGCATCAATAAAGGCAGAGACTTGCAGTACCCCAAAGGCTAATTCAACATACCACAGGCTCTCTCTCCCCAGTAAGGGAAAAAGAGGTATCCGGTTTCACAGCAAGAGGGGAAACATGACAGACAACTCACTGATATACGATGTTAAAAGTCTGTTGCATCACTTTTTCCAGGCTCTGTGTCTAAAGAACTCTGGTCTCTGGGCACACAGCCAGCAGCCAGCTCACTGCTTTCTATCTTACGTGTACTCCCACAAGAGTGGTGGGCAAATTATTGGAGAGGATTCTTAGAGACAGAATTTATCAGCATCTGGAGAAGCATAGTCTGATTAGTGATAGGCACAAACCTGATTGAGTTCTTTCAGGATGTGACAAAGCACATTGACGAAGGTAGAATGGTAGATGTGGTGTATATGGATTTTAGCAAAGGTGCTTCATGTGGTTCCCCATGTAGGCTCTTTCAGAAAGTCCAGGGAAACTTGGTTCTGCAGGATCTGTTCTGGGACTTTTAAACTTGTGATCTTCATAAATAACTTGGATGAGGAAGTGAAAGGGTAGGTTAGTAAATTTCCAGATGACACAAAGGTTGGTGGAGTTGTGGATGTGTGGGGGAATGTTATAGCTTGCAACAGGACATTGACAAAATGTAGATCTGGGCTGAGAAGTGGTAGATAAAGTTTGACCTGGAAAAGTGTGAAGGGACTCATTTTGGACAGTTGAACTTGAAGGTGGAATGTAGGATTAATTGCAGGATTCTTGGCAGTGCTGAGGAACAGAGGGATCTTGTGGTCTATGTGCATAGATCCCTCAGAGTTGCCGTGCAAGCTGATAGTGTTCTTAAGAAGGTGTATGGTGTTTTGACCTTCATTAGTCAGGGGATTCAGTTCAAGAGCTGCAAAGCAATGTTGCTTCTCTATAAAAGCCTGGTTAGATCACACTTGGAATACTATACTCAGTTCTGGTCACCTTATTATGGGAAGGCTGTGGAAGCTTTAAAGAGGTTGCGGAGGAGATTTACCAAAGTTCAAAGTAAATTTAATATCAAAGCATGTGTACCATATACAACCTTGAGATTCATCTTCGTGCAGGCAATCACGAAACCAAGAAACACAACTGAATCCATGAAAAACCACATACAACAAAGATCAGCAAATGTTGGAAAAAGAACAAATAGTGCAAACTATCAAAAAGTAAATAAATAACACACAAAAAAATGAACCACAGAGACCCCGAAAGTTCATCTGCAGCCACAGAGCCAGTTCAACACTGAGGCAAGTGTAAGAGGCCCAGGAGCCCACTGTCAGTAGGCCAATGTTGCAGAGCCGGCTCGGAGCTAACACTGGTCCAGGAGCCTGATAGCTACAATTCACAGCTGTGGAGTCCATACTTTGGCACTAACGTGAATAAAGCCAGCCCAGGAGCCCGACAACAGTAGGGCAACATTACTCCCAAACCTGCCAGTGTGGACCCAAGAGGAGTGCATCACACACCCGATGGTAATAGTGACAAGAGAGAGAGAGAGAGACGGGTCAAACTCAGGCAGAGGCAATGGGCTCAGGTGGAGGGGGATCCTGGCTGACACGGAGAAGTGAACTGAACACTGTTTCAACCTCTGCCTTCAATTTCGACTCCATTATCTTTTTATTCTGGCTCATCGCTTAAATCAGCGAATTGTCACTTCATTTCTTGCCCTTAGGCCCCGGCATTCCCATCAGGGAGCCCAAGGCTTTCTGCCTCAACAATGGCTGTGACGGTGGCCCTATGCGCATTCTTGAGAGTCCGATGCTGCTTTAACTAGAGGGTATGTCTCGTTTAGATAGGCTAAGCAAGCTGGGGTTATCTCATTCTCTACACCAATCTCACTTGAGTTGGAGAATAACGCAGGGCTTTATAATGAAGGAGAACCTTGTTGTGCTTTTCATTTGGATATCAAAATGTTACAGCTGTCCACAAAATCTTTCAGCTGTGGCCCCCTTCGCAGGTAATGCTAGCTTGATCCGTGGTGATGTATTGAAGGAAGTAGCATAAGCTGACTGGATATAAATGGCCTTGGAGATCATGCACCATTCTCGGAACACAACAAGCAGGAAGATCATGATCGATACAAACCATTCTAATGTTGTTTATCCCTTTGAGCTGTATGCCCTTTGTGTCTATGATGGAAGATTTAAGGAGCCCATCTGAATAACATTTAATGCTATTTTTGGTAATCCTTGTCAAACTCGCTTTGAAGCTCCTCTGTCTCTGCATCTCTGTGACTTCAATAGATTTTCATAACTTCCTTATTTCATAAACATCTGGTTTGAAAAATTGCCTTGCAGCAGAATGCATAACCAGATTCCAATATTGATTTTGCTAGGTTTTAGCCATTTGATATATTCAGCTCCACCTAGGAAAGCAAGGCTGTAGTTATGGTAACAGAGGCTGTTGTTACAGTTTTTCTGTAAATATACCAAAATGCAGAAACAAGCACAGAGCAGGAGAAATATATAACTTCACAATAAAAGACCACACACAAAGGAAAACTTCAATAATAGTGGACAAAAACAAGTGGTGCCCTGTTATACAGTTGAAACGTATTTCCATTTGCCAGTTGGGTATCCTTCAGTCCAATAATGACCTCTTCCCCGCATACAGCTATCTCTCTCCATCAGTTCTTCAATGTCTGGTATTGCTCACCTTAAGTACCATGCTATGAGTGTTAGTATTCCTGAACAAAAAAAGGAAACCCTTGACTCCTGGTCAAGTTCTGCCAGTGAATTGTAGCTGTGCCTCTGGTTAGATTGGGCATAGAATCCACAAACCACTGAATTCACTTCAAGGCCATGGGAATGAAAGCAAAGGAAGTAGACTCCATTTTATGTCATTAATTGTGGCCAGAAGAATGCCTTTAATCATTTAAAATGTAAAATGTCTGAATTATTTAATTCAAATATAGAATGGATTAATTTGTTAAATGTTAGCAGTTTTTAAATGTTTCTGAATGTTTACAATGTCCAGAGATAAAAAAAACACCTTATTGGTTTGACAGTCAGCTGAACTGAGTCATAAAGTTATACTATTACACAGCTGTACACCACAGATGCAGGCCCTTCTGCCCAACACATTTTCGCTAACCTTTTTTTTCTCATCTATACTAATCTCTTTGCGTACATTAGAACTGTATCTTTCTATGCCTTGCCTATCCAAGTACTTGTATCAGTGCTCTTTAACGATAGTGGTTGTTTCTGATTTCACCACATCCTCTGGCAACACATTCCAGATATCATGAACAAGAGAAAATCAGCAGGTGCTGGAAATCTAAACAACACACACAAACTGCTGGCCAGGCAGCATCTATGGAAAAGAGTACAGCCAATGTTTCAGGCTGAGACCCTTCATCAGGACTGGAAAATAAGATGAGGAGTCAGAGTAAGAAAGTGGGGGAAGGGGAGGAAGAGCCATTAGATAATAGGTGAAACTGGGAGGGGTGAGGGAAAGAACTGGGAAGTTGATTGGTGAAAGAGATACAGGGCTAGAGAAGGGGGATCTGATAGGACAGAAGACCATGGAAGAAAGAAAAGGGGGAGGAGCACCAGAGGGAGGTGATTGGCAGATAAGGTGAGAGAGGGGAAAGAGAATGGGCAATGAGGAAGGGAGGGGGGCATTACCAGAAGAAATCGATGGTCATGCCATCAGTTTGGAGGCTACCCAGAAGGAATTTAAGGTGTTGCTCCTCTGACCTGTGTGTGGCCTTATCACAGCAGTAGAGGAGGCCATAGATTGACATGTCAGAATGGGAATGGGAAATGATATAAAAATGGGTGGCCACTGGTGGATCCTGCTTTTTATGGCAGATGAAGCTTGGCAAAGAAAGCTCCCAATCTGCGTTGGGTCTCCTCAATACACAGGAGACCACACCGGGAGCACTGGATACAGTAGATGATCCCAACAGACTCACAGGTGAAGTGTCAACTCACCTGGAAGGACTGTTTGGGACCCTGAAATTCAAGGTATGAACCACATCCTGTGGATAAAAAACACTTTCCCTTCAGACCGAGTTTGAAACTCCTTCCTCTCTCCTTTAGCCAATGCCATCTAGTTGTGATTGGAAAAGATTCTGACCATCGATGCCTCTTAAAGTTTTATCAATTTCTGTCAGGTCTCCACTCTGCATCCTTTGCTCCAGGGAAAGGAAGCCCATCCTAGTCCCATGTGAATTTGCTCTACTTAGAGTGATAAAGTCATACGGCAGGGAAGCAGGCTCTTTGGCACAACTAGTCCATGCTGACAAAGATTCCCATCTAAGCTCATCCCATTTGCCATCAGTTGCTTATCAAACTTCCCTGGTAAAAATGTAGATACAGTCACATGTACCACGATAGAGTGCAAAGCTTATCTCTGTGCACCGTCCAGGCAGATCATGCCATACATAAGTAAATTGAGGTAGTAAGAAAATGGTATAGCCACTACACAGGGAGTGCAGTGCAAGTAAATGAATAAAATGTAAAGGCAACATTGAGGGAGACTTCGAGATCAGAAGTTCTTTTTTATTATGCAAGGTCCATTCAATAGTCTGTCATAACAGCATAATAGAAACTGTCCCTGAATCTGGTGGGGGGAGGGTTGAGTGAGTGAGACATTGGTGGGTGAGAATTGAAGACACTCATCCCCACCCCACTGCATTGCCTCATTATGTCTCTGCTTCATTCTGGTCACTGGGTTCTGGGATGCTTCAGCTTAGAAAATTTTACCTTGTACATCTGAATTAGGTAAGTTTGCAGTAGCTGGTTAAGGAGCCAGAGTTATACATGTAACTAGTTTCTAAACATTAAATAGAAGCTTCCAAAAAGGAGGTGGGATAAGTATTTGAAAAGGATATTGCAAGCCAATGGGGAAAGAAATTGATAACCCATGGATGGATGGATGGGGCTCAAGGTTTGCTTCTGGATCAGGTACACAATCCAGGGTTGTGGTCTCAGTCTGGTACACAGACAGTCTGCACAATCTGGTGTGATTTTTTTTGTGAGATGTGAAACTGAGGTGCCATTTACTCCATAAGTCCTTAAACACCATTCAAAGATCTTCTCTGGTGCCTCAAAAATTAGTCCTCAGCTAGCAAGTATAATATCCATCCTGCCCATTTGTACTTTCATATGTTATTGAAAGCTCCTGGTGTATTTTTTGGCTGTTATGTTACCTACTTAGTAAGAGTGCACTAGGATAGATTGGTTATAAATCACTGTAGAATGTGTTGAAATTATGAAGAGTACTGATGCACCATCAATAACTCTCTGAGACGTGAGGTGAGATATAGGCTTTTATTGGCTGGGAGAAAGAACAAGCAGCAATTGACCACCACACTGCATCATGGAGACTGAGGCCGGGGCGGAGTCCCCAATCGCCTTTATACCGGGGTCCGTGGGAGGAGCCACAGGAGCAGTCAGCGGGGGGGCGTGTCCAGACAGGTATATGTAGTTCACCACAAGTACTATCAGGACTGCCTTGCTTTTTTTTTGCTTGAGCTTTCTGGCTGACTTACATAAGCTTAAATAATTCTTGCCTATAAATAACTACTGTATAATTAGCAGAACGATGTACTACTCTCTCTATTAGACACAAGTTACCGCTCATTCAAAAAATGTACAAGTGTCAAAGATTCAAAGGTTCAAAGTCCATTTACTAGCAATGTATGTATTATACAGCATACAAACCTGACATTCGTCCTCCCACAGGCAACCACAAAACAAAGAAAACACCACGGAACCTGTTCAAAGAAAATATCAAACACCCAAGCACAAAAAAGAACAATCACACAAATGGCAAAAAGCAAGCAAATGTTTATTACCAATATATGCAATTTTGTAATTTAATTTGAAATAAACACTCAGTATGAGACTGAATTAATTACAAGACACTTCATGAGTTGGATACCACTGTAAAAAATCAGATGGTTCAGCTCTATCTGAAGCTGAATTTCCTAAATCATTCTCTAGCTGTGAAATACTTTGCTGATGGTACTAAAAGTAAAACATTAAAAGAGAGTCAAGGGATATTTATGAGGATTTTTCTGTGAACAGTAACATTTAGCTGAGGAAGCATTGACTAGAGTCATGGTACGATAGAGTAATATAGCATGGTTACAGGCCCTTTGGCCCAGCCAGTCCGTACTGACCATGACACCTATCTAGCTAGTCGCAATTTCATATGTTACGCCTATATCCCTCCAGACCACACCCTCCATGAATCTATCCAAATGCTTCTTAAATGACACCACTGTACCTGCCTTAATCACATCTGGCAGCTTGTTCCATATACTCACCACCCTCTGCATGAAAAATGTTCTGTTCAGGTTCCTTTTAAACCTTTCCCTGTTCACCCTATATGTATGACCTCTAGTTTTGGGCTCAACTTCTCTGGGAAAAAGACTGTTATCGCTCACCTTATCTGTATCTCTCATAATTTTAAATATTTTCGTAAAATTGCCCTCATTCTTCTGTTTTCCAAGGAATAAAGATATAGCCCAGACAACCTCTCTCTTTTCTGCATTGTTTTCAATTGAACCACATCTTTCCTGCCACAGGGTGACCAAAACTGTACACAGTATTGCAACTGTGGCATCACAAAAATTTACACATCTGCAATATGATGCCCCAGTGCTTATACTCAATGTTTTGACTTGTGAAGGCCAGTGTGCTAAATACCTTTCTCACCACCCTGTCTAACTGTGATGCCACTTTCAACTAACTTTGCACTTGTACTCCTGAACCCTCTGTTCAATTACTTTCCCTAATACCCTGCCATTTTTGAATGGAAGTTATTTTCTTTTGAACAGAGAGGACTGAGAAGAAATGTAAAGGGGTAAAAAAATTCTGAGCCCATTTCCTATGATTAGGAAGGACCCATTTCCAGAGACAGAGATATTCAAAGCTAAGGCTCATGGAAGGATTAGTGGAGACTTTAGGACTACTTTCCACCCCACCAGTGTATAAGAATGTGAGAAAACAGAGCAAGATTTACCCAAGTAGTTTCATGAACTTGCTTCACCATTCAAAAAAAAAGCCTGGTTAACCCAGTCCCTGGCTCAGCAACACTTTCCCATGTTCTTCCCTACCCTTTAACTCCAACATATTCAACACTTCCTTCTCCACAGATTTGGTTGAAGAATTTCAAAGATCCAGTATCTTCTTCGAGTGGAAATTCCTTCTCATCTCCATATGAAAAGGGAATCCTCTTATTCTGAAACTAGTTCTATAAACCCCAATAGAGGAAATGACTCTCAGCTCCCATGTTTTTCTCAATTCCCCTCAGAATTCTTCTGGAAAACCCCAATATATTATATCTACTGATTCTCACTTATCCACGCAGTTCTTCAACACATTTGTCAAGCAGGGTTTACCTCAGATAAAAGTATGTTAACAGATTGCTTTCTGTGCAACGGGCCAATGTACTCAGATGAGATTTGGTCAGCATGGATGAGTTGGATTGAAGGGCCTGTTTCTGTACTATGTAACTTTCTGAATCTAGAACTTTCTAAATATGTAGTTATTATCCCTTTAAAAAATGAAGTGGATCCCTTTAAGGACTGAAATGAAGGTAACTGCCTTATAGTTTCCCACAATCCATTTCAAATATTGGCATTATAGAAACATTTATAGACATTTCGACTTTCACATGAATATCAGGAAATAGAAGAATTTGGGCAATATTTGGGAAAACGCAATTATTTATTTAGGCATCATAGTTAGTGCAGACGTTAAGAGTGAAGGGCCAGCATCTGTGCCGTTCTATTCCACAAGTGTTGCTTCCATTTTACACAGGTCTGCAACATGAACACAGTTGTGCCCACAGAGGATGCTGCAACTCAGTTTCTTCCCAGCTAGTGCCTTTTGGGTGTCTTGGTTGAGACCAGATACCTAAGCACAATCCATAGAAACTGAGGACTCATCTGAGCAGACTGCTTGGAGTCATTGATTTATGCAGGATGAAAGCAGGCCATTCTGCCCATTTTGTTCATACCAATCAATATACCTAAGCTAATAACGTTTGCCTGCATTTAACCCATAACGTATAAACGTTTTCTATCCATGTACCTGCCCAAATGTCTTCCAAATAGAGTAAATGTATAGTAAATCTTTCCACCTTCTCCTTAAACCTATGTCCTTGACTTTTATATTCCCGTACCCTAGGGAAATAACTGTTATTATCTACATTACCTATGCCCCTCTATAAGGTTACTCTCAATCTCACCAATTCTGGGAACATTCCTGTGAAGCTTTTCCATCCTTCTTCAGCTCCACAGTGCTGTGTCACCTAGTCTGGAAGTTTATTTCCTACACCCACCACTATGTGGGAAAAGCTTACCCCTTAGGCCACCTATGAATATTTCCCCTTTCACCTTAGAACTATGCCCTTGGTTTCTAGATCCACCTACCCTGGGGATGTAATAGTGACTATCTACACTATCTATGCCTCCCTCAAGTTAAGATCACTATCTAAGGGGGATCTTATTGAAACATATAAAATTCTAAAGAGATTGGACAGGCTAGATGCAGGAAGATTGTTTCCCATGTTGGGGAAGTCCAGAACGAGGGGTTACAGTTTAAGGATAAAGGGGAAGCCTTTTAGGACCGAGATGAGGACAAACTTCTTCACACAGAGAGTGGTGAATCTGTGGAACTCTCTGCCACAGGAAACAGTTGAGGCCGGTTCATTGGCTATATTTAAGAGGAAGTTAGATATGGCCCTTGTGGCTAAAGGGATCAGGGGGTATGGAGAGAAAGCAGATACAGGGTTCTGAGTTGGATGATCAGCCATGATCATACTGAATGGCGGAGCAGGCTCGAAGGGCCAAATGGCCTACTCCTGCACCAATTTTCTATGTTTCTAAGGTCATTCTCATTCTCTCCAGTCCAAGCAATGTTCTCATGAATCTTTTGCAGCTTTCTCCAGCTCCTTAGTGCTGTGCCATTATGATTTGCTCTGGTTTAACTTCCCAGATTGCATCTCTTTACACTTATCTAAGTTAATTTCTATCAGCTATTTCCTTGCTCACCTCCCCGGTTGATACGGACCCTGTTGTAACCTTTGGCCGTTTACTGTATCACTTTCCAAGCCCATGACCTCCACTAGCTAGACACACAAGGGCAGCAAAATAAGAGGAACACCATCACCTGGATGCTGCGCTCTGAGACACGTACTATCCTGACTTGCAAATATACTCTTGTTCCTTCACTGTGGCTGGTCAAAAATCCTCCATACAACATTGTGGGCAGACCCCACCTTGAGAACTGCAACGATTCAAAAAGGCTAGAGATGGCATAGTGAGCTGTCGTTTACAATTATAATGCTTGCTTGGCATGCAAAGCCCACATCCTTTCAATGAATATTTAAAAGATTGGTGTCATCTGCAAACATACTCATTCTGCCATCTACAGTCTCTTCCAAGTCATGAATATATATAATAAACAGTAAAGAACACAACACTAATCCCTGTGTCACACCACTGGTTTCAGGTTTCCAATCTGAATAGCAACTCCGTTACCACCCTCAGCCTTCAGCAACCAAACCAAACCAATTTCTATCTTGTTTGCCGTCTCATCTCAATGAGGATCTCTTGTGCTCTAATCTTCCCAACTGGCCTATCATGTGGTACCTTGTCAAGGCCTTCTTGAAGTCCCTGTAGATAACGTCCAGCATCCTGATCTTGTCAGTCTTTATGGTCACCACCTGAAAACCTCATTTAATTTTGTGAGTCATGATCTCCCACACACAAAGCAGTATTGAGTATTCCTAATTAGTCCTTGCCTTTCCAAACGTAGATAAAGCATATCCCTCTGAATCTTTTCCTGCAATTTATACACTTATGTAAGGTTAACTGGCCTTTATTTCCCTGCCTTGATCTTAGAGGCACAGCTTTGGCCATCTTCCAGTATTTGGTAATTCAGGAAGATACAAGAATCTCTATCAGTTTTCCAGGAATCTTCTCCCTTGCTTCCTGTAATTTCCTAAAATAAACTGGTCAGGACCCCAGGGATTTATCTACTATTATTATTCACTTCATGTCTGCCGGTTCCTCCTGCTTGTAATGTCGATTTGCTTTGGTTTGTCATTTCTAACTTCCTGAACTCATTAAGGAAGATAAAAGGTGGGTGGCACAGTAGCAGTTAGCACGACACTATTGCAGCTCGGGGCGTCGCAGTTCAGAGTACAATTCTAATGTCATCTGTAGGGAGTCTGTATGTCCTTTCCATGGAATGTGTGGGTTTTCTCCAGGTGCTCCAGTTTCCTCCACAGTCCAAAGACATACCTGTTGGTAGATTAATTAATTGATCATTGAAAATTGCCTTATTGATTAGGCTAGGGTTGAATCAGGGGGTTGTTGGAGTGACACGACTCAAAGGGCTAAAAGGGCCTATTCCGCACTGTATCTCTAAAAAATACATTCCAAGTCCTTTTTCACGTCAAATATAAATGAACAGTTTAGCACTGAGTTAAGCAGTGCCTTCAATATTTGTCATAAGAGCTAATGTTTCTTCTCTTCTTTGTAGACATTTGTTTAATAATATTGAGCTCGTAGTCAATCAGAGTTAGCAAATCTCTGTTACTATGAATGTATTAAAGGTCACACATTCAATTAAATATTAACCAACTTCAGGAATTATTTATCAGAGACAAAGCTCAGTGACCTATTTTAGGACAGATATTAAACAGATTAACAGCTCAAGCAAAATAATGGAAATAGGAATATCTAATGACACCAATGCAAGTAGACTGTAACAGAGTTTATAATCACTTAATTGGCAGCTTGATTCCAGAAGAGATCATGTGAGATGAAATGAGTTTTATATTAAATTCAAAAAATATATAGTTTCTCAATCTAATACTGTATCTAGATCGAGGGACAGCTTGGTCAAGGTGCAGAATATGAAGGCTAAAGAAAACTGTTCAAAAGGTGAGGGGAAAGGAAGGGTGGTGGTGTGATTAAAAAAAGGAAAAGCTGAGGGAGTTGAGGATGCACAACTCCTATTGTTTCGGAAGGAAAGAGTTACTGTCTGTGCAAAGGGAACAGTAACCAAGAATGAAAAGGCAGAGGAAGAGAATTTAAGGTAAAGCTGGAGAGATTATAGTCAAGAAATCCAATGTTTAGCATGTTAGCGAATAAATAGAAAACATTTATACAATGTTTTTCCTTTGTTAATTTAAGGGAAAAATTGATCTCCTTATACAAAGCAGATTAGCTCAAAACTGAAACAATGGACAGGGGAAATCCTTTAAGGACATTAAGTATTTGCCAATCAATATCAAGATAGTAATTTTGAAAAGGAATAAACATGGTTCTTCAGTAAAATTGATCACATAATCAATCAATCCAGTGCTCTAAATTTGATTAACTTCTTTAGAACCTGGTGTTCAGTAACTGATTTTCCAGTCTGATGGGCTGCCTTCTGCTTCATTGATACCCCGACTGCACCAAGTAGCTGGATGAATGAAGACAGAGGCACATAGGAATGAATGAACAGAACAAAAGGAAGATAAAACCATTAAGCAATGTACTGTAAGGGTTGTCTTATTGTGAAACTATACTTGCACTTTGGTCTGTAAGAAACAGAGCTGTTATTTTATATTTTGTCAACATTTGCTAAAAAGAAAAGCATTTTCTTAATTATAACTCTCCCCTGTGATATGGAACTCACACCACTGAATCTTCCCACAATCCCACTGTCTTCCTTTTTGATCATGAGCAAACAATCTAAAAAAAATCTATTGTCTTGTGCCTTTTGTTTAGGCCAGGAGTGACCTGCTCTGAACTCCATTCACCCTCTATGAAGCTGCTGTTCTTATAGCAGGAGAAATAGAGGGAATAGTAGTCCTTTAGACACCGTTCACCTGCTCCTCCATTCTAATACTGTATATTAAGCCCTTTGACAAAACAAA
This sequence comes from Hemitrygon akajei, assembly GCF_048418815.1. Classification (NCBI taxonomy): domain Eukaryota; kingdom Metazoa; phylum Chordata; class Chondrichthyes; order Myliobatiformes; family Dasyatidae; genus Hemitrygon; species Hemitrygon akajei. The sequence goes on from NC_133134.1 coordinate 107,664,539, forward strand.
ACTCTATCGATTTCAGTTCAAAGACAGAGGTCAAAATGGAACAGATAAATAAAGTGACAAGAGACTGGAAGCTCACGGTTGCAGTTGTAGACTTCTGCATCTCCTTACAACATCTTCAGGTTTTTTAGAGCATTGGAGTGAAAGGCTCACTGAGTTTCCCAAATTTCTCAAATGCAGGATTATTAAAAACTCCACGGAGAAGATTTCAAATACATTTCTTAACCCATAACCTCAGTCCATTCCAGAAGATAGAATGAAAATGTCTCCTTAATAGCACTGTGATAGTTAAGAAATTGCTATAAATTGGAATGATAGTAATCAAATTAGTTATCGCCATGATATAATACTTCTCTTAATACAGTAAATTCGGCTGAGAAACATTCTGGATCTGGTAACTTGCACCAGAGTAAAGTGACAGTGAATATAACATTATCAATCTCTTAAAATTTACTGCATTCCGATAAGTTCTACTTAGCAGGAAGTGAGTGAGTTGTAATATTGCTATCCCAACAATACCAACATTGCAAATATTGATATCACGATCTTTTTGTCCTCTTTCCCTAGCATGAACAGTGATGCAAGATTTCAACAAGTGTCAATATTTGTAATTCCAGGAACATTTATCAGGTAGAATCAGTGAAATAGAGGTAGTTCAGTCCAGAAACACTCCAGCAAAATGGAAAGAAGTTGAAGCTGGGATGAAAATGGAGTAGAGGGAGGAAATGGTAATAAAGTGAAGAGGAAGTGTGATTATTGGAAAAAGGAGTTGTGATGATGCAGGCCGAAGAGAGCATTGATGAGGAAATGAAGCAGGGAGGTGAAGTCAATGCGAAAGTTATGACCTATATCTTGTAATAGTGAAGTTAACTCTGGCAGAGACTCGAAGTGCTGAGTGGCCCTCTGCTGTGCTATTATCTAACTGTGACTGTGGGTACGATGTGAAGTTATTGAGCTCAATTCTATTTCAGTGTACCAATTAAAGGACAAGTTGTCTGCCACACCTAGAGAACTGTTTCATTAAACTAAAGCATTTGATTAATGCATGATCAATATAGACAGGTGTTTGATGGTTTGCACAGACCAGGTGGGCTGAAGGGCCTGTATCCATGTTGTATTGATTCATGGCTTTACAACTGCTCTGCACAGCATGGCACCAACCTCACAGCGCAGAGTGATTGTGTTTTCTCACCATAATTACTGTCAAAATGGAATGCCAAATAATTAATGGATTTGACTCCTGTAGATTACTAAGTATCTACATAAACAGAAGTAATTACTACATCAATCTGTGATAGAGCTTGTGCACTGCTTTCTTCATTTCTTAACAATTCCTGGTTTCCAACAGAAAAGAAGATGTATATTTATAAAAACATATTCTTTTTTAAGATGAGGTAAAATAGCCCTACAATTCATAGCCAAAAATCAGTATTATCAAGGCAATCTTGTTCCTCAGCACTCAATAATGCTATCCAATGCAGCTGGGATTAGATTCTGAAGCTCCCTGCGTAACAACGCTGAAGCAATATCAACTCCACCTTCTCAACAGCAGTTAAGGATTGCTGTAGATTCTGATCTTGCCAGCATTATCCTTATTTGACAAATGAGTAACAAAATCCTGTGCTCACAAAATATATTTTACATAATGAAACATATCAAAATCCTTCTCTAAGGTGGACGAACAGAAAGAAGTTGACTTGGTTCATCTTGTAATAGATCAGCAGGTCACTGCAGCAAAATAGAGCTTTGACCAGCGACCAATTGGCATCCAGGATTGATTAGCAAGAGGAAGTTAAAGGAAGGCAGAGGCAAGTGCAGAGGCAGTCGTCTGAATGGACAGAGTCAGAGTGGTGATCTTGAGGCTTTAGCTCTTCAAGGCTTCAGCCATGAGAGGCTTCTCTCTGATAAAACAAAACAAAAAGAAAAGCTTAAGTTTTATCCTTCCGTTCTTTATATTGGCTCAGCTAGGACAGTAGAGATGCTAGGCAGGATAGTGAAGTGTTCCACTTGCAGGATGTGGGAAGGCAGAGAAACCTTCAGAGTCCCTGACGAATGCAACTGTGAGAAGTGCATCCAGCTGCAACTTCTAACAAGCCATGTTAAGGATTTGGAACTGGATGAACTCCAGATCATTCATAAGCTGAAGGGGTGATAGATAGGACTTATAGAGAGGTATTTACACCCAAGTTGGAGGACATAGGAAACTGGGTGACAGTCATGAAGAGGAAAGGGGTTTAAGGAGCCAGTTCAGAGTACCTCTCAACAATCACTTTAGATACTCTCACGAAGGATGACCTAACTGAGAAAAGTCATAGTAGTCGAGTCTTCTCTGGTACTGAGTCCACATCTGTGACTCAGAAGGGAAGGGGGGAGAAGAGGCATACTGTGGTGATAAGGGATTCGTTAGTTGGGAAATGACCAGGAGGTTCTGTGAGCCAAAATGAGATTCCCGAATGGTATGTTGCCTCCTTGGTGCCGGGTTCCGGGATATCGCGGATCAAGTCCTCAACATTCTTAAGTGGATGGGTGAACAACCAGAAGTCATGGTGTATGTAGGTACCAATGACATGGGAAAGATGAGTGATGAGGTTCTGCATACGGAGTACAGGAAGTTAGGTGCTACGATAAAGGGCAGGACTCCAGGGTTGAGATCTCATGATATCTACCCATGCCACATGCTAGTGAGGCTAGAACTAGAAGATTATACAATTTAATACATGGCTAATGAGTTGGTGTAGGAGGAAGTGCATAAGATTTTTGAATCATTGGGCTGTCTTCCAGGGAAAGTAGAACCTGTACAGAAGAGACAGTTTGTAGTTGACCTGGAGGAGGGCTAATATCCTAGCAAGAAGTTTGTTAATGCTGCATGGTGGAGTTTAAACTAGAGTTCCAGGGGGAGGGGAACCAGAGTGCGAGAATAGTTAGTGGAGAGGTTGTGGAGGCAGATGTTGGTAAGCCCTCAGACAAAGTTAGCAATCATCAAGTCAAGCATAGTCTGGAGCTGCATATATTTAAATGCAAGACTCATCGTAGGAAAGGTGAATGATAGTGCTGAAGATGAGGTAGCTGGTTTACAAATAACACCATAAAACCATAAGATATAGGAGCAGAAGTAGGCCATTTGGCCCATCGTGTCTGCTCTGCCATTCAATCATAGGCTGATCCAATTCTTCCAATCATCCCCACTTATCCCCATACCCTTTGATGCCCTGGATAATCAAGAACCTGTCTGTCTCTGCCTTAAATATACCCAATGACTTAAACCTAAACTATCTAAGACTCTCTGCAGGCTCTCTGTTTCCTCAACACTACCTGCTCATCCACCTATCTTTGTATCATCAGCAAACTTAGCCACGAATCCATTAATCCCATAGTCCAAATCATTGACATACATTGTAAAAAGCAGCGGTTCCAAGCCCTGTGGAACTCCACTGGTAACCGGCAGCCAGCCAGAATAGGATTTCTTTATTCCCACTCTCTGTTTTTTCCGAACAGCCAATGCTCCACCCATGCTAGTAACTCCCCTGTAATTCCATGGTCTCTAATATTGCTAAGCAGCCTCATGTGTAGCACCTTGTCAAAGGCCTTCTGAAAATCCAAGTACACCACATCTACTGCATCTCCTTTGTCTACCTGCTTGTAATTTCCTCAAAAAATTGTAATCGGTTAGTCAGACAAGGTTTTCCTTCCAGGAACTCATGCTGGCTTTGGCCTATCTTGTCATGTGCCTCCAGGCATTGCATAATCTCATCCCTAACAATCGATTCCAATAACTTCCCAACCACGGATGTCAGAGTAACATGTCTATAGTTTCCTTTCTGCTGCCTCCCACACTTCTTAAATAGTGGAGTAACATTTGCAATTTTCCAGTCATCCAATACAATGCTGGAATCTATCGATTCTTGAAAGATTATTATTAATGCCTCTGCAATCTCTCCAACTACTTCCTTCAGAACCCGAGGGTGCATTCCACCAGGTCCAGGAGATTGATCCACCCTGAGACCAATAAGCTTCCTGAGCACCTTCTCAGTCGTAATTTTCACTACATATACTTCACCTCCCCGACACTCTTGAATGTCCGGTTTACTACAGATGTTTTACACTGTGAAGAATGTTGGAAAATATACATTCCGTTCCTCTGCCATCTCTGCATCTCTCATTACAATATCTCCAGTGTCATTTTCTATTCGTCCTATATCTACCCTCAATTCTCTTTTACCCTTTATATACTTAAAAAAGCTTTTAGTATCCTTCTTGATATTAGTCTCCAGCTTCCTTTCATAATTCATCTTTTCCTTCCTTATGACCTTCTTAGTTTCCTTCTGCAAGTTTTTAAAAGCTTCCCAATCCTCTATCTTCCCACTAACTTTGGCTTCCTTGTATGCCCTCTCTTTTGCTTTTACTTTCGCTCTAACTTCACTTGTCAGCTACGGTAGTGTTCTTTTTCCATTCAAAAACTTCTTCTTATTTGGAATATATCTGTCTTGCACTTTCCTCATTTTTTTGCAGAAACTCCTGCCATTGCCGCTCTGCTGTCCTTCCTGCTAGTGTTCCCTTCCATTCAACCTTGGCCAGTTCTCCTCTCATGCTCTTGTAATTTCCTTTATTCCACTGAAATACTGACACATTGGAATTTAGTTTCTCCTTCTCAAATTTCAAAGTGAACTCGATCCTATTGTGATCACTGTTGCCTAAGGGTTCCTTAACCAAGCTCTTTTATCACCTCTGGATCATTGCACAACACCCCATTCAGCACAGCCGATCACCTAGTGGGCTCAACAACAAGCTGTTCTAAAAAGCCATCCCTCAGACATCCAACTAATTTTCTCTCTTGAGGTCTAGTACTGGCCTGGTTTTCCCAAAAATAGAGACAATGTGTAGTGAGGAGAGGCTGTTGACAGGACAAAATTAAAGCAACAAGATGAGTTGCAATGTAAAAGGTAGACAAAATCAAAAAGGATGAATACAGGACCGATGGTGTTGTATTTGAATGCATACAGTAGAAGGAATAAGGTAGATGAACTTGCAGCACAGTTGCAAATTGGCAGGTATGATGTTGTAAGCATCACTGAATCATGGATGAAAGATTATAGCTGGGAGCTTAATGTCCAAGGATACACAGTGTATCAAAAGCTTAGGCAGGAAGGTTTAGGGGCAGCATTGCTCTGTTGGTAAGAAATGAAATCAAGCCATTAGAAAGGGGTGACAATGGTTCGGAAGAATCTGAGTCATTGTGGATAGAACTAAGGAACTGAAAGGGTAAAAATACCCTGATGGGAGTTGTATACAGATCCCCAAACAATAGTAAGGATGTGTCTTACAAATTACAACTGGGGTTAGAAAATTCCTGCCAAATGGACAATGTTACAATCGTCATGGACTTCAATATGCAGGTAGAATGGGAAAATCACATCAATGCTGGATTACAGGAAGGAAAAGCTCTAGAATGCCTACGAGGTGGCTTTTTAGAGCAGCTTATGGCTGAGCTCACTAGAGGATCAGCTATTCTGTGTTGTGCAATGAACCAGAAATGATTAGAGATCTTAAGGTAAAAGAACCCTTTGGAGAAAGTGATCATAGTGTGATTGAATTCACACTCAAGTTTGAGAAGGAGAAGCTTAAGTCAGATGTATCAGTATTACAGTGGAGTAAAGGGAATTACAGAGACATGAGAGAGAAGTTGGCCAGAATTGATTGGAAAAAAAAACTTCAGCAGAGCAGCAATGGCTGGAATTCTGGAAAAAATGAAGATGGATGTATACATCCCAAAGAAGAAGAAATGTTCTAAAGGAGAGATGACACAACCATAGCAAACAAGGGAAGTCAAATCCAACATTAAAACCAAAGAGAAGGCAAAGATTAGTGGGAAGTTAATGGATTAGGAAGTTCTTAAAAATCAACAGAATGCAACTAAAAAAGTCATTAAGAAGGTAAAGATGGAACCCAAAAATAAGCTAGCCAAAGACAATACTAGAAGTCTCTTCAGATATATAAAGTGTAAAGGTGAGGCGAGGGTGGATATCAGACCACTGGAAAATGGTGCTGGAGAGGTAGCAATGTGGGACAATGAAATGGTAGACAAACTGAATAAGTATTTTGCATCAGTCTTCACTATGCAAGACATTAGCAGGATGGTGGAAGTTCCAGGTGTCAGGGGCCAGGAAGTGTGGGAAGTTACCACAACTAGAGCAAAGCTTCTTGGGAAACTGGAAAAGTCTGAAGTTAAATAAGTCACCTGGACCAGATAGTGTACACCCCAGAATTCTGAAATAGGTGGCTGAAGAGATTGTGGAAGCATTAGTAATGATCTTTCAAGAATCACTAGATTCTGCATTGGTTCCAGAAGACCGGAAAATTGTAAATATCACTCCAGTCTTCAAGCCAGAAGAGAGGCAGAAGAAAGGAAGTTATAGGCCAGTTAGTCTAACCTCAGTGGTTGAGAATATGTTTGAGTTAGTTGTTAAGGATGTGGTTTCACAGTACTTAGAGGCACATGATAAAACAGGCCATAGTCAGCATGCTTTCCTCAAGGAAGAATTTTGCCTGACAAATCTATTGGAATTCTTTGAAGAAATAACAAGCAGGAAAAACACAGGAGTATCAGTTGATGTTGTGTACATGGATTTTCAGAAGGCCTTTGAAAAGGTGCCATATATGAGGCTACTTAACAAGCCCACGATATTACAGGAAAGATTCTAGCATGGCTAAAGCAGTGGCTGATAGGCAAAAGGCAAAGAGTGGGAATGAAGGGAACCTTTTCTGCCTGGCTGCTGGTGACTAGTAGTGTTCCAAAGGGGTCTGGGCTGGGACCAATTCTTTATACATTATACCACTAGGAAACTAGGAAGCTAGTCTTCCTAGTGCTTTTATATGCCAGCTGGTCTGATCTCAGTGGTTTGGAAGATGTTGGTTCAATTATTAAGGATGAGGTCTCAGGGTACTAGGAGGTTCATGATAAAATAGGCCATGGTCAGCATGGTTTCCTCAAGGGAAAATCTTGCCTGATGTATCTGTTGGAACTCTTTGAAGAAATCACAAGCAGGAGAGTTGGTTGATAATGTGCATTTGGATTTTCAGAAAGCCTTTGACAAGGTCCCATACATGAAGCTGTTTAACAAGCTACGGGCTTCTGGTATTGCAGAAAAGATTCTAGCATGGGTAAAGCACTGGCTGATTGGCAGGAGGCAACGAGTGGGAATAAAGGGAACCTTTTCTGGCCGGCTGCTAGTGACTAGTGGTGTTTCACAGGGGTCTGGGTTAAGATCAATTCTTTATATGTTACTTGTCAATGATTTGGATGATGGAATTGATGGCTTTGTTGCCAAGTTTGCAGACAATATCAAGATAGGTGGTGGGGCAGATAGGTTTGAGGAAGTACTGAGGCTACTGAAAGACTTAAACTGAATAGGAGAAGGGGCAAAGAAGTGACAGATGGAATAATGTGTCAGGAAGTATATGGTCATGCACTTTGGTAGAATAAATTAAACGGTTGACTATTTTCTAAATGGAGAGAAAATGCAAAATAAAACTGAAGTGCAAAGAGCCTCGGGAGTGCTTGTGCAGGATTCCCTAAAGGTTAACTTGCAGGTTGAGTCTGTGCTGAGGAAGGCAAATGCAATGATAGCATTCATTTCAAAAGGACTCAAATGTAAAAGCGAAGATGGTAATGTTGCAACTTAATAAAGCACTGGTGAAATCTCACCTGGTGTATTGTGAGCAGGTCAGGGCCACCTACCTTAGAAAGGATGTGCTGAAACTGGAGAGAGTTCAAAGGAGATTCATGAAAAATTATTCCAGGATTGAATGTCTTGTCACATGAAGAGTGTTTGATGAATTTGAATTTAGTCAAATTCAGAAGAACGAGGGTGATTTCATTAAAACCTATCGAATGCTGAAAGGCCTTGCTAGAGTGGATGTGGAGAGGATGTTTCCTAAATTGGGAGAGTCTCAGAGGACACAGCCTCAGAATAGAGGGGTGTCCTTTTGAAATGGAGATGAGGAGATCAGCCAGGGAGTAGTGACTTTATGGAATTCTTTGCTACAGGCAGCTGTGGAGGCCAAGTCTTTATGTATATTTAAGGCAGAGGTTGATATATTCTTGATTGTTCAAGGCATGAAAGGACATGGGAAGAAGGCAGAAGTTGGGTCTGAGATTGGATCAAACTCAATGGGCCTAATGGCATAATCCTGCTCCTATATCTTTTATCTTATGTCATTGTGTGCCCTAACCTTAGTCCTTGAAGTGCACAACATGTTGAATTGTCTATAATGTTTTCTTAACTTCAAAGCAGAAATTGAACTCAGAATCTAAAGTTTTCCTGAAGCCACTGTAGAATATCAGGGTGCCACTTATGTGGAATGTTTTATGTGTTATAAAAAATATATTGATTCTAAGTTTATAAAGACTGGTCAAATTCAAAAGTTGCTTCAAGAGAAAGTTCTTTCCTCCCCACGTCACTCTCATTTCATCTCCCATCTCAGGTGTGTCATACTGAACTGAGCCTCCAGTGGTGGAGTGAGTTTGGCAGTTGTACTGTTTCAACAATAACGGGGATCAGTGGATTTTTTAATGTGACACAATCAATATTCTAGTGTTTATATAAAACCATTTTATTTAGCATGAGTAAACATTGAAACTCTACTTCTGAACCATTACCTCATAGTTCAATAACTCAACCAATGAGAAGCTGAGGGAGACAAAAAAGCTTCTGTTTGATTAATGTGCGCCAGTTGTTTGAAACATTTGTGTCTGAAATAAACTTATACAGCAGTTTCCATGGGGTTGGACTGGACCTCCTCCATTTAATTACTGAACGTGTTTGTGAAATGTGGAATGTAATGGATCTGTCATCAGCTTTTGGTCCTGGGAACCTTGCTTTTTAAAGTTATCTATTCCCTGCTATCTCCCTTATTTTCAAAGCCTCCCCATAACTTTTCCTCTTCATGGAGTTTTATTTCCTTCCATGTTTTGTCCTACTCACATTTCGTCCCCTGAGAAATAATGTCCTCTGCTTGGTGACGACACGCAAAATATGAAAAGACATTGTTACATGTAAAGCCAAGGCAGAACTCACTGTTGTTTTGCCACAAAGGCTTTCTGTGTCAGTAGTACACTGGTAAGCTCAGTAGATCTAACATTCCTAAAGTTAATTGGAACAAAGATCACCAAAGTCTCCTTCAGAGGAAAAAGAGAGAGAGAGAGCCTTCCATTTTAGATATATTCTGTAATATTTGTCCTTGTGCTTCACAGCAGTATGTTGCAACATTCATTGCTTGGGATTGTTGGTAAATTAAAAAGCAGCCATTTGGGAGCCTTGCTGCCATTTCTGTTGAGAAATTACTTTCATTGTGTTTCATTCCCTTACTGCTTTTTTGCTGAGAACACTAACTGTAACTGTAAAACAATCCAGGGACGTGAACTGCTCTTTGAGACACTGCTTGGAGTCATTGCACTTGTTCAATATTAGTCGACCATTTAACTACAAGTTGTACAGTTAAGATCAGCTTTGTTTTCTGATCTGTCAAAAATTCACTTGGGCATTCTGTGCAGCTTTTGAAAGTGAAGAGTGGATCATGTCATCTCCCCACTGTCAACTCCATCTTAACTAATTTGTCCAGAGAATTTACAACTTCTGCTATGTGCCTGGAATAGAGCTTTGGAGTTCTTTATCTGTAATGATGAAAGACTGTGCCCAGAACACAGTGCATTTGCCTGCAGTTATTGGATTAACTCCTCAGAGATACATCAAATGTTTGGGAAGTTTTTGCTTCCCAGTTTGAAGATTAAATTGCACTGATTGGCTACGAGATTTTGCTGCAAGCTGTTCACAGAATAACCATGAGAAATGCTGTGAATGCCCAGATTGTTAGACAGCATCTATGGAAACAGAAACAGTCAAACACTGACAAACAGAACTGAGATTTATATCACAAAATTGATCATGATAACAAGAAAAAGGGGAGTGAGAGCCTTGAGCAGAATATTAGGTGAGAGCAATTCTATGCTGGAAAATTTTACAGTGAAGATCCAAACACCAGTAGCTCACAAGAGAACATTGGATTAGTCTTTGAAATCCTGGGCCCAGCAGAAATAGACATTGAAATGGAGCACCACGGACAAATTGCTGGAGAGACTCAGCAGGTCAGGCAGCATCCATGGACGAAAATAAACTGTCCACATTTTGGGTCCAAAACACCAACTGTTTACTTCCCTTCACTGATGCTGACCGACCTGCTGTGTTCCTGCAGCATTTTGTGAATATTGCTCTAAATGTCCAACATTTGCAATATCTTTTGTCTCAGATATTGTAATGCAGTCATTTTGGAATTAATATTAGAATATTATGCGTGCTGCAGTACTTGCCACCTAATGCAGTAGTACGGTTTTCAATCTGGTGTTTTAAGAGTAAAAGTCAGTAATGTTCTACCTGCCTTGGATTACCCTTTATCATCATGCTGTTATCATCACCCTTTATCATCATACGTGCAGTGGAAATATTCCCTTTTCACTTTCCACAGACATTCTTGACCAGCAGTGTTTTTTACAGCATTTTCTGTCATGTTTAATATTATTTTGTTCTTATGTTCACTCATCACTTTCTTTTGTTTCAATCATTCTAATGACAACTCAGTTAAAGAGTCCCCTTGATTTGCATAGCACCTAATTACTTCTTTAGAATGCCCCAAGGCTAATGAGTTAGCTCTCATTGTTATAGAAGTAAACATACCTCCTATATACTCTCTCCATTGTCCCACAGAAAAGCATAAATAACCAGTCAGCAAACACGAGGAAATCTGCAGATGCTGGAAATTCAAACAACAACACACACAAAATGCTGGTGGAACACAGCAGGCCAGGCAGCATCTATAGGGAGAAGCGTTGTCGACGTTTCGGGCCGAGACCTTTCGTCAGTCCCTTTTTGCGGTGATGGCAGGTGAATAAACAGTAATCAGAGCATTGGCAGAATAATTTAACGTTTGTTCTTCAAATGGGATATTTTACATCAGCCCGAACAAACATCTTGACTGAGGATTTCATTCACTTCTAATAGTACAGCAGTTCCTTCCAGCTCTATAGTGTTATGTCTACCAAGATTATGTGCTTGGGTTCTGTAAGGGGGTGTGAGCTCCTAATGTGGAAATAAGATGAATCCTGAACAGCCATGGCTGCTGCAGTTGTCCATAACTATGACTGTGGGTGTCCTGACCATTACATCTTAGAAATGAACTGCAACAACATTAAACTGAAAGACATTTCAACCATTCGTTACTATAGACATAACGATAATGTAAGAGCAAAAGTGCTACACTGGAAAAATGAGACTTGTTACTTTACAATATCCAAGTGAGTAACTTCTGTAGTTACAAATACTTTGAGATGCATAACCTGGGTATCATATTAGAAATGTACCTATCATTTAGGAAGGAAACTATTGCACAGTGTACTTTATAGCTGCTGCAGAATACCACTGCAAAGAAAAACAAAAAACTTATTGAATGAGATTATTATAAACTTACCAATGAAGTACTAGGAGGTACAGGATAAAAATAGCTGGAAGCCAGAATGATTTACTTAAAAGGTAATCTTGCCTGACAAATCTTTTGGAATTCGTTTGGAAAATGACAGGCAGGAACGATAAAAGAGAGTCAATGGATGTTGTTTACTTGGATTTTCAGAAGGCTTTTGCTACGAATCTATGCATGAGATTACTAAACAAGATCAGAGCCCAAGGTATTACAAGAAAGATTCTAGCGTGGATAGAAAGCTGACTTGCTGTAGAAAACAAAGAAAGGAAGTTGTATTGTTTGGCTGCCAGTGATTTGTGGTGTTCTGCGAAGTTTGGTATTTTGAACATCACATTTCACATTATCTGTCAATAACCCAGATGACAGAATTGATACCTTAGGGCTAAGTTTGCAGATGGTACAAGGATAGGTGGAGGGTCAGGAAGGACCGAGAAAGCAGGAAGTCTGCAGAAGGACTTGAACAGACTAGGAGAATGAGTAAAGAAATGGTAGGTGGAATACAGTGTAGAGAAATGTGAGGTCATGAACTTTGGTAGAAGACATAAAAATGTAGATTAATTACTGAATGGGGAGAAAATTTGGAAATCAGATGTGCAAAGGGATTTGGGTGTCCTCCAGCAGAATTCCCTAAAGGTTACTTTGCAGGTTGAGTTGGTAGTGAGGAAGCATTCATTACAAGAGGACTAGAATATAAACACAAGTATGTAATGCTGAGACTTAATAAGGCATTGACTAGTCCACAGTTGGTGTACTGTGAGCAGTTATGGGCCCCTTATAAGACCATAAGATCATAAAACACAGGAACAGAATTAGGACATTCAACCCATTGAGCCTGCTCGTCATTTCATCATGGCTGATCCATTTCCTTCTCAATACTATTTTCTTGCATTCTCCCTATAGCCTTTCATGCCTGACTAATCAAGAACTTAACAATCTCCACCTTAAGTATACCCAGTGATGTAGACTCCACAGCCACTTGAGCAACTAATTACACAGATTCACCATCCTCTAGCTATAGAGCTCCCTCCTTATCTCCATTTTGAATGGACATCCTTCTATTCTGAGGCTGTACCCTCTGGTCCTAGACTTCCCCCACCACTGGAAACACCTTCTCCACATCCACTCTATCCAGGCCTATCCACATCCAATGCATTTCAATGAGATCCCTCCCTTATGGCATTTTTGTTGCCTTCTGTTGGTTTTTAAACGCTACCCAATCCTCTAACTTCCCACTAATTTTTGCTGTATTATATGCCCTCTCCTTTGCTTTTATGCTGACTTTGACTTCCTTTGTCCTTTGACACAGTTGTGTCATCCTGCCTTTAGAATACTTATTCCTCTTTGGGATGCGTCTATCTTGTGCCTTCCAAATAGCTTGCAGAAACTTGAGCCATTGCTGTCCTACTGTCATTGTGTTGGTTTCCCCTTGCAATCAATTTTGGCCAGAACATCTCTCCTGCCTCTCAGGGTTCCTTTACCTTCAGCTCCCTCATTTATTACACAACACCAATTTAGAATAACTGATCCCCAAGTGGGCTCAACCATAAGCTGTTCTAAAAAGCCATCTTGTAGGCATTGCTACAAATAGAAGTCTCCACCTGCTTCAAATGGGCAACAGTCATACCAGTGCCCATGAAAGGCAGGGTGGCAGTGATGAAGTGCTTTGACAGGTTGGTTACGGCTAGAATCAACTCCGATCTCAGCAAGGACCTGGACCCATTGTGCATCAGTCTTCACAGTGGAAGATATTAGCAATGTACCTGATAGCCAGAGTCTCAAGGAATAGAATTGGGTACAGTCAAGATTACTGGAGAGAAAGTGCTTGGGAAGCTAAATGGACTAAGGATAGCTAAGTCTCCTGGACCAGATGAGGTGCACCCATGGGTTCTGAGGGAGGTGGCTTGGGAGATTGTGGAGGCATTGAAAATGATCTTCCAGAAATCAATAGACACTGACATGGTTGTGGAGGACTGGAAGGTCGCAAATATAGTTCCGTTGTTTAAGAAAGGAGGGAGGCAGCAAAAAGAAAATTACAGACCTATTAGCCTGACACTGGTAGTTGGAAAGTTATTGGAGTCGGTTCTCAAGGACAAAGTTATGAAATACCTCAAGGTGCATGACGAGATAAACCCAAGCCAGCATGGTTTCATGAAGGGAAGATCCTGCCTTACCAACCTATTGGAATTTTTTGAGGTAATCTCAAATAAAATTGACAAGGATGTGGATGTTGTGTATTTGGATTTACAAAAGGCCTTTGATAAGGTGCTGCATAAGAGGCTGCTTAATAAGATGAGAGCCCATGAATTACAGGAAAGATATTGGAATGGGTGGAGCATTGGCTGATAGGCAGAGAGCAAAGGGTGGGAATAAAGGGATCCTATTCTGGTTGCTGGTTACTAGTGGTGTTCCACCGGGGTCGGTGTTGAGGCCGCTTCTTTTTACACTGTATATCGATGATTTAGATTATGGATTAAATGGTTTTGTGGCCAAGTTTGAGGATGACACAAAGATAGGTGGAGGAGCAGGAAGTGTTGAAGGAACGGAAAGATTGCAGAGAGACTTGGTCAGTTTAGGAGAGTGGGCAAAGAAATGGCAGATGAGATACAATGTTGAGAAATATGTGGTTGTACATTTTGGAAGAAGAAATAATTGGGCAGATTATTATTTAAGTGGGGAGAAAATACAAAAATCGGAAGTGCAAAGGGACTTAGGGATCCTCATGCTGGATACCCTAAAGGTTGGATCGGCAGTAAGGAAAGCGAATGCTATGTTGGCATTCATTTCAAGGGGAATAGTGTATAAGAGTAAGGAAGTGTTGATGAGGCTCTATGGGGCACTGGTGAGACCTCATTTGGAATACTGTGTGCAGTTTTGGTCCCCCTATCTTAGAAGGGATGTACAGATGTTGGAGAGAGTTCAGAGAAGATTTACAGGGATGATTCCTGGAATGCAGGGGCTAACATATGAGGAGCGTTTGTCGGCTCTTGGACTGTATTTATTAGAGTATAGAAGAATGAGAGGGGATCTCATAGAAACATTTTGAATGTTGAAAGGGTTTGATAGAGTAGATGTGGAAAGGCTATTTCCCTTTGTGGGTGAGTCCAGGGCAAGAAGCCACAGTCTTAGAATTAGAGGGTACCCATTTAAAACAGAGATGAGGAGAAATTTATTTAGCCAGACAGTCATGGATTTATGGAATTTGTAGCCACATACAGCTGTGGAGGCCCGATCATTGAGGGTGTTTAAGGAGGAGATTGATAGGTATCTAATTAGTCAGGGTATCAAGGGATATGGGGGAAAAGCCAGAAATTGGAGCTTGCTGCGAGAATAGTTTAGCTCATGGTGGAGTGGAGGAGCAGACTCGATGGGCCGAATGGCTTACTTCTGCTCCTTTGTCTTGTGATCTTGTGATGACATCCTTATCTATTCCCGCTCACATCAGGAGCACGTCCAGCATGTCCGGAGAGTACTCAGACGTTTTCTTGAAAACAAACTGTGATTTCCATAAAGACCAGGTGTTGCTTCTGGGCTATATACTGTCGTGGTTTCTCGTGCCCCACAAATGACCAAGAGACGCAGAAGATTCAAGAAGGGTTAAACTTTAATTTGCAAATCAAAGCTGAGACAGTCATTGAGCTAATCGCTGATTGCCCACCGATCCTCGGACATAGCATTTTTTATAGCAGTCTCCTGGTCCAGTTGTATTAGCATATGTAATCGATCTATAGTTGCGTATTACACGTACCTCATGTACATCCCGTCCCTATTGTTTCTACCCATTGACTTAATCATGTTCTAATCTACATCTCTTTAGCTGCCTCTCATTAATACCATTGTCTTCTACATTTTTAGGATTTTAGTCTCCTACCAAATTGGGTACATGCACAGCAAATAGTAGTCCTAGGATTATGTGACTTAATCATGTTCTAATCTACATCTCTTTAGCTGCCTCTCATTAATACCATTGTCTTCTACATTTTTAGGATTTTAGTCTCCTACCAAATTGGGTACATGCACAGCAAATAGTAGTCCTAGGATTATGTGACTTAATTATGTTCTAATCTATATCTTTTAGCTACTTCTGATTAACACACCATTGTCTTCTACATTTTTAGGATACATGCATAGCAAATAGCAAACTCAGAACTGACCAATGTTCTAATCTACATTTCTTTAGCTCTTTAGTTACCTCTCATTAACACACCATTGTCTTCTACATTCTTAAGATTTCATTCTCCTACACATGCATATCAAATAGCAAGTTTCAAAACTGCTTTTAGTTTTGGTAAATTTATACTTTTATACTCCAATAATACTTACGCCATCCAGTGTTCAAATGGACTCTGGTAAAGTTCAGGCAGTTGCAGAGTGGTCCAAACTGCCTACAGTCAAACAGGTACGGCGCTTCATGGGGATTGCGAACTTGTATCACCGCTTCATCCAGAATTTCGGCTCTATCGCGGCTCCAATTAATGCACTCACCAAGAAGACCTCGGCAGGATCCCACTGGACGGAAGATACCGACCAAACATTTTCTGAGCTAAAGAGATGTTTCACCACCGCCCCGCTGCTGCAACACCCCGACCCATCTCAGCCAATCATTGTCGAGGTGGATGCATCCGATGTCGGCATTGGAGCCGTCCTCTCTCAGCGCTCATCTGCGGATCGCCGGCTGCACCCTTGTGCTTTTCTTTCCCGTTGCTTGACTCTGGCTGAGAGGAATTACGACATTGGGATCTGAGATCTTCTGGCTGTCAAGGAGGCCCTGGAGGAATGGCGACACTGGCTGGAGGGGGCAGGGCATCCATTCTTGGTCTGGACAGATCACAAGAACCTCTCCTGTATTCAGGATGCAAAGAGACTCAACTGTCGTCAAGCCTGGTGGGCTCCCTTCTTCACACAAGTCAATTTCGTCCCCATTTATCATCCCAGCAGCAAGAGTACAAAGGCCGACGCTCTCTCCCGGCAGTTCAACAGATCTGAGGACAATGCCGATCCAGAGGCCATTCTTCCTTGCTCATGTATCGCTGCTCCAGTGATCTGGGAAATAGAGGCAGAGATGAGGACTGCCCAACAATCAGATCCAGGCCCGGATGGGGACCTCCCAACTGGCTGTTTGTCCCTGCTGCGGTGTGTTCCAAAATGTTGGAATGGGATCACTCCTCCCGTCTGGCTGGACATCTGGGAATTCAGTGGACTCTGGAGTTTATAAAGAGATACTTTCATGGCCATCTATGTCCCAGGATGTGCACGACTTTGTATCTGCCTGTCCCACCCGCGCTCGGAGCAAGACACCATGGCAACGTCCTGCGGGTCTGTTATGTCCACTGCACGTGCCCCACTGCCTCTGGTCCCACCTCCCAGTAGATTTCATCACTGGTCTGCCCCCGTCTAATGGCAACACCACCATTCTGGTCATTGTGGATCAATTTTCCAAGGCTGCCCACTTCATTGCCCTCCCCAAGCTCCCATCAGCTCGTGAGACTGCCAGACTCATGGTTCAACGTGTGTTCAGACTCCATGGCTTTCGACAAGACATAGTGTCTGATCGTGGATCACAGTTCACTTCTCGATTTTGGAAGGATTTCTGTTCTTTTGTAGGAGCCACGGCCAGTCTCTCGTCTGGTGTCCACCCCCCGATCCCATGGCCAGACTGAGGGAGTAGACCAGGAGTTGGAGACAACCCTACACTGTCTTGCCTCTTCCAACCCCATGTCCTGGAGCTCCCAGTTGGTTTGGACAGAGATCGTCCACAATAACCTCTAGTCATCCTCCACCAGTATGTCTCCCTTTGAATGCCAGAAGGGATTCCAGCCCCCGCTCTTCCCTGATCAGGAGATCGACATAGGAGCTCCTGCTGCTGAACAGCTGATCCATCGCTACAAGCGCACCTGGAGACGAGCCAGGGCTTCTCTGCTGCGTGCCCAGAAACAGCATTCCCGGCAGTCTGATCGGCTCCGTCGACAGTTATGACCATTCAAGCCAGGGGAGGAGGTCTGGCAGGCATCAAGGGACCTTCTCTTGGAAGTCGAGAACTGGAAATCGGCACCGCGCTACGAGGGACCATTTGTAGTGGAAAATGCTGTCAAGTTATCCTATAGATTGCGTCTGCCAGCATCACTGAAGATCCACCCAGCATTCCATGCTTTCCAGCTCAAGGCAGTTGCCACCCCTCCTCTGGCCCCAGTCACCCCACCTCCCCCTCCTCCCCACCTGGTAAGTGGTTCCTTTGTCTGTACTGTGCAGTGACTCCTGGCATCTCGCCGGGTACGTGTATGGCCCAGAAGAACGTACCTGGATCCCAGCGAAGGACATCTCAGACAAGTCGCTGATCTGGGACTTACAGCTGACACAGATCTGTGGTGCCTCAGGGGCTGCGCCTAGAGAGGGGGGCCCTGTCACAACCACAGATTCGGCAGCGCAGTAGATACGTTTGTGAATTTGCACATGTCAGGTATTTATTATTTAATCGTGATAGTATTTAACTACGTTCTTGTCTTCGTAGTGCTTGTCGAGACTTGGACAGAACACATCCAAGCTTTGCTGCTGTTTTGCATTCGGCCTTCCCTGAGCCATTGGACTTTCAAAATCAACTGACTCTGAGGACTAGTGGTATTCCTTTGATGTTTAGATACTCTTTTCGGCTACAGTGTAGGCTTCGTTTCCCTTTTGTGAGTTTTAGTTAGCGGCCCTGTTTGGCCTTGCATTTCTAGTTAAATTTTCCTTTTTTTCGAATTAAAATCTGTGAACTATCGATCTGCTTCAGTGTCTCTCACTCTGTGCTTGGGCCATATCCCAACCATGGTGACACCATCTACAAATTTGCTGAAGACACAACTGTTGTTGGCAGAATTTGGATGGTGAGGAGCTGCTGTACAGAAGCAAGATGTATCAGCTAGTTGAGTGGTGTCACAGCAACAACCTTGCATTCAACGTTAGGAAGACCAAATCACTGAATGTGGACTTCAGCGAAGTTAAGACAAGAGAACACACACCAGTTCTTATAGAGGGATCAGAAGTAGAATGAGTGAGCAATCTCAAGCCCCTGGGTGACAGCATCACTGTGGATCTATCCAGGGCCCAAGATATTGTGACAAGCATCTGATCCAGGATGACAGATAAGAAGAGCTTGTTTATCTCAACAGCCAGTTTTATTGTGACAAACACGATAACAGACAGAATGCTAATGCTCGGTGAGTACCCACTCATAAACACACACACACACACACACACACACACACACACACACACACACACACACATACACACATATATTTATACACCTACTGTAATTCAGTTTTTTATTATTACGTATTGCAATGTACTGCTGCAAAAACAACAAATTCCACAACATATGCCAATGATATTAAGCTCAATTCTGATTCTACAAATCCTTTCTCTTGGGATCTAGAACATACCTCATTTGCCCATTCTACCTGCATATTGAAACCCCCATGATTTTTGTATATGCCTTTTGTATAGGCCCTTTTGATATGCCTTTTCTATCTCCCTTGTAATTTGCCACCCACATCCTGACAACTGTTAGGAGGCCTGTATATAGCTCTCATCAGGGGCTTCTTACCATTGCAGTTTCTTAACTCTAGGATTCTACATCATCCATCCCTATGTCACCTTTTTCTAAAGATTTGATTTCATACTTTATCAGCAGAGCCACCCTACCCCCTTCTGTCTACCTGCCTGTCCTTTCAATACAATGTGTATCCAAGGATATTAAGCTCCCAACTATAATCTTCATTCAGTCACAACAAGTCAGTGATGCCCACAATGTCAAGTTTGCCAATCTGTAACTGCCCTACACAAACATCTACCTTATTCCGTTTACTGTGTGCATTCAAATATAACACCTTCCATCCTGTATCCATCGCCCTTTTTGATTTTGTACCCCTTTTACACTGTTACTCACCCTACTGACTGCAATTTTGCTCTTTGCTTCCTTTCTTTGTCCTTCCTGACAGTCTCACTACACACCACCTGTGCTTTTAAACCAACAGTCCTGTCCACAGCCCTATCACTCTGGTTCGCATTCCCCTACCAAATTAGTTTAAACCTCTCCAACAGTTCTAGCAAACCTGCCTGCAAATATATTGGTCCCCCTTGCGTTCAGGTGGAACTTGTCCCTTTTGTAAAGGTCCTACCTTCCCCAGTGGAGAACCCAATGATCCAGAAATCTGAACTCCTGTCCCTTGCACCAGTTTCTCAGCCAGGCACTCACCTGTCAAATCATCCTATTCTTAATCTCACTGGTGCATGGCACAGGTAACAATCCAGAGATTATTATCCAGGAGATCCTGCTTTTCAACTTTCTATCTAGCTCCTTAAATTCTCTCTCTTTTCTAAGAAAATATGTGTGGCCAGAGGAGCTTTTCAGGAATAATCCTGGGAATGAAAGGGTTAACATATGAGGAGGTTTTGATGGCTCTGGGCCTGTACTCGCTAGAGTTGATAAGAATGATGCTCCATCTAATTCAAACATACCAAATATAAACAGGCTTAGGAAGAGAGGATGTTTCCAATAAAGGGCAAGAAGGCAGACATTCAGAATAGAAAGATGTTGCTGTACTAAAGAGACGAGGAGCAACTTCTCTGAGGCAGAGGCTGCGAATCTGTGGAATTCATTGCCACAGAGAGCTGTGGAGGTAAGTCCTTTGGTATATTTAAAGGGGTGATTGCCAGGATCTTGATTAGCAAGGTCACCAAAGGTTACAGGGAGAAGGCAGGAAAATAAAGCTGGGAGTGAAATAAAGCAACTGTGATCAGAGCAGAGCAAAAACAATGGGCCAGATGAGCTAATTCTGCTACTACGCCTTGCAGTCTTATGGAAAGAATTTAACAGCTTTTAGAAGTCGAATACATTTCGAGCCCTTCAAAGTTTCTAAGTATGAAAAGTGCCTTCAATATTTGAAAGCACCACAAGCAAGCATTATCATGTTTACACAGTTATTAAGTATTTAAGTTCTGGTATGTGCAAGGTAGAAGGATTAACTAATGCTTTGGGAAGATTTTAGGGAAGAATGATAATAATATTTATGAAGATTAAAAGTAGCTTAATTCAGTGTAAGCTTTATTCAACCAACTGCTTAGAAATATAAACTATGAGGCATAACCCAGTTTTGGTAAATTGGGAAACTATCTTAAAAAGTTTAACAGTAAACAAGCAATATATAACATGCAAAGAATTAATAGAAAACTTATAAAAAATTGAAGGCCACGAAAACCCAGAGGAAAATCTGTCCAATTTTAGACATGAAGTTAATTTGTAGAAAGCATAAGATCAAATGAAACTTTTTCTAATGTTGACAAATAAAACAGAAACCAGAGGAGTAGGTCAATTTCATAATTCAAAGGTTTGTTTATTATCAAAGTATACAACTCTGAAATTCTTCTTCTCCAGATAGTCACAAAACCAAGAAAGAAAAGAATGGCAGCACAATCATCAGCCCCCAAATCCTCCTTCCCTGCACAAGAAAACAAACAAAAACAGAAGCCACGTTGACCCCCAAATCTCCCAACCCTGTACACACAAAAAAAGAAAGATTAGCAAAGCAGAATCAAGAAATTGAGATTAAGCCAGTGAGGAACATATAAAAAAAGTATCTACTTATTAGATAAATCTGAAAAGACTGGAAAGATCATTGAAAGTTAGAGTTGTTCCCTTCCAAGAGAAACCAAAATTTGGAATGAGGAAATGGCAGAGAAAGCAAACAAATATTTTGTGTCCATCTTCAGGGAAGTAAACACTGAAAACCTCCCAGAAATTTAGGAGAACAAATTAGAAGCTGAGAAAAATTAGCAACTGTTTAAAAAAATAGATGATTAAATGCAATTGAAAGTGAATAAATCACCAGGGCCTGTTAAACTGGATTTGAAAGAAGTGCATGACTTGTTATCTTACAAAACTCCATGGTCCACACATTGGAAGGGAGCAAACTAAAGAAAACAGAAGAGAAAAATAAGAAAACTACAAATGATTTATTTGACATCATTATTAGGGAAAAAGCTTGGATACATTGGTTTTGTCGGTATTGGTTTACTATTATCACAGGTACTGAGATACAGTAAAAATCTTTTGTTTGCCTTCCAGCCAGACAGATAATTCAATACATAAGTATATCAGGGTAGTAAAAATGAAAACAGAATTCAGAATATAATGTTGCACTGACAGAGAAAGTGCCGTGCAAGTAGACAAATGAAGTGCAAGGGCAATGACATGGCGGATTGAAAGATGATTGATTGGGCAGAACAGAATTGGATTAATAAAGGGAAATCATGTTTGATCAATCTGTTAGAAGTTTCTAAGCTGTAACTAGTGAAATATGGAAATCAATTACTGCTTATTATCAGTCTCAGAAGACCTGATAAATGCTGTTAAAATTTAGAGCATATAGGATTGAGGGTAATACATTGAAGATAAGTTAATTGATGGCAAGGAGAGAGAAGGAATAAATAGATTATGGTCTAATAATTATAAGAGTCATGTGGGCTGCCTTAATGACAATCACCCGGTAGCACTCAAATTGACAGTGATGAAATGCTTTGAGAGGTTGGTCATGACTAGACTGAACTCCTGCCTCAACAAGGACCTGGACCCATTGCAATTTGCCTATCGCCACAATAGGTCAATGGCAGACACAATCTCAATGGCTCTCCACACAGCTTTAGACCACCTAGACAACACAATCACCTACATCAGGATGCTGTTCATTGACTACAGCTCAGCATTAAATACCATCATTCCCAAAATCCTGATTGAGAAGTTGCAGAACCTGGGCCTCTGAACCTCCCTCTGCAATTGGATCCTCAGCTTCCTAACCAGAAGATCACAGTCTGTGCGGATTGGTGATAACGTATCCTCCTCGCTGACAATCAACACTGGTGCACTTCTGGGGTATGTGCTTAGCCCACTGCTCTACTCTCTGTATACACATGACTATGTGACTAGGCATAGCTCAAATACCATCTACAAATATCCTGATGATACAACCATTGTTGGTAGAATCTCAGGTGGTGACGAGAGGGCATACAGGAGTGAGATATGCCAACTAGTGGAATGGAGCCGCAACAACAACCTGGCACTCAACGTCAGTAAGACAAAAAAGCTGATTGTGGACTTCATGAAGGGTAAGATGAAGGAACACATACCAATCCTCATAGAGGGATCAGAAGTGGAGAGAGTGAGCAGCTTCAAGTTCCTGGGTGTCAAGATCCCTGAGGAACTAACCTGGTCCCAACATATTGAAGTAGTTATAAAGAAGGCAAAGACAGTGGCTATGGAGTTAGAAGAGATTTGGCATGTCAACAAATACACTCAAAAACTTCTATAGTTGTACCGTAGAGAGCATTCTGACAGGCTGCATCACTGTCTTGTATGGAGGGGCTACTGCACAGGATCGAAAGAAGCTGCAGAATGTTGTAAATCTTGTCAGCTCCATCTTGGGCACTAGCCTACAAAGTACCCAAGATGTCTTTAGGAAGCGGTGTCTCAGAAAGGCAGCGTCCATTGTTAAGGACCTCCAGCAACCAGGGCATGCCCTTTTCTCACTCTTACCATCAGGTAGGAGGTACAGAAGCCTGAAGGCACACACTCAGTGATTCAGGAACAGCTTCTTCCACTCTGCCATCTGATCCCTGAATGGACATTGAAGCTTTGGACACTACCTCACTTTTTTGATATGCAGTATTTCTGATTGTGCACATTTAAAAAAATCTATTCAATATACTTAATTGATTTACTTGTTTATTTATTATTGTTTTATTTTATTTATTATTATTTTTTTCTCTCTCTCTGCTAGATTATGTATTGCATTGAACTGCTGCTACTAAGTTAACATATTTCATGTCACATGCCAGTGATAATAAAACCTGATTCTGATTCTGGTATTTTCAGGTTAGAAGCCTGAGACCAGTGGGGTGCTGGAGGGATCAGTACTAGGGTATCAGCTTTTTTGATGAGACGGAATAAGTTGCTGACGATACAAAGCTGAGCGGCCGTGAGGAGAGTGCAGAGAGGTTTGGGGAGGCAGACTTATAAATGAGTGAGGACGGGACAGCTACGATATGCTTTGAAACAATGTGAGATCAACCGACATCGGAGAAAAGGATGGAAAAGAGAATTTTCTTTTAAATTAGTAACCATTGAGACTACATTAAACTCAACAAGAAAATTATGCTTTTAGGCTTGGAAGTTGTGAAAAACCAAGAAAACCAAGAGGAAGGCAGAAAAATAGGAACAAAAAGGCTACCAATGTTCTAATCTAATATTAAAGATTAGCTTTGCCATCTTCAGAAGTTTTCAGATGACTGTGCCATAGTTGGATGCATCAGCAAGGGAGATGAGGCAGAGTACAGGGCTACGGTGGGAAACTTTGTCACATGGTGTGAGCAGAATCATCTGCAGCTTAATGTGAAAAAGACTAAGGAGCTGGTGGTGGACCTGAGGAGGACTAAGGCACCGGTGACCCCTGTTTCCATCCAAGGGGTCAGTGTGGACATGGTGGAGGATTACAAATATCTGGGGATACGACTTGACAATAAACTGAACTGGTCAAAGAACACGGAGGCTGTCTACAAGAAGGGTCAGAGCTGTCTCTATTTCCTGAGGAGACTGAGGTCCTTTAACATCTGCCGGATGATGCTGAGGATGTTCTACGAGTCTGTGGTGGCCAGTGCTATCATGTTTCCTGTTGTGTGCTGGGGCAGCAGGCTGAGGGTAGCAGACACCAACAGAATCAACAAACTCATTCGTAAGGCCAGTGATGTTGTGGGGGGGGGGGGGGAACTGAACTCTCTGATGGCCGTGTCTGAAAAGAGGATGTTGTCCAAGTTGCATGCCATCTTGGACAATGTCTCCCCTCCACTCCATAATGTACTGGTTAGGCACAGGGACTCATTCAGTCAGAGAGTCATTCCACCGAGATGCAACACTGAGCGTCATAGGAAGTCATTCCTGCCTGTGGCCATCAAACTTTACAACTCCTCCCTCGGAGTGTCAGACACCCTGAGCCAATAGGCTTGTCCAACACTTATTTCCACTTGGAGTAATTGACTTATTATTATTTAATTATTTATGGTTTTATATTGCTATATCTCTACACTATTCTTGGTTGGTGCAACTGTAACGAAACCTAATTTCCCTCGGGATCAATGAAGTATGTCTGTCTGTCTGTCTGTTTATCACATGTACATCAAAGCCAAAAAAAAGTGAAATGTATTGTTTGCATCAATGACAAACGCAATCTGAGGATGTGCTGGGGCTGCCCACAAGTGCAGTTATGCTTCTGCCACCAACACAGCATGCCCACAACTCACTAATCCTAACCCGTCTGTCTTTGGAATATGGGAGTATAAATGAAAACCATCCTAAAATTCATTATGTGTTCCTTCCTTGTTTTGACAAACCAAAGGAGATGACACACGTATTCAAGGCCACAAGAAAACTAGCACAAATGCAGTACAAATAGAGAAGCAAATCTATATGGCAGCAAGTATTAGCAATACGGAAAACAAAATAATACTCATCATCTGATCTGCGAAATGCTTCCACACAGCACATCTCTCTCTCTTTCCAGGTCTGTGAAAGTCTAACGCTGACTCAACATACTCTGACTCTCTCAACATACTGTTCCCTATCATTGCGCTAGTCACCAGCTGAGACCAGCTAGGACAAAACTCTCTCTCTTTGCAACAAGAAGGTATCCCTTTTATACTCTTCAAAACCCCTTAAACTGGTACTTCTCCATGCATTTGGCACCTGCACCTGCGTAATGACCTTGCCTTCCTGAAAAAAAACACGTTTTTCACCATCTTCCACATGTTATGGCTATAGACTTGTACTCCCTTAACTTTCTCAAAACCTTGTTGTGAACTTTCTCAAAATAATCCCTCTCCAAGCCAACACCATTTTACCTTACAGAATTCCAGCTTATTTTAGCATATAGCAAGGAGGAATCACACTTAACTTTTTCCTTACAGGGAGAAAACCGAACCACCCACCGGAATCCCACATGGAAGAGTGACAAGACTTGAACCTCAGTCGCTGGTGCTGTAAAGTGTGGTGCTCGCAGCTAAGCTATGTGCCATCCATCTAATAAGTAAGGAAGGTGAAGGTGGGAACCATTAGGGGAGAGGTGAAAGGCAGATAGAACCGAGAACAGAAGTGGGTGGGGTGGGACCCAGAGGGTGAAACATAAAGGTAACAGGTCAGGTGGTTGGAAATGGAGGGTGGGGTTGTAAAGGGGTGATCAGCGGCTGGAGGGGTCAGAATGAGAAAGGATGCAGAAGTGAGGCGACCAAAGGAGGATTGGTGGGGGGGGGGGGCAGGGGAGGAGGTAGGGTAGAGAAAAAAAAAAGACATGCCAGAAGTGAAGGTTACCTGATATTAAAAGTATGTATCATCTTTGGACATTTATCTATGTTATCCAGAATAGCGATTGAATGCAGAGATTTTTTGATGGGCTGTAACTAACTGACACTGCAGTGGATTGCTCTCAGATAGCACATTTGAAGGGACAATGGCAGTTAAAATTCTTAACTACAGAATGTTCCAATGTAAAGCTGCAGCTGAGATCTACTGTGCGTTTGACCCGATCCTGCTACCCAGACACAAAGGGACTATCTAATACTCCTGGTTTTGTTGGCACTTGGCCAGATCAATTACTGTTGTGCAGGATTCTGTGGTTGGACTAAAATTCAAACAAGATAAATAAGCTTTTGTGTTTAAATTGTTTACTTTATCAGGATTTAAACACAATAACATGTTACAAAACATTCTTCTGTTAGGATACAGATGAAACTGTGGCTACAGACATTTACCATGCAATATGAGAATTCCATCACTTTGTTTCATGACTTCCATCTGGTGACAAATATTGGTGGAAAAATGGCAGAAACCAATCAGGTGATTGATTGCGAATGGAATACAAGCAACATAATTGGTATAATTGAATCACAGGAAAAGGTTACCTTCCCTGATAATCTTGGCCTCTGACAGGATTTTGGTCTTCGATGCTGGGAGGGTAGAGATGTCAGTAATCAATGTCTGATGGCATGAGACTTTAAGGACTTTCCTAGTCCAGAGAACAGCAAGCAAATATAGAGTGGATAAAAGTTCTTGAATCCACCTTGTTAAAAATCTTTTGATTGTGTATTCTAAGTGTGTGTTGCCTGTTCTGTTTCAAAAGAATCTAGAGAAAGAATTACAAGATTTTTTTTTAAAACAATGCATATTTTATGATTATTTTTAAACAGCTGGAGAAGGATATGCTGGTCCAAAGTTGTTTCTCTGGAGGAAAACAATTTATTAGCTTATCTTGTTAATCAGATGCCATTTTTTTATCCATTACATTGAAATGTTTTTCAATATCTGTCAGAAAGAGATGAGAGGGATATTTGATTTGACAGGAGCAAAGGAAACCTGAAAATAGACCATGAATAAGTTATGTGAGAACATTGCATTCTCCTTGATGAGTTTGAGAAGATTTGGAATGCTGGAGGTAATTGGGAGAACTTGTTTAGAGGGATGAAAGGAAGCATTTGGATGATTAAATCATCAAACATCTATTAGAACAAAGTTAATCAAACTAGATGCATAGCACAGGCCCAAATTTTAGAACACATACATTTAACACCATGTCACATTTGCATGTCTCCCTGTGTCAGTGTAGAATTTGCATGGTTTTCTCCGAGTTTTCTCCTGCATTCCACAGACTTGTAGGTTGCCTCGTTAAATGGTGACTTTACATTACCTTGAGTATTTAGGTAAGTGGCAGAATCTGGAGGGGACAAATTCATATCAGTATAAGGAGAATGAAATGTGATTAGTGGATTGAATGGAAAATGCCACAGATAGTAATGGATACGGTCAGTACATCATGGGTAAAACGCTCCCCATCAATAAGCACACCTGCAAGGAGCGCTGTCACAGGAAAGCAGCACCCATCATCAAGGACCCCCATCATGCTCTCTTCTTGCTGTGGCCATCAGAAAGATGGTGCAGAAGCTTCAGGTTCAGGAACAGTTACTACCCCTCAACCATCAGGCTCTTGAACCAGAGGGGATAACTTCACTCTGCTTCACTCACCCAAGCACTGAACTGATCCCACAACTTGAGGAGTCACTGTCAAGGACTCTTCAACTCATGTTCTCGATATTTATTGTTTATTTATTTATATTGATTTGCAATTTTTTTTTTCTTTTTGTATTTGAACAGTTTGTTGCCTTTTGCATATTGGTTATTTGTCTGTCTTTGTCGTGTGTGTTTTTTCATTGATTCTATTGTATTTCTTTCTAGTTACTGTGAATGCCTGCAAAAAAATGGATCTCTGGGTAATACATGGTGACATATGTCTACTTTGATAATAAATTTATTTTGAACTTTAAAGTAGGTTTTTGATGTTTCACAGGGGACTGCTTCCATGCTGTGTATGCCTCCATGTCGCTATGATTATAAAAACATAAGACATGGGAACAGTTCTAGGTTTCCCAGACCTTCCTGCTTGATACATCATTCAATATGATCATGGCAAATCTTATACTTTGACGCTGCTTTCCTGCATGAACGTCATATCCCTTGATTTCCTTAACATCCAAACTTTATATGACTTCTAACTTGAATCTCCTCAAAGGCAAAATGTAGGCGAGACTGAGGCGAGGATGGTGAGGACCCAAGGGCTGGAGTATCCGCGACTAGAACCGAGACACGATATGAAACTGAAACTAAGTCAGGGTTATAAACTAGACGTTAGATGAGAATCCAAAGTTGAGCTGATGATCGAGCACCAAACCTTAATTCAGGTGCTCCTTAAATAATCAAACCATGGCGCAAAAACATGACCACCAATTAGCAGGGTGGACTTGAATCCTTAAAGGGACCGCACCGGCAATCCATATTCCAGAGAGTCAGACCATTTAAATCCTGGAGGCTGGCATGGTTGGGTGTGTGTCATTACACAAGAATTCCAATTACTCACTGTTCTCTAGAATAACTGGAAAGACTATTGAGTATTGAGAATTTGAGTCCTGGTTCCATACATTCTAACCAGGGAACATCATCCTTGGATGTCCTTTGTCAAACTCTGTTTAAACCCAATCTACTTAATCTCTCCTCATGTGAGAAAGCTGCTATTCCAAGGGTCATTTTGGTGAAAAGTTGTTACATGGCTTCTTTCAGGTACTCCCTTCCTTTAGTGAGGAGATCAGGCTGTGCACAGTAATCCAATGATATCTCAGTAGACTCTTATATTCAATTTCTTTAACAATCAAGGACAATACACCATTTACTTCCCTCATTGCTTACTGAAACTTCATGATTAACCTGATCTGTGTTACCCCAGTCCCTCTGAACACGACAATTTTCAAACTCTCACCATCAAAAGAAATTCCATTTTTCTATTTTCCAACCAGAATGGCTAAGCCAATGTTTCTCTCACAAGTTCCAACTGCTAAATCCTAACCTGTTCACTGAACTGATCCATATGACCTAACATGAGTTTCATCTGATTCTGTCTATAGGGATATACAGAAAGATTATTAATCATATTGTAAGTACAATCCATGTCAATGGCTATAGATAAGATCTGTAAGAACATATGACACTCTCAAAGACAACTTATTCCCATCGCTGTAAAAGTGAAATTGACTCTGTGAACACAGTTTAACAACGCATATATTCAATCACATCCATTACTGGATCTGAAATGTATAAACCCAAGCAGAGAAGTAATTTCCTTCTTCAAAATGAGCTTCAATTGCCTTTTGTCATTAAGCATGAATAATTCCAATTAACCGTGAGAAACTGAAAAAGTGCCATTGGCTGTCTTCTCCTGTCCTCAGATGTTTGGTGACAAAGGGAGAAGTACCTTCCCATTGTTTAGTGGCTTACATTCACTTTGCCAAATGAATGGTATCCAAGCAGCAAACAATATGCTAGAGGAACTCAGTAAATTAACCAGCATCCATGGGAGAAAATAAGTTGTTGACTTGTTCCTCACCACACCCCTTCTCTTCTTTATATTAGATATCTTGCCTTTCACTCTCAGTCCTGATGTAGGACTACAAATCTCACTTCCTCTATCTTCTCTATACCCCCAGTCCTTTCATCAGACTTAAGTCAACCCTGAGCCTCTCTCCTAAATGTTCTCTCCCCCAATCCCCTCTTGCTGAACACTCACTTTGAATGTTTTTCTCCCAATCCAGTCTTTCTGATCTAAACCCCCGGATTTTCTCTCTTTTCCTCTTTTATACTCTATGCAGCACACCCCCATCTCTCTGCTATTTTACCAAAGTACTGTATTGACCTTAAACATGCTGTAGTTGTCGCACTTCTGTCTGATGATCGCGACACACACAAAATGCTGGAGGAATTCACCAGGCCAGGTGGCATTTATGGGAAAAAAGTACAGTCAATGTTTGGCGGGGCTGGAGAAAAAAATCTGAGTAGATTTAAATGGTGAGGGGAGGGAGTACCACCAGGTTTATAGGCGAAACCTGGAGGGGGAAGGATGAAGTAAAGAGCTGGGAATTTGACTGGAGAGATGAGCTGAGAGAGGGAAAAGGGGATGAGAAATGGAGAAGTGGGGGTGGGGGGTTTGGGGGCCATTACCAGGAGTTTGAGAAATTGATGTTCATGCCATCAGGTTGCAGCTTACCCAAATGGAATATAAGGTGTTGTTCCTCCAACCTAGGTGTGGCCTCATCACGACAGTGGAGGAGGCCATGGATGGACATATCGGAATGGGAATGAGAAGAGGAATTAAAATGGGTGACTACTGGGGGATCCTGCTTGTTCTGGCAGACCGAGAGTAGATGTTCGGCGAAGTGATCTCCTAATCTGGGAGACCACAATAGGAGGACCCAACACAGTAAATGACTCCCATAGACTCACAGGTGAAGTGTCACCTCACCTGGAAGGACTGTTTAGGGCCCTGAATGGTAGTGAGGGAGAAGGTATGGGGCAGGTGTAACACTTGTTTCATTTGCAAGGATAACTGCCAGGAGGGACAAATGGACAAGGGAGCCATGTAGGGATTGATCCCTGCGGAAAGCAGAACATGGAGGCAGGGAAAGATGTGATTGTTGGTGGGATTCCATTGGAGGTGGCAGAAGTGTCAGAGAATTATATGCTGGATGTGGAGGCTGGTGGGGTGGTAAGTGAAGACAAGAGGAACCCTATCCTTGGTAGGGTGCTGAGAGAATGGGGTAAGAAATGGAAGAGATGCGGTTGAGGTCAGCATTGATGGTAGAGGATGGGAAGCCCCTTTCTTTGGAAAAGGAAGACATCTCCTTCAGTCTAGGATGAAGCCTCATCCTGAGAGCAGATGCAGTGGAGACAGAGGAATTGAGAAAAGGAGTTGGCATTTTTACAAGTAACAGGGTGGGACAAGGTGAGTTTTTACAAGAAGCAGGATCACTTCCTATGCAACTCCCTTGTCCGTTCATCCCTCCCCACTGATCTCCCTTCTGGCACTTATCCTTGCAAGCGGAACGAGTTCTACACCTGCCTTACACCTCCTCCCTCACTACCATTCAGGGCTCTAAACAGTCCTTGCAGGTGGGGTCATTAATTGTGTTTGCTGCTCCCGGTGTGGCCTCCTGTACATCGGTGAGACCCGACATAGATTGGGAGGCCGCTTCATCAAGCATCTACGCTCTGTCCACCAGAACAAGTGGGATCTCCCAGTGGCCACCCATTCTAATTCCACTTCCCATTCCCATTCCAATATGTCCATCTATGGCCTCCTCCATTGTCAGGACAAGGCAACACTTAGGTTGGAGGAGTAACACCTTATATTCCGCTGGGGTGCCTCCAACCTGATGGAATGAACATCAATTTCTCAAACTTCTGGTAATTTCCCCGCAGCCCCCCTTCTCCATTGCCCATCCCCATTTCCATTTTCACCTCATCTCACCAGTCAACTTCCAAGCTTTTTACCTCATCCTTCCCCCTCCAGGTGTCACCTTTCACCTGGTGTTTCTCTCTCCCCTCCCCCCACCTGTTAAATCTACTCCTCAGCTTTTTTTCTCCAGTCCTGCTGAAGGGTTTCAGTCTGAAACGTCGACTGTACTTTTTTCCCTAGATGCTGCCTGGCCTGCAGAGTTCCTCCAGCATTTTGTAAGTGCTGCTCGGATTTCCAGCATCTGCAGCTATTCTCTTGTCTGCCTGATAATTATCATGCAATAATATTGACGTCCTGTTATCTGTTGGGGTCTAGTGCCTGTTGTAAATTCTGGGTGGGGGCCTTGCCACAAATTGTCTAGAGCCTCTACACCCTTATTAATATATCCATTCAAACTCAGTAAATCTGTAGCCCCAGTCCTCACCTCCTCACTCTCCTTGAGACACGAAAGACTGATTAATGAAGAAATGTTGAGCAGGTTGGGAATTTTTTCATTGATGTTGCCAGGTCCCAAGAGAGTAAGATATTAAGCAGGGTGGAATTTTCTGCAATGGAGAGCAGGAGAATGAGGGTGATCTTTAAGGGTGTTTAAAATGATGAGGGACATAGATAGATAGATAGAATGAGCACAGTCATTCTCAGGGCTGGGAAATTACAAGCTGGAGGGGAGAAGTCTAATTGGAACCTGTGGACTACTCAACATTTTCTTCCAGAGAGTGGTCAGTATATGGAATGAGGAAATGTTTCAGACAGGTACGTAAACAACATTGAAAAAGTACTTGGACAGGTGCATGGATAGAAAAGGTTTAGAGCAGGGGTTCCCAATCCTTTTATATGCCATGGGTCAATACTATTAAGCAAGAGGTCTGCAAACCTCAGATTGTGAACCCTGGTTTAGAAGGTCATGGGCTAAGCATGAGCAAATAAAACTAGATGAGGTGGGTCTTCTCTTGTAACATTCCATCATCTTTTTCACTTTCACCTATCACCTCCCAGCTTCTAACAACATCACCACTCTCCCCTCCCTCATCTGCCTTTCACACCCCCTCCTCATCTGGATCCATTTATCACCTGCCAGCTCTTACTCCATCACTTCCATCAGTCCAGATGGAAGTTCTCAATCTGAAATGTTGACAGACCATTTTCCTCCACAGATGCTGCCTGACAAACTGGTTCCCCCAACACAAACAAGATGATATGATACAAGATGGCGGCACAACACAGCTTGCAGCAGCCACTCTGGAACTGATTATCTGTTATTTGTGAAGCCGGGTGCCATGCGCAATCATAATCGGATGAAAAACGGATATGGGAGCATGAAGGAACATCTGGAAATCTCCAGGAAGACCTTCTTCATTGCTGCTGCTGCTGTGAGGTTCGGGTCTCTGCTGGGAAGAACAGGCCCCCAGTCCTCAGGGTCGTGTTGGCGGGGGCGTCTTAATATGCTCGGCAGAGGATGGTGCTCAGAGAAGCTGTGCTGGAGGGGATGGTCGGAGGCTCGGTGGTTCGACGGACTCGGAGTCTGCTGCGGTCAGGTCGCTTTCAGTGTGTGCTGCGCCTGCGAGGCTTGCTAGATAGATAGATAGATAGATAGATACTTTATTCATCCCCATGGGGAAATTCAACTTTTTTTCCAATGTCCCATACACTTGTTGTAGCAAAACTAATTACATACAATACTTAACTCAGTAAAAAATATGATATGCATCTAAATCACTATCTCAAAAAGCATTAATAATAGCTTTTAAAAAGTTCTTAAGTCCTGGCGGTTGAATTGTAAAGCCTAATGGTATTGGGGAGTATTGACCTCTTCATTCTGTCTGAGGAGCATTGCATCGATAGTAACCTGTCGCTGAAACTGCTTCTCTGTCTCTGGATGGTGCTATGTAGAGGATGTTCAGAGTTTTCAGAGGATGTTTTGACGGAGCTTCCATTGTGTGCTGCTTCTGCGAGGCTGAGTCAGGCGGCGCCGTGGCAGTCCATAGCGGGGGTATTCCCTTCTGCCACCTGCGTGGGATGACGAGTCAATCGGGACCCTGAGGACTTGTGGAAACTGTGTGCTGGTTTCCTTTGAACTTATGGTCTTTTAACATCTTTGGACTATTTTTACTGTGCCCATGGTCTGTTTTTTAATCAATTATGCTATTGTTTGCACTGTTGTAACTATATGTTGCAACTATGTGGTTTTGTGCAGGTCTTGTAGCTTTATTTCTTGGTCTTGTTTTGTCTGGTGAGATTGGAGCTCCTTTCCGGGGAACGCGCTAAGACGGTAGCGTGATATTAATATGCAGCAGCCTCTCCGGGGTCTGGATTGGGGATTGCCAAACGTTATGTGGATTTTCTGATGTAGTCTGTTTTTGTCATGTGCTTTGTTGATATCATTCTGGAGGAGCGTTGTCTCATTTTTTAACTGCATTACATTTGTGGTTTTTAAATGACAATAAACTGAATCTGAATCTGAATCTGAAACTAGAGAAAATCCACAGATACTAGAAATCCATGCAACACACACAAAATGTTGGAGGAACCCAGCAGGCCAGGTAGCATTTATGGAAACGAGTACAGTCAACATATTCAAGCTGAAACCCTTCGGCAGGACTGGAGAAAGAAGCTATGGAGTAGACTTAAAAGGAGGGAGAAGGGGAGAGACAAATACAAGATAATAGGCGATACCTGAATGGGAAGGGTTGAAGTAAAGAGCTGGGAAGTTGATTGGTGAACGAGACAGAAGGCCATGGAAGGGAAAAAAAGGGGCAGGAGCACCAAAGGGAGGTGTTGGGAGGGCAAGGAGATAAGGTCAAAGAGGAAAAAGGAGATGGGAAATGGTGGAGAGGGGGTATGGGGGGCATTACCGGACGTTGGAGAAATCGATATTCATGCAATCAAGCTGGAAGCCATCCAGACAAAATATGAGGTGTTGTTCCTCAAACCCAAATCTGGCCTCACCACAACAGTGGAGGAGGCCATGGGTAGACATAGCAGAAATGGGTATGGGAAGTGGAATTAAAATGGCTGGCCACTGGAAGATCCCACTTTATTTTGTGGATGGAGCATTGCTGCTTGGCAAAGCAGTCTCTGAATCTGTGTCGGGTCTCTCTGATATACAGGAGGCCACACTGGGAGCACCAAACACAATATGTGACCCCAACAGACTCACAGATGAAGGACTGTTTAGGGCCTTGAATGGTAGTGAGGGGGGAGGTGCAGGAGCATGTGTAGTACTACAGGTAATCCCTGAGTTACGAACGTCCGACTTATGGACAACTCGTACTTACGAACCGAGGAAGGTTAAGGTCGTCCGCCATTTTAAGTCATTGCCGTTGACATTGTGTTGAGTGTTTAACTTTGTATTTGGCTTAAATTTTTCTTAGTAAGATTCACCCTGACCTTGCCCCCCATTCCGGTCAGCTGGTGGCGCAGTGAGATCAGCGCCGGGCTGGAGAACGGAGTTTCCTGAGGTCGATTTAGTGACAGACCGCTCCGGTGCCGGGTTGATGTTGATCCAGTGACCTCTGTACCATCCATGCCGGGTTGATGTGGAGCTCGCAACTCGACCTCGTAAAAAAAACACTGCCACCTCCGGTTTAAATTCCCACGCGTAATATTGTGGAGGATCAAATACCCAAACCCAGCACAGCCCCCACTTGTCCCATTTAGCCTGTCTCAGTGCGGTGGTCCTTAGGACCCGCAGTATTTCTGTTCCATTGACGGGAAGCGATCGTGATTGAAAATAAAGTAGAAATAATAAAGCATTTGGAAAGAGGTGAAATGCCATCTGTCATTGGAAACGCGTTAGGCTACAGTTGGTCAACGATCAGAAGAATTTTAAAGGATAACAGATAAAGTGAGAATAATGGAGCATATGAAAGGCCCTGCCCTGATGAAAGCTACAATTATTACTAAGCAACGCAGTGGTTTAATTATTGGAATGCATACATTTCTTAAGTCTTTTATATGCATAGAAAGGTAAAATATATACTATATACTAAGACAAACATTTTGCTAACATGCTAAATAATACCAGATGTACTTGTTCCGACTTAAGTACAAATCCGACTTAAAGACGACTCAGGAATGGAACTCGTTTGTAACCCAGGAACTGCCTGTAGCTACGCTTACAAGGATAAATGCCAGGAGGAAGATTTCCCATCCCCTTTCCCTCTCTCACCATATCTCCTCACCCACCCATCTCCTCCACCTGGTGCTCCTCCCCTTTTCTTTCTCCCATGGCCTTCTGTCTCTTTCACCAATCAACTTCCTAGCTCTTTACTTCATCCCTCCCACCTTCATCTACCACCTTGTGTTTATCTCTTCCTTCCCCCCACCTCTTAAATCTACTCCTCAGCTTTTTTTCTCCAGTCCTGCTGAAGGGTTTTAGCCTGAAACATCAGCTGTACTCTTTTCCATTGACGCTGCCTGGCCTGCTGAGTTCCTCTAGCATTTAGTGGGTGATTCCCCCAACACGTCTTGTGTTATTCCTAATTCTTGTATCTGCAATCTCTCATGTCACCATTTACTAGCCAAGCTTTCTTTGAAAGACAACCTTAATACTAGTGCAGCAATTTCAGCAATTGTGTTCAAATTCCAGCTCCTGGAAATTAAACCTTGGACATTATTAATACATTAAATTGATGCTGTCTGTTGTAGGGTGCTTAAAATTCGGTAATTGGCCAGCATTAAAGGATTTTCATCCTCTTTCAGTTTGAGCTCTGAATTTCTGATAGGTACTGTTTCTTGATCAGATAGTAGCTTCTAAAAAGGCTGTTCTGTCATGAGAGGAAGGGTGAAATTCTGCAGAGGGGGTTTTAGTGATGGAGTATATGCAATGACACCTAGTGATCCCAGTGACTGATGGGGGTGCTTCCACTGGAGCTGGCATTACAGGCATAAAGCAAATGCTTCAAGCTCATTGTAGATCATGAATTCTTTTATGCAGAGTCAGTCACTTAATTCATCTGTAACTTCATTATCAGAAATATAGTTTGCATAGAAATACAATGCAGTTAATTAACAAATACAGGTCAGTGTAAACACAAAGAAAGAGGCTGCACAATATGCTTTCACTGATGTTCATAATGTTGAAAAACAAAGAATTTGGTAGGTATTAGATCTGTAAATTATTACAACATAAAACAATGGAAAATAACAGGCAATGCAATTGGAGGACATGAAACAAGAGCAGTAAGTCTTTTGCCTGTAAATTCAATTACGTAACACAGTTCCCTCAGCATTATGAATTACAGAAGGCTATTTTAAGAGTGAAAAAAACAATTCCAATTGAGGTTAGAGACATAATTAGTTGCGCATCAGCTCTGACAGGGTTTTCAGGTCATTAGCCCTACAAAGTGAAAGCTTACATCATGAATGGATGTGATGTTTTACTCCCAGTTGAGCTCAACCCCTTTCATGCATGCATTGAAAGGGAGAATAAAATTACAACTATGAGGATCCCTGCAGCATCTGGTGACCTTGTGATCTCTGTCTCGGAGACCAACATCAGAATGTCTTTCAAGAGGGTGAACCCTCGCAAGTTGTCAGGCTCTGATGGTGTAGCTAGCAGGGCGCTGAAAACCTGTGCCAACTGATTGGCGGGAATGTTCAAGGACATCGTCGGTCTCTCACTGCTGCAGTCTGAAATTCCCACAACAAGCAGATGCATTCTCACTGGCTAGCCACTTGGCATTAGATCATCTGGGCAATAGCTGCATCAGGCTGCTGTTGATTGATTACAGCTCAGCATTCAACATAATCATACCTTCAGTTCTAATCAACAAGCTCCAAAATCTGGGCTTCTGTAATCCCTCTTCAATTGGATTATTGACTTCCCCACCAGACGACCACACTCTGTGCAGATGAGAAATAATATCTCCACTGCTGATAACCAACAACGGTGACTTCAAGGATGCATGCTTAGCCCACTGCTCTACTCTCCACAAACAAGACCGTGTGGCTAGGCACAGCTGGAATGGCAGCTATAAAATTGCCGATGGCTCAACTATTGTTGGCAGAATTTCAGATGGTAATGAGGAGGCATACAGAAGCAAGATAGATCAGCTGTTTGAGTGGTGACGCAACAACAAACTTGCACGTGACTTCAATAAGACCAAGGAACTGAATGTGGACATTAGGAAGGGGAATTCGAGAGAACACACATCAATCCTCATTAAAGAATTAGCAGTGGAATGGATGGACAGTTTCAAATTACTGGATATCCAATATATCTGAGGATCTATTCTGGGCCCAACATATTGGTGTAATTACAAAGAAGGCATGCCAGCGGCTATGTTTCATTACAAGTTTGAGGAGATTTTGTACGTCAGCAAAGACACTTACCAATTTCCACAGGCGTTCTGTGGTGAGCATTCTAACTGTCACATCACCATCTGGAATGAAGGGGCTACTGCACAGGATCGGAAAAAAGCTACAGGAAGTTGTAACCTCAGCCAGCTCCATCATGACCATCAGCCTCCTGGCATCCAGGACACTTTCAAATGGCGATGCCAACACCCAGGACATGCCCTCTTTTCATTGCTACCATCAAGAAGGAGGCACAGGTCCCTGAAGGCTCAAAATTGCACGAACAGCTTCTTCTCCTCCATCATCAGATTTCTGAATGGACAGTGAATCCATGAAAAGTGCCTTATTACTTCTTCCCTCACTTTTTGCACTAATTTAATTTATTTTTATATATACTTCTCATTGTAATTTATAGTTTTTATTATCATGTATTGCAATGTACTCTGTCACAAAACAACAAATTTCACGATAGATGCCAGTGATAATAAACCTGATTCTGATCGTGTAAATTACCTTTATTTTGGAGTAAATGATAAGACAGTGGTGGCTTGGGTATTTAACAGGGGGGAAAGAACAGTTTTCTCTCATTACTAGAAAGTCAGATTAGTCTTGACCTCACTAAATGGCCCTCACTCCTCAGTTAGATTCTTCTGTTCCTTCTGCAGTAACAAGCCCCACATCATCCCCACCTTTTGTCCCACAGCTTCCTCCCCCATACCACCCCTGCTCACCCCTCCCCCCACCGCACTTCCTCCACACACTATATGACTACTTACATAAATTAATTTTCTCTTGGAGAGACTTCAGGTCAGACGCTCTTTTAAGAGGATATTGCAAGTCCAGTATACAGAAAAATATCATCAACAGCCTATCTTCAGCAGACCAGGATTAATAGACATGCCAGTATATCAGCACTGGAGAAGCACCATTTGCTATCTGAAAAGCAGAGAGAAATCGGCCGGGATGACACATGAGGCACAACCACATTGCAGTGACAAAACGCCTAATGCCACGGAGAAAGCTGCTTGCATCAAAATGAATGTTGAACATTTCACTTGAATATTGATGAGAAGGAATGGTCTGGAGACCCCTGTGCTGGACCATCCCATGGTGGGTGACGATCATCTGGGATGCCCTATCCCACCTACCCCAACCCAGAAGAATATATAAAGAGAGAAAATGACGAAATTGCAGTAACTAAGAATGCACTGTGGTCAATGATGGCAGTGCCAGCAAGCAACACCTCACCGTAATGATTTGACACAAACAAACAACTTTATTTGGCTTTGAAGAGTGTTTCTGTTGATCAAAGCCTCATGCTGTGACCTCACATTCCCAATTGAGACCCTCCAAAGTTGGATCAGGGAAAAGATATTCCCGAATTGTTTGTTGATTTTTGACTCTTGCTGTTAGTGCCATACCACTGAGTCATTGGATATGAGGCATTCAAATTAATTTTCTAAGTAGAATTCCAATCTAATAAGGCTGCAACAAGAGACCTCAATTTTAATCTGTCTGGCTATTTTTTCACATTGACAAATGTTTTATGTTTAAAGTATGGTATTGAATACAGATCTTTCATAAAAAAGAGACCTGAAATATCCCTCTACTGCTCACTGCTGGAGTGTCACTGAATTTCCATGATTTCATCTTAACTACAACAAATTCCTATCAACAAATTTGTAGTTGCGAAAAGTAGAATTGGATACAGATGTATTCTTGCAAGGAAAAGATTGTTCTGCAGGGTCTTCTGATGGACATAATCCTGATCCATTTCAGAAAAGTGGCCACTAATAGAGGACATAGCAAAAAAATGAGAACACACTCTGATTTGTACATATTAGTTCTCATCATAGCGAACTCACACACTTCACTCTACCACCAGCAGCTGCTGGAAGTCAGCTTCTTCAACATCATGCTGAAGTCTCTGTTCAGTTGCATCTTGTTCAGTTCATTTAGAGATAAGCTGTCATTGTGCCATTATATCATGATGCTGAGATGCAAAGAGCCAGCTGAAAGCAAGGGTGCAGGAATGTGGAGAACTAGCTGCGCAAAGAGTCAAAATTAAGGTCAAATTCATTGTTATAAGCACAAATATATGAAGGAACATGTGCAGTGATAAATTACTTACAACAGCCTTACTACCATATTGGTTTGTACATTTGATTTTACTTATTTTCATACTGCTTACGTAACTAGTTGATCCACAAGTGTGAAGACCAAAATTAAGCTCAGATTGTAACAGCACGAACTGTTTATTTTTTCAAACTCACTTTGTTACTTTTGTTTTGATACCCTCTTCCTGCATTAAAACATCTAAAACAGATAAAATAATTAAAGACCAAAAAAAAAAATTTGTTTGTTTTGAGTGTTTTTCCCAGGCTACATTTGCAT
The DNA here is from genome assembly GCF_048418815.1 of Hemitrygon akajei. Taxonomy (NCBI): domain Eukaryota; kingdom Metazoa; phylum Chordata; class Chondrichthyes; order Myliobatiformes; family Dasyatidae; genus Hemitrygon; species Hemitrygon akajei. The sequence continues at coordinate 107,704,663 of NC_133134.1, forward strand.
GATCCGTTCTTTATTTCACACACTGGCTGGTTGCCCGTCTTTGCTGTGTGTAGTTTTTCGTGAATTCTATTTTGTTTCTTTGTTTTGTTGGTGGCTGCAAGAAAACCCTAAGGCATTCTACAGACATGTGCAGAGCAAGGGGATGAGATGTGTGAGAACAGGACCAATCAGGTGCGATAGTGAAGAGTGTGCATGAAGTTGGAGGAGGTAGCAGAGGTACTTAATGAACACCTTGCTTCAGTATTCACCAGGGAAAATTACTTTGGCAATTGTGGGGATGACTTACAGTGTAATGAAATGCTTGAGCACATAGACGTTAAGAAAGAGGATGTGCTGGAGCTCACGAAAAGCATTTACCGGTAGTTAGGTAAGCTGCCGGGACTGGATGAGACATAACCCAGGCTACTGTGCAAACTGAGGGAGAAGATTGCTGAGCCTCTGGCAATGATCTTTGCATCATCAATAGGGACAGGAGAAGTACTGGATGATTGGAAGGTTGCAAATTTTGTTCCTTTGTTCAAGAAAGGGAGTAGAGATAACCCAGGAAATTATAAACCAGTGAGTCTTACTTCAGTAGTGGGCAAGTTGTTAGAGAAGATCCTGAGAGGCAGGATTTATGAGTATTTGGAGAGACATACTCTGATTAGGGACAGTCAGCATGGCTTTGTCAAGGGCAGGTCGTGCGTTATGAGTCTGATTGAATTCTTTGAGGATATAACAAAACATAGTGATGAAGGTAGGGCAGTGGATGTAATGAATATGGATTTAGGTAAGGTACTTGATAAGGTTTTCCATGCGAGGCTCATTCAGAAAGTAAGGAGGGATGGGATCCAAGGAGACCTTGCTTTGTGGATCGAGAAGTGGTTGTAGATGGTTTGTATTCTGCATGGAGGACGGTGACCAGTGGTGTTCTGCAAGGACCTGTTCTGGGCCCCCTCCTTTATGTGACTTCTATAAATAACCTGGATGAGGAAGTAGAAGGGTGAGTTAGTAAGTTTGCTGATGACACAAAGATTGGGGGTGTCTGGAGTGTTGTCAGATGTTACAGTGGGATATCAATAGGATGCAGAACTGGGCTGAGAAGTGGCAGATGGAGTTCAACCCAGATAAGTATGAAGTGGTTCATTTTAGTAGGTCAGATTTGAAGACAGAATATAGAATTGATGCTAAGACTCTTGACAATGTGAAGAATCAGAAATCATGGAGTCCGTGTCCATAGGACACTCAAAGCTGCTGCACAGGTTGTTAAGAAGGTCAGACAGACAGACAGACAGACAGACAAACTTTATTGATCCCAAGGGAAATTGGGTTTCATTACAGCTGCACCAACCAAGAATATTGAAGAAATATAGCAATATAAAACCATAAATAATTAAATAATAAGTTAATCATGCCAAGTGGAAATAAGTCCAGGACCAGCCTATTGGCACAGGGTGTCTGACACTCCAAGGGAGGAGTTGTAAAGTTTGATGGCCACAGGTAGGAATAACTTCCTATGATGCTCAGTGTTACATCTCGGTGGAATGTGTCTCTGGCTGAAGGTGTGTTGTGTATTGGCATTCATTAACCATGGGATTGAGTTCAAGAGCCATGAGGTAGTATTATAGTTATATAAGACCTTGGCATCCCCCTCTTTGAGTATTGTGTTCATTTCTGGTCACTTCACTACAGGAAGGATGTGGATACCGTAGAAAGAGTGTAGTGGAGATTTACAAGGATGTTGCCTGGATTGGAGAGTATGCCTAATGAGAATAAGTTGACTGAATTTGGCCTTTTCTCCTTGCAGCAACTGTCACAAGGGGACGTGGAGACTGGACCCAAGTGCAGGACGCAGGCACTGAAGTACTAGGGGTAGGACAGGAACAACTAAAGGATAGAACAAGATGGGGAGATCGTGGCATGCAAAGGTGATCCTGGGATTCAGAGAGTTCATGGCGAAAGCAGGACCCTGGAGTTCATGGCGAAAGCAGGACCCTGGCTAGGCTAAAGGATGGGTCTATGGGACAAGGAATACTGGAAGGATAGATCCTGCATAACTCCTGGGCAGGGCCCAGCCTCCCAGGCAGGAACACAGGGGCCCGGGCAGGTCGCGGGACACAACCCGTCAGAAGCGAGGGGTAGGAAAGGATCAGGAGTCCTCAGGGCGGGCCACATAGCTGCTGGGCAGGGTCGCCTCCCAGGCAGTAACACGAGGGCCTGGGCAAGATGCAGAGCAGCTGGGCAGGTTTTGGGGCACAACTACAGAACTAGATGATTCACGGTGGGTACTCCAAGCCGGGGTCGAAACGGGATAGACAGGCGAACAGGACAGAACAGTGGGGGGGGGGGGGGGGGGTGGGGGAGAGAGGAGAAGGAGGAGGAGGGGGAGGAGGACCGGGAGGAGGAGGAGGACCACCGGATCAAGACCCGGAATGCGGGCTCTAGACCGGGACACAACAGCAACAGAAGGAAAGAGATGACCTGATAGAGATGTAAAAGATGATGAGAGTCATTGATCGTATGGATAGCCAGAGGCTTTTCCTCAGAGCTGAAATGGCTCACATGACAGGGCACAGTTTTAAGGTGCTTGGAAATAAGTACAGAGGGGATGTCAGGGTATGTTTTTCACAGAGAGTGGTGGGTGCGTGGTGCTGATGATGGTGGTGAGGGTGGATACGATAGGGTCTTTTAAGACAGTCTTAGATAAGTACATGGAGCTTAGAAAACTAGAGGGCTTTGTGCTAGGGAAATTCTAGGCAGTTTCTAAAGTAGGTTACATATCAGCACATCACTGTGGGTTGAAAGGCCTGTATGTGCTGTAGATTTCTATGTGCTAAATCTCAAGGTTATATACGGTATACATATTTTGATACTAAATCTACAATGAACTTTCTCTGCAGCTTCTTACATTCCTGTGCATCTATGTTCATGCTGTTGATAATCACATTTTCTTCAATGTTTAACCAAAGCAGAAGACAATAGAGAGAAAAAAAATGTTTCGATCTCATAGCTCATTGACCACAAGATCCAGAAGTGTGATCATTCCGTATTTCAATGGTGATTACTGTTAAGCATGCTGTTCAACAACATTGCTGGCATCTAACTCCAGTATCTAGGGTTGAGCATTAATCACATTAATACCACACAGATAGAATCCCAGGATGAAACAGCATAACACTTACAACAGTTCAGTTCAGGAATGGGCCTTTTAGCACATTCCATCTGTACTAACAATGATGACAATTGAAACTAATCCCGTCTACATCTAGTCTCTATTCCCAGCCTGTTCATGTGTCTGTGTGAATGCTTCTCACACATTGCTATCATATCTGCTTCCCTTCGATGCATATTCCAGGCACCTGACACTGTCTTTTATTTAACTAATATTTTAAAATTCTGAAGTGCTCAAAATAAAAGTATCAGCATACACACATGATTGAAGTATGTAAACTTGTTTAATTATTTTATTACATTAACTTTCTTTAGGCATTGAACCATTCATCTTGGTTACAGTCTATTTACATGCTATTGAAATCTCCTCTGCATCTCCTGCACAAGGCATCTTTCTACCAAAGTGCATGACCATACACTTCCCTATACCGCTAAAAGCCCTATCCACAACCCTTATTATGCGATTCACCAGGACCCTGGTCCCAGCATGGTTCAGGTGGAGCCTTACTTCGTTGCACTTACAACTGACAACCAACCTGTGAAATTTGAGCTGGATTTGGGGTTAGCTGTCATTCTGGTAAGCGAACTATCCTTTCAGCAGATTCCAAGATAATGACCAGTGAACTCAGTATCCTGCAGTTACACTGGAGATAGCGTGGATGTGCATGGTGTCTTTATGGAAGAATTGGTTCAGCAGGGATATTACTTGTGTAGGTGGTCAGGGAGATCGACAGACTAATTTGCTTAGCTGAAATTGGATTAAAAAGATGCCATCGGTGCTGTCCTGTATTGACCGTATTTGGGAGAGCCCTGCATTGTATTCTCTATTACCAAAGCACCAGTGGGTTTTCCCAGCTGAGGCTTTGGCCAATACCGTGGTCTGGCTGCTAAGTTCAAGTTTAAGGAGAACACCCAGCTCAAGTTTTACAAGGCCCGCGTGGTGCCGTATGTGGTGGGTGCAATTTGTAGCAAGCAGGAGGGCATGAAACAAAAATATGATACTCACATTCGTCTGTGAATGCTTGTTCACATGAATGATGTACTTGTTCATCTTGTATGCCTCTTTTATGACCCCAAGTCTCTGCTGAATGCTAAGTACATCAATACGGCAGGACTATCCCATCAGCAAAACTTATTGCGTACCATTATTGTGTTGTTGCCTGGACCTGTCGTGTACCGTTGGATGCTGCAGACATCCCACCTCTCCCAGAAGTTCCAGCAGCTCCGGCATATTGATAGTGGCTCCCTGACGCCCGCAAATTATATACAATATCCCAGAAATCAATTTTTTTGAGAGAGCGAGAGAGAGAGAGAGCACACCATGGCAAAGTGTTCCAAAAAAAAGAAAATATAAAATGTACATCAGAATACACTAAAGTGTACCCCTGCCTAATAGGGGTCAAAAACAATGACAGTGTTGCTCACTGTACTGTTTGCAACAGTGACTTTTCTATTGCCCATGGTGGGTTAAATGACTGTAAAACACATGTTGAGGTGAGTTTAATAGGTGTCATTCGTTCATTACTATAGCTAACGTTATTTAACCTAGCTCGCTAGCTGCTAAGGAGCTACTCTATTGCAGACATCTTACCTCTCCTGGAAGTTCCGAGAGTCTACCGCAAATTGATGCTGCTACCTCCCTGAAATGAGTTTTTGCTGGGTGGGATGTCTGGGTGGTGTGACATGCAAAAACAGGTGTGACCGATTGGCTTGGACATTTTTATTGTTGGAGTAACAGTGACATAGAATACTGTAAGTATGGTTCACCGGTTCATTGGCAAGACCGATGTCAGGGGAGCTGATTCGCCTCAGTTGTGGGGAGGAATAGGCCGAGGCCTCAGGGTCGCCTGTTGCAGCTGACCAGGAAGCGGACACTGAGGCAGTATCTGAGAGCCCCTGTGGGGTACTGTGGAATCTGTACATGGGTTGGGGGCTGGCCCTCCATTTGGTGCTGCCCTCCTGTGTTCGCTCAGTTGAAGAACAAGCTGTACCAGGACAACTTACTATCAATTCTTAAACACAAGAGATTTTGTAGATGTTGGAAATGCAGAACAACACATACAAAATAGTGGAGGAACTCAGCAGGTCAGGCAGCAACTATGGAACTGAATAAACAATCAATGTTTCTGGCCAGGACCTTTCTTCAGGACCACTCATGCCACTCAGGGGCTTGGGGTTTATGATTACCTTTTATTTCTTTGTGGCAATGTTTTATTCTGAAATTGTAATGATATTTGCTACTTGTGCCAGGTGCTATGTACAGTTTGCTTTATGCTATTGGTAATGTGTTTTGCATCTTGGCCTGAAGGAAAGCTGCTTCATTTAGCTATATTCATGTATGTTTAATTAAACTTGAACTTGGTGCCAGAGACAAAGTCGGCATGTGCATCTCGTAGGAAGAAAACTGTCATCTAGCATTGTCAAGTTCATGCAGCAGAACTTCAACTGACAGTATGTACATGATGCACCATCAATAACTCTCGGAGATGTGAGGCGAGATATAGGCTTTTATTGGCTGGAAGAAAGAACAAGCAGCAAGTGATCACCACACAACATCCTGGAGACTGAGGCCGGGGCTGTGCCTCCAATCGCCTTTATACCGGGTGTGGTGAACTAGATATACCTGTCTGACTGCTCCTGTGGCTCGTCCCAAGACCCTGCTGACTGCCCCTGTGGCTCCTCCCACAGACCCCTGTATAAAGGCGACTGTGGCCTGCTGCTCTCCCTCATTTTCCCCAGGATGTAGTGTTGTTCTTCAGTCAATAAAAGCCGATATCTCACTTCCTAAGTCTCGGCGTGAGTTATTGATGGTGCATCACCGGGGTCCCTGGGAGGAGCCATGGTCTGTGGGAGGAGCCACAGGAGCAGTCAGTAGGGGGGGGCATGTCCAGACAGGTATATGTAGTTCACCACAGTACACAGTGAAGAGGTGGGCATCCCAGGCAAGCTATCAGAGGTATTCTCTGATGATGAAGCCAGTGTCCCTGCGGATGAACCAATGGACGCTTCATCAACAGAAGAGGAGATTAACAGCCCACTGCACTCAACATCAGCTAACCAGGAAGACGGAGACAGAGAAGCTGTCCCCCCCCCCCCCCCCACCTTGAACCCTGTAGCGGGCCACAGTGGTGCACCAGCCAGGTTACTGTTAGCAAGCGGGATAGACATTTCAATATTTTTCTTAGTTTACTTCACTTATTCACCTCCTCTGCAGTTCCCATCCTTGGTATGGAGGGTGAGGGGTGTACTGTATCAGATCGATTGTAAAAATGGGGCGTGCGTGCACGCAGCCGATTGATCACGCGGTGAATCGACTGGGCTTCCTATGGAGGATGGGGGCGGAACACTCTCTTTTGGGAAATGGCTTTCTAATGTGCTTGAGTTTTTGTCACGGTGGGCCCGGATCGTAGCTTCCACACTGTAAGTTGCCCAGTGAGTTCTGTTACTAACATGACTTAGTAAAAATGTTTAATCATACCATTTTGTTGTCATTCTTGTCCTGCTCGTACATAATACTTTCCTCTTCGGACGTTTCTTTTGCAACACCGTTTAACCTAAAATATTGAGCATAATGTCCTGGTCAGCCTTCAGCCACACTTTCAGTATAACAATTAGTTCAATAACATAGTTAACTGTGCTGTCAACTCACCCACCTTGATGCAAATTCTACATGCATTGAAATAAACATTACTAAACTTTGACGTTTTAGAGTTAGTTAAATTTAGATTTGCTCTATTGAGCATATTAACATTTACATCTAACGTGGGCTATCGCACAATGGCTGTCTGATTAAAGTGTCGAGAAAGACTGAGGCATCCAGGCGAATGCGGAAGATGAGCGAGCGTTTCATTGCTGACTGCCAGCCTTCTGAACGCTGCTGGAGAAGCAGTCTGTGAGCAGACTATTACTGTGTGGCTCGCTGTGGCAGGTCGGATCCTATCTTGGTCCTGCATTCATGGATTGGCCCATTGTGTTTATGGACTGTGGACTTTTTCAGGCTTATGGGTTTTATATTCTGTGCTTTTCTTTAATCACTCGTTCCTTTTCCGCTTTGTTGTGTGTGGGGGAGGGTGTTTGGCAGTTGATGTCCTGTTAGTTATTTGTGCGGGGGAGGGGATTTTTGGGGGTCAATGTTCCTGTTCCGTTTTGTGCAGGGGGTGGGGGTTTGGGGGGGGGGTTAATTATTGAGATGCTGTTCTTTTTTGTAAGGGGGAGGGTTGGTTTGATGTTTCTCTCTGAATGAATTTCATGTTCTTTCTTTGTTTCATGGCTACCTGGAGAAAAGCAAATTTCAGAGTTGTATATCATATAACTTATCATGCTTTGATAGTAAATTAACCTTTGAACCTTCGTTTCCCCCTCACTATCTACCAACTTTCAGTCCCTCCTGATTTATTAAATTTTCTGTTTGTGGATAACTCCCTCCTCCTAGCCAGTTGAAAGCCCTATCTACGTAAGGCAGCAAGACACTGCTCCCAGCAGAATTCAGGTGGAGCCCATCGCAAAGGAACAGCTCTCTTCTTCCCCAGTACTTGTGCTAGTGTCCCCACACTTTGCCCAAACCAAGGTTTGAGTAACTTCACAGACTCAATGTTAAATGTAGCCTAAATGATCTTAAAATTGATCTTTGATTGCAAATGCTGATCATTGCAGCTGTAACACCTAGACCAGGGGTTCCCGACCTTTTTTTATGCCATAGACTCCTACCATTAACCAAGAGGTCCATTGTCCCCACGTTGGGAACCCCTGGCCAAGAGGAATATTTCTAGGAAGGTATTAATAAGGCGTGGAAACAAGTACATAATAGTTGGACGGTGATGGGGGAGTGATCTTCATGTCTTGTGCATAATTCCCCATTGCCATAAAAAGGATGGTACATTCTGTTTCAAAATGAGAACAGTGTTGACATTGATCTATTTGAATAGAGTTCATTAGGGTTCCATCTTGAGTTCTCAGTGCTGTTCAGAAACCTCCATTCAGAGGAAGTGAAAACAGTTGGCAGCAGACAGTAGATTCATTAGCGGATGCCTCAGATGAGAAGTTATAGTTGTAACAAAGAGCTCAATATCTTGGAGCTCTTTTCATTGGAGTAGAAAGCCTAAACATGATTTAGGATGATTATAAAATTATAATAGACTGGGAGGGAGTTAATAGTGCATAATTGACAGGAAGCCATTAATTAAAATTTATTACCCAAGTAAAAGAAGCAGATCACATCCAAAGGACACTTTACTGCAGAGAATTGCTGTAACATTGGGATCAGATCTCGTACAAGGACAGCCATGGAACAGGCTGTTAGTCTTGGAGCATCGATTTCTGGACAGAATTAGCCTGGACTTCACAAGTCTTCTTAATAATGCTTGTTAATGTTGCTGTTGTCTGCGATATTTGGTGAATACATCAAAACATAAAGTTCAAAGTAAATTTATTATCAAAGTGCATATGTGTCATCATATACAACTGTGAGATTCATTTTCTAGTGGGCATTCTCAATAAGTCCATAATAAAATAATAACGATAATATAATCAATGAAAGATGACACCAATCCGGGCATTCAACCAGTGTGCAAAAGACAACAAACTGTGCAAGTATTAAAAAGGAAGGGAATACTAATAATAAATAAATAAGGAATAGGCATTAAGGACATGAGATGAAAAGCCCTTGAAAATTAGTCCATAGGTTATAGGAGCATTTCTATGATGGGGAAAATGAAGTTGGGTGGTTATCCCCTTTGGTTCAAGAGCCTGATGGTTGAAGGCACTAACTGTTTTTGAGCCTCGTGGTGTGAGTCCTGAGGCTCCTCTACCTTCTTCCCGTTGGCAGCAGTGAGAACAGAGAATGACTTGGGTGGTGTGAGTCCCTGACAATGGATGCCGCTTTCCTGCAACAATGATTTGTTGTAGATGTGCTCAAATGTGGGGAGGACTTTACCTGTGAAGGACTGATCCAATTCCTCTATTTTTGTAGGATTTTCTGTTCAAAGGCCATCATTGTTCCTGTACCTAAGAAAATCAAGGTAGCCTGCCGGAATGATTGGTGTCCTGTCATACTCACCCCAATTATAAGAAAATACTTTGAGAGACTGGTTATAGACTACATCTGCAGCATACTACCACCCACTCTGGACCCCTTACAATTCACCTACCGATGGAACTGGTCTACCGATGATGCCATAGCCACAGATGTACACACAGTCCTCATTCACCTGGACAAGATGGATACATATGTTAGATTGCTGTTCCTGGACTACAGTTAAGCATTCAACACCATCATTCCCTCCAGACTGGACAGGAAACTCAGAGACCTCGGCCTACACCCCACCATGTGCAGCTGGATCCTAGACTTCCTATCGGATCGCTGACAGGTGGTAAGGATGGGCTCCCTCACCTCTGCCCTCTGACCCTCAACACAGGTACCCCTAGGGTTATGTTTTGAGACCTCTTCTCTATTCCCTTTACACCCATAACTGTACTGCCACACAAAGCTCCAATCTGCTGATCAAATTCACAGATGATACAACTTTAATTGGCCTTATTAGTAGTGGTGATGAGACAGCCTACAGAAGAAAGATTGACACCCTGACACAGTGGTACCAGGATAACAACCTCTCCCTGAAAGTCCAAAAAACAAAAAGGTTGATTGTGGATTACAAGAGGAACAGAAGCAGGCTTAGCCCAATCAACATCGATGGGTCTGCAGTTGAGAGGGTGAGTTGTTTCAAGTTCCTCGCTATACACGTCACTGCAGATCTCACCTGGACTGTACACACCGACTGTGTGGCAAAAAATGCACAACGGCATATCTTCCCCCTCAGGTGACTAAAGAAGTTTGGCATGGGCTCCCAAATCCTCAAGACCTTCTACACAGGCACCATTGAGAACATACTGACTGGCTGTATCACCACCTGGTATGGGAACAGCATCAACCTTGATCCCTAGACACTGCAGAGAGTGGTATAGAGAGCCCAGTGCATCTGTGGATGTGAACTTCCCTCCACTGAGGACATTTATAGTAGCAGGTGTAGAAAGAATGTCTGGAAGGTCATTAGGGTCACCAGTCACCCCAACCATAAACTGTTTCAGCTGCTTCCGTCTGGCAAATGGTACGGCAGCATTAAAGCCAGGCCCAATGGGCTAGGGGACAGCTCCTTTCTACAAGCCATTAGGCTTTTAAAATTACATGTCTGTACATTGCGATAGATTCATAACGCAAATAATTTTACTCCCTCACGTTGTGGGATGGAAGTAAGATTTAAATAAATTCTAAACCAGTTGTGGTGAACTAGATATACCTGTCTGACTGCTCCTGTGGCTCCTCCCACAGACCCCTGTATAAAGGCAACTGTGGTCTGCTGCTCTCCCTCATTTTCCCAGGATGTAGTGCTGTTTATTCTTCCAGTCAATAAAAGCCGATATCTCACTTCCTAAGTCTCAGCGTGAGTTATTGATGGTGCATCACCAGTACATTTATTTTGCTGCTTTTGAACTCATTTGGTGCCCAGTTTGGCTGGAATACCCCAGCTAGTCTTTCTAGTAGGATAAAGGATTAGAAAACAAATGAGAGTTTACTCTCCTTACTCAGTTGTACTCAAATTACTTTTTTCCTTTGTTTTCAATCATTTGTGCTTTTGGTGTTTTATTACAATATTCCTTTTTATATGTTTAGATAGATTTAACTTCTTTCATTAATTTACTTCAAATTTTAAAGACCTAACAATCTCAAATTATTGGAGATATTTTATATTGCAAGTCATTTCAAAGTGTTTAAGCCCATGAATCCTGTCTACACGCCATCCTTACAGACCTGCAGAAGAGGGATGTTTATGTGAGAATGCTGTTCATTCAGCATTCAACACCATAATTCCCTCCAGGCTTGACAAGAGGCTCAGACATCTCAGCTTTCACCCTGCCTTGTGTAGCTGGATCCTGGACTTCCTGTCAGATTGCCAGCAGGTGGTAAGAGTGGGTTCACTCACCTGTACCCCTCTGACCCTCAACACAGGTGCCTCTTAAGGCTGTGTCCTAAGCCCCCACTTTACTCTCGGTACACCCATGACTGTGTCGCCACCCACAACACCAATCTTCTAATTAAATTTGCTGACGATATTCCATGGACTGGCCTAATCTCATATAATAATGAGGTAGCCTACAGAGAAGAAGTCATCACCCTTACACAGTGGTATTAAGAAAACAACCTCTCCCTCAATGTTGCAAAAACAAAGGAGCTGGTTGTGGACTACAGGAGGAATGGAGACAGGCTAACCCCTATTGACGTCAATGGATCAGGGGTTGAGAGGGTAAACAGCTTTAAGTTCTTTGGCATACACATCACTGAGGATCTCACGTGGTCAGTACATACTGGCTGTACGGTGAAAAAGCAAAACAGCACCTCTTTCACTTCAGATGGTTGAAGAAGTTTGGTATGGGTCCCCAGATCCTAAGGTCTTTCCACAGCGGCACAATTGAGAGCATTCTGACTGGCTGCATCACTGCCTCGTATGGGAGCTGTAGGACACAATCCAGGACATGGGTGTGGACAGCCCAACACATCTGTAGTTGTGAACCTCCCACTATTCAGGACATTTACAGAGACAGGTGTGTAAGAAGGGCTGAAAGGATCATTGGGAACCCAAGTCACCCCAATCACAAACCATCCCAGCTGCTTCCATCCGGGAAACGGTACTGCAGCACAAAATCCAGGACCAACAGCCTCCGGAACAGCTTCTTCCAACAGGCCATCAGACTGATTAATTCATGCTGGTACAATTGTATTTCTATGCTATAGTGACTGTCCTGTTGTACATACTATTTATTACACATTGCTTAAATTGCACATTGTACAATTAGACGAAGATGTAATGTAAGAGATTTTTACTCCTCATGTATGTGAAGGATGTAAGTAGAAGGCTGCTATCGGTCCCAGGGGATCATGGGTTTGTGCCTCTGTTGAACTGTGTCCTCTCCACCACACAAGCCTGGGTGGGAAGATTTGAAGAACCAGCTGTTGCCCATGCAGAGGGCTCCCCCTCTCCACGTCACTGATGTAGTCCCAGGGAAGAGCAAGCACTGATACAGCTTGGCACCAGTGTTGTCGCAGAGGTTGCCAGAGTGAAGTTGTAAACGACATCAAACTGCCTGAGGGACGCTGGCTCCGGATTTCTTCCTCGGGGTTTACTCCCGAAGCCTTTCCCACGGGTGGGTATGGGCGCAAGGCAGCGGAGGTTTAGAATCAGGATGTAAGTAATAAAGTCAATTCAATTCAAATCACCAGCCCTAGGAGGTACCAAAGATAGTAAAGAAGTACCCAAGTGCTGGAAGTCCTGTTACCCTTTTCAGGCCACGTTGCTACTCTCCGCGATAATGACAGCCGAAGAGGCTCACCCTCCACATGCAGACAAAATTGGTACAGGAGGATGGGAAGGCATTACAGACCAGCAAGGCAATTTCTGTGGTGCAACCTGTCAGTACTCCAATGTACTTTCATGCCAGAATTTTATCAGCAAGACCCAAGAGTAAAGTTTAATCCCACAATCTTCAACCCTAGTATGATATAAGCCTTAATGAATGCCAATCTCCCCTCCTCCTCACGCCATGAGACAGAAAATAAAAGGTTCAAATCCCATTCTTGCAATTGAGCACCAAATCCAGACTACCGTATTTTGCACACCACTGCCTCACAGCTCCTGAGTTATGGTTTCAGTCGTGAATGTGGGTGCTCTTTGTGTGGGGTCTGCATGAAGTCTCCATGGCTGTCTGACACCTGATGGAGTGCTCCTCTGTCAGAAGTGTCTTTCTTGTCACAAAGCTCCTGCATCATCATCAGGGCCATTTTTCTCTTTTAAAGCTGTGTTATGAAAGCAATAAAAACACAAAATGCTGGCAGAACTCAGCAGGCCAGACAGCATCTATGGGAGGAGGTAGTGATGACGTTTCAGGCCGAAACCCTTCTTCAGGAGTGAAGTAGCCTGGGACGGTCAAGGGGAGATAAGAAGTGGGGGGAGGGATGAAGTAGAGAGCTGGAAAGTGATAGGCTGAAGGGAAATGGGCTGGGGGAAGGTGGAGAATTATGGGAAATAAAAGAGAAAGAAAGGTAGAGCTGGGGGGAGATACAGACCACTCCCACTCTGATATGTCTGTCCATGGTCTCCTCTACCGTCAAGATGAGGCCACACGCAGGTTGATGGAACAATACCTTATCTCCCGCCTAGGTAGCCTCCTACCTGCCGGCATGAACATTCAACTCACAGACCTCTGTTGATACCCCTGCCCCCCCCCCCCCTTACCCCATCCCTATCTATAATTTTAGTCTGGTTCTCTTTCTCTCTCTTTTCCCCCCTCACTATATCTCCCCCCAAAATCATGCACAATATTCCTCTTACCCAACATCCTGCATGGCTCGTGATCCAGCAGGAAAAATATACTGATGACAAAGGTCGGAATTTTTGGGTGATTTCCCATCCCCTGTTAGAAGTGAAGTAATCATAGGAATAAGATAGAAAATGTATTAAACTCATTACAGGAAAAACATTGCAACAATGCAATTTCTTGGTGTAGAAATGATCGAAATGGTGCTCCAGTGGAGAGTACGACAGCTATTTAACTTCTATTAGCTGCCTGAAATAGATTTACAGCAGCATTAATAACTGAAGTAATCTAACAGTCATGGCTAATTAGCAATTAATTATCATTACCATTTAATGGTAGTTTAAGAAATAGTCTTTTGTGCTGTCAAGAGTTGAATTAAAAGAAGTGTCTCAGACATAATCATTCCACAATCAAGATAGTTAATAGTGAAACAACTAAGGCACAATTAACAATATAATCAGTAGGAAATTCTCATCAAACTTTTGTAATTGACAGGCAGGTTTACTTGGCATAAATTTAGTATGTTGCTGCTATTGGGTGGTAATGCCCTTATGGTGAGAGTTGTAGGAACAGATATCTAGACAGAATTTGAAAAGGTGAAGGAACATTAGGATTGTCACAATAGTGGACTTTAACATTCTCAGTATTGATTGGAACTTTCTAAATACAAAAGGCTTAGATGGGGAAGGATTTCTTGAGTGCCTTTGGGGGGGGGGCGTGCATTGAAAAAGCATGTGGAGTGTCCAACTGGAGGAGGGAAGATACTGAAACTGGTTTTAAAAAATGAACTGATAGCATGGGAGCATTTTGGAAATAGTGACCAAAATTCATTGTTTTAAGATGGTTATGAGTAAGGATAAAGATAGATCTTTTGGGAAGGTACTAAATTGGGGGAGAACAAATTCTAACAGGATGATACAGGAGCTAATTGAAGAGCTGCTGTCAGACAATCCCATGTCTGACATGTGGGAGTTGTTTGAAGACCAGCTGATCAGAGTTCAGGAGCAGTATGACCTGGTGGGGGTTAAGGACAAGGAAGGGATAAGCAGAGATGACAGAATATAATATTGATAGTAAGACTCTTGGCAGTGTGGAGGATCAGAGGGATCTTGGGTCCCGAGTCCATAGGACACTCAAAGCTGCTGCACAGGTTGATTCTGTGGTTAAGAAAGCACACGGTGCACTGGCCTTCATCAATCGTGAGATTGTGTTTAGGAGCCGCGAGGTAATGTCGCAGCTATATAGGACCCTGGTCAGATCCCACTTGGAGTACTGTGCTCTGTTTTGTTCACCTCACTATAGGTAGGATGTGGAAACCATAGAAAGGGTGCAGAGGAGATTACAAGGATGTTGCCTGGATTGGGGAGCATGCCTTATGAGAATAGGTTGAGTGAACTTGGCCTTTTCTCCTTGGAGCAACAGAGGATGAGAGGTAACCTGATAGAGGTGTATAAGGTGATGAGAGGCATTGATCATGTGGATAGAGACTTTTTTCCAGGGCTGAAATGGCTAGCACAAGAGGGTACAGTTTTAAGTGCTTAGAAGCAGGTACAGAGGAGATGTCAGGGATAAGTTTTTTACACAGAGAGTGGTGAGTGCATGGAATGGGCTACCGGTGACAGTGGTGCAGGTGGATACAATAGGGTCTTTTAAGTGACTCCTGGATGGATATACGGAGCTCAGAAAAATAGAGGGCTATGGGTAACCCTAGGTAATTTCTAAGGTAAGGACATGTTCGGCACAGCTTTGTGGGCTGAAGGGCCTGTATTATGCTGTAGGTTTTCTATGTTTCTAAGTTTAGTCTGAAATCAAAAAGGAAGTTTAATTCTGACTGCGCCCTTATGGAATATGAAGATATTAAGAAAGTGCTCAAGCAAGCATTTAGGAAGGCCAAATGAGCACATGAAATGTCCTTGATGAGCAAGATCAAGGAGAACCCCAAGATATTATGTATTTGTTTTCAGAAAAAGAGAATAGCTAAGGAGAGGGTAAGTACACTCTATTTACACAGGAGAAGGATTTGTGAAAGATAATGAAAGCAGTGTGGGACATACTCATGTGCTGGGATATTTTGAGATTAAGAAAGAGGTAATGCTGGTTCTTCTAAAAGGCATTAAAGTAGATAAGTCCCCAGGACCTGATGACATATATCCTAGTATATTGAAAGAGGCTAGTAAGGAGAATGCTGGGATATCAACAGAAGTCTGTGTGTCCTCACTAACAAATGGTGAGGTCCTAGAAGAATGGGGAGTTACAACTGTTTTGCCTTGTTCTAGAAGGAAAATAGACATAATCCAGGAAATTAAAGGCCAGTGACCCTCAGGTCAGTGTTAAGGAAGCTATTGAAGACAATGCTGAGATATAGAATTCATGGACATTTGGGGAAGTATGGCCTGCTTAGGGACAGTCAGCATGGCTTTGTGAAGGGTAGGCCATGCCTTACTATCTTGGTTGAGTTGTTTTGAGGAGGTGACAAAGGAGCTTGATATGGGTAAGGCAATAGACTTTAACTACATAGATTTCAGTAAGGCATCTGATAATGTCCCTCACTGCGCATTGATTGAGAATATAAAACTGTGTGGAATTCAGGATGAATTAGAATTTTTGGATTCAACTGGCCTTTAAAAGACAGGGAGTAGGAATGGAAGACTGTTTTTCTGGCTGGAAGTCTGTAAGGGTCAATGCTGGATCCTCTGTTGTTTCTGATATACAATGACTTTGAAGAAAATGTAGGTGAGTGGATTAAGAAGTTTGCAGATGACACCAAGTTTCACAGAGTTGTGGGCTATGTATAAAGCTATCAATGAAAAAAAAGTGGGATATTGGTCAGTTACAGATATGGGCAGAGAAGTAGCAGATGGAGTTTAATTTGGACAAATATGAGGAGTTGCCCTTTGGGGAGTCAAATAAAAGGTCAAGTATCCAGCTAACGGTAGACTCCTTAATCACTTTGAGGTACAGAGGGATCTTAGGGACCAGGTCCACAGTATACTGAAGTTGCCTACAGGCATGGATAAACTGATAGAGAAGGTGCATGTCATGCTTGTCTTGATTGGTAAGGGTATGGAGCATAAGTGTAAGGAAGTCATACAGCAGCCACCAAAACTTTAATCAGACTACACTTGGACTATTGCGTGCAGAGCAATAAAGGAGGAAATGAAACTGGTCTTTTTATACTGTTTTTTTTCTCTTAGTTCTAATGTAGTGTCTCAACCTGAAACACTAACTATATCTTTGCCTCCACAGATGTTGCTCAGCTCTCTGAGTATCTCCAGTAGTTTGTTTCTATTTAATTGAAGATATTGTGTTAGGTTGGTCACTGAAGCAGAGGGTTCTATTAAACAATCATTTTGTAACAGGGGCTGATTTGTCTTTTGGATGTTTGATGTAAGTTTGATTTTATTTCATATATCAACAAAAAGATCAGCATTGACCTGACTTTGGCCTCTGAGTGGCCCTATATGTGTTGTTAGTTTACATACTACATGTGGAAGACTGAAGTTAGAATGACCTTGGCTCTGGCTTGGAGGCAAGCCAGTTGATCACATTTGCACTCGACCTGTAGATTAGCTCCACTTCAATGGGGAAATTAAGAAACAAAACTGAAGTGAAAAAGATTGAAAATATAGATGAAACCAAGGCAATCTTATTTGATCCTTGCCCTCGAGGAGATTGGTTCTTTTGGACTCTTTGGATAAAAACGCTGTGTCTTTGTGTACCAGGGAAAAAGGGAGATGTTAATATAGTATCAGTCAAACTTGAGAATGGTTCCCCAACATCCCTTCTAATTGGTTCTCCTGTGAAAGCAAAAGAGGCCATGAACAATGACTGATGTTGCTGCTCACAACTGCTTAGAGAAGTAGCTATTCTACAAATGGGAGAAGAGGATTGAGGAGGACACTGGCAGTGACTTTCCCTGAGGAGGACAGTTGGGGAGATCCCTCAGTAGTTACTGCAATTAGATTTTCCACACTCCTGAGAGAGAGTCATGATTAAACATCTCTGAGAATCCTTGGAATGGCCCTTTTTTCCTAGATGACAGAAAAGAGGCTACCAGCTCTTCTCTATCATGCCTTAAAACTCACTGTACCAGCTGTTCTAGGGACTTAATTTTTTAGATGGTATCTGCAATCTTTTCAACGTCTCATCGGACTGGGGATGCAACATGACTGGAGATGATGTTATAGCAGGGGTGCAGGGAGGGTAGAGTCAAGAGCATGTGATCCAAGGAGTCTTCACAGTGTTCCTTCCAGTGGTTACTATCTTCTTTTGTACCCATGGTAATCTCTGCTGCATTATTTACCTTCAGTGGGGTAGATTCTTAAATGTTTGGGCTGTAGATGATCTCAAAGACCTAAAGCATACTGATGAATTCACGCCTGTCATGCTTATCAACACAGCACCAGATCTTCAGTGGACTTTCAACCTATCTGATTTGGACCTCAGTCTTCAGTTACCCTGTAAATGTACCTTAAGGTGTGGTGGTGGTGCTAATCCAAGCCTGGCTTACTTTACTGTATGTTGAATTAGTTCCTACACCCCTTCGACATTGCTCTTGTGCCTCCACCTTAAATCAGTGGTGCTTCCTACTAGAGAAGGCAAGATGCTCTTAACTATGCTAACTATGCTAACTATGATGGACACAGGGCAATGTGGGCACACTATGGCTCCTATAGTTTGGGAGTCAACAGGTTGTCTCTGACAACTGGCAGACAAGATCATTCTTTATGAGTTCTGATGGTTCTCAGTGTTGACAAAGGTAAAACCAGGGCAAATCTAATATGGTTTTAGAAGGGATGAGAAATGCCTACTTTAAAGTTTATCAAAGACCTTCAGTTTAAAAGGTTGCAAGTTTGTTCCACAAAATGTCATGAGGAGGACAGTAAATGGAAGACTGGAAGTCATTAAGGATTAAAATGTGAGAAATCTCACACCCAGACTTGTACCCTGCTAACTTTAGGCTACCTCCACACTACACCGGATAAATCTATAACCAAAGCTTTTTCTCTTTGTTTTTACCCTCCGTCCACACTAAAATGGCGTTTTCGTCCCCCGAAACTGGAGCATTTCGGAAAGGCTCTCCAAAGTGTGTAATTTTGAAAACACCGCTCAGGCAGATCAGTGTGGACGGGGTAACCGGAGAAATCTGAAAACGCTGTCAGATGGCAGCACGCCATTTCATTGTTTTCTTGAACGCAACCTAACAATTTCAGAACAGATGGCAACGAGACTGAAGCCGGAAGAGTTAGAAATGTACTCACCAAATACTTTGACCCATAACTTACTGAATAAATAAGTATACTCATTTTGCCCTGTTTTCTATCCTTGCTTGTATGAAATTGGTTTACCTATTTATGCAAGTACTTCTCTGACAATAGATGTGTAACAGTCTAATGTAACGTTGCATGGAAATACAAGATAATACTGATGCAGACATGTTTTACACATTTAACAAGGTGTTTTATTAATGCAACCGAGTTAGTCAGTTTTTCAATGTTCATCGTCAGCCGGGTCAATCTGTCCGTGAACTCCCTGTCGGTTGCCTCCGTATGCTCCAGTATTTGTTTTCTTTTACTTTTAAGTCCTCCTGCGCGAGAGCCAACAGCTGCCCGTTGTTTAAGTTTTTCTAGTCTGTAACTACACAAATGCGCACTTTCACGGCGAGATTCGACACCAAACATATTGCTTGTTTTCGGTAGATGTGTCCTGCGCATGCACAGTAGGAGGAGATTTGCTGAAAGCTCCGTTTCAATGTGGATGGAGATATTTTTAAAAATGCATAGTGTGGACGCCTATCGTTTTTACGCGAAACCGGTGTTTTCAAAATTATCCAGTCTAGTGTGGATGTAGCCTTAATGACACTCAGTGAAAAGAGTGATCAATCTGTAGGGCAGGAGTCATGCTGGTTATCTGTAAATTTTAATGATAGTATTTAAAGTTGAAATTCAAGTTTATTGTAATTCAACCGTACACACGTATACAGCTGAATGAAAGAATGTTCCTCTGAAACCAAGGTGCAAAACACAGTCCATATATCACATTTGCCTCAGATGTTTGCTTACTATGCTGGAGATCCTGCTTTTCATATTTCTTCCAAACTACCTATATTCTATCTTCAGGACCTCCTTTTTTCTACCATTGGAATCAATATGCACCATGACATTAAAATATTCACCATCTCCCATTAGAATGCCGTGGACCCAATCAGAGACATTTCTGACCCTGGCACCTGGCAAGCGCTGTACCATCCAGGTGTCTCTTTCATGTCCACAATATCTGTTTTCTGCTTCTCTGAATATTGAATTCCCTATGGCTGCAGCACTCCTCTTCTCCCCACGCCCCTTCTGGGCTACAAAGCCAGACTGAGTGCCAGAAACCCAGTTGCTGCTACGTCCCCTGGTAGGTCACTCCCTCTTCCCCCAATCGTATCCAAAGCAGTACTTACTATTGAGAGGAATGGCCACAGGGATACTCAGCACTGTTGCCTATTCTCTTTCCTTCTCTTGACAGTCACCCAAGCAACTGCCTTCTGCATCTCAGGGGTAACTATCTCCCTGTACCTCCTATGTATTTCCTCCTCATTCTCCTATATAAGCCAAAGGTAATCCAGCTGTAGCTCTAGTTGCCTAACAAGGAGTTGCAGCTTGATACACTTTCTGCAACTGTAGTTATCAGGGAGGACTGGAGGTCCTCCAAGTTTCCCACCTCTCATACAAAGAACATAACACCATTTCTGGACCCATTCTCAGTGCAGTAGCTCTGTAGTAACAGAAAAAAAAGATCAAATTACTAGAAACTTTCTTACTTACTTACTTAGAACCTTTGCCTGTGTTGAGCCAAAGCCAGATCATTCTTAACAATGTCCCACTCCAACAATAGCTGCTCCATTTTAAAAGAGATATTCAATTATCCAAGTTCTTCTGAGCGTAGTTTGTTGGTATCCATGTTTATTGTTCCTGCAGAAATATGTTTACATCATTAAATCATTCCTGTCCAAGGTATCCTCGTGACATTAGGTTTCCTAACAGCCTATCCCCTCATGGATTACCATCATGGTACTTCCATTGTCAACACATCACTTCTCTCTAAGGGTATTTCTCCTCAGGCCCTTGCTTTAACTCCATGCACTCATGTGGTGATCTATCCTATCCATCAAACTGGCTACCAAACAATCCCTTATTATCTATACGTGTTTATCCGCAAGTATCAAAGCTACTTCCCATTTCACTGCCCGAAGTTTTCCTGCCTCTGGGAGAGTGACTGTGCTGTGAGGTGTGTGCATAGCCTTACCTGATCTCAATTTAAACTGGGATTAGGTCTGTGGTCAGCACACCATTGGAACTTGCCTCCCTTCTATGGACTCTTTCTACACTTCTTGCTGTGTCTGTATGGCATTCAGTATAATCAATGACCCCACCCGTTCTGGGAATTCTTTCTTCATAATCATTTCATCAGGTAGAAAATACAAGACACAAAGTGCACTGCAGATGCTGCGGTCAAATCAAGACATACAAAAAAGCTGGATGAACTCAGCAGGTCAGGCAGCATTCGTACAAAATCCTGAATCTGCCACCCGGGTCAAGGGCAGATTCTGCCTCACCTTTATCAGACTAGTGAACAGTTTCCTAGAATGAAAGCTTAACCTCACAGCCTATCTTGTTATGCCATTACACCTTATTGCTAAGCTGCCCAACACATTCTCTGTAACTGTAACACTTTATTCTGCATTCTGTTATTGTTTTCCCTTGTACTACCTCAGTGCAATGATGTGGTGAAATGATGTGTGTAGATGGTGCCCCAAACAAAGATTTTCACTGAACCTTGGTACATGTGACAATAATAAACCAACTTACCAATTTATGTTCCCCAATTCAAACTTCTATTGTGTATTTCTTCGTTCATCAATGTGAGGCATCTTGCATCAATTTCTATATCAAGTCCAAAATTAATACTCAATAAAAATCAGTTGTCTACAATGTCCCAGGCTCTGTAGCAGTGAGTTGAGGTGGTCCAAGGTTTACTTCATCTTGAACACTTGCAGCTGATAGAGAAGACTCTTCCTCTTCACCCTTTATCTTTTTCAGTTCAGCCCAGTCTGCTATCTGACCACTTTGAGGTTCAGTATGACGCAGATTCAACAGACTGACAAGTAAGTGAAGGATGCAGATTATCTTAATAAATTCAAACTGAAGAGAGAAGAATAGCAATCTGAGCATTTTTAGAATAATAATTAATATAATCTGTTCATTACAGCTGATGTTGGCTCTTCAATATTTCAAGCTGCCAAATGCTCACTTCTGAAATGTCCTGCCATGTTAATTTTTACAAAATTACTCAATAATGAAGAATCAAGGACACATTCCCTGGCTATTACAGGAGATAAAAACACATTAACAGTTTAATTCTTTCCCAGTGATGTACATATTCTGCTCCCTACTGCGTGATTTTTAGCCGAAAATGCTTCAGGCCAATTTAATTCCCTTTTGATTGGAGAAAAGGAGAATTGGAAAAGGTTTTGCAAAGCACCAATGAATGATGAAAACTAGGAACATCTCTGTATATCTCCACTGAATTTAAAAGCTCTTACCATGGAGGTCAGCACAAAAGAAGGATCCAGTTGATGAGCTGTCTTCAGTGACGAGGAATTTCATTGAAAAAATGGAGAGTGGGTTTAAGAGATGTTTAAACAAAACCTTCAGTTTGTGAGTTCTATGTTTAGTCAGCCAGTAGAATTGCTGCTTCACAGCACAGGTGAGCTGAGTTTGTTTCTGACCTCTGTCTGTGTGATGTTTGGACATTCTTTCACTGACTTTGTGGGCTTCTCAAAATGCTTGGGTTTCCTCCCACATCAGTAGGTTATTTGACACATAGTGTAGGTAAGTGGCAAAATGATCAAGGGAGGAGTTTGTAGCCATGCTTGAGAAAGGAAAATTTGCTGGAGTATAAGGGGTATTGGGATAGTTCTGGGGGTGGCATCCTTCTGTGGTATATACGTAAGTGAGAAAGTGAAGCAGAATCTGAGTCTATGTAAGTGTCTAGTCTGCAGTAACAAAGATCAGAGGAATTGAACAAGCAGTAAGATGGTGGCAGTTACAGTGAATGATGTGCTGGATACAGAAGCTCAAGGGGTGGAGGTGAGGACAAGGGCAACCCTACCCTGGTGTAATGGGATGTGGAAGGAGTAAGGACAGATGTGCAGGAAATGGAGGACATGCAGATGATGGCAGCATCAATGCTGGTGAAAGGGAAAACCTGTTTTTTGATGGAAGAGGACATCTCAGATTTTCTAGAATGGAAAGCTTCATCTTGAGAACAGATGTGGAGGAGGTGGAGGAACTGAGAGAAGGGAATAGCACATGATGTTGGTTTAGGATACTGTATGGTGGAAATGGGTTATGCTTTATGAATTAATTGTCTATAATCAGTGAGATAAAAAGTAAAATTTAAATGCAAAATATATTACAGCAATGTCCACAAAAACTTCAACCAACATACCAATAAAATAATTTTAAAATTATACCCATCAGTACAAATATAAATGTAACCATCTATATATTTGTTTATCTATATGCTCAGCAGGTACAACAAATTTGCTGCATCATTGTTGGTACTGACTGTTCTGTATTAAGCATCCCCAGAATACCCAATACTAAAAGGACTGTAAATTTGTGTCGTTTTCCAGTGTCTGATGCTGCTGGGTTAAATTTCCCTTTCAAGGATGTCACTACATCCTCTGTATTTGGTAGCTCTGGCCACATTTGTCAATGAGCCTCTTTTTGTGAAAAGTTTCTTAACATTGTCTTTGCAACTCTTCCTTGCTCTTCCTCAGTTTAAAGGCACTGTCAGCATGTATCTTTGAAAACCAATAATGCTGTTTGCATTACGGTTTTGATTTAATGTTATAACTAGACTATGAAAGATATTTTGTTCATATTACTACAATAAATAAATAGTGACATAAAGGACTATTATAGATACTGTGATTGGATTTGGGGTGCTGCGTTTTGAAGGAGTCGCAGGATTAGTATAAAAGGGGTTCTTGTAAAGCAGACAACAGGTGTATCAGGTACTTTGGGTATCTCAAGAGGTATGTGTGAATTTGGCTGTTTCTTCAATAAATGGAAAATGTCAAACCATTCTTGAAGGAGAATAATGTACTCATTTTCCAGTGGAGGGCACAGAGCTATACACAAGCCAGCAGTGTTGTTGTTGCTAATAGGAGCTAGAGGATAGAACTACACAGCACAGGAATAAGCTCTTTGGACCATGATGTCTGCACTGAACGTGATACCAACTTAAACTAAGCCTCTTTTGCCTGCATCTGTCCTAAATCCCCCCCCCCACTCGCCCCACCCCCATTCTCTGCATGTTCTTGTATGTCTTTGTCACTACTTTCATATCTGCTTCCACAGCACCCCCGGCAGCATCCACCACTATCTGTGTAAAAAAATATGCCCACACATCTCCTTTCAACTTCCCTCCTCTCATCTTATGTGCATGTTCTCTAGTAATTGACATTTTTATTCAACTACTGGAGGATCTGTTCAATCAGTAAAAGTTCTGACTGTCTATTCTATCTGTCTGTGCCCCTCATAATCTTAGAAACCTCAATCAGGTTTCCCTTTAGCTCCAATGCTTCAGAGCAAACAACCCAAGTTTGTCCATCTTCCTATGTCTCATTAAAGACATAAGAAATTCTGACTGGTCTCCCTGGGCCAACAACTACAGAGGACACAGCGACATATTTGATGGGAAAATTTAATCCAGCAACATCAGATACTGCCAAAACAGAGCAAATTTCTGCAGATGTACAAAGGATAGCATCCTTACTGGTTCAAGTCAAGTCAAGTCACTTTTTATTGTCATTTCGACCATAGCTGCTGGTACAGTACACAGTAAAAATTAGGCAACATTTTTCAGGACCATGGTGTTACATGACACAGTACAAAAACTAGACTGAAAGACATAAAAAAAAAGAACACAGAGAAAGCTACACTAGACTACAGACCTACACAGGACTGCATAAAGTGCACAAAAACAGTGCAGGAATTACAATAAATAATAAACAGGACAATAGGGCAAGGTGTCAGTCCAGGCTTCGGGTATTGAGGAGTCTGATAGCTTGGGGGAAGAAACTGTTACATAGTCTGGTCTATAGTGAGAGCCCGAATGCTGCGGAGACTTTTCCCAGATGGCAGGAGGGAGAAGAGATTGTATGAGGGGTGCATGGTCCTTCATAATGCTGTTTCCTTTGCGGATGCAGCGTGTAGTGTAAATGTTGTATCACAAAAAGGTTGTGTCACTGTCTTGTATGTTATAATGTTCATGAGTTCATGGACTTCCATCAATCTGATGGCAGAGGAGATGAAGCTATTGTGGACCTTCATGTTCCTTTACTTCCTCGCTGATGCCAGTAATAAAGAGAGGGAATGTCACAGATAGTGACAATACTTAATGATGCCGCCTTCTCGAGCCACCACCTTTTGGAGATGTCTTCAACAGTGGAGAGGTTTGTACCCATAATTGAACTGACAGAGTCTACAATCTTCTACAGCCTCTTATGATCCTGTGCATTGATGCCTCCATACAAGACAGTGATGCAACCAGTGGGAATGTTCTCCAAGGTGCAGTACATCTGTAGAAATTTGCTGGAGCCTGTAGCGATACATTAAATCTTCGCAAGCTCCAAATGAATTATAGTCACTTTGTCACAATTGCATCAATATGTTGGCCCAGGATGGATCCTCTGAGATGTTGATGCCCAGGAACTTGAACATGTTACCCTTTCCACCGCTGACCCTCGATGAGGATTCGAGCATGTTTTCCCACTTCCTTTTCCTGAAGTCTACAATCAATTGTTGAGTTCAAGATTGTTATTGCAACATCACTCGATCAGCCAATCAGTTTTGCTCCTGTACACCTCCTTGTCACCATCTGAGATTCTGCCAACAGCAATGGTGTCATCAGCAAATATATTGATGGTGTTTGAACTTTCCTCTCCGGATTTATCGTTGCTTTCCTTTGTGTTACAGCCAGTCCTGCTGTAGGTCTGGCTACACTACTGATTGCAGCTCAATGGTCGCATTCTGAAATTCTGCAGCAGCACCTAGATATTGAGTTGTTTTTGTTCAGTTGCAAACAGTAGTTGTGACATTTTCTATTTAATGCTGAATTATGATTGGTTTGGATTGGAATAGGCTACTTGGATGATAATTGGTAATTGTTTGACTACAGCCATCTGTTTCAAGGTATAATGAAAAACTTGTTTTCCATGCCATGCATCATCATATCAGTGCACACAGGTGGTACAAAGGTAGCACAATAAGAGAATGCGGAATATAATGTTATAATGAAAGTGCAGTGCAGGTAGACAATAAGGTGTATGGCATTGACAAGGAAGACTGAAAGGTGAAGTGTAAAAGAGGTTTGATTAAGTCTTATAAAAGCAGGATAGAAGCTGTCCTTCAGACAATGGATTCAGATTTTTGTATCTTCTGCTGGATGGGAAGAGAGAATGCCCTGGTGGGAGGAGACTTTGATTATGTTGACTGCTTTAGTGAGGCAGCAAGATGTGTAGAGAAGACACAAAGTACACTGCAGATGCTGTGGTCAAATCAAGACGTACAAAAAAGCTGGATGAACTCAGCAGGTCGGGCAGTATCCGTTAAAAGAAGCAGTCAACGTTTCAGGTCGAGACCCTTCGTCAGGACTAAAGAAGGAGGAGGCGGGGGCCCTATAAAGAAGGTGGGGGAGGGTGGAAAACCAATCAGAGGAAAGATCTAGGAGGGGAAACAGGGAGTGGATAGGCAGGAGAGGTGAAGAAGGAATCTAAGAGGAAAGCACTATGGGTAGTAGAAGAAGAATCTCCCAGTTGCCACTCACTTCAACTCTCCCTCTCATTCCCATTCGGATATGTCCATACATGCCCTCCTCTACTGCCATGATGAGGCCAAACTTCGGTTGGAGGAACAACATCTCATATACTATCTGGGTAGTCTCCAGCCCCTTGGTATGACCAGTGAATTCTCCAACTTCCGGTAATTCTCTCCCTCTCCCTTCCCCCATCCCACCTTCACTCTGTCTCCTCTTCCAGCTGCCTATCACCTCTCATGACTCTGCCTTCTTCTACTACCCATAGTGCTTTCCCCTTAGATTCCTTCTTCACCTCTCCTGCCTATCCCCTCCATGTTTCACCTGCCCCACCCCTTGATCTTTCCTCTGATTGGTTTTCCACCCTCTCCCACCTTCTTTATAGGGCCCCTGCCGCCTCCTTCTTTAGTCCTGACGAAGGGTCTCGACCTGAAACGTTGACTGCTTCTTTCAACGGATGCTGCCCGACCTGCTGAGTTCATCCAGCTTTTTTGTACGTCTTGATGAGTAGAGAAGAGTTCTTGGATGGGAGGCTAGTTTTCGTGATGTGCTATAATTGACCGCAGCTCCTTGCTGTACTGGGTAGAGAAATTACCATATCAAGCAGTGATGCATTCAGACAGCTTGCTTTTTATAATGTGGATAGATAAGATAAATGAAAAGTCATTTTTAAATAGTGACAGACTGACAGGTATTGGTGAGACTAGCATGTGTTTTTATGTGAAGCTCAAAAGGTTAATATGCTGGTATAACAAGTAAGAAGAAGACATCCCATCAGCAGTTGTCCTTGTGAAGGTGATGGTCCCTTTTGAATTCAGGAACAGCAGTCCTTAAGTATGGGTATAACCACAGTACTATTTCAGGAAGGAGTTCTAGGATTATGAGCCAGCAGTGGTGAAGGAATAATGATATATTTCCAAGCCAGGATGCTGTGTGGTTTGGAAGACAAATCCCAGGTGGTGGTGTTCTCATGCTCTTGAATGCCTTGTCTTTCTTGATGGTAGAGACATTGTGGGCTTGAAAGATATTGCCTGAGGAGTCCTGGTGAATTATCACAGTGCATCCTGTAAATGGTGGAAACAGCTGCTCCTGTTGATTGGTGTAGACGTAAGTGAATAGTTGCTGATGGTATGACTATCAAGAGGGGTTCTATGTCCTGTAAAAAGTCAACTTTCTTGACTGCTATTGAAGCTGCCTTCATCCAGGCAAGTGGAGAATGTTCCTGTTTAGGTTCTGTAAGAATGCAGGAAACAACATCAGTACAGTTATGAGTGTATTGGAAATAGAGTTGATGCAGGACCCTGAGTATTATTGAATCAATTATCCTACCACGTATCTCACCAAACTGCTGACACAGCTTGGGTTCATGCAGTGCTTATAACCACACTTCTGATATTAATTAAGTGTGTTGAATTAAGGAGAAATTGTTAATGTGAGGATGTCATGTCAGGACGATCACATTCCTGACTTTGCCTTGTAGATGGTGAATAGGCTTGAGGGAGTTGGGAGGTGACTTGCTTGTCAGGGTCTTCCCAGACCCTGACCTCCTCTACAAAATGAATAATACCCAAGTAGAAAACAATAACAATTCTAAAATTGTTACCATGATAATGACATTCACATTCTGTGTGCATAAGTTAACTCCCTTCAGTCCATCTCCATGATGCTAGTTTCCTTAATTATAGGTTTCAGTGTGGTCAGAATCCTTAAGTAACTAGTATAAAGCAGGCTCTGAATGTCTCCACATAAACATGAGAAATGACAGGAGATGTTATTCCTCAGTGTCAGGTTGGCCTGTTATGACTACTAATTGTCGAGGCAACATTAACTATATTAATTTATGAGGCCTGATAAAGGGTTTTAAGCTTAAATGTTTACCTTTCATTTCCTGCTGTAGATGCTGCCGGCCCTAATACTTTGTGTGCTCTTTGCCCCAGGTATCCAGCATATGCAGTCTCTTGTGGGTCTCTTAGGTTATCTACTTCCCCTTAATGCTCTTTCTCACCCCCGTCAGAACTTCCAGCCTCCCTTCACTAAAAGCCAGTGCTGACAGGCGCACTGCAGTCATCTGATAGAATGGCCTAAATCTAAAAGAAGCCAAATGTCAGCTCTTAGACTCTCCTCACACCTCCCTTTGAATGATGACTCTACAACTCAGCATCAGACCTCCTTCCATTCTTTTCAGCTATGTCATCTCTAACTCTACACAACCCTCTTTTATCCCATACCCAGATATCGCTTCAGTTTGTTCCTGCCCCATTGTTCATATTCCTATTTACTTTCCATCCTTTCTCCTCAGTCCAGCCCTTTCCCACTTACATCAATGAAGCCCCAAATCCCTGTGCTACTTTGGTAGTTTTCAATTCATCAGTGTTGACCAGCTAATCTTTCACATGGATATACGGTTACTCTGTACCTCCATCCAACATCAGAATAGCCACATCTTCTTTCAGTAGAGGCCCAACCAGTTCCTCTCCATCAAAACATTCACTGGCTTGATGGAACACATCCTCACATTGAACAACTTCTCCTTAACTCTACATACTTTCTAGATATCAGGGATTTGGCTATGGGCACCTGTATGGGTCCAAGCTGTAAGTGATTTGGTAAAGTATGTGGTACAGTAATTGATTCAGTAATACTTTTTGCAGTACACTCACAACTGTACTGGTACTGCTTCCTGTAATATTACAGAACCAAAACGTTCCATTATTTTTGCAGTGAATTTCAACATTGCTTTCACTTTCACATAGCCCCTCCTTGACTCTTCCCTCCTTTTCCAGATCTTGCTGTCTACCTTATAGTGCAGTGCACAGGCTGGCTACCAAAGTCCATTACAATCCTACAGACTTCCAAAACTATCTTGGCTAAATATCTTTGCATCCTATGTCCCACCCATTCTGATGATGAGATGTTCTGCACTGGTACCAATGAGGCAACTTCCTTTCTTCCTAAACTGTGAATTTCCCTTTACATCATTTGGTGGAAACTTTGCTTGGCATCCATTTCCCACACCTCTGCTTTCACCCCAACTGCTTACAGCAAGATCTCAAAAGGAGTTTTCCTTGATCCTTCACTTCCCAACTACCAATCTCTACTTTCAGTGGTCTTCCTTCGCCTTTTTTTCACCTTCAATGAGGTTCCACCACCAGGCACGTTTTCCTTACTCGCACTTTACCGTGTTCAGAAGGGACTATCCTCAAGCTTCCCTTGTCCACACTTCTGTCCCTTTCTAGAACATAGAATCTAGAACAATACAACACAGTCCACAATGTTATGCTGAATTTATTAAGCTAATGACACCTAATCCTCTTCTGCCTGCACATGGTCCCTATCCTTCCATTCTCCACATATCCATGTGCCTACTTAAGAGCCTCTTAAACACCTCTTTTGCATATGCCTCCTCCACCCCCTGGAAACACATTCCGGGCACCCACACATTCTGTGTAAAAGAAGTCTGCCAGCACATCTCCTTTGAACTTGCTCTATCTCACCTTAAGTGCATGCATTATATATGTCAACAATGGAAAAAAGATACCAGCTGTCTACATTGTCTATGCCTCTCATACTCAACATCCAATGCTCCAGAGGAAGCAACCTCTCCTCCTCATCAATTTCTCACAACATTGCCCAGTGCAACTGCAGGAGATGCATCACCCGTCAGATGGGTCCATCTGCTGTTCTTGATTTTAAAGCAGAAAAAAAACCCTGCATGGGACCTTGTAAATGTAGAACACCAGTATATTAATGCAAAACGGCTGTAATTAAAATCTGTTTAGGTAAGGCCTGATCAAAGGAGACAAGTTTTCACTTTGAGCTTCAACGAACTTGTTTCAGGCATGGTAGTTTAGCATTTAATCTGACATTATTACAGCTCGGGGCATCAGAGTTCAGAGATCATTTCTGGTGCATTCTGTAAGGAGTTTGCATGTTCTCCCGATGACCGTATGGGTTTCCTCCCAGAGTTCAAAGACATGCTGATTAGTAGGTCAATTGGTCATTGTAAATTGTCCTGTAATCAAATTAGGATTAAATATTAAATGCTGAGGTTGCATGGTAGCATGGCTT
The DNA here is from genome assembly GCF_048418815.1 of Hemitrygon akajei. Taxonomy (NCBI): domain Eukaryota; kingdom Metazoa; phylum Chordata; class Chondrichthyes; order Myliobatiformes; family Dasyatidae; genus Hemitrygon; species Hemitrygon akajei. Next base: position 107,735,116 of record NC_133134.1, read on the forward strand.
GTTGGGCTGGAAGGGTTTATTCCATGCTGCATCTCTAAATAAGTTAATTCATTAAAATAAAATATGAGGCAAGCCAACAATTTTCCTACACACAAGACTCTGAGATTCAGACTGCCTGTGCTCACTGAGTGGATGTACAGATAGGCTGGCAATTAATCTTTTGCTCAAATTGTTGAATACAGTTGTGCTTTAGATGCAGCATTGCGCCATTAAAATGATCAAAAAGCTGGGGTATCTCACATTCTGTCATAGAGTGATTGAATATTGTGCATCTGAGAAGAGAAGAAGAAACTGATACACATTTGAGAAGATGTAGTTACTCTGTTGTGGTCATTATTCATCCCTCAATCATGAGAAAGCAGATAACTTCATCATTCATGTTGTTTACTGAAGCTTGTTCTGCAAAAATCGATTGTTGCATGTCCTACCTTACAGCCATGACTTCATTCTGAATGTAATTAATTGGATGGGAAGTTCTATGGAAATTCCAGTGAAAGGTGCTATTAAAATGCATAAGAATTGTAATAAATGCAGTATGCAGGAAGATAAGTGGGCCGCCTTCTTGTCAGGATTCAGAGAGAGCAATCTGTATAATCACAGTCCTCTGCCTTGTCTCAGAAAGTACAGGAACTTGAACCCCAGACATGCAGAATAATAATATGCTTAACTGAGTGAGCAAATTAATACTGTTGCTTGAAAATGTTCTGCTCTGTTCCCTGTACAAAATTAACTCAGAACAACCACAGCAGATTGAAGAAACCCAACAGCTGGGATTACTGCAAAATACAGTACATGGTCAGATTAACTGGAGAGTCATTGAATCACAGTTTCAATATTCCAGTAGCAATAAACAACCACCCCTCTCTTGCTTGATTCCATATGATGGGTGTTCCTCATAAGTGGACAGGGTAACCATCATTAAAACTATATAGTACAGGAAGAGGCGAGACTCAGTTCGTATCTTTTCATCCTAAGAGTGAAACAGTTTTGTTGTGACTCTGTTTTTCAGGGTATTGTGCTGCATAATTGTGTTGGTTTAATACAGTTTCAATACATTTGTATTTTGAGACTTCATCGTAAGTGGTTTGGTAAGCTCATTAGGAAGGAATGAATTTAGTATTAAATCGACTTAAATAATCGTAGAGTTATACATCTAGGCAACAGACCCTTTGATCTAAATTATTCAGCCAACTTTTTCCATATGTACACGACTCTCTGGGTGAAAATGTTGCTCCTCAAATCCTCTTTCCCCTCAACTTAAACTTATGCCCTTTATTTTTAGATTTTCTTACTCTGGGAATAATACTGTGAATATTCACCTTATTTATGCCCATCTCGATTTTATAAAACTCGATCATGCAAGGAGTTAATCCATCAGCCTCTTATGCCCCAGGCAAAAATATCCCAGATTATCCATCTTTTCCTTATAACGGAAGCCATCGAGATTCAGTAACAATTCTGCACCTTTTCCAGCTAAGTGGCTTCCTTCCACCACTATCTTTCCAGGCAATTATAAGTAGCTGAATAAAAATTTGTCCCTCATGTCACCTTTGAGCTCCTCCACACTAAATTTAAAAACATGTCCCCTACCTTACTTCATAACTCCCTTCATCTCCAACGGGATCCCACCACTAAATGTATCTTCCCCTACCCCTCCCCTCCCACTTTCTGCTTTTCGCAGGGATTGTCTTTGAACAAACTTCCCCTGCACATCCTCCCTCACTACCATTCAGGACCTAAACATTACTTCCTGTGAGTCTGCTGGGGTCATCAATTGTGTCTGGTGCTTCTGTGGCCTCTGGTATACCGATGAGACCCTAGGTAGATTCGGAGACTACTTTGGCCAAGCACCTACTCTCCGCCACCAGAAAAAGCAGAATCTCCCAATAGCCACCCATTTCAATTCTACTTCCCATTCCCATTCCAAAATGTCTAGTGCTGTGAGGAGGCCACACTCAGGTTAGAGGAGCAACAACTTATATTCCGTCTAGGTAGCCTTCAACTTAATGGCATGAACATCAATTTATTGAATTTCCAGTAATTTCCGCCCACCCTCTCCTTCACCATTCTTCATTCCTATTTACCTCTCTTACTTTATCTCCTTACCTGCCCATTATCTCACTCTGGTGCACCTCCTCCTTCCCTTTCTTCGATGGTCTTCTATCCTCTCCTACTAGATTACCCCTCTTCCAGTCCTTTATCTCTTTCAACAATCAACTTCCCAGCTCTTTACCTCACCCCTCCCCCTCCCAGTTTCACCTATTTCCTACCAGCTTGTACTTCTTCCTCCCCTCCCCCACCGTCTTACTTTGTCTTCTCCTCTTTCTTTCCAGTCCTGATGAAAGGTCTCAACCCAAAACATCGGCAGTTTACTCTTTTCAATAGATGCTGCCTGGTCTACTGAGTTCCTTTGGCATTTTGAGTCTGTTGCCTTGGATTTCCACCATCAGCATATTTTCTTGTGTTTGCTCTCTACCTGATAAAAATGATTCTGAATATCTATCCTATCTATGTTTTCATAATTGCAAAAACCTCCACAAGGTTTTCCCTCAGGCTCCAACACTTTAAGGAGAATAACACTAGTTTGTCCAACCTTTCCTGATTGCCCGTACCTTCTAATCCAGGCAGCATCCTGATAAGCATCTTTTTCAGGCCATATTTTTGACTGATATATGTCCTGTTGTATTCTTTGAGAGTCCTTTACACTGTCCACAAATCCACCAATCTTAGTGTCCTTCAGAAGTGATAGATAGATAGATAGATAGATAGATAGATAGATAGATAGATAGATAGATAGATAGATAGATAGATACTTTATTCATCCCCATGGGGAAATTCAACATTTTTTCCAATGTCCCATACACTTGTTGTAGCAAAACTAATTACATACAATACTTAACTCAGTAAAAATATGATGTGCATCTAAATCACTCTCTCAAAAAGCATTAATAATAGCTTTTAAAAAGTTCTTAAGTAGTTTACTTAAATACATTAAATACAATCAACCCCGGCACTTTAACATATCTTACTCCTGGCAGTTGAATTGTAAAGACTAATGGCATTGGGGAGTATTGACCTCTTCATCCTGTCTGAGGAGCATTGCATCGATAGCAACCTGTCGCTGAAACTGCTTCTCTGTCTCTGGATGGTGCTATGTAGAGGATGTTCAGTGTGCTAATCTATCCATCTATATTTCCATCAAAATCATTGCGACAGATCACAAGCGACAGAGGTCCTAGTACTGATTCTTATGGAAGCACCGTTAGCTAGAATAACAGCCATCAGCATCTTTAATGGACAAACTAATTCTAAATCTAAATTTGCAATTCTCCTTGGATCCCATGCATCTTTATCTTCTGAATCAACTTACCATGAACAACCTTAATCAAATGTCCATGCAGATAATATCCACCGCCCTACACTTAACAAACAACTGTGTCATTTTGTCAAACATACTCAATCAGATTTGTAATGTGTGGACTACCCTGCACAAAGCCATGGCCACTGTCCCTCAGTAGCCCATACCTGTCTAAATACACTTAAATCCTATCCATCATCTCCAGTAGTTTCCCTACCACTGAGTAGAGGTTCACTGGCCTAAAGTTACTTGATTAATTCCTAAATGAACAAAGGCACACCTTTTCCTACAATCCAGTCCTCTGGGTTCTCACCTGTTGCTAATGAGGACACAAAGAACTTTGTCATATCTCCAACAATTTCCTCACTTGTTTCTTCCCACAACCTGGGATATAGGCTTTGAGGCCCTTGGAATGTATTCACCTAAATGTAGACCCACCACTTCCTCCTTAATCTCAAGAAGTCCCAACACATACACATACCCCACTATTTTCACTATTGTCCAATTCCTTCCATCAGTAAATACTGATTTAAAGTACTTAATTAACACCTTGGTTCCTACGGTTATCATAGTTGGGGGTGGTAGTGGGGATAAACTACCACTATCTATAAAGTGCTCTAATTGGCGTGCGTCTCTAACAGCCTCTGACAACTAAGTCCAACTCTTGGCCTTCAGATGTGGATGAGCTACTAGGCCTGGCAGAACTGTTTCTGCTGTCAAGAGGAGGGGCAAAGGCAGACCACTGGCACCACAAAACCAGTTGCTTTGGGCAGGTGGGGCTCATCAGCCTTGGACAGCAGCCCGCCTAGGAGAAGGAAAACTCTGATTTTAAATCTCCGCTGCCTTGTGGCCATACCCACCCACGGGAAAGGCTTCGGGAGTAAACCCTGAGAAGAAATCCGCTGCTGGGGTCCCTCAGGCAGTCTGATGTTGTTTACAACTTTACTCTGGCAATCTCTGCAACAACACAGGTGTCAGTGCTGCCCTTCCCTTGGACGACATCAGTGACATGGAGGGGGGAGCCTACTGCATAGGCAACAGCCGGTTCTCCAAATCTTTCCACCCAGGCTTACGCCCTGGAGAGGACACAGTCCACCAGAGGTGCAAACCCATGATGCCCTGAGATCAACAGCTGCCTACTAAGAACTAAAATTCAGCTACTTGTTTTTGCAACAAGCGCAAAATCCCTTCTTTATCATTGAGTGGAGCTCTTTCCTTATCCTTATCAACAGCAGAATCAGGATTGATATCACAGGCATAAGTCATTAAATTTGTTGTTTTGCAGCCGCAGTATATTGCAATACATAAGAACGAAAGAGAAACTATAAATTCTGAGGCCCTCCATCGGTCAAGATCACCCATGGATGTTGTGTCCCAAATGTCTATATGATACGCAAGCCAATGCATATAGCAGTACTATATGGAAACCAACTATTGCCCATGTGGCAGGCTTCTGCACTTCAACCCTCCCCATGCAACCGATTAATCTAAAGGAACAGCAGAGACTGATACAGTTTGGCACCAGTGGCATCACAAGAGTTGCCAGTCAGCATTGAACTCAACGTAGGACTGCCTTAGAAACTCCAGCTCAGGTTCTTCCTCGGGGTTTACTGCTGAAGCCTACCTCATCAGTGGGTATAGCCACAAGACAGTAGAGGTTTGAAATCAAAGTTTTCTTTCTCCTAGATGAGCTGCCAACCAAGGTTGATGAGCCCCATCTACCCAACTATAAATTACAATAAGAAATATATATTAAAAATTGAATTAACTAGTGTAAGAAGGGAAATTGATTCAATAGAATCAACCTGCACTCTCACCAAAGTATTTGCATCTTTTCTAAAGTGTGTCATACAAAATTGGACACAATACTTTGGTTAGGGTTTTATAAAGACACTCCATGATTCCCTTACTCTTGTGCTCTGTGTTGCTATTTATAAAGTCTGAGATCTGAGGAACTTTAAAAGCTTTCAGAAGTTTGCACTAGGAATGTTGCCATGAGTATTCCCATCTTTGAACTTTTATTGGTTTGTCTCCTTTTGATTTATCATAAATTCACTGAGCCTGCCTAATAATTTTACAATAGGGACAGAAGGATGCACTTCTGCTAACTCTGGCTCTGAAGTACATAATTTCTGCTTCTGCAGAGTAGGTTATGCAATAATATTAATGGCTTAGAAGTCTAAAACTACAAGTTCCTGTGTTTAAAATGAACAAACTCCATCTTCCATTTTAATTATTCTTCGGCCTGAATTCTTTCAGCTAAATTTTACTACAATATTTCCCAGTCAATGTTCAGTCACCTGCAAGCTGGAAAGGGATACTGCTTGAACTGCTATTTCAACTTAAAATTAAACTTTTATTACTCACGTCTGAAATAGAGCATACATCACGACGGCACAGCAGAGGCCCAAACTTTTAACTCCCTCTAGGTTAAATCTATCTAGCACTTCCCTCATCCATAGTTAATTGTAACTGTTCTCTGGATGGATATTCACTGTGGTGGATAGTCATTGCCCAGGGCCTGAAAGGATTACTGTTAACCTCAGCTTTCTGGCAGAGCAGCATGAACTTTCCAAAGGGTCAGCTTTACTTATGACAAAGTTAAGCTTCTAATCAATATTCCTGGCTCAGCTTCTTATTGTAATCAATAACCACTCTTCGACTCATAGTGTAATTTTTCTCACCCTCTGTAGGCCACCTTGGCTTAACAGAGGAGCACTTTTAGGAATAGACCAAGACAACTGTGCTGCTCCAAAGAGCGCTATATGAGGTAATTCTTACCTTCGGCCATTAGACTCTATAATGAGTCAACCTATAGCCAGAGAAGTGATGACCTGCTCCTGTTAGACTCTGAGGTAACATTTTTATTCTTTCTTACTTCTCTTCTAATATTTGTATATCTGTGCACTTGTAATGCTACCGTGATATTGTAACTTCATTTGGGATCATTAAAGTATCTATCCATCTATCTAAACTGCAAGCAATAATCAGTCTGAAGTCGAAAGGACAGCTTTGAAAACCAACAGCACTAGCTGGATTTTCTTTTGCGCCATTGTAAATGAGTTCAAGAAAGTTTGCAGACCAGAAGATTTTGTCACTTAGCACATGGTCATAGATATAATCAATAACAGTTACGATATTTACATACTCAGAAAGTAAGCCCTCACAACATTAATTTTGGGTGTCCGGGATCTCTGTCTTCAGCAGCTTGAAGACTAATTATTTTGTAATTGGGAATTACTTTGTGCTAGCAAAGGTATCTGAAAAAACATCACATTCAAATAATGTCAATTAGTAGCAAAACTGTATAAAATACTTGAAAGCATTAGGGATTGTTAGGAATGACAGGGAAAATGATGGAAAAATGAAGACAGAAATAAGACAGAAGACAGAAAGAAGAACTAAAATGAATTCCTCAACTTGCATTTTCTGCAACTGATGATTGGTTTGTTTGCAATTTTGATCTTTCAGTTCATAAGAGTTGTACCTGTGTTTGGAAATCCTTTGTAGATAGATAGATAGATAGATAGATACTTTATTCATCCCCATGGGGAAATTCAACTTTTTTTCCAATGTCCCATACACTTGTTGTAGCAAAACTAATTACATACAATACTTAACTCAGTAAAAAATATGATATGCATCTAAATCACTATCTCAAAAAGCATTAATAATAGCTTTTAAAAAGTTCTTAAGTCCTGGCGGTAGAATTGTAAAGCCTAATGGCATTGGGGAGTATTGACCTCTTCATCCTGTCTGAGGAGCATTGCATCGATAGTAACCTGTCGCTGAAACTGCTTCTCTGTCTCTGGATGGTGCTATGTAGAGGATGTTCAGAGTTATCCATAATTGACCGTAGCCTACTCAGCGCCCTTCGCTCAGCTACCGATGTTAAACTCTCCAGTACTTTGCCCACGACAGAGCCCGCCTTCCTTACCAGCTTATTAAGATGTGAGGCATCCCTCTTCTTAATGCTTCCTCCCCAACACGCCACCACAAAGAAGAGGGCGCTCTCCACAACTGACCTATAGAACATCTTCAGCTTCTCACTACAGACATTGAATGTTTATAAATCTTTTATAAATGTTTATAAATCTTTTGGAATGCGGAAATTTCTTCTGAATCTGAAATTTATGATTTAAATGTGTGTTAAGAACTAAATGTCAAAATTTAAACATGTATCATTAAAATAAAATGAACTACGTCTGCTGGGAAATGTGGGATCTCTCAGTGGCCACCCATTTTAATAACACTTCCCATTCACATTCCAACATGTCCATCCATATCTTCCTCTACTGTTGTGATAAGACCACACTCAGAAGCAATGCCTTATATTCCATCTGCATAGCCTCCAACCTAATGGTATGAACATCAATTTCTCAAACTTCCGGTAATGCTCCCCCTCAACCCTTCCTCTATTCCCCATCCCTTTTTCACCTTATCTCCTTGCCTGCCTGTCACCTCCCTCTGGTGCTCCTCCCCCTTCTTCTTCCTTCCATGACCTTCTGTACTCTGTCAGATTCCCCCTTCCGCAGCCCTGTATCTCTTTCACCAATCAACTTCCCAACTCTTTACTTCATACCTCCCCCACTCCTAGTTTCACCTGTCACCTTGTGTTTCTCCCCCTTCCCCCCACCCTCTAACTCTGACTCCTCATCTTTTTTCTCCAGTCCTGCTGAAGGGTTTCAGCCCAAAACGTGGACTGTACTCTTTACCATAGATGCTGTCTGGCCTGCTGAGTTCCTCCAGCATTTGTTGTGTGTTATTTGGATGTCCAGCATCTGCAAGTTTTCTTTTGTTTGACAGCTGTGTTTAAACTACGTTGTTAGCTGGAGTGATGGACACTCACCACTCAAATTGTGGGTATTGGCAGTTAGACCTCACCACAGGGACTCGACAGGGAAGTAAGCTAGTCTTTGAAGAGGAGATTGATCCAGTATAACCTCCCTACAGTGAAGCTACTTGTAGATACCTAAATCAGATAGGGCTTAAAATTTCCTTTTGAGTTTAGGGCTTTGTGGACAGTGAGCCCAATGCCATCACATACCTGTCTTACTTCCATTTGCTTCTTTGAGAGCACTGTGCTGTTGTTTTCAATTTCCTTCTGTTGTCTAAATTGCTTTCTGTAAGTGATGAATTGCAGCCCTGTCAGTTGTTCCAACTCAGACTTACCCAGTTCACTTGATGTCCTTTAAAAAATATGTATCTATCTGAATAGATATTAGAGAAATGGGTAATGATACAGACTCATTCCCTCAATTCGGTAATTGGTACTGGTTTATTATTGTTATATGTACAAAGATAACATAGAAAGCTTTCATTTGTTTGCCATTCAGGCTGATAATTCCATATATAGGTACTTCAAGGTAATACAAAAATAAAAAAAAACAATGCAAAATATAGTGTTGCAGTCACACTGAAAGTACAGAGGAGGTAGGCAAATAAGGTATGAAATCCATGACAAGGTAGATCATGAGATCAAGAGTTTATCTCTTGATGTATGAGAGGACTATTCAAAATTCTGGTAACAGTGAGATGGAGCAGTCCTTGAGACTGTTGGCTCATCTTCTCAAGCCTTTGTGTCCTCTGCTTAATTGAGAGGGGAGAAGAGAGGATGACTGGCATGGGAAGGATTTTGATTATGTTGACTGCTGTCCACTATTCCATCCAAACTACACAGATGCATGGCTGTACAGTAACTGAAACATTCCCGTGCACATAGCCTTTGTTGCCATGCATCTGGAAATTAGCTAACACCACAGAATGTGCTATTGTGTTGTTTTAACAAATTTCACATCACATACTAGTGATAATAAACCTGATTCTGATTCTAAACAAAGTAAGATGGCTGCCAGGGCGTTTTACCATCACTGCTTTAATCAGGAATTATGAAGTTTTGATCCACAATTGCAAAGAGCAAGTTAATAAATGTGACAATCCAATCAACAACTACTGCCTGAAGATTTTGACCAATCAACAATATTGAGTAGCATTAAGTGTTAAGATCTGGCACCTCTTTGTAAATCCCTTCAGAAAACCTATTTGAATACAATTGAAGTACTGCAGTATGTAAAAAGCAGAAGTTAACAAGTTATATTCACAATATCTTGGCGATACCATTTATCGTAGTAAGAAAGTGAAAAATCTGCTTGTATCTGTAAGTTCTGACATTGACACTGAGCCTATTATTTGATTCATTTAACATGTGTATTATCACTTGGATAATCGATTATGGGACAATGAATTAAGAGAATGGCAAACTTCTGACTCAGTGGTGAATTTGGAAAAGAGAATGTTGCATGACTGACAAAAAAAATACTCAGCAATTATTACAAAGTATGACAAAAAGTGTTGCCTCAAAAATACCGCAGCAATACTATGATTCCAAATTTGTTGTTTCTGAGAAAGTTAAGACTGGTTCAATTAGGATGATCACTGATGTGTGGAACCATATGCGTAGAAACGAAGAATTTGAAGAACTGTCAATTCTTGTTGACATCGTTGGAACATTTCAAGCTTCTAGTGCTGACTGCAAACGTGGATTCAGTCATGTATTAAATCAAATGTAAATCCAGAAACAGACTAGAAATGCAACATTTGGATGATCTAATGAGGATTAAGACATATCCTTCATCTGCATGTGATATTAATTTTGATAGTGTTCATAGACAATAGATTTGTAGTAAAGACAGATGAGAAAAAGTTTGCCAAATGTGTAAGTTTTTCTTTGTTGTACTGTATTTCATTATAACCTTCAATTAATAAATAAAAACAAAAGTATGTGATTTTTCAATTTTCATTCTAAATATTCATAGTACGTATATTAGAAAAAATCATTTAAAGTGCCCTACAGTTTTCAGGCTGTGTAAAAATTCCCTTCTCAGATCAATGGTTGGTCCGCATAGCTGTTAAAAATATTACAGGGATTGTTGTTGTCTTCCCAGGATAGCAGAATGTGTTTGAGTTGTCTGTTAATAAATCATTTGCAAGAGGCATAAAAAGAAAAACATTTTACTTTTTGAGTCATCCTATTGTCTCTTTTAACTTGTTTCCATCCTGATTTTTACTCCATTTCTTTTAATTGGGGACTTGCCTGTGGAACCAGTGAGGTGAGGGGACCTTTTTTCCCTAATAATGTAGTTCCTCTGTTATGTTTTTCACATCAGTTTCAAAATTATTTTTCTTCAGTTTGTTGCTAATGGTAAGAACTTTAAAATATGGAGAGTATTGTGAAGTAATTACCATTAAAAATGTTTCAATATTGCTCCCTCGCAACATAGAAACAGCATAAACACAAGAGGTTCTGCAGATGCTGAAAATCCAGAGTAAAATAGACAAAAGTGCTGGAGAGCTCTGCAGGTCAGACAGCATCTGTGGAAAGGAAAGAAGAGTCAACGTTTTGGATGAAGACCCTTCATCAGTACTGGAAAGGAAGAGAAAAAAATACAGAATAAAAAATTGAAGGGAGTGGAAGGAAGGTAGCTCAGAATTGATAGGTGAAACCAGGTGAGGGAGAAAATGGGTGGGTGGAGAAGGTAGGGTGAATTCAGGTTAGCTGGAAAAGGTAAAGGGCTGAAGAAGAAGGAATCTGATGGAGAGGAGAGTGGACCATGGGAGACAGGGAAGGAGGAGGGACACCAGAGGGAGGTGATAGATAGGGAGATGAGAAGAGAAGAGGTAAGAGGTGAGCCAGAAAGGGATGTGGAAAAGGAGAGAGGGATAGAGGGGGAGAAATTACTGGAAGGTGAAGAAATTAATGTTTGTGACATCATGATAGCAGAGGAGGCCATGGACCAACATGTTGGAATGGGAATAGATGATAAAGTATGTAAAAGGGTTAGCACTTCGTTAAACAATAGCAGCCTGTTTTTCTGAAAGAAACTGCTGATGATCAATAGATGTGCTAAGCCATGCTGAGCCATATTTCTTCTTGAAGATAGCTAGCTAGGGTTTCAGGATGCTTATCTCCTTGTGCACTCATGCGTAGAGATGGGACCACTCTAGCCTGTTTCAGTATGTTCTGCCCATTATGCCTATTTCGTAATTTGTCTTTCAGGGCTGTCATGTAGTGGATAACTTTGACTCCAGCCTGTCTTGTGTGGGAGGTATCTGAACAAATACATCTGTGCTGTAAGGGGAATTGTTAGTTAGTTTTGGTGGATCGGGCAGGAACAGTCACAGACAGACAGAGTAAGCCCCGGGTGCTTTGAATAAAGCGTTTGTACTTACACGGTCTCTGAGTGACTTTATCCAGATTCAACTTCCACATAGAGAGTGCAGTTAAAATGGTAAATCCTCCTTGTTGCAGACAAAGCAAAGGTGCGCAACACAACAGTCCCCCAACTTATGATGAGTCTCACCGATGTAGTAAAGGACCAACTGAAACACCAGATACAGTAGATGACCCCAACAGACTTGCAGATAAAGTGTTGGCTTCTTTGGGGCATAATAGTAGCAGTAGAGGCTATTTACAGTATCCTCTCAAACTTATCCTGGGCTTGGTGGTGCATCCCCACTTCCATGATTCCAGTCATGCAGTGAATGGAGGGATGTGGATCATGTGCAGGCAGAAAGGATTAGTTTCATTTAGCATCATACTTGCTACAGATATTGTGGGTTAAGGGCCTGTGGCTGTGATGTACTAAAAAGCTGGATGAACACAGCAGGTCGGGCAGCATCCGTTGAAAGAAGCAGTCAACGTTTCGGGTTGAAACCCTTCGTCAGGACTGAAGGTTTGACTGCTTCTTTCAGCAGATGCCGCCCGACCTGCTGAGTTCATCCAGCTTTTTTGTACATCTTGATTTGACCACAGCATCTGCAGTGCACTTTGTGTTTGCTGTGATGTACTGCTCTATGTTTGATGTAACTAAATGTAACACAGGCCAAAATGCTTTGAATATGTCAGAGTTGATATTTCTGACAAAATGTCATGATTCATTACAGAGAGGCTGAGGTTGGAATTGTCAGCTGGTTCGGTCATTGGAACAGGAGCCCCCCTGAGTACACTTCAGTGTTCATAGCCAATGTATACTTCAAGAAGCAAAGTGAAGTACAAAGGGTGAAAAGAGAGCAAAGGCAATTGCTCGAGATTGATTTTTTTATTGGAATATTGTCCTGCCTGGCCAAACATCCGAACAATCACATCGTCAAGCTCACTGATGACACGACAACAGTGTGGTTTGCCACCAACATCAATTAGAAGGCTTATAGAGAGGAAGTGGAAGAGCTCGAAGCCTGGTGCTAGGCAAATAACCTCTTCCTTAATGTCCACAAGACAAAGGAGATGGTTATTGACTTCAGGAGAACTTGTACCACATACACCTCTCTTTGTATCAGAGGCACAGCAGTGGGAACTGCAAGCAATTTCAAGCTTTTGGGAGTGCACATCACACACAACCTCTCATGGTCCCAAAGCATATTCTACACAATCAGAAGAACTCTTCAGCGCCTCTACTTTCTGTGGAGGCTAAAGGGAGCTGGACTTTGCACTTCTATACTAACATCATTCTGCAGATGCACAGTAGGAAACATCCTGACAAACTGCATCACTGCCTGGAATGGAAACTGCACTGTGGCAGACCGGAAGGCACTACAACAGCCCAATGCATGACTGGCACCAGCTTAAACACTATCAAGGGCATATATACAAAAAAAGTACTGGATGGATACGGGAAAAGAAAGAATCCCATATATTAAAACATTTGATTAATTTATGGAATAAGACAAATGTTGATAATGAGATAAAGAAATTTTTATTAGCAAAGAAGCCTCTAATTCAAAATAGACTCATTCCTTTTACAATGGATAATCAACTTTTATATAACTGCTTTCAAAATGGGATTAGATATATAGGGGATTGTTTTGAAGGAGGTATATTGATGTCATTTGATCAATTAAAGAATAAATATAAAATATCAAATAACACTCTTTTCTGTTATTTTCAGCTAAGGGCTTACTTAAGAGAAAAACTGGGTCAAACAATGTTAATGCGGAAACCTAATGAAATAGAAACTTTAATTCAAAAAGGACAAATTAAAAAAATTACTCTTGTATGTATAATTTGATGCAAAAACAGACACTTAAACAAGGAATTCATAAGTCAAGACAAAAATGGGAAATAGATTTGAATATTAAAACTGATGAAACAAGTCGGTCAAGACTATGTCTTGACAGTATGACAAATACAACAAATGTCCGACTTAGATTAGTACAATACAATTTTTTACATCAACTATTTATTACACCGCAAAAAAATAAATAGATTAAACCCAAATTTATCTGATCAATGTTTTTGATATAATCAAGAAATTGGTACTTTTTTACATTCTAGTTGGTCTTGTTTTAAAATACAACCTTTTTGGATAAATTTAAGAGTTTTATTGGAACAAATTATTGGAACACAGCTTCCACATAACCCAATATTATTTTTACTAGGTGATATTGAAGGGATAAAACCGAAACCTAAATTGAACAAATATCAGAAAGTATTTATAAAAATTGCATTGGCAGTAGCCAAAAAGGCTATCGCAGTTACTTGGAAATCGGATTCATACTTAAGTATGGATCATTGGAATAATGAAATTTTTAGCTGCATTCCACTTGAAAAAATTACTTATAATTTAAGGAATAAATATGACACGTTTCTGAGAATTTGGTGCCCTTATTTACAAACACAGACAGACAGATAGATTGATCCCGAGGGAAATTAGGTTTCGTTACAGCTGCACCAACCAAGAATAGTGAAGAAATATAGCAATATAAACCATAAATAATTAAATAATAAGTTAATCATGCCAAGTGGAAATAAATCCAGGACCAGCCTATTGGCACAGGGTGACTGACACTCCGAGGGAGGAGTTGTAAAGTTTGATGGCCACAGGTAGGAATGACTTCCTATGACGCTCAGTGTTACATCTCGGTGGAATGAGTCTCTGGCTGAATGTACTCCTGTGCCTAACCAGTACACTATGGAGTGGATGGGATATATATATATATATATATATATGTATACACATATATATATAGAGGGAAAGAAATAAATATATATATTAAAGCTATTTTGAATTTCATGGAGCATATGGGGATCTTCCGATATCCAGGCACTCTTTCTTTCTTCTTTCTTTCTTTTTTTTCTTTTTATTTAGATAGGGATGTTAAGGGGAGGGGGGGAAGGTTGATATTGTAGCGACCCACTTCCCAGCGCACTCAAACCGGCTCACAAAGTGGCGCACGCCGGCATTGAGGCCGGTCCCAAAGAGGGTGCCAGGCCTGCTTCACCAGCAAGGGGAAAAGCCCACACGCGGGACGGGACTGTGAATACTCCCGGGCAGGGCGGGAACAGGAAGGCTTTAAAGCGAGGCCGCGAAGTTTGAATAAATCTTTTTTGCAACTGCAACTCACCGACTGCATGTTGTTATTTCAGCGCTGTGTGTAGCACACCGCTACAATTGGTGACCCCGATGGCCCAAACAATATTTGGACCGGAGATGAACGACACCGCATCTGTTCATGCAGTTTTGTTAAAACTGCCAAGCTTCTGGATGCTGCGACCTCACCTATGGTTCCAGCAAGCAGAAGCCCAATTCCACATTCAGCAGATAACCGCGGATTCCACATGTTATTACTAAGTGGTGAGCTCCCTCGACCAGGAGACAGCCGCCCAGGTTGAGGAGTTCATACAGTCGCCCCCGGAGGACGGCAAATACACAGAATTCAAAGCCCTGCTCATAAGGACTTTCAGACTCTCACGGCGTGAGTGAGCTGCCCGCTTACTGCACCTGGATGGTTTGGGGGACAGGCCACTGTCGGCTTTGATGAACGAGATGCTGTCCCTGGCCGGAGGCCACAAGCCCTGCCTCATGTTTGAGCAGGCGTTCCTGGAGCAGCTGCCCGAGGACATACACCTGCTGCTGTCTGACGCAGATTTCAGTGACCCCCGGAGGGTGGCAGCCTGGGCGGACGTGCTGTGGAAAGCCAAGAAGGAGAATGGGGAGTCCATCGCACAGATCACCAGGCCACGCTCCCAGCAGCAAACAAGACAAGGCCCGGCTGCAGAGCCTGCTAACCCCAGAGGCAGGAGTGAGGAGACCAACGAACAATGGTGCTTCTACCACCAGCGGTGGGGTACAGAAGCCCGCCGCTGTAGCCCGCCCTGCAAGTTCCCGGGAAACGCCAGGGCCAGCCACTGCAGATGGCTACGGCGGCTGGCCATCGGGATAGCCTCCTGTATGTCTGTGACAAGCAGTCGGGACGCCGTTTTTTGGTCGACACCAGAGCCAAGATCAGCATCTTACCTTCGACGAGTTACGACACCCGCAACAGGGCACCGGGTCCCACCCTGAGGGCCACGAATGGCAGCACAGTAAGGACCTACGGCACCCGTACGGTGCAGCTACAGTTCAGCTCCAGCCAGTTCGCGTGGGACTTCACACTGGCCGCCGTAACCCAACTGCTCCTGGGGGTGGATTTTTTATGAGCTCACAGCCTACTGGTCGACCTGCCGAGGCAGAGACTGGTCCACGCCAAGACCTTTCAAACGTTCTCCCTGGGTGAAGCCCAGTTGCCAGCCCCACACCTAGACTACATCACGCTGTCCGACAACGACTTCACCAGAGTCCTGGTGGATTTCCCATCGGTTCTGGCACCGCAGTTCACGGCAGTCATGCCCAGACACGGCGTACAGCACTACATCCCGACACAAGGACCACCCCTCCACACCTGTGCTCGAAGGCTTCCCCCGGACAAGCTCCAACTGGCGAAGGATGAGTTCAAGAGGATGGAGGAATTGGGGATCATACAGCGGTCCGACAGCCCATGGGCCTCCCCCCTGCACATGGTGCCCAAAGAAACAGGGGGCTGGAGATCATGCGGCGACTACCACAGGCTGAACGAGGCTTCAACACCGGACCGCTACCCTGTGCCGCACATTCAGGACTTTGCAGCAAACCTGCACAGTGCACGGATCTTCTCCAAGGTAGACCTCGTCCGGGAATACCATCAAATCCCGATGCATCAGGATGACGTCCCCAAAACGGCACTCATCACCCCATTCAGCCTTTTCGAGTTCCTCCGTATGCCGTTCGGCCTAGAGAATGCCGCACAGACGTTCCAGCGGTTAATGGACGCGGTGGGATGCGACCTGGATTTCGCTTTCATCTATTTGGACGACTTCCTCATAGCCAGCAGTAGTCGTCAGGAGCATCTGTCCCACCCAGCCAAATGCCAGTTCGGGCTCGACACCATCGACTTCCTGGGCCACAGGATTACTAAAGACGGGGAAACTCCTCTGCCCGCCAAGGCAGACGCGGTCCGCCACTTCCCCCGACCCAACACAATCAAAGGCCCGCAGGAATTCGTGGGTATGGTGAATTTCTACCACCGCTTCGTCCCCTCAGCAGCCCAAATCATGCGCCCCCTGTTCGCCCTGATGTCGGGTAAGGGCAAGGACGTTATCTGGGACGAAGAGTCCGCAGCTATTTTCGTTAAAACCAAAGAAGCCTTGGCAAACGCCACGATGCTAGTGCACCCCAGAACGGACGTCCCTACCGCCCTCACAGTGGACGCATCTAACACGGTAGTCGGTGGGGTGCTGGAACAACTCATCGAGGGTCGCTGGCAACCCCTGGCGTTCTTCAGCAAACACCTACGACCACCCGAGCTCAAATACAGTGCTTTCGACCAGAAACTGTTGGTGCTATACCTGGCAATCCGGCATTTCAGGTACTTCTTAGAAGGTAGGCCCTTCACCGCGTTCACGGACCACAAACCGCTTACCTTTGCGTTCACGAAAGCGTCCGACCCCTGGTCGTCCCGCCAGCAGTGACATCTGTCCTACATCTCCGAATACACGACGGATGTCCGGCATGTCTCAGGAAAGGACAATGTCGTGGCAGACGCTTACTCCAGACCTAACATCCAAGCCCTGTCCCAGGGGGTGGACTATGAAACGCTGGCAGAGGTGCAGCAGGCAGACGAGGAGATCCCTAGTTACAGAACTGCAGTCTCCGGTTTGCAGCTCTAGGACCTCCCCGTAGGCCCAGGTGAGAGGACCCTACTCTGTGACGTAGCCACGGGCCAACCCCGCCCCGTCGTCCCGGCAGCCTGGCAGCGGCGCATTTTCAACTCCATTCACAACTTAGTGCACCCCTCCATCAGGACTACCATCCGGATGGTAGCCAACAGGTTCGTTTGGCACGGACTCTGCAAGCAGGTCCGTGAATGGGTCAGAACGTGCATGCACTGCCAAACAGCCAAGGTGCAGCGGCACACCAAAGCCCTGCCGCAGCAGTTCCACCCCACCCACCGGCGTTTCGACCACATTCATGTGGATATCATGGGCCCCCTGCCAGTGTCGCGAGGAGTGCGGCACCTCCTGACTATCGTGGACCAGTTCACAAGATGGCCAGAGGCGGTCCCGCTCACCGACACCATCTCCGAATCTTGCGCCCGAGCACTGATTGCAACCTGGGTATCTCGCTTTGGCTTTTGAGCTCCCCTGGGTCCTGCTCGGAATCCGCACGGCGCCCGAAGAGGATCTGCACACCTCGTCGGCCGAGTTGGTGTATGGCGCACCCCTGGTCATCCCAGGAGAGTTCATACCAGCCCCAAGGGGGCAAGAAGAAGAACCCGCAGCAGTCCTGGACAGACTACGTGAGAGGCTCGGTGACCTGGCCCCCATATCCACTTCACAGCATGGACAGAACCCGACCTGCGTACCCAAAGACCTGCAGAACTGTAAGTTTGTTTTTGTATGACGGGGCGGACACCGGACACCACTACAATGGACTTACAAGGGGCCGTTTACGGTGATCAGAAACAACGGGTCCACATTCGTGCTGGACATTGGGGGGAAAGAGAAGGTTTTCACAGTGGACCGACTCAAACCGGCCCATGTGGACTTGACGCAGCCGGTCGAGATTCAGGCACCGTGGCGCAGAGGCAGACCTCCCAAACAGAGTCCGACCCAGACTGAGGACATTGTGGGGTGTATCGTCAGTTCTGGGGGGGGGATGGTTATGTGGTGACCCACTTCCCAGCGCACTCGAACCGGCTCACAAAGTGGCGCGCGCGGGCATTGAGGCCGGTTCCAAAAAGGGTGCCAGGCTTTCTTCACCAGCAAGGGGAAAAGCCCGCGCGCGGGACAGGACTGTGAATATGCACCCCCTATAGCATTCCCACCCGGGGAGGGCGGGAACAAGAAGGCTTTAAAGCGACGCCGTGAAGTTTGAATAAATCTTTTTTGCAACTGCAACTCACCGACTGCGTGTCGTTATTTCAGCGCTGTGTGTAGCACACTGCTACAATATCATATTATTCTATTATTCTATTCATTCTATGTAACTATCTTAAAAATTGAATTAAAAAATTTTGTTAAAAAGAAAAAGTGCTGGAAAAAGGCCAGTAACATCATGAAGGATGATGGGTGTGTTTGTCCCCACTCCCATAAGGAAGAAGGTTATGTAGCATCCATGCCAGGACCACTAGAATCAAAAACTGTTACTTTCACCAAGCAGTAAGACTGATCAACACCTCCACCACTAACCCACTCCACTGCTACTTCATTATTTCCTTTCAGTCACCTTATATATAGTCTAGTGTCACGTTATGGGCATGCAATCAATCTGTATATATAAGTTATAGTATGTATTTATTCATATTTATTTTTTAATTATTATTGTGTTCTTTAAATTTTGTATTTTTTGCTGCTTTGGACACCGATTAAGTATTAATTCATTCCCCATTACATTTGTTTTCAGGAAATGATATTAAACAATCTTCAAACTGTAGATATCCTGTGTGATAATGTTCTTTTCTGTTGGCTAACTTTGCAATATCTCAGTCAGGGAGATTCATTTTAACAAAACACCAGCAAATGAAGCAATAATCTAGATTCAGAAACACTTCTAATATGGTTAAAAATCCTCAAGCACTTCTTTGCAAAGTTATACTATGCTCCATTAAGCAGATGCAGTCAAAAGTTTAGGAGACAAGTTTTAAGAAATGTTTTAAAATAGGTGAATGAGGTTGAATGGAGAAAAGTTGAGGTGTTTAGGGTCTAAGCAACTGAAGGCAAGTCTAAGAATAGTAGAATCAAAGAAATTCATACAAGGCTAAGCAGGAAGACTGCAGAGAGGTCAGGAGGCTTAGAGAACGTTACAGAGAAAGGGAATGGAAAGTTTATGGAGGAATTCAAACATTAGGATGAGAAAAATGAAGAGACACTGGAGTTAAGTGTTCTTGGTGCTAGGAAAACAAATCATGATGTGAGTTTGGCTGTGAACAGCAGAGCTATGGATGAACTTATTTATGTCTCAGAAGAACTGAATTCTCTCCACTTTAAGACACACTGCAAATTTGGACTCAGTTGTGAGGCGTTTGGGAACTAAATCTTGTGTAGTCATTAATTCCTGCCAATACTTGAAGGCTGAGAAATGTTCTATTCGACAACAGACCTAAATGTGACCACAGCTCAATTGCTGTGTTCAGGTACCTCTAATTGCTTTCCACTTTGGCACAGAAGTGCCAAAGGCTTGTAGCATGGAAAGAGGATGCAAGAGCAATCCGGCTAATTCCATTCTCCCACCCTCTTCACATACCTCTGCAACTCATCTCCTTGTAAGTAATATTCTCTGTTGAATGTCACCATGTATCACACCACAACCAACCTCACCTCCCCTGCATGGTCAATACGGTGAGACTGATATTCTGTGAAATTTCTGTAACTGGCTAAACAATGTCTATTTCTAATTCTGTATATTTTTGTAAAGGACAGGAGATATCCTGCATTTGTATAACACCTTTCATGTGTACACTGGTACTTGCTTTACAATCAGTGAGAAACAACGCTTCAAGTGCCAGTGAAGTCACATCACCATTGTAATGTTGGAAACAAGTTGTGGAGTTGACTCAAATGGACTTAGAGGACCTACAGTGACAGCAAATAAACAGAATGTGGGAGATGTATACCTTATGGTTGCTTAAATGTTGGCTGAATGATTGTATTTGATGGTCAGGATTCTTGAAAATGATTTTCAGTGCTGGGATTACCCATTGAATGTAAAAGTTTATGGCAGTTATCCTTCAAGTTCTCCTCAGATTTTTGAGTCAGATCTATTGTTTACAACCAGGGTATACTAGCCAATCTGAGACAGGCATGATAAAGAGGAATTTCCGTTCACAAAATACTCAGGGATTTGTCCTCAGTCTCATGTGCTTCATCAGTTAATCAGACAGGAAAAATATTCGATTGACATCAGTAAAATGCTGGCAAATGGGATGTGCTTGGATGGGCAATCTGGTTGGCCTGAACCAGTAGAGCAGAAGGACCAGTTTCCATTCTAAGGCTCTGTGGGAGTTGAATAAGGAAGGATGCAGCATGTCAGAGAGTATTTGCAGCGTCTCTGAGAGTAATTGTTAAAGTCTCAAAACTCACAAGGAACAAGCAGAAAACTTGGAGCCACCTGCACTTGGCCTCCCCAGGTTTCTGCTGAGGAGTGTTTTATTGGACACTAAAAATATCTGCTAACTGCTTATCAGCTGAGTAGGAATAAGCCCAACAGGCTCCATGAAGCCCATCATTCCCACTCATTCTCTGCCCTTTCCCAGTGCCCACACTTACCCGCTCCAGCTCCAAAGCAGAAATTGATCTAGATTCCATAGATATCTCACAAAACCCAACTGTTCCAAATGCTAATTAAAACTATGGAGACACAAGAGAATGCAGATGATGAAATATGATGTAACAAAAATCTGCTTCAGTAGGTCAAACTGTACCTTTTTTGGGGAAAGGAATTGTCAATGCTTTGAATTGAAGCCCTGTAACAGGACATCCTTCCTCCTGCAGCTGCGGTTTGATCTGCTGAGTTCCTCCTGCACGTTGTTTGTAGCTCCCATTAAACCTGATTAACAGAGCTGGAGTGATCAGATGCCTTTATGACAGGTTGTAACTTGTTTATAAAATTCTCAAAAATTAGAAACATTTTCATAATTATAATACAAACTACTAAAAATAAATATTTATTACAACCTTAAACTACTATAAATTCATAGAAAATATTATGCTAATGTGGAGAAAAACACTTAGATACGCTTGCATTTTTAATGCAGGTTGCAGAATCTATTACATGGAAATGCAGAAAAACCTACAGCACAATACAGGCCCTTCAGCCCACAAAGCTGTGCCGAACATGTCCTCACCTTAGAAATTACCTAGGGTTACCCACTTCTAAGCGCCACTTCTTGCCATGATTGGGGTAAAATCAAGGAACTAGATTTCAAGTACATCTAGCTCCTCTACTCATTGCCTTGGGAAACTGGGAGGAAAATGAGGGAAGGGTTGAAAATGATTTTGGGTTTCATTGGCTGCAAGAACGAAATTCAATAGTATCAAGCAGGTTCCACCACTTTTCTGGATGATTGGCCTATTCAGAATTCAAAGTACCGTAGATTCCGGATTATAAGCCACTACTTTTTTCCCACATTTTGAACAGCTTTGAACTCTGCGGCCTTTAATCCAGAGCGGCTAATGCATGGTTTTTTTTCATGCCGCCTCGTAAACATTTTGCCTCGTAACAGTAGACCAATAAAATTGATGAGTAGTTCACAGAGGTCCAATGAAATTGTACAATAAATCAAGCGCACTTTCACAATTAAATTATTGTAAATCAGTCATTTGTAGTCACCCTCATCAACATGGAAAACGCTCAAAGAAAAGCACATCAGACCCGAGCACATCAGACCCGAGCACATTAGACCTGAGCACATCAGACCCGAGCACATTAGACCCGAGCACATCAGACCCGAGCACATTAGACCCAAGCACATCAGACCCGAGCACATCAGACCCGAGCACATCAGACCCGAGCGAAAACGCTGCTTTTAAGTTAAAGGCGATCAATAACTTTTCCTGGTAGGCTGCAGTATATATATTTTTACCAGTCGCTAGGAGATATTGGAATGTTGTTCGTGCTGTTCAGTAAAAAAGTATATGCAACGTAATTTGTGTTACCGATACGTATGTATATTTAAAAGTAGCCGTATTACAGGCACGGTTCGAAAAAAAGCATTTGCAATATATATTTGTTTGTTACCATATGGATTTAATTAAAAGTTAAAAAATCCTCACGTGTAATATCTTTCTGTGTAAATATCTCATATTACAACGTGGGACACCTGCGGCCGAAAATCCGGTGCGGCCTAAAATCCGGTGTGGCCTGTACAAGTAAAAAATTGATTTTATTTCTAAAATTAGAGCCAGCGGCTTTTAATCAGGTGCGCTCTGTAGTCCGGAATCTACGGTAAGCAGTCTGTCAAATTTGCAGTAATGAATGGTATGTATGGATTGTACGCAAAGAAAGTTTTTCATTGTACAGAACCTGTGACAATAATAAAGTGGTTTGCATATCACTAAACATAAATGGGCAAGCAAGGACACAAACGCTGACCCTAATGGCTTTTCTTTGAAACCCTTCATCTCTTACCGGTTGAGAAATACAGTGACCCACATTTATTAACAAGGCCAAATTACCCTATTACGAAATCCATTCCCTAATTCAAGTTCAAATTCAAATATACAGTTTGTAATTATCATTCAGCCGTACATGTATATAGGCAAACAAAAGAGCGTTCCTCCGTAGCCAAGGTGCAAAATATATTATCAACAGTACATAGCACATAGCACATAATGTTATGATAGCAGAAAACATACAGTCATACAAAAAAAGTTATTGCCCAAGTCCTTGAGTGGCATGGCCTGTAGATTAATAGTACATGTTATGTTGTCCTGGTCCTGCTTGCTCTTCCACTGAGCAAACACTGGAGGGCAGCACTGACAGGAGGAGCCAGCCCCCAACCCAGTACAGATTTCAGCATGGCCATGGAGGCCTCTGCTCTCTCCTAATCCACCTCAGCATCTCCTCTCCTGGGCGACTACAACAGGAAACACCTCGGCAGGTGGGCCTAGTCCACACCATAACCAAGACAATGCAGCTTCCCCGCTGTCCATCTCATCAATGAACCGGTGAATCTGACTTGCAGTACTCTACATTACCAAGGGAACAGGGTCTTGCAATCACAAGAAAAATGTCAAGGACAATCACTCGCTCGGTGTGTTGGATCACACACCACCTCAGTATAATGGTATGACACAGGCAACAACACAACAACACAACAACGATATGCAATAAGTTCAGCTCCACTGCCATCAACCAACGTACTGATGGTGTCCAATCTGAGGTGTTAAATAAAATAGCATTGAATATTTCATCTAAATGCTAAACTATTATGGCATCTGAATATATTTAACTGCGACCTTTCTCCAACTATTAAAATTAAATATTACATCAACTTGCTTAAATCTCTATGCTTGTAAATGATAGATTGAAACAACTCAGAGAGCTTGTATCAGAAGTTTATTATTAATAGCTGCATCACATTGAATTAGTTACTCAGCTATTCAGATGATTTCTTGCTCTGCTCTTAAACTCTAATCACAACATTTTAATTTTTAGTTGATACTGATTTGTAGATAACAAATCATAATGAAGAGAGAACATCTGTTAATTTTCACTAGCGGAGTAAAAGATTTTCAACAATCAGCAACCAAGTCAACCTGCAAATCTGAATTTTGCAGGAAATAGTAGCCATTCCTCATGTATCCTCTAACATTTCCTTGTTTACCAGTTTGTGACTTTGGAATGAAGCCATCAAATTTCTGTTTAGCTCTTCATGCCAGTTTTATCAACAACAATTTCACAGTATACTCTTGGAGACCAAGTGGGAATTAATCGGGATCAAACAATAACTTCTTAAGTCATTCCAAACCAGTAAGTTTCATTCAAAGCATAATATGAATGAAAGAAGGAGAAGGGCTTCTTTTTTGATCTAAGCAACTTTTTAAATATCCTGCAAATGCCTAAATATCCCAAGTTTAATGAAGGAGAAAGTTTAAAGACTTTTTTTGTTGGCTTTTTGATCTCTTGATATTCTCCAACAAGATCTCAAAGGTGGCTAGTACCATTGTGTATATTCAGCAGCTGTCAGCAGCCACAAGGCCTCAATGTTTCATTTAAACTGAGGTTCACCCTACACTGCTGCCCTCCACTGCAACACTCAGTTCTTTAGACCTCTGATCTTGGTGAGATTGACAGCTTTACAGATGTGTTTATTTTGAGCACTTCAGCTTAGTCTAATAGCTTATTTTCTAGGCTATGTGGATTAGTTTAAATAGATTCAGACATACAAAGCAACTGTTCTGATACTTTAATTAACATTGTTTGTCTGCTCTTAAGTCCCTCTTGTCTGGAGGCATTGGTCTCTTGAAAGCTTCATATTAGACCCATATTATCATGCATTTTTAATCACATAATTCATTCACCTTGCATGTACTCATTTGCTTATGATCTAGAAATGCCTTTGTCTTTTTAAAGATTTTGAACAGTTGTAACTTAGTTCTTGAAAGTACGTCATCCTTTATTCTCCTATGGAATGTAACATTTATTTATGTATAAAAAAAGAACTTGCATTTGTTTATTGCACTCTTTTGGTATCTTCATGATCCATTAATGTAATTCTTTTCATCAATTAATAATTTGTTTTGTTTGCCATTGGGTCATGTAGCATGGAAGCAGTCTCTTCTGCTCACAATATCCATGCAACATCAATTGTCTACACAACTTAATCCCATTTTCAGGCACTTGAGCCACAGATGACTATGCCATGATGTTCCACATAAATACTATATAAATATTGTGAGAGCACTTGCCTAAACTAGGCCCAAACATCCTCTAGGTAAAACAATCCATCCTGAAATCTATCCCTTAACCAAGCCTTCTGGACATCAACACTTGTGTGAAGTGTCTCATGACCTATGCCCCTAATAGTTGTGTAATTGTGTAATAGTTGTGTAATGCGTAATTCACATTTCAATTTATAAAGGAAACTGTTAGTCCCAACGAGACTATGATGGAGAAAGTAATCAGAGGAATCACAGCTCACAGAGGAATCCTATTCCACCAATAATTTTCCCTGTTCCCTATTCTCCCTGCATTCCCAGCTATCAGCCCAGATTCTATTACCCATGTCCCTCTCTTTGGGATTTGGGCGGTAACTGGAGCACCCAGGAGAAAGTGCAAATTCCACACAGAGAGCACCACGGTCAGGATTGATCCTGATTCACTGGAGACGTGAGGTAGTAGCTCTACATGCCATCTTTTTATTTGTTCTTGGCTCCCATCTAGGAAATAGAAATAATTCTGGTAATGTGCTCATTAAACCAGTATAAATGTTTATACCCTTATTAAAATTTATTCTACCTTTCAAAATTCTATTCATAGTACCCTGGATTTCTCCAGCTTTTCCTCATAAATAAACTTCCTGGATATCACATGATGTAGATTTGCCTGTGCTTCTTTGAAAAAAGAATCTTCCCAAAATCTCTCAGAAGTACAGAAAATAAAATTAAAATTGTGCTTAGTTGTACTTGACTAGACCAGCATGTTTATCTTCATCTCACTTTCATAATATCTCTGCATATAAAACCTACAGTCCTTTTCTTATGGTTTCTTCCTCCCACTAGTAAAGATGGACTCAAATGTCTGAAATTAAAAGAAATATCCAGCACACCAAAAGTATCTTTGGAGATAAAATGAGGGTTCCTGTTTTAATGTATAATTTGTAACTTTTCCATGCCTGGAGAAGGTTGCTGAACATGTAACATTAATTGTGTTTCTCCCTCCATGGATGCTGTCTGACCTGCAAGATATTTGTAGTAGCTACTGTTTTTACCTCAGATTTTCAGTATCTGCATTGTTTTGATTTTCAATCACCATTTTGATCTCTCAGCCACCATATCTTCATTCATCCAAAATATGACACTTTACATTTTTTTAACATAAACTCTTCTCGGGCTTCCAGCCGGGCACAGGTCTTGATTTTAACTGACGTTTTGATGACTAACTCTACCATCTCCATCAGCGATGATGCCTGGGCATGTCTAGTCTGGTGGTATATATATCCCCATTGTCCGTCCTCATCCAATCAGTTTTCCATTGTCCCTCCTTGTTTACATTTGAATTCTAGTTCTTACTTAGAGTGAGACCTTCACCTTTGCTAATTTTTTCCCCTCTAGTTTTATTCCAATATCTTCCTTCACCAGGCAGTTCCGAAAAGCCACAATATGGTATTGTCTGCCGTCAGATTCAATCCTATGTCCGTTGCAAATGTAATGTTCTGTTACTGCCAATTTCTCTGGGTAACCCAAACCGATACACCTCCTGTGCTCCTTGACGTGATTTTCCACTGTGTGTCCCGTCTGGCTGATAGATGCCACTCCGCATTCACGTTGGCCTCAGAGACTAAAATCACAAGGCCATTTCAGGCTATGGGGGCTCATGAAGGTGCCTCCTTGTTCTTTTGGTGAAGTCATAAATCATCACTTTCTTCTCCTTTAGGCAGTCTCTTGAGTCTGAGAATGATTACAGTCATAAGGGTTTTGAGGTGGTTGAAAATTCCTGTGAGATCTTCAGGGGCAGTTGGGTGGGTTGTACGTGAGGCACTATTTTTCTTTCTTTTGTCTGTGCTTGCTTCTGCATGCTCATGCAGCAAGGTACTCTTTCTTTTCTGAATAAGTAGTAATGCACCAGGGATTACCTTGAATCAGGATGATGTTACCCTTCTTCAAGGAGGCTTTCAGAGTGTCTGTGGAACATTTTTTTTTTATCCTTATGAAAATGTCTTGCTCAGATTAAGAGTAACATACAAACTGTTGGAGGAAATTGGTAGTTCATGCAGCATCTATGGAGAGGAATAAACAGTTGATGTTTTGGGCTGAAATCTTTCATCAGGACTGGAAAGGAAGTAGGAAGAAGCCAGAATAAGAAGTTGGGGAGAAGGGAAGGAACACAAACTAGAAAGTGATAGGTGAAGCCAGGTAGGTGGGGAAGGAGGGATGAGGTAAGAAGCCAGGAGGTGATAGGTGTAAATGGTAAAGGGCTGAAGACAGGATCTGACAGGTGAGGAAAGTGGACCATGGGAGAAAGGGAAGGAGGAGGCAATGGGCAGGTTAGGAGAAGGGAAGAGGTAAGAGGGGAGCTGGAATGGGCAATGGAAAAGGGAGAGAAGAGGGAGGGGGGAAGATTACCAGAAGTTAGAGAAATCAATGTTCATGCATCAGGTTGGAGGCTACCCAAGCAGAATATAAGGTCCAGCCTGAGAGTTGCCTCATCATGGCAGTAGAAGAGACCATAGGCCAACATTTCAGAATGTAATTTAGAAGTAGAATTAAAATGGGTGGTCACAGAAGTCCCACCTGTTGTGGATGGAGCAAAGGTGCTCGACAAAGTGGTCCCCCGATCTACATCAGGTCTCTCCGATATAGAGAAGGTCACACTGAGTGCACTGAATACAGTAGGTGACCCTGGCAGAGTCACAGCTGAGGTGTCACCTCAACTAGATGAACTGTTTGGGGCCTTGAATAGCGGTGTGGGAGGAGGTGAAGGGGCAGGTATAGCACTTGTCACGATTGCAGGGATATTAATTGTGTATCAGCATCATACATTAACAACCACTGTAAGTAGTTAAAGATGAAGTGGAAAATTTGAATCACAGTAAGCTGACATTGAGTCCATGTTGGGTGATTGTAGAAGAATTGCATCAGTCCTGTCCCCACAGATCAAGTTCAGGTTTGTACATTCTCTCTGTGTCTGTGTAGGTTTTTTCCAAGTGCTCCAGTTTCCTCCCAAAGGACTTAGCAGTTGATAGGTTAATTGGTCATTATAAATTGTCCTGTGATTGGGCTAGGGTTAATCAGATGGGTTGGTGGCTGACAAGGCTCATTGAGCCAGAGGAGCTGTTCGATGCCAAATAAATAAAATCTATCGTCTTTGAACCATATATATGCCGATGGTCAAACAAAATATTGTTCCTCTGGTGCCAAGGTGCAAAACACAGGCCACATAGTCACTTACAGCACATACTGTATAGTTATGATCAAGCACAATGCAGACACAAAATAATATTAGCACAGTGGCACGGTGCATGTTTATGTAAGACAGTTTAATGTTACTGAAACTATTATAATAAAACAAGCAGTTGTATAATTATGTGAAACAGCAGCAATAAAAGTTGAAAAGTGACCAGTGCAGGATGAGAGTGTGCCTTTCATCTGTGAATTGTGGAGTGAGGGGTAGGGGGCGGCAGTGGGGAACTCAGACGAGGTCTACATGTGTGTTGTGTGGCAGCAGGGTGTTAAGAAATCTAACAACCTCGGGGGATGAAACGGTTATGCAGACTGACTTGTTCAGGTTCTTATGCTGTGGTACCTTCTGCCCGATGGCAGGAGGTCAATGAGCTATGGGAAAGATAGAAGGGGTCTTTGACAAGCATATGCAGCACTTCTGATATACATCTGGAATTCGGGAGGGAAGGGGGCGGGGGGCAAGTCAGGCAGCATTTGTGAGAAGAAAATATTTAATGTTTATGATCTTGACTGGTGTCATGACAACAACCTTGCACTCAATTTTCAGTAAGACCAAGGAATTGATTGTGGACTCCAGGAAGCAGAAGTCAAGGGAACATATACCACCCTTCATCGAGGGATCAGCAGTGGACAAAGTGAGCAGTTTCTAGTTCCTGTGTGTCAACATCTCTCAATATCCTTCCTGGACCCAACATATTGATACAATCACAAAGAAGGAACAACAGAGGCAATATTTCATTAGGAGTTTGAGAAGATTTGGTATGTCACCAAAGACTTCAGCAAATTTCTACAGATGCACTGTGGGATGCATTCTAACTGGTTGCATCACCGCCTGGTAAGGGGGAGCCACTGCACAGGATCAGAAAATGCTGCAGATGGTTACAAACTCAGCCAGCTCCATCTTGGGAACTTGCCTCCCCAGCATCAAGGACTTCTTCAAAAGATGATGCCTCAAAAATGTGGCATCCATCACTAAGTTCAGCTACCACACGGGACATGCTCTCTTCTTTTTGCAACCCCCAGGGAGGAGGTAGCAATGAGAAGAGGACATGAGCCTGAAGACACACTCTCAACATCTTAGGAATAGCTTTCTCCCCTCTACTATTAGATTTCTGAACAGGCAGGGAAATAACCTATGAACACTACCTCGGTATCTTTTGCTCTCTTTTTGCATTACTTATTAGTTTTTTTTTGTATATTGCACTGTACTGCTACCATGAAACAACAAATTTCATGACAGATGTTCATGATATTAAACCTGATTTTGATTCCTCTTTCAGAAGAATGTGTAATGGAGGATCGGACCATAATTTTCCAAACTGATAGACTTCTGTGATAGAAGTGAACAAGCAGTACATCTAGTCAGATTGGCACACTCTCAGAAGAGAGCAAATTGTTGGAAAAGTTTTGTGTGATGATACAAAGCATTATTCAGACTGCCATGGATTTATCAAGGATAATTTACATGAATATTTTCAAAGGAACGCCTGTTTGACTAAACATTGAATTTTTCTGTAAGCAAAAATAATTGTGTCTGGTTTAGACCATTAGAATTTTAGCAAGGATTTTGACAAATCCTCATGGCAAACTGATCAAAAAAAGTTAAGGCCCAAGCAAAATGGCAATTTGGATATAAACCAGCTGAGTGACAGCAAGGGAAAGGGATTCTGGGAGGCTGCTACGCTGTTTATAATGAGATCCACAGGGCATAGTGTTTTATTCTTTGTTTCATTATAGTATGATTTAAAATTAAATGTAGGAAATGTGGTTCTTAAATGAGTTTACAGGTGATTATTGAGGTATATAAAATCCTGAGCGGCTTTGATAGGGAAAATCAAGAAATCAAGAAATAGGGGGTATGGATTTAGTGTAAAAGGGAAGAGATTTAACAGGAAGTTGAGGGGCAAAGTTTTCCACACAGAGGATGGTCAGTATATGGAATGAGCTGCCTGAATAAGTCGTTGAGGCAAGTACTTTCATAATATTTGAAAGATACTTGGGCAGGTACATGGATAAGGAAGATTCAGAGGGATATAGGACAAATACAGGGAATCTTGCTCATCATAGACCAGTTGGACTGAAGAGCACATTTCTATGCTGTATAACCCTCAGTCGATGACTTGCTATTAGATAGTGATTGATACTGAGGAAGGAATCCAACAAACTCAGGAGGATAGCAATGGCAGGGTTAAAAGTCTCAAGGGGAATTCATTCCTGAGTGGTTGTGATTTATTGTATTTGAGTCAGATTTAGTTTCAGATTTATTTATCAGTTACAAATTAAAGCGTACAGTAAAATATGTCACTTCTGTTAATAACCAGAAGTAGCAACACAACAAAACAAAACAACAGCAGCAAAATAAGCCCCTTTTCCATCCCTCTCTCCCATCCACCAAGCACCCATTCAAAGGCCTCCAACCCTAGGACAGGCTGCCTTTGTGCCTTCAGTTCTTGTCCCCAGGTTGTCAGACGCATAGACACTGGGCCTCCAACTTCAGACTTCAACCCAGGGTGCTAATCATGAATTTGTCCTTTGAACTTCGGCTTTTAGACTTGCACAGGCCTCAGACCCCAGTGACACAGGCTGTCTCGACTCCTTGGGATCCTTATGATACCTTTGGGCCCCGACCTTCATTCTTCGATCTTCTGGCTTTGCCGTCTGAATTGGCCGGTTTGATCTTTGGTCCTTGACTTCCGGACTCACACAGTCCTCAACTCTAGTGTCCTGGGGTGTGCGTCAACAGCACTCTTGACACCCACCATTACCCGGGAGTCGCCGCCCTAATGAACTTGCAGTCTGGGACTGGACTCTGAGCTGAGGAAGTCTCTCCGGTGAGAGTCTTATCAATGCCTATGACATGACTTCCTGATGTTCTGCAGCACAGTGCTTTAACCTGGACAGGAAGTCCTGTCCGGATACTTTATTTAGAGCCCCAAGACTCCCCCTTGTTCCTCTGCCTGAACCCTAACCTGACCCCTAACACTACGCTCTGCCCTGAAGCTATTCATACAAACTGAAAAATTAATCATGACATCTACAGATATTGCAGCCCAGCACCATCTTGATTGGAAAGGTAGAGGCACTAACCTATGCAAAGTAATTGATAGTAAGGGGTGTAGGCTGAACAGCAGAGGAATCGATGAGTTCAGTTGCACAAATTCAATTTTAATCTACATCCCACAGTACTTGAGGAAGTTGCTCATGGAAATAAGGAGTGCATTGGAAATCACCTTCCAAAATTCATTAAACTCGGGGGCACTTTCTACAGATTGGAATCAGAATCAGAATCTGGTTTGATAATAATAAATATATCATGAAATTTGTTGTTTTATGGAGCAGTATAGTACAGTACATAAAAATACAATAAATAATACTAAGAAATCTATATTAAAAATAATAACTATTGCAAAAAGAGAGCAAAAGTATTGAGGTAGTGTTCATGTCCATTCATAAGTCTGATGGAAGAGGGGAAGAAGTTGTTCCTAAAACGTTGAGTCTTCAGCCTTCTCTCTGATGGTGGTAACCAGAGGCTCGCTAATGATGGATGCTGCCTTGCTGAGGCATCATTTTGTAGATCTCCTCCATGCTCAGATTCCATGATGGAGCTGGCAGAGTTGACAACCCGCTGCAGCTTTCTCCAATCCTGTGTAGTGGCCGCTTCATACCAGACGATGATGCAACTGGCTAGAATGCTCTCAGTGACTCATCTGTGACATTCGCTAGAGTATTTGGGTACATACCAAATCTTCTCAAATTCCTAATGAATCTGATCATCCTTTCCACTGTTGACCTCTCGATGAAGACTAGTGTGTGCTCCCCTGCCTTCTACTTCCAGAGTCCACAATCAATTATTTGGACTTAACGACACTGAGTGAAAGACTGTTGTGATACCACTCAACCAGCTGACCCAGCTCACTCCTGTACGCCTTTTCATCACCATCTGAGAGAGTGAGCAAATGCCACCCAATGTTATTAAGAAAGATAAAAGGATTAAAAAAACACGTGATTTTGAACCAATAAGCCAAACATCAGTGGTGGAAATCAGTAATTGGACACTTTGTCCAATCCCAAGTGTTCTTTTTATAATTAAATGTGCAATAACAGAGGCATTGGAAAGTATGTTTGGGATTGGACAAAGTTAGGATGGGTTTATGAATGGGAAATCAGGCTTAGTAAAAGTTTTGGATTTCATGTACTTATATTTATTATGTGCTTTATTTTGTACTGCTTCAGATCCAGAGGAACAATTATTTTGTTCTCCTTACACTTCTGTACAAGAAATGACATAAAGCAATCTTGGGTCTTGAAATGAAACAGGAAAGAGAAAGTAGGAGCAATTAGGTCTTTTTGCCAGCTGGCAGCACTGAATGTTGGGATCCACAGGGATCAGTGTTTAGGGGGTCTGGTCCAAGGAAGGATATGCTATAAGCCTACAGACTCTCACAGCTACCTGGACTATTCCTCTTCCCACCCTGTCTCTTGCAAAAATGCTATCCCCTTCTCACAATTCCTCCGTCTCCGTCACATCTGCTCTCAGGATGAGGCTTTTCATTCCAGGATGAAGGAGATGTCTTCCTTTTTTAAACAAAGGGGCTTCCCTTCTTCCACCATCAACACTGCTCTCAAACGCATCTCTCCCATTTCCCACACATCTGCCCTCACTCCATCCGCCCACCACCCCACTCGGGACATGGTTCCTCTTGTCCTCACCTACCACCCCACCAACCTCCAGGTCCAACGTATAATTCTCCATAACTTCCGCCACCTCCAACGGGATCCCACTACCAAACACATCTTTCCCTCCCCCCTTCTTTCTGCTTTCTGCAGGGATCGCTCCCTACGCGACTCCCTTGTCCACTTGTCCCCACCCATCCCTTCCCACCGATCTCTCTCCTGGCACTTATCCTTGTAAGTGGAACAAATGCTACAGCTGCCCTTACACTTCCTCCCTCACCACCATTCAGAGCCCCAGACAGTCCTTCCAGGTGAGGCGACACTTCACCTGTGAGTCAGCTGGTGTGGTATACTGCGTCCGGTGCTTCCGGTGTGGCCTTTTATATATTGGTGAGACCTGACACAGACTGGGAGACCGTTTCACTGAACACCTATGCTCGGTCCGCCAGAGAAAGCAGGAACTCCCAGTGGCCACACATTTTAATTCCACATCCCATTCCCATTCTGATATGTCTATCCATGGCCTCCTCTACTGTCAAGATGAAGCCACACTCAGGTTGGAGGAACAACACCTTCTATACCGGCTGGGTAGCCTCCAATCTGATGGCATGAACATTGACTTCTCTAACTTCCGTTAATGCCCCTCCTCCCCTTCTTACCCGATCCCTGACATATTTAGTTGTTTGTTTTTTTTCTCTCTCTCTGCCCATCACTCTGCCTGTTCTCCATCTCCCTCTGGTGCTCCCCCCCCTTTTTTTCTCCTGAGACCGCCCGTCCCATGATCCTTTCCCTTCTCCAGCTCTGTATCACTTTCGCCAATCACTTTTCCAGCTCTTAGCTTCATCCCACCCCATCCGTTCTTCTCCTATCATTTTGCATTTCCCCCCTCCCCCACTACTTTCAAATCTCTTAGTATCTTTCCTTTCAGTTAGTCCTGACGAAGGGTCTCGGCCTGAAACGTCGACAGTGCTTCTCCTTATAGATGCTGCCTGGCCTGCTGTGTTCCACCTGCATTTTGTGTCAGTGTTTAGGCCCCAGTTATATCTCAGTATATGAATAAGGAAATCAATAAATTTCAATAGGTACATTTAATGTCAGAGAAATGTATACAATATACATCCTGAGATTCTTTTTCTTTGCAAACATCCTCGAAAACAGAGTGGTGCCTTAAAGAATAAATGACAGTTAAAAGTTAGAAACCCAAAGCCCCCCCCAGTTCCCCCTCCCACGCACAAGCAACAGCGAGGCAATGGTCCCTTTCCCCCATCTCCAGCAGCAAAAAGCACCAGCACCCTCTACTGAGCACTCAAACATGCAGCAAAGCATCAATAAACACACTACCCCAAAAACCACTCACTCACCCAGTAATTCGACAAACCACAGGCTCTCTCTTCCCTGATAAGGGAATAAGAGGTGTCCCCACTTCACAGTGAGAGGGGAGACATAACAACTCATTGATTTATGACGTTAAAAGATTGTTGCGTCACTTTTTCTGAGTTCTGTTCCCAGAGAGTTGGCACCAGAAAGGTGCAGATCTCCAG
Organism: Hemitrygon akajei; assembly: GCF_048418815.1. Lineage (NCBI taxonomy): Eukaryota > Metazoa > Chordata > Chondrichthyes > Myliobatiformes > Dasyatidae > Hemitrygon > Hemitrygon akajei. The sequence continues at coordinate 107,769,662 of NC_133134.1, forward strand.
ATACACAACTCCTGGCAGCTAACCCACTGCTCCTGATGTTCCGTGTTCTCCTGTGATGCTTCACTCAAGAGCAGCAGCCTAGAATCAGCCTGTCTCCAGCACCTCAAAAATCTGGATCCCTGAAGGTGCGCTCGCCTTCTAAGCCGTGTCCTTGGGATATCAAACCACAGCCAGTCATGATGCCCTGAGAGAGGGTCCCATTCACGCAAAGAACCAAATTCAGAATGTAACTCCAGGTCAGGGTCTTCAAAAGGGAAAAAAAGAGATACCAAAAATGCAGTATATGGAAGTATGCAGATGACACAAAACTAGAGAGAAGAGTGGGTGCGTGGAAAGAGTGAAAGAGTTCATCAAAGCGGGGGATTCAGACAAATTAAGTCAGCAAGCAAATACAATGTCATGGGAGTCAATGTGGATAACAGTGAGTCAGAGCTTAAGACAGAAAAACATTATTATCTGAATGGTGATGGAAGGTGCAATGAGTCCTGGGTATCTTTGTACAAAAGATCCCGAAAGCAAGCATTGAAGTGCAGCAAGCAGCGGGTAGAGAAGTGGTGTGCTGACCTTGATTGCAAGTGGATCTGAGTGCAAGGACAAGGATGTCTTACTGCTCATGGTCAGGGCCATGGTGACTCCTCATCTGGAGTATCACGTGCAGTTTTGGTCTCCTAATCTGAGGAAATATGTTCTTGCAATGGGGTAATTGTGTGGAGTGGGGGGCGGGGAAGAGACAGCAAACATTTACAAGATTGTTTCCTGGGCAAATCTCATGTCTCAGGAGAAATAGGCCCTTTTTAACTGAAGTTTATAAGAATGACAAGAGATCTCCTGGAAACCTATGTATTGTTAGCATAACTGGAAACTGCAGATGCCGAGGGAATGTCCCAAATGGTTGGGTTTGACAGAAACAAGTGTCACAGTACCAAGATACATGAGAAATTTCTTCACTCAGGTTGTGAGGATCCGGTAGAATTAAATGTATTCAAGAAGAAAGTACTTCTCAATGTAAGGGCATAAAGGGAGAAGACAAGTGTAGTGGAAGATTAGGCATAACCACATTGGCAGATTGAAGGGCCAAAGCTCTTACTCCAGCTTTATTTTCCATGTGCCTGCTTTGGGGAGTTGAGTGGGAAAATGGGATTAAAGGTTGCAGGGCAAGCAAATGATTGTGCAAAGGTTAAGTAGAAAGTTGTTGGGTTTGAGCAGACCTTCACATGGAAGAGGGGCCTTTGGTGAGTGGAGGAGGCAGAAGAGTGGAAGTACTAGAAAAAAAGCATCTGCCTGGATTAGCAACACACACAAAATGCTGGTGGAACGCAGCAGGCCGGGCAGCATCTATAGGGAGAAGCACAGTCGACGTTTCAGGCCGAGACCCTTTGTCAGGACTAACTGAAAGGAAAGATAGTAAGAGATTTGAAAGTAGGAGGGGGAGGGGAAAATGCGAAATGATAGGAGAAGACTGGAGGAGGTGGAGTGAAGCTGAGAGCCAGAAAGGTGATTGGCAAAAGGGATACAGAGCTAGAGAAGGGAAAAAATCATGGGACGGGATTAAGCCTGGATTAAGTTGGGTGCCTCAAACTCTCTGCTACCGGCAAACATGAAAAGACTTTTAACTTATACCAAAACATGCTACATCACTCCAATTAACAGTTCCTTGTGTATTTTTACATGCCAAGCTAGCTTAAGAGTATTGTATGACATTTGACCCTCGTATATAAGAGGGTCTGGTGTGCTGGATCCAATTTTGGCATGCTCTCTTCTGTTTCGATCTGAAAACAATTTTAGGTTTGGGTATTGTGGTGAACTAGATATACCTGTCTGACTGCTCCTGTGGTCCTCCCACAGACCTCTGTATAAAGGCGACTGTGGGCTGCTGCTCTCCCTCATTTTCCCCAGGATGTAGTGTTGTTTATTCTTCCAGTCAATAAAAGCCGATATCTCGTTTCCTAAGTCTCAGCGTGAGTTATTGATGGTGCATCAGGTATATCATGCTTTGAAGGGTATTAGTTAAGGTTACGATGGGTTAGAAACAGAGTGTTGAATTGATTGAGAAAGATAGAAAAGGCACAGTTTAAGTACACATTCCATTGTAGGTTGGTTCAGTAACTTGCTTTTCACTAGAATACTACAGCACAGTACAGGCCCTTCAGAAATATAATGTTTAAAGATCTTATCTCAGAGTATTTATAACAGAACTTGTTTTTATATAAGCTCAAGTGTATAGGCACTGTTTAAGTTTCAAGTTTATTTTCATCGGCATACCTACCCAGGAATGCTCATGCCATGAAAATTAGATTTTTACAGCTGTAACAGAGCATTACAAATATGACAAACAAAACTTATAGAAACTTATCATAAATTATATATAACTACAGGGCAAAATAAACAAAAATACACGTAACAATATCAGTGAATGTTGAGGAAAATATAGTCTGCGGGGTTTTTGGTTCAGTTCCAGATGCCTTTGTAGTGTAGTGATTACAACGAGCCTACTACAGCTCAGGATGTCAGAATTCAGAGTTCAAATTCTGGCATTCTCTGTAAAATATTGTGGAGTGTGTGTGTGTGTGTGTGTGTGTGTGTGTGTGTGTGTGTGTGTGTGTGTGTGTGTGTGTGTGTGTGTGTGTGTGTGTGTGTGTGTGTGTGTGTGTGTGTGTGTGTGTGTGTGTGTGTGTGTGTGTGTAGGTTTCCTCTGGGTCCCCCAAATTCCCCGCACAGTCCAAAGGTGTACCAGTAAGTAGCTATATTGGTCATTATAAATCATCCTGTGATTAGGGTAGGGTTAAATCAGTGGGCTGCTGGGAAGTGTGACTCAGTGAGCTGAAAGGGCCTGTCTGTTCTGTATCTGTAAATAAATTAATTAATGGTTCAAGACCTTGACGGCAGTGGGGAAGAAGTTGTCATTGAACCTTGGGTTGTGGGTTTTCAGGTTCTTGCACCTCCTGTGCAATGGCAGCATTGAAAAGTGGGCATGGCCCAAATGGGATGAGTACCTGACAATGGATGTCACCTTCCTGAGACATTGCCTCTTGTAGATATCTTAGATGGTGGAGAAAGCTGTACTCATGATGGATCTGGCAGATCTGTAGTCTCTTGCATTGCTATGCTTTGGAGATTCCATACCAGACCTATCAGAATGTTTTCCACAGAACAGATTTAGTTTAGTGACTCATTGTCATTAGATGACTTTAAATGTTCTGTATAAATGCAATGAAGGGTTGAATATATCTTTTGTATTGTGGTAGTGAATTCATGATTGTATAATTCCAGTTCTGAGGCATGGGTTACTCTCAGGCAGAGACATCGGGCAGGCAATGGTATTTACTTCCCTAATCACAAACAAGAGAACATTGGCAGATGCTGGAGATCCAAGCAGCACACACAAAGTGCTGGAGGAACTCAGCAGGCCAGGGAGCATCTGTGGAAAAGAATAACGAGTCGATATTCAGGGCCAAGGTCCTTCATTCAGTCTCAATGAAAGATCTCGGCCCGAAATGTTGACTGTTTACTCTTTTCCATAGATGCTGCCTGGCCAGCATTTTATGCTATGTGATTTCCCCAACATCCAGTGTTTCTAAACAAATACTCTGTTCCAAGATCTGCCATGAGAAGGAACGATTCAAGGCTCAAAGCCCAATTGAAGGCTTTGAAAGAATACAACATCCCCACTGACAAATGGACATAGCTGGCCGATGGCTATTTAATGTGGAAAAGGAGTATTCACAATTGAGAATCTATTTGTATGTTTATACAAACATGCGTAACTTACAAAGCCATCCTACACCCTCATCTTGGCCTCTTTGATCACAACTTCATTATGTTAATCCCAGCATACTGTTAATTGCTGATGAAAATGGAGAAACCAGTCAAGAGGACCGTCACTGTATGGCCTAATGAGGCTTCAGGACTGTTTTGAATGGAGCAACTGGCAGATGATCAAGGAGGACTCCACAAACAGAGTAAACACAGATCTCCAGGAATATGCCTCATTTGTCACCCGTACATCATACTACAATGAGATCAATAAGTGTGTAGATGACATTGTTACCTCTAGAGAGGTAATCTCAAGATCCAACCCAAATCTCTGGTTGAAAGCAAAGTTATGCTGGAGTGATAGAGCTGAGGATGAGATAGTTGGTTTACAAACAGAGACAATGTGTAGTGAGACTCCCATCAAAGTGAGGCCTATGATAGGGAAAAATTGTAGTTAACAGGATGAGTTGCAATGTAAAAGGAGGACAAAATTGAAAAGGGAGAACACAGAATGGAATGTGTTATATTGGAATGCTCACAGTATGCAGAATAAGATAGATGAACTTCCAGTACAGTTACAGACAGGCATGTATGATGTTGTAGGGATTACTGAATCATGGCTGAAAGAAGATTATAGCTGGGAGCTTAATATCCAAGGATACACATTCTATCAAAAGGACAGGCAAGTAGGTGGGGGTGGGGTGGGGGGTGTGGTTCTCTTGGTAAAATGAAGTCAAATCATTAGAAAGAAGTGACATAGGGTCAGATAGTGTTGAATCATTGTGGGTAGTGCTGAAGAACTGCAAGGATAAGGAGACCCTGATGGGAGTTATATACAGACCCCCAAACAGTAGTAAAGATATGGTCTACAAGTTACAAGGGGAGATAGAAAATGCATGCCAAAAGGGCAATGTTACAGCAGTCATGATGGATTGCAATTTGCAGGTAGATTGGGAAAATCAGGTTGGTGCTGGATCCCAAAAGAGGGAACTTCTAGAAGGCCTATCAGATAGTTTATTAGAGCAGCTCATGGTTGACCGCACTAGAGGATCAGCTATTCTGGAGTGGGCGATGTACAATGAACCAGAATTGGTTAAAGCACAGAAGATAAAGGACCCTAAGGGGCAAGTGATCATAATATGTTTGAATTCACCCTGAAATTTGAGAAGGAGAAGCTAAAGTCAGACGTATCAGTATTAAAGTGGAGTAAAAGAGTTACAAAGGCACGAGAGAGGAGTTGGTCGGAATTGCTTGGAAAAGAACATTGGCAGGGATGACAACAGAGCACCAATAGCTGGAATTTCTGGAAGCAATTCAGAAGGCACAGGATATATATAACTAACATAAAAGCCGAGCAGAGGGCATGTAATAGAGCAAAAAATTAATGGGAAATAAGAGATTTGGGAAGCTTTTAAAAACCAACAGAAGATAACTAAAAACATCATTTAAGAATGAAAAGATGTAATACAAAAGTAACCTATCCAATAATATTAAAGAGGATATCAGGTTTCTTCAGGTACACTCCTATCAGGGAGCAGGCTAGGTAATATCCACACACCAGGTCTTCAGCCTCAAAAGCGGTTGTGTTCCCCAAGCAGTCAGACTGATCAGCATCTCCACTCATTAACTCCACCACAACTTCATTATTTCCTGTCATTCACCCTGTGTAGGGTGTAATGTCATTTATAGACATACAATTAATACATGTATGTAATCTATCTTGTGTATTTATATTCATAGTGTGTGTTTTTCACTATTATTGTGTTCTTTATTTTTTATGGGGTTTTTTGTGCTGCATCAGATCTGCAGTAACTGGGTTGAGCATCGAACTAGCAACTCGGCCTCGTAAAAACAAGAAAGCCTGCTAAAAAAATGCCGTCATGACGGCGTCCCGATGACTCCACTTGGAGTTAAGGGCTTTCTTCTTCTTCTTCTTCTGAGGAATAAGAAAGGTATGACCATGTTATGGGGGCTATATCATAGACCACCCAACAGTCCGTTGTGTTTAGAGGATGAAAGCTGACCTGACAGAGGTGTATAAGATGATGAGAGGCATTAATCATGTGGATAGTCAGAGGCTTTTCCCAGGGCTGAAATGGCTAACATGAGAGGGCACAGTTTTAAGGTGCTTGGAAGTAGGAATAGAGGAGGTGTCAGGGGTAAGTTTTTTTACGCAGAGTGGTGAGTGCGTGGAATGGGCTGCCAGCGACGGTGATGGAAGTGGATATGATAGGGTCTTTTAAGAGACTCCTGGATAGGTACATGGAGTTTAGAAAAATAGAGGGCTATGGATAACCCTAGGTAGTTTCCAAAGTAGGTACATGTTCGCACAGCATTGTGGGCCGAAGGGCCTGTATTATGCTGTAGGTTTTCTATGTTCCTGTATTTGTAGAGAGATTGCAGATTGTTGCAAGAAACATAAGGTTGTGATAGTAGGTAAATTTAACTTTCCACATATTGACTGAGAATCCCATACTGTAAAAGGGCTAGATGGGATAGAGTTTGTCAAATGTGTTCAGGAGCATTTCCTTAATCAGAATGTAGAAGTCCTAAGGACAGAATGTATGATACTTGATCTGCTATTAGGGAATGAGACAGGGCAGGTGACGGAAGTGTGTGTAGGGGAACACTTTGGATCTAGTGATCATGATGCCATTAGTTTCAAGATAATTATGGTAAAGGTCCATAGGTTGAGATTCTAAATTGGATAAAGACCAATTTTGATAGCATCAGAAAGGATCTGGCAAGTGTGGATTGGGCAGGTTGTTTTCTGGCAAAGGAGTACTTGGTAAGTGGGAAGCCTGCAAAAGTGAAAATTTGAGTGTACAAAACTTGTATGTCAGATTAAAAGGCAAGGATAACAGGTTTAGGGAACCTTGGTTTTCAATAGATATTGAGGTCCAGGATATGAAAAAAAAAGGTGCATAGCAGGGTAGGAACAATTGAGGTGCTTATGGAGTGTAGGAAATGCAAGAGAACACTTAAGAAAAAAATCAGGACAGCTAAAAGTAGACATGAGGTTGTCCTAGCAGACAAGGTGAAGGAGAAACCTAAGGGATTCTACAGATATGTTAAGAGCAAAAGGATTGCAAGGGACAAAATTGGTCCTCTGGAAGACCAGAATTGTAATCTATGTGTAGAGCCAAAAGAGATGGGGATCTTAAATGGAATCTTTGCAGCTTTATTTACTCAGAAGATGAACACAGAGTCAATAGAGGTGATGCAAAACAGCAGTGAGGTCATGGACCATATACACATTACAGAGGAGGAGGTGTTTGCTGTCTTGTGGCAAATTCAGACAGATAAATCTCCAGGGTCTGAATCCTCAGACTGTATGGGAGGCAAGTGCAGAAATTTCAGGGGCCCTAGCATAGATATTTAAATCATCCTTGGCAACAGGTGAGGTACCAAAGGATTGCAGGATAGCTAATACTGTTCCACTTTTCCATATAACCATATAACAATTACAGCACAGAAACAGGCCATCTCGGCCCTTCTAGTCCGTGCCTTTCAAGAAAGGCTTTAAGAATAAGCCAGCAAATAATAGGCCACTGAGCCTGACATAACCAGCAGAAAAGTTACTGGAAGGTATTCTAAAAGACCAGATATATGAGTATTTGGATAAGCAGGGACTGATTAGGGATCATGAGACTGATGGGATCACTCTGCAGGAACCTAGCATGGTCCCTATGTGCCCAATGGTCCTGTGTATGGTTATACGAATGTGTATAGATTAGTCATCATATCCTCTTCCAATTTGCTGTACTTGTTTTCAGCACAAGACCAGGTCCTTTGACCCATCATGTTCATGCTGACTATTGAGTTCCTATCTATTTTCCAGGGTTGGCCCATAGCCTTCGATGCCTTGGTGATTCAGATATTCAGCTATATATTTTCAAATACTACGAGAGTACCATCTCCCATCTCCCACTCAGTCAGTGTGTTCCAGATTACAACCACACTCAAGTGAAAATGTTTTCCTCAAGGCCCCTCTAAACCTTCTACCACTTACTTTAACTATATACACTTTATTGCTAGACTACATATTCCCCTCATAATTTTGAATACCTCTTTCATGTTCTTAAATTGGTAAATTGCTTTATCATCACATAAACTGAGGTACAGTGAAAAATTTTGTTTTGCATGTCATCCACAGAGATCAGATGATTTCACCACATTTGTATACTGAGGTAGTATAAGAGTAAAGCAATAACTGAATGCAGACAATGGGATTGCAGTCAAAGAGAAAGTGCAATGCAGGCAGACAATAAGGTGCTTCTCAGCCCCTCTCCACTCCACAAGGTAAACAAACCCATCCTATCCAGGGACTCCTCAAAGTTAAAATATCAGTCCCAGTCAACACCCTGCTGGATCTCCTCTCTACTCTCTTTTCTTTGCAAGCTGCTCTCAGCTGATCTATTCAATACCAATTTCCAATCACCAGTGTAACATGGCAAACTTCTATAGAAGTGTGTGGTGGAGAGTATATTGGCTGTCGCATCACAACCTGGTATAGAAATACCAATGCACTTGAATGGAAAAGCCTACAAAAAAAGTATACAGCCCAGTCCATCACGGGTAAATCCTCCCCATTATTGGGCACATCTACACAGTGCCTACACAAGAAAGCAGCAGCCATCATCAAGGACCCCCATCACTCAAGTCATTCTCTTTTCTCACTGCTCCCATCAGGAATAAGGTACAAGAGCCTTAGGACCCACACCACCAGGTTCAGGAGTAGTTATTGCCTCTCAACCAACAGACTCTTGAACCAGAGGAGGTAACTTCACTCAACTTCATTTGCCCCATCACTGAACTGTTCCCACGACCTATGGACATACTTTCAAGACTCTTCATTTCATGTTCTTGATATTTATTGCTTATATTTTTTTAAATTTCATTTTGCATTTGCACAGTTTGTTGTCTTTTGCACATTGATAGTCTGTCCTGTTTGGTGAAGTTTTTCATTGATTCTATTATGTTTCTGTGAATAGCCTCAATAAAATGAATCTCAGGTTTGTATATTTTGACATATGTGTCCTTTGATAATAAATTTACTTTAAACTTTGATCTCAACAAGCTTGTTCTACAACCTCATCACCACCAGCACACCACCAATTTTTCTGAACAAATGTATTCCTTCTCCAACATCCCATTGTATACAGCTCCCATTTGGAAGTACATTAAATCTAACCTATCACATCTGTAGTTTCTTGTTACCTCATGGTCTCACTGAGCTTTCTGCTATGCCACCAATGTTCCATAAAATTTATCATTTCTTGAATAAGGACGAGCTCTAAAACCGGCTTACGCCATCCAAAGTGTAAGACATAAAGAACTGATTGTTCTGCAGTGGTCATGGCTCTTTTTGGCTGTGTATTTTCTGTTATAGATGATCTATTCCATAGATTAAAATAGATTAAAATATCTATTCCATTGGCAATCTTCACCCAAGCTAACCTATCTCCTTGAATACTCGCTCTATGTAGAATTGTATAGAAGGCAACAGCCATCATCAGAGATCTAGGCCATGCCAACTTCTCACAGCTAACATAGGACAGGATGTAAACAGGACAGAAATCCCATACATGGCCTAATTCTGTTCTTATGCTTCATGGTCTTATGTTCTTATGGTCTTTAACCAATTTGCACTACCCTAAGTACTTCCTTGACATAACAACACTATGATCGCTTTGCAATACAGTGGGCTGTGATTTGTGTTTTAAGCTTGTTCTTTCTTGCATAATTTTATATAATTTATATTTAATGTATGTTTTTATTGCAATTTTTATGTCCCCAATGTTACGTGTCTGTGATGCTGCAGCAAGCAAGTTTTATCATTGCCCCTGTGTATACATGTTGCAATGGACTCAACTTTGTCTTTGGACCAAATATTGAATGCAATTGATTTCTCAGTCATCTTTGTGCCCCATGTCACCTTCTCTTGCCATGTTTAGTGTTGGAGTATATTGTAGATACCTCAAGAATTCCTACTTAATGGAAGTTAGGACTCTGTTCAGGCATCATAGAAGCAGGATAAGAGCCCTGCTCCTCAAATCAGTTCTGCCATTCGATTAGATACAGCTGATCCTACCTGAAACTCAATTGTTGTTGCTTCCTGTGGTGCCCTTAACTAACATAGATCCATTTCCATGCAGCTAATTCAGTGGGGATCTATCACAGATACTGATGGTTACCTTTAATAGTAGACTTCAGGAGGGTTCAGACCTTAATTAGAGATCCTAGTGACTATTATCAGCGAGTTAATGCTGGGAAGTGCGAGTTCATTAAAGTTCACCTTTCTGTGAAATGAATCCTGCATCAAAATTGGAGGAACAATTACAACTGTGTGGATCTTCAATATAAAAAGTACTCTCTGATATCTGTGTAACTGCAATCAAGGATAATCTCTCTCCTCTGTTTGTTACAGATTGGGTATTAAAATCAGCCTTTTTCCATCTACACTGTTTCAGTCTGATAATGAAAATATATTAGTGGTTGATTTTTTTAAATTGATAAGCAGAGAAAACTGCAAATGTTGTAAATTGTAATTAAATCAGAATGTCTGGAGATCGAACCAAATGAGACAAGGAAAAGGCAGGTGATGTAGTCAGCTGGAAACCTTTACTCAATAGGCAACCAATGTGAAATACACATTTACTTTTCCCTTTTCAGGTGTTGTGCTTGGCTGAAGGATTTCTGCCTTAATTTTGGTAAGTTAATTTTTAACGTCTGAGCATTAGTTGTATACTGGAGAAGAACGTTGTTGGTCTCTTTACACAGTTTGAATATCCTGTACAATATCCTGACAAGTTGGATAGATTCAAAGAAAGGAGAATGTTTCCCTGGCTGGAGAAATCTTGAACAAGGGATCACCATCTCAGGATGCAGACTGAAGCATTACAATGGACAGGAGAATAATTCTTTTTCACTCATAGGGTGGTGAATCTGTAAAATTTTTCACCACAGAGGATGTGTGACCAAATGGTTGAATGAACTGAAAGAGTTAAATTTTTCACAAATGGCATCCATGAGTACAGGAAGAGAGAAAATGCAGCCAGAAAGAATTCACGCAGAGTCCAGGTTTACCTTTAGATAGAACTGCTGAGTCTGTTCAAGCCAAAGACAGAGGAGGTTTGCTTAGTGATCAATTCCTTGTCATGGACAAACATGGCAGTGGAGTTCCAATCCTGTTCACCAGATCTGTTACACTTTACTATCAAATGCCAGCCATTTTACCTGCCACAGGAGATTTCAGTGTTATTCTTGGTAATGGTGTACATTCCACCTCAGGCCAAAGTCAAACAGGCTCTAGACGAACTGAGCAATGTAATCAGTATTGGAGTATAAAAGTATAAACTTTAACTATGAAGTCAGTTATTTGCTATGCATGTACTCAATTTAGTAGAATGAAATCTTAGGAATGTAGAAGACAATGGTGTGTTAATGAGAGGTAGCTAAAGAACTAAAGAAATGTAGATTAGAACATTGCTCAGTTCTGAGTTTATTATTTTCTATGCATGTATTCAATTTGGTAGGAGACCAAAGTCTTAAAAATGTAGAAGACAATGGTGTGTTAAAGAAAGGTAGCTAAGAGATGTAGATTAGAACATAATTAAATCACATAATCCTAGGACTATTATTTTCTATGCATGTATCCAATTTGGTAGGAGACTGAAGTCTTAAAAATGTGGAAGACAATGGTGTGTTAATGAGAGGTAGCTAAGAGATGTAGAGTAAAACATGATTAAGCCAATTGATAGGAACAAAAGGGACATGATGTACGTGCAGTATGTGCAGTATGCAACTAGAGATTGCTATAAAAGCTGCAGTGTCCGGGGATCGGTGGGGGGTGGGGGGGGGGCGCAATCAGCGACTAGCTCATTGACTGTCTCAGCTTTGATTTGCAAATTAAAGTTTAACCCTTCTTGAAGAATCTTCTGCGTCTCTTGGTCATTTGTAAAGCACGAAAAACCACGACATAATTGGCGACCGCGGCAGGACCGGAAAGAGACCCGCAGAAAGGAAACGGCAGATTGGGAATGCTTCCCAGTCCTCTAGGGACCCCCACAGGGCTAACAGAATTAAGGGTGCACCCAAACAAAAGGAAAGCGCTTTTTGCGACAATTTGGACTAAGAATTCTGTTGGCTTTAGGGAAGTCTTGGAGTCTCAGAAGTGTGGAACCACTGCCAAAGGGTCTCTCTGGTCCAAAGAATCTGGCAGAATTGGGGGTTAACAGAGGAGGCTCAGAGGATTGCTCAAGAACACTGCAGTGAGGGTAAGTACAAATAAGTTAATACGTTAAGAAAAAGTCCACGTGGTGTTGGTAAATCCCTGTGGGTACCGCTTCGTATGAAACGATGGGCTGAACGGGCAGGGAAAGTAGAATAGAATTAGAGTAGAAAGTCCTCGTGGATACTGCCTTAAGAGATAAGGGTCTGAACGGGCGAGGTGTTAGACTAGGCGTAGAATTAGAGTAAGTTATAGGAAGAAAAAGTCCACGTGGTGTTAGACTAGGACTAGGTGTAGAATTAGAGTAAATAATATTATCCAGTAAACAAACTGTGAATCTCTGAAATACCTTAACAAGAGAGAATAACATGACAGGTAAAGGAACAGCAGTAGAGATTCTGAGCAAAAAATTCCCATTAGTTCAAAATGAGATCACAAAAACTTCAGAAAAATGGGGAAAAAAAACCAAAAACCTGGTCACAAGGTAGCCAAAAGAAGGAACGTTTGATGTAAGTTTGTGCGAAGAAATGGAGGGACTAATTAAAAATTACAAATCAAAAGATAAATCTAAGAAAAGAGAGCAAAAAAGAGAACGAGAAATGGAAGTGCTAAAACTCTTCAGAACGGAGGGAGAAAGGCTGAGGAGGACAGGTAGAATATTGATTACAAGCGAGGAAGACACTAAGGTGCTGGAGAAACAGCCTGTTAAAGAGAGAGGAGGGTACGGTGAGAAGCTGGCTTCGGCTCCGTACCCGGATGCGAAAGAAACAGAAAAACCCCCTCCCTATAATGAGGAAGGAACCCCTAAGCAGTGCCCCCTGCTGACGGGAACAGTAAACATGCAGGGAGAAGTCCAAGTTTGGGATAATGAGGAGGAGAAAAAACAATACGAGAATGAAAGAGCGGCGATATGGAAGGAGATACAGGCAGAAAAGATAAAGATAGAACAGGTACAGAGAGAAATGGAAGAAGGGATTGAACGGATGAAATACTTGAGAGAGGAAAAGGAGTATGAAGAGTATCGATTATACCATAGAAATAAACAGACTAGAAAAGGTGACTCATTGGAGGAGCAAGAGTTAAGTGGAGAGAGAGAGGATGTGAGAATTTGTGGGGAAGAGGTAGGAGGCAGAAGCCTAGAAGGAAAGAAGGAGGCAGTAGGGGAGCGACTTGCGGAAGTAGAGAGAGCGCCAGATAAGTTACTGAAAGGGGATTACCAGGAGAGATGCGAAAAATATTCTAGGGGCCAACCAAGTATTGAATCAAGACAGAAAGGAAGGACTCCACAGGGAGACCGAGGGAAGAGCAGAACCCTGGAGACATTTGTGTGGGAGGCAGTAAAGACATACCCTGAGACAGATGGGGAGTCAGGTGAGGAGGAGAGCCAGGGCAGGTGGGAAGAAGGAGGAAGAATGATGCCGTTGTTAGTTAAAGGATCAGGACAAGTGCAGTATATCCCTTGGGGATCCCAGGACCTAGAAGGGCTGAAAAACACTCTTCCCAATTTACATGAAGGAGCAGGGAAATGGATTAGAGCCTTTGAAGAAGAAACAGCGGGACAATTATTGGCTATGGGAGATTTGAAGGCACTGTTGATAAGGTTGATGGGAACCTCCAAATTTAATGAACTAATGGAAATGGCTGGCATAGTAAACTCGAACGACCCAAGAACTGATGGAGATGGGTTTGACAGAGTGAGGCAGAGGGTATGGCAGGCCCTCAGAAAGCTTTATCCACCCAAAGTGGACCCCAAAGCCTTAAAAGGGGATCCACTGGGAGACACTGAAAACCCAGCAGCCTGCGTAGAAAACCAGTTGAAAAGGTGGAGACTGGAGACTGAGCAAGAGGTGGAGAATAGCTTATTTATGACCTCACTGTTCCGACATAGCATTTTGGATGCAATGCCACCACAAGTAAAATCCAAACTGGAGGAAGTGGTTGGGCTAACGTCAAAGACCCCACAAGAATTTAGAGACCACGTAGTCCATGCGGTTGAGAAATACCGGAACGACAAACAAAGGTTGGCTGAGCAGCAGGAAGAGGTGCAAAGAAAGTTAATACAAATGCAGCTCGAAGAACTCAAAAAGAAGGAAAAAGAGAAAAACAAAAAGATGCTGCCAACAACCACCGGTTCGAGTACAGCCATCGAGCTGGACAAAGCACTGCTATATGGAGGGACCGATCATACTGTAAGACAAGGGCTGGAAAACCCCATGCCAATAATTAACTTTGAGGGAGCATTCCCACAAATGCTCTATCAGGAACAGACTAAATTCAGACAGCCCAGACAGGACTGGAAGTCCCAAGGAGGGGGACAGAGGAGCTATGGGCAAAGGAGACCAGTGAGAAGACAGTGGGAAAGAGAGGTAGAGAAATTGTGCTGGGAATGTAATCAGCCAGGTCACATGAGAAGAGATTGTCCGTTTATACTATGGCCTGACACACACAAGCAGGAACCGATAAGAAGGGAACTAAAGTTTAGCCAAGGACCAGCCCCCACCGGCCCAAGCGGACCTGTGAACCCCTATGCGAGGTACTAGGGATGCCCCGAGAACTTGAGTGGGAAGGGACATTACCCAATGATAACAAGGGAGGCAGACGAGGAACCCATTGTTCAGGTTATGTTAGAAGAGCAATTGACACCAATGGTGATAGATACTGGAGCCACGTACACTTGTGTACAGCCACAGTATGCCCTTCACCTTCCCATGTCAGGAAAGTTTATTAAGACGGTAGGGTTCTCGGGAAAACACAGTTAACACAGTGCACGGCTCCAGTGCGGTTGAGAATGGGAAATAAAGAAGTTGTTTTGCTGGTGCTAGTATTTAAAGGAACTCCGATTAATTTGTTAGGCAGAGATGCCTTGTTGAAACTGGAATTAAAATTAGAATGCACCAGAAATGGGCTGAGTGTGAAAAGAGCAGGGGCTCAATTGATAGTGCGAGAAGACAAGAAGGCTAATGTCTTTTGGATAGGAGACATCGCAGACCAGATTCAGGAAACCTGGGAAAAATGGAAAAAGGGCGTGCAGACTATATTACCCAGGGCTGTAATGCCCAAATCTGAGCTACATTGTACAGTGATTTTTGACGAGACTCAGAACAGGGAGTTAGAGGAGAGATGGCACCTGGAGGCATGTACCCAACAGCACCTGGAAGGGGAGGCTGTGATAATTGGAAAGCAAGGGGCAGCTTTACAAGTTAAGTGGAACACCTTTTTAGAAAAATGGTACAGGATACCGGAGGCTGCGCCCCACGTAACGTTGTTGGTAAATAAGGGATATCAGTCTAAAGACTTAGGACCTTTAGTTAAGAGTGCTGAAACCATAACAGTGTAGAGGAAAATCACACCAGAGGTGTGGATATCAGAAGACAACAATTGTATTAAAATAATGGTAAGTGTAGATATGGTAGGGACAGTGAGAGAGGTCGAAATAACTCCCCAACCACACCTGCCATTGCTGGGAAAGGAAAGAGGCCAACAGAAAGATAGAAGGTTAGATGAGTTGCCGTCTATTCTGTGGTCACAGCATGACACGGACTTAGGGAAAATAAAAACAGCGAGTCCGGTGGAAATAAGGCTGAAAAGGGGAGCAATTCCACCCAGGAGACCACAATACCCTCTAAGACCAGAAGCAGAAGAGGGAATAGCGTCGACAGTGCAGGGGTTGCTTGAAATAGGAGTGCTTGAAAGAACAAACAGTCCATGCAATACCCCGTTGTTGCCGGTCTTAAAAGCAGATAAATCTAAGTGGAGATTGGTGCATGATTTGCGAGCGGTAAACGATGTGGTAGAGGACTGGCCAGCGGTAGTCCCCAACCCACACACGCTTTTGACTAATGTTCCACCAGAAGCAAGTTACTTTTCAGTGATCGATTTGTGTTCGGCTTTCTTCAGCATTCCTCTGGCCAAGCAGTGTCAGTATTACAGTATTTGTTTGCATTTACTTACAGAGGTGCTCAGTATACCTGTACCAGAATGCCGCAAGGATTTAAACATTCACCACACATTTTTAATCAGGTATTGAAGGCAGACCTAGAGGGCATGCCATTGGAAAGTACATTGTTACAATATGTGGATGACCTGTTGATTTGCTCCCACAGCGAGGAACAGTGTAAGCAGGACACTATAACTCTGTTAGAGAAGCTAGCGCAGGGAGGACATAAAATATCCAAAAAGGAACTGCAATTCTGCATGCAGCAAGTGGAGTACTTAGGCAGGGTAATATCCAAGGGAGTGAAGGCGATAGCACCAGATCAGATTGAGGCAATAACTAAGGCCCCAAAACCCCAGACTGTAGAGCAGATGATGACATTTTTAGGAATGGCAGGGTACAGCTCAGATTGGATAGGAGAATATGCTGAGATTGTGGCACCTTTAAGAAAGATAATGAAAAAAGCAGGACATACAAATTTGAAGAACGGCTTACAGTGGAATGGAGAGGCGGAGATAGCTTTCAATACTATTAAGCAGGAATTGCAGTCAGCACCAGCATTAGCTTTGCCTGACTACGAGAAGGTTTTTTATTTGTATGTATCCAATCGACAGGAGGGTTATGTCACAGCGGTTCTAACACAAGAGACAGGCACAGGAAAAGCAAAGCAGCCGATAGCATACTACAGTACGAGACTAGATGTGGTGGCTCAGGGGTACCCACCCTGTTATCAGGGATTGGCGGTGCTGTACTATGCATATGAAAAGGTATCATCGGTAACCCTGGGCTATCCTGTAACTCTGTACACACACCACAAAGTAGCAGAATTGCTGGAAAAAGGGAAATTTGTGCTGACGCCAGCCAGGATAGCAGCGTATCAGATGCTATTGACATTTCCTGACATAACTATACAGAGATGCACTACCAGTAATATAGCCGATTTTGTCCCTTTAGACTATGAAGGAGAACCCCATGATTGTGTAGGGAAGACGATGGCATTTGCCAAATTGAGAGCAGATTTACGGTCAGAACCACTAGAGGATATAGATAAAAAGGTTCTGTTCGTAGATGGCTCTTGTTATAGGGATTATGATGGAAATCACGCAGGATTCTCAGTGGTGCAGCAGGATCAGTCGAGCTATAAGATTATTAGGATAGAGTCCTGTCCCCAACCGTGTTCCGCCCAACTAGCAGAACTCAAAGCCCTGACAGCTGCGTGTGAAATGATGGAAGGTGAGAAAGTAGACATCTATACTGATTCAGCATATGCTCACGGAGTATGCCATTTGTTCGGGGCAGTGTGGAAGCAGAGAGGTTTTAAAAAAAGTAGCGGAGATTCCATACAACATTGTCAGCAAATTCTAGACTTAATAAAAGCCATAATGAAACCTAAAGCATTGGCTATAGTAAAATGCCAGGCACATAAAAAGGGAAACGATGTAATAACAAAGGGAAATCAAGCTGCAGACGAGGCAGCTAGAAAAGCGTCTGGACGTACGTCAGCTGTCATTGCCCCCCAGGTAAGCCTAACTCCAGAACCTAACATAGAGGAGCTAATTGAAATACAAGGTAAGGCAACTTTGGCAGAACAGACAATGTGGAGAAAAAGGGGGGCCAAGCAGAACCCGGAAGGCTTGTGGAGCACGAAGGATGGTTTGTTGGTAGCACCCACCCCTCTACTGACGATTCTGATTTCAGAAGCGCATGGGATGGACCATTGTGCAAGGGGGGAAGTGATAAGGAAAATAAAGAAAGATGGTTTTTGGTCACCTTATTTACAGGCTTCAGTGGACTTTGTTTTGTCACAGTGCGAGGTATGCGCACAAAATAATGTTCGGAAGGGAATTACAACCCCAATAGGTCACATTCCTGTACCTGAAGGACCATTTAAACATTTAGTGATCGATTACGTAGACATGATAAAGACAGTGAGAGGGAAAAGATACATGCTGGTAGTAATTGATCAATTTAGCAGATGGGTGGAGGTGGTACCTTCAAGAGATCAAGGGGCAAAGACAGTGGTAAAATTCCTGACAAATGAAGTGATCCCAAGGTTTGGAATACCTACAGAAGTTAGTTCAGACAACGGTTCAGCTTTTACCCAGAAAGTGGTCAAACTGGTACTACAGGCGCTGAGGATAAAGCAAAGATTTGGATGTGTATACCACCCTCAGTCGCAGGGCATGGTAGAGAGAATTAATGGAACCCTGAAAGCCAAACTAAACAAAATTTGTGCAGATACTAAACTTAATTGGGTTGATGCTTTACCATTAGCATTGATGATTTACCGCATGCAAACTAATCGAATAATCGAATGGAGAATGTGTGGAGCAGGTTAAGACCTACAAGTATCTGGGAGTACAGTTAGACGAGAAGCTAGACTGGACTGCCAACACAGATGCCTTGTGCAGGAAGGCACAGAGTCGACTGTACTTCCTTAGAAGGTTGGCGTCATTCAATGTTTGTAGTGAGATGCTGAAGATGTTCTATAGGTCAGTTGTGGAGAGCGCCCTCTTCTTTGTGGTGGCGTGTTGGGGTGGCAGCATTAAGAAGAGGGACGCCTCACGTCTTAATAAGCTGGTAAGGAAGGCGGGCTCTGTCGTGGGCAAAGTACTGGAGAGTATAACATCGGTAGCAGAGCGAAGGGCGCTGAGTAGGCTACGGTCAATTATGGAAAACCCTGAACATCCTCTACATAGCACCATCCAGAGACAGAGAAGCAGTTTCAGCGACAGGTTGCTATCGATGCAATGCTCCTCAGACAGGATGAAGAGATCAATACTCCCCAATGCCATTCGGCTTTACAATTCAACCGCCAGGAGTAAGATATGTTAAAGTGCCGGGGTTAGGACTCAATGTATTTAAGTAAACTACTTAAGAACTTTTTAAAAGGTATTATTAATGCTTTTTGAGAGTGATTTTAGATGCATATCATATTTTTACTGAGTTAAGTATTGTATGTAATTAGTTTTGCTACAATAAGTGTATGGGACATTGGAAAAAAATGTTGAATTTCCCCATGGGGATGAATAAAGTATCTATCTATCTATCTATCTACATGCCTGACACCGCATGAGATGCTCACTGGGAGGCCCATGCCAGTGCCCCAGTGGAGAGGGCCGTATAAGGGACCTAGCTTGGAACAATTGGAAATAGAATTGAAACAATACATGCAGCAGCTAACTATGATACATAGGTCTATTTATGCCCAGGAAAAACAGAAAGAGCTGGAGACCGTACAAGGGGAAGGACGGATTAAACCAGGAGACCAGGTTTACATGCGAGTTTTTCGGAGAAAGTGGAACGAGCCAAGAAGGGAGGGACCCTTTACGGTGACTAAGGCATCACCCACCGCAGTTCAGGTAGAAGGACCCTCCACCTGGTACCACCTGAACCATTGCACGAGGGCAGTCCTGCAAGGGCAATCAGGTGAAGTGTCCGAGGTAAGTGATGTGGAAGAGCAGTTAACAGGAGACAGACAGGGGGAACAAGAAGTTGACACTGCACCGCAGGAGTTTGATCAATTAGTAAGGGAAATTTTTGATTCTGAGGATGGGCCTCAAGACCCTCAGGATGTGGTGGTGGATAATAGGGCTTCTCCAGATAATGGGGATGAGCTGGGAATGACCAGTTGTGCCCCTGGGGACAAAGCACCCACATACTCTAGTAGTGCAGACTTGGGTACCATTAGTGGGGCAGATATGGAATGGGACTGGTAACCTGCAGAAAAGAAGTAAGAGGAGCACAACACTTACCTCCTCGCCATGGTTAAAGACACATACTAATCAGTGGTATCAATGGGCAGCTTACACGGCAGGAATGATGAAGAGACAAAATTGTTATCTGTGCTCAAGGGAAAGCCTCACTCAGCATGTAGTTCCCATGCCTTATAACTCCTCCACTTGCACGCGGTGGCGAAGAGAGCACAGGGCAATGTGAGCAACGATGTTCAGTTCCAGTTAGGGCTTGTTTCATGAGGATTTGCGTTAAAGCAGATTCCTGCTATCAAAGCTGTATGAACAATGCACCAATGTGCCCATATTGGTGTATGCTATATCAGGCATCCTCGCAGTTTGACTAAAAAAAGCTTGCCTATCACTGTAATTATAGCAGACCCTGGGCTATAAACAAAAGAAGCCAGACACCTACACTGCAACAGCTTATAATGCAGGACCATCTGAATTATGAATGTTTCATGCGGGTGGGCACGCACCCAGTTGGCCATTTCCGAGGCAACTGCACTCAGACATGGGATGTAACCCCAGGTAAAAGACACTTGACGGGTTCCCCTCCTCCTGAGGGTGCAATGGAGTCTCAGACTATCCCATTAGCAGACACTTGGTGGCTGTGTGGACAGGAAGGAGGTCTGAGATCTACACTCCCCCTCAGGTGGGCAGGAACATGTATGCATGTCATGCTGCTTCAGGAAGTTATAATGTCCCCTGAAGTGCAGTCCAATGCTAACTTCCCTGAGCAGCGGACTCTGCTACGGCAGAAGAGAAAATATGACCCGGATCCGACAATCCGGATTGACAGTATAGGGCAGCCAAGAGGTATACCTAACGAATTCAAGGCACGAAATGAGATTGCTGCAGGCTGGGAAGCTATCATACCTGTGATAGGGGTGAGCAAAAATGTTGAATGGATAATATATATATACTATAATCAGCAGAGATTCATCAACTACACCGATGATGCACTGGGGGCCTTAGGGCAACAGCTAGATGCAACTAGCAGGGTGGCGTGGCAAAACAGGTACTGGATTGGCTTTTGGCAGAGAAAGGGGGTGTGTGTGTAATGTTTGGAGAACAATGCTGCACTTTCATACCGAACAATACTAGCCCAGAAGGGTCTTTCACCAGAGCAATGAATAAGTTAAAGAATCTGCGGATGGAGGTCAAACAGAATGCAGGGTTCGGACATCAGTTCTTTGATTGGTTAGAAAGTAGACTCGGAGGATGGGGAGCATGGCTGACTAAAATAGCAATAACTGTCAGTATTATATTGTTGAGCTGTGCACTTCTGCTGTGCTGTTTTCTTCCTTGTCTCAAATCTCTTGTAGTGCGTGCTGCAACCAAACAATTTCCAATGCTCGTGGCAATTACTGAAGCAAGCTTAGTGGAGAAAGAAACACCGAACATGTATCGTTACAGCCTACCACACCTGCAGGATGAACAGGAGCAAAACGACAGTGTGGGAGTAGATTGTTAGGGCTTCTGAGTCTTTTTCCCTGTCTCAGATACATAGGGACAGGTTTTTGGCTCAGCGCCCCAGGGTAACAGGGAGAGAATACTTTGAGGTCTTGGCGCAGAAAATTATAGTTTAACCCGAGATTTGGGAATAAGTGCTTGAGTTTATTGGGGCTTTTGTGCGCAGACTCTTCGTCTTCCTTCTCTGTGTGAGACCCTCTGGGTCTCAAAGGGGGGATATATTGGAGTATAAAAGTATAAATTTTAACTATGAAGTCAGTTATTTGCTATGCATGTACTCAATTTAGTAGAATGAAATCTTAGGAATGTAGAAGACAATGGTGTGTTAATGAGAGGTAGCTAAAGAACTAAAGAAATGTAGATTAGAACATTGCTCAGTTCTGAGTTTATTATTTTCTATGCATGTATTCAATTTGGTAGGAGACCAAAGTCTTAAAAATGTAGAAGACAATGGTGTGTTAAAGAAAGGTAGCTAAGAGATGTAGATTAGAACATAATTAAGTCACATAATCCTAGGACTATTATTTTCTATGCATGTATCCAATTTGGTAGGAGACCGAAGTCTTAAAAATGTGGAAGACAATGGTGTGTTAATGAGAGGTAGCTAAAAGATGTAGAGTAAAACATGATTAAGCCAATCGATAGGAACAAAAGGGACATGATGTACGTGCAGTATGTGCAGTATGCAACTAGAGATTGCTATAAAAGCTGCAGTGTCCGGGGATCGAGGGGGGGGGGGGGGCGCAATCAGCGACTAGCTCATTGACTGTCTCAGCTTTGATTTGCAAATTAAAGTTTAACCCTTCTTGAAGAATCTTCTGCGTCTCCTCGTCGTTTGTAAGGCACGAAAAACCACGACATCAGCAGGCATGAGACAGCACACCCTGATACTTTCCCCATCATTTTGAAGTATTTTAACTGGACAGAAAGAGTCACTAAATAATGATTATCAACAAATCACTTGCAGTAGCAGAGGAAAAAACACACTGGACCACTGTTATACCATCAAGAGTGCTTACTGTGCTATTCCTTACACACACTTTGGAAAGTCTGATCACCTGGCTGTACTTCTATTCCCTGAATACAGGCAGAGGCAGAAGGTGTGGACAAGGGAAGCACCAGAGGACTTACAGACTGCTTTGATTGGACTGTATTCAGGGATTCATCTTCAAACCCAGATAAGTATGCCACATTTGTCACCCGTGTGGATGAGTGTGTGCATATGAAAACTTACCTGCACGTTCCCAAACGAAAAGCCATGGATGAGCCAGAAGGATCATAGTCTTTTGAGGGCTACATCTATGGCATTTAAATGTGGTGACCCAGTTCTGTACAAGAAAACCAGGTATGCCTTGCGAAGGGCTATTTCAGGAGCTAAGAAATAATTCCGAGTGAGGCTGGAGGTGACATCGGATGCACACCAACTCTGGCAGGATTTGCAGGACATTACTTCTTACAAAGGGAAACCCAACATCACCAATAGCAGTCCTGACGAAGGGTCTCGGCCTGAAACGTCGACAGTGCTTCTCCTTATAGATGCTGCCTGGCCTGCTGTGTTCCACCAGCATTTTGTGTGTGTTGTTTAAATTTCCAGCATCTGCAGATTTCCTCGTGATCACCAATAGCAGTGATGCTACACTACCAGACAAGCTCAATGCTCTTTATGGTCGCTTTAAAAGGAAAAATAAAACTACAGCTGTGAGGATGCCTGCTGTACCTGGTGACCCTTTGATACCTGTCACGTAGGCTGATGTTAGACTGTCTTTTAGGAGTATCAGCAAGGCAGCTGGCCATGAAGGAGTCCCTAGTAAGGCTCTGAAAACTTATGCCTACCAACTGGTATTCAAAGACATTTTTGATCTCTCATTGCTACAGCTGGAATTACTGACCTTCTTCAAAAGGGCAACAATTATATCGGTGCCCTAGAAGAGCTGCATCAACAACTATCAACCAGTAGCACTCACATCTATGGTGATGAAATGCATTGAGAGGTTAGTCATGGCTGGAATTAACCCATGCCTCAGCAAGGACCTGGAGCCACTACAGTTTACCTGCCACCACAATAGGTCTACAGCGAGCGTGATCTCAATGACTGTCCATGTGGTTTTGGATCTCCTGGAAATACAAAAACCTATGTCTAGATGCTGTTCAATAACTATAGCTCAGTATTTAACACCATCATTCTTACAGTTCTGATTGAAAAAGCCACAGAACCTGGGCCTCTGTACCTCTGTCTACAAATAGATCCTTGACTTCCTAACCAGAAGACCACAATCTGTGTGGATTGTTGATAACATCTCCACCTTGCTGATAATTAACACTATTGTACCTCAGAGGTGTGTGCTTAGCCCACTGCTCTACTCTCTATATACCCATGACTTTGTGGCTAGGCATAGCTTAAATATCATCTATTAATTTGCTGCTGATACAACTATTGATGGCAGAATCTCAAATGGTGCCAAGAGAGTGGACAGGAGCAAAATGTATCAGCTAGCTGAGTGGTGTCAGCAACAACCTGGCACTCAATGTCAGTAAGACCAAAGAGCTGATTGTGGACTTCACAAAGGGAAAAACAAGGAGACATAAACTAATCCTCAAAGAGGGATCAGAAGTGGAGAGAGTGAGCAGTTTCAAGTTCCTGGGTGTCAATATGTCTGAGGACAGGACCTAACCTGGTCCCAATATATCGATGCAGTTATAGAGAAGACAAAACAGCAGCTATATTTCCTTAAGAGTTTGAAGAGATGCAGTTTGTCACCTAGGACTTCTACAATTATACTGTGGAGACCGTTCTGTCTGGCTGCATCACCAGTTGGTATGGAGGGGAAGGTTGGGCTACTGCACAGGATCAAAGAAAGCTGCAGAGAGTTATTGAATTAGTCTGCTCCATTATGGGTGCCAGCCTTCATAGTATCCAAGACATCTTCAAGGAGCTGTGTCTCAGGAAATTGGCTTCCAACATCAAGGATACCCACCACCCATGGCATGCCCTCTGCTCATTGTTAGCATCAGGAAGGAGGTACAGAAGCCTGAAGACACACTCTCAGTGATTCAGGAACAGCTTCATCCCCTCTGCCATCTGATTTCTAAATGAACATTGAACCCATGAACACTATGACAGTACTTTTTAAAAATTTCTGTTTTTGCACTAGTTATCTTAATTTAACTATTTAATATACATATATACAGTAGACTTACTGTAATTCAGAATTTTTCTCTATTTATCATGTATTGCATTGAACTGCTGCCGCAAAGTTAGCAAATTTCACAATGCATGCCAGTGATTTTAAACCTGATACAGATTCTGAAGTGTTGTATTCCCTAGAATAGTAGTCGCCAACCCATCGATCACGATCGACTGGTCGATCTTTGAGACTTTCCCGGTAGATCCAGAAAAAAAAGAAAAATAAATACACAAATACTGTTGAGAAATCGTTTCCGGGTTGCGGGGTTTTAGTTCCGTTCTTTCTGCCCAGTGCGCATGCGTGTAGCTCCCCCGCACTACAGTGTACTTCAGTGGTCCCCAACCATGAGGAAGCTATGTGATTTGGCGGTATGAAACGATAGGAATCAGCTGCACCTTTCCTCATTCCGTCATGCCCACAGTTGAACTTGAACGCATGCGAGGTCATCAGTCGCCTAAACGCAGTGACACCCTCGCGCCAGGGATCACTGGCCTTGCGCGGCCGGCGGGAAGTGCTGTTGCTACCGGCCCGGAGCGCAGACAGATGGGCACCATCTCTAAACCTGTTTAGCACACCGAATGTTATTAGAATTTCAGGATGTATATTGTATACATTTCTTTGACATTAAATGTACATGTTGAAACCTATTGAAATCTATTAAAATAATATCCTGTGACAGATCTTGAGACAGAGTAGCGGAGTCTGGTATGAGGCAGGCAGATGATGTGGTCTGCCTAATAGACTTGGCTGTGTTGATTTTATGTAGTGTTCTTCTGCCGGTGTAGAAACTCTGAACTAAACACCAAGTTAAACCGTAGCCAATGAGGACAGGATCACAGTAAGATTAACCATTTACTGTTCACTCTTCCACATTAACGTATGGTGAAAACTGTTGATAAAACAATAAAAAATATATACAGTATCTGTTTCTTTCTTGGCATTACATTTACATCATAAATACTTGTAAAAGTAAAACTACAACAAACTATATTAAAGTCTCATTAAAGTACAACATACAGTCAGAATCTACCTACGCCGTCAACAACTTTAAATATACTTCAACACAAACTTTCCAGCAACGCTTTCAATAGCACAAGAAAATAAACTTTATCAATCATCATTTCTTTTAACAGAATCAGCGTTAACGTTTTTACTTCAACATATCGACTGTCATATGAACTTACGGCGTTGCTTCTATGATGTTTCTTAGTGCGTAGAAATGGAACTTCTCTCGCGCTGATCCTGCACACGCAAGCCCCCGCTTTCCAGTTTCTCTAAACTGGTATTTACCCACAAGACGCGGCAAAACCAGGTGTGATGTCATCACGTCGCGATACATCACAGACAATGAATTTACCTTCAACAACTGCAACATAGTTATCAATCTTCACTTTAACCAGAAAATAATTACAAACGAAGTACTAAAGCAAGAATGTAATAAAGCTAAATAAATGCCTTAAGGGCAACACATTTTATAATGGCCTCAGTTAGGGAGTGTTAACTTGGGAGGGTATATTAAAGATGGTTTGTTCATCCTTTCACTGGAAGAATTTGCAGAAAGGGTGTTTGCCCCATTATGCCTCAGTGTGCCAGAGGCCAAGATCCAGTTCTGACTGCTGTGATTGTGAATGAGACACATGGAGACTAGAACCGTAGTTGTAGAATGCCTTTATCCAGTACAAAAAAAAACAGGTATTCTGAAAGATGTATTTCTTGGAGAATCTCAAAAGTGTAATGAGATGTTATACTTTTTAAACACAAGGATGACAACTGTTGATTAACTGTTTCAATGTTAACTTCAACCTTTGGGTGTAGACAAGTAACTATGTAGAATTATATACTTACAAAGGGAGCATATCTCAACTGATAATTTAAGCAGCTAAAAGTGATCTCAAATCTTCTGAGTGTAAAAGACCAGACACTGAAATGTAATATTTTATTACAATGTTGAAGGATAGCTCCCTGGATATACAAGGATGTTGCCTGGATTGGGGAGCATGCTTTACGAGAATAGGTTGAGTCAATTTGCCCTTTTCTCCTTGGAGCGACGGAGGATGTGAGGTGACCTGATAGAGATGTATAAGATGATGAGTGGCATTGATAGTGTGGATAGTCAGAGGCTTTTTCCCAGAGCTGGAATGGTTGCCACAAGAGGGCACAGGTTTAAGGTGCTGGGGAGTAGGTACAGATGTCAGGGGTAAGTTTTTTACTCAGAGAGTGGTGAGTGTGTGGAATGGGCTGCTGGCAATGGTGGTGGAAGTGGATATGATAGGGTCTTTTAAGAGACTTTTGAATAGGTACGTGGAGCTTAGAAAAATAGAGGGCTATGGGTCAGCCTAGTAATTCCAAAGTAGGGACATGTTCGGCCAACTTTGTGGGCCGAAGGGCATGTATTGTGCTGTAGGGTTTCTATGTTTCTAAGTTACTATATACAAGCATCCAGAATATTAATTGACAGATTATTCAAATATAATCTTGTTCCAGAGTGCATGCTGAATGATTTTGCATTAGTCCTGAAGATGAGCTTCACCACTATGATGAGTTAGTTGGAGCTGAGCTGTATCAATGTAGTGAGAAAGATTGAGCAAAGTGTTTAGCACTTTACTCAAAACATCACTTGACTCTGGTCTTCTCAAGGATTCGCTCTGTTATGGACAAATTAGTTAGCATCAAGGTTTGTATGCCCTCATGAAGCAAATATAAAGCCATAGAAAACTACAATACAGCAACAGTCCCTTCAGCCCATCCAATCCATGCTGAACCATTTAAGCTGCCTACTCCCATTGACCTGCACCGGACCATAGCCCTCCATATCCCTCTATCCATGTACCTATCCAAAATTCTCTAAACGTTGAAGTCAAAATCTCATCTGTCACTTACGCTGGCAACTCATTCTACACTCTCGCAACCCTCAGAGTGAAGAAGTTTCCCCTCATGTTCCCCTTGACCATTTCACCTTTCACCCTTAACCCATGACCT
Source organism: Hemitrygon akajei (assembly GCF_048418815.1). NCBI lineage: Eukaryota > Metazoa > Chordata > Chondrichthyes > Myliobatiformes > Dasyatidae > Hemitrygon > Hemitrygon akajei. The sequence goes on from NC_133134.1 coordinate 107,796,956, forward strand.
CTAGTTGTAGACTCAACCAACCTCAGCGGAAAAAGCCTCCTTGCATTTATCGTATTTATAGACCTCATAATTTTGTATACCTCTATAAAATCTCCCCTCAGTCTTCTAAGTCTTAGGGGGTAAAATTTTAACCCATTCAATCTTTTCTTATAACTCAGCTCCATCAGTCCCAGCACATCCTTGTGAATGTCCTCAGCACTCTTTCAATGTCTCCAACATCTTATACAACTTCAACATAACATTCCAACTTCTTTACTCAGTACTTTGATTTATGAAAGCCAATGTGCCAAGCTTTCTTTATGACCCTATCTATCTGTGACACAGCTTTTATGGAGTTATGGACCTGTACTCCCAGATCCTTTTGTTCTACTACACTCCTCAGTGCCCTACTGCTCACTGTATAAGACACACCCTGGTTGATCCTCCTGCAGTGCAACACCTCAAACTTCGATTCGATTTGCCATTTTTCAGCCTATTTTTCCAGCTGGCCCAGTTTGCCATCTTTGATCGTCTTCCTCACTGGCCACAACAGACCCAATCTTGGTGTCATCTGCAAATTTTGAGATTCAGTTAAGCACATTATCATCCAAATCATTGATACAGGTGACAAACAACAACGAGCCCAGCACCAATCCCTGCGGCACTCCTTGAGTCACAGGCCTCCGGTTTGAGAGGCAACCCTCTACTTCCATTCTCTACCTTCTCCCACAAAGCCAACGTTTAATCCAATTTACTATCTCATCTTGAATGCCAAGCGAATGAACCTTCTTGACCAACCTCACATGCAGGACTTTATCAACTGAAATCCTTGTAGACAACATCCATTGCAACTTTCCTGGCAACTTCTTTGAAAAACTCTTTAGAATTATTTAGACATGACCTAATGCACAGAAAGCCATACTGACTATTCTAAATCAATCCCTGTCTATCATATACCTGGTCCCTTAGAATACCTTCTAATAACTTTCCCACTACTGACGTCAAGCTCACCGGCCTATAATTTTCTGGTTTACTCTTAGAGCCTTTGTTAAACAGCGGAACTACATTGGCTATCTTGTAATCTTCCAATATCTCACCTGTCGCTAAGGATGATTTAAATATCTCTGCTAGAGCCTCTGCAATTTCCACACTGGCCTCCCACAGGGTCTGAGGGAACACCTTGTCAGGCCCTGGGGAATTTTCCATCCTAATTTGCCTCAAAACAGCAAGTAGCTCATCCTCTGTAACCTGTATAGGGTTCATAACCTCGCTATTGCTTTGCCTCACTTCTGTTGACACTGTATCCATCTCTTAAGTAAATACAGGTGCAAAAAGTCCATTTAAGATATTCCCCCATCTCTTACGGCTTCACATGGGCAGTTGAAGTTGAAGAGACTGCTCCACTATCATGCCCAGTATGTGGAATCAAAATCAAAAGAAGAAGATCTAGTGCTTTACTGGCATTTATGACGATCAAGATCAAAAGCTTTCGTGGACAGGAAAAGACCATGTACTGTGGTTCCTTGCATTTCTCTTGCTATGATCATTCATTGATGATGAGATCCACTGTTAGAGAAATAAAATCATAGAAAACTACAGAACAGGAACAGTCCCCCCACTCATCCAGTCATGCCGAAACATTTAAAATGCCTAGTTCCTTCAACCTACACTGGGACCATAGCCCTCCATACCCCTATTGTCCATACACCTACTCAAACCTCTCTTAAACATTGGAATCGAGCTTACATACACCACTTATGCTGGCAGCTCATTCCACACTCTCATGAAACTCTGAGTGAAGGTGTTTACACTCATGCTCCCCTTAATCCTTTCACATTTCCCCCTTAACCAATCTTCTACATTCCAAGGAATAAAGTTCTGACCTATTCAATCTTGCCTTATAACTCAGGTCCTCCAGTTCTGGCAAAATCTCTGGAAGTTTTCTCTGACTCTTTCAACCTTATTTACATCTTTCCTGTAGGTAGGTGACCAAAGCTGAGCACAATACTCCAAACTAGACATCACCAATGTCTTATACAACTTCAACATAACATCAAATCTCCTGCGTTCAATACTTCAATTTATGAAGACGAATATGTTTAAAACTTTTTTTAAGATTCTATCTATCTGTGATGCCATTTTCAATTAATTATAGACTTAATTATATCCCTTTGTTTTATGAGACTCCTCTGTGCCCTGCCCTTCACTATTAAGACCTACCCTGGTTGATCTTACCGAAGTGTAACAGCTCACACATGTCTGAATTAAATTCTATCAGCCACTTGTCAGCCCATTTTCTCAGCTGGTCCAGATCGTGCTGAAAGCTCTGATAGCCTTCCTCACTGTCCACTACACAGCCAATCTTGGTGTCATCTGCAAATTTGCTTCCCCAGTTAAACACATTATCATCCAGATCATTTATAGGGATGAGAAACAACAGCGGATCCTACTCTACCCTCTTGCCTACTTTTAGCACTTCTGACTTCCTTCTGAAGAGCCCTCTTGCATTTCTTATGCTCCATAAGCACCTCATTTATTTCTACCTGCTTATACTTTCTATGTACCTCCTTTTTCTCTTAACCAGGGCCTCAATATCTCTTGAAAACCAAGGTTCCTTAAACTGTTATCTTTTCTTTTTATTTTGACAGGCACATACAAGTTTTGTATCCTCAGAATTTCTCTCTTGAAGGCCTCCCACTTATCACGTACACCTTTGCCAATAAACAGCTACACTTGCCAGATCCTTTCTGATACCATTAAAATTGGCCTTCCTCCCATTTAGAATCTCAACCCATGGACCAGATCTATCTTTTTGCATATTTGCTTTGAAATTAATGGCATTATGATCACTAAATGCATAGTGTTCCACTACTCAAACATCTGTCACCTGCCCTGATTCATTCACTAACAGCAGATCAAGTATCACACACTCTCTTGTTGGAACTTCTATATACTGATTAAGGAAATGCTCCTGAACACACTTGACAAACTCTGTCCCATCTAGTCCTTCTACAGTATGCGAGTCATTGTCAATATGTGGAAAGTTAAAATCGCAACAACCTTATAATAACCTTATGCTTCTTGCAACAGTAAGCGATTTCTCTACAGATTTGCTCCTCTAAATCCTGTAGACTGTTGGTCAGTCTGTAATATAGTCCTATTAACGTGGTCATACGTTTAATATTCTGTAGTTCCACCAATAACACCTCACCAGATGAGTTCTCCAGTCTGCCCTGACTGAGCACTACCATGACATTTTCCCTAAGTAGTAAAGCCAACCCACCTCCTTTAATTCCTCCTGCTCTGTTGTGTCTAAAGCAAAGAACATTAGAATATGCTGTTGCTAACAGTCCGGTCCCTCCTGCAACCAAGTCTAATTTGTTGCAGGTTATGGATTCCACACAGCGATTTGGGGATGTGTCCACAAGAACGAGGTGGTTGAAGATTCTTCTGATGACATTCCCTGTGGCAAATAGTAGGGAAAACTCTCAGCAGTCTGCACAATCATCCATTACACTTCCTGGCATTTATGCATTTATACAGCAGCACTCACAACATCTGGATGTTTATGTGAACTTCACAGTTGATGGTAATTAGTTTGTAAGTGCAGCCATTATGGTGATATGGGAAATATCAACAAGTTTAATAATATTGAACTTGGTTGAGAAAAGTTGTGTGAGTTGTGGTTGTCTTGAACTGGAGATATTATTATGGTACTATATACAAACATAATGTTGTCAGGTTGTCTATATTATAAAGGTGCCAATTTTTTATAAATTAGAATCACTTGCTTAGGATCTAAAAGAAAGTTTATTCTTGATATCCATCATTATAATGAACTCTTTGGGCTTGTGTAGGGAGCCGGTGAGTTTGGGCTCCGATGTTTTTAAGAGCACCTGAACTGATTATTGTTGTTTAATAAGAATTGTTAATCTTTTAGATTTCCCTGCAGTTTTTCTCAAGCAATTTGCTCTTTGTAATGCAGTCTCCTGGTACTTTCAGTTGAAAATTAAGCTTATTTTGCTAGGCTTGGGTATTCCGTGTTACTCGTATTTTTTAAGCAGATGCTCGTGGGGTCCTAGTTTTGAGAATATTACATCTCGCCATGTCACCCAGCTGAGCTGCTGATGTTCTATTGGAAATCTTATGAATTAAGTCTAGTCATGGTCTCTACATCAGAGTCTGTCCGTCCTCTTTACTTGAGTTCCAACGTTGCCAGCGCATGTCATGACAATAACTTTACAGTTTAATCATGTGAATATACATATTAGAAATCATTATGTGATATATAGCTTTGATTTTCTACCAATTACGTATTGAGATATTTTTAACAGAATTCTATTTCCTAATTTCAGGGCAGTGCATTTATTTTAAGTTCTACTATTAATGGGTATAACAAAAGAATAGTATGCTTTTGTGGATGAATGTTCTACTAATCTTGCTATCTGCTACTGTATGCAATAGATCATATTTTTAGCAATGCTAATCAGTAGTTTGTTAAAGCTTTCTCTTTGGACCTGAATGAATCTGTCCCTCAGCATTGTTTTGCAAATAACTCTTGCCTGGGAAAGATTATGTTTAGGTTCCTTGGTATAGCAGTCACTATTCTCCATCAATTCTTGTATTGAAGTAGAGTAATGGAGACCCTCTTCTTGTTGTGCTTTGGATAATCAATATTATAAATCTTCCTGCCAACTTCAGCAAGGAAGTACTTACAGAATGAGGGGCTTCTGATTAGACAGAGACTGATGAGTCTAGTTCATCCCTGGAGGTGAAAATAATTAGTGATTTAAAATGTCCTCCCCAGTGAGCCTTGATACCCAGCATGTTGCTGAGCACTAATTACATATCAACTGTTGCAATGCATGTTGGAGCACTTTCCTTGAAATCTTTCTGAGCTGAATCAACCTGCCCGGCATATTGTTTCTGATCTTGCAGCTTAGAAGCCCTGGCCTGTCTCCACGTGCACTTGCTGCGTTAGACCAAATGTTCAACAGCGGGAACTCTCTTGTCAATCTCTTGGTTAGGGAAGAGTGGTAGCTAGAATACCTTCTGTCATTCAAAGGGGAACATGCCACTGGAGGGTGACTGGAGGTTATTGTGGACAACTTCTATCAAAGCCAGTTGGGAGCTGGGAGCTCTGGATCGTGGGTTTTCAAAGGTTTCAAAGGTGCATTTAATGTCAGAGAAATGTATACAGTATGCATCCTAAAATGCTTTTTCTTCACAACCATCCAGGAAAACAGAGAGGTGCCCTCAAAGAATGAATGACAGTTAAATGTTAGAACCCCAAAGTACCCCCCCCCCCAGCTCCACTCCCTCCCACGCGGAAGCGGCAGCAAGCAATGAACCCCCACCCCCACTGGCAAAAAGAAAATCGGCACCCACCACCGAGCTCTCAAGTGTGAGCACAGACTTGTAGTTCTCCAAAGACTACTTGTTCACCTGGTATTCAGCATACCATAGGCTCTCTCTCTCTCTCTCTCCCAAAGAAGGAAGAAAGAGGTGTCTCTGTTTCACTGCGAGAGGGGAGATGTAACAAACAACTCACTGGTTTATGATGTTAAAACTCTATTGCATCACTTTTTCCTAGCTCTGTGCACCAAGATCTGGGGCTCTGGGCACACAGCCTTAGATCTTCCATCTCCCACGACACACCGATCTGCCCGGACTCTGACCTTCGATTCACCCATCTCTAGAGCCACAAGATCTCGGCCCGCCAAAGGCAGGCTGAACTCTTAGACCGAGCCCTTGGCATGCCAAATAACGGCCATTCGTGAAACCCCGAGAGCGGGTCCCATTCCTGCAAAGAACCATAGTCGGTGTGTAATTCCAGGTCACCGTCTTCAAAAGAACCCTGAAAGGGAAAAATAGAGATATTAAAGATAGAAATGGAGCTGTTTCCAAAGATGCAAGCAAAGGAGTCACCATTGGGCACCATTAATCCTCCTAAGCTTAGAGCAGACAAGGCAGTGCAGGGTTGTCTCCAGCTCCTGATTCACTCTCTGAGTCAGGCCATTAGATTGGGGGTGTAATCCTAATATGAGGCAGATTGTGGCTCACAAAAGTGAACAGAAAGCCTTCCAAAAATCGGATGTGAACTGTGGTCCTCAATCATACTCTATGTCCTGAGGAAAGCCGTTCAGCCTGAATCATGATGGTAGCAGTCCTATGAGTCAATGGAGCTTGGGGACAGCAATGAAGTGGACAGCTTTGGAGAACCAGTCCACAACTACCAAAGTGGTAATATTTCTAACTGACGGAGGCAGACTAGTGATGAAATCCCACCAGGAGTTGGGACAGGGCGGTGAGGCAGAGATAGTGGGCAGAGCAGAGGCTCATTTAGAAAGTAATGAGGCAAGGGATCCAAGGAAACCTTGCTTTCCAGATCTAGAATTGGTTTGCCCACAGAAAGCAAAGGGTACTTGCACATGGCTCATCTTCTTCATGGAGGACAGTGATCAGTGATGTTCAGCAGAAATCTGTTCTAAGACTCCTCCTCTTTGTGATTTTTATAAATGACCTGGATGAAGAAGTAGAAGAGTGGGTTAGTAAGTTTTCTGTTGACACAAAAGTTGGGATTGTTGTGGATAGTCTGGAGAGTTGTCAGAAGTTACAAAGTGACATCGATAGAATACAGCACTGGGCTGAGAAGTGATGGATGGAGTTCAACCCAGATAAGTGTGAAGTGGTTCATTTTTGTAGGTAAAATTTGAAGCCAGAATATAATGTTAAGACACTTGGCAGTGTGGAGGATCAGTGAGATCTTGGAGCCGGTGTCCACAGGACACTCAAAGCTGCTGCGCAGGTTGACAGTGTTGTTAAGAAGGCGTATGGTGTAATAGCATTCATCAACTTGAGTTCAAGAGCCGTGAAATAATGTTATAACTATATAAGACCTTAGTTAGATCCCACTTGGAGTATTGTGTTTAGTTCTGGTCACCACATTACAGGAAAGAGGTGGATACTATAGCGAGAGTGCAGAGGAGATTTACAAGGATGTTGCCTGGATTGGAGAGCATATGAGAAAAGGTTGAGTGAACTTGGTCTTTTCTCCTTGGAGTGATGGGGGATGAGAGGTCACCTGTCAGAGGTGTATAAGATGGTGAGAGGTATTGACTGTGCAGATAGCCAAAGGCTTTTTCCCAGGACTGAAATGGATAACAGGAGGGGGCATAGTTATAAGGTGCTTGAAAGTAGGTATAGGGGGATGTCAGAGGTAAGTTTTTCACACAGAGAGTGGTGGGTGCATGGGATGCACTGCTGGTGATAGTGGCAGATTTGTAACAATAGGGTCTTTTAAGAGACTCTTAGATAGGTACATAGAGCTTAGTAGAAGAGGGCTGTTCTGCAAGGAAATTCCAGGCAGTTTCTAGAATAGGTTAAATGGTCAGCACAATATTGTGGGCAGAAGGGCCTGTAATGCGCTGTAGATTTAAAAACTAAATCAAAAACAATAAACCTGCAGGGCATGGCTGTGATGTCTTGTTCTGAGCACAAGTGGGACAGGAAGAGATGAAGTCATAAACATCCTGGGACATAGATGAACATCAAAGTAATTTATTTATAAATTCTAGGGTCTGGGGTGACAGAGGCAGGAACAAACAACCATTTGGGAGGTCACCCTCCTGGGCCTGGATCTGACTTCTGATGCATTGAACTTGATGACTTCGGGTCTTGATATTGCAGCACTTTGACAGTAGCGATGCATTGCTTGAGTTCTGAGAATACTTCGTCCATTGGAATCCTGAAGAGGTCTTCTTGGTTAGAGCAATCATAGTGGGCATGATAGAACTGAAATTTCTGATGAAGCAGCAATAGAAGTTTGCAAACCCCATGAAGCGTCTCACCTGCTTGACCTTACATTGTTTGGGACACTCTGTAATTGCCGAAACTTTAATGGGTCTATTTGAACACTGGAAGGGGTGAGTATAAAGCACAAGAATGACTCTTGCTCTTTGTGGAGCTCATGCTTTTCTGGCTTGGCAGAAAAGTTGTTCTCTAGGAGCTGTATGAGAACCCTTCAGGCATGCTGGATGTGTTCCTGGGGAGATCAGCAATAGATAAAAAAAATCTTCAAAATCCACAAAAACAAATTCAGGACCTGGAAAATAGCAGAGGCACAGGCCAGACCAAAAGGCATCACAAAGTACTCATAATGGCCAGTAGAGGTGTTAAATGTCACCTTTCACCTATCCTCTTCTTGGATATGAACCAGGTTACAAGCATTGCACAGATCTATCTTGGAGAATATGGTTGCTTCATGGGGATTTCAAAACACTCAGGCAAGCAGGGAAAGAGGTTAACAGTTCTTCACTGTGATGTTATTGACATGGCGATCATCAATGCAGGGATAGAGGTTGCCTATCCTTCTTTCTCACAAAAAAGAAGCCTGCCCCTGCTGCTGAGTTTGATGTGTGGATAAATCCTTCTGCCAATGTTTCCTTGATGTATTCCTCCATGGCCACAGTTTCAGCATGAGAGAAGGAAAAGAGTCAGCCCCGGGAAGGACTAGTACCAGTGAAGAGGTCAATAGTGCAGTCATATGTCCAGTTTGGAGACAGGGAAGTGACCTTGTTCTGACTGAAGACCTCAAGAAGGCCAGCATATTCAGCTGGAACACACGACATGTCCGCTCTAGCATTTGGCACAGGAGGAAATACACTGACAGGAGCTGGAGATGGACCCAGACAGGTAAACAGGCATGCCAGTCCCTACATTTCCAGCACCTTTGGTGACCAATTGATCAGTGGGATGTGTTGAGATAGCCAGACAAGGTGAAACACCAGCAGCAATTTAAGTGAATCAACAAGAGAAAAGGAGAGTTGCTCCCTATGGTTGCTTTCTAGCACAAGCTGGAGGGGCTCTGTGGATAGGGGGCTCAGAGGCCAACCACCTAGAACCTTGATGTCAATATTCTCTCCCATTTGCTCTGTTGGAACTCTTCATCTTTGATCCAGAGAAATATCAATGAGGTTACCACTGTCCCGGGGTCAATAAATGCCTGGTTCATGGGTCAGGAATCCCCATGCCAAAGAAGTTGGGAGAATTACGCTATTGGGGAAATATGCTAGCAGGAAGAATGGACCCATCAACAATCCTTTCCTGCAGATGGATATCCTTTTCTAATTGGCACTTGTGATTTGACGCCTGTAAGTGTCTTGGGGTGCCAGAATTGAGGCAGAAACATGTTCCCCTGCACCTATCTCTTTCCTTCTGAAATAGGTGCATGTGCCCCTGCTGCAAAAGTTTCTTTGCAGACTGTGCACTAGGTGATGAGGGAGAGTTGGCAGCCATCTCATGCTGGATCTTTGTGCCAGCCCACTATGGAAAGCAAAGTGAGGACCGCATATCAACCACAGGCATGTGGATCTTTAGTACTTAGTCCCTCACTGTCTGTTTCCCTTGGCACATGTCCAGGAGCCAGTGAACAGCCTCCGAATCCTGTACTAGATGATCAAACACTCTCTTAAACTTGACTACAAATTGATGGAAAGACTGGGCTGGTAGGAGACCTTGGTCTTGTAGAGCGTTTAATTGGCTGAGTGGGATCTGTCTAAGAGATTCACCATATAAGCCATTTTTTTGCACATTATCACTGAACTGATCTGGCTGGGCTTGGAAAGTTAGTTCATACTGGGTAATAAAATTTCAGTAACTCTCAGGGTCACAGGAATATCTGCCTGGTGGAGGAATACTCATTTCTGGTCCAGATACTGTCATAGGAGTTGGGGCATTAGTGGCTGAGGCTAGTGAGACATTAAAGAAGAGGATTTGGGAGATTTTGGGAGTGGGACTGTCCTGGCTGAAGGCTGCTTGATTGCAGCAGTGAAAGCGGTAATGGTTGTCACCTGATTTAGGCTGGTAATAGTGAGCTGTTGAACCGCTCCACTAACAGCAGTAATAGATTTCACCAGATTCTAGCTGCCCATGGTCAGCTGTTGAACTGTCGCTATGAGGGCTGACACCTGTTCTTGCCTGGACTGTGCTTACTGCTCTGAGTGTAAGGGACATGTCTACCGACCCAATTGCTACTGACTTTAACGTCTCCTCCACAAACTTTGGTTTGGGCTAAGCTTGATGCTCTGCAAGTTGCTGTTGCACTGCATGAGCCTCCTCTACCAATGCAGCTTCCACTGATTGTAACTTCTCTCCTACCTGACCAACAAAGATCAGCTGCTCTATCTCCTTTTGGTGATCAAAGTCTTGCTGACACAGATACGTAGTAATGCCCAAGTGCAGAGAGAGAGACTCTGAAGCAGATAGAACAGTTCTCAGAATTTTATTAGATACTATGCAGAACAAAAAAAAAATCATAAACACAAGGGCAAGAGGCCAATAACTCAAACTGAAAGCTAATTGTGACATTTCAGTTTAGAAGCAGTAATTTAATACTAAATAAATTTTGCTCCCCTACAGTGTCAATCCAAACTGTAGTCTTCTGTCCTGGAATGGGGACTAAAGTAAGCAGGGAACATTGTCATTGCAATGCTTCTGTCAAGATTGAACAAGGTTGAAACAAAAGAGAGTTAAATACAACTACAATGAAACACGAATTGGCTGGAACATGTATACTTACGGGCATGGTTGCTGATCACGTTTAGCTGCGCCTTCCTCCCCTGCCAGACTCTGCAGCACAGTCATCTTTGAAAACATGGACCAATTGGGCTGAAGAACCTGTTTCCATGCTGTGTGACTATAAGACCTTCTCCAAAACCTTCAGACATTTCCTAATATGCTGCATCTGGATCTGGTCACATTATTCCATTTATAGCTGAACTAGTGACCTCTTTTCCAGAAGCACGAGCGAAGTGGATGCATTTTCACACCAGCTGCATTTCCATGGCTCACACAATTGAGAAAACCTCTTTTCAATTTTCTGATTGATTTAATAATTTGAATTTCAGATAGAGTGGTGGGATTTGAACCAATGTTCCCTCTAATTTGCAATGATCAGTGCGCGCAAAAGTCTTGTGCTGTGCAGTTTTTTGCTCAGTGACAACAACATGTCTGCACTGAATTTTTAAGTGGATCTAAACCTGAAGCCACTCAATATAGTGAATCAATAATGTCTTCAATAAAAGCTGTATAAATAAGCCACTTCTAAAATCTACAGGCAAATCATCACAAACTCCACATTGTCAACATTGTCCGCATCAGAAACCAGAAAAGGAAATATGATTGTGTACGATCATGAAATATTCTTAGTTTAAACATGCCAATGAGGTAGAGGGTGACAACCTTTTGTGCGCAGTTTAAATTCCTTTGTGCACTAGTAGCAAAAGATGAGTGTGGGTGCATACGTGCACACCTTAGAGGAAACATTAATTAGAACTCATATCTCTGAATCAGTGGCCCAGTCCTCTGGTTGTTATTCTACTAATTTAATGGCAATGTTGTGTTTCCACTGTCCACTGGACCTAATCCATCTCTTTCTATCTTTTAAAACAAGTCCCACATCAGCAGCCTTTCAGTTTTATCTAAAGCCAAAAAGAATGTTGGATAGTTAATAACTAGAACCTGTCTCATTTCCGCCTTGCTTATAACAAGAGCCTGAGATACATTTTATCTTGACCACATGCTCTGTAATTAGCTGCAGGATTTCAAGACAAACACTAAAAGCCATAGACATAAAAAATAGATTGTTATTGCAAGATTAGATGAAGTTGCAATTTCAAAGTAAGTTCCCTGTTATAGATTTTTGTTTGTAACACTCCTATTTCTGGGTGTAAGCACTAAGAATTTCAGCTCCTCTGCAAACCTGAAGATAATAAAGTCAGCTTACATTACAGACAGTCATGTGGAAATGCTATACTGCTAATGGAGTGATGAACAGCAACTTCATCTCCCCTTCATGTGGAGATTAATAGCATGTAAAGATCAGGAAGGGTTTTGTTGTCCTGGACAGGATTGCTCCTTTTAGCCAATGATGATGTTGATGACTGGTTCTTTGCTTGAGGGAAGAAGAGATCGCAGGAGCAACGGCACAATCGTTGGTGACTGCATAGGCTTACCTTCTTCATCTCTGTGGGACCTTTCTCTTCCCTCCAGTGCTGCATAGGTTTATAGTGAGGATCAGTGTGCGTGGACCAATGCCGCTCTTTAGACCAGGGGACATTCCACAATGGCACAGTGAGCTGTGATGACTACAGGAACCGCAAGGCCATAGGTTGAGTTTTGAAGTTTTCTTTCTACTAGACAGACTGCCTGGCAAGGCTAATGAGACCCATCTACCCAGGATTGGAATTGAAGTTGTCCTTCTCATAGGCTGGCTGCCAACCAAGGCTGATGAAGCAGCCTTCCCACCCAGTTATACCACTGGACACTCGGTTGCGCCATCATAGGGCAAACCCAGTGAGAACGGTGATGCCAGGAGAAGGTATTGCCATGAGCACAGTAGTGTAGGTGAGGCTAAATGCGAGTGATCTCACCACCTTGAAAGGAGAGGCTATGGAAGACAATTCATCTTCCTTAAGTGAGCAGGATGTTCACCCCCCCCCCCCCCGTTTGTCCAATATCACCTGAGAAAAATGCATCTCCTCAGGTTCTTCAGGGGAATATCCCAGGTCCAACCATTCTCAGCTCCTTTGATTCCGACCTTCTTTACGTCCTAAATGCAGTTGTGGGTTTGTTCACTGATAGTCAATAGAAAAATAAGAGAAAAACATCTATGTTTTGGTTAATAAAAACTGAACATCTGCATCCCAAATGCCAAAGAATGATATTTTCCAAGAAGGAAGAGCCCTGCCACCTTCCCTTGGCTTCACCAACATGAATTCACCACAGTCATCCTCATGGAGTCATCAATTTAAATGGACCTATCTATAAATATAATAACGAGTCAGGGTGTAATATCCTTTTGCCATCACAAAGCTGTTCTGCTGTCAACAAGCTGCAATCAGTAATGAAAGCAAATGCTCTACACTTGCACAGATAAGAACAATTCCAACAATACTCACGAGGATTGGCACCATCCAGGAAAAAAGCAGTCTGGTTACGTTCACTCTCTCCATTACTAAATCAATAGACAATAGACAGTAGGTGCAGGAGTAGGCCATTCGGCCCTTCTAGCCAGCACCACCATTCACTGTGATCATGGCTGATCTTACACAATCAGTACCCCGTTCCTGCCCTCTCCCCATATCCCTTGACCCCGCTATCTATAAGAGCTCTATCTAACTCTCTCTTGAAAGCATCCACTGCCTTCTGGGGCAGAGCATTCCACATATCCACCACTCTCTGAGTGAAAAAGTTTTTCCGCATCTCTGTTCTAAATGGCCTACCCCTTATTCTCAAACTGTGGCCTCTAGTTCTGGACTCGCCCATCAGCGGGAACATGCTTCCTGCCTCCAGCATGTCCAATCCCTTAATAATCTTATATGTTATATGTTTCAATCAGAGCATCAGAATCAGAATCAGGTTTATTGTCACTGAGACAGGTCATGATGTTTGTTGTTTTGTGGTTGCAGTACGGTACAAGACACAAAATATTATTATAAGTTACAGTAAGGAATAAAATAAATGAAGAGTGCAAAATGGGAATAGTGATATAAGTTTCATGAATTGACGGACCATTCAGATATATGATGGCTGAAGGAAAGGATAATGTTCTCAAATGTTGCATGTGCATCTTCAGGCTCCTGTACCTTCTCCCTGATGGTAGTAATTAGAAGAGGGCATGATTTGGATCCTTAATGAAGGATGGCGCCTTCTTGAGACTCTGACTTTTGAAGATGTCTTTGATGGTGGGAAGACTTATGACCGTGATGGCTGAGTGTGCAACCTCTTTTGATTCTGTGCATTAGAGCCTCCACATTGGGCAGTGATGCTACTACACACCTGTAGAAATTTGCTTGAGTCTTTTGTGACATACCAAATCTCTTCAAACTTCTCATGAAGTATAATCACTGACATGCTTTGCATTCAATATATTGGGCCAGGATAGCTCAGGATGTTGAAGTCCAGGAACTGAAGCTGCCCTCCATTTCCACTGAGGACTGGTGTATCTTCTCCCAACTTCCCCTTCCTGAGGTCCATAATGAATTCTTTGATCTTACGTCAAGTGTCATGTTGTGATGTTGAATGCCAGGTGTTGTTGCGACACCACTCAACCAACTAATTTATCTCACTCCTGTGCATTTCCTCTTTGCCATCTGAGTCTCTAACAACAGTTAGCAAATTTATAGATGGTGTCAGTGCTTTACAGTCATGAGTGTAGAGAGAGAACAGCTGTAGACTAAGCACACATTCTTCAAGTGTGCCTGCATTGACTGTCAGTGAGGAGAAGATGGTACTTCTAATCTGCACTGACTGTTGTCTCCTGATGAGGAAGTCAAGGATCCAACTGCAGAGGGAAGTACAGAGGCACAGTTTTTGAATCTTGTTGATTAATACTGAGGGGATGATTGCATTGAATGCTGAGCTATAATTGATAACATACAGTAGGTATTGCTGTTGTCCAGTTGTCCAAGGCTGAGTGGAGAGCCAGGGAGATTGCATCCACTGTCGAACTTTTATGACAGTAGGCAAATTACAGACAGTCTGGTGCTCAGGTGGAATTTATTCGCCATGAGCAACCTATTGGCAATATTCATGAAGGCGGGTCACCCTGCTCTTTTTGGGCACTAGTATGATTGATGTCCTTCTGAAGTAGGTGCAAACCTTTAACAGCAGCAGTGAGACGTTGATGATGTGCTCCAGATAGTTGGCAGAGGTTTTCAGTGCCCTGCCATGTACAGCTTCAGGTACTATGCATACGGCACATTACACTCTACACTATGGATGCAATGCACTTATTGCAGAATCTCTGCATGGTATCTCTTGAATCTGCGATCTGCCTATCTCTGGCCTGCTGTCCTTAGGGATGGCAGCATCTGCAAGTTCCCTCCGTGTTTCCCATTATCCTGTCCTAGAAATATGTTGCTCTTCCATCATTGTCTCTTGGAGGTTCACAGTACTGAAATTCCACACCGAACATCTCTGTGGAAGAACCTCCACCTTCGGTTTAAGCAGGTGGCTTGTTACATCTCTTCAAAGGCAGTTGAACTTTGGTGATAATTCCAGCCTGACCAGTGATGTCTACTTCCTATAAATGAAATGGAAAAAGACAATTCATTTCCCTTAGTCCTTATGTGGGATCTTGCTGTCCATTGCAGGTCTTCAAAACCCCAGAAGAACTGTGTTGTTTGCCACCATGACGAAAATCAGTTTAGATTAAACTAATGTTTCCAAAATACTGGAGACAAAACACCAATGTGGCCAACAATTCCTGCAAGGCTGTGAACAATATTTTCAGTGAGAGTAGCAATTCCCTGATTTAAATGTGCAAATACATCTTGTGTGTGCAGAACCATGATATATTTAAGAACAAATCAGTTGATATAGTAACCCAGCCACTGTTATAGCCAGCATCTGCTCTGTTAATCAGTCTTGAGTCACAGTCAAGATTCAAAATCTGAACCGGATTGCTCTTAAACTGCTGGTGAGGGAATAGGGATTGCTGGAGCACCAGCTGGAAGGCCACCTGCTCACTGTAAGCAGAAATAAGACACGTTAATTAATAACATGGACAGGCACAAGGAGACGTGGCTCTCTCATAATCAACTGCTAGTCTTTACAATCATAGCAAAAGCTTGCTGTAAAAGCAATTCACTGCACAATATTCCCAGTTCAGTTAATGACCAATCTCAGTGCTCTGACAGTAAGTATATTTCATTACATCAATTCAATCATCAAAGCCTTAGAATAATACTGCAACATACACAAAATGCTTGTAGAACTCAGCGAGTCAGAGAGCAACTATGGAGGGGAATAAACAGTCAATGTTTCTGGCCAAGGCCCTTCCTCACATCTCTTCCCAATACATCAGCTGTTTAAAGATTCAAAGTACATTTATTATCAACGTATGTATGCAGTTTGCAACCCTGAGATTTGTCTTCCCAAAGGCAGCCATGAAACAAAAAAATCAACATGGAACCCATTCAAAGAAAACATCAAACACACAACTAGCCAAAAAAAAGGACAAATGGCACAAATGGCAATAAATGAGTGAATAACACACAGAACATTAAACATCAAACTGCAAAGCCCTTGGAACAGTCTAGGAATGTTCAGTGTAGTTCAGTTCTGTTCAAGTTAGTACTGTGTTGTTCATTGACTGCAGGCCGCAGAGCCGGTCTGCATCAAAGATCCCCAATAAACATTGCACAAAATAGCAATAAAAAAGGTGTAACCAGAAACTATAAACAGATAAAACATGAACTGCAGAGTCCTCTAAAAATGAGTCCAATCCACAAACAATGCCAATCAAATCTTACCCAAAAACCAAGACTCTTGCTCCCTCCTCCGGCAGCAGCAAGGGAGAGGGAGAGGGAGACTAGTCAAACGCAGACAGATAATGCTGGACACTCAATCACCTTCCACTCTCACCCTCATTGATTTCAATCTTGCTTCACACTTCAATGAGCAAGAATGGTGAGGAACAACATCTTCTCTCAATTGTGAGGCTGTGCCCTCTAGTTCTGGACACCCTCACCACAGGAAACATCCTCTCTACATCCACCCTATCTAGGCCTTTCAAAATTTGATAAGTTTCAATGAGATGCCCCCACATTCTTCTAAATTCCAGTGAGTACAGGCCCAAAGCTGCCAAGTGCCCCTCATATGTTAACCTCTTCATTCTCAGAATCATCTCTCCAATGACAGCACATTCTTTCTGAGATATGGTGCCCAGAACTGTTGACAATACTCCAAGTGTGGCTTGACTAGTGTCTTATAAAGTTTCAACGTTGTCTCCTTGTTTTTATATTCTATTCCCCTTGAAATGAATGCAAACATTGCATGCATTTTCAGCATCTGCAGATTTCCTCGTGTTTGTATTTGCCTTCTTTACCACAGACTCAACCTGCAACCTTAACCTTCTGGGAATCTTGCAGAAGGACTCCTAAGTCCCTTTGTACCTTTGATGTTTGAATTTTCTTCCCATTTTGAAAATAGGCTACACTTTTGTTCCTTTTACCAAAATACATTATCATACATTTCCCAACACTATATTCCATCTGCCACTTTTTGCCCACTCTTCCAATTTGTCTAGGTCCTACGGGTATCGCATTGCTTCCTCAGCATTACCTACTCCTCTACTCATCTTTGTATCAACAGTAAACTTTGTCACAAAACCATCAAATCCATTTTCTAAAACAATGTGAGAAGTAGCGGTCCCAATACTGACCCCTGAGGAACACCACTAGTCACTGACAGCCAAGCAGAAAAGGTCCCCTTTATTCCCACTCACCACCTCCTGCCTATCAGCCATTCCTGTATCCAAGGCAGTATCTTTCCTGTTATACTATAGGATTTTATCTTGTTAAGCAGCCTCATGTGTGGCAACTTATCAAATGCCTTCTGAAAATCCAAGTAAGTGACATCCATTGCCTCCATACCAGACAGTGATACAATCAGTCAGGCTGTTCTCCACCACACATTTTACGGGAAGGTGCCATAGGACAGGGAGTAGTGGATGGGAACAGAAGAGTAGAACAGAAATGAGCAGTTCTCTAAAACAGTCAAAAGCAGTAGTGGGGGCGGGTGGGAAGTGGTGAGATCACGTGACTCCCTTATCATTGTCTCATGGTCATACTTATGTCTCTTTCTCAACTCAGTTCTATAAAATGACTCCTTAATGATCAGTTGTCCTCCTCCATTTGGCATGATCTGTCTTAACCCATCTGCATACAGTCTTCTGTCTCACACCTCGTTCCTGTCCCAGCTCTACTTTGAAAACTGTTACTGTTCCATTTCCCTCACCCCAGTTCAAGTCAAGTCACTTTTATTGTCATTTTGACCATAACTGCTGGTACAGTGCATAGTAAAAATGAGACAACGTTTTTCAGGACCATGGTGTTAAATGACACAGTACAAAAACTAGACTGAACTACGTTAAAAAAAAACAACAAAGAGAAAGCTACACTAGACTACAGACCTACACAGGACTGCATAAAGTGCACAAAAACAGTGCAGGCATTACAATAAATAATAAACAGGACAATAGGGCAAGGTGTCCGTCCAGGCTTTGGGTATCAAAGAGTCTGATAGCTTGGGGTAAGAAACTGTTACATAGTCTGGCTGTGAGAGCCCAAATGCTTCGGAGCCTTTTCCCAGATGGCAGGAGGGAGAAGAGATTGTATGAAGGGT
The DNA here is from genome assembly GCF_048418815.1 of Hemitrygon akajei. NCBI lineage: Eukaryota > Metazoa > Chordata > Chondrichthyes > Myliobatiformes > Dasyatidae > Hemitrygon > Hemitrygon akajei. Next base: position 107,815,124 of record NC_133134.1, read on the forward strand.
GCATGGGGTCCTTCATAATGCTGTTTGCTTTGCGGATGCAGCGTGTAGTGTAAATGTCTGTGATGGCGGGAAGAGAGAACCCGATGATCTTCTCAGCTGACCTCACTATCCGCTGCAACGTCTTGCGATCCGAGATGGTGCAATTTCCGAACCGGGCAGTGATGCAGCTGCTCAGGATGCTTTCAATACAACCCCTGTAGAATGTGATGGGGATGGGGGTGGGAGATGGACTTTGCTCAGCCTTCGCAGAAAGTAGAGACGCTGCTGGGCTTTCTTTGCTATGGAGCTGGTGTTGAGGGACCAGGTGAGATTCTCCGTCAGGTGAACACCAAGAAATTTGGTGCTCTTAACGATCTCTACCGAGGAGCCGTCGATATTCAGCTGGGAGTGGTCGCTCCGTGCCCTCCTGAAGTCAACAACCATCTCTTTTGTTTTGTTCACATTAAGAGACAGGTTGTTGGCTCTGTACCAGTCCGTTAGCCACTGCACCTCCTCTCTGTAAGCTGACTCGTTGTTCTTGCTGATGAGACCCACCAAGGTTGTATCATCGGCGAACTTGATGATATGGTTCGAGCTGTGTGTTGCAGCACAGTGAACTCAGCAGAGTGAACAGCAGTGGACTGAGCACGCAACCCTGGGGAGCCCCCGTGCTCAGTGTGATGGTGTTGGAGATGCTGGTCCCAATCCGGACTGACTGAGATCTCCCAGTCAGGAAGTCTAGGATCCAGTTGCAGAGGGAGGTGTTCAGGCCCAGTAGGCTCCGCTTTCCAATCAGTTTCTGAGGGATGATTGTGCTGAATGCTGAACTGAAGTCTATGAACAGCATTCGAGCGTACGTGTCTTTTTTGTCCAGGTGGGTTAGGGCCAGGTGGAGGGTGGTGGCAATGGCGTCATCTGTTGAGCGGTTGGGATGGTATGCAAACTGCAGGGGGTCCAGTGAGGGGGGCAGCGGGGTCTTGATATGCCTCATGACGAGCCTCTCAAAACACTTCATGATGATGGATGTAAGTGCAACGGGACAGTAGTCATTTAGGCAGGACACTGAAGACTTCTTCGGCACGGGGACGATGGTGGCGGCCTTGAAGCACGTTGGAACGGTGGCGCTGCTCAGGGAGATGTTGAAGATGTCAGTGAGAACATCTGCTAGCTGGTCTGCACATCCTCTGAGCACTCTACCAGGGATATTGTCTGGTCCAGCAGCATTCCGTGGGTTGACCCTGCACAGGGTTCTTCTCACGTCGGCCACAGAGAGACACAGCACCTGGTCATTCGCAGGAGGGGTGGACTTCCTCGCCGCCACATCATTTTCCGCCTCAAACCGGGCGTAGAAGTTATTCAGCGCATCTGGGAGGGAGGCATCACCTGCACAGTCAGGTGATGTTGTCCTGTAATTGGTGATGTCCTGGATGCCCTTCCACATGCGCCTCGTGTCGCCACTGTCCTGGAAATGACTGTGGATTAGCTGGGCATGTGCACGCTTTGCCCCTCTGATGGCTCGGGACAGTTTGGCCCTTGCTGTTGTTAAAGCTGCCTTGTCGCCTGCTCTGAAGGCGGAGTCGCGGGACCTCAGCAGCGCACGCACCTCCGCTGTCATCCATGGCTTCTGGTTGGCACGTATAGTGATGGTCTTGGTCAGAGTGGTCACTGATGCTGTGTACTCCTCTAAGTTGGTAGAGCCGCCATCGGTTGCAGCCTCCCTGAACATGTGCCAGTCAGTGTTCTCAAAGCAGTCTTGAAGAGCAGAGATGGCTCCTGCTGGCCAGGCTTTCACCTGCTTCTGAACTGGTCTGGAGCGCCTGACGAGCCGTCTGTATGCTGGGATTAGCATAACAGAGATGTGGTCTGAGTATCCAAGGTGGGGGTGGGGCTCTGCCCGGTACGCGTCGGGGATGTTTGTGTAAACCAGGTCCAACACGTTCTCCCCCCCTCGTTGCAAAGTCCACATTCTGATGGAATTTGGGGAGCACTGACTTAAGGTTTGCGTGGTTAAAATCACCGGCGACAATAAACAGACCATCAGGGTGTGCGTTCTGCAGTTCTCTAATAGCCCCGTACAGTTCTGCGGTAGGTTCACTGACCTGAACGTTGACGGGTTTCTTTCCACAGATGCTGTTTTGACTGGTTGACCTCTTTCAGCAATTTTGTTTGTTGTTGGCTGCCCGCACACGTGGGACTAGAACCGCCATCGGGAGCCGCGGGCAGACATGCGGTAGCGCGTTTGGAACTACCCGCTCAGGGCAGACCTTCCAGGGACAGTCTGACCCGTGGGTCGCAGGGGCCCATGGGAGGGGAGATCTAAGCGCTCGATTTTGAATCAGTAAAGGCATTCTGAGTTCAGCTCTCTCTGCCTCCGTGTGTTTCTTTAGTAGCGCGTTGCACACGACTGCACTGGTGACCCCGACGTTCCAGACGGCATCTGGAGCCGGCGACTCAGCGACCAGCCATGAGTTCGAGCAACTCGCACAGCGCGCTCACTCTGAAGCTCCCGACTTTCTGGGCCACTCAGCCCCACGTTTGGTTCGAACAGGCTGAGGCCCATTTTAGTATCGGAGACATTACAGCCAACGCCACGTGGTACTACTACATGGTCAGCACGCTTGACCAGGAGACGGTAGGCCGGATCATCAACTTCCTACGCCAGCCACCAACAGAGGACAGGTACACTAAGCTTAAGGTGCTCCTGATCCGTACCTTCGGACTCTCCCACCGTGAACATGGATGGCCTACACACGGACGGCCTGGGCGACCGCACGCCATCCGAGCTCATGAACGATATGCTGGCGCTCATGGACGGCCATAAGCCGTGCCTTTTATTTGAACAGTTGTTCCTTGAGCAAATGCCAGAGGACATTCGCCTCCTCCTCCTTTGATGTCGTGGCTAAAGCGGACGTCCTTTGGCAGAGCAAGCAACGTGGAGCAGCCTCCATTGGCCTAGCCATGATCGCACGTCCCAAAGCCCAGGCCCCACAACCGAAGCCGTCGAGACCCACGGGGGAGAAAAACGAAAGTTTGGAACAATGGTGTTTCTATCACCAAAGATGGGGCTCAGGCTGCGCTGCTGCAGTCCACCATGTGCTTTTCCGGTAAACACCGGGGCCAGCCGTCACTGATGGCTATGACCGCTGGCCTCCATACAGCCTCCTGTACCTCTGGGACCGACACTCCGGGCGGTGCTTCCTGGTAGACAACAGGGCCGAAGTCAGCGTATTCCCCCCCTCGAACATGGACATTCGTAACGCGGTCCCAGGCCCCGAACTCACCACTGCAAATGGCACCAGTATTCGGACGTACAGCCCACGAACTGTCTCACTGCATTTCGTGTCCAGCCATTTCACTTGGACTTTCATGTTGGCAGCGGTGTCACAGCCTCTACTAGGGGCAGATTTCCTATGAGCCAACTGCCTCCTGGTCGACTTAAAAGGCCAACGTTTGGTTCATGCTGAGACGTTCCAGACTTTCCAGCTTGGAGAAGCCAAACTACCAGCCCTCCATCTGGATTCTGTGACCCTCTCGGGTAACAAATTCGCCAGGGTGTTGGCGGAATACCCCTCCATAGTTACCTCGCAGTTCTCCACGGCTGACCCCAAGCATGGCATGCAGCACCACATCCCCACGCAAGGACCACCGCTGCACGCCCGAGCTCGCAGGCTCCCACCCGACAAGCTCCACCTCACCAAGGAGGAGTTCCATAAGATGGAAGAGATGGGAATCGTACGCTGCTCAGACAACCCGTGGGCATCCCCGCTGCACGTGGTGCCCAAGTCCGCAGGAGGATGGAGGCCCTGCGGATACTACAGAAGGCTCAACGACGCCACAACCGCCGACAGATACCCGGTACCCCACATCCAGGACTTCACAGCGAACCTGCACGGAGCGACCATCTTCTCGACAATCGATCTGGTGAGGGGATACAATCAGATCCCAGTGCACCCCGACGACATGCCCAAGACAGCCCTCATCACCCCGTTCGGCTTGTTCAAATTCCTGAGGATGCCTTTCTGTCTCAAGAATGCAGCCCAAACTTTCCAAAGGCTCATGGACTCGGTGGGACACGGCCTGGATTTCGTTTTCATTTACTCGGACAATATCCTGGTGGCCAACAGTTCGCACCAAGAGCGCGTGGCACATTTGCGCCAGCTCTGCCAATGCCTGAGCGACCACGGACTGGCAATCAATCCGGCAAAGTGCCAGTTCGGGCTGACGGAGATTGAATTCTTTGCTCACAGAGTCAACTGACATAGTGCAGATCCCCTACCAGACGAGGTCCAGGCCATCCGCCAGTTCCCCAAGCCCAGCACGGTCAAGGGCCTGCAGGAGTTTGTAGGAATGGTCAACTTTTATCATCCCTGTTCAGCCTGATGGCCGGCAAGGCCAAAGAAGTGGCATGGGAGGCGGGGTCCACGGAGGCATTCGAGCAGGCCAAGGAGGCGCTGGCAAAGGTGGTCCTCCTAGTGCACCCGAGAGTCGATGTACCCACGGCACTCACAGTCGACGCTTCCGACACAGCAGTCAGCAGAGTCCTGCAGCAGCTCATCGAGGGCCAGTGGCGACCACTCGCTTTCTTCAGCCGGCACCTACGGCCGCCCGAGGTGAAGTACAACGCTTTCGACAGAGAGTTGCTAGCACTTTACCTGGCTGTCCAGCATTTCCAGTACCTCCTCGAGGGAAGAGAGTTCACCCTGTATACAGAACACAAGCCCCTCATCTTCGCACTGGCCAAGGTATCGGACCCATGGTCGGCTCGGCAGCAGAGGCACCTGTCCTTTATTCCAGAATTCACCACGGACATCCACCACATCACAGGGAAGAACAACGTCGTCACTGACACTCTGTCTCCCCCCGCCTCCACTCAGTAGGCATATCGTCCACAGGAACAGACTACGCAGCACTGGCGGAAGCACAACGGTTGGACACCGAGATCCCGGCTTACCGCACCGCCGTTTCGAGGCTCCAGTTGGAGGACGTCTCCATCGGCCCGGCAGGGGATCGACTCCTGTGTGACATGTCTACCGGCAAACCCCGACCCGTGGTACCAGCGGCATGGAGGCGCCGGGTGTTCGACACGCTGCACGACCCGGCCCACCCGTCCATCCGGGTGTTCGACACGCTGCACAGCTTGGCCCACCCGTCCATCCAGGCGTCCATCAAGCTGGTAGCGGACAGTTTCGTCTGACACAGTTTGCACAAACAGGCCAGACACTGGGCCAGGACCTGCGTACACTGCCAGACCGCCAAAGTTCAGCAGCAGGTGAAGGCTCCCCTCCAGCAGTTCCAGCCGACGCACAGGAGGTTCCATCACATCCACGTGGACATCGTCGGCCCCCTGCCAGTCTCCCGGGGTGCCAGGTATATCTTTACCATGGTAGACAGGTTCACCGGATGGCCGGAAGCCGTACCGCTCGCAGACCCGTCCACTGAGTCCTGCGCCAGGACACTCATTGCAAACTGGATCACCAGGTTCGGTCTCCCAACGGACATCACCTCCGACAGAGGGACGCAGTTCACATCTGGTTTGTGGACAGCACTGGCGCGGCTCCTGGGCACCCAGCTGCATCACACCACAGCGTACCATCCCCAGTCCAACGGTTTGGTAGAGCGATTCCACCGGCATCTCGTCGGCCCTGATGGCGCGTCTCAGGGGTCCCAACTGGACAGATGAGCTTCCCTGGGTCCTACTGGGGATCCGCACAGCCCCCAAGGAGGACCTGGACACCTCCTCGGCAGAATTGGTCTACGGCGCCCCCCTGACGGTCCCGGGCGAGTTCGTACCAGAGGCCCGAGGTTCGGAAGAAACTCCTGCAGCGGTTCTAACGAGGATGGGGGACAAGATAGGAACCCTGGCACTGGTTCCGACCTCCAGGCATGGTCCCACGCCATCCTTCACCCCTAAAGACCTCCGAGACTGTGAGTATGTTTTTATTCACAGGGGCAGGCACAGGTCACCTCTACAGCGGCCGAACGAGGGACCCATCAGGGTGATCCGGCACAACGGAACCACGTGTGTCATGGAGGTGGGTGGCCGGGAAGAGACTTTTACAGAGGACCACCTCAAGCCGGCGCACTTGGACATTGAGCAACCAGTGAGGGTACCCACACCGCGCTGGCAAGGCCGGCCACACAGACTGGGGGCTCCACTCCCCAGATGGACATTTCCGAGGGGGGGGGGCAGTGGTGTGGCAGCCCGCACACGCGGGACTCGAACCACCATCATGAGCCACGGGCAGACACGCGGTAACGCGTTTAGAACTACCCACTCGGAGTGGACCTTCCGGGGACAGTCTGACGTCACGTCCACCCCGCGGGTCACAGGGGCCCATGGGAGGGGAGATTTAAGCGCGCAATTTTGAATCAGTAAAGGCATTCTGAGTTCAGCTCTCTCTGCCTCCGTGTGTTTCTTTAGTAGCGCGTTGCACGCAACTACATTGTCTTTATTTCAGCATCTAGTTTCATTTTCTTCCTTGGTGTTAACAACCCCCTTGCTTGTGGAATCTTTCTGGCCTTGGTTTAAGGGTTCATCTGAAAGATTAAGCTTCCAGCAGCCCCTCACAGTGCCATATCAGCACAGTATTATGCTCAAGTACAAAGTAGTATAATCACAAGACTTTTGCATCCTGATTCACACACACAAAGTTATTAAGACCCAATTTAGGGTTGTAGATTTAAATGCCAAGCCAATATCTCTGCCAGTCTACCTCTCTACATCTCACTTGTCCTTCAAGACATTTCCTAAAGCCCACTCCCTTGCATAAACTTCTGGTAGCTTATTTGCTTGACATCCTGAAGCACTCTGGGATAGAGTCCTGTATAAATGATGATTATTGTTGATGTGCACAGACATGTTCCTATGTCAGGTTTAGTTCATATTTCCTTATGATAGAGAAGTTCTGGCTCATTGAGTTTGTACTGGTCCTCAGATCAACTCTATGAATGTCATTCTCTAAAAACCTTCCTGTAACCTGCTCCCCCAACTGTCCAGTACCCCAGACCATCACAGGAAACAAATAACCTACCAAACTGCATGCCTTTGGTCACAGTTCCACACAGATGACAGCACATTTGGTGACTTTGTGTTAAATGTCAGTGATAGTTGGTGGTGTGAAGCTGTGACGATGGGAGGCTTGCTGGCCATCACAAGGTCAGGTCCTAGAAGCACAACACTACTCTTAAATGTTTGTGTTTTTCAAAGGCTGTACTATGAAGCGGTAGTGTAGAGTCTCACTTGTCAGAATAGAGAGAAGAGACAGAGTTTATGTTACACCATTGTGAAGCTTCACTGCATTGTTTGTCTGATTTAGTATCATTCCCAGCAGTACCTGAAGGTCACATTAGAAGCCTGAGAGGGGAACATGTGTCAGATCCCGGCACAAGCCTCCTTCAGAGAAATATACTGTACACTCTTCAGAATATATGTGTGAAAATCTGCTCTCTAATGAGAACAAATGATCTAGATTTATTGATAAATAAAAGTCGGTTTTCATCAGCACAAGCAAAATCCTTATTTGATGAGAACTCTTTCCTGTTCCAAGATTGATTGAAGAGAGATTTTATTCAGATTGAAGAGTGTGTACATCTTTGCCTCCTCTTAGTTTTGTGTTTGAGTTTAGAAATGCAGAGATTCTGATTGGTTTTACTTTCCACTCCGTTCTGTGGGAAAGGTTCTCAGTAATACAGTGTCCATCTGCTAAAATGGTGCCACAGCACTATGGCAACATCACTAATTCTTCTATGCAAACCACCATTAATTATCTCAATCTTTCTTTAAAATATCTCAGGTAACGAACTCCAGAGCAAAGTGTCAGATCAAAACATCTCTGCATCGTGATGCACTGAGAAAATTGACGTGAGTAGAATTTGTCCCCATCAGCAGTCTAATGCATTTCTGTTCCATTTATTCAGGAGATAGGTCAGTCAGGTCAGTGTAGAGAGAAAAATCTAGAAAATCGTGTTACTTCTCGGTACTTTTTTTGTCCATATTTGTGAATTGAGGCCCTGGTGCCCTCTCTAATGTTGGTGCATTGTGCTGACCCATTAAAGACTTTCAGAGCTGCTGAGGCACTTTTCCTCACATTACAACAGGTGGAGGTGAAGCATTCAGAAATATAGAAACACATTATAATTCGTGAAGATGCATTTGACAACCAAGTGAAAACCGAGCAGCAAGTCTTTCTACGGTAGCTAGTAAAAAGAACATGTCTGCAGGTGTTCCTCACCTTATCAATCCTGACCACTGGCCTGGGCAGTACAAATGTATCACAATAAACTCTATTGACACAGATGGACATAGAGAGCAAGCAACAACAGAATGCATAGGTTTAAGGTGAGAAGGGAAACATTTTAAAGCGACCTGAGAGGCAAGTTTTTCACATAGAGGATGATGGGTAGAAAGAATGCACTGCCAGAGAAGGTGGTAGAAACAGGTATAATTACATTGTTTAGAAGATACTTAACTTGGTTCATGGACAGGAAAGAATACAGTAGAGAGATATGGACAGGAAAGTGTAGAGGGATATGGGCCAAATGAGACTTGCTCAGGTGGTCAGCATGAACAAGTTGTGACAAAGGGCCTGTTTCTGAGCTGTATAACTCAATGGCTCAATAGCAATTCAGGAACAGCTTCTTCCCCTCTGCTATATGATTCCTAAATGGACATTGAACCAATGAACACTACCTCACTTTTTTAATATTATTTATGCTTTGCACTATTTTTAATCTATTTAATATACATATATACTTCCTGTATTGATTTACTTATTTATATTTTTCTTTCTCTATTATCATGTATTGCATCGAACTGCTGCTGCTAAGTTGACACATTTCACAACACATGCCGGTGATAATAAACCTGATTCTGGTTCTGATTCTGAATTGTAACTCTGACTCCACTGTCAAGATATTTTGCTCCTCGTGAAGAGTTTTGGAAGGTCAACAGTTCTTCTTTTCTCTTGTATGAACCTGTCACTTTGTAAATCCTGGTAAGGCCATAGAAAACCAAATACTTTACAAACTTGGTCAGACATTATTAATTTTCAAGAATGCAGTCTATCAGGAAGTCAAGGTAACGTCCTGCCCTGGAAGTGAATAAATTTAAATGAGAAACTCAAGCCAGGAAAATTACTGTATATGTGTTGTGTATTTCGAAGATTCACTGTCAGCTTTAATTGGCAAAACCCATCTGGATTTATGATGAAAAACAAAACAGAGAAACCATTTCTTTTTTGATTGTTTATGAGGGGAAGTAACTCCAGAAGATGTGACTTAGAGGGTACAAGCTGAGCTGAGCTGTCTCTGTTTATTTTCTGTGATTCACAGTGAATGAAGTTCATGTTGGCTGCACTGCAAGTTTCGTTCACTATATTTATATTCAAGGCCCCTGTAATAACATTCAATAGCCAATTTATATTCTCTATGTAGCTCTGATGGAGTCTGGTGCTGGGTATGCTTGGGAATTGGGGTCCATGGGACACTAGGCTGTTAGAAACTTTGTGAAAGCACAAATGTTAAAGCAGGAAGGTGGATAAATATAAAGACAAAGAATACTCAAGGAAGAAGTTGAAAGATGAAAAGTAACGAATCTCATGTCGGCTAGTTATCTAAGACATCTTCAATTTCTCAAAGGATGCTGCAGCCAACATAATACCTCTGAAGCAAAGCTACTGTTAAAATAGAATATAGAACAATACTGTATACGGTACTGAATACAGAACAGATCTTGGGGTACATGTCAAGAGGACACCCAAAGCTGCTGATCAGGTTGGCAGTGTTGTTAAGAAGGTGTATGGTGTGTTAGACTTCATCAACCATGGGAATGAGTTCAAGAGCCGTGAGGTAATGCCACAGTTATATAAGAACTTAATCAGACGCCACTTGGAGTACTAGGTTCAGTTCTGGTCAGCTCACTACAGGAAGGATGTGGAAACTATAGAAAGGGTGCAGAGAAGATTGACAAGGATGTTGCCTGGATGTGTTGTGAGAATAGGTTGAGTGAACTTGGTCTTTTGTCCTTGGAGCGACAGAGGATGAGAGGAGACCTGATAGAGGTGTATAGCATGATGAGAGTCATTGATGGTGTGGATAGCCAGAGGCTTATTCCCAGGGCTGAAATGGCTAACATGAGGAGGCATAGTTTTAAGGTGCTTGGAAGTAGGTACAAGGTGGATGTCAGAGGTAATTTTTTCACACAGAGAATGGTTGGTGCATGGAATACACTGCTAGTGAAGCTGGTAGAGGTGGATACAATAGGATCTTTTAAGAGCCTCTTAGATAGATACACGGAGCTTAGAAAAATAGACGGCTAAACAGCAGGATAATTCTAGGCAGCTTCTAGAGTAGATTACATGGCTGGCACAACAGTGTGAACCGAAGGGCCTGTAATGTGCTGTAGATTTTCTATGTATAGTACAGGCCCTTAGGCCTAACATATCACAGAAACAAAGCTGTGCACATCAAAGTTTCACAAAGAGTAATAAATAAATTATTTGATAGTTTGTGTTTAATTTGATTGCTCTAGACTTTCTTGGCTGCAAATGGCAGCATCAGACTTTCTGCATTTATTGTACCATTCATTTTAATTCCTCAGCTGAAGTAGAGTCAGACAAGATTACATGCTGAAATTCTGTCTCAGAGTATGAGCAAGACATTTCTTGTTTGATGTCCACACCGCTATTTATTTTTCATGGTGCTTCTCTAAATCAGCTTGTGGGACCTTGTGTGTGCAAACAACTTAGGAGAAAGAATCCCACATACTGGCACCCAACTAGCTGCCTGTCCAGAGCCGCCTTGACATGCCATTTTCAAGATTTCAGTGCTTTCTCCAGAACCCCTAAATTCTTCCACGGGGAAGAGCAAGTGCAGCATCTATATGAAAATTCCACCTGTTCCACATTCCCCTTACATCGTGCTGATTTGTAAATACGTTATTACAAGATTGGCATTCTTTCACGGTTGATGGATGACAATCCTTGACTCCTTATTTGACAGATCTGCAGCACTTGAATAAAGTGTGTTACTACCACATCTGAAGCTCAATAAGAAATTGACAGTATTAGCCTTTCCCATGAATGAATTATAAAGAAATAGCTGTTTAATTTTCCACATTACAGCTTAATTGATGATAGAGTCATATAATTTGAAAACAGATCCTTCAGTCCAACTGCATCATACTGACCAAGATATCCATCTCCCCTAGTCCCATTTGCCTGAATATAGCCTATGGCCCTCTAAACCTTTTTCATGTACTTGTCCAACTGGCTTTTGAAGTTTTTATCATACCTTGCGTCAACCACTTCCTCTGGCAGCTCCTTTCATGTGTAGAGCACACTTTGTGAAAAGTTGTTGCTCCTCAATTTCATAACCAATCTTTTTCCTTTCACCTTAAAGCTACGCCCTCTGTATTTTGACTCCATGGCACCTGGGGAAAAAATGACAGTGTACATTCATCCCATAATTTTAGGCACCTGTTTAAGATCACTCCTCAGTCTTCTGTGCTCGAAGGGGAAGGAAAAAAGTTCTAGTTTTTGCGTGTTCTCTCTGCAATGCAGTCCTTTGTCCAGACAACATCCTTCTAAATCTTTTTCTGATAATCTTTCTGATTAAATGTTTCCTGACATCCAAAAAAGGTGAAAGGCCTTTCTTTCCAAGAATTGACACCAGTCCTTCGGCTTCTGAAATCTGTCTGTTCTGACTGGCAATAGAGACTGCACATTTGAAATACATTCAATGCTCTTATTGATTAAAACAAATGTTCAATGAGAATTAAAAGCCTTAGGCTGAATAAACTCTAACTCGCTCCATCTCCCACACCTCACTATGTCATTGCACATACTATTTTTCAGTCAGTGTATTAAAATTAATAAGTGATAGATTTTGCTGCAGATGAGCTGTTTTAGAGCAATCTTTTCATGAGGCAGATCAATTACAATTACCACAGTTGCTATCTCAGTTTGCATTTATGCAGTTGTAAGAATATGAGTAAAGTATTATAACAGCAAGAGATTGATATACCATTGCTATTAAAGAATTGATCAATCAATTTCACTAACACACCTTGTCAGGCATAACTAAATGCACAATTTTGCACTTTAAAGGTCACTGTCTGAAAAAAAAGTAATCGAGAAGCAAATTAACCAAGCAGCAAAATGTTGGAAACCAAGCGGATCAAAGTTAGTGATGAGAAATCTTTGTATTCAAAGATGTTTAAATTCCAAAAGCTGTTCCTATCGAACAAAGACAATAGGAGAGAAAACAAAGGTTTTGTATGCTGCCCTGTCGTTGATGTTACAGTATGCACCCAACCAAGCCAGCTTCCAGGGTCTGGAGCCTCTGATTCTCAGGAGTATGGTTAGTTAGAGCGACCCCTTTAAAGATTCTAGCCTGCTCCATGAATTGGCAGCCATGTTTTGACACATAAGGATTTTTCTATTAAAAGGGCACCTGAACTCAGGTCCAGAGCACAATCGCCAGCTCAACTTTAATTCAGCCTGCGATTGCATTTTCGGATTTCTGTCTTGTTTGGATTCTCATCTAGCCTCTAGTCAACAGCATAGTTCTCATGTCGATTTTGAAATCATGTCTTGAGTTTAGCACTTGTGTCCTTACCATCCTTGCCCAGGCCACTTCTCACAAGAGACAATGAGCAATATGGAATAGAAGCAGGCACTTCTGAGGGCAAATTGTAGGCAGAAACTGCAATTCACAGGAAAATAGCCACTCACAGGAGATCTTGCCCACGCCCAGGATTACGGCTGCACAGGTGGAAGGTCAACTGAGGAAGATCTGTACCAGCAAGGTGGCTGGACCAGATGGAGTTTCCCCACGATTACTGAGGGCCTGTGCGACTGAGCTGGGAGAACCACTACAGCGCATCTTCAACATGAGCCTGGAGCAGAGAAGAATACCCAGACAGTGGAAAACATCCTGTATTGTCCCGGTACCGAAGAAACCACAACCAAAGGAGTTGAATGACTTCAGACCTGTTGCCTTGACGTCGCACGTGATGAAGACCATGGAGCGGCTGATAATACAGTATCTGAGGCCACAAACCAGGCACGCCCAGGATCCTCTTCAGTTTGCGTATAAGGAGAAGGTGGGAGTGGAGGATGCTATCACGTATTTGCTGCACAAATCACTCTCTCACCTAGATGGGGTCAGTTGTGCTGTGAGGATTACATTCCTTGACTTCTCTAGTGCCTTTAACACCATCCAGCCCAAGATCTTAAGACACAAACTAACAGAGATGGGAGTAGACTCTCACATGGTGGATTGGATAGTGGACTACTTGACAGATAGACCTCAGTATGTGCGGTTGGGAGACTGTAGGTCTGACACGGTGGTCAGCAGCACAGGGGCGCCGCAGGGAACCGTACTCTCTCCGGTCCTGTTCACCCTGTACACATCAGACTTCCAATATAACTCGGAGTCCTGCCATGTGCAGAAGTTCGCTGATGACACGGCCATAGTGGGGTGTGTCAGGAATGGACAGGAGGAGGAGTATAGGAAACTGATACAGGACTTAGTGATATGGTGCAACTCAAACTACCTGCGTCTCAATATCACCAAGACCAAGGAGATGGTGGTGGACTTTAGAAGATCTAGGCCTCATATGGAGCCAGTGATCATTAATGGAGAATGTGTGGAGCAGGTTAAGACCTACAAGTATCTGGGAGTACAGTTAGATGAGAAGCTAGACTGGACTGCCAACACAGATGCCTTGTGCAGGAAGGCACAGAGTCGACTGTACTTCCTAAGAAGGTTGGCGTCATTCAATGTCTGTAGTGAGATGCTGAAAATGTTCTATAGGTCAGTTGTGGAGAGCGCCCTCTTCTTTGTGGTGGCGTGTTGGGGAGGAAGCATTAAGAAGAGGGACGCCTCACGTCTTAATAAGCTGGTAAGGAAGGCGGGCTCTGTCGTGGGCAAAGTACTGGAGAGTTTAACATTGGTAGCTGAGCGAAGGGCGCTGAGTAGGCTACGGTCAATTATGGATAACTCTGAACATCCTCTACATAGCACCATCCAGAGACAGAGAAGCAGTTTCAGCGACAGGTTACTATCGATGCAATGCTCCTCAGACAGGATGAAGAGGTCAATACTCCCCAATGCCATTAGGCTTTACAATTCTACCGCCAGGACTTAAGAACTTTTTAAAAGCTATTATTAATGCTTTTTGAGATAGTGATTTAGATGCATATCATATTTTTTACTGAGTTAAGTATTGTATGTAATTAGTTTTGCTACAACAAGTGTATGGGACATTGGAAAAAAGTTGAATTTCCCCATGGGGATGAATAAAGTATCTATCTATCTATCTATCTATCTATCTATTTTACTGGTATATTTCCTCTCAATAAGGACGAGGATGATAGGAATTTAAATTAGTGCACAAAACTCAATAGTGTGGTTGGTGATTAGATATCATACTTCCACATTGTCACTAGAGAAGGAAACCAGGATTATTCAGGGGCACCATGTTTCTCCACAGACTTCTGACCTTCCGATCACCAAGAGACACAATAAGTACAACAGCATACCCAGTATTCTGTCCATTCCAAATAGCCCAGGTAGGGACAAAGAACAACATTGTAGATTCACTTCAATGGGCAATAGAGACGTACTGCTGAGATACAGGTATTGTTCCAGCCTTACTAACGCAGATTCCTGGCTGTACTGTTCAGTCACAAAAGGTTCAGGAGCATCTGTAGGGGTGAAGGAATTGTCAATGCTTTGGGTTGAGACCCTGGGTCAGGGCTTAAATTGCTTTGCATTGTGCAACTTTTTTTTTAAAGGAAACGCAGTGGCATGAGGAATGTCACTCCATATGTTCAGTCCAATCCATGTGTTTCATCCACGTGGAGCCCCAATTCCATGTGTTGCTTCTGTGTGAAACTCTTCCTACTGTTCATTTAGGGTGCTAAGCTCTAGACAAATCACAGGCATGACCTTTTGTATTGTTCAATATACACATGGAGTTGGGCACCACATGAATTGAACACGAGGAGTTGCACTCCTCAAGGATGAAGTCCAGGTTTAATTTTTTTTAAATATTGCACAATACAAAGCAAAGTATATTGGGCATATGCAGAAACTCCAAAGGATGTCCTCATGTGCTCTGCTGCCACAGTTTTGTGCCTTTCAGGCCCATTAGTAGCATGGGACCTACACGTGAAACAGATTTTAAATGGAGGGTAGATAAACGGAGCAACACTACTTAGATCCCAGCTGTGGAATCTGTCATGATACATAATTTATACTTAACAAATTACTGTGTTGAATTCCTAAGTGATGCCATCTCTTAGATGCCTCCTTTTGGCAGCATTGCTGAGATAATCAGATTGGCAAAAACCCCTTTTATGATGACTGATGTCCATATGAGGTAGTGAGTAACAGTGTGGAAGGAAATTCAGAGGTCAAGGAGGAGGGGCGTGAGACAAACTGGCAGTTTGCGTGACAGGGTTACAGGGTGTGCAAGCATTAAAACTGGTGAAAAATTGTTCTACTGCTGTGGTTCTGTTCAAGATTGAATGTGGAAAATGATTAAATTCTCAAACAGTGGCATCCTTCAGTTTGACAAGAACCATGCACAAAAGAAAAATCAAAGCCCGCTGAGCGTGGGTCAAAGGGCACCTTGTAATTGAGAATGACAGTTTGATTGAAGAACCTGAAAGATTTGCCTTCTCTCCAGCTATCCATCCTCATCCCTAGTTTACACTACAGCTTTGTCAATATCATTGTATTAAAAACTGTGGATTCAAGGCAGTTAAGAGAATCAACGGTTTTAGTCAAGGATTGAACTCCTGGGAAGATGCCTACTTCTTCATACCTCATACACAAGCCTCAAGATCCCATCACAGCGTTTCACACTACAAGTGAGAGACATTACAGAGGACTAGAACATAAAATCAGTGATGTGATGCAGAGGCTTTATAAGATATTGGTCAGACCACATATGGAGTATTTTGAACAGATTTGAGCCTCTTATGAAAGAAGTGATGTGCTGTCATTGGAGAGGGTCCCTTTAGAGCAGGTTTATGAGAATGATCCCAGGCAAGGAAGTGTTCACATTTGAGGAGAATTTGATGGCTTTGGCCTGTACCCATAGGAGCTTATAAGAATGAAACCTATCAAATATTGAAAGGCCAAAATAGGGTGGACATGGAGAGGACATTTCTACTAGGGAGAGAGTCTAGAACCAGAGGGTTTTGCTTCAGAATAGAAGAGCAGAATGAGCAAAGAATTTCTTTAGCCAGAGGGTGGTAAATCTATAGAATTCAGTGCCACAATGGCAGTGGCGATCAAATCTTTGGGTATATTTAAAGTGAGGTTGATAGGTTCCTGATTTGTAAAGGTTTCAAGTGTTCTGGGGAGAAGGAAGGAGAGTAGGTTGAGAAAGAAAATAAATCAGCTATGATCTAATGGCAAAGCAGACTTGATGGGCTGAATGGTCTATTTCTGTTTTCATGTCTTATGGTCTTATGGTTCCAGTGTTCGTGGAGACCCTTTATATTCATCGTACGTACCTGCACCCGCTCTTCAGAGGGATCAGCAGTACATGTCATTCACTGCTGCTTCAAGCCGATTACCATTAGTAACAGATATCTGGGGATTAAACCTGGATCTTGTCCCTATTGCTACTTTGAAAATGTCAGTCACAGTCACTTCATTGGTTTGCTGCTCATATCCCAAACTCTGTGAAAACCCACAGCTCTGTACTCTCTTACTTTTGAGCTCCCACTCTTCCTTTCACGTGAACTCTCTAACAGTGGCATTGCCTAACCCTTGGACATTTTCTCCTTATGTTTATTTCCCTCTCCTCCACTCCTTCGTGCTTTAAGATACTTTGTAAAATTGATGAGGTATAGGCTACCTACCTTAATATGTGTTTAGATTGCTCAGTGTTATCACCTGACCCGGAACTGGAATTGGTTTGTTATTGTCGTGCAAACCAAGATACAGTGAAAAGCTTTTGTTTGCAAACCATCCTGAAGGATCTTGCCATGGGTAAGCACATCAAGGTAACAGAATGCAGAATATAATTCTATTGCTACACAGAAAGTGCAGTGCAGGTAAACATGTGAAGTTCAAGCACTGTGGTAAGGTGGGGTGGGACATCAAGTATTCATCTTTAAAATATGATTGATTATTATGTATTGATTTATAGTTACAGCACAGTAACAGGGCCATCTGACACAATGAACACATGCTACCCGATTATATCCATGTGACCAATTAACTGACCAATCTGTACGTCTTCAGAATATGGGAGGAAAATAAAGCAACTGGAGGAAACCCAAGCAGTCATGGGAGAAGCTCCTGGTAGACAGCGGTGAAATTGAACTCAGATTTGTAGTGCTGTAGTAGCATTAGGCCAACCACGACTCAATTAGATGTTTTATCTATTAACCACATGTATATTGGACCATGAAGTGAAATGTATTGTTTGCATTCACAAGCGACACAATCTGAAGATATGCCGGGGGTTGGGATGTGTAAGTGTAGCTACACATTCTGGCACCAACATAGCCTGCCCACAATGTTCAGCAGAACAACACGCAGCCCACATACAGCAACCAACAACAGCAAATAGAGGTCTGTTCAAAATGATGAGAGAGTTGTATTCTCATTGAAGATCGTTCCCGAGTGAGAATGGACATGTTGGAGGACAGCCCCCAACCTGAGCTTGCGTTGTACAGCCTCAGTAATTCATTAGGAGTTGTGCAGGAGTGACTGGAGCCCTACTAGTCTACTTGGCTTCCTGTTTTGTTGATTCCCAAATAACCTACCTGACTACAGAGCAACCTTCCTTTAGTAGATTTTGGGAGACTTCTACGAAACAACATGGCTGGTCAATAATTCTAATAAAAAGAGATATATGAGCAACAGGACAGGCAGCATGTGTGGAGAGGGAATCTGAGTAATGCATTCTCTGTTTTTATTTATGATATACAACATCTCATAGATAATAGAGTTGCATAACATGGACAAAAGGCCCTTTGACCCATACTTGTCCATGCCAACCAAGATGTATACTCAAACTAATCCCATTTCTCGGCAATTGACCCATATCCCTCTAAACTCTGGTCATCCATATACCTATGCACATACCTCTTAAATATGTCCAATATACCTACCTCAGCCACTTCCTCTAGCAATGGTTCCATATATTTATGCCCTCTGTGTAAAAAAAAAATGCCCTTCATGTTCTTAACAAACCTTTCACCTCTAACCATAAAACTATGTCTTTATTTTTCATTTTCCCAATCCTGAAAAAGCTGATTACCCTGTCTGTGCTCCTCATGATTTTATATACATGACTTTAGTCTCCTGCTCTAAGTTTAAGGATTTAGTCTGTCTAACCTCTCCCTATAAATCAGTCTTTCGAAACCTGGCAATATCCTTATAAAATTTTCTGGAACTCTTTCCAGTTTAATCACATCTTTTTTTCATATAAGAAAGAAATAAAAATTGAATACAATACCCCGAATATCTAGAATGTCTAGTATAATCACAACATAACCTCCCAGTTTCAATGTTCAATGGCCTCAGTGCAATCTATAATGGTGTGTGTTTTTTTATAATTAACTAAACCAGTGAAGTTTCAACTCCTAATCACCAAGCTGTCAGTGTGAGTTGGAAGCATGAAGATTATCCACTTAATCCCCATAAATAGTTTTATATGTGAAAGGTAATTTGGTGAGGATGAGATCAAGGATCAAAATACCTGTAATAAAGTTGTGCTAATAGCCCTATGGGTGGTGTTGGCATATTTGTATGATCTTGACAATTAAAATCCACTTTAACTTGTCAGACAGTGCATATTTTTAAATAATGATGAGATTTTATGATGTAGGACCAGGCTCCTACTTAGACCCTGAAATGATAAAGTTAAAAATAATTTCAAGTGAAAAATGTTGACACCACACACAATGTGGCAAGTCTTGAATCTCTGCATTTTAATTTTTTAAAATCAATATTAGCTTGCTATTTGCTAACGATCTTAACAGAAACCAGGTTGTCAATAAATTCTGGCACTTACCTTCAAATCTGTGATGGAAAGCACCAGTTCCTGGTTATGATTGGTTAAATAGACAAATAAATTGCCCACTCATCTAACCCTCTGTCTTCAGACTACCCACTCAGCTGACCATCTGTCCTCAGATCACCCGCTCATCTGACCCTCTGTCCTCAGATTATCCGCTCATCTGACCCTCTGTCCTCAGATTACCCACTCAGATGGCCCTCTGTCGTCAGACTACCCACTCATCTGACCCTCTGACCTCAAATTACCCATTCAGTTGACCTTCTGACCTCAGATTACCCACTCATCTAACCCTCTGTCCTCAGATTACCCACTCATCTAACCCTCTGTCCTCAGATTACCCACTCATCTGACCCTCTGACCTCAGATTACCCACTCAGATGGCCCTCTGTCGTCAGATTACCCACTCAGATGACCCTCTGTCGTCAGTGTACCCCTGCATTACTGGGGTAGATAGTAGCAAAGACCATCAAGATTCTATTTGCACATTACCACATAAAACAGCTGAACAACCAATTTTCACCTTACTACATAAAATAGCTGAACAACCACTGTAAGAAACAATCTGGCTCAGAAATTCTTCCGCACCCAGGCCGCTGGGTAGCATGTTGATGTGCACTGCACCAGCAGCAGGTTTGATTGTGGGTCCACCAAACCCCCAGGGAATAGGCATATTTTGAAGCCCTCAGTTGGTCGGGGTCAGCCATGGATGATGCAGCTCAGCTGTCTGTGTAGTACTGAAGCCAGGGCAGGACAATTTGCAAGCTGTTGCCCATGCAGCGGGATCCCCCCTCCATGCAACTCCAGAGGAACGGCAGAGACTGATATAGTTTGGCACCAGTGATGTTGCAGGAGTTGCCACCTTTGGGACTCCATCTCTGAACTTATCCTAAGGCTTCACTCTCAAAGCCTACGATCTTTCCTCTTAAAATCATGTTCCCTAATTCAGAAAGCATCCTGATAAATCTCCTCTACACCCTGTTGGAAGCTTCCATGTCTTTTCTATACAGAGAATGACGTGAAAAACAAGAAAAAAACATCCAGTGAGAGCCAATTCTGTGGGCGAAAATGCTTTGATAATGAGAGAGGTAAAAGGAGAATGGCCAGACTCATTCAAGTTGAGAGAAATGTGGCAGTAACTCAAATCACCACGCGTAACAACAGTGGGGGTGCAGAAGGGCATTTCGGAATGCACAACCTGTTGAATCTTGAAGTGGATGGGCTATAGCGGCAGGGGCCACCTAACAAAGTGGTCACCAAGTGTATGTTAGAGTTTCTTTTTTTAATAACAAGTTTTTCTATTGAGATGTTCTGAGCTAACTTTAAATTTTTAACAATCTGTCTACATGTCCTTGAGTTGTTTTAAACATCAGACATTTAAAATTTGCCCAAAGACCATTGCCAGCAGCGAACTGAGGCCTGTTACTGCATCAAGCCTGTGTGCCTGCTAGGACAGAGTCACTCTGCGTCCAGGATATCTGGGCCTGGATAATAGGACACATCTGGCAACTATTGGCCTAACCGAATGGGCAGCAGAAAGTCACAGAACTGACGGTAAACGTCAACACAAGCACTTACTCCAAAATCTTCCACATCTTTTATTGTGTTGGATGAACATGAACATGAGGCCCCTCTCACAATCCTCTGAATTCTATGATCCCTCACTCTTTTGTTCTGTGCTTAAAATAGATATGAATCCCTCTTGTAATGCAGCTAAAGTATTTGAAATCTAGCAAACTTTCCCATTCCAGGAATGACACAATTGTGGCTCTTATGAGTAAAAAGGACTCATAATTTGAGCATGCAGAGGTGAAAGTGAATTATGGAGCATCTTTGTACGAGGGACTGAGCATGGACAATGCTGGAGAGTTGGACCATACTCCATTTAGTCCTTCAATGATTTTATTTGCACATTCTGTAATGTGTTTTCCAGTTGGATCATTAGGTTATAATTCACCGACCTGGAGTCTCTGTTTTAAAGCAGCTGCAGTGAATTATCTTGTCTGTAGGCAGGGATGATATTTGTTCTGCGTATAAGACAAAGATGGAATTTCAGGTGAACACAAAAAGTTTCAATTAGTCACCTGCATAAAGGTAGGACATCTGCAGATTGATGTGAAAAGCAAGTTTGGCACACCCTGTTTCAAAGGGACAGAAATGCCTTCCCCAACTTCCTCCTTGGCCCCTCAATAAACCAGCAGTGCTCTTCCCATCTTTGAGTCCAGACTGCTGGATGGCATTTGTACAATTCTCACTTTTAACCCAGCTAAAGGTTCTCTTTTCTTTTTCTCTCTTCTGCTTCCCAGTGTTTCCACTCCAGGTCTCGTCATACATCTATTTTCGCACCCACCCCAACCACACTACCAAAAAAGGAACAACCCCAGCCCCCTTCTGTTTCCTCCACCTAACAATCTGGAACTAAACTTCCATATAGAGAGGGGACAGCACACAGATTTAACATCCTGTCCATTGCTACCCGTCTCCTCTGCAGAGGAACGTTACTCACTGAATCAGAAAATGCTGAGAAGATTACCTCACTCATCGAAATATAAAGGCAAGCTTCATGGAAAGGCAAGCATCACAGACAAAATACTGGAGGAACTCAGCAGGCCAGTCAGCTTCTATGGAAAAAACGTACAGTTGACGTTTCGGGCTGATATTCTTCAGCAGGACTGGAGATCAAAAAGATGAGGAGTAGTTTAAAAGTTGGGAAGAGGGGAGAAAGAAGCACAAGGTGATAGGTGAATCTGGGAGCGGGGGGATTGGTGAAGTAAAGAGCTGGGAAGTCAGTTGGTGAAGGAGATATAGGGCTGGAGAAAGAGGAATCTAATTGAAGAGGACAGAAGGCCATGGAAGAAAGAAAAGGGGAGAGGAGCACCAGAGGGAGGCAATGGGCAGGCAAGAAGATAAGATGATAGAGGGAAAGGGGATGGGGAATGGTGAAGGGAGGCATTACCGGAAGTTCGAGAAATCAATATTCATACCTTTGGGTTGCAGGCTACCCAGATGGAATATAAGGTATTGTTCCTTCAACATGGCCTCTTCATGACAATAGAGGAGGCCATGGATTGATATATTGGAATGGGAATAGGAAGTGGAATTAAAGTGGGAGGCCACTGGGAGATCCCTCTTCTTCTGAGAGATGGAGCATAGGTGCTTGGCGAAGTGGTCTCCCAATCTACCTTGGGTCTCACCAACATACAGGAAGCCAAACTGGGAGCACCAGACACAGCATGTGACCTCAACAAACTCACAGATGAAGTATCCCCTCAACTGGAAGGACTGTTTAGTGTCATGGATGGTGATGAGGGAGGAAGTGTAGGGGCAGGTGGAGCACTTGTTCCACTGGCAAAGATAAGTGCCAGGAGGGAGATCAGTGGAGAAGAATGAATGGACAAGGGAGTCACGTAGGGATCAACTGATTGGGAGACCACTTCACTGAGCACTTACGCTCCCAGGGTAGGACTTATACAATAAATTGTAGCACCCAATGGAGTGATACGGAACAGAGGGACTCAGGGTTGTAAGTGTATAGTTTGCTGAAAGTGATGCTACAGGTAAAAAGGAGAGTGAAGGAAGTACATTGAGTGAAGGAGATGGAAAGTATTTTGTAGTTAGACAAAACATTGGTGAGTCCACATGGAGTACTGCGTACAAGTTTGGTCACGCTGTTACAGGAAAGATGTTTTTAAACAAAAAAAATGCAGACAAGATTTACCAGGACGTTGCCTGTACTTGGATGCCTGAGTTACAAAGAAAGGCTGTGTAGACTAGGACTTTATCCTTGGAATTTAGTGATTGTGATCTGATAGAGGTACATAAGATCATGAGGAGCATAGACAGGGTGCAAATAGAAAGTGCGTTACACAGGGACAGGGTGCTTAAAAACAAGAAGGCATACGTTTAAGATCAGCAGCGAGAAATTTAAAAGCGACATTAAGGGCAGCTTCTTAACACTATGAGTGGTGTGTATTTGGAATAGTTGAAGTGCAAAATCTGCAAATCTGTAAATCTGCAAAATTTAAAAGCCCTCTAGATAAGTTCATGGATAGAAGAGATTTAGAGTGCTATGAGCCAAATGTGGACAGGTAGGACTATTTTACAGTGGGCATGGACAAGTTGAGCCAAAGGGCTGGCTTCCATGTTGTTTGACTCTGTGATTCCCTGAATTCTGGATTACAGTCTCAGTTCCTATCGGGAGTACCATTAGCTATGATGCTGCCCACAATGCAAGCAAAAAGTATTTTCATTCCAGTGTCTTCGATCTTCTGATTGGAGAAATTTTCACTGGATAATTGACAAGCACTAGGGATGTAAAATAAGGAAATATGGTCAAGTTGCAAGCAACTTCCACAAACAGCACTATAATAATCCATCTTTGGTTGGGAGATATTGGGAAATACTCAGCATTTCCTCAAAATACCTGACTGGACAGAACAGAGATTGGTTTAATTTGTCATCTGAAAGACCCACTCAGTTCTGTCACTTCATTGGAGTGTACCCACACATTCTGCTACACCCTTTACAATTCTTTTTTTTTCATTGATGCCTGTTTGGTTCAGTAATAGATCAGAACCAAAAGGCTTTGAGATCAGAAAATATTGATGTCAACTTGGTAGGACTATTTCAATACTTCAGGGCAGGGCTGATAATTGCTGCTTTATCTAAGTTCACTTCCATTAGACAACATTTTGATCCAAGGTCCAGAAGCCCCGTTCACTCACTCAGCAGGATGCAGATCCTTTCTTGGCAGCTTTTCACAGATAGTCGAGGAATTCTCTGAATCTTATGGCCAAGAATGACTCTTAAGCCAACAATATCAAAGAAGTTGAATCAATGCTGTGGTATGCTGCTGTATGCAAATTGGTCACAGCTTTATGAATGAAACGTTTTGAAAGTGATCAATTGGCAGTGAAGATCCCAGGGTGGTCCCACTCTGAGAAAGGCAATGTATGAACATAGAATGAATATAGAACTTAAGTAAACAGAGGTAGAAATAAGTAGATTATGTTCATAGAATCATACAGTAAGGAAATGGGCCATATGGCCCAACTCATCCATGCTAACCAGTGGGAATCCCTCCATATTAACCTCATCACATAGCATGTGGTCTTTATGCATAAGTGATTCACCACATTTCTTAAACACTGTCAGAAACCCAGCTTCTGGCACTTTCTCAACTGATGCATTCAAGATGGAGACACAGATTGCAAATGCTGTAATTAAGAGCAAAAACGAAACAAGATTCCAGAGAAACTCAACACAGGCAGCATCAGAATAGATAATCATCATTTTGTGTTGTAGATCATTCAGCTACACCAAAAGATAAAGGAAAAAAAATGAGAGGAAATGGTCAGTATGAAAATGTGGAGGGGATGTGTAGAGCCAGGACTGGCAGGTGATAAGTGGATCCGAGTGAGTTAGGGTGATAATACTTATCACTCTGCAAATGAAGAAAGTCTTCCTCAGATCCCTTTTGAATCTCTTCCCTCTTATCCTCAACTGATGTCCTCTAGTTTATCTCCAGCTGGTACAGGAAAAATTTTCTGCAGATTATCTTCATTATACCCCTCATTATTTTGTATACCTGAATCATGTCCTCTCATGTCCTCTCTTAACCTCATCTGCTCCACATTGAACAAACCTAGCCTCTCCAGTCTCCCCATAACTGAAATACTGTACTCCAGGCAATATCCTGGTCAATTTGCTCTCAGAGTTGAGTTTACTGTCATCTGCACAAGTACAGGTGCTTAACTGTAGCAGCTTCACAGGCACATGGCAGCAGATAAGTAGCATTTACAAGAAATAAATTAAACACATTCTTTTCAGAAGAGATAGGACACAATTGAAGCAAAAAAGAAACAAAGTCCATTTTAGTGCAAATTGATGAAAATGGTTATAATGTAGTCTGTCCTGAAGAAGGGTCTCAGCCCAAAACGTCGACTGTCTAGTCTTTTCCATAGATGAGTTCCTCTAGCATTTTGGATCTGTTGCATAGTGTTGCTGTACTAAGGCAGTGATCAGGATCTTGCTGGTCGGTTCATGAATGGATAAAGTCATATAGCTGCTCTTGAACCTTTTTGTATGTCCTGCTGAATGATAAATGTGAGAAGGTGTCATGACCCAAATAGTAGAGGCCTTGATTATAGATGTTGCCTTCTTGTGGCTGCATCTCATGTGGATACTACCAATAGTGGGGATGGATGTGTGTGTGTGTGTGTGTGTGTGATGTATTAGGCTGAGCCCACTATGTATCCCCTACACTGTTTCGAGCCCACTACTTATTTCTTGTACCGTTGTGACCAGTGCTGCAAGCAGTACTCCAGCTGAGGACTGAACAAGATATGTTAATGGAGTTGATGGAAGAGGGGTAGAAGGAGACTATTTGGGTGGAATGGCTGAATAATAAACTGCCTATTCCATGTGCTTCCTCTGATTCTCAAACAGATGATACATGTGGCTTTTTATCGAGGGAAGCAATTAAAAAGCAAACCCAACCTGCTAATATTTTGTGCAGTTTTGAACTTGAATCTTCTAGTGGAGAAGAGCCATGTAGCATTGTGTAACCTCAGGAAATGAGGAATTGTGAAATGAAACTCAGCACATTGAAGAATCGGAATGGATGGCTAAAGTAGCACAATGGATTCAACAAAGTGAGGATCATTGCCAGCAGTTCTCTTCACATTGATCTTTCAGCCACAGTTAATTCCTTTAAATGTTTTACCAGCTGGCAGTACTACACGTGAACAGCTCATGAAATGCTTAAACAAACGAACTCTAGTTAAAAGATCAAACCCAATTCATTATCTCAATTGTCCTTTGCTCAGTGCAACACAATATATATCCATAAAATTATAATATCCTAACTAGAATACAGGCAATTTGAAAAGAAGAAAGCAGTTTTTCAAATGCTCCAAAGATAGATGGATGAGGTACAAAGATCTCATAACATTACCCCTCCACTGTTCCTTATGCCTAACAATATATCGTTATACTGAAATCATCAAGAGAATTCAAACAGAGCTTGAATTTCGACCTGCCTTGGAGTTGGGTCTGTTTTATGACCCAATGAACACTTCATTCAAAATTATATTTAGGTTTCCTTTTATGTGAGGAAGGATGTGCATTTATTCATCAACCCTCATAACTCAGCACTTCATATGTGTAGTCAGTTTTGAAAAGCAGTCATTACTACAGAAGCACTCAAGTTCACAAACCCACACCAACAGACGTGTGATTTTGATCAGATTTTCACTGATAACTTAATCACCGTTCTTCAAATAGTTCCTTGAGATTATTTCCTTTCAGCCCACATGAGTTCCTGCACTCAGACTCTGTTGCACTGGAGTGTCAGGCTAGGCTACATGTCTGGAGTAGGATCCAAGATCAGAACTAGTCACAGAACGCAAGGCAGAAACGCTGCATCTACTCTGCTTTTTATGGGCAAGTCAATTCAGAGCCAAATTTCACTGGATCCCATGCCTCCCGATTTTCTGAATGAGCCCACCATGGGAAGTCTTACTAAAATCAATATACACCACATCCATTGTTCTACTTTAATGAATTTGTTCTGCTGCTTCCTCAAAGAATTCAATCATGCTCATGACTCACCAGCTCTCGCTCAAAAAGCCATGCTATTTATAATTAGACTATGCTTCTCCAAATGATTGTAAATATTGTCTCTAAGAAAAATCTCCAAAAGTTTGCCCACCATTGATGTAAGACTCACTGGTCTATAATTCCCAGGATTATCCCTGTTAACTTTCTTGATCAAAGAGTTATCATTTGCCACACTCAGATCTTCTGGTACTACTCTTACGGCCAGTGAGAATGCAAAGATCATTGCCAAAGGTGTTGCAATCTCTTCCCTCACCTCCTGTGGTAACCTTGGGTTTATTCTGTCTGCACCAGGAGATTTATCTATTCTAATGTTTATTTCAAAATTTCATCAGATTAGCCTGTTCTACACTGTTCTCACATTCATTAAAAGTGCTTCTCACTGGTGAATACTGAAGCAAAGTATTCATTAAAGGCCTCCCTGACCTTCTCTGAATTCAGGCAAATGTTTCCTCTTTAATCCAATAACCTATAACATTTATCATTTATTAAAATATTTGTTCATGGACTGTAAGTAGAATTAGAAACTGTAAATTTGTCCATATGTTTAATTACTGAATAAATGACGTGGGCAAATTCTGTATGTTCCAAACAAATGCCCAGGTTATACAGTGAAATTTGTGTGTGTAAATGCTGGATGTTCTCTCTCCAAAGGCTGGCTTTGTTAATTTCCTTTGCAAAGCACCAGTCTGGGGAATTTCAATCAAAGCTATAAACGTTTACATGTTGATAATCAGCCTCCGCAGTTTCAACTTCAAAGCTTCCCAACTGTATAACATTATTATTTAATTGAGGAGGTTAAGTCTGACAAAATGTCTCTTTGGGGCACATGTGTAGCTATATAGTTCAAGTTACCATTTAACATTACAGTAGGCACTGTCCAGCTATGACAAATTGTTTTAGGAAAGGTTTACATGGCCAAAAAGCAAGGAGATTATAGGGGGAAAATCCATAAAAATCTTCCTTTGAATTATTGAAGCTGACTGAGGTTTTCTTTGCTTCAGAGTTCTCTCTCCTTCTCTAGATTTCTTAGCCCATTTCCATGTGGAAGAGAAAAATGCATCCTTTAACAGGATTGGGGAAAAGAAATCGCTGAAGTTCACATTCACAGTGGAGATCCAAAAGAAACAGAAGTCAGTAACTATGAATGCTGATTTCTGTTTCAAAGATTGACAGATTAAAAGTACATTTATTATCAAAGCATACAACCCTGAGATTCACCTTCCCCACAGTCAGCCACAAAGAAAACCGTGGAACCCATTCAAAGAAAAATATCAACCACCTCTCTCACTCACAAAAAAAATCAAATCATGCAAGTGGCAACAAAAGGAAGGGTGAACAACACAGAATATATAGCACAAAATCGAAAGAGTCCAGGTATATTCAGTTCAGCTCAGTGTCCGTTATCTGCAACCCACCCCGATTCAAAATCACCCAAAATAGCAACAAAGAAAGGAGTGACCAGAAACCAGAAACACATCATATCTGGAACTATAGATACCAATCCATAAACCTTGTCCAAGATCCAGGAGTCCAGCTCCATCCTCAGAGCTTTGAGGGAGAGCGAGGGAGAGAGAGGGAGAGTCACACGCAGACACCTTCCTCCAGCAGCAGCAAGTGAGAGGCTAGTAGATGGTGCTGAACACCCACTCACCTTCCGCTCACCCCTTGATGGTTTCAATCTTCCTTGGAGCTTTAATCAGTGAAATCAGCAAGGATATTTCATATAAATGTTGTATGATAAGTGGTTGCGCCTGGGATATTCATCTTCATCCTGGAATATATTATAGGAGGGCTCTGCAAATGAGTAGAATGACTGGACCATCACACAGGAATGTTTTTGGAGTCTTTAGGAATGAAAGATTGTTCTCCTTAATCCATTAACTTTCTATTGTTTCCTTTGAATTCATCACTGCTTTTCTTATTGAAGTAGACGTAAAGAAAAGTTGTAGACTGACCAAAACATTTGAAAACATAAATTCAACTTGGATAATGCTACATAACAGACCAAGAACACAAAGGGATTGACTACCAAAAACTTACCTAGGCTCAGAATTGACACTGCAGAGTCTACCTGACTAGTATCTTAGGGTGGGACTAAACTGGGATGTCAGTCCTACAAACAACACCATAATTTTCTTCATCAGCATCCTTGGTTTTATCACTGATGCAGTCCTGACTCATCAGCACAGCAGACTTACGAGTTCAAGGGAAGTGGTGCTGGGAGTCTTCACCATTAAATTTGGATCGTGTGGTCTCATAGAGAGATGCAGCACAGCAACAGGCTTCAGCCAATTGCGTTCATGCCAACCATTAATCACCCAAGTATGCTAATTCTCCATTAATCCTAATTTTTTATTCTCAAACATTCTCATCATCTTGTCCCAGATTCAGCCACTTATTGGCATGCTTGGACTAATTACATAGACCAATTTCTTTAAAATCTCTTACTATCTCTTCTTTCAGTTAGTCCTGATGAAGGCTCTTGGCCCGAAACGTCAACTGTACTTCTTCCTATAGATACTGCCTGGCCTGCTTCATTCCACCAGCATTTCCTGTGTGTTGCTTGAATTTCCAGCATCTGCAGATTTCCTCATGTTTACATAGGCTAATTAATATCTTTAGATGTGAGAGGAAACCGAATTATCAAGAACGACTCCAAAAGTCAAAGAGAGAATGTACAAACTTTGAACTGACAGGTCAAGAATGAACTCAGGTCTCTGGTGCTGTGAGACAATGTCTCTACAAGCTATGTCACTGTGCTCATGGTGTCAGGTCAAACTGGGGCAAGGAAAGTCCATGCCAGTTGCCATTTACAAATCTTCCAAATCCTGCATGAGATTAATCCATTATTTGCTATTTTGAACACCATTGGAGGAGGGATACTGCTTTCACTGGCACAAAATGTACCATGGTTGGGAATTTTCACATCATGACATGTGGCTCGGTATTAGTATTGATGGTACCTTATTGCCAGTATTGCCATTACTAGTGCTATGTGTTATTATTGCCTTTGTCCTGGAGCTCACAAGTTGGACCTGTGGCAAGTGGTGAGAGAGACAACATAAAGGCAAAACTAATTTGATCTTGCCCACACCTGTCACGTCCCTGATGGCTTTTGCATGATGGTGACGAAATCCCTTCTTCAACAAAAAAACACGATCCTCTATTGTGTCCTGTTGCAACAGTGTCAGAATAAACAGAAGAGACTCAGCATGAAATAAAGTTGGAAAGTTCTTGAAACACTCAGTAGATCAGGCAGCATCTGTGGAGACAATGGAATGGAGCCAACATCTCCAGCTGGTGACCTTACACCTGTTGTGTATTTCAAAGATTCTTTGTTCATGTTTCAGATTTATAGCAAATGCTTTTTTAAAAAAATTTTACTTCTGGACTACATCTGGCACCTCAGAACAGAGAACGCAGGAGGTGCTGTGAGCTGTCTGCAGAAGAAATGTATACCATTGCAAGTCATCAAACTGCATGCCATTAGATTACACTCAGGATTAACTTTGGATCATTGAGAAATATAATCGAGCTAGGCAATCTATAGCTAAAGTGCCAGCATCAATGCAAGTACCCAACAACAAAGCACTCTCCTATAGAGAGAGCTAGACAAACCCATAGTCAATGAATCAGTTCAAAGATCAGTAACACTGCTTCACCTAGTCAGAAATGGTGACAGATAATTAAGCAGCTAATTGGAGATCCTGCACATGCATTGTAAGGCAAGACTGAAACACCAGCAACATGAAAATGCTATCATTAATTTATAGAATAAAGAATAATAGATAAATTAATAGCTTTATGACCACTGCCTGCATTTTTAGTTTTCATAGAATATTGCCTTGCTTCACTGCTTTTATGTATATTGGAATTTAATGCAGTATGGAGTCCATTAGCTAACAGTAACACGATAGAATTCACAAAAAGGAGCTGTTGAGGATACTCAGCAGGTCAGGCAGCACTTGTTTTTGCTGCCGCAGGAAAACAGAATCCATCATCGGGGGCCAGCGACCCCCACCACACAGGACATGCTCTCTACTCACTGCTGCCATTAGAGAGAAGATGCAGGAAACTCAGGACTCACACTAGTAGGTTCAGGCATAGTTACTACCCCTCAACAGTCAGGCTCTTGAATCAAAGGGGATAACTTCACTCAACTTCACTTGCCCCATCATTGAAATGTTCCCACAACCAACAGACTCACTTTCAAGAACTCTTCATCTCATGCTCTTGATATTTATTGTTTTTTTATATATTATTATTATTTCTTTCTTTCTGTATTTGCCAAATGTGTTGTCTTTTACATACTGGTTGAATGCCCAATTTTGAGCTGTTTTTCATTGATTCTCTTATGGTTATCATTCTACAGATTTATTGAGTATGCCCAGAAGAAAATGAATCTCAGAGTTGTATATGGTGACATGTGAATATAGGACCGTAAGATATAGGAAAAGAATTAGGCCATTTGGCCCATTAAGAACGCTCTTCCACTCCATCACGGCTGATCCATTTTTCCTCTCAGCCCATATCTCTTCATGTCCTTACCAATCAAGAATCTATTACTGTTTGCATTAAATATACATAAAGACTTGGCCTCCACAGCTGCCTGTGGCAAAGAATTCCAAAGATTCATCACTCTGTAGTTAAAGAAATTCCTTCTCTTCTCCATTCTTAAAAGGACACTCCTCTATTCTGAGGCTGTGTCCTCTGGTCTTGTACTCTCCCACCTTAGGATGCATCCTCTCCACATCACGTCTATCAAGGCCTTTCACCATTCCTTAGGTTCCCATCATTTTTCTGAATTCCAGTGAAGATAAGTTAAATCCTAGAATGTTTTTGGTGAACCTCCTTTGAACCTCCTCCAGTTTCAGCACATCCCAAGTGGCCCAAAACTACTCACAATACTCCAAGTGAGGCCTCACCAGTGCTTTATAAAGTCTCAACATTACATCATTGCTTATTCATTCTAGTCCTCTTAAAATGAATGCTAACATCACATTTGCCTTCCTCATCACAGACTCAGCCTGCAAATTAACCTTTAGAGAATCCTACACAAGCACTCCCAAGTCCCTTTGCAACTCAGTTTTTTTTTGTTTTTTTTCTCCATTTAGAAAATAGTCAACCCTTTCATACCTTCTACCAAAGTGGATGACCACACACTTCCCAACACTATTCCATCTGCCACTTTTTTGCCGATTCCCCTAATCTGTCTAGGTCCTTCTAAAGCCTCTCTACTTCCTCAAAACTACCTCCCCATCCACCTTCTTAATATTGTCTGTAAACTTCACAACAAAGCCATCAATTCCATCATCCAAATCATCTACATATAACATCAGAAAAATCGGTCCCAACACCGAGCCCTGCAGAACACCGCTAGGCTTCTGCAGCCAACCAGAAGAGGCTCCCTTTGTTCCCACTTTTTGCCTCCTGCCAGTTAACCACTGTTTTAACCATGCTAAAATCCTCCGTCATACCATGGAGTCATAGCTTGTTAAGCAGCCTCATGTGTGTCACCTTGTCAAAGGCCTTCTGAAAACCCTATATGTACTTTGTACTTAAATGTCTTTGATAATAAAATTTACTTTGAACGTTGATTCACTTGTATTTTACCAATCCAGTGGACTGCAATCCTTGTTTACAATGTGTTCTCGTCTACGTTTGAGGACATGAGTTGAGAGTTAAGGGGCAAAAATTTAGGGATTACATGAAGGGGAACTTCTTTACTCAGAGTGTGGTAGCTGTGTGGAATGAGCTTCCAGTAGAAGTGGTAGAGGCAGATTCGATATTGTCATTTAAAAAAAAAATTGGATAAGTATATGGACAGGAAAGGAATGGAGGGTTATGGGCTGAGTGCAGGTTGGTGGAACTAGGTGAGAGTAAGCATTCGGCACGGACTAGAAGGGCTGAGATGGCCTGTTTCTGTGCTGTAATTGTTGTATGGTTATACATCGGAGAAACCAAACACTAATTGTATGACCACTTTGTGGAATACATACACTCAATCCACAGGTGTGGTCTCAGCCCGAAATATTGACTGTACTCTTTTCCATAGATACTGCCTGACTTGCCGAGTTCCTCCAACATTTTGTGTGTGTCGATGAGTTACCTATTACGTTGATTCCTCTACCCTTTCCCACTCTGACCTTCATGTCTGTATTCTCCTGAACTGTTGAGGTGAGACTCATAAGACCCAGCACATAGTTAGGAACAGCACCTTACTTTCAGTCTTGACTATTACATCGCTTTGGACACAACAGGGAACTTGCTAACTTCTGGTAACTCGTACTCTTTCTATATCAAAAATTCACATGGTTGTTGTGTGTCATCTGTCTCAAATATTGGCTCAGTTTATTTCCCTCTCTGTTAGAATATCCTGACCATCTATTTGAAATAAGTCACATGTCTTTACTTCTCTCTAATTGCCCAACTTATGTGGAAGATACCGTATACAAGACCCACTATATTCCCACATTTTGCCTTCTTCCAGTCAGTTAATCTTCTTGCTACGCTATTATCATTTCTGTAATACCACTTTCAACTAGGCTCTGTTTTAAAACAATGAAATTAATACACTGCTAAATTGGCAAATGGAATGATTACATTCAGATGTACTCATCTATTAGTCTCAAGACCTTAGGGAATATAAGATAAAGTGTTGATTTTTCTTGTGAATCGTCAGCTTCTTTATCATGGAATCAGACCTTACAAGAGATCATTTAGGCCATTGTGCTTGTGTCATCTGTTTGAAAGGATTCAGTTTGTCTCATTCTCCTGCACTCACTCACATTGCTGAGTGGTGTATATCGAGATAAAGCACACTGAGAAATGATTCAGCAGTTACATAGGCTGTTCCCTGATGCTGACCCCTGTGCTTTACAAAATCTCATTCTCTATTTATCTGTTGGCTTGAATCTACCAGAATGGGGCATCATATCCGCATACTAGTGCATACAGACTCAATAAATCCATTCTGAATTACATTATTCGCACAGCAAGTGAGTTAAGATTAACTATTATTTCTGGTGGTTCTTTGTGCATCTACAATAGTGTGTGTCTGTGTAAAGTTCAGAGCTGATGTTGTTGTTGTGCTCCTTTTGATAATAGATACTCAGATATGATAATATGTTGGTAATTTCAGCTGGTTATCAAGGAGTTAGGGCTGCAGTGTACACACATCAGGGAATTGCATCATTGGGAAAGAAGGAAGTAATGGAGGGTAAATGGGGCAATGCAAAACTGGAGAAACCATAGCTGCTCTAACTAATAGAGAAGCCCTGATCTGATGTACAATGGTGCAATTCCCTCTCCTCTTAGTACTACATTAAGGTTATTAGCCGGGAACATACTCCTAATCCTAGAGTGTAAATGTTTCCAATATTGAGACAAGGTTTCTGGTTTTAGGCAAGGGTCTGAGAAGATTTTCAGAGGAATAACAGGGTTTATGCTCACTATACAATTTCAAAGGCAACATTATCCCACATGTTTTGAATCCAACTTAAATTTATTTGTGACCCCAACTTCAACATACATCTTTCACCTCTACGCTTGTTGCTTTACCTGCTGAGTCCTTCCAGAGTACTACTTTTTTAAATTAATTTACTCAGTCTATGTCTGAAGTGAAAGAATTGAAATACAGATACTTTGCTCTGTTAGATTTCATGCTGCATACAAATGCTTTGTCGAAAGGTTCTTTGCCTGAGGAAGAAACCTCTGGAGTCCTAATCTTCCATGCCCCAGAGTCTTGTTTTGCCTGCACTGTTCTGGCAAATTGTCACCTGATTTTTCTCTAGTAAATCAGAGTGCACATTCTGTTATTGTCAAACAGGCTCATTATGGGGGACATTTCAGTCTTCTGTCCCTTGGATGTAGGATGCTGATTCAAAAATATCATGGCTCTTCCTTCTCTAGTGGCAGCTGGTGTGAACATCTGGAGTAAAATTTGGACTGTGGTTATTTAATGTTAAACGATTTGAAGTCAAAAAATGCACTGGAGCAAATAAGAAGAATCTTTATTCCCGAAAGCAGTGTCTTTTCACTCTACCATTTTCACCAAACCCTTCTCCCCATGAAAACTCTTCCCAGTCTCAACTGACCACTTTATGGAGCTTCTCTATTTCATTGGTCTGTTACTCTGCAGAACACTGTCACTTTTACGTCAACAGTCAGTACTGTATCCCGCAAAGGCAACACAATGTAATGATTCTAAGCTGATTTTGGATGGATAGGCTTTTAAATGTATTTCAGTGATAAAGCAAGCGGGGTAAGGGTAGCAATGGAGCAAGTCTCAGAGCTGTAAAAAGACGCCTGGCTCTGGGCCATACTATTCACTCCAGCTTGCCTTAGAGCCCAGACTCCCACTGTAAGCTTGGCCTCCAGTCCATCATCTTGATGGAGTGTAGCACTGCTGCTGTCTCAGAGCAAGCAGTGTCTGCACTCACACTTAATGCAGTGCCAGTCAATGACAGTCAAGCCTTTAAAGCATTTAATCTTAAGTCACTTAAATCAAAGAAAGTTGTCCATTTACCTTTTTCTCTCATTCATTTTGTTAGCAGTGCTCTACCTGCACCAAATTAACTAAGATTTGGGAAGATAATAGAGTTTGCATTGTCCCACTGGACTGCATGAAGAGAGTTCTTGCATTGAGGTCAGGCAGTGGAAGATGATAGTAATGCCTGTGTCAGTACTGGAGTGGGATTTAATTTGAGAAACTCAGACACATCCAAGTGTTAACACAGCTCAGGGCACATTAATTTATGTACGAGGAACAAATTATTTCAGATATATTTGTTCTATTGCAGTGGAATCACAGAAACATGGTGATGAAACTTGTAAGGCTCCACAAATTATCTGCCCAGTGTTTAAACTGACACAGATCATTCTACAAAGGCTGGGGAATTTCTTAGAAGTGTGTTGAGCAATCATTATCCTAGACACTCTGAGCTACATGTTAAAAGAAACAATCAAAAATAACGAAGTCTTGATCTGCCGAAAATAAACTGTAATAAATATTCAATTAGACCTTTATCATTAACTTCAGAACAGCTTTTTAGCTCGGCTTCAATTCAATTTTTAAATTAAACCCTTTAAGAATATACCCAATTAGGGCAGGGCTGGCACACACAGCACAAACACTCTCAAACGCTGGAGGAGCCCAGCAGGTCAGGTAGCGTCTATGAAGGGAATGATCAGACAACATTTTGGGCTAAGATCCTTCACCAGGACTCAGGAGTGATACTGGGTTTGGCCTGGATGGGAGGGGCAGGAAGGGTGGTCATAAAACAAACTGGTCCTGCTTACTGTTTACTGACTGTGTTTGATGTAAACACATTCTGTTTTTTTAATGAGTCCAGCAGATCCAGCATTCATCTCCCAGCCATAATTGCCCTTTAACGGAGGTGGTGAGCTTCCCTCTTGAACCACAACTGTCCTTCTATCATAAGAGGTACAGAATCATACGGCACAGAAGCAGGCCCCCAAACTTTGTGCCTATGCTGACATCTAGTCCTCATCTACAGTCATCCCATTTACTAGAACTTGGTCTGCAGCTTTCTGTTTCTTCATAATTCAAGTGCTTGTCTGGACACTTCTGAGATATTGAGAGAGTGTCTGTGTCTACCGCCTTCTCAGACAATGTGTTCTAGATTCGGATCACAATCAGAATGGGAAAGTTCTTCCACAGATCTTCTCCAGACATCTTATCCCAAACATCGATCCTCAATTTCAAACACCTGAGTTATGTGGACAACTTTCTTCCAATGTATCCAATCAATGCATGATTTTGTGTACTCTAAATAGTCCCCTGCAGCCTTCTCTTCTCCAAGATTCTTTCAGCTCCAGTGGTTTAAGGCAGGGATTATCTAATAACTTAGCCAACATTTTACCAAGATGGAGTCTACATACAATTCTTCTGAATATACCTCTTTGGAAATATTCTCATTGCAATCTGCAATACATAATTTCCCTTTATGCAATGTATTTTAAAATCAGCTTAATAAACTACAGATTTCATGATCTTTGAAAGGACTCAATGGACCAAGAAGATAAGGCACCTTTAAGCTGGCCAGAAGCGAGGCAGGAAAGGGAGACTTCAAGCCAGGCTGAAACATGAAGAGATGAAACTCTTCTACCCTGCATCTTATTAGTGAACGTGCAGTTGCTGGAGAACAAAGTTGAGGAGTTGAGGGCAAGATTGCTGTATGAGAACGAAAATGAAAGATTGTCATGTTCTATGTTTCAATGAGACATGGCTTTCTTCCAGCAGGCTAGATATGTGAAGGTCTCAATTACAATAGACAATAGACAGTAAGTGCAGGTGTAGGCCATTCGGCCCTTCTAGCCAGCACCGCCATTCACTGTGATCATGGCTGATCATACACAATCAGTACCCTGTTCCTGCCCTCTCCCCATATCCCTTGACCCCGCTATCTTTAAGAGCTCTATCTAACTCTCTCTTGAATGCATCCAGAGACTTGGCCTCCACTGCCTTCTGGGGCAGAGCATTCCACATATCCAACACTCTCTGGGTGAAAAAGTTTTTCTGCATCTCTGTTCTAAATGGCCTACGCCTTATTCTTAAACTGTGGCCTCTAGTTCTGGTCACACCCATCAGCGGGAACATGCTTCCTGCCTCCAGTGTGTCCAATCCCTTAATAATCTTATATGTTTCAATCAGATCCCCTCTCAATTCACAGAATGAACTGAGCAATTTAGTCGGAAAAGATGAAAAAGGGAAATGGGTGTTTCAAGATAAACTCTCGGTAGTGCTCCAATGTGACGAGAGGAAACTCATGTCCCCTTGAATTTGAACACCTAATGGTCAAACGTTATCCATTCTATTTACCTAAGGAGTTCTCATCTATAATCCTGATGACAGTTTACATACCACCAACATCCGGCTGTAATCAAGCACTTGAGATACTCCATGATGCCATCTCCAAACAAGAAACAATCCCATCCAGGTACATTTCAAATCATAGTTGGAGACTTCAACCAGGCTTGTTTGAAGAAAACCCTGCCCAATTACCACAGAGGTCCAGGTACGATCTCCCGAAAGACATCTCATGGGCCAAGTGGCAATTCTAGACTAAAGTTGAATCAACGAAGTGTGCTGGACATTTGTGGCAGAGCTTGAATTCTATCAACCTAGAAGAAATTAAATCAAGCAACATGGGCAACAACAGGCTTTGCTTCCAGATGAGTTCAATGCCTTCTATGCTTGCTTTCACCATCAAAATGTGGAGAAGCCATCATGAACTCTCACAGTCCTCGAATGTCTTGTGATTTCAGTCTCTGAGGTTGATGCACAAGCAAATTTCAAGCAGAATGAACCCACGAAAAACACCTGGCCCAGACGGGGAATGTGGCCAAGTACTAAAGATCTGTGTTGATCAACTGGCTGGAGTGTTCACTGAGATCTTTAACCTTTTGCTTTGGCATTCTGAGGTACCCACCAGCTTCAAGTAAGCTTCAATTATACCATGTGCCTAAGAAGAATGTGGTAACCTGCCTCAATGTCTATCATCCATAAGCACTTTCATCCACAGTGATGAAGTGTTTTGAGAAATTGTTCATTGATCACATCGACTCCTGCCTGAGAAATGAATTAGACCTGCTCCAATTTATCTACTGGAGCAACAGGTCCACAGCAGGTGCTATCTCATGGGTTCTTCACTCAAACCTGGAACATCTGGAGAGCAAATATGCATACACCAGGATGCTCTTTATCACTACGATTTGGCAATAAATACCATCACCCCCTCAAAACTAATCAACAAGCTTCAAGACCGTGGCCTCAAAACATCCTTGAGCAATTGGTTCCTTGACATCCTCACCTGCAGACACCTGCAATAACATCTCCGCCATGATCTCCATTAGCACAGATGCAAGACTGTGTGCTTAGCCCCTGCCATATATAATTTTGCTGATAACTTCACTGTCACAGGCCAACTCAAAGGTGGTGATGAATCAGCATATAGGAGGGAGGTTGAAAATCTGGCTGAGTGGTGTCACAACAACAACCTCTCACTCGATGTCAGCAAGACCAAGGAGCTGATTATTGACTTTAGGAGAACAAAATCAGAGATCCTCATTGGAGGATCAGAGATGGAGACAGTCAGCAACTTTAAATTTTTCAGTGTTAATATTTTGGATTACAAAGAAAGCACAGCAGCACCTGTACTTCCTTTGGCATTTGTGAAGATTCATTATGACATCTAAAACTTAGACAAACTTCCATAGATGTATGGTGGGGAGTATATTGACTGGCTGCATCACAGCTTGCTATGGAAACACAAATACCCTTGAATGGAAAATTCTACAAAAAGTAGAGGATATGGCCCAGAACATCATGGGTAAGGCACCCCCATCCCTATCATTGAGTACATCTACACAAAATGTTGTCTCAGGAAAGCAGCATCCATCATTAGGGACCCCCACCTCCCAGGACATGCTCTTTTCCCACTGCTGTCAGCAGAAAAAAAAGGTACTCAACACACCAGGTTCAGGAGCAGTTATTACCCTTCAACTATCAGGCTCTTGCACCAGAGGGGAATAAATTCATTCACTTCACCAATGAATTGGTCCCACAAACAATGGATTCACTTTCAAGGACTAGTTATCACATGTTCTCAATATTTATTGCATATTTATTTATTATTATCTACATGTATATGCACACTTGTTGAACTCCAAATTGGTGTGGTCCATTCATTAATTCTACTATGATTATTATTTTATTATGAATTTATTGAGTATGCCCACAATGAAATAAAACTGAGGGTTGTATATGGTGATATATATGTACTTGGACAATAAATTTACTTTGAACTTTGAACATGTCTTCTGCCTTTCAGCATTATTAAGACACATGAACTGATCACTTATTACAATGATAATGAAATTCTGCTCTGTGCAAATTGGTTCTCACACTTATTACATTGTGGAGTGACTACACTACAAAAGTGCTTCACTGACTATGGAAGGATTCTGGATCATCGTGTGCCTCTTAAAGCCATCTTACTGATGCAAGTCTCTCTCATTCTTATCTGTGAATATTATATCCATAGATACCACCCTGAAGTTATCATAAAGGAAACCTTAAAAATAGTTGTTCTTGCCTGCAGCATGCATTAAAAAAATGCTAAAAGAAATCTAAAATAAAACAAAATACAAGACATTTTCAGTTCCATTAGCTCTATTTCTCCTCCCACAGATTCAGCCTGACCAGCTAAGTATTTCTGGCATTTTCAGATTTTATATTAGATTTTCAGCATCTGCCGTTTGCTTTCAGAACATAGAACAGTACAGCAGAGGAACAGGCCGTTTGCCCCATAATGTTGTGCCAAATTATCAAATTAGTATTCAAATGCCCAGTTAAATTAATCCCCTTTGTCAAGACAAAGTCCATATCCCTCCAGTCTTTGTATATTCATATTCTTGTAAGCAAAAAAAGTGCATTCCAGGCATCCACCATTCTCTATGTAAAAAAAAATCTTGCCCCACACATCTCCTTCGATTTTCCCCCTCATTTAATGCATGCTGTCTGGAATAAGACATTTAGGCTCTGTGGTAAATATACTGGCTGTCAACCATCAACGTCACAGAATTTTATAAATTTCTAGTAGGTCTCCCTTCAGCTTCCATTACTCCAGAGAAAACAAATGTGGTTTGTTCAACCTCTCCTTATAGTTGTGTAATCCAGGCAGTATCTTGGTAAGCATCTTCTGCACGCTTTCTAGAGCCACCACATCCTTTCTATAATGAGCCAACCAAAACTCCAAATGCAGCCAAAGCAGAGTTCCACAAAACTTTTGATTTTCATGCTGGGCCAGGAAGGGGAAATACTGTACGTTCAGGAAGGGAGCTGCACAGCTTAGACTCAAAGGTGCAGATATCAGAGCCTCAGTTATTTCTTGGTTCATCGCCTCTGCCACTGCAATATTTTTATTAGGTCACCTATAGACAACACTGTGAGAAGGACGTGGAGGAGTGAGAAGGATATTGGGGACCACTTACAAAATCTTACCTCCAAATCAACCACTTAAAAAAAAGTGGTCACCGAGGCTCTGGCAGAGTATGGCACACACAAAACAGATAGACAACACCCACCAGTGATTTGTTCCCTTTACTATTCTTAATCTCTACCCAGATGGACTCAACATTCTATGTTCTCTGTGGCGGTGTGCTGGGGCAATGGCATCAACACGGGTGATGTCAACAGGCTCAATAAACTGACTAGCAAGCCTGGCTCTGTTATAGGAGTCAAACTGGACACATTGGAGGCTGTGGTAGAACAAAGGACCCCACAGAAAACCCTGGCAATTCTGGACAATGTTTATCACCCTCTGCATGCCAACTTGGCTGAACAGAGGAACACTTAGCATTAGACTAAAACAACTGTGCACTATGAGGTCATTCTTACCCTCAGCTATTAGGCTGTATGATGAGTCAACCTTTAGCTGGGGAAGTGATGACCCCCCCACCCCGTTAGACTGTTTGAGGTAACTTATTTTTAACTCTTTCATTCTTCTATTGTAATATTTGTATATCTATGCACTTGTACTGCTACTGTGACACTGTTAATTTCCTTTGGGATCAATCAAGTAACCATCTATATACCGTAGATTCCGGACTACAGAGCGCACCTGATTAAAAGCCGCTGGCTCTAATTTTAGAAATAAAATCAATTTTTTAATTGTAAAGGCCGCATCGGATTTTAGGCCGCACCGGATTTTAGGCCGCACCAGATTTTCGGCCGCAGGTGTCCCACGTTGTAATATGAGATATTTACACAGAAAGATATTACACGTGAGGATTTTTTTAACTTTTAATTAAATCCATATGGTAACAAAAACAAATACATATTGCAAATGCTTTTTTTCGAACCGTGCCCGTACGCGGCTACTTTTAAATATACGTTGCGTATACTTCTTTGCTGAACAACATTCCAATATCTCCTAACGACTGGTAAAAAAATATATATATTGCAGCCTACCAGGAAAAGTTATTGATCACCTTTAACTTAAAAGCAGCGTTCGCTCAGATCCAAAGCCGCTCGCGTAATGCGCTCCCCCCCTCCTTTCCGTTTATCGCAAACCGGCATTTTCCCACAAGACACCGCGAAACCGGGTGTGACGTCATAGCATCCCGCGATGTAGTACAGAAAACAAATATACCGTAGTTAAAACTCTTCTAACTTTAACTAGAAAATGAATTACTAAGCAAAAATATTATAAACTAAGTAGGCAGCACAATGCTTCGAGTGTTTTCCATGTTGATGAGGGTGAGTACAAATGACTGATTTACAATAATTTAATTGTGAAAGTGCGCTTGATTTATCGTACAATTTCATTGGACCTCTGTGAACTACTCATCAATTTTATTGGTCTACTGTTATGAGGCAAAATGTTTACGAGGCGGCATGAAAAAAAACCATGTATTAGCCGCTTTGGATTATAGGCCGCAAAGTTCAAAGCTGTTCAAAATGTGGGAAAAAAGTAGCGGCTTAAAATCCGGAATCTACGGTATCTATGTTCAGACATTGATTCCTTTTGCTATAGCTATAGTGAAGATTATTTTAATCCCAATCTATTGCTAAAGGCTTAAACACAATATATACTTAGTTGGTTCCATCCCTCCTTCATTCTGTGGAAGTTCTGTGACATTTGACAGTTAAAAATCACTTCTAAGTATTGTTTTCAAACTTCACACCCACAAAACATATGATCATTAAGCATTTGCTTGTTACATGTTTCAGTCTTAATGACTCATATTTTAATCCTTTTATTTATGGATGTTTTGGAACAGGAATAAATTATTCAATCTGCTTCGCATTTAATTTAATCACATTTCATCTGTAACCAGTTTCATTAACCCAGCTTTGCTTCAATAATTTCATGGGAGAAATACATTCAGCTTTTGTTTATATTGTGGTGCTCTGAGGGTGGGAGGTGGTCGACAGCCCACCTTAGCATTCATAATGGCCAGCACTATTTTTTGTTCTTGTGTTAAAATGCTTTCATGGGATTATGGTGGGATGTTGTAATTAATTTACTGTTACATTTTAGCTGGGGTTATACAGTTATTCATATGTGTGTTCGCATCTGACTGTAACCGGAGTGTGTGATCGTCATCTCCGCCCATCTAAGAGACTGGGTAATTCGCTC
Organism: Hemitrygon akajei; assembly: GCF_048418815.1. Classification (NCBI taxonomy): domain Eukaryota; kingdom Metazoa; phylum Chordata; class Chondrichthyes; order Myliobatiformes; family Dasyatidae; genus Hemitrygon; species Hemitrygon akajei. The sequence goes on from NC_133134.1 coordinate 107,857,937, forward strand.
CCCAGGTCTGTTTTTGAGCTTGTCACAATAAAAGCGGATGTTGAGTTAAGCAAGCTTTCTCATCTCTCACCATGAACCAAATGCTCTGCAGCTTCCACCACCTCCAAGGGGATCCCACCCATAAACATATCTTTATGTCCCCCCCTTGCTTTCTGCAGGGATTGCTCGCTCCACAACTGCCTTGTCCATTCATCCCTCCCCCACTAATCTCTCTGCTGCCACTTATCCCTGCAAATGGCCCAAGTGCTACTCCTGCCCTTCATGTTCTCCCTTGTCTCCATTCCTGGTCCCAAACAGTCCATCCAGGTGAGGCAACACTTCATGCAAATCTGCTGGGGTCGTCTCTTGTGCCCAGCGCTCATGGTGAGGCCTCCTCTACTTTGGTGAGACCTGTCATGAATTGAAGGACTGTTTTGTCGAGCAACTCTGCTCCAACCACCAAAAGCTGAACTTCCTGTTTGCCAAACATTTTAATTCTGATTTCCGTTCCTGTTCTGACATGTCGATCCATGGCCTCCCCTTGTGCCAAGATCAGGCAAACCTCATAGTGGAGGAGAAACACCTTACTTTATAGTCCGTCTGGGTAGCCTCCAACATGAATATCTATTTTTTCTTCAGTTAAAAAAATTCCTCCCTCCTATTCCTCACTCTGGCCTTTTACTTCTCACCTACCTATCACTTCCCACTGGGTCCACTCCTCCTTCCCTTTGTCTTATAGTCCACTCTCTTCTCCTATCAGATTCCTTCTTCTCTAACTCTTTACCTTCCCATCCACCTGTCTTCACCTATCACCTCTAGCTAGCCTCCTTCCCCTCCCCCTATCTTTTCATTCTGGCATCTTCCCCTTCCTTTCCAGTCCTGAGTAAGGGCCCTGGCCCAAAATGTTGACTGTTTATTCATTTCAGTAGATGTTGCCTGACCTGCTGAGTTCCTCCAGCATCTTCTGTGTGTCGAAGTGGGGAGAAGGATGCCTGGCTGTGGTAGTTAGCAATTCTCTGACACTGTCTCAGCCTGTAACCTGCTAGTCTCCTTTCAAGGACACAAGTGGCAGCCAAATGTTTGCCAACATTATACTACGTGGGTGGGCATTGGGATTGTAATAAAACAGAGACCTAAAGGGCAAGTGCATACAGTAGCTTGTTGAAAGTAAAATCAAAGCAGACAGGGGAATAAACACATTTCGCATGCTGGCATTCATCAGTCAGAGCACTGAGAACATGTGAAAACTACAGAGAAAGATCATTGGCTGCAGTCTACCACCACTGCAGGGCTTGTAATTGTCCAGGACAAAGAAACACGCAGGAAAAATCACTGCGGACACTACCCGTCTCAAAAGCTCCATTCTGAATAAAGCTATAGGCTATTAAAACAAAATCTTCACACCATCTTTGAAGTTTCATCCCCCAAGCACTTAATCTGATCAACCATTCTAGGTAGCACTTCAGCACTTTCTATTATTCCTTTCACTGTACTGCAGTAATAACACTTCAAACCACTTTATATAACGCTGTTTATATTGTAAGTACATGCTAGCTTTTATATATTTATGCACATTTTATTCCATATCCATGCTTTAATTTTTATATTTTATATAATTGTTTTATGTCGCATATTGCACCAACACACCACAGAAAGTCCTAATATATGCAAATGTATATGGAGAACAACGTTGATCCTTGAGTTAAGAGGTGTGATCTTATGTTGTAGTTATACACGCCAACACACATAAAATGCTGGAGGAACTCAGCTCAGGCTGCATCTACGGAAATGAATAGACAGTCGATGTTTCAGGCCAAGACCCTTCTTCAGGACTGGAAAGGAAGTTATACAAGTCATTGGTACGGCTGAACTTGGACTACTCTATACAGTTTTGATCAGCCTGTTATAGGAGAGAAGGGGTTAAGCTAGAATGAGTGCAGAAATGTCTTACAAGGATTTTGCCAGGACTAGTGGAAGAGGGAGAGGTTGGCCAGGCTACATCTTTATTCCTTAGAGCATAGGAAAATGAGGGCAACTTTATAAAAGAGCTGATATTATGAGTGGCAAAATAAGGTACATGGTAACAGTTTTTCCCCCCAGGGTAGGGGAGTCCAAAACTAGGTGGCACTGATTTGGGGTGAGAGGGAAGAGATTTTAAAGGGACCTGAATGACAATGTTTTCAATCAGAGGGTGGTGAGTGTATGAAATGAGCTGCCAGACCAAGTGGTTGAGGCAGGTACAAAAATATCATTTAAGAAGCATTTGGATAGGTACATTCAGGCCTGAAGGGTTTTGGGCAGGAAATTGGGACCAGCTAAATGGGCAACATAGTCAACAGGGACTAGTTGGGACGATGGGCCTGTATCTGTGCTGTATTACTCTGTAACTCGATGACATCAATCATATGCTGAAGCAAGTAAACACTCGACATCAGCAAATGCAACAATACACAAGAAATACTCAGAACTTAGAAAGAACTTTCTTGATACAGTTGAGGAAGACACATGAATAAAGTAAATATTCTGTTAAAAAAGGCCTTTAAGCTGTCAAAAGAAGCCCTGAAATGCTTATCAATAACTTTTAGGATGCTCGTACCTAAACAGCTGAAATATTTTACTGTAAAGGTTTCAGCAATGTAGAAATAAGAGTCTTAAAAATCAGCGCTTTTAGGAAAAGATCTTTGCAGAATTGTACCTGTGTCAGCATAAGACTGGATTCAAACGGCAATGTTTGGCATGCATTAAACTGCCACATTCAAATAAACGTATACAGTCAATAAAAAGGTTTATGCATTTACAGATTCACTTTCACACTCCCTTGGTAGCTGTTCTCAACTCCTGATGCTTCTTGAAAAATCCTACCAGACCTATGAATCAGCATTGGGTATATTTCAACATCAATATCCAGACATGAGCACTCTAGTCTCCCCCAGGCACAACTACGTTCATCTTTGCTTAAAAGGAATTGCCACTAACTGATTTGGCATTTTACAGCTTAAAAAATGAGCAGAACTTTATCAACCGAACTTTGAGGGTGATATGATATTATGTCAGGTTTATTGTCAGCTCTTAAGGCATAAAACTAATGGGAGGAGACCCAGGTATGTATGTAGGTTGGATGGGTTGATTCCAGACATGACTGTAGGTCTATCAATCACTTCATAATGAGGTGAGTCTTACCTTAAAGAATTCCTCCTCAAAGAGTAACACCCAAAGAAGGGAGGTCTTTGATTGTCACCTGGATCACAGGGGTAAAACAAGAAATGCTAATGGCACAGGACTTTCCAAATTCTTACACTAACACTGTTCACTAAACAAACTTTCCAGGGAACTTTTATTTCTGCTGACTGTACACATATTATATAGAAATTAAAGCAAGGTCTCTGGGGATTTTAGTGGATGGTAAAGATCTCATCCAATAACAAAAGGGTTTGGTCCTCAAATATATAAGAACAGAGTAACTGATCATTCATCTTCCTGGGGATCTGTCTTTGCAAAAAATAATGGTAATTGCGATTCCTCTGTGTACCATCCTCATTCTCTTTACTCCATGATCCACTGTCCTCGTTTCTTAGATTTTTTTTTCTTTTTAGCCCATAACCTCTTCCACCTATCACCTCCTAGCTTTGTATTTTATCCCACTCCCCACGACCCACCCACCGTCTCCCTCACCTGTTCTCAACTATCATCCACCAGCTTGTACTCCTCACCTTCCCCACTTTCTTATTCTGGCTTCTTCCTGCTTCCTTTCCAATCCTGATGAGAGCCCTCGGTTGGAAATTTTGTCTATTTGTTCTGCATCTATGAAGCCTGATCTGCTAAGTTCCTTCTGTATTTTGTGTGCATTTCTCAAGATTTTCAACATCTGCAGAATCTCTCATGTTTATGGTAATTGTGATGATGGTTCTCCATAAGACCATAAGATATAGGAGCAAAATTAGGCCATTTGGGCCATTGACTCTGCTCCACCATTTTATCATGGCTGATCCAATTTTCCTCTCAGCCCCAATCTCCTGCCTTCTCCCTGTATCCCTTCGCTCTCTTGTTGGATGTCCCTGTGTAGCACTTTGACACATTTTATTATGTGAATCTTGCTGCATAAATGGAAGCTACTGGCAATGGACTCCTAAACCAGAGCCTGGAGGCAATTCAGAGAATGAGATCCAATGCCTGTCATGCAGATTGTGAAATTAAATAAATCAGAGTTGACATATTCATAGTTCTTTAAGATTCACCAGATATGCTCCTGGTATGCAATAATTTGAGAATGACTAGCGGGCAAGGACCTGATGAACCTTTGAACATCATCTGAATAGGTCAGTAAATCACTCACGTCAGTTTCCATCCACTAGACATAAAAATACCCAGGGTGGGACGGGAGCATTGCTGTTAGTGCAGTTGCTTTACAGCACCAGCAATCACTGATAGTGTTCGATTCTTGTCACTGTCTGTAAAGAGTTTGTATGTTCTCCCGACGAGTGCATGGGTTTCCTCCAGACGGTCCACCTTCCTCCCATATACCAAAGACGTATGGTTAGGGTTAGTCAGCTGTGGCCATGCTATGCTGGCACCAGAACTGAGGTGACACTCGAGATGCCCCAGTGCAATCATCAGGCGATGTTAGTCATTGATGCAGAAATGACATGTTTCACTATATCTTCAAAGTTCAATTAAGTTTATTATCAAGCTAAGTATATATCACCATATACTGCCCTGAGATTCATTTTCAGGCAGGAATTCAAATGGAACAATAGAATCAATGACGAATTACATATAAACAAAGACTGGTAAACAACCAATGTGCAAAAGAGACAAACAAAAAATATTGTTTCATACTCAGCAATGTGAGCCTGCTTCGATGCTTCACTGTACATGTGGGAAATGAAACAAACCTTTGCCTCTGACTTTAGCTAAAACAGCTGTAACACAAGGGCGGTATCAGCGGTGCCAAAACAAGGTCCTGCTGACACATTGGAGCGGCAGAGGTGCAAAGAGAGAGCACCTGGTAGAGAGGCAGACAGGGCAGTCATTTTCATCAAGGAGAAGGCCATGCCAGTCATTTCAAAAAGACCTAAATACAATCTGCTGCAAAGGATCTACCAGTCTTTAGTCCAGGAGTCTAGGTGTAAAGGATGGCAGATGTGGCTATTCCCCATGGAGATCAGCTGTAGAGGGTTTCCAGCAAGATCAGCCTGAAGATTGCTGTCTGTGCTGGGCTTTGATGGAAAGAGCAAGAACCAAGCAGCTCACAGGATGGGGGAGAAGCAGAAAGAGCTTCTTGCTGTATATGGAGCAGGTGAGAAGAGTTGAGCTGGAAGTCAGGAGCAGATGGGCAGTGACTTGGCCACCTCCGCTAACCTACCAACTGGAGAGTGCAGTTGTTAAGGGTTGAAACACTCTATGAAGGTTGGGCACCACTTGACAACATCTGCTCATGACCAAAGACTACGGTTACCTCATCAGGTAACTGATGACAGCATCCCGGTGTACAATGCAAGTTAAATTCTGAGAAAAATTCTCAGCAACACCTTTTGTTGACAAAGCCACTCAGGGAGAGTTTGTTCTTCATAGAATAAGTGCGAAGATCATAGTTTATGTTATGGGTCTATGCCCTCCTTTCAGCCACAGAAGCACTTGAAATATTGATGGAAGTAGTTCATAGCAAACTGTCTAACCTTTGAGACATGGAGTTGGGAAATCAAGTAAAAGTTCAAAGTAAATTTATTATCAAATTACATACAGTATATAGACCAGAAGACATAGGAGCAGAATTAGGCCATCTAGCCAATCACATCTGCTCCGCCATTCAATCATGGCTGATCCTTTTTTTTTCTCCTCCTCAGTCCTGGTTCCCGGCCTTCTTCCTGTAGCCTTTGATGCCATTTCCAATCAAGAACCTATCAATCTCTGCCTTAAATACACCCAACGACATGACCTCCACAGCTGCATGTGGCAACAAATTCCACAAATTCACCACCCTTTGGCTAAAGAAATGTTTCCGCATCTCTGTTTTGAAAGGGTGCCCTCTTGTCCTAGGCTCTCCTAACCTTGGGAAACATCCTTTCCACATCTACTCTGTCTAGGCCTTTCAACATTCAAAAGGCTTCAATGAGATCCCCCCCCCCCCCCCATCCTTCTGAATTCCACTGAGTACCCATCCAGAGCCATCAAACATTCCTCATATGATAACCCTTTCATTCCTGGAATCATCCTTGTGAATCTCTTCTGGACCCCCTCCAAAGCCAGCACATGTTTTCTAAGTTGAGGGGCCCAAAACTGTTCACGATATTCAAGGTGAAGTCTCACCAGTGCCTTTTTAAGGTTCAGCATCACATCTTTGCTCTTGTATTCTAGACCTCTTGAAATGAATGCTAACATGGCATTGCCTTCTTACTACCGACTCAACCTTCAAGTTAACTTTCAGGGTGTTCTGTACAAGGACTCCCAAGTCACTTTGCATCTCAGATTCTTGGATTTACTCTACCTTTAGAAAATATCCACACATTTATTTCTGCTACCAAAGTGCATGACCATGCATTTCCCAACATTATATTTCATTTGTCATTTTCTTTCCCATTCTCCTAATCTGTCTAAGTCCTTCTGTATCCTACCTGTTTCCTCAACACTACCTGCCCCTCCACCAATCTTTGTATCATCTGTAAATTTGGAAACAAAGTCATCTATTCCATCATCTAAATCATTGATATACAGCATAAAAAGTGGTCTTAACACCAACCCCTGCGGAACACCACTAGTCACTGGCAAACAGCCAGAAAAGGATCCTTTTATTCCTACTTGTTGCTTCCTACCAATCAGCCAATGTTCTAACCATGTTAGTAACTTTGCTGTAATACCATGAGCTGTTAACTTGGTAAACAACCTCATGTGTGGCACCTTGTCAAAGGCTTTCTGAAAGTCCAAATATACAACATCCATTGCATCCCCTTTATCTATCCTACTTGTAATCTCTTCAGAGAATTACAGCAGGTTTGAAAAGCAGGATTCTCCCTGAAGGAAACCATTCTGACTTTGTATTATCGTGTCCTGTGTCACCAAGTATACCACCTCATCCTTAACAATTGACTCTAACATCTTCCCAACCACTGAGGTCAGGACAACTAGTCTATAATTTCCTTTCTGCAGCCTTCCTCCTTTCTTAAAGAATGGAGTGACATTTGCAATTTTCCCGTCCTCTGGCACCATGCCAGAATCCAATGATTTTTGGAAGATCAGTTCTAATGCCACCACAATCTCTAACTCTACCTCTTTCAGAACCCAGGGGTGCAGTTCATCTGGTCTAGGTACCCAGTCTTTCAGCTTTTTGAGCACCTTCTCTTGTAATAGTAACTGCACTCACTTCTCTTACTTCACACATTACAACATCAGGCATATTGCTAGTGACTTCCATAGTGAAGACTGATGCAAAATACTCATTTAGTTCATCAGCTATCTCTTTGCCCCCGTTGTTATTTCTCCTGCCTCATTTTCTAGCAGTCCTATATACACTGATTTCTCTTTTATTTTTAAACATACTTGAAAAAAACTTTTACTATCCACTTTGATATTATTTGCTAGCTTGCTTTCATATTTCATCTTTTCCCTTCTAATGATATTTTAGTTACTCTCTGTAGGATTTTAAAAACTTCATGATCCTCTATCTTCCCACTATATCTTGCTTTGCTGTATGCTCTTCTTTTTGCTTTTACAATGGCTTTGCCTTCCCTTGTCAGCCATGGTTGTACTATTTTACTATTTGAGTATTTCTTCATTTTTGGGAATACATATGTCCTGCACTTTCCTCATTTTTCCTAGAAATGCATGTCATTACTTCTCTGCTGACATCACTGCCAGCAGCTCCTTCCAATTTACTTTAGCCAACTCCTTTCTCATACCACTGTAGTTTCCCTGCCTGCTACATCAGACATTACTTTCTTCCTATCAAATTTCAAGTTGAACTCAATCATATTGTGATCACTGGTTCCTAAGGGTTCTTTTACCTTAGGTTCTCTAATTGCCTCCAGTTCATTATATAACACCCAATCCAGTATAGCTGATCCCCTAGTAGGCTCCGTGACAAACTGCTCTAAAAAGCCATCTCTTAGGTATTCAACAAACTCACTCTCTTGAAATCCATTACCAACCTGATTTTCCCAATCGACCTGCATGTTAAAATCTGCCATGACTATCATAACATTGCCCATTTTACTCACCTTTTCTATTTCCTGTTGTAATCTGTGGCCCACCTCCTAGCCACTGTTGGGAGGCCTGTCATCAATGTCCTTTTACCGTTGCAGTTTCTTAATTCAACCCACAAGGATTCAACATCTTTCTATCCTATGTCATATCTTTCTACTGATTTGATGCCATTCTTTGATGCCAGTAGAGCCACACCACCACCTCTGCCTACCTTCCTATCCCTCCGATATAACGTGTAACCTTGGACATTCAGCTCCCAACTACAACCATCCTTCAGCCACGATTCAGTGATGGCCACAACATCATACCTAGCAATCTGTAATAGTGCAACAAGATCATCCACCTTATTTCTTAAACTATGCACATTTAGATCCAATACCTTGAGTACCTTATTTGCTATCCTTTCTGATTCTGCATCCCTAATGTTCTGATACTCAGCCTCTTGGCTGCAACTAAGTCCCATCACCTGCCTGCCCTTCCTGACAGTCTGACGGTGTGCTTTCTTTGCTTTTTTACCATCCATCCTATCCTGAGTCCCTTCACTGTGGTTCCCACACTTCCACACCAAATTAGTTTAAACCCTCCCCAGCAGCTCTAACAAATCTGCCTGTGATAATATTGGTCCCCATCAAGGTCAGGTGAAACCTGTCACTTTTGAACGGATCATACCTCCCCTAGAGGAGATCCCAATGATCCAAGAACCTGAAGCCCTGCCCCTTGCACCAGCTTCTCAGCTACGCATTTATCTGCCAAATCATCCTGTTTCTACCCTGGTATCTGTCACCATTACCTCATCTTAACCTAGTCTGAAATTCATAAACAATAGAATTTATGAAAAACTATACAGAACAAAGATTGATAAACATCTATTGTGCAAAAGAGGACAAATTGTTTCAATAATAAATTTAAAAAAAGAAAATTAATAGTAGTGAGAACATGAGTCCCTGAGAGCAAGTCTGTAGGCTGTGAGTAACCAAGAGTCAGTTCAGATTAAGATGAGAGAAGTTATCCTCACTGGTTCAGGAGCCTGATGGATGTTTGGTAATCATTGTTTCTGAACAGATCTTGGTGGCGTGGACTTAAGGCTCCTGTACCTTCAGCCCAGTGGTAGTAACAAGGGAAGAGAATGGTCTGGCTGATGGGGCCCTTAATGATAGATGCTGCTTATTTGTGGCAGCACTCTGCGTAAATGTACTCGATGGGAAAATAAGAAGGACTTTAAGAATATCATGTTGTGTCCTGTCAGGGTGCTATCACTGAAAAGATGTGCTGGTATTGGAGGGGATCAAGAGGAAGTTCAAAAGAATGACTCCAGAAATGAAAGGGTTTACATATCCGGAGCATTTATGGCTCTGAACCTGTCCTCACTGGAGTTTAGAAGAATGAAAGGTATCTCATTGAAACCTATCCAAAATTGAAAGATCTGTATAGAGTGGATGTTTACTATAGTGGGTGAGTTGAGGACCAGAGGACACAGACTCAGAATAGAGGGACGACCATTTAGAACAGAGATGAGGTGGAATTCATTTCGCCAGAGGATATTGAATCTGAGGAACTTATTACCATAGGCAGCTGTGAAGGCAGAGTCATTGAGTACACTTAAAGTGAAGGTTGATAGGTTCTTGATTAATCCGGGTGTCAGAGGTTATGGGGAGAAGGCGATTGAGAGGGATAATAAGTTAGTCATGCTGGAATGGAGAACAGATACAATGGGCCAAGTGACCTAATTCTCCTCCTATGTCTTATGGATTTATGATCTTATTTCTGCCAGCTTTTATAGGTGCAGGCAAAGGGCTTGTAACTATCATTGGAAGAATATCATCCAGGCTGTAAGCTATTGTAAGAATCTTTTATTCAGAAAAATGTTCTTAATTTTTTAATATTCTTGTATTACATGAATGCTCTGACAAATAATACAGTATCAGTAACAATAGTTCTTTTAAGCTAGATAATTTAACTCAGTTTAACAGTCTCAAATTTCTGTTATGGTGGGTATCATAAGCATTTGTGCAAGCATCAATTTATGATATTTCTGCAGGAGTTAATTAATTCATTTTGCCCAAAAAGGCTTTCTGGTCTATGGCACATGTGCCATCTCTGTGAATGAGTACATTGGTAAGCCAGTTCCCACTCCTTTGGCTCCATGCCCCTGCTAATTGCTTCAATCCGAAATACATTTCCTATTTTCAGCTACAATCTGGTTACCAAGACTATCAGTGAAAAGGATTCTTATCTAGTCTGACAAAACCCCTGAACATTTCTGTTAACTATTCCCTTAACCTTCTGTGTTCTGGGAATAACAGTTTGTCTCTCTGCTATCAATCTATTTCATAATTTCTCTGCACATGGAAAACTGAGGCTTTCTGCTTTTCCTCACATCTGCTCTGTCTGATTCTGACAGACTCCAGGAGTGTGTTCCAACAGATCTGATAATTTTATATTGACAAGTGGCAATCCCAGTGATAGAGAGGATATAGGTCCTTGGTAAAATAACGTGCTGATTGAAATGTGTGTTTTCTTCTTGGTAAGCAGGTAGTTGGGCTCCAATGATTAAACTTTTGATGTAACTCCTTTACTTATTAGAGGTTTTTTCCTTGCTTTTGCTTATATTTTGAAAACCAGCAAAACAACAAATACAATATAAACCATCACTGAGGGGCAGGTGGCTGATTTCATCTTGCCTTTTGCTTTGTTTCTGTAATATACTAATGTGGTCATTTAGGCTCAGTTAGCAGATCTTTCTTACACCATTCTACTAAGAGAATAAAAGTAACAACTTATTCAACTGCAGAATTATGCTATGTTACATTATATGTGGCATTTTTAATGCTTACACCCTAATTCACTAAATAATTTAAACTCTTGTAGCTTGGATTTCATGTGATTGGAAAGGATGGGGTGGGTGCGTGGAGGTGGAGGGATAACAAGATGGAAGGAAAGAGAGAATAAAGAAAAATATTTGTCAGAGCTAATGAGATCATCATATGTAAATGTGATACATTCGTGTTTTTGATGTCAACTGGATAGAAAGCCAATAACGCTAACATTTCTGGAGATATGTGGGCTTTCCACAATTTCTGAACACTATAACATGCTCTTCAGCAAAAAAAATGTAGGCATAGAATAAAAGAGTAGCAATTATATGCATATATAAAATGGCACCATCAAAAGTCATTAAAACATTAGGCTGAAAGTGAACATTTGTAATATTAACAGTTCAATGTAAGGACTGTGAAGACTTTGAAACATTAAGGAGTTAATCCATATTAAAAGATGGGTATTATTTTGAGATGTATTAAAATGTTGATTCTTTTCAGCAACATTAGTGTGAAGTGTTATACTGTTCTGGTGTCTCTCAGAATCCTTGCAAATATGAAAGCATTGAAAACGTAGGAGCTGATATACATCTATGCCTTGGCAATGCTTTTGAAATTTCTGTTTTAAGATACAGTATGGATTAGGCTTTTCAGCCCTTCGAGCCACGCCACCAGCAACCCCTGATTTAAAGCTAGCCTATTCACGGGACAATTTACACTGACCAATTAACCTACTAACTGGTAGGTCTTTGGACTGAGGGAGGAAACTGGAGCACTCAAAGGAAACCCACTCATTCCATGGGGAGGACATACTAACTCCTTACTGAGGTTATGGGGATTGAATGCTTAACTCCGACACTGCAAGCTGTAACAATGTCATGCTATGCTACCATGGCACCCACGATTCTAAAACTGATGTAATTCTGACTTATTTCATGGTACGGCGATGCAACCATTAAATGACCTGTGAACATATAAACAAAAAGCCATTGCAGTTCATATATAAAGGGAAGACAAGAAATCCTCCTGATGCTGGTTCAGCATTTTGTGTGTGTTGCTCAAATGTGAAGAGACAGGACACTTGATAGCGTGATCTTTGACACTGTGAATGTCCAGAGGGATTTTGGGGTCCAAAGTTCATAGCTCTCTGAAGGTGGCTACATGTGTTGACAGGGTGTTGAAAAAACCATGTAGTGTGCTTGTCATTATAAGTCAAGGCATTGAATTCAACAGTCTGAAAAGTACGTGTAGCTTTATAAAACTCTAGTGAGGCCTCAGCTGAAGTATTACATTCAATTCTGGTCACCCCATTATAGGAAGGACATGGAGACTTTGGAAAAGGTGCAGAAGTGGTTTACCAGAAGCTGCATGTGCTATGAAAATCAATTGGACAAACTAGGGTTGTTTTAGAGGTTAGACAAACCTGAGTTGTTCTCTATTGAGCAGTTGAGACTGACAGGAGACCTGGTAGACATTTGTAAGATTGAGAGAGGCATAGATAGACAGCTGCTATCTTTTTCCTAGTTAGAATGACAAATGCCCGACGGAATGCATTTAAGATTAGAGTGTTAAATCAAAATGAGCTGCTGCTAGAGAAGGCAGATGATAGAGGTTTTCAAGAGGCATTTAGCTATGCACATGAATGTGCAGAGAATAGAGGGATATGGACATTGTGCAGTCTGAAGGGATTGGTTTAGTTACTAGTTCATTTTAATAGTAACATTTAATTACAAGTTCAATTTATTTGGCCCAACACGGTGAGCCAAAGGGCTTGATCCTCTACTGCATTGTTCTGTGTTAGAACATAAATCGTAAAACAGTAACAGGCCCTTCAGCCCACAAAGTTGTGGCAAACCAAATAATAATCAAATAGCCAACTAAACTAATCCCTTATGGCTTCACAATGTCCATATCCTTCTATTTTTCCCATAGTCATGTTCCTGTCTAAATATCCCTTAAAAGCATCTGCTTCTACCACCACCACAGGCAGAGCAGTCCAGGACGGACCACCTCTTAGTGGGATAAAAAAATGTCCCTTACATTTCCTTTGAAATGACCCTTTCTCGCTAAAAATGCATGCCCTTTGGCATTAGACATTTTAACCCTACTCTATCGATGCCTCTCATCTCCCCTCAGCCTCTGCTGCATTAGAAAACGACCTTAGTTTGTTCAAAATCTTGTTATAGCCCATGACCTCTAATCCAGGCAACATCCTGCTAAACCTCTTCTGCACCCTCTCCAAAGTCTCGACATTTTTCCTATAATGGAGTGACCAGAACTGTATGCAATTTTATAGAGTTTTATAAAGCTGCAACATAGCTTCCTGAATTTTGAAATCGGTGATTAATAAAGGCAAATAGGCCATATGCCTTTTTTTTTACCACCCTAATAACCTCTGTGGCCACTTTCAGAGAGCTATGAGCTTGGACTTGAAGATCCATCAGCTCATGAACACTGATAAGGGCCTTGCCCCTAACAGTGTACTGACTCTTTACATTTGACATATCCAAGTGCAACACTTCAGTGGGTGGGTTTAAACTCCATCTGGCATTTCTCTTCCTGTATCTGTAATTGAACTATATCATTCTGTACTAATATGACTGTACCCTGCAATTTGAGAGGGAGAAGCTAAAGTCGGATGCATCAGTATTACAGTGAGTAAAGGGAATTACAGAGCCATGAGAGAGGATCTAGCCAAAATTGATTGGAAGGGGACACTAGCAGAGATGACAACAGAGCAGCAATGGCTGGAGTTTCTGGGGGCAACTTGGAAGGCACAGGATAGCTTCATCCCAAAGAAGACATTCTAAAGGCAAGATCACACAACCATGGCTAACAAGGCAACTCAAAGCCGACATAAAAGCCAAAGAGAGAGCATATAATACAGCAAAAATTAGCGGGAAGTTAGAGGATTGGGAAACTTTTAAAAAACAACAGAAGGCCATAAGGAGCAAAAAGATGAAATACGAAGGTAAACTAGCCGATCATTTCAAAGAGGATTCCAGATGTTTATTTCAGATATATGTAGAGTAAAAGAGGAGCGAGAGTACATATCAGATCACTGGAAAATGAAGCTGGAGAGACAGCAATTGGGAACAAGGACATGGCTTCAAACTGAATGAGTATTTTGCATCAATCTTCGCTGTGGAAGACACTAGCAGTATGCCGGAAGTTTGAGAGAGTCGGGGGCAGAAGTAAGTGCAGTCGCTATTACTAGGGAGAAGGTACATGGGAAGCTGAAAGGTCTGAAGGTAAATAAGTTACTTAGACCAGATGAACTACACCCCGGTGTTCTGAAAGAGGTAGCTGAAGATACTGGGGAGGCATTAGTAATGATATTTCAAGAATCACTAGATTCTGGCATGGTTCCAGAGGACTGGAAAATTGAAAATGTCATTCTATTCTTCAAGAAGGCAGGGAGGCAGAAGAAAAGAAATTTTAGGCCAGTTAGCCTGACCTCAGAATGCTTTTGGAGTCAATTGTTAAGGATAAGTTTTCATGGTACATGGAAGCACGTGATAAAATGGGCCAAAGTTAGCATGAACTCCTTCAGGGAAAATCTTCCCTGACAAATTTGTTGGAATTCTTTGAGGAAATACCAAGCAAGATTGACAAAGGAGGATTGGTGGATGTTGTGTCCTTGGATTTTCAAAAGGCTTTTAAGAAGGTGCCACATGTGAGGCTGCTTAGCAATATAAGTTCTCCTGGTATTACAGGAAAGATACTAGCATGGATAGGCAAGATCACACAACTAGCAAGAGGCAAAGAGTGGGAATAAAGGGAGCCTTTTCTGATTGGATGCCAGTGACTAATGTTGTTCCCTAGGGTTCAGTATGGGGACCAATTCTTTTTACATTGGGAGTATGTCTATTATTTGGATGACAGAATTGAGGGTTTTGTAGCCAGGTTTGCAGATGATATGAAGATAGGGGAGGGCTAGATAGTGTTGTGGAAGCAGAGAGGCTGCAGAAGGACTTAGATTAGGAGAATGGGTAAAAAAGTGGCAGATGGAATAAAGTATCAGGAAGTGCATGGTCATACACTTTGGTAGAAGGAATAAAAACGGACTGTTTTCTATGTGGGGAGAAAATTTTAAAATCCAATGCGTAAAGGAACTTGGGAGTTCTTGTCCAGGATTCCTTCAAGGTTAATTTGCAGGTTGTGTCATTGTTGCAGAATGCAATGTTAGCATTCATCTCAAGAGGTCGAGATACTAAAAACAAGGATGGAATGCTGAGATTTATAAGGCACTGGTGAGGCCTCACTTGGAATATTCTGAGCACTTTTGGGCCCCTTACCTTAGAAAGGATGTGCTGACATTGGAGATGGTTCAAAGGAGGTTCGCGAAAATTATTCCAGAATTGAAAGGCTTTTCACATAAGGAACGTTCGATGGCTCTGGGCCTGTACTCACTGCAATTAAGAAAAATAAGTGAGGATCTTATTGAAACCTATCAGATGTTGAAAGTGAAGATAGAATAGATGTTGAGAGGCAAGCCAGTTCTGAATCTAAAGGGCCAATTATCCCAATTATCCATTGATCCCATGAATCGGAATCTTATGGATGAGCCTCCCATGAGAGATCTTGTCAAATACCTTAATAAAATCCATGTAGAGAACATGCACAGCTGTACCCTCATCAATCACCCACATCATCTTGTCAAAATACTCAAACAAGTTAGTAAGGCACATCCTGACCTGCACAAAGTCATGCTGGCTCTTCCTAATCAGGGCATGTTTTTTCATATGCTCATAAACCCTATCCCTAAGAATTCTCTCTAGTAACTTCCCTACCACTGATGTGAGACTCACCGGTTTAATTTCCAGGTTATCCCTGGTACCCTTCTTTAATAATAGAACAATATTAGCTACTCACCAGTCCTCCAGAAACTTGCATGTGGCTACAAAGGACAGAAAGATATTAGTGAAGGCCCTAGCAATCTCTTCACTTGCCTCTCTCAATAAGTTCTATGTTCTAAAAGAAACACATGGCTTAGGGATTTTTACAAATACTAATACAGTCTCAGAAACCACCACATTCTCAGGGATCTGCTGAATATAAAGGACACCATTCCTAGGGCCTTCCGCAAATATTGAGTGTCAGTGTCATTACCCATACCAATAGTCTCCAATGCACCTGAATCTAATGAATCAATCTGTGGAAAGCATCTTGTTTGGATGGTGACCCTTCACCATACTTCAAAGTTATAGGACAATATCTCCAGGCTGAGGGAAGGCAGAAACACTAGGACTTAAAGTGCATATGGTAACTGAATGAAGTCTGGGAAGCTTTCTGCTAACCTGACATGTGGGTTCTTACCAAGACTATGACCAAAATATTCATAACTCAACTGTTAAGAGCAGGAAATTGGTCCACACAGAGCCAATTATCAGGGGCAGAAAGAAAACTTCAACTGCCAACTCATTGAAGACTCTAGTCATGATATGTGTAACCCTGACTCACCCCATAACAATGTATTCATTCCAATGTAGTTTTACTGACTGACAGCTGGTTAAAAAGGCTACATCTCAACTAATAAAAATGTTACAAGGTCTGGAAAGCAGACAGTGTTGTTACTAATAGTCTAAAGCTTAGTCAGTTGCAAAACTGCAACCTGTTCTTACAATCTGGATGGAAGGAGATATGCTGGAAAATTCAGAGAATTTCTGATCACAGCCATCTTCAAATATGGAGACAAAACCAACTGTAGTGAGTATAGAGGTCTACCAAGTGTCTGCCACAGGGAAGGTCATTATCAGGGGTATCTCCCAGTGGCTGAGGGTATATTACTAAATGGCAGGGTGGATTCCTTCCAACGAGGATAACAAATGTAATGGGTTAACTGTATTTATTTCAGCCTAAACAAAGAACTCAACTGATAATCTCACCAAACAACCATCAGCATCCACTGTTATGTCTTCCACCTGTGACCAAAACCAATATCAGAAGCACATTGGGCTCAGAGCAGGACTATCTATGGAAGGACTTCATCAATTAGAACTTAAGTATAAACTGCAAGAGTTCACAGCTTGGTTTGCAACAGCCCCAGTAGGATAAATATTTTTGCAACCAACTCTGTATCTGATTAAACTAGTCAGTGCTTCTTTGTGAATCTCTATTGGTAAAGTGGTGTGCCCATATACGACCAAAACATTTTCATCCTGTATATTCAAAAATGTTATGATTCCATTACTGGGACTGTGTAAACAGATTAAATGTTGAGAACAATCTTGAAAGTAATCTTGAATTTTCCAATTAGCTGAAGCTGGAAGAAGTTGCAAATACCTCGTGAAGATATTCTATTTACGTTTTTTTATTCTCCTATGTCAGTCAATTGAGTGATATGCTGTTTAACATTTGCGCCTGTTTTGTTATTTAGCAGCTAATCTTATGAAAGTGGAAGTGGCCAAAAATTAGTTCCAGTAAATGAAAATAACAAAAATGCTGGAAATTTGAAATAAAAAAGAAAATACAAACCTGGTGAGTATGTCCATTATTTTCTGTTTTAAGTTGGACCCAGTGTTAGAACATAGAAATTTACAGCACATTACAGGCCCTTCAGCCCACAATGTTGTGCTGACCATGTAACCTACTCTAGAGACTGCCTAGAATTTTCCTAACACATAGCCCTCTATTTTTCTAAGCTCCAAGTATATATCTAAGAGGCTCTTAAAATACCCTATTGTATCCACCTCCACCACACCCGCCAGCAGTACATTCCATGTAGCCACCAGTATGGGTGAAGAACATACCCCTAATATCCTCTCAGTACTCATTTCCAAGCACCTTAAAACTATGCCCCCTCATATTTGCAATTTCAGCCCTGGGAAAGAGCCTCTGGCTATCCACCCAATCAATACCCCTCATCATCTTATACACCTCTTTCAGGTCACCTCTCACCCTCCATCACTCCAAGGAGAAAAGTCCAAGTACACTCAACCTATTCTGAAGAGGTATGCCCTCCAATCCAGGCAATATCATTTTAAATCTCCTCTGCATTCTCTCTATAGAATCCACATCTTTCCTGTAGTGAGGTGACGAGAACTGAACACAGTTCTCCAAATGGGATCTGACCAAGGTATTATGTAGCTGTAACATTACCTCATGGTTCTTGAACTCAATCCCACGGTTAATGAATGCAAACACTCCATATACCTTCTTAACAACACTGTCAACCTGCACAGCAGCTTTGAGTGTCCTATCAACAAGGACCCCAAGATCTCTCTAATCCTCCAACCTGCCAAGAGTCTTACGATTTATATTATATTCTATCTTCAAATTAGACCTCACAAAATGAACCACTTCATAGTTATCTGGTTTGAAGTCCATCTGCCACTTCTCAGCCCAGTTCTGCATCCTATCAATGTCCTGCTGTAACCTCTGACAACCCTCCACACTATCCACAACAACCCCAGCATTTGTGTCATCAGCAGACTTACTAACCCACCCTTCTACTTCTTCATCCAAGTCATTTATAAAAATCACAAAGAGAAGGGGTCCCAGAACACATCCCTGCAGAACACCACTGATCACCGATCTCCATGCAGAATATGAACCATCTACAACCACCCTTTGCCATCTGTGGCAGGTGAATTGTGGATCCACAGAGCAAGGTCTCCTTGGATCCCATGCCTTCTTACTTTCTGAAGGAGCCTTGCATGGGGAACCTTATCAAATGCCTTTCTGAAATCCATATACACTACATCCACTGCTCTACATTCATCAATGTGTTTTGTTACTTCCTCAGAATTCAATCAGTCTCGTAAGGCATGACCTGCCCTTGAAAAAGCCATGCTGACTATCCCTAATCACTTTATCTCTCTCCAAATGCTCATAAATCATGCCTCTTAGGATCTTTTCCAACAACTTGACCACCACTGAATTCAGACTCACTGGTCTAAAAATTCCTGGGTTATATCTACTCCCTTTCATGAACAAGGGAGCAACATTTGCAACTCTCCAATCCACCTGTACTTCTTCCATTCCTCTTGATGACGCAAAGATCACCACAAGAGGCTCAGCAATCTTCTCCCTCGCTTCCCACTGAAGCCTGAGGTATATCTCATCCGGTTCCGGCAGCTTATCTAACTTAATGCTTTTCAAAAGCTCCAGCACATCCACTTTCTAAATGTCTATATACACAAGCATTTCAGTCTGCTGAAAGTCATCCCCACAATTGCCAAGGTCTTTTACCCTGGTGAATATTGAACCAAAGTATTCATTAAGTACCTCTGCTACCTCCTCCGACTCTATGCACACATTTCCACTATCACACCTGATTGGTCCTATTCTCACACAGCTCATCCTCTTGCTCTTCACATACTTGTAGAATGCCTTGGGGTTTTCCTTAATCTTTCTCACCAAAGCCTTCAGATGGCCCCTTCTGTCTCTCCCAATTCCATTCTTAAGCTCTTTCCTAACAACTTTCTAATTTTCTAGAGCTCTAACAGTACCTTGCTTCTTGAACCTTTCGTAAGCTTTTCCTTTCTTCTTAACTATATTTTCTGCATACTTTGTACACCATGTTTCTTTAACTCTACCATTCTTTCCCTGTTTCAATGGAACATACCTTTGCAGAACCCCTTGCAAATGTTCACTGAACATTTGCCATATTTCTGCCGTGCATTTTCCTGAACACATCTGCTCCCAATTTATGCTCCCAAGTCCCTGCCTAATAGAATCATATTTCCCCCTACCCCAATTAAATATCTTACCAAATCATCTGCTCCTATCCTTCACCAGTGCTATGATGAATGAGATAGTGCTGTGGTCACTACTTCCAAAATGCTTTCCCTCCGAGAGATCTGACACCTGACCAGTTTCATTTCCCAATACCAAATCAACTACAGCCTCTCCTCTAGTTGACTTATCTACATATTGTATCAGGAAACCTTCCTGAACACACCTAACAAACGCTACCCCATCTAAACCCCTTGTGCTAAGGAGATGTCAATCAATACTATGAAAGTTATTATTATTGCACTGTTCCAGAATCTGGCTCCCTATCTGCTCCTTGATATCTCTGTTACTGTTGGAGAGTCCAGAAAAACCACCCAGCAGAGTTATTGCTCCTTTCTTGTTTCTGACTTCCAACAACACTGACTCAGTAGACTATCTCTCTATGACTTCCTCCTTTTGTGCTGCTGCGACACTATCCTTAATTAGCAATGCCATGCCCCCACCTCTTTTGCCTCCTTCTCTGTTCTTTTAGAAACATCTAAAGCCTAGCACACTCAGCAGCCTTTCTTGCTCCTGAGACATCCAAGTCTCTAATGACCACAATGTCACAGTTCCATGTATTGATCTATGCTCTAAGTTCATCCGCCTTGTTTATAATACTTCTTGCATTAAAATAGATACATCTCAAACCAACAGGCTGATTGCATCTTTGCTCTAACATCTGTCTATCCCTCCTCTCAAACGCCCTGCATGCTGTCTCTACTTGTGCTCCAAGCTTCTCATCCTCTGTCTCTTCACTTCGGTTCCCACCACCCCCCCACCGTAAATCTAGTTTAAACCCTCCCCAATAGCATTAGCAATCCTCCCCACCAGGATATTGTTCTCCCTCAGATACAAGTGCACCCCATCCTTTTTGTACAGGTCACACCTGCCCCAGAAGAGGTCCCAATGATCCAAAAATGTGAATCCCTGCCCCCTGCTGCAATCCTTCAGCCACGCATTTATCCTCCACCTCATTCTATTCCTATACTCATCATTGCGTGGCACAGGCAGCAATCCCGAGATTACCACCTTTGAGGTCCTGCTTCTTAGCTTCCTTCCTAAATCCCTGTATTCTGCTTTCAGGACCTCTACCCTTTTTCTAACTATGTCATTGGTGTCAATATGCACCATGACTTCTGGCTGCTCACCATCCA
The DNA here is from genome assembly GCF_048418815.1 of Hemitrygon akajei. Lineage (NCBI taxonomy): Eukaryota > Metazoa > Chordata > Chondrichthyes > Myliobatiformes > Dasyatidae > Hemitrygon > Hemitrygon akajei. The sequence goes on from NC_133134.1 coordinate 107,878,803, forward strand.
ATTTCAGGATATTGTGGACACGCTCGGAAACATCACAAACCCTGGCACTTGGGAGGCAAACACCATCCTTGTTTCTTTTTTGCATCCAAAGAAACACCTATCTCTCCCCCTAACCAGAGAGTCCCCTATTATCACTGGCCTCCTCTTCCATTCTCTACCCTTCTGAGCCATAGGACCAGACTCAGTGCCAGAGGCACAGCCACTTGCCTCCGCCAAGTAGGTCATCCCCCCAACAGCTCTCAAAATGCAGTACTTATTATTAAAGGGGACAGCCACTGGAGTTCTCTCCACTACTCTTGACAGTCATCCACTTATCTGTCTCCTGTGGCCCTGGTGTGACTACCAGCCTGTAGCTTCTGTCTATCACCTCCTTACTCTCCCTAACAAGCTGAAGATCATCGAGCTGCAGCTCCAGTTCCCTAACTCAGTCTCTAAAGAGCTGCAGCTCGATGCACCAGGCACAGAAGTGGCCATCAGGGAGGCTAGAAGTCTACCAGACTTCCCACATCTGACACCCAGAACAGAAAATTGGCCTTGCAGTCACACCCACTATTCTAATGCACCAAGCCCCAAAATACTACATTTAAGTCTGCTCCCTTACCTGTGCAAAGCTCTCTCTCTTTGACTTGATTGGTCTGCCACTAATATGCTAAATTATACATCAACACTGTGAAATGGCTTAATTCATGAGCCAAGTTTTTCTTCCCCTTAGTTTCCTTCCTTTAAGCTTTTCCAGAACTCCCTGTCATAAGGTGGGCATTGAGAGTGGACCCAAGTGCAAGACACAAACACTGAAGTACTCAGGACAAGAATAAGTGTGTCAAGAAAGCAAGGGAATTGGGGAAGAAACTATGCTGGACAAGACACAGGCCCTGAATGAGACTAGGATACAGGGCCTAGGATAGGACTAGACTGGGAAAGCAGGACCTGGACAAGGAACTAGGAACTTGGAACCTGGACAAGGACTCCAAGCCAGAGACTGGACTGAGACCTGGAACCTGGGTCTTGACTCAGGCTCGGACTCCAGATTTCAGCAAGGTCAAGACATGGCAAGGCAACAGGACTGGACGTGGGGGCAGGAGACAGGACTCCTGCACTGGACACAGGACTCCTGGGCTGGATGAGGACATGAAGCTCAAACTTGGATGAGGGAAACTGGAACACCGAGTCTCAGTCTTGGCAGACAGGAACACAGAACACAGAACCGGGACACCTCCTTGGGAACAGGACATAGGGCCAGCACTCATACACAGAAAGCTGCACACAACAAGACAGTTCCCAATGCTAGGTAGCAGCAAACAGCCAGATCTATCTCACAAAGGCAAGGACACAAAAAGACAGTTGCATACAACGAAAGACAGTTCCTTATCTGTTCACAGCAAGACTCCAGTCTTGCTCCAGCAGTAAAACTTCACAGCAAGAATAGGCAAGGACACAGGTGGGGCTCCAGCCAAGGGCCCACAGAGGTGAGGACAGGAAACTGACAAGACAAACCAGCAGCCACAGTGGAACCCAGGGCCACTTATATTCCCAGCCTCAATATGAGAATCAGGTGCCTGTGATTAAGCCCAAATGAAACAAGGGACAGCCAAAAGACCCAGAGTCCTGAGTCCATGGACCAGACCGTGAACCAGAACTCAGTAAGTCAGTACGTTGGTGTAAAGGGATTCGGACAAACTCAATGAGTCAGTACGTTGGTGTAAAGGGATTGGGACAAGCTCAGTGAGTCAGTACGTTGGTGTAAGGGGATTGGGACAAGCTCAGTGAGTCAGTATGTTGGTGTAAAGGGATTCGGACAAACTCAGTGAGTCAGTACGTTGGTGTAAGGGGATTGGGACAAGCTCAGTGAGTCAGTATGTTGGTGTAAAGGGATTGGGACAAGCTCAGTGAGTCAGTATGTTGGTGTAAAGGGATTGGGACAAGCTCAGTGAGTCAGTATGTTGGTGTAAGGGGATTGGGACAAACTCAGTGAGTCAGTACGTTGGTGTAAGGGGATTGGGACAAACTCAGTGAGTCAGTACGTTGGTGTAAGGGGATTCGGACAAATTCAGTGAGTCAGTACGTTGGTGTAAGGGGATTCGGACAAGCTCAGTGAGTCAGTACGTTGGTGTAAGGGGATTGGGACAAACTCAGTGAGTCAGTACGTTGGTGTAAGGGGATTGGGACAAACTCAGTGAGTCAGTACGTTGGTGTAAATGGATTGGGACAAACTCAGTGAGTCAGTACGTTGGTGTAAGGGGATTCGGACAAGCTCAGTGAGTCAGTACGTTGGTGTAAGGGGATTGGGACAAACTCAGTGAGTCAGTACGTTGGTGTAAGGGGATTCGGACAAGGTCAGTGAGTCAGTACGTTGGTGTAAGGGGATTGGGACAAACTCAGTGAGTCAGTACGTTGGTGTAAGGGGATTCGGACAAGGTCAGTGAGTCAGTACGTTGGTGTAAGGGGATTGGGACAAACTCAGTGAGTCAGTACGTTGGTGTAAGGGGATTCGGACAAACTCAGTGAGTCAGTACATTGGTGTAAGGGGATTGGGACAAACTCAGTGAGTCAGTACGTTGGTGTAAGGGGATTCGGACAAGCTCAGTGAGAGTACGTTGGTGTAAGGGGATTCGGACAAGCTCAGTGAGAGTACGTTGGTGTAAAAGGATTGGGACAAACTCAGTGAGTCAGTACGTTGGTGTAAAGGGATCGGGACAAACTCAGTGAGTCAGTACGTTGGTGTAAAGGGATTGGGACAAACTCAGTGAGTCAGTACATTGGTGTAAGGGGATTGGGACAAACTCAGTGAGTCAGTACGTTGGTGTAAAGGGATTGGGACAAGCTCAGTGAGAGTACGTTGGTGTAAGGGGATTCGGACAAGATCAGTGAGAGTACGTTGGTGTAAAAGGATTGGGACAAACTCAGTGAGTCAGTACGTTGGTGTAAGGGGATTGGGACAAACTCAGTGAGTCAGTACGTTGGTGTAAGGGGATTCGGACAAGCTCAGTGAGTCAGTACGTTGGTGTAAAGGGATTGGGACAAGCTCAGTGAGTCACTATGTTGGTGTAAAGGGATTGGGACAAACTCAGTGAGTCAGTACGTTGGTGTAAGGGGATTGGGACAAGCTCAGTGAGTCAGTACATTGGTGTAAAGGGATTGGGACAAGCTCAGTGAGTCAGTACGTTGGTGTAAAGGGATCGGGACAAACTCAATGAGTCAGTACGTTGGTGTAAGGGGATCGGGACAAGCTCAGTGAGAGTACGTTGGTGTAAAGGGATTGGGACAAACTCAGTGAGTCAGTATGTTGGTGTAAGGGGATTGGGACAAGCTCAGTGAGTCAGTATGTTGGTGTAAAGGGATTGGGACAAGCTCAGTGAGTCAGTACGTTGGTGTAAAGGGATCGGGACAAACTCAGTGAGTCAGTACGTTGGTGTAAAGGGATCGGGACAAGCTCAGTGAGTCAGTACGTTGGTGTAAGGGGATTGGGACAAGCTCAGTGAGTCAGTATGTTGGTGTAAAGGGATCGGGACAAGCTCAGTGAGTCAGTACGTTGGTGTAAGGGGATTGGGACAAGCTCAGTGAGAGTACGTTGGTGTAAAGGGATTGGGACAAACTCAGTGAGTCAGTACGTTGGTGTAAAGGGATTGGGACAAACTCAGTGAGTCAGTATGTTGGTGTTGTTATGGATTCAGCAACAATAAATATATGAGTGAGGCAGGGGTTTTTATAACAAATAACATGTTTATTAAACACTGAAAAACAAACCCCCAAAAGTAAACAAACCACTAACGTAACCAGAAATCAGCTGCTGTGCAGCAGCTTAAACAGTTCTTAAAGCGATGTTGCAAAAACAGTTCATCAAAGAGGTACTGCAAAAGTTCAAAATGCTTACAGTCCATTAAGGGGAGACTTTTTAGACGATTTAAATTCTCTTTCATGTCGTGTTGTTGCGATTCCCAGTCGAACTAATTTTCACCGAAGAATTTACGAAGATGAAAATGAAATGGCTTAAAGGCACTGACCTTTCCTTTACAACACTGTACCCAATTCTTTCTGCTATATTTTGCAGGAATTAACACGAGCACAGTCAACGAATTCCTTCCGAATGAGGATCAAACAAGGTCGAACCTGTTTCACCGTCAAAATTGACTTTCCTCGATCTTTTAACTCCCGAACTCCGATCTTCACTCTCCACTGATTTTTCACTGGCAGTATTATAAAGAAACTGCCGGCAATGACATTTTAAACTTTAGGCATTAAATAAAACTCCATCTTTCAACCAAACTGCGTCATGATATTGGACCACGCAGTGGCATGGAGTCAAAATGGCAAATCCAGCCACGAACTGCCCCTCCTCACAGGGAAGGGTCCTCATTTTATACCCTGTTAAAAAAAACCTGTCATGTGGCCTCTACAGGCGGGAAAATGACGTCACTCCACCATCACAAGACCACTACCTTAAGTCCAGTATAGCTTCAACACCACTGTCACGGGTACATAACAGTGTAAAGGGATTGGGACAAACTCAGTGAGTCAGTATGTTGGTGTAAGGGGATTGGGACAAACTCAGTGAGTCAGTACGTTGGTGTAAGGGGATTCGGACAAATTCAGTGAGTCAGTACGTTGGTGTAAGGGGATTCGGACAAGCTCAGTGAGTCAGTACGTTGGTGTAAGGGGATTGGGACAAACTCAGTGAGTCAGTACGTTGGTGTAAGGGGATTGGGACAAACTCAGTGAGTCAGTACGTTGGTGTAAATGGATTGGGACAAACTCAGTGAGTCAGTACATTGGTGTAAGGGGATTCGGACAAGCTCAGTGAGTCAGTACGTTGGTGTAAGGGGATTGGGACAAACTCAGTGAGTCAGTACGTTGGTGTAAGGGGATTCGGACAAGGTCAGTGAGTCAGTACGTTGGTGTAAGGGGATTGGGACAAACTCAGTGAGTCAGTACGTTGGTGTAAGGGGATTCGGACAAGGTCAGTGAGTCAGTACGTTGGTGTAAGGGGATTGGGACAAACTCAGTGAGTCAGTACGTTGGTGTAAGGGGATTCGGACAAACTCAGTGAGTCAGTACATTGGTGTAAGGGGATTGGGACAAACTCAGTGAGTCAGTACGTTGGTGTAAGGGGATTCGGACAAGCTCAGTGAGAGTACGTTGGTGTAAGGGGATTCGGACAAGCTCAGTGAGAGTACGTTGGTGTAAAAGGATTGGGACAAACTCAGTGAGTCAGTACGTTGGTGTAAAGGGATCGGGACAAACTCAGTGAGTCAGTACGTTGGTGTAAAGGGATTGGGACAAACTCAGTGAGTCAGTACATTGGTGTAAGGGGATTGGGACAAACTCAGTGAGTCAGTACGTTGGTGTAAAGGGATTGGGACAAGCTCAGTGAGAGTACTTTGGTGTAAGGGGATTCGGACAAGATCAGTGAGAGTACGTTGGTGTAAAAGGATTGGGACAAACTCAGTGAGTCAGTACGTTGGTGTAAGGGGATTGGGACAAACTCAGTGAGTCAGTACGTTGGTGTAAGGGGATTCGGACAAGCTCAGTGAGTCAGTACGTTGGTGTAAAGGGATTGGGACAAGCTCAGTGAGTCACTATGTTGGTGTAAAGGGATTGGGACAAACTCAGTGAGTCAGTACGTTGGTGTAAGGGGATTGGGACAAGCTCAGTGAGTCAGTACGTTGGTGTAAAGGGATTGGGACAAGCTCAGTGAGTCAGTACGTTGGTGTAAAGGGATCGGGACAAACTCAATGAGTCAGTACGTTGGTGTAAGGGGATCGGGACAAGCTCAGTGAGAGTACGTTGGTGTAAAGGGATTGGGACAAACTCAGTGAGTCAGTATGTTGGTGTAAGGGGATTGGGACAAGCTCAGTGAGTCAGTATGTTGGTGTAAAGGGATTGGGACAAGCTCAGTGAGTCAGTACGTTGGTGTAAAGGGATCGGGACAAACTCAGTGAGTCAGTACGTTGGTGTAAAGGGATCGGGACAAGCTCAGTGAGTCAGTACGTTGGTGTAAGGGGATTGGGACAAGCTCAGTGAGTCAGTATGTTGGTGTAAAGGGATCGGGACAAGCTCAGTGAGTCAGTACGTTGGTGTAAGGGGATTGGGACAAGCTCAGTGAGAGTACGTTGGTGTAAAGGGATTGGGACAAACTCAGTGAGTCAGTATGTTGGTGTTGTTATGGATTCAGCAACAATAAATATATGAGTGAGGCAGGGGTTTTTATAACAAATAACATGTTTATTAAACACTGAAAAACAAACCCCCAAAAGTAAACAAACCACTAACGTAACCAGAAATCAGCTGCTGTGCAGCAGCTTAAACAGTTCTTAAAGCGATGTTGCAAAAACAGTTCATCAAAGAGGTACTGCAAAAGTTCAAAATGCTTACAGTCCATTAAGGGGAGACTTTTTAGACGATTTAAATTCTCTTTCATGTCGTGTTGTTGCGATTCCCAGTCGAACTAATTTTCACCGAAGAATTTACGAAGATGAAAATGAAATGGCTTAAAGGCACTGACCTTTCCTTTACAACACTGTACCCAATTCTTTCTGCTATATTTTGCAGGAATTAACACGAGCACAGTCAACGAATTCCTTCCGAATGAGGATCAAACAAGGTCGAACCTGTTTCACCGTCAAAATTGACTTTCCTCGATCTTTTAACTCCCGAACTCCGATCTTCACTCTCCACTGATTTTTCACTGGCAGTATTATAAAGAAACTGCCGGCAATGACATTTTAAACTTTAGGCATTAAATAAAACTCCATCTTTCAACCAAACTGCGTCATGATATTGGACCACGCAGTGGCATGGAGTCAAAATGGCAAATCCAGCCACGAACTGCCCCTCCTCACAGGGAAGGGTCCTCATTTTATACCCTGTTAAAAAAAACCTGTCATGTGGCCTCTACAGGCGGGAAAATGACGTCACTCCACCATCACAAGACCACTACCTTAAGTCCAGTATAGCTTCAACACCACTGTCACGGGTACATAACAGTGTAAAGGGATTGGGACAAACTCAGTGAGTCAGTATGTTGGTGTAAGGGGATTGGGACAAGCTCAGTGAGTCAGTATGTTGGTGTAAAGGGATTGGGACAAACTCAGTGAGTCAGTACGTTGGTGTAAGGGGATTCGGACAAACTCAGTGAGTCAGTATGTTGGTGTAAGGGGATTCGGACAAGCTCAGTGAGTCAGTACGTTGGTGTAAACGGATTGGGACAAACTCAGTGAGTCAGTACGTTGGTGTAAGGGGATTCGGACAAACTCAGTGAGTCAGTACGTTGGTGTAAAGGGATCGGGACAAACTCAGTGAGTCAGTACGTTTGTGTAAGGGGATTGGGACAAGCTCAGTGAGTCAGTACGTTGGTGTAAAGGGATCGGGACAAACTCAGTGAGTCAGTACGTTGGTGTAAAGGGATCGGGACAAACTCAGTGAGTCAGTACGTTGGTGTAAAGGGATCGGGACAAGCTCAGTGAGTCAGTACGTTGGTGTAAAGGGATCGGGACAAGCTCAGTGAGTCAGTACGTTGGTGTAAAGGGATTGGGACAAGCTCAGTGAGTCAGTATGTTGGTGTAAGGGGATTGGGACAAACTCAGTGAGTCAGTACGTTGGTGTAAGGGGATTGGGACAAACTCAGTGAGTCAGTACGTTGGTGTAAGGGGATTCGGACAAACTCAGTGAGTCAGTACGTTGGTGTAAAGGGATTGGGACAAGCTCAGTGAGTCAGTACGTTGGTGTAAGGGGATTGGGACAAGCTCAGTGAGTCAGTACGTTGGTGTAAGGGGATTCGGACAAGCTCAGTGAATCAGTACGTTGGTGTAAAGGGATTGGGACAAACTCAGTGAGTCAGTATGTTGGTGTAAGGGGATTGGGACAAGCTCAGTGAGTCAGTATGTTGGTGTAAGGGGATTGGGACAAGCTCAGTGAGTCAGTACGTTGGTGTAAGGGGATTGGGACAAACTCAGTGAGTCAGTACGTTGGTGTAAGGGGATTGGGACAAACTCAGTGAGTCAGTATGTTTGTGTAAGGGGATTGGGACAAACTCAGTGAGTCAGTACGTTGGTGTAAGGGGATTGGGACAAGCTCAGTGAGTCAGTATGTTGGTGTAAGGGGATTGGGACAAGCTCAGCGAGTCAGTACGTTGGTGTAAGGGGATTCGGACAAGCTCAGTGAGTCAGTACGTTGGTGTAAAGGGATTGGGACAAACTCAGTGAGTCAGTACGTTGGTGTAAAGGGATTCGGACAAGGTCAGTGAGTCAGTACGTTGGTGTAAAGGGATTGGGACAAACTCAGTGAGTCAGTATGTTGGTGTAAAGGGATTGGGACAAGCTCAGTGAGTCAGTATGTTGGTGTAAAGGGATTGGGACAAGCTCAGTGAGTCAGTACGTTAGTGTAAAGGGATTGGGACAAACTCAGTGAGTCAGTACGTTGGTGTAAAGGGATTCGGACAAGGTCAGTGAGTCAGTACGTTGGTGTAAAGGGATTGGGACAAACTCAGTGAGTCAGTATGTTGGTGTAAAGGGATTGGGACAAGCTCAGTGAGTCAGTATGTTGGTGTAAGGGGATTGGGACAAGCTCAGTGAGTCAGTACGTTGGTGTAAAGGGATTGGGACAAGCTCAGTGAGTCAGTATGTTGGTGTAAGGGGATTGGGACAAACTCAGTCAGTCAGTACGTTGGTGTAAAGGGATTGGGACAAGCTCAGTGAGTCAGTATGTTGGTGTAAGGGGATTCGGACAAGCTCAGTGAGTCAGTACGTTGGTGTAAAGGGATTGGGACAAGCTCAGTGAGTCAGTATGTTGGTGTAAGGGGATTCGGACAAACTCAGTGAGTCTGTACGTTAGTGTAAAGGGATTGGGACAAACTCAGTGAGTCAGTACGTTAGTGTAAAGGGATTGGGACAAGCTCAGTGAGTCAGTACGTTGGTGTAAAGGGATTGGGACAAGCTCAGTGAGTCAGTATGTTGGTGTAAGGGGATTGGGACAAGCTCAGTGAGTCAGTACGTTGGTGTAAAGGGATTGGGACAAGCTCAGTGAGTCAGTACGTTGGTGTAAAGGGATCGGGACAAGCTCAGTGAGTCAGTATGTTGGTGTAAGGGGATTGGGACAAACTCAGTGAGTCAGTATGTTGGTGTAAGGGGATTCGGACAAACTCAGTGAGTCAGTATGTTGGTGTAAGGGGATTGGGACAAACTCAGTGAGTCAGTACGTTGGTGTAAGGGGATTGGGACAAGATCAGTGAGTCAGTATGTTGGTGTAAGGGGATTGGGACAAACTCAGTGAGTCAGTATGTTGGTGTAAAGGGGTTCAGACAAACTCAGTGAGTCAGTACGTTGGTGTAAAGGGATTGGGACAAGCTCAGTGAGTCAGTACGTTGGTGTAAAGGGATTGGGACAAGCTCAGTGAGTCAGTATGTTGGTGTAAAGGGGTTCGGACAAACTCAGTGAGTCAGTACGTTGGTGTAAAGGGATTGGGACAAGCTCAGTGAGTCAGTATGTTGGTGTAAAGGGGTTCGGACAAACTCAGTGAGTCAGTACGTTGGTGTAAAGGGATTGGGACAAGCTCAGTGAGTCAGTATGTTGGTGTAAAGTGATTGGGACAAGCTCAGTGAGTCAGTATGTTGGTGTAAGGGGATCGGGACAAACTCAGTGAGTCAGTATGTTGGTGTAAGGGGATCGGGACAAACTCAGTGAGTCAGTATGTTGGTGTAAAGGGATTGGGACAAGCTCAGTGAGTCAGTATGTTGGTGTAAAGGGATTGGGACAAGCTCAGTGAGTCAGTATGTTGGTGTAAGGGGATCGGGATAAGCTCAGTGAGTCAGTACGTTGGTGTAAAGGGATTGGGACAAGCTCAGTGAGTCAGTATGTTGGTGTAAAGGGATTGGGACAAACTCAGTGAGTCAGTACGTTGGTGTAAAGGGATTGGGACAAACTCAGTGAGTCAGTATGTTGGTGTAAAGGGATTGGGACAAGCTCAGTGAGTCAGTATGTTGGTGTAAAGGGATCGGGACAAACTCAGTGAGTCAGTATGTTGGTGTAAGGGGATTCGGACAAACTCAGTGAGTCAGTATGTTGGTGTAAGGGGATTCGGACAAACTCAGTGAGTCAGTATGTTGGTGCAAAGGGATTGGGACAAACTCAGTGAGTCAGTATGTTGGTGTAAAGGGATTGGGACAAGCTCAGTGAGTCAGTATGTTGGTGTAAGGGGATCGGGACAAACTCAGTGAGTCAGTATGTTGGTGTAAGGGGATTCGGACAAACTCAGTGAGTCAGTATGTTGGTGTAAGGGGATCGGGACAAGCTCAGTGAGTCAGTATGTTGGTGTAAAGGGATTGTGACAAACTCAATGAGTCAGTACGTTGGTGTAAAGTGATTGGGACAAACTCAGTGAGTCAGTACGTTGGTGAAAGGGGATTGGGACAAGATCAGTGAGTCAGTATGTTGGTGTAAGGGGATTGGGACAAACTCAGTGAGTCAGTATGTTGGTGTAAAGGGGTTCGGACAAACTCAGTGAGTCAGTACGTTGGTGTAAGTGGATTGGGACAAGCTCAGTGAGTCAGTATGTTGGTGTAAGGGGATTCGGACAAGCTCAGTGAGTCAGTACGTTGGTGTAAAGGGATTGGGACAAACTCAGTGAGTCAGTACGTTGGTGTAAAGGGATCGGGACAAACTCAGTGAGTCAGCACGTTGGTGTAAGGGGATTGGGACAAACTCAGTGAGTCAGTACGTTGGTGTAAAGGGATTCGGACAAGGTCAGTGAGTCAGTACGTTGGTGTAAAGGGTTTGGGACAAACTCAGTGAGTCAGTATGTTGGTGTAAAGGGATTGGGACAAGCTCAGTGAGTCAGTATGTTGGTGTAAAGGGATTGGGACAAGCTCAGTGAGTCAGTATGTTGGTGTAAGGGGATTGGGACAAACTCATTGAGTCAGTATGTTGGTGTAAGGGGATTCGGACAAGCTCAGTGAGTCAGTACGTTGGTGTAAAGGGATTGGGACAAGCTCAGTGAGTCAGTATGTTGGTGTAAGGGGATTGGGACAAGCTCAGTGAGTCAGTACGTTGGTGTAAAGGGATTGGGACAAGCTCAGTGAGTCAGTATGTTGGTGTAAGGGGATTGGGACAAACTCAGTCAGTCAGTACGTTGGTGTAAAGGGATTGGGACAAGCTCAGTGAGTCAGTATGTTGGTGTAAGGGGATTCGGACAAGCTCAGTGAGTCAGTACGTTGGTGTAAAGGGATTGGGACAAGCTCAGTGAGTCAGTATGTTGGTGTAAGGGGATTCGGACAAACTCAGTGAGTCAGTACGTTAGTGTAAAGGGATTGGGACAAACTCAGTGAGTCAGTACGTTAGTGTAAAGGGATTGGGACAAGCTCAGTGAGTCAGTACGTTGGTGTAAAGGGATTGGGACAAGCTCAGTGAGTCAGTATGTTGGTGTAAGGGGATTGGGACAAGCTCAGTGAGTCAGTACGTTGGTGTAAAGGGATTGGGACAAGCTCAGTGAGTCAGTACGTTGGTGTAAAGGGATCGGGACAAGCTCAGTGAGTCAGTATGTTGGTGTAAGGGGATTGGGACAAACTCAGTGAGTCAGTATGTTGGTGTAAGGGGATTCGGACAAACTCAGTGAGTCAGTATGTTGGTGTAAGGGGATTGGGACAAACTCAGTGAGTCAGTACGTTGGTGTAAGGTGATTGGGACAAGATCAGTGAGTCAGTATGTTGGTGTAAGGGGATTGGGACAAACTCAGTGAGTCAGTATGTTGGTGTAAAGGGGTTCAGACAAACTCAGTGAGTCAGTACGTTGGTATAAAGGGATTGGGACAAGCTCAGTGAGTCAGTACGTTGGTGTAAAGGGATTGGGACAAGCTCAGTGAGTCAGTATGTTGGTGTAAATGGGTTCGGACAAACTCAGTGAGTCAGTACGTTGGTGTAAAGGGATTGGGACAAGCTCAGTGAGTCAGTATGTTGGTGTAAAGGGGTTCGGACAAACTCAGTGAGTCAGTACGTTGGTGTAAAGGGATTGGGACAAGCTCAGTGAGTCAGTATGTTGGTGTAAAGGGATTGGGACAAGCTCAGTGAGTCAGTATGTTGGTGTAAGGGGATCGGGACAAACTCAGTGAGTCAGTATGTTGGTGTAAGGGGATCGGGACAAACTCAGTGAGTCAGTATGTTGGTGTAAAGGGATTGGGACAAGCTCAGTGAGTCAGTATGTTGGTGTAAAGGGATTGGGACAATCTCAGTGAGTCAGTATGTTGGTGTAAGGGGATCGGGACAAGCTCAGTGAGTCAGTATGTTGGTGTAAGGGGATTGGGACAAGCTCAGTGAGTCAGTACGTTGGTGTAAAGGGATTGGGACAAGCTCAGTGAGTCAGTATGTTGGTGTAAGGGGATTGGGAGAAGCTCAGTGAGAGTACGTTGGTGTAAAGGGATTGGGACAAGCTCAGTGAGTCAGTACGTTGGTGTAAAGGGATTGGGACAAGCTCAGTGAGTCAGTACGTTGGTGTAAAGGGATTGGGACAAACTCAATGAGTCAGTATGTTGGTGTAAGGGGATCGGGACAAACTCAGTGAGTCAGTATGTTGGTGTAAAGGGATTGGGACAAACTCAGTGAGTCAGTACGTTGGTGTAAAGGGATTGGGACAAACTCAGTGAGTCAGTATGTTGGTGTAAAGGGATTGGGACAAGCTCAGTGAGTCAGTATGTTGGTGTAAAGGGATCGGGACAAACTCAGTGAGTCAGTATGTTGGTGTAAGGGGATTCGGACAAACTCAGTGAGTCAGTACGTTGGTGTAAAGGGATTGGGACAAACTCAGTGAGTCAGTATGTTGGTGTAAAGGGATTGGGACAAGCTCAGTGAGTCAGTATGTTGGTGTAAAGGGATCGGGACAAACTCAGTGAGTCAGTAAGTTGGTGTAAGGGGATTCGGACAAACTCAGTGAGTCAGTATGTTGGTGTAAGGGGATTCGGACAAACTCAGTGAGTCAGTATGTTGGTGCAAAGGGATTGGGACAAACTCAGTGAGTCAGTATGTTGGTGTAAAGGGATTGGGACAAGCTCAGTGAGTCAGTATGTTGGTGTAAGGGGATCGGGACAAACTCAGTGAGTCAGTATGTTGGTGTAAGGGGATTCGGACAAACTCAGTGAGTCAGTATGTTGGTGTAAGGGGATCGGGACAAGCTCAGTGAGTCAGTATGTTGGTGTAAAGGGATTGGGACAAACTCAATGAGTCAGTACGTTGGTGTAAAGGGATTGGGACAAACTCAGTGAGTCAGTACGTTGGTGTAAGGGGATTGGGACAAGATCAGTGAGTCAGTATGTTGGTGTAAGGGGATTGGGACAAACTCAGTGAGTCAGTATGTTGGTGTAAAGGGGTTCGGACAAACTCAGTGAGTCAGTACGTTGGTGTAAGGGGATTGGGACAAGCTCAGTGAGTCAGTATGTTGGTGTAAGGGGATTCGGACAAGCTCAGTGAGTCAGTACGTTGGTGTAAAGGGATTGGGACAAACTCAGTGAGTCAGTACGTTGGTGTAAAGGGATCGGGACAAACTCAGTGAGTCAGCACGTTGGTGTAAGGGGATTGGGACAAACTCAGTGAGTCAGTACGTTGGTGTAAAGGGATCGGGACAAACTCAGTGAGTCAGTACGTTGGTGTAAGGGGATCGGGACAATCTCAGTTAGTCAGTATGTTGGTGTAAGGGGATTGGGACAAGCTCAGTGAGAGTACATTGGTGTAAAGGGATTGGGACAAGCTCAGTGAGTCAGTACGTTGGTGTAAGGGGATCGGGACAATCTCAGTTAGTCAGTATGTTGGTGTAAGGGGATTGGGACAAGCTCAGTGAGAGTACATTGGTGTAAAGGGATTGGGACAAACTCAGTGAGTCAGTACGTTGGTGTAAGGGGATTGGGACAAACTCAGTGAGTCAGTATGTTGGTGTAAAGGGGTTCGGACAAACTCAGTGAGTCAGTACGTTGGTGTAAGGGGATTGGGACAAGCTCAGTGAGTCAGTATGTTGGTGTAAGGGGATTCGGACAAGCTCAGTGAGTCAGTACGTTGGTGTAAAGGGATTGGGACAAGCTCAGTGAGTCAGTATGTTGGTGTAAGGGGATTGGGACAAGCTCAGTGAGTCAGTACATTGGTGTAAGGGGATTGGGACAAACTCAGTGAGTCAGTACGTTGGTGTAAAGGGATCGGGACAAACTCAGTGACTCAGCACGTTGGTGTAAGGGGAATGGGACAAACTCAGTGAGTCAGTACGTTGGTGTAAAGGGATTGGGACAAGCTCAGTGAGTCAGTACGTTGGTGTAAGGGGATCGGGACAATCTCAGTTAGTCAGTATGTTGGTGTAAAGGGATTGGGACAAGCTCAGTGAGAGTACATTGGTGTAAACGGATTGGGACAAACTCAGTGAGTCAGTACGTTGGTGTAAGGGGATTCGGACAAACTCAGTGAGTCAGTACGTTGGTGTAAAGGGATTCGGACAAACTCAGTGAGTCAGTACGTTGGTGTAAAGGGATTGGGACAAGCTCAGTGAGTCAGTACGTTGTTGTAAAGGGATTGGGACAAACTCAGTGAGTCAGTATGTTGGTGTAAGGGGATTGGGACAAGCTCAGTGAGAGTACGTTGGTGTAAAGGGATTGGGACAAACTCAGTGAGTCAGTACGTTGGTGTAAAGGGATTGGGACAAACTCAGTGAGTCAGTATGTTGGTGTATAGGGATTGGGACAAGCTCAGTGAGTCAGTACGTTGGTGTAAAGGGATTGGGACAAGCTCAGTGAGTCAGTATGTTGGTGTAAAGGGGTTCGGACAAACTCAGTGAGTCAGTACGTTGGTGTAAAGGGATTGGGACAAGCTCAGTGATTCAGTATGTTGGTGTAAGGGGATTCGGACAAGCTCAGTGAGTCAGTACGTTGGTGTAAGGGGATTGGGACAAACTCAGTGAGTCAGTATGTTGGTGTAAGGGGATTGGGACAAGCTCAGTGAGAGTACGTTGGTGTAAAGGGTTTGGGACAAGCTCAGTGAGTCAGTTTGTTGGTGTAAAGGGGTTCGGACAAACTCAGTGAGTCAGTACGTTGGTGTAAAGGGATTGGGACAAGCTCAGTGAGTCAGTACGTTGGTGTAAGGGGATTGGGACAAGTTCAGTGAGAGTACGTTGGTGTAAGGGGATTGGGACAAACTCAATGAGTCAGTACGTTGGTGTAAAGGGATCGGGACAAACTCAGTGAGTCAGCACGTTGGTGTAAGGGGAATGGGACAAACTCAGTGAGTCAGTACGTTGGTGTAAAGGGATTGGGACAAGCTCAGTGAGTCAGTACGTTGGTGTAAGGGGATTGGGACAAACTCAGTGAGTCAGTACGTTGGTGTAAAGGGATTGGGACAAACTCAGTGAGTCAGTACGTTGGTGTAAAGGGATTGGGACAAACTCAGTGAGTCAGTATGTTGGTGTAAAGGGATTGGGACAAGCTCAGTGAGTCAGTACGTTGGTGTAAAGGGATTGGGACAAGCTCAGTGAGTCAGTATGTTGGTGTAAAGGGGTTCGGACAAACTCAGTGAGTCAGTACGTTGGTGTAAAGGGATTGGGACAAGCTCAGTGAGTCAGTATGCTGGTGTAAGGGGATTCGGACAAGCTCAGTGAGTCAGTACGTTGGTGTAAGGGGATTGGGACAAACTCAGTGAGTCAGTATGTTGTTGTAAGGGGATTGGGACAAGCTCAGTGAGAGTACGTTGGTGTAAAGGGATTGGGACAAGCTTAGTGAGTCAGTTTGTTGGTGTAAAGGGGTTCGGACAAACTCAGTGAGTCAGTACGTTGGTGTAATGGGATTGGGACAAACTCAGTGAGTCAGTATGTTGGTGTAAGGGGATTGGGACAAGTTCAGTGAGAGTACGTTGGTGTAAAGGGATTGGGACAAACTCAGTGAGTCAGTACGTTGGTGTAAAGGGATTGGGACAAGCTCAGTGAGTCAGTATGTTGGTGTAAGGGGATTCGGACAAGCTCAGTGAGTCAGTATGTTGGTGTAAAGGGGTTCGGACAAACTCACTGAGTCAGTACGTTGGTGTAAAGGGATTGGGACAAGCTCACTGAGTCAGTACGTTGGTGTAAAGGGATTGGGACAAGCTCAGTGAGTCAGTATGTTGGTGTAAGGGGATTGGGACAAACTCAGTGAGTCAGTATGTTGGTGTAAAGGGGTTCGGACAAACTCAGTGAGTCAGTACGTTGGTGTAAAGGGATTGGGACAAGCTCAGTGAGTCAGTACGTTGGTGTAAAGGGATTGGGACAAGCTCAGTGAGTCATTACGTTGGTGTAAAGGGATTGGGACAAACTCAGTGAGTCAGTATGTTGGTGTAAGGGGATTGGGACAAACTCAGTGAGTCAGTATGTTGGTGTAAAGGGATTGGGACAAGCTCAGTGAGTCAGTACGTTGGTGTAAGGGGATTGGGACAAACTCAGTGAGTCAGTACGTTGGTGTAAAGGGATTGGGACAAACTCAGTGAGTCAGTATGTTGGTGTAAATGGATTGGGACAAGCTCAGTGAGTCAGTACGTTGGTGTAAAGGGATTGGGACAAGCTCAGTGAGTCAGTATGTTGGTGTAAAGGGGTTCGGACAAACTCAGTGAGTCAGTACGTTGGTGTAAAGGGATTGGGACAAGCTCAGTGAGTCAGTATGCTGGTGTAAGGGGATTCGGACAAGCTCAGTGAGTCAGTACGTTGGTGTAAGGGGATTGGGACAAACTCACTGAGTCAGTATGTTGGTGTAAGGGGATTGGGACAAGCTCAGTGAGAGTATGTTGGTGTAAAGGGATTGGGACAAGCTCAGTGAGTCAGTTTGTTGGTGTAAAGGGGTTCGGACAAACTCAGTGAGTCAGTACGTTGGTGTAATGGGATTGGGACAAGCTCAGTGAGTCAGTACGTTGGTGTAAAGGGATTGGGACAAACTCAGTGATTCAGTATGTTGGTGTAAGGGGATTGGGACAAGTTCAGTGAGAGTACGTTGGTGTAAAGGGATTGGGACAAACTCAGTGAGTCAGTACGTTGGTGTAAAGGGATTGGGACAAGCTCAGTGAGTCAGTATGTTGGTGTAAGGGGATTCGGACAAGCTCAGTGAGTCAGTATGTTGGTGTAAAGGGGTTCGGACAAACTCAGTGAGTCAGTACGTTGGTGTAAAGGGATTGGGACAAGCTCAGTGAGTCAGTACGTTGGTGTAAAGGGATTGGGACAAGCTCAGTGAGTCAGTATGTTGGTGTAAGGGGATTGGGACAAGCTCAGTGAGTCAGTATGTTGGTGTAAGGGGATTCGGACAAGCTCAGTGAGTCAGTACGTTGGTGTAAAGGGATTGGGACAAACTCAGTGAGTCAGTACGTTGGTGTAAAGGGATCGGGACAAACTCAGTGAGTCAGCACGTTGGTGTAAGGGGATTGGGACAAACTCAGTGAGTCAGTACGTTGGTGTAAAGGGATCGGGACAAACTCAGTGAGTCAGTACGTTGGTGTAAGGGGATCGGGACAATCTCAGTTAGTCAGTATGTTGGTGTAAGGGGATTGGGACAAGCTCAGTGAGAGTACATTGGTGTAAAGGGATTGGGACAAGCTCAGTGAGTCAGTACGTTGGTGTAAGGGGATCGGGACAATCTCAGTTAGTCAGTATGTTGGTGTAAGGGGATTGGGACAAGCTCAGTGAGAGTACATTGGTGTAAAGGGATTGGGACAAACTCAGTGAGTCAGTACGTTGGTGTAAGGGGATTGGGACAAACTCAGTGAGTCAGTATGTTGGTGTAAAGGGGTTCGGACAAACTCAGTGAGTCAGTACGTTGGTGTAAGGGGATTGGGACAAGCTCAGTGAGTCAGTATGTTGGTGTAAGGGGATTCGGACAAGCTCAGTGAGTCAGTACGTTGGTGTAAAGGGATTGGGACAAGCTCAGTGAGTCAGTATGTTGGTGTAAGGGGATTGGGACAAGCTCAGTGAGTCAGTACATTGGTGTAAGGGGATTGGGACAAACTCAGTGAGTCAGTACGTTGGTGTAAAGGGATCGGGACAAACTCAGTGACTCAGCACGTTGGTGTAAGGGGAATGGGACAAACTCAGTGAGTCAGTACGTTGGTGTAAAGGGATTGGGACAAGCTCAGTGAGTCAGTACGTTGGTGTAAGGGGATCGGGACAATCTCAGTTAGTCAGTATGTTGGTGTAAAGGGATTGGGACAAGCTCAGTGAGAGTACATTGGTGTAAACGGATTGGGACAAACTCAGTGAGTCAGTACGTTGGTGTAAGGGGATTCGGACAAACTCAGTGAGTCAGTACGTTGGTGTAAAGGGATTCGGACAAACTCAGTGAGTCAGTACGTTGGTGTAAAGGGATTGGGACAAGCTCAGTGAGTCAGTACGTTGTTGTAAAGGGATTGGGACAAACTCAGTGAGTCAGTATGTTGGTGTAAGGGGATTGGGACAAGCTCAGTGAGAGTACGTTGGTGTAAAGGGATTGGGACAAACTCAGTGAGTCAGTACGTTGGTGTAAAGGGATTGGGACAAACTCAGTGAGTCAGTATGTTGGTGTATAGGGATTGGGACAAGCTCAGTGAGTCAGTACGTTGGTGTAAAGGGATTGGGACAAGCTCAGTGAGTCAGTATGTTGGTGTAAAGGGGTTCGGACAAACTCAGTGAGTCAGTACGTTGGTGTAAAGGGATTGGGACAAGCTCAGTGATTCAGTATGTTGGTGTAAGGGGATTCGGACAAGCTCAGTGAGTCAGTACGTTGGTGTAAGGGGATTGGGACAAACTCAGTGAGTCAGTATGTTGGTGTAAGGGGATTGGGACAAGCTCAGTGAGAGTACGTTGGTGTAAAGGGTTTGGGACAAGCTCAGTGAGTCAGTTTGTTGGTGTAAAGGGGTTCGGACAAACTCAGTGAGTCAGTACGTTGGTGTAAAGGGATTGGGACAAGCTCAGTGAGTCAGTACGTTGGTGTAAGGGGATTGGGACAAGTTCAGTGAGAGTACGTTGGTGTAAGGGGATTGGGACAAACTCAATGAGTCAGTACGTTGGTGTAAAGGGATCGGGACAAACTCAGTGAGTCAGCACGTTGGTGTAAGGGGAATGGGACAAACTCAGTGAGTCAGTACGTTGGTGTAAAGGGATTGGGACAAGCTCAGTGAGTCAGTACGTTGGTGTAAGGGGATTGGGACAAACTCAGTGAGTCAGTACGTTGGTGTAAAGGGATTGGGACAAACTCAGTGAGTCAGTACGTTGGTGTAAAGGGATTGGGACAAACTCAGTGAGTCAGTATGTTGGTGTAAAGGGATTGGGACAAGCTCAGTGAGTCAGTACGTTGGTGTAAAGGGATTGGGACAAGCTCAGTGAGTCAGTATGTTGGTGTAAAGGGGTTCGGACAAACTCAGTGAGTCAGTACGTTGGTGTAAAGGGATTGGGACAAGCTCAGTGAGTCAGTATGCTGGTGTAAGGGGATTCGGACAAGCTCAGTGAGTCAGTACGTTGGTGTAAGGGGATTGGGACAAACTCAGTGAGTCAGTATGTTGTTGTAAGGGGATTGGGACAAGCTCAGTGAGAGTACGTTGGTGTAAAGGGATTGGGACAAGCTTAGTGAGTCAGTTTGTTGGTGTAAAGGGGTTCGGACAAACTCAGTGAGTCAGTACGTTGGTGTAATGGGATTGGGACAAACTCAGTGAGTCAGTATGTTGGTGTAAGGGGATTGGGACAAGTTCAGTGAGAGTACGTTGGTGTAAAGGGATTGGGACAAACTCAGTGAGTCAGTACGTTGGTGTAAAGGGATTGGGACAAGCTCAGTGAGTCAGTATGTTGGTGTAAGGGGATTCGGACAAGCTCAGTGAGTCAGTATGTTGGTGTAAAGGGGTTCGGACAAACTCACTGAGTCAGTACGTTGGTGTAAAGGGATTGGGACAAGCTCACTGAGTCAGTACGTTGGTGTAAAGGGATTGGGACAAGCTCAGTGAGTCAGTATGTTGGTGTAAGGGGATTGGGACAAACTCAGTGAGTCAGTATGTTGGTGTAAAGGGGTTCGGACAAACTCAGTGAGTCAGTACGTTGGTGTAAAGGGATTGGGACAAGCTCAGTGAGTCAGTACGTTGGTGTAAAGGGATTGGGACAAGCTCAGTGAGTCATTACGTTGGTGTAAAGGGATTGGGACAAACTCAGTGAGTCAGTATGTTGGTGTAAGGGGATTGGGACAAACTCAGTGAGTCAGTATGTTGGTGTAAAGGGATTGGGACAAGCTCAGTGAGTCAGTACGTTGGTGTAAGGGGATTGGGACAAACTCAGTGAGTCAGTACGTTGGTGTAAAGGGATTGGGACAAACTCAGTGAGTCAGTATGTTGGTGTAAATGGATTGGGACAAGCTCAGTGAGTCAGTACGTTGGTGTAAAGGGATTGGGACAAGCTCAGTGAGTCAGTATGTTGGTGTAAAGGGGTTCGGACAAACTCAGTGAGTCAGTACGTTGGTGTAAAGGGATTGGGACAAGCTCAGTGAGTCAGTATGCTGGTGTAAGGGGATTCGGACAAGCTCAGTGAGTCAGTACGTTGGTGTAAGGGGATTGGGACAAACTCACTGAGTCAGTATGTTGGTGTAAGGGGATTGGGACAAGCTCAGTGAGAGTATGTTGGTGTAAAGGGATTGGGACAAGCTCAGTGAGTCAGTTTGTTGGTGTAAAGGGGTTCGGACAAACTCAGTGAGTCAGTACGTTGGTGTAATGGGATTGGGACAAGCTCAGTGAGTCAGTACGTTGGTGTAAAGGGATTGGGACAAACTCAGTGATTCAGTATGTTGGTGTAAGGGGATTGGGACAAGTTCAGTGAGAGTACGTTGGTGTAAAGGGATTGGGACAAACTCAGTGAGTCAGTACGTTGGTGTAAAGGGATTGGGACAAGCTCAGTGAGTCAGTATGTTGGTGTAAGGGGATTCGGACAAGCTCAGTGAGTCAGTATGTTGGTGTAAAGGGGTTCGGACAAACTCAGTGAGTCAGTACGTTGGTGTAAAGGGATTGGGACAAGCTCAGTGAGTCAGTACGTTGGTGTAAAGGGATTGGGACAAGCTCAGTGAGTCAGTATGTTGGTGTAAGGGGATTGGGACAAACTCAGTGAGTCAGTATGTTGGTGTAAAGGGGTTCGGACAAACTCAGTGAGTCAGTACGTTGGTGTAAGGGGATTGGGACAAGCTCAGTGAGTCAGTACGTTGGTGTAAAGGGATTGGGACAAGCTCAGTGAGTCAGTACGTTGGTGTAAAGGGATTGGGACAAACTCAGTGAGTCAGTATGTTGGTGTAAGGGGATTGGGCCAAACTCAGTAAGTCAGTATGTTGGTGTAAAGGGATTGGGACAAGCTCAGTGAGTCAGTACGTTGGTGTAAGGGGATTGGGACAAACTCAGTGAGTCAGTACGTTGGTGTAAGGGTATTCGGACAAGCTCAGTGAGTCAGTACGTTGGTGTAAAGGGATTGGGACAAGCTCAGTGAGTCAGTACGTTGGTGTAAAGGGATCGGGACAAACTCAGTGAGTCAGTACGTTGGTGTAAAGGGATTGGGACAAACTCAGTGAGTCAGTACGTTGGTGTAAAGGGATTGGGACAAACTCAGTGAGTCAGTATGTTGGTGTAAGGGGATTGGGACAAGCTCAGTGAGAGTACGTTGGTGTAAAGGGATTGGGACAAACTCAGTGAGTCAGTACGTTGGTGTAAAGGGATTGGGACAAACTCAGTGAGTCAGTATGTTGGTGTAAAGGGGTTCGGATAAACTCAGTGAGTCAGTACGTTGGTGTAAGGGGATTGGGACAAACTCAGTGAGTCAGCATGTTGGTGTAAAGGGATTGGGACAAGCTCAGTGAGTCAGTATGTTGGTGTAAGGGGATTGGGACAAGCTCAGTGAGTCAGTATGTTGGTGTAAAGGGATTGTGACAAGCTCAGTGAGTCAGTATGTTGGTGTAAGGGGATCGGGACAAACTCAGTGAGTCAGTATGTTGGTGTAAGGTGATCGGGACAAACTCAGAGAGTCAGTATGTTGGTGTAAAGGGATTGGGACAAGCTCAGTGTGTCAGTATGTTGGTGTAAAGGGATTGGGACAAGCTCAGTGAGTCAGTACGTTGGTGTAAGGGGATTGGGACAAGCTCAGTGAGTCAGTATGTTGGTGTTAGGGGATTGGGACAAGCTCAGTGAGTCAGTACGTTGGTGTAAAGGGATTGGGACAAACTCAGTGAGTCAGTACGTTGGTGTAAAGGGATTGGGACAAGCTCAGTGAGTCAGTACGTTGGTGTAAGGGGATTGGGACAAGCTCAGTGAGTCAGTACGTTGGTGTAAGGGGATTCGGACAAGCTCAGTGAGTCAGTACGTTGGTGTAAGGGGATTGGGACAAACTCAGTGAGTCAGTATGTTGGTGTAAGGGGATTGGGACAAGCTCAGTGAGAGTACGTTGGTGTAAAGGGATTGGGACAAACTCAGTGAGTCAGTACGTTGGTGTAAAGGGATTGGGACAAACTCAGTGAGTCAGTATGTTGGTGTAAAGGGGTTCGGACAAACTCAGTGAGTCAGTACGTTTGTGTAAGGGGATTGGGACAAACTCAGTGAGTCAGTATGTTGGTGTAAAGGGATTGGGACAAGCTCAGTGAGTCAGTATGTTGGTGTAAGGGGATTGGGACAAGCTCAGTGAGTCAGTACGTTGGTGTAAAGGGATTGGGACAAGCTCAGTGAGTCAGTATGTTGGTGTAAAGGGATTGGGACAAGCTCAGTGAGTCAGTACGTTGGTGTAAGGGGATCGGGACAAACTCAGTGAGTCAGTACGTTGGTGTAAGGGGATTGGGACAAGCTCAGTGAGTCAGTATGTTGGTGTAAAGGGATTGGGACAAGCTCAGTGAGTCAGTATGTTGGTGTAAAGGGATTGGGACAAGCTCAGTGAGTCAGTATCTTGGTGTAAGGGGATCGGGACAAACTCAGTGAGTCAGTATGTTGGTGTAAGGGGATCGGGACAAACTCAGAGAGTCAGTATGTTGGTGTAAAGGGATCGGGACAAACTCAGAGAGTCAGTATGTTGGTTTAAAGGGATTGGGACAAGCTCAGTGTGTCAGTATGTTGGTGTAAAGGGATTGGGACAAGCTCAGTGAGTCAGTATGTTGGTGTAAAGGGATTGGGACAAACTCAGTGAGTCAGTATGTTGGTGTAAGGGGATCGGGACAAACTCAGTGAGTCAGTATGTTGGTGTAAGGGGATCGGGACAAACTCAGTGAGTCAGTACGTTGGTGTAAAGGGATTGGGACAAGCTCAGTGAGTCAGCACGTTGGTGTAAAGGGATTGGGACAAACTCAGTGAGTCAGTACGTTGGTGTAAAGGGATCAGGACAAACTCAGTGAGTCAGCACGTTGGTGTAAGGGGATTGGGACAAGCTCAGTGAGTCAGTATGTTGGTGTAAGGGGATTGGGACAAGCTCAGTGTGTCAGTACGTTGGTGTAAAGGGATTTTGACAAGCTCAGTGAGTCAGTACGTTGGTGTAAAGGGATTGGGACAAACTCAGTGAGTCAGTATGTTGGTGTAAGGGGATTGGGACAAGCTCAGTGAGTCAGTATGTTGGTGTAAGGGGATTGGGACAAACGCATTGAGTCAGTACGTTGGTGTAAAGGGATTGGGACAAGCTCAGTGAGTCAGTATGTTGGTGTAAGGGGATTGGGACAAACTCAGTTAGTCAGTACGTTGGTGTAAAGGGATTGGGACAAGCTCAGTGAGTCAGTACGTTGGTGTAAAGGGATTGGGACAAGCTCAGTGAGTCAGTATGTTGGTGTAAGGGGATTGGGACAAACTCAGTGAGTCAGTACGTTGGTGTAAGGGGATTCGGACAAACTCAGTGAGTCAGTACGTTGGTGTAAGGGGATTCGGACAAACTCAGTGAGTCAGTACGTTGGTGTAAGGGGATTGGGACAAGCTCAGTGAGTCAGTACGTTGGTGTAAAGGGATTGGGACAAGCTCAGTGAGTCAGTATGTTGGTGTAAAGGGATTGGGACAAACTCGGTGAGTCAGTACGTTGGTGTAAAGGGATTGGGACAAACTCAGTGAGTCAGTACGTTGGTGTAAGGGGATCGGGACAAGCTCAGTGAGTCAGTACGTTGGTGTAAAGGGATTGGGACAAACTCAGTGAGTCAGTACATTGGTGTAAGGGGATCGGGACAAAGTCAGTGAGTCAGTACATTGGTGTAAGGGGATTGGGACAAACTCACTGAGTCAGTACGTTGGTGTAAAGGGATTGGGACAAACTCAGTGAGTCAGTACGTTGGTGTAAAGGGATTGGGACAAACACAGTGAGTCAGTACGTTGGTGTAAAGGCATTGGGACAAACTCAGTGAGTCAGTACGTTGGTGTAAAGGGATTGGGACAAGCTCAGTGTGTCAGTACGTTGGTGTAAAGGGATTGGGACAAGCTCAGTGAGTCAGTACGTTGGTGTAAAGGGATTGGGACAAGCTCAGTGAGTCAGTATGTTGGTGTAAAGGGATTGGGACAAGCTCAGTGAGTCAGTACGTTGGTGTAAGGGGATTGGGACAAGCTCAGTGAGTCAGTACGTTGGTGTAAAGGGATTGGGACAAACTCAGTGAGTCAGTATGTTGGTGTAAAGGGATTCGGACAAACTCAGTGAGTCAGTATGTTGGTGTAAGGGGATTGGGACAAGCTCAGTGAGTCAGTACGTTGGTGTAAAGGGATCGGGACAAACTCAGTGAGTCAGTACGTTGGTGTAAAGGGATTCGGACAAACTCAGTGAGTCAGTATGTTGGTGTAAGGGGATTGGGACAAACTCAGTGAGTCAGTATGTTGGTGTAAAGGGATTCGGACAAACTCAGTGAGTCAGTATGTTGGTGTAAAGGGATTGGGACAAACTCAGTGAGTCAGTATGTTGGTGTAAGGGGATTGGGACAAACTCAGTGAGTCAGTATGTTGGTGTAAGGGGATTCGGACAAACTCAGTGAGTCAGTATGTTGGTGTAAGGGGATTGGGACAAGCTCAGTGAGTCAGTACGTTGGTGGTGGATGGAGTAAAAGATGGGAAGATGTAGGAAAGCAGAATCAAAGCAGAAAACTTAAAAATGATATGACAGTAGTTGCGCATTGAACAATTTGTTGTGCAATTATATAAAACCATAAGACCGTTAGACATGAGACCAGTATTAGGCCATTCTGCCCTTCTTTTCTGTCATTCAATCATGACTGTTTCATTATCCCTCTCAAAACCATTCTCCTGCCTTCTTCACATAACACTAGACCATAGAATACTACAGCACAGTAGAGGCTCTTTGACCCTTGATATTGTGCCGACCCATATATTCCCCATATATAAAAAAGTACGAAACCTACACTACACAATAACCCTCTATTTTTCTTTCGTCGATGTGCCTGTCCAAGAGGCTCTTAAATACCCCTAATGTTTTAACCTCCACCACCATCCCTGGCAAGTCATTCCAGGGACCCATAATGCTCTGTGTAAAAAACTTAACCCTGAAGTGTCCCCTAAACTTCCCTCCCTTAACTTTGTACATATGCCCTCTGGTTTTTGCTGTTCATGCCCTGGGAAACAGGTACTGGTTATCCACCCTATCTATACCTCTCATAATCTTGTAGACCTCTATCAAATTTCCTCTTATCCTTCTATGCTCCAAAGAGAAAAGTCCCAACTCTGCTAACCTTGTCTCATAAGATTTGTTTTCCAATCCAGGCAACATCCTGGTAAATCTCCCCTGCACCCTCTCCATAGCTTCCACATCCTTCCTATAATGAGGTGACCAGAACTAAACACAATACTCTAAGAGCAAACACGAGGAAATCTGCAGATGCTGAAAATTCAAGAAACACACACAAAATGCTGGTGGAACGTAGCAAGCCAGGCGGCATCTATAGGAAGAAGCACTGTCGACGTTTCGGGCTGAGACCCTTCATCAGGACTAACTGAAAAGCAAGATAGTATGAGATTTAAAAGTAGGAGGGGCAGGGGGAAATGCGAAATGATAGAAGACTGGACGGGGTGGGGTGAAGCTGAGAGCTGGAAAGGTGATTGGCAAAAGGGATACAAAGCCGGAGAAGGGAAAGGATCATGGGACGGGAGGCCTAGGGAGAAAGAAAGGGGGAGGGGAGCATTAGAGCGATAGGGAGAACGGGCAGAGTGATGGGCAGAGAGGGAGAAAAAAAAGAGGAAGGGGAATTAAAACTAAATATATCAGGGATGGGGTAAGAAGGGTAGGAGGGGCATTAATGGAAGTGAAAGAAGTCAATGTTCATGCCATCAGGTTGGAGGCTACCCAGCCGGTATAGAAGGTGTTGTTCCTTCAACCTGAGTGTGGCTTCATCTTGACAGTAGAGGAGGCCATGGATAGACATATCAGAATGGGAATGGAGTGTGGAATTAAAATGTGTGACCACTGGGAGATCCTGCTTTCTCTGGCGGACCGAGCGTAGGTGTTCAGTGAAACAGTCTCCCAGTCTGCGTTGGGTCTCACCAATATATAAAAGGCCACACCAGGAGCACCGGCCACAATATACCACACCAGCCGACTCACAGGTGAAGTGTCGCCTCACCTGGAAGGACTGTCTGGGGCCCTGAATGGTGGTGAGGGAGGAAGTGTAAGGGCAGGTGTAGCACTTGTTCCGTTTACAAAGATAAGTGCCACGAGGGAGATCGGTGGGAAGGGATGGGGGGGACAAATGGACAAGGGAGTCATGTAGGGAGCGATCCCTGCGGAAAGCAGAAAGGGGGGGAGAAGATGTACTTGGTAGGGGGATCCCATTGGAGGTGGCGGAAGTTATGGAGAATTATACGTTGGACCTGGAGACTGGTGGGGTGGTAGGTGAGGACAAAGGGAACCTTATCTTGAGTGGGATGGCAGGCGGATGGGCTGAGGGCAAATGTGTGGGAAAAGAGGATTGATGCGTTTGAGAGCAGAGTTGATGGTGAAAGAAGGGAAGCCCCTTTGTTTAAAAAAGGAAGACATCTCCTTCATTCTGGAAGGAAAAGCCTCATCCAGAGAGCCGATGCAGCAGAGATGGAGGAATTGCGAGAAGGGGATAGCATTCTTGCAAGAGACAGGGTGGGAAGAGGAATAGTCCAGGTAGCTGTGATAAGTGGTCTCACCAGAGATTTGTAGAGTTGCAACATGACCTCTCTACTCTTGAACTCAATCCCTCTATTAATGAAGCCTAGCATCCCATAGGCCTTTTTGACGATCCTATCAACCTGTGCAGTGACCTTGAGGAATGTATGGATTTGAACCCCAAGGTCCCTCTGTTCATCTACGCTCTTAAGTAACCGACCATTAACCCTGTACTCAGCCTTCTGGTTTGTCCTTCCAAAATGCATCACCTCACACTTCTCCGGATTGAAATCCATCTGCCACTTTTCTGCCCAACTCTCCATCCTGTCTTTATCCTCTTGTAACCTTTGACAACCGACAGCTCCATCCACAACTCCTCCAATTTTCGTGTCATCCACAAACTTACTCACCCATCCTTCCGCCTCTTCATCCAGGTCATTTATAAAAATCACAAAGAGCAAGCATCCAAGGACAGATCCTTGCAGCACTCCACTAGTCACCGACCTCCAGGCAGAATACTTTACTTCCACTACTACCCTCTGCTTTCTTCCTGTAAGCCAATTTTTTATCCAAACAGCCAAGGTTCCATCGATTCCATGCCTCATGACTCTGGATGAGACTCTCGTGGGGGACCTTGTCAAATGCCTTGCTAAAATCCACATCTACTGCTCTACCCTCATCAATTTCTTTTGTTACCTCTTCAAAAAACTCAATTAGGCTCATGAGGCATGACCTTCCCTTCACAAAGCCATGTTGACTATCCTTGAGTAGACTGTACTTCTCCAAATGCTCGTAGATCCTATCCTTAAGAATACTTTCCAATAGTTTGCAGATTACCGACATAAGACTCACTGGTCTATAGTTCCCAGGATTCTCCCTATTAAATATTTTAAACAAGGGAAATACATTTGCCATTCTTCAATCCTCTGGCACCTCCTCTGCAGCCAAAGAGGATTCAAAGGTCATAGCAGCGTCAGGTGTGCTGAGCTGCAGCTCCTGAGGGACCGGGTTAGGGAACTGGAGCTGCAGCTCAATGACCCTCACCTGGTCAGGGAGAGTGAGGAGTTCATAGAGAGGAATTACAGGCAGGTGGTCACACCGGGACCATGGGAGGCAGACAGGTGGATCACGGTTAGGAGGGGTAAGGGGAAGAGTCAGGTACTAGAGAATACCCCAGTGGTTGTACCCCTTGAAACTAAATACTCCTGTTTGAGTACTGTTGGAGGAGACAGCCTACCTGGGGGAAGCAACAGTGGCTGTGCCGCCGGCACAGAGTCCGGCCCTGTGGCTCAGAAGGGTAGGGAAATGAAGAGGGGACTCGATAGTTAGGGGGGTCAGGTAGGCAATTCTGTGGATGCAATTAGGAGACCTGGATGGTATTTTGCCTCCCCGGTTCCAGGGTCCGGGATGTTTCTGATCGCGTCCAAGATATCCTGAAGTGGGAGGGTGAGGAGCCAGAGGTCGTGGTACATATAGGTACCAATGACGTAGGAAGGAAAAGGGAAGAGGTCCTGAAAGAAGAATATAGGGAGTTAGGAAGGCAGTTGAGAAGAAGTAATCTCAGGATTACAGCCTGTGCCATACGACAATGAGAGTAGGAAAGGAATGAGGTGAAGGATAAATGCATGGCTGGGTGATTGGAGCAGGGGGCAGGGATTCAAGTTTCTGGATCATTGGGACCTCTTTTGGGGCAGGTATGACCTGTATAAAAAGGACGGGTTACACTTGAATCCTAGGGGGACCAATATCCTGGCGGGAAGGTTTAATAGAGCTGTTAGGGAGGGTTTAAACTAATTTGGCAGGGGGATGGGAACTGGAATGATGGAGCGGAGGAGAGGGAAAACAGAAATAGATCTAAGGTAGTGAGCAGTAAGGATGTCAGCAAGGACAGGCAAGTGATGAAGGAAATTTGCAGCCATTGGGCTGAGTTGCAGTGTAATAAAGTTGCAGTGCAATCAATGCAAAAAGTACCAAATACTGGACTTAAGGTGTTATACTTAAATGCATGCAGCGTAAGGAATAATGTGGATGATCTTGTTGTACAGTTACAGATTGGCAGGTATGATATTGTGGCCATCACTGAGACATGGCTAAAGGATGCATGTCTCTGGGAGCTGAACGTCCAAGGACACACGGTGTATCGGAAGGATAGGCAGGTAGATAGATTGGGTGGTGTGGCTTTAATGGTAAGAAATGATATTAAATCATTAGAAAGAGATGACATAGGATCGGAAGGTACAGAATCTTTATGGGTTGAGCTAAGAAATCGCAGGGGTAAAAGGACCCTGATGGCAGTTATCTAGAGGCCTCCAAACAGCTGCAGTGCTGTGGACTACAAATTACAACAGGAAATAGAAAAGGCTTGCCAGAAGGGCAGTGCTATGATAATTGTAGGGGATTTTAACATGCGAATGGATTGGGAAAATCAGGTCGGCACTAGATCTCAAGAGAGAGAATTTGTAGAATGTCTACGAGATGGCTTTTTAGAACAGCTTGTTGTTGAGCCCACTAGGGGATCAGAGGTACTGGATTGGGTATTGTGTAATGAACCAGAGATGATTAGAGAGATGGAAGTGAAGGAATCCTTAGGAGGCAGTGATCACAACATGATTGAGTTCACTGTGAAATTTGAGAAAGAGAAGCCGAAATCCAATGTGTCAGTATTTCAGTGGAGTAAAGGAAATTACAGTGGCATGAGAGAGGAACTGGCCAAGGTTGACTGGAAAGGGACTCTAGCAGGAAGGATGGCAGAGCAGCAGTGGCTGGAGTTTATGCGAGAAGTGAGGAAGGTGCAAGACAGATATATTCCAAAGAAGAAGAAATTTTTGAATGGAAAAAGGATGCAACCGCGGCTGACAAGAGAAGTCAAAGCCAAAGTAAAAGCAAAGCAGAGGGCATAACAAGGAAGCAAAAATTAATGGGAAGACAGAGGATTGGGAAGTTTTTAGAAGCTTACAAAAGGAAACTAAGAAGGTCAATAAGAGGGAAAAGATGAACTATGAAAGGAAGAGCAAATAATATCAAAGAGGATACTAAAAGCTTTTTCAAGTATATAAAGTGTAAAAGTCAGGTGAGAGTAGATATAGGACCGATAGAAAATGATGCTGGAGAAATTGTAATGGGAGATAAGGAGATGGCAGAGGAACTGAACGAGTATTTTGCACCAGTCTTCACTGAGGAAGACATCAGCAGTATACCGGACACTCAAGGGTGTCAGGGAAGAGAAATATGCGCAGTCACAATTACGACAGAGAAAGTACTCAGGAAGCTGAATAGTCCAAGGGTAGATAAATCTCCTGGACCAGATGGAATACACCTTTGTGTTCTGAAGGAAGTAGCAGTGGAGATTGCGCAGGTATTAGTAATGATCTTTCAAAAGTCGATAGATCCTGGAAGACTGCAAATATCACTCCGCTATTTAAGAAGGGGGCAAGGAAGCAAAAAGAAAATTATAGAACTGTTAGCTTGACATCAGTGGTTGGGAAGTTGTTGGAATCGATTGTCAAGGATGATGTTACGGAGTACCTGGAGGCATATGACAAGATAGGCAGAACTCAGAATGGTTTCCTTAAAGGAAAATCCTGCCTGACAAACCTAGTGCAATTTTTTGAGGAAATTACAAGTAGGCTAGACAAGGGAGATGCAGTGGATGTTGTGTATTTGGATTTTCAGAAGGCCTTTGACAAGATGCTGCACATGAGGCTGCTAAACAAGATAAGAGCCCATGGAATTATGGGAAAGTTACATACATGGATGGAGCATTGGTTGATTGGCAGGAAACAGAGAGTGGGAATAAAGGGATCCCATTCTGGTTGGCTGCCGGTTACCAGTGGTGTTCCACAGGGCTCCATGTTGGGGCCGCTTCTTTTTACGTTGTATATCAACGATTTGGATTATGGAATAGATGGCTTTGTGGCTAGGTTTGCTGATGATACAAAGATAGGTGGAGGGGCCGGTAGTGCTGAGGAAACAGAGAGTCTGCAGAGAGATTTGAATAGATTGGGGGAATGGGCAAAGAAGTGGCAAATGAATTACAATGTCAGAAAGTGTACAGTCATGCACTTTGGTAGAAGAAATAAACGGGCAGACTATTATTTAAATGGAGAGAAAATTCAAAGTTCTGAGATGCAACAGGACTTGGGAGTCCTCATGCAGAATACCTTCAAGGTTAACCTCCAGGTTGAGTTGGTGGTGAAGAAGGCGAATGCAATGTTGGCATTCATTTCTAGAGGAATAGAGTATAGGAGCAGGGATGTGATGTTGAGGCTCTATAAGGAACTGGTAAGACCTCACTTGGAATACTGTGTGAGATTTGGGCTCCTTATTTAAGAAAGAATGTGCTGACATTGGAGAGGGTTCAGAGAAGATTCACTAGAATGATTCTGGGAATGAGAGGATTATCATATGAGGAACGTTTGACCACTCTTGGACTGTTATCCTTGGAGTTTAGAAGAATCAGGGGGGACCTCATAGAAACATTTCGAATGTTGAAATGCATGGACAGAGTGGATGTGGCAAAGTTGTTTCCCATGGTGGGGGAGTCTGGTACAAGAGGACATGACTTGAGGATTGCAGGGCGCCCATTCAGAACAGAGATGTGACAATTTTTTTTAGCCAGAGGGTGGTGAATCTATGGAATTTGTTGCCACGGGCAGCAGTGGAGGCCAAGTCATTGGGTGTATTTAAGGCAGAGATTGATAGGTATCTGAGTAGTCAGGGCATCAAAGGTTATGATGAGAAGTCGGGGGAATGGGACTAAAGGGGAGATTGGATCAGCTCATGATGAAATGGTGGAACAGACTTGATGGGCCGAATGGCTGACTTCTGCTCCTTTGTCTTATGGTCTCTTATGTCTTAATCTCCGCGTTGTCCAGCATACAGGTCTGTTCTACTTTGACCTCACCCTGACCAAGATCCTTTTCACTTCTGAATACTGAAGCAAAATATTCATTTACTACCTCCCCAACCTCCTTCATTTCCAGGCACATGTTACCTTCTTTATCCTTTAGCAGCCCCACCATTCTTGTCATCCTGCTGTCCTTCACATACGCATAGAACGCCTTGGGGTTCTTCTTAATCCTACATACCAAGGCCTTCTCATGCCCCCTTTGAGCTCTCCTAAGTCCTTTCTTAAACTCCTTCCTGGCTACCCTATATTTCTCATGAGCCCCTCCTGCTTCCTGCTTCTTATATCTAACATATGCTTCCTTCTTCCTCTTGATGAGTTGCCTCAGGTGTTTTTCAGCCATGGTTCCCTTTTCCTACCATTTTTCCCTTGTCTCATTGGGACAAACCTATCCTGAATCCAGCAAAAGTGGTCCCTAAACTTCCTTCACATTACTTCTGTGCTTTCACCCTTAAACATCTGTTTCCAATTTACTCTCACTGGTTCCTGCCTCATCCCTTCATAGTTAGCCTTTACCCAGTTAAGCACTTTCCCATTTTGATGCATTTACATTATCTAAAACCTATCAACATCTGCTTTAAACATACCCAACCACCTGGTCTCCACAGCTGTCAGTAGCAATGAATTCCACAGATTTACTACTGTCTGGCTAAAGAAATTCCTTTTCATCTCTGTTCTAATGTGACACTCAAAAACACTGTAGCTGTACCATAGAAAGCTTTGAACAGGCGACATCATTGTCTAGAATGGAGGGTCTACTGCACAGGACTGAAAGAAGCTGCAGAAGGTTGTAAATTTAGTCAGCTCCATCTTGGGTACCAGCCTACAAAGTATCCAGGACATCTTTAGGGAGTGGTGTCTCAGAAAGGCAGGGTCCATTATTAAGGACCTCCAGCACTCAGGGCGTGCCCTTTTCTCACTGTTGCCATCAGGTAGGAGGAACAGAAGTGATTCAGGAACAGGAACAGTTTTTTCCCCTCTGCTATCCGATTCCTAAATGGACTTTGAACCTTTGGACACTACCTCAGTATTTATCAATATACAGTATTTCTGTTTTTGCATGTTTTTTATCTATTCAATATACGTAATTGATTTGTTTATTTGTTATTATTTTTATTTTGTTTATTTTTTTCTCTTCGAGATTATGTATTGCATTGAACTGCTGCTGCTAAGTTAAGAAATTTCATGTCACATGCGAGTGATAATAAACCTGATTCTGATTCTTGTATTCTGAGGCAGTCACAACCACCCACTATTGAAAATATCCCTTCTACATCCACTTTATCTAGACTTTTCAGTTGGTTTCAATGAAAACCCTCCTCATTCTTCTGAACTCCAGTGAGTACAGGCCCTGAGCTATCAAACGCTTCACATACATTAACTATTTCATTACTGGCATCATTCTCGTGGACCTCCTCTAGACTCTCAAATGCCAGCACAGTCTTTCTTAAATAAGGAGCCCAAAACTGCTCACAATACTCCAAGTGCAGCCTGACCAATGCCTTATAAAGCTTTAGCATTACATCCTTGCTTTTATATTATAGTCCTCTCAAAAATCAATGCCAACATTGCATTTGCTTTCCCTACTGCCAACTGAACCTGCAAGATAAACATTAGGGAATCCTGCACTAGGGCTCCTGAGTCCTTTTGCACCTCAGATTTCTGAATTGACTCCCCATTTTGAAAATAGTCTATGCCTTTATTCCCTCCACTGAAGTACACGAACATACACTTTCCTGCACTATGTAACAATTGCCACTTCTTTGCCCATTCTGTTAATCTATGCATATCCATCCAAATACTCCAAAACTTCATCATTAATAGTGGACTCTAACCACTTCATTTAGGCCAATTGACCTATAATGTCCTATCTTTTATCTCTGTCCCTTCTTAAAGAATGCAGTGGCATTTGCAATTATCTAGTCTTCTGCTGCCATTCCAGAATCTACTGATCCTTGAAAGAGCCCTCCACAATCTCTTCAGCTATCTCTTTCAGAACACTGATGCAAAGTCCTTCTGGTCCAGGTTACTCACTGTATCTACTTTCAGGCCTTCCAGCTTCCAAATCACCTTCTCCTTAATACTGGTGACTGTACACATTTCTGCCCCGATACTCTCAACTTTCCGGCACACTGCTGGTAATTTCCACAGTGATGACTGATGCAAAATTCTATTGAATTTTTCCACCAAATTCTATTGAATGATTCTGCTGGACTTAGTAGCTAAGCCACACGAGAAGGCCAGGAGCTGGACTTGGTTGTCAGAAGTCATTTGAGGTGCACACTACTGGTTTCATTTAATAGGTAGTGGGAGCTTGCCCCATTACCACCCCTGGCTATAAAAACCTTAAGGAGCCTACCAGCTGTTAATAAAGCTGACATTTGTAAATATAATTTCTTTATAATTGTATGCAGTGTATGAATTGTTATTTCTTGCCAAGGGCTAATTACATGAGGGCAGCATTTGCACAGTATTTGCACATATTGGAGTTGGGGTACTGACCCTAGATGTACAGAGTTTGAGAAAGGTGGTTTTCTCACTGCTGAGTCCAGTGGCTATTAGCGTGGGGCTAAGGAGAGACATCTCTAGAGATGCCCATTAAAATGGACATTCATGTATCTTTGGATATTAAGCTATCAAGTTTAATCTTCTTTCAGCTCAAACTCAATGATGCCCATGCTGTCATACATACAAATTTCTAACTAATCATTACCTAATTTTGTTTACTGTCTACATTTAAAAGTAATACCTTCAGTCCTCTATTCAACACCTTTTTCAATGTGTTTCTATGAAAATCGATATTAAATTCTTACTCCTTTCTAATGATCTTGTCTTCTGTTTTATTCTGGAAAACTTCTGTACAGTCTCCTGCATTCTCCTTCCCTTTTACTTTTCCAAGCTGTTTAACCCTCCCCCTAAAACTTAGTTTAAAGCCTTATCCGCAGCCCTAGCTAAGCGATTCGCAGGACCCTGTTCTCAGCATGGTTCAGTAGAGCCGGTCCTAACACAACAGCTCTCTCCTTCCCCAATATTGGTGGCAATGTCCCACAAATTCAAATACACTACTCCCACACCAATTTCTGAGCCATGGATTTAGCTCTGATATTATTTGCGCTGTGCTAATTTGTAAATAGCTCAAGTAATAGTTCAGAGATTACTACCTTTTATCACTTTTAATTTAGTCCCTAGCTGCTCAGATACCCTCAGCTGAACCTCTCCCTTTGTTCTTCCTCGATAATTGGTATCCACATGGACTATTAACAATTGGATCTTTCCCCTGTCACCCCAAATTCCTCTGCAGGTCAGAGGAGATATCCTGAACTCAGGACCAAGCAGATAAAACAGCCTTTGGAATTCTCAATATAAGTATGACAGAGAATTGAGTTTATTGCCCTGACAATGCTATCTCTAATTACAATTACATTTCTCTTCTCTCCTCCATCTTGGATAGCTCCCTGATCTACGGTGCCACTGTTTGGTTGGTGATGCTTCCTACAGCCCCGACTCTCATCTTTGCAGGGAGGAACGACCTCAGACCTGCTGGGCAAGCTCATGGGCTGAGTCTCCTTGGGCACTATCCCTTGGTTCTCCCTGCCTTGCTCACTTGCAGCCGCACTCTCTTGTGTCTGGACACAGACTAAATGTGAAGCAGTTAATGGAATAGTTGTGACTGCTTCCTGAAATACAAAAGCATCTGTTAGCTTTTGAAGCTCAGGGTCCGGGTCAACTCTGGGCCTGAGTTCCTCCAGCAGCCAACACTTGCTGCAGATGTGGCCACCTGGAACCCAAAATGGGGTCCATCAGTTCCGACATCATGCAGCTACAACACATCACCTGATTCTGCATCCCAAATTATTTATTTTGTTCTAATTTGGAATCACTTTTGTGATACAATATTAATACAGACATATATTTTTTTGAAAACCCTTACGTGGTCTTACCTGCTACTCACCTCCTTGCCCAAAGCCTCTTGAGCCTCAGCCTTATATCCTGGACTCATCCACTGGCCCATTCACACAGTGCCCAATCCAAAACGTCCTTTGCCTCTTCTTGCCGAAGTCTCTTGATCCAAAGCCTTAATTCCCCACTCCAGCACCGAGTTACGCTAACAATGGCCACTCCCACAATGGCTGCTCTGCTTAAGCCTCACTTCCTTTATTGGCTCAAGTGAAACTCACTGCAATAAGACTTGCTGTTTTCAGTGGGTCCCACTCCCGCACAGATCTCACTCACCCTACTCCAAAGTGAAGCCAAATTATGACATCAGTTATAAAATGCATGCAGCAAGTAATTAACAAAAGAAATAGTTTATGTGCCT
The DNA here is from genome assembly GCF_048418815.1 of Hemitrygon akajei. Taxonomy (NCBI): domain Eukaryota; kingdom Metazoa; phylum Chordata; class Chondrichthyes; order Myliobatiformes; family Dasyatidae; genus Hemitrygon; species Hemitrygon akajei. Next base: position 107,915,059 of record NC_133134.1, read on the forward strand.
CTATTGTCAGGAATTGGAGCACAGAGGGAAGCAAATTTGGACGAGCATGTGTGGGTCTTGGGCATATCCACAGTTTTTGTCATGGTCCCTTTTGGCAATCACCCACCTGGTTATTTACCTCAGGAATTGGGCCTCAATCACCTCATTTAGTTCCAATCATTCTCAGCTTCCACTAACTACAAACACCTGCCTCCCATCAGCAAATGCAGTATAAGAACCCGGTGACCACATCAAGGAGCTGCCAGTTTGTTTGGTCGATTCGTGTATGAGTAACCTTGTTCCATGGTTCTTAGGACTATCAGTTCTAAGTCTGGCATCATTCCTGAATTCTCTACTAAGACCAAGACTCCGGGTAAAGACTCCCTTGGCACCACTTCCACGCTCGCTACGACCGTAACACCTCCCAACTCAGCCTCCGTGCCCGTGTTCAGCACTTGGGTTCGTTCCACTGCCACGTCCTTGCAACAGTTTTAGGCTTCAAGCTTGAAGGATATACAGCAGTTCTGGAGTTTCAAACAATCAGTTTACACTATCAGAGAACAAGTATTCAATGTCTGAAGCTATTTTTGGTAATAACAAATGTCACACCACTGTCCATACATTGGAACACAACAACCACTCTGCATATTTTCAATATCCTTAATTTCTGTGGTGCCGTGGCTAGTGCAGCTAGTATTTCAGGTTCAATCCCAACCTCCGCTGCTGTGTCTATGTTCCCCCTGTGAGGGACATGCGGTTGGTTAATCATTTGCTGTGGACTGCATCCGGTTATGCTAACAGTCGTGAGATAGAATAAGGAAATAGATGGAGACACAGAAGACTGCGGATGCTGGAATCTGAAGCAATAAACAATCAGCAGGTCAGACAACATCTTGGGAGAAAAGGATGTTTCTGGCCAAAACCCTGCATCAGGACTGAGTGGACAGGCAAGATAGCCAGTGTGAGGAGGAAAAGGGGAGTGGTGCAAAAGCAGTCTGAGGTGACTGGTGGATTCAGGAGGATTGAGGAGGGGTGTGAGATGCCGTACAGATAGCGCCGTGGTGAGTGTGGATGGGGTTGGGAGTCTATGACAGTTAAAAATGATACATGGAGGCAGACAAGGAGAGAGGAAAACTGGGAGAAAGAATTTAAAAAGCAGATAGCTGAGAGAGAGGTGTATGTAGATGGCAGACAGCTGCTGCAGCGAGATAAGCAGGAACGCAAGAGGTTATCAGTGCTGGACTCTGACAAATAAAGGGACTGAGAAAGGGAATCACTGGGGAAGAGGTTAATGACAGTAGGAACCAGAATCAATTAGGGGAGGGATTTAACTGTGAATGAAGTGTGTGTGTGTGTGTGTGTGTGTGTGTGCGTGCGTGTGTGTGTGCACACGCGCACACAGTATTTGGATAGAACAAGGAAGGGGAGGGGAACACACGTAGATGAAGGTTGCCAACTGGTTATGAACAAAAGGGGCCAAAATATGGCGGGGGTGAAGTAGGATTGAAAGGAGGGTCAGATGACCATAAAAATGAACTTGAACTTGAACTTGAATCAGATCCAGAGGAGGAGTTAGGAACAATAACAATGAAGATTGAGTGCTGAGTGAGCAAATGAGCAATTTCATTTAAATGCAGTTGCTAAATAACAGGCATCTATTATTGTGTGAGGTGATTATCATACAAACCAAGATGAGCCTGAAACTAGTTAGCATAGGGAGCTGAACTCACAGCTAACAGAATAGGGAAGAGTCAGAGAGTGAAAAGACTGCCATATTAATCATAGATTCCACCATAGCAGAGCTTACTACAGGGGATACCTGGACCAGGGGAATATGGATGGAAATAGAATAGTTCAGTGTGTTCATTATGGACTGCTGAACTGTGGAAATATGCTGACAGCTTAAAGAAAATGCAAAAATAACATAGCTTAAATTATTCAAAAGTACTGCTGAATGGGTTAACTGTAATTTATGTGTAGGAAGAGCCATGGGATTTGGCTCCAGATTTAGATCATGAGATTATGGCTGATCTCTGCCCCAGCCCCATCTACCTTTATTCACTCTATATCCCTTGGGAACTTAACCTAATGAAAATCTATCAATGTCTGAACTGATGCTGCAATTGACACAGCAACAAGCATCTTTTGGGAATGAGATTTCTACTTGGTTGAAAAAATTGTTTATGACCGCTCCTGAACAATCTCTCTCTGAGTTTGTGATGATGTCTCTTCCTCTTTGACAGCCAATTTGGGGAAATAATTTCACCTTCTCCTTCTCACATCTTTGTAAACAATCCATACCATTTAAGAACAGAGAACAGTACATCTGGGATGTATATGAGATCAACACTTTTAATCAAACAATTCAGAAGTTAATATTGTAATCAGTTTTGCTCTCAGAAATGAAGAAGGAGATGTTGGTGATACAAAGCTGGGGCACCATATGTAATATTGTTACATTTAATAAAACATTTTAAAAGCAAGGAAAAAGCCAAAGCTAAAATATGGTTAAGTAAATGAAATACAGCAGTCTGCCAATGTTATTTAACTAAAATGAAATTAGGTTAAATTTAGCACCTGAGATAGGAAGCATGTTCCAATGCAATTTGAAAGAAATATTGGCAGGAAACCAGTTAGACAATTAAAGAAGAGAAATTGTAGGTAAAAGTTGATATTTTCCCAGAAGAAAAAATGGAATGCAAAGGAAAAAAAGCAAAAAAAACCTAAAAGTACAAAGGCTGATGAAGTGATTTATTTTTCCAGAAAAGCACCTCAGGAATTTGAGGAAGGAAGTGCGTAACATCAAAATATAAAGGAAAGGTGCAAACTGAAAGCAACCACATCAAGATATTGGAAGCGAAATGAACCTAAAATCAGATGGAACAATGAAACATTTCTGAGGCACCTTTAACTTCCCATTGATGCCTCATCACATGACAGGGGCTTTCTGGAAACAACCTCCTTTCCCTCCACTTTCCCACATGATTCACTTAATGTTTACATTAGCCAAGATCTTCTGTCCCTAAGTCCCTAACTCTATCTCCTTCTCTAAGGCTCTCAGATAATGTTGGTATTTTTTAATGGCTGCCTGTCTCCCAGTGTCACTTCCTCCCTCTTTGGGTTGGTTATTTGTCCCATCCCATTCTCTCATGCTGTACTTCTTCCTCTGGGCCCTGACATCCTGAACTTTCCGATCTGGCCTGGTGCCTAAACTGATGTCCGAACAATGGGTTCAGTCACTTCGATATACTCTGGCCCCTGGACCCTGCTGCCTCGATTTGGCCTGTACCCTACCTTTCCATTTCAGCTCAGTGCTTAAATCAATTGAACCATCGGTCTTCCTCACTCTTAGTGATATGCCTGTGGCCTTGCCTCGGTTCTGCAGCGATGAATTGCCTTCAACTCCAAAGGGAAGTTACAGGCTATTGTTGCGATAATTGTTTAACAGAAAAAGAATAATTAAAAATGTATTTCGTTGTTTTTTTTGTCTCATTAGCCACCAGCAAAAGTCACTGAGATTCACCAACGCCATCTTAAGCAGAAACCGTACAGCACAAAAACAGGCTCTTTGGCACAATTGTGTCTTGTTGTGCTACCCAGTGAGTGAACTCCCTCTGCCTACACATAACCTGTAGCCCTCTAAGCATTTATTTAGCTGCCTTTTATTAATGTACCCACCTGAACTACAATTTCTGCAGCTCATTGTAAATACGTATCACCAGTTGTGTGAACAGGCTGTCTCTGATGTCCTTTTAAGTCTCTCACTTCTGATCTTAAACTTACGGTGGTGCTCGAAAGCTTGTGAACCCTGTAGAATTTTCTCTATTTCTGCATAAGAATGACCTAAAACGTGATCAGACTTTCACATAAGTCATAAAACAAGATAAAGTGAACCCAATTAAATAAATAACACACAAAGCATCATACGTGTTTATTTACTTATTGAGAAAAATGATCTATCACTACATGCATTTGCTGGAAAAAGTATGTGAACCTTTGTTTCAGCAATTGATGTGATCCCTTTGTACAGCGATAACTTCAACCAGTACATTTCTGGTAACTGTTTGTCAGTCTTGCACATCAGCTTGGAGGAATTTTAGGCCATTCCTCCTTACAAAACTGCATCAACTCTGGAATGTTGGTGGGCTTCCTTGCATGATCTGCTTGCTTCAGGTGCTTCTACAGCATTTCTATATGATTAAGGCCAGGACTTTGACTCAGCCATTCCAAAACATGAATTCTCTTCTTTTAAAACCATTCTGTTGTTGATTTACTCTTCTCTTTTAGATCATTGTCTTGTTGCAATATCCAACATCAATTAAGCTTCAGGTGATGGGCTTGCGACCCTTTCAGCACTGTGCATTTCTGCCAGAAAGTTCAACTTTTGTATCATCTGTCCACAGGTCATTGTCCCAGAAGCATTGTAGAACATCCAGGTGGTCTTTGTTCTTCCATGAACCCCCATCTTGTTCAGTGTTTTTCTTGTAGTAGACACTGAGACTTTAGCAAGTTCTAGAGATTTCTGCAGGACTTTTGCTGTTACCCTTGGGTTCTTTTTCGCCTCCTTCTGCATTGCACATTGTGCTCTTGGTGTGAACTTTGCAGGATTCCAACTCCTAGAGAGGAGAGCAACAGGTCTGAGTTTCCTCTATTTGTAGACAATATTTCTTACAGTAGACTGATGAACACTCAGGTCTTTAGAAATGCTTTTGTAACCTTTCCCCGCTTCATGCATCTTTACAATTCTTCTTCTAAAGTCCTCTAAAAGTTGTTTTCATCGAGGCATTGTGCACATCAACAGTTCTTTCTTGAGAAGAGCAGGCTTTGTCAGTAACCGGACTTTGTGTGTCTTTTTTATAGGGCAGGGCACCTGTACAACCCACACCTCCAATCTCATCTCATAGATTGGAACACCTGACTCCAAACAGCTTTTGTAGAAGGCACATTACCCCAGAAGTTCACATACTTTTTCCAACAAATACACGTCATGTTGGATCATTTTTCTCATTAAATAAATGAACCAGTATGTTTCCTGAGCTATTTATTTAATTGGGTTCTCTTTATTTAGTTCTAGGATTTATGTGAAGATCTGATCACATATTAGATCATATTTATGCAGAAATAGAAAAAAATTCTACAGGGTTCACAAGCTTTCTGGCACCAGTGTATGCCCTCTTATTTTCAGTATCCTCTCCTAGAAGGGGGCACCATGGTAGTGTACGAATAGCACAATGCAATTACAGCTGGGGGCGTTGGAGTTCAGAGTTCAATGCTGGCATCCTCTGTAAGGAGTCTCTGTACATCCTCCCTGTGCAACGTGCATTTTCGCCGGGTCCACCAGTTTTCTCCTGCAGTCCAAAGACGTAGCAGGTAGGTTAACAGGGCTTTGTAAATTGTCCCTTTGTTCAGTTAGGGCTAAAACAGGGTTTTTAGGAGTTGCTGAATTGTCTGGTAAGTAAGGCCAGAAGGGCCTATCCTGCACTGTATCTCGAAAAGACTAGATGCTTTCACCCTTCCTATGCTCCTCATAATCTCATATATTGTACTTTTATCAGTTCAACTTCAAAATCCTACATTCCAGGGAATAGTCTTACTTTATGCAATCTATTCTTCCTACCAGAAAAAGCATGATTAACAAGCTGGTAAATCTCTTTTACACACTTCATAGTTTAATAACATCTTTCCTAGAAGAGTATTACCAGAACTGTATACAATATATTAAGTGCAATGTTGCCAATGTTTTATATAACTGTAACTTAATTTTCCAACTCTGATGAAGGCCAGCATGCCAAACATCCTCTTGATCTTTCCGCATGCACACCTGGATCCCTCTGTGCCATAACACTCCCAGCATCTGACTGTCCTGCCTTTGGTGAGATGTTGCAACATAAACTAGACAGTCAGCCAAACTCCATTCAACAATGACATGAGAGTCAGGGTATAACATAGAACATAGAATAGTACAGCACATTCCAGGCCCTTCGGCCCACAATGTTGTGCTGACCCTCAAACCCTGCCTCCCATATAACCCCCCACCTTAAATTCCTCCATATACCTGTCTAATAGTCTCTTAAATTTCACTAGTGTATCTGCCTCCACCACTGACTCAGGCAGTGCATTCCACGCACCAACCACTCTCTGAGTGAAAAACCTTCCTCTAATATCCCCCCTTGAACTTCCCTCCCCTTACCTTAAAGCCATGTCCTCTTGTACTGAGCAGTGGTGCCCTGGGGAAGAGGCGCTGGCTGTCCACTCTGTCTATTCCTCTTAATATCTTGTACACCTCCATCATGTCTTAACATCCTATATAACATCCTAGCTCCTCGGTTTTATTGCAGACTCTATGGCATGACTTAGTGAATAAGGAGTGAAAAAGCAATGCTTCTGCTGGGGAAACAACAGGATGGCTTTAGATAGAAACTTCTTTCACTCCTAACATAAACCTCTTGCCTCCTGCTTTTCTACTCACTACTGCCTGGCTGCCCAGGAAGTGACCTGATACAGATCTGAAACTGCTCATTAAAATAAAAGCTGAATGTGCTTAAATGAAGCAATTGCCTGAAAGACAGAACACTGACCATTCTGCCATTTTTAATCTCTCCCTCTCCTAGTGTAGAGTGCCCTCCTGCTTCAAAACATCCATTATTCCTGGACCTAAAAAATGTGTCTAAGTGACTGGCATCCCGTTGCACTCATCTCAATAATAAGTAAATGCTTTGAGAGGCTGGTCCAAGACTACATTTACAGCATTCTTCCACCCACACTGGACCCCTACAATCTGCCTACCGACACAACCGATAGACAGATGACACAATAGCCACAGCTCTACACACTGTCCTTACACATCTGGAGAAGAAGGATGCTTATGTGCGAATGCTGTTCTTGGACTACAGTTCAGTATTCAACACCATAATTCCCTCCTGGCTTCACTAAAAGCTCAGAAACCTCTGCTTTACCCTGACCTGTGCAGCTGGATGCTGGACTTCCTGTCAGATTGCCGGCAGGTGGTAAGAGTGAGCTCCCTCACCTCTGCCCCTCTGACCCTCAACACAGGGCTGTGTCCTAAGCCCCCTCCTTTACTCTCTGTATACCCATGCCTGTGTCGCCACCCACGGCTCCAATCTGCTGATTAAATTTGCTCACAATACTATGTTGACTGGCCAAATCATAGTTAATAATGAGGCAGCCTACAAAGAAGTCATCACCCTGACACAGTGCTGTCAAGAAAACCACCTCTCCCACAATGTTGCAAAAACAAAGGAGCTGGTTGTGGACCACAGGAGGAATGGAGATGGGTTAACCCCCATTGACATCAATAGATCTGGGGTTAAGAAAGTGAACAGCTTTAAGTTCCTTGGCCTACACATCACCGAGGATCTCATGTGGCCTGTACATACTGGTTGTGTGGTGAAAAATGCACAACAGTGCTTCTTTCACGTCAACGGTTGAAGAAGTTAGGCATGAGTCATCAAATCCTGAGGACTTTCTACAAGGGCACAATTGAGAGCATCCTGAAAGGCTGCATCACTGCCTGGTATGGGAACTGTACTTCCCTCAATCGCAGGACTCTGCAGAGAGTGGTTTGGACAGCCCATGTCCCACTATTCAGCACATTTATAAAGACCGGTGTGTAAAAAGGGCCCGAAGGATCACTGGGCACCCTAGTCACCCCAACAACAAACCATTCCAGCTGCTACCATCCAGGAAACGATACCAGAGCATTAAAGCCAGGACCAACAGGCTCTGGGACAACTTTTTCCACCAGGCCATCAGACTGATTAATTCACACTGACACAATCGTACTTCTATGCTATATTGACTGCCCTGTTGTACATACTATTTGTTACAAATTACTATAAATTACACTTTGCATATTCAGATGGAGATGTAATGTAAAGATTTTTACTCCTCAAATATGTGAAGGATGTAAGAAATAAAGTCAATTCAATTCATAGTATAAGTCCTACCCTGGTATAATCTGCTAAATTGCAATACCTCACATTTATCTGGATTGAAAGCCATTTGCCTATCCTCAGTCTACATGCCTAGCTGATCAAAGTTCCCATGTAATTTTTCATAAACTTCTACACTAGCTATACTACCTATTTTAGTATCGTCCACAAACTTTCCAACCACGCCTTGTACATTCACAAATTGTTTATAGAAATTACAAATTACAAAGGATCCAGCACCAACTCCTGGGGAACACCATTGGACTTCAAACCAAGAAGCAGCTATCTTTCAACACCCTTACTTCTTACCACTAGGCCAACTGTGAATCCATTCTGCTATGACTCCCTAGATTCCATGCAATCTAGTTTTCTTGACTTGCCTGCCATGAAGGCCTGGCTGGTCTATATAGACGGCATCCACTGCCCTAACCTTATGTGACCTCCTGATTATCTCCTCAAACAACTCCAGATTTGTCAGTCAAATATGCAAAGCCATTCTGACTGTCCCAACTCAGACCCAAATGTTGGTAGATAATCTCCTTCAGAAGTCCCTCCAGTAATTTACCCACTATCAATGGCCTATAGTTTCCTCCCTTCTTTCTGCTACACTTTTCAATTCTGACATGAAATGGTACCTTTGCATTTCTAACCTTATATACTTGATGTTACATGACCTGCGGAGTTTCCAGCAGATTTTTTTTGGATTTCCTGTATCAGAAGTATTTTGATTTTGTAACACTCAGTTCCCAAAGCTCTGTATAGTTTATTTTTGGAATTTAGTTTCTTTGAATCTCTCAGAACAGGAGAGGGAAATACAAATTTTAAAATGAAAGTTAAAGAAAATTGAAGTCAAAATACTGAAGAGCAACAGTAGGAAGCGAAATAGTTAAGGTTTCAAGTCAAGAACTTTTTTTACCTTCTAACTGAAATGCTAAGTTTCTCTTATGGTTTTTATTTTAAATACAACTATAATGCAGATACAGGATTTCTGTTCATTAGAGTTAAATGTAAAGAAATAGCACCCCGCTCCCTGGGAGAGGCTGCTGGCAGCAATTAGTATTGATTCATTCAATTGTAAATTAGATTGCGTGCAGGATAAGAACCATTTTGAGATACAATATGTGAGCAGCTTGGAAAGTGGAATGTGATAAGTGTGCATACTCGGGAGGAAAAAGGTAATTTTGTGTTTATTGTTCACAACATTCTACATGACTGGGGGTTTTCCTTAATTCATGCCAGGGTCTCTGTCGGGACGAATTGAGTGAAAAGACTTCATTATCATTGTATTGCACCAGGGTGTAAGATGGCAAACTAGGAGGCCCTGGTCTTTTATGGTGCAGTAATTCCTTTGGCACTAGCATCAGCTGTGGGACTTCTTGTTTTAACGGAGTTTTTATTGATTCAAAACGACACAGGTTTGCAAGAATTAAAATGGATTACATCTATTTGGCACTGTAAAACAAAATGAAAGCAGAGAATGCTGGAAATACTCAGCAAATCTGTGGAGAAAGAGATAACGTTAACTTTTTGCAGAGAATCAGAGAATGGCTATATCTCAATGAAGCAATTTGGCCCATAATGTCTGTAATAGCTATTTGCATGTGCAATCCAGTGAGTGACTTGCTCGAAAGTCCTGCAAGTTCTTTTCTTACAGCCAGGTACCCGACTTCCTATGAACAGTGAAATTACAACCTTACAATCTCTTACAATACACTTCAGACTAAACACTAACTGTGTAAAAAAAAAGTGCTGTTCATGTCATATTTAGTTCTTTTGCCATTTATTTTCATTCTATGCCCCTGATTTTTGATCCCTTTGGCAATGGGAACAGTATCCCTTTGCCTACTCTGGCTCAGACTTAAATGGTTTTAAATTTCTCCATCAGATCTTTTCACAATCTCCTTCTCTACCTTTTCCAGTCCATCAAAAGAACCAAAGTCACTTAAGCATATTGATATATCTGCACCATCTCCTAAGCCTCCCCATCTTTTCTAAATTGTGCTTACTTAATCAAGCCTATTGGGGTACAGGCGGCCAATGTCAGCTTGCCTGAGCCCTCTGCCCTTGAAAGTTTCCCAGGCATCACTCATCTTCTCCTTCGTCTGCCAGGGATAAGGTCTTTGGAGCTTCTGTAGCACTGTTTTTTTTACAGGATAAGGCTACCAGCCCCATGCCCAATCCTCCTCCTCTCGCAGCCAGACCATGGCAGAGCTTTCCTAAAGTACAATGCCTAGAATAGGACAGTGGATGACTTCCCTGCCTTTATCTATTGATAAAACCAAAAATTAGTAAATTTGTTTTTTTTGTTCCTTCTGCCCAGTGGGAGAGGGGAAAAGAGAGAATGTCCACTGCGATTGAGTTCATTTATTATGCTGGCTGATTTACTGAGGCAGCAAGAATTGCAAGAAGATTTCCTAGAGGGGAGGCCCTTTCCTGTAATGGCTGAGCTGTGTCCACAACTCTCTGCAGCCTCTTGTAGTCGTGGGCAAAGCAGTTGTCATACCAAGCAGCTATGTATTCAGATAGAATGCTTTCAATGGTGCATCTATAAAAATTGGTAAGTGTTGAAGCCAACAGTTCAAATTTCTTTTGCATCCTATGAAAGCAGAGGTATTGGTGAGCTTTCTTGCTCATAACATGAACACGTGGTTGCACAAGCACTGGCCTTTCACTTCTAGGAACCTGAAGCCCTCAACCTCAATACTGTTGATGTAGACAGGAACATGTGCACCATCTCCCTCTCTGGAGATTTTTTTGTTTTGTTGACATTGTGGGAAAGATTGGCGTCGTCACACAAGGTCACTGACTCTCTATCACCTTCCTGTATTCCGACTCCTCTTTATATGCGATGTGGCCAACTATGGTATCATCGGTCAGGCCATCCAGCTGTTAATATTAAGGAAAACAATGATTCATGGCAACTCCACAAAACATGGTGTATAGAGTGGATTATGGCCAAACTTTTAACACAATATTCATTGTAGAGCAAGAGACTGGAACTATTGCTGGCATCTCATAGGGAAGAGGGTCTGTTAGCATTTAGGCGACATTTAGTGCCAAGCAGAATGGGAAGACACCAACAACACCAAAACAACATAGAGGTTCTTCTTGGCATTCAGAAAGTGAAGCCACCTTCAGAGTAGAACACAGTTCTAAATGATGGGGACTGCTGTGCTTCGCAGCAAGGATCTTTATCAGATGAAGAGGAGCTGTTCCAATGTCCATTGCAAACTTCCTTAAGCCTCACTCATCAGCCACTCAGGAAAAGCCAAGGAAAGAACCCATTACATTAACTCCCCTATTTCCATCATGTTTAGCTTCCCCAGCTTCATCAAAGACAATCCCTCAACTCCTCTGCCACAACTTCAGCACAAAATGCTGCATGACTTTGGAACATGACCCAGTGGACCTGTTCTGCTACTCAATAACATTATGGTTGATTTTGACCCCCCCCCCGGGTATCAATAATCCGTCTCAGAGAAGGTTCTGTTTGCACAAACATTTTAGCAAGAATGCTTCAAAACTTCACCTCTGAACAAGAAGATTTCACCTCAGGCATATCCATATCTTGACACAGTGACTTCTACCTCTAAATTTTCACACAAGTGGGAGTGTGTGATTCCTTAGGATCTTATATTTTGAAAGTGCTAAAGTGAGGATAAGTAACAAGCTCCTCCCATATTTGATGATCCAAATTTCTCTTCGTGCTTGGGTTAAAAAGGCAAGAATTCTACACATTTATGTGTGCCAAGTTGTTTGAAGAGATAAATTCATTTTGTGTCACCCGAACAACCTTTTGAATTTGTAAAACCTTCTTTCCTTTTTTATCCCACAGTCCCCAGACATTGTGGCCATGCTTAGCAACTCCGGGCCTGGTAAGCTCCCAATAGCAAGTATTGCCTCTGCCACCTCTGTACCTCAACAGCTGTCAAAACACAATGGTCTGAGTCAGAAGCAAGTTTATTATTACTGACAAATGCTGTGAGACTTGTTGTACTGTAGCAGCAGTATGTTACAATACATTTAAAAAGTTACTATGTTATGGTAAGAAATATATAAAAATACATAAATAGTGCAAAAAGGAGCAAAATAGTGAGGTAGTATTCATGGCTTCATGGACCATTCATAAATCTGATAACAGAGGGGAAGGAGCTGTTCCTAAAATGTTGAGTGTGTGTCTTCAGGCTCCTGTGCCTCCTCACTGATGGTATTAGTGAAAAGAGTGCATATCCTGGGTGGCGGGGGTCATTAATGATGGATGCTGCCTTACTGAGGCATCACATTTTGAAGATGTCCTTGATGGAGGGGAGCTAGCTGAGTTTACAACCCTCTGCAGCTTTTTTCAATCCTGCACATTAGCACCTCTGTACCAGACAGTGATGCAACCAGTCGGAATGCTCACCATGATGCAACAGTGGAAATTCACTGGAGCATTTGGTGACATCCTAAATCTCCTCAAACTCCTCATGAAATACAGCGGCTGGCATGCCTTTGTTGTCATTGCTTCAATATATTGAGCGCAGGATAAATGTGCAGTGATGTTGAATTCCGCAACCTTGAAACTGTTCACGCTTTCAACTGCTGACCTCTCTGTGAGGACAGCTGTTCCTTACTCCTTGCTTGTTCCTTACTCCTTCCAGCAGTGTCTGCTGCTTTTTTATGTAAGTGCAAACAAACCTCATTGTTTCAGGGAACACACACAAAATGCTGCCTGGCCTGCTGTGTTCCGCCGGCATTTTGTGTGTGTGTTGCTTGAATTTCCAGCATCTGCAGATTTCCTCGTGCTCACGGTTTCAGGGGTTACTTCCTCTATTATCCAGATCCCTGTTCCTGGGGCAATCTGTGGGGATAGAGAGGTGCTACAAAGAAACAGGCCCTCCGTCCCATTGAGTCCATGCCAAGCATTGATTATCCATTTACACTAATCATCTTTTTTAATTCTCCCCACTTCATCATTACCTCCTCCCAGATTCTAACACTCATCAGCACAATAGGAACAGTTTACAGCAGCCAGTTAAGCCACCAACCCTCACATTTTTGGAATGTGGGAGGAATCCGGAGCATTTGGAGTAAACCCACACACTCAGAGGGAGAACATGCAAACTCCACACAGACAGAACCTGAGGTCAGGATTGAACCTGGGTCAATGTCTCTGTGAGGCAGTGGCTCTGCTAGCTGTACTACAGTGTGACTGTGCCATCCCAGTGTTGATACAGTGATGAAATTATAGCCAGGAATGTATGAAGTCCAGCTCAGCACCAGAGCTTTCTGTTCTTTTCTTTTTATGCAGCCTTACAATATGATGTTATTTGAGTTAATTTAGTTATTATGGGATGATCTGTGGGAATCAAAATTCAGTTTAATGGATGAAGAATCAAGGAGGTATAAATGTAAATTGTAATGTGAATTTGCTGTGTAAAATAACCATTGACTCCACAGCCAGAGAACACCTCCAGTAAACTGTACACAGGTGATCAACCTAGCACACAGTCAGTGCTGACACTGTTGGCAGAGGAAAAACAAAATTCTCTCATACATACCTAAAGTTATTTTCTTTTATAGGATGCTTGGAGCTGTGAGTATGGGCTTGGCATGCTGCCTCCTCTCTGGATTGTTCCTCCTGTTTGTTAACATCTAATTAGTCATTCACTGTTTCCAAACTGATATGTTTTATGCAGAAGCCCATGCACAAGTGAGCAAGGCCTCCCTCAGTGTCAGGATCCTGGATGTCAGTGGCAACGCTCCAGAATTTACCATGTCGTTTGCAGCTGCTCTCTGGGAAGATGCCAAACTGGGTCAGGTCGCAGATGTAATATTCATCGGATTTCTGTGTTAATGAAATTTGCTAAATCTGTTCCAAGAGCAGGTAAATTCAATTCGTTGATGCAAGTCAGAGCTTGTGCTCATTAGACAAAGCGGCCAATATTGATTTCAATAAATTGCAAGTCAATAGGTCACAGAGGTAACATGCCTTTGACTGTGTCATGATATTGCAACTTGTTTAAGGTTCCAAGGTGGCTTTTCTGATTGAATATTTTTTGGAAAACCTGACTGACTAATCACATAGGCACAAGGATATACAAAAACAAACTAACAAATTGAGTGGCTTGCCCTGGTGTCTACAGTGAAGATCCACATAATCCTGGCCTGATTATCTTTCTGATGATGGAAATTCAATAGCTTGAGGCTTCCCACAGTGTACCAGAAGTACTACAAAACATGGACCCTCTAAACCGTGGCAGGAACACTTGCTTCTCTCTATAGTTTCCTCTGGTTTCAGCCAGACTATAAAATAACTGGAATTGACTAATCGCTCTGTGAGAATCCAGCAGGAGATGGAAGCAAAACTGTAGAGATACCCTTTACCTGTGATCAGACCAAGTATCAAATAGAAAGAGACATGAATTTAATTAAGAGATAATAATTGTAGGATGATTTTTTATAATTATAATGAATTGAATAAAGTTAGATCCCTCCATCTGTGGGGTTATCAGTTGGTGTTAAAACCAACTGTGAAATAGTCTGCCAAGAACTGCTTAGTGCTTTCAGTACTGAACAGTGTAATTTATTGACAAGTTTTAGTGTCTACACAGCTTTAAATGTTCTGAGTATTTCCATTTTTTATTTTTATGGTACAGACGCCTCAGGATTCACACCACCAGGTTGAGGAACAGTTATTACTCTTCAACAATCAAGCTTTTGACCCAGAGGAGATAACTTCACTCAACCTCAACCTCATTTACCCCATCACTGAATTATGGACTCACTTTCAAGGACTCTTCATCTCATGTTCTTGATACTTATTGCCTATTTGTTTATTTATCATTATTATTCTCTTTTTCTTTCTTTTTGTATTTGCACAGATTGTTGTTTTTTGCACATTGATTGCTAGTCCATCCTCTTGGGTGCAGTCTTTCATTGATTCCATTATGATTATTGGATTTATTGAGGATGCCTCAAGAAAATGAATCTGTGTGTAAGTGGTGGCAGATAGGGACTTTGATAATGAATTTACTTTGGACATTGAATAAAGTAGACTCCCACTACTCATAGAAGAGTGCTGCTGTTTATGCAATTAAACCACTATAGTTGTTGGACTGTTTATCATTGGTTACAATTAAGGTCTTGCTAATAGAAGTTGAGAACTGAGAGCGGCCAGCAATCTTAACTTTCTCAGCCAAGCATTGCTCCAAGCCCAGTTGCTGGAGCTCCTACTGGCAGAAAGTGAGGCTCTTTCCACAATCCCTTGTGCTTGAACTGTTCTCCAGAACTGATCCGTGACTCACCTTCAGTGCTGGGAAAACTGCCTGTTCCTGCAACTGAGTGATACGTTCCAACCAGAGAGATGAATAAATGAATGAAATACACGAAGAAATGATGAATAATTAGGCACGGGGTTGTCTATTTTATCCACCATAAATGCTAGAGATGTTTCTTGTAACGCTGTGACACAAATGGCTTTTGTCAGAGGGTATTTAAGGTGGAAGGAGTGGGGGGGAGAGAGTTTAAAGAAGATGTGTGGGTCAAGTTTTTTATACTGGGTGTGGTGGGTGCCTGGGGTGGTAATGGAGGGAAATACACTGGAGGTGTTTAAGTGACTCTCAGATAGGCATATGAATTTGTCGATAATGGAGTGATATAGATCATGTGTAGACAGAAAGGTATTAGGTGTCATTAGCTTAATTAGTTTGGCAGAACATTGTGGCTGAAGGGCCTATTCCTGTTGTACTTTTATATTAATTATACTCCAATACTGTTGGATAACAAAAATGTCAGCAGAATTAAATGATCCCAGAACTAATGAGATCCGATCAATACTTTTGCAGCTTTTGAGTCATGAAGGGGGTGAACAATTAAAGAATTCATGGGAGGATGACATCCTTGCTCTCAAAGCAGAAATGTGGCACAGTAGGAGACATTGGCAGCTGAGGAACATTTGAATTTAGAAGAAAATCTAAGTAATTCCCATGGACCAAGAATACACAGACTGGATAAGGCACATGGGAGATGGTGGTTGAGCAAGGCTGAAATACGCCTGTTTTTTTTGTAATTTATTTTTTTATTGAAGTTCATCAAACAAACATTTCCACAAGATGTGTTTCAGACATTGTACATATATATCATATAATCACACGCCTGTTTTAACGACACGTAAAGCAGGTGAACTGAGGGCATTAATTAACACATGGGAAGGGAATGTTGTTGCTATCCCGGAAATGAGATTGAAAGTTAGGCAAGACCAGCGAAATGATGTCTCCTAGGCTAGAGAATCATTAGATGTAATGGAAAAGGTTTGTGGAAGAGGGGGTGACATTGTAATATTAATACCATTGTCACATACCCCGTGACCGGGTTACCAAGCCAGCAGAAATGGAATGATACATTGGAGTCTGGTGGTACTGTAACTAAAGGTGTTTATTAGTAAACTAAACAATACAGTATCAAAAATGCAAATATACATATAAAACAGGTTAGCAATGATAAATACAGAAGTGCAAGAATAAGAATCAAAAACCAAGCTCTATCAAAGTCTAGGGGTAAATGAATAGTCATAAGGGAATATAGAGTTCAGTTCAGTTCGTGCTGAGGTAGTTGTTGTTGTGTTGCAATTGTTGGAGAGAGAGAGAGAGAGAGCGAGAGATGAGCAGCTGCAGCAGGCAAACCTTCTGTCGTCTTCTTGTTCCGTTGTACCGTTGAGGTAATCGGTTATGATCCTTCCGTTCCAGGCTAGACCGTTCTTCAGTGATGGACTCGTCACCCAGGCAAGGGTGGACACACACACAAGTCCCCACCGGTCTGCCTTCATCCACCGTGCTTCGGACCGATTCTCCTGAACCGAACCTCAAGGCCCCCACCTTCCTGTGGGTGCACAACACTCTTTCAGTGTCTACTGGTGTGTCTGTCTGTGTCTCCAGAGACCCGTCTTTTATCTTCCCTTGATGGGGTATCAGCCATCCATCAACTCAACATGTCCATGTCCATCAAACTAGGCCGCTCCCTGCTGTCTCAGCAAGAATGTTAATGAGCAAAGAAGTGTCCTTGCAGCAAAAGATTGTTTACCTTTCCATCAGTGAAGAAGCCATAATACATAAATCAGTCGTCTCTCTCTCTCTCTCTCTCTCTCTCTTATCTGTGGCAGATGCCTCTACCTCTGTTCTTCATCTCTCTCTCTCATTAGCAGCATAGTTCCCGGGGCGGGTGTGGTTAGCTCTGGACCCCATTTCCATCTGGTTTGTTCAGCACACATATCACCATAAAGGAATCTTTTAACAATGTCATGTGGAAGGACACCCTACATTGTTCTTCAAATTAAAAGGGAGGGGAGGGCAATTATTTTACTGGTATTACGCCACAGGACTCCCAACATTCAGCAGGAGGTAGAACAGCAGGTATCAAGACAAATCACAGAGCTGTAAGAGTTCTAGGATTATTGTAGTAGTGCTGTTCAACTCCTGCAATATAATTACAATGTTTAAAAGGCATTTGGACAGGGGCTTGGGTCTAATGAAAGCTATTAGCATTAGTGTAAAAAGGCACCATGGTTGACATAATGGGTGAAGGAGCCTTTTTCGGTGCTGCGTGATTCCTTATTCTATGATTCTGAAGTGTAGAGTAGTAACTGAGGTGGCACAGAGGGATCACAAAATAACACACTGGTGCGTAAGATTAAGGAAGACCACAAGACATTTTATAAGTCTATTAAAGTCCGGAGGAAAGGTCAGGGTCTATTTAGGATTAAACCTGCACATAGAGTGTGAGGCCATGTATGAAATCTTCTCATCTCTGTTCACTAAGGAAAAGGACTATGTGTTTCAGAACTCAGACAAGCAGCATTGAAATTCCAGAAATAAAAGTTCTCTTTGAGGAACTAGGTGGATTACAGGTGAATAAATCACCAGGGCCTGACATGATGTATCATCGGCTGTACTGTGAGGCATCTCTGACAGAGATGGTCAAATCTTCTCTCTCACAGAGCTGCCTGAATGCTGGAGGGCAGCAGGACAATAGAGTGTTGCCTTTATTTAAGAAACGCAGCTGTGTTAAGCCAGGCCAGTGAGGTAAGTGAGGTAAGCAGTAAGGAAATAATTAGGAAAAAATTCCAGTTACCTGATTGAACAGGAATCGTTAGCACGGTATTGTGGACAGCAGATTCTAACCAACAAATTTTGATTGATTTTTTTCAAAGAAGCAATGCATTTAACATAATCTACTTAGACTTCAACAAGCTCTTTGACTAGGTTGCATATGGGAAACTGGTGCAAGGGTGAGAGCCCATGGGACCCAAGATAATTTGGATAATTGGATCTGAAATTGGCTCGGTGACAGGAGGCAAGAGGTGACAGCTGAGGGTTATTTATACAATTGGAAACCTCTGACCTGTTGAGTATATCTAGCATTTTCTGTTTTGGTCTGCATTTTTTTTTCTCTGCTCCAACCATCCTGCTTATGTTTCAGCAGTTCCCTCTCAGTCATCAGTAAAATGATGGAAGCTATTCTCACAGATCTGTCCATGGATTTGCACAAGGGAAAATTGTTAGATGCCAATCTTCCCATCCCCAGGTCTACTGGAGTTCCTCAGTGGAGTGTGGGGGGGGGGGGGGGGGTAGTGGGTTTGGGTCCTGGATCCAACCACTTTCAGCTGCTTCATCACTATTGCCAAGGTATGATTGCATAGCGGTTAGTATAACATTATTACAGCACCAGCAATTGGGAGTTGGGATCAATTTCCCCCCTCATCACTATCTGCAGAGAGTCTGTATGTTCTCCCTTAACCAGGTGTGTTTCCTTTGGGTGCTCTGGTTTCCTCACACATTCCAAAAACTGACATAGAGGTTAGTAGATTCATTGGGCATATGTTTGTAATTGGGCAGTACAGGCTTGATGGACTGTTACTGTGCTGTATCTTTAAATAGAATGAATAAATGGCCTTCCTTCTATCATAAGGTCAGAAGTGGAAATATTTGATGACAATACTCAACAACACCTGCAGCTTCCTAGCCAATGCCTGCATTCAGTAAGATGCAGATAACACTCAGACAAAGGATGATGAATTGCAAGTGCCATTTGCACCAAAAACCTATCAAACAATGACCATCTCCATGAGAGAACTTTCCTGTACAGTAGCACTGAGGGAGTGCCTTCACCAGAATTAGAATCAGATTTATTATCACTGACATTGTTGTGAAATCTGTCGTTTTGTGGCAACAGTACGGTGTAAGACATTAAAAAAATGTAAGTTACAATAATAAATAAACAAACAAATTAAGAGGTGTAAGAGAGGAACAACAAGGTAATTTCATGGACCATTGTGAGACGACAACCTTCCACAACCTCCTACAATCCTGAGCATTGCAGCTTCCATACCAAGCAGTGATGCAACCAGTTAGAACGTTTTCCATGGTGCATCTGTAGAAATTTGCTAGAGTCTTTGTTGATGTACTAAATCTCTGGAAACTCCCAATGAAGTATAGCTGCTAGTGTTTCTTCTTTGTAATTACATCAATATGTTAGGCCCAGAATGATCGTCTGACATGTTGACATCTAGGTACCTGAAGCAGACCTTTCCACCACTGATCCCTCAACGAGGACTGGATTGTGATCTCATGATTTCCCCTTCCTGAAGTTTACAATCAATTCCTTGTTCTTGCTGGTGTTGAGTGCAAGGTTGTTGTGACATTACTATTTCAGTTTGATCTGCCATTTGAGTTATTGCTAATGATAGAATTTATAGATACCATTTGAGCTATGCCTAGTTGCACAGTCAGGAGTGTAGAACAAGTATAGCAGTGGGTTAAGCACACACTCCTGAGGTGCCCCTATGTTGATTGACAGTGCTCTGGCAGTTCATGAAAGTGACTTAACTCCAGGTTGGGACAAGCAGTGTACTTGCAAGTGATCCCAGATCCCGAAAGCTGAATAAAAAAGAACAAATAAATGTACTTGCACTTCATCTTCACCACAATTTTATTCGTTACTCTTTACCAGCAACAATGGCTTGCATTCCCTTGGGTAAATACTCACACTGAATATTTAGATCCGTTATCAATAGAAGTATCTGTTCATCATTTATGATTCACTTATAAAATATGTAATTAAACACAACTAGATTTGCAGTTGTGCCTACACTTGGCTAGGAAAACAGAATTTCTGTAAGAGAAGTTTATTTATTTGAATCATCAGATTACCCTAAATATCAATGATGGAAAGAGTCATTGTTGCTGTGCTATAATGCTGAGCTGGAGCATGCAGTTTTCTTTGCAATATAGATTAAGTATTGATCAGTACACTCGAGATAACCCCACTCCCTTCTCTTCTTCAAAATAATTGCTCTAAGTCCAGCTGATAGAACTTGACATCACAGCTGAAAGACACCCTTCCAAATGCACAAAAATCCTGCAGAAATGGAATGGAATGTCAACTTGATTTTCAGTCCCATGCCTCCCAAGTGGGATTTGAACCTACAGCCTGCTGACTCACAGTAGACTGCTACTAAGAGAGCCCCCAGCTCACACAGATTGGCATTCATTATTCAGTGACAGCTCGAGGGCATGTTATTATACATAGATTTCCCCCTTGAAGGGAGATGTCATGGTTCAACTCCAGTGACTTTCTGAGTGAGATCAGGGAGTTTAACAAAAAAAACCATCCTGTTTCAGAAGTTTCTTTGAAACCAGCTGTGTTGCTGTATTAAATTTTGTAAAAGTGTTACATGAATATCTGAAAAATTCCAAGTTACACTTCAGCTGTTTGTGAACTCACAGCATGTGAGGTGCCTGTACAAGTGAAACCCAGTAGGTTTGTTAAACATTCATTAATAGTGGCTGTATTCTTACAGTATAGTTTTGTTACATGTTTGCTAATAGCCTCTGGATTCTTTCTTAGCCTTAAGGCACTAGTGACATGTGAACAAAAGAGAAAGAGCTTGTGTGTCTCACAAAGCTTGTGGATTGAACCCTGATTTACTGAGGCACCTTTCACTCAGTTTTTGGGACTTCACTCAGATTAATCGGTGCTTAGGATGGACCCAGGGTGATTTCACAAGTCAGAATTTGGAACTGCCCTGGCAACAGCGACAATCAACTTCCCCAAGGACAGCAACAATTAAGTGGAGACTAAGAATCATGAGCCCTGAAATCTTTGTAAATTACTACATGGTATTTAGTGTGGGTTACTTGTTTATATGATCATAAACGAGACTTAAGTTACTTTGTTGTGCTTTTTCACTTACCACTGCATCTGTTGGACACTCAATTTAGTTTGGGTCTTTCAGATCTGATCAACCCAGCCCATTACACCATCTGCTTTAGAGCTTCCTGATCAATCAGTTTTAAAGCACACAGTGACACAGGGGATAATTTAAACATCTCAGTATATATACCAATTTCTCTTTTTAAATATGGTATTACATAGCCACTTAGACAAATATAGTTAATTTACAATATGATTTTCACCCTGTGTGTTCAGGTAGTGGCAAGTTCCAAGATTTGCCTATTCATATGAGCAAAATTAAATAGATTAGAAGGTGGTTGGTCTTCAGATAAACATAATGAGGATTCACAGTTGAATTCAGCAGAAATAGTGAATTAAAACTGAATTCATCCACAAGGCACAGCCTAGTATTCCAATCTGCTCAGCATTCCCAGTGCGAAAATAAAACATGGCACAATGTTAATTGTTGTCATTACTGGATAATGACCAATTTAGGATACAAGCTTTATGGTGCATTAATACCAGCTGTCTCAACCAATCAAATCTCAAATTTAATTTCCTCACTAATGTCAGCAGGGGACTCCTGCCAACCCAATTACAGACTTTAATTGTCTTCTACCATCAAAAATGCTACATTTTTCATTTAGTAGTTAGCAATTTTAAGGTAAATAATCTGGTATGGTCCCCAAATCAATACCGATTCATTTAAAAAAATATATTTTTACAGAACAGACTTGAACCAAATAAATAAACCTTGATTCACTTAGGCAATAAATATGTTAGGAGTTTTATTGTTTTTTTTAGATGTATTTCCATTAAATGTGCAATTTTCATTAAGCAATTAAAGCTCATTTTCTGGCCAGATGTGCATTTTTGACTGCCTGCTAAAATTAAACTTACCAACAGAGTAAGCATTTTGCTTACAATTAAATCAGAGACCTTGAACTCATATCTAACAACCCCATATGAAGTGTATCCAAAGAAGGGTTAGTTTTATCTTTCTTCATAAACTTTTCTTTAAATTCCCCCACTCAGTGTCGCTGAGAGTTCACCTGAATGTTCTTCATTTACTCAGGAGAGACTGTATTATTCACCCTCTTGTATGTCTTGTTGGGGAAATCAGCCTGTATTTGAGGTCAGGTTCAGGTAGTTCTGTGGAACATTGAGTCTGATCATTGTTGAAGCTTCATTCAATGATTTGAGGATCTATCCTAAGCTGCAGTGATGAGAGAATGTTGCACTTTCAGGGCTGTCATCAGATGAATCAAGATATCTCATGGCATTATTTCAAAGGGTCCTGGGACATTTCAATGATCTCAGGAACAAAAGGCTGATCATATAAGGAGTATTTCATGTTGTTAGGCCTGTACTCAATGGAATTCAGAAGGATGAAGGAAGATTTGACTGAAACCTACAAGATAATGAAGAGCCTGGATAGAATGGATGTGGAGAGGATGTTTCCATTGGTGGGATAGTCTAGGATATGAGGACACAGCATCAGAATAAAGAAATGTCCTTTTAGATGAGGAGGACTTTCTTCAGCCTGTTATTTACTGACTGTTTAGATAGATGGATGGATAAATACATTATTGATCCCAAAGGAAATTACAGTTGTACAAATATTAGAAGAGAAGTAAGAAAGAATTAAAAATAAGTTAACTCAAAAAGTCTAATCGGAGGGGTCATTACTTTCCCAGCTATAGGATGACTCATTATATAGCCTAATGGCCGACAGTAAGAATGACCTCGTTTTGCGTTCTTTGGAGCAACACAGTTGTCTTAGTTTATTACTAAAAGTGCTCCTCTGTTCAGTCAAGGTGGCATGCAGAGGGTGAGAAATATTGTCCAGAATTGCCAGGATTTTCCTTAGGGTCCTTTGCTCTACCATCCTTGGTTCTACCACAGCGCCAAATGTGTCCAGTTTGTCTCCTATAACAGAGCCAGCCTTCTTAAGTCATTTATTGAGCCTGTTGGCATCACCATGTTGATACCATTGCCCCAGCACACCACCATGTAGAACATTGTACTGGTGACAACAGACTGGTAGAACATGCAAAGAAGAGGCCTGCATACTCTGAATGACCTCTGTCTCCTCAGAAAGGAGAGGCAACTCTGGCCCTCTTGTACACAACCTCTGTGTTGGTGCTCCACTCTAATCTGTTATCCAGGTGCACCCCCAGATACTTGTAGGCCCTCGCCACATCCCGTCCCCATTATCAAAAGTAACAAGGAGCAGTGCAGGCTTCATCTTCCTAAAGTCCACCACCATCTCTTACTGACGAAGAGCTGCAAATAATTCGGCTTTTGACAAAGCCCTCCAGCAGTACCTATATTCATCCTCCTGTCCTCTCTTTAAACAACCAACTATTGATGAGTTATCAGAGAATTTCTACAGATGACATGATTCTGTGTTGTCTCTAAAGTTCAAGCTATACAGGGTAAAGAGGAAGTGAGTTAATACAGTCTCCTATGGGGCCCCAGTGCTGCTCATAGTCATGTCTGGTACACGGCTCTGAAGCCAAACAAAATGTGGTCTGCCAGTCAGATAGTCCATTATCCAGGATACAATGGAAGTGCCAACATGCACCAAATGGAGATCCCCCCCCCCCACCCACCCCAGCAATTAGGGTTGTATAAGTATTTAAGGCATTTGAGACATCAAAAACACAGTGCTGCTCTGCTTAATCAAATGGGAGTAGGCTCTGTTCAGTACATAGATGACAGCGTCAACTACAATGTGCTCCCAGTAGGCAAACTGCGGGGCATTGAGGGCTGATCTGCAGGGGTTGGAGGTAATCCACGACCAGTCTCTCTAAAGTCTTCATGATGTATGATGTCAGGGCCACTGGACAGTGGTCATACAAGACTTTTGGTTGGCCCTTCTTGGGTACTGGGATACACGTGATGTTTTCCACACAGTCAGGACCCTTTCCAGGCTGAGACTCTGATTGAAAATACACTGGTGAATTCCACACAACTCCTCAGCACTCTCCTTCAAGACCCTGAAGACTCTGATTTCAACACTGTCATTACATAACTATTAAAATCAGCAAGACTGAAATCCTGGGCCTCTTAACAAATGAATTGTCGACTTTGTTACTGGGAGACCACAGTCAGTGCAGGTCAGTAATAGCCTCTCCTCCTTGCTGACAACCAGCACAGGTGGAACCTTGCACTCAACATCAGCAAGACCAAGGAATTGATTGTAGACTTCAGGAAGATGAAGTCAGGAAAACACACATCTGTTGTCATTGAGGGGTCAATACTGGAAAAGATGACACGATACCTTCATGCTATTATGAAGAAGTCATGCCAGCAGCCCCACATCATTAAGAGTTTGAAGAGATTCAGCATATCACTGGGGAGTTTTGCAAATTTCTATAGTTGTACTGTAGAGAGCATTCTGGCTGGTTGTATCACAGCCTGGTATGGAGGCTGCAATGCACAGGATCAGAGAAGGCTACGGAGGGTTGCACAGCAGCTCTATCATAAGCACTACTCTCCTCATCATTAAGGACATCTTCAAAAAAGCAATGCTTCCAGAAGGCAGCATCCAACACTGATGACCCTCACGATCTGGGGCATGCCTTGGTATTATTACCATCATTAGGGAAGAGATAGAAAGGACCCATGCTCAGTTTATTAGGAACAGCTTCTTTCTCTCCACTGTCTGGTTTATAAATGGTCTATGAGCCCATGAAGACTATCTCATTATTCATATAATGCTGCTTTATTTATTTTTGTAACTTATCATTTATTTCTTACATTCTACTGCTTCTGCAAAACAACAAATTTCAGCTCATATAAGCCAATTAATAATAAGCCTGATTCTGATTCTGAGCTCTTCAGGTGGAGATAGGCGAAACACTGGATTTCTTTGCCACGGAGAACTGCAGAGGCCAAGAGATTGTGTGTACTTGTGGCAGAGAATGATAGGTCCTTGATTGGTAAAGGTGTGAGCAGTTACAGGAAAAAGGTCAGAGAAACAGGCTTGAAAATATCAGCTACAATTGAATGCCAGAACAGACTCAATGGGCCAAATGACCTAATTCTTCTCCAAAATGTTTTGATCCTATAATCTTCAGTGCAGGATTTTGTTCAAACATGAGCAAATTTCACTCAAGAACTATCTAAAAACAGAATATACTGTTATTACTAAGCTGTTGATTGGTGGGATATTTTGTGGAATTGGTTACAATCCTAATATTATAATAACGAGGTTTTGAGCAGTTCATTAACTGTCAATTACTTTAAGACCTCACCTCAATACAGTGTGGAAATTAGATTTGTTCTTTCAGGTGACCTCCCTATATTCCAGTTGGCAGTGTCTTGTGAGTTAGGTGACCTGGGCTGTGTAAGTGCAGCACTGTCCATGGTGCTGAAATTTAGATAACATTTTATATCAATAGTTTGCTTGAAGTTTAAGTGAAAAAATGAACAAAGTACAAGGAAGTGATATATTCCCGTTGTCTTAAGTTCATTTTCCCAATAGGACATGAAGAAGAAAAAGAGCTGCTAAACTAGAATCCCCCCCCCCCCACCACCACTGGACATTAAATGCTAAACTCCAGCCAACCATGACCACATTTCATGGGTTTGCATGAAAATATTGACACTATAGTATAGTTAGAAAACTCCAACAAGGATAATGATATCCCAGGCCTCTTAATATCCTTTCATTTCATTTTCATTTCAAACTACCTTTCATTTTGTTGTGTAATCTGAGTTCATCAAGGAATCCAATGACATATAACTTTTCATGGGTTCTGAATAATCAGAATCTGATGCTTTCTGCTCTTGTAATGATAACACATTTCATATTCTCCTTGGCAACTTGTTGGAGGAATCAGTGTCTCCCTCTGTTGAACACTGGGTTCTAAGACATATCTATCTAAATGTTAATGTTTTTAAATTTTGCAATCAAATATTTGAATTAAACCCCTGATCTGAACCATATTGCCAAATTCCAGCTTTTTCCCAATAAACACAAACTTCTACAACCCACTCTGAACAGCAGCAAATCATTATTACTCTCATTTTGCTTTTCCTTTATTTCATTACTATCAGCACCATCCCATTATTTACTTCCCAAAAATAACAAATTCCTTTGGGATATTTAGACTTCTTGGCAGTTCTTGAGATTAGAGTGCAAGGAAATCTTACTTTTTTCTTGGTCAGAACAGATGAATAGTTATGGATTGGTTTTCCCCTCCTACTATGTTCATGATAAACTTGTATATCATAGCAGTGATGCAACATAAGACTCACAATGCCTTTGCCAATGATCTTTCTTAACTTTGTTCAAACATTGTCCAGGGATTCACAGGAGTTGGTGAGAATATCATATTTTTGCCAGAAGACCTTGAAAATCTTGCTGCAGCAAGATGGCGGCACGACGCAGCACACAGCGGCCACTCCAGGAATGAATATCTGTTATCTGTATGTAGGGGCCATGTACAATCCTGATTTGATGGAGACGGACGTGTGAAGCATGGAGGAACATCTGCTGAAACTTTTGAAATGCCTGTTTCGCTGCCACTGCTACTGTGCGATCGGAAAAATCTCCGGGAGGAAGGCCCTGAATCTTCGGCTTTGCCTGTTGCTTGGTGGCCGGTGCCGGGGTCAAAGCACTTGGCAGAGATGGTGCTCGGTGCTCGGTGTCGGAGGGCTGGTCAGAGGATCGAAGTTTTCGGACGGACTCGGAGTTGGCTGTGGTCGGAGCTCCCAAAGTGCTGTATTGGCAAGCTGCAGCGCTGGAGGTTCATGGCAGGAAGAGTTTTTCTTCCCTCTACCGTCTGCGTGAGATGACGGGCTGTCTGGACTTTGAGACTTTCTTTTAAACCGTGCCATGGACTGCTCTTTATCAGATTACGGTATTGCTTTGCACTGTTGAAACTATGTGTTATATTTATGTGGTCTTTGTCAGTTAGTCTTTTACCAATTATGGTTTCGTCTGCACTGTTGAAACTATATGTTAACTATAACTATATGTAACTATATGGTTTTGTGTAGGTCTTGTAGCTTTAGGTTTGTCTGATGGGTTTGTAGTTCCTTTCCGGGGAATGTGCTAAGACGGTAGTGCGATATCGATATGCAGCAGCCTCTCCGGACTCTGGATTGGGGATTACCAAACGTTATGTGGTTTTTCTTGTGTGGTCTGTTTTATGCTTTTTTGTGATATCATTCTGGAGAACGTTGTCTCATTTTTTAACTGCATTGTATTTGTGGTTTAAAAATGACAATAAACTGAATCTGAATCTGAATCTGAAAACTTGGAGTTCAAACTACCACCAATCAGTGAATAGGGGCATGAGAAGAGGTGGCTTCACATAGGTCCGTGATTTATATTCACGGCAGTTTGCAGAGTTTGAACTATAGCCAGTTAGTGAATGGGAGTGTGAGAAGAAGAGGCAGCTTCACACAGGTCCACGATTGAAGATTAAGAAAGCAGAGCTTTGTGACAGTTTTCAGAAATTGAACTGCTCAATCAGTGAACTGGTATATATATATTGCTTGATTAAGAATTCTTGTTGATTTAAATAATTCATCACTGGTTATATGTAAAAAATGTTAAATGCAGACATCATCATGCTACCACATGAGACGTGTGTGCCTCACTTAAAGTAAATTCAAACTATACCCATATTTCAGACTTCCCATGTCTTCTTTGAATTAGTTTGATGTTTTGCAGTTACAAAACACAGTGGTGTTTGGAAAGTTTCTTATTCTTCTTTATTCTTCATTCCTCTTTTGTTCAGGCACAGTTGGTGCAGTGAAAATGGCTCCAGGGGCTGTGTTATGTTCTTTGTGTAAGATGTGGGAATTCTGGGAGACCTACAGCCTCCCGGATAACCACATTTACAGCAGGTTTACTGATCTGAAGCTGCACAGAGAATGTGTTAAGGACCTGGAGCTGCAGCTTATTATCATTTGGCTCATACAAGAGACTGAGGAGATGATGGATCGAAGCTATAGGAAAGTAGTCCCCCTTAAGTAACTGGGTGACTGTCAGGGGAAGGAAGGAAAATGGGCAGGCAGTACAGAGTACCCCTATTGCCATTCCCCTCAATAATAAGTATACAGTTTTGGATGCCTTTGAGGAGGATGACCTACCGAGGGAAGCTGCAGTGACCAGCTCTCTGGCACTGAGTCTGGCGCTGTGGCTCAGAAGTGAAGAGAGGTGGGGGAGTGCATTAGTAATAGGAGATTCCATAGATAGAGGAATAGATAAGAGATTCTGTGAATGCAATAGAAGCATGGGTGTCTCGGATCTGTTCCACAGCATGTTAAAGGGGGAGCAGCCAGAACTCTTGTCTAGTCTTGTCCATACTGGACCAACCGCCGCCACTGGGCTATAAATGTGCAGGAGCAGTGTGTGGTTAAGTGCCTTGCTCAAGACCCACATGCTGCCTCGGCTGAGGCTCGAACTAACAACCTTCAGATCACCAGCCCAAAGCCTTAACCACTTGGCCACGCGCCACACGCCAATATGATCGGTACATATCAGCAGCAGTGACATAGGTATGAAAGGCAAGGAGGTCCTGAAGAAAGATTTTAGGGAAAAACATGAAAAACAGGACCACCAGGGTAGTAATCTCTGGATTAACTTCTGTGCCATGTGCTAGTGAGGGTAAGAACAGGATGATTTGACAGATAAATGCATGGCTGAGGAACTGGTGCAGGAGGCAGAGTTCCGGACTTCTGGGTCATTGGGATGTCTTCTGGAATAGGTACAAAAGAGATAGGTTACACCTGAACCTGAAGGGGGGGGGGGGGGGGGGAATTAATATCCTTCTGGCAGGTTTGCTGGAGCTGTTTGGGAGGGTTTAAACAAATTTGGCCGGGGGATTGGAGCTGGAGTGATAGGGCAGTGGGTTTATAAACAGAGGCTGTAGTGACACTACTAGCAAGGACAGGCAGATGTTGGGGCAAAATTGCAGTCAGTGAGATGAGCTGAAATGTAAAGGGGGTACAAAATCAAAAATGGCGATGTATACAGTACTGAAGATATTATATTTGAATACATGCAGTAGATGGAATAAGGTTGATGAACTTCCAGCACAATTAGAGATTGGCAGGTATGACATTGTGGGCATCACTGAGTCATGGCTGAGGGAATATTATAGCTGGGAGCTTAAAATCCAAGGATACACATTGTAGCGAAAGGACAGTAAGGTAGACAGAGTAAGCTCTGTTGGTAAAAAATTAAATCAAATCCTTAGAAGGAGATGACACAAGATCAGAAGATGTAGAATCTTTGTAGGTAGGGCAAGGGTAAAAAGGCCCTGAGGGGAGTTACATACTGGCCTTCGAACAGTAGCAAAGATGTGGGTTGCAAATTACTACAGGATATAGAAAAGACATATCAAAAGGCCAATGTTATGATAGTCATGGGGGATTTCAATATGCAGGTACATTGGGAAAATCAGATTGGTGCTGGGTCCCAAGAGGGGGAATTTGTAGAATGCCCATAAAGTGGCTTTTTAGAGCAGCTCTCTAGGGGTCTAGCTATTCTTGATTTTGTGTTGTGCAATGAACTGGAATTGATTAGGGAGCTTAATGTAAATGATCTCTTTGGGGCCAGTGATCATAATATGATACAACTCATACTGTAATTTGAGAGGGAGAAGCTAAAGTCAGCTGGGAGCTGGGAAAAGTTACTAGGAAGGGGACATTAGCAGGGATGATGTCAGAGCACAATGGCTGGAACTTCTGGAAGCATTTCGGAAGGTGTTGCATAGATTCATCCCACAGAAGAAAAAGTACTCTAAAGGCAGGACGACACAGCCATGCTGACAAGAGAAGTTAAAGCCGACATAAAGGCCAAAGAGAGGGCATTTAATAAAACAAAAATCAGTGGGAAGCTAAAGGAGTCAGAGCTTTTAAAAACCAACAGAAGACAACTATAAAGTTAATAAAGATGGAATATGAAGGTGAACTCATCAAAAGTATCAAAGAGGATACCAAAGGTTTTTTTTTGGTATACGGAGTAGAGAGGTGAGAATAGATACTGAACCAATGGAAAATGACTCTGGTGAGGAAGCAATGGGGTGAAGGAAATGGCGGATGAACTAAATAAATATTTTACATCAGTCATCACTGTGAAAATCACTAGCAGTATGCCAGATGTTGATAGTGAGTGATGTTGCCATAACTAGAGAGATGTTGGGAAACAGAAAGGTCTGAATGTATATAAATCACCTATACCTGCTGGTGTATATCCCAGGGCTCTGAAAGAGGTAGATGAAGAGATTATGGAGGCATTAGTAATGATCTTTCAAGAATCAATATATTCTAGTATGGTTACGGAGGACTGGAAAATTGCAAGTGTCACTCCACTCTTCTAGAAGGGAGAGAGGCAGAAGAAAAGAAATTATAGGCCAGTGTGGTTAGTTTGAACTCAGTGGTTGGGGAAATGATTGAGTCAATTGTTTTTGGGATGTGTTTTCAGGATACTTGGAGGCAGATTTTAAAGTAAGCTGATATCAGCATGGTTTCCTTAAGGGGAAGTGTTGCCTGACATATCTTTTGTAATTCTTTGATGAAATATCAAATAAGATATAAAAAGGAGAATTAGTTTTCAGAAGGCCTTTGACATGGTGTTGCACATTAGGATGTTCAACAAGTTAAGAGCCTATAGTATTGCAGGAAAGATACTAGCATGGATAGAGCATTGGATGATTGGCAGGAGGCAAAGAGTGGGAATAAAGGGAGCATTTTCTGATTGGCCGCAAGTGATGAGTGTGTTCCACAGGGGGCTATATTGGGATTCCTTCTTTTTATGTTATATGTCAATGATTTGGATGAGAGATTTGATGGCTTTTCAGCCATGTTGTGGATGATGTTAATTTGGGTGGAGGGACAGGTCATTTTGAGAAAATAGAGAGTCTGTAGAAGGACAGACAGATTAGGAGAATGGGCAAAGAAGTGGCAGATGGAATAGAGTGTCAAGAAGTGTATGGTCAGGCACCTTAGTAGAATAAATAGAAGTGTAAACCCTACAGAATGTAATCAGAGCCTCATTGCTGGCTTGACATATTCTCCCAATGAATTTGGAGGATTTTGGGAAGACAATGTTGGCAGTATCTTTCCAGTAATCTGAGCTGTTTGCTACATGTCTTCAAAGTGAATGAGAGGTAAGGATCACCATGTCTCTCCCCACTCATCTTAAACCTATACTCTCTAGTTCTTGGTACCCAGACCCTCGGTAAAAGACTGTGTGCATCCACCCTATCTTTGTCCTTCATGATTTTATATACGTACCTCCATAAAATCACCCCTCATTGTCCTTCACACAGTGAATAAATTTGTACCCTCTCTCAGTCATTTGAGTCCTGGCAATATCCTCCTGAATCTCCTCTGCAATCTTTCCAGCTTATGGGCATTTTTCCTGTAACCAAAGCCGAACACAATATTCCAAATGTGGCTTCACCAATGTTTTGTGCAAGTATTTGTTATTTACAGTATGTAGTTAATCTGGATGCAAAAAAGAGGATTGTAAGCTAGGTAAATTTCATGGACTATAAAAACAGAAGGCAGAAGAAATGGAGAAAGCAGTTAGTGCTTTTATGATAGGATTTAATTAATTATACAAACCAAAATTATAAAATCAACAAATCCATAGTGAGAAAAATAAAAATTAACAATTAGAACAGCAAGATTTTTTAAAGGAACCTTGAACTAACACTCTACCAATTTTCTCCCCTGGGAAAACCCGGTGATGCAATTAGAAAAGTAGAAAAAATTATACATAATCAGAATAATTTGGAACAGCTTCTATGGCAAAGTCACCACATAACAAAAGGAATAGAGAATTGGTATAAAATGGAGGTGAAGTGATGAACTATTCAAAAGGATTTGGAAATTTAATAACCTCAACAAAATATTAGATATGAAAGATATTAAATAGGACTGATCTGTTAAACCCAAAATGGACAAGGTATGTTTGGTCAATTGGACGGGTGATAACTGGCATTGATTATTGCGAATTATATTATTATGTATGAGATTAATGACAATTGTTAGCAGTGTATGATGAGATGGTGGAATTAAGGAGAGTTGAAACAAAGTCTCATGTCAGGGCTGGACCTTAAAAGTCCTCAACAGAGTGGCAGTGGAGTGGGAATACTCGGAATGCTGAATGTATTTTCTTCGGTTTATAACTTGTTCGTGTTAACTCCAAGCAACTTAAATCCTGCCTTCAAGTTATCTTTTATTTGGATCTCAAAGGAAACCTCTTGACAAATGTACTTTCATTTGATTTGGGGTTTGCTTTGAGCCTTCATTACAGAAAGTTATTCTGAGCAGAGGCTTTTCCAACTGAACCAGTGCCCTTGATCTGTGTTTACCTGTCTAGATTTGCCTGAGAATAAAAAGTGGTGGGGGTGGGGTAGCAGAGAAAACTAAGACAAAATTACAAGTATTAAATGGGCTGTGCCATGTGCAGAGTGCTGTTCATGATTTATTGAAACTCAGCAACTTCTGAGCACATTCATTTACCTTCCCTTGAACAGCACAGATGGTTTAAACACAGTTTTGTCCATAGTTCAATTGCGCTCAGCAGTGGAAATAATCATCTCCTTGCATGCCTAATGGACTTTTACTTACTTCAGCTCTTTTTGATTCCTCTCCAAAATAATTCCCCCATCAAAACACAGAATTGAGATTATGTTTGGGTACTTTGAGCACATTATCCCCAGTGGCTGAAGGGAAAAATCAATGCAGAGCAAGGAGTTCTGCTTTCGCCATATTGCATAATTTATGTCCAAAAGAAAATTGACATTTCAGTCATGATATTCTTTTGAAGAATGATGTCGATTATTGTTGGAGAAGGAGCAAAGATGTTGACAATTTCATTCAAGCGCAAATAGCAGCCACAGAGATCAACGGAAAGGAAAGAACTGTTTGGTTCAGGGAAAGGAGGAATTACAATCTCTGCCCTCACTCTCTGAACTGTCATCCATCTGTTATGGAGGATCAGCTGTTGGCAGGAGTCCTATCGTTTGTCCAGACAAACACAAAATGTATGTTCTCAAAATATAATGAATGGCTCTCAGTTTGTCTGCCAGGAAACCAAGACACTGATATATGCCAGCACAGATGGAATCTATTTTTATTAAGAACAACTAGTTTCTCACAAAACAAAGCCCAAATCCAATATTCCAGAAAGAATGGCATTTGTCATTCCATATGCAAGGCTTGTAAATGCTGTTGGGAATACAAACTGCAGTTTTCTTTTCTAAAAGTAGAAATGTGGCCATAAATGTTTTCAAGCCTCCAGCATATACCTGTTACATAAGTCAATAACCCTTAGGCAGAGAGTGCTGGAGACATCATGGACATTAATCCTTCACTCCCAGTTCCACGGGGCCTCAGCATCCGTATCTCTCGGATTTCACTTGACAAGCCAGTCAGCAGCATGCACCCAGAAACAGCAGGCTCAAAGTGCTGACAAGGATCATTCTATACAACGGACTCATTAACATCTACACTTCCTTATGCAGAAGCCCACTGAGAACACGAGTCAGCACAAAACAAAGGCATAAAATTACTTCATAAAGTATACAGTAGGTGTTATTAAAGAGAGCAAGACGTCCTGGAGTGATCACAACAGCAATCTAATGAATGAGTTTGAATGATAGTTATAAAACTATTCCTGCAATACAATTTATGATGCCCCTTAAATTAATTATCATAAGCTATGGTAATAAAGAAAGGACAATAAGCTTTAGAAGAACCCACAGAGGAATTAAGTCAAACCGAAGATTCTGCTTGGTTGCCCAGCATTCTGTGTCACTGCAACACACACAAAATGCTGGATGAACTCAGCAGGCCAAGCAGCAGGACCTAATCAAGGGTCTTGGTTCAAAATGTCAACTGCTTACTCTTTTCCTGGCCTGCTGACTTCCTCCAGAATTTTGTGTGTGGTGATTGGATTTCTAGCATTTGCAGATTTTCTCATCTCGATTCTGTGTCATTTTGGACTATGGTGACTATAGGTGGATTTGATTTCAAGGACACCGTGGGGCTCTGCCTCCTGTGTTTCTCATTGGTATCATTTATTCTGCATGGATAAACCAACTGTAATAAATTCGGTGCAGTTTGTCTGACATAGGCATCATTATAGAACAGAGACAGGCCATTAGATCCATCAACTTCATTTGTTTTTTTTTTGTGTGTTGCACTAGTCAGCCATTCTTGTCTGGAGCGTGGTGTCAGGATTGGTCTCATTTTGGATTAACCGGGTCATGATATGAACGTTCCTGACTCGACCCTTTTTTTTTTACGAGGCCGAGTGGCTAGCTCAATGCTCAACCTGGCACGGATGGAAAGCACGCTCGGGGGTGGCCTAAGTTGGATTCAAACTTGAGAGCCTTTGCCCCGGAGTCTGGCGCTGATGCCACTGTGCCACGAGCCGGCGCATCAACTTCATGTCAACTCTTTAGAACAGTACTGATGCACCATCAATAACTCACGCCGAGACTTAGGAAGCGAGATATCGGCTTTTATTGACTGAAGAACAACACTACATCCTGGGGAAAATGAGGGAGAGCAGCAGGCCACAGTCGCCTTTATACAGGGGTCTGTGGGAGGAGCCACAGGGGTAGTCAGCAGGGTCTTGGGAGGAGCCACAGGAGCAGTCAGACAGGTATATCTAGTTCACCACAAGTACCTCTCTATTCACACAGCCTTGTATGTTTACTTCTCTTAAGCCTTTCCATTTCTTTTTGAAAACTTTGATTGGTCCTCCCTCTAGGCAGTGTGTTTCAAGACATTGATATTGATAGTTTTACAAAAAGGTTTTTCCACAGATAACCTTGGATGGAACCTAAAATCTGTTTTACCTCGTCCTCATCTCTTCAGTTAATGGGGACAGGATTTCCCTTTCCACCTTAAAAGAAATTTCATAATCAGGAGCCTCCATCTTGATGCATCAGATTTCCAATTGAAAGTGGAAAGAACAGCCAATTTTTGTCTGTCCCTGACCAAATGCACTAAGCTCAAGGATAAAGGGTGCTTTAAAAGGATCAGTCCTCCAAGAGGACCACAATCTTCTCATGGTTTGGAAGCTTGAGTGTTTGAATGATCATGAGAGCTACAGCATGTTAGCTGGAGTTAGGGCTTTATGCTTTGGCTCTTGGTTGGTTCACCCTTACCAAGTAGGTCAAGGAATAGATGGGACAGTGGTCCACTGGTTCTCCAGATCCTCAGGGTTCAGCTCAAGGCTTACAATCCTGACTGGTCAAAAAAATTGTTATAGAAACAGCAATAAAGTGTTCTTCTATATCTGTGTGCAACACTATTCCTGAGTCTCCACCCAAGACTTGCATGACTGACAGTAGTGGAAACTGAGAGGAAGCTACTGACATGATGAAAGAGGCCCTGGACACCAGCAGAGATAGTGGACCTTCATTGCTGTCTAAACGGCAGCACCGCGATGGGCAGTAAGTAAGTAAATAAGAAGGATCAGCAAAGTGTTTGTAATACCACAGTGCCCACATGTTTTAAAATCCTAACACCAATCATCAGATGTAGAACTGTTTTAATCTACTTTCCACTACTCACCCTTTATTGCAATAAATATCTAGTTCCTCAACTTCAAGAGACTCTTAAAATTGTGGTTACCCAAGTACATTCACCATAACTTTCATTATGAATACATGTGTGAAATATTTGCTAAATGCCTCAACCAGTTTTTTTTATCCCTTCTTATAACTTTTCTTGTCTATTTTGCTAGAATTCCAACATTCACTTTGCATCTGCGTTTTACATTGTTGTCGAGACTGTAACAATCTTTTCCAATCGTTTATCTTGCTGGGTTGTACTCACCTTCTAACTTTGTGCTCTTTCAAATGTTAGCCATCTAAGGTTGGTTCCAAACTCCCCCAAACTGCAGGCTGATCACTCATTTTTCCAACATTTTTTGCTACTTTTTTACTTATAATACCTTTCACCTCTATCTGGTTGCATATAGATTAGTTTCCACTGTAGAGTCCATATATTAAAGATTTGTCATTGCTTGTCTACTGAAAAGCTTTCAATCTAATTTCTCAGCCTACATTAACCAACTATCCCTATTTAAAAATACATTAGTTTCTGGCTGGATTGTGCTGCTCAGGAGCTAATATAAAATTCTATTAAACTGCGATTTCTTTCCCCAACATGATTGCTTACTGTTAGCCCGATTAACCTTTGTTTCAAAATTGTGTCGTGATATACACTCCAGGAAACTAACCAATTATATTTTGTAACTATTTTCACCAAACTACTTTCAACATCTTGAGTCACTTAATGTGTTGTATTAGCTCTGCTGCAAACTCTTTGTATTTCTAGATTGTCACTTTAAGTTCTGTAGTAGTGCTATTAAATATTAAATGAATAAACAGCTCTCACCTAACTTTCTTTTGTTTGCACTTTAATTCTAATTCCTGTTCTACTGATCCTGGATCACATCTCTCTTCTGGGCTTACATTTTACAATCTTTTACAGTCTTTTACAATCATGGCTTTTCTCACTCCTATACTTTTCTATGTGATACATTCCCAGGAATATTTGATTGTCCTTGCTGCAATATTTGCAAGCAACTGTCTTTCACATGGTTCATGAATGGGCTAGTCGTACCCTTTCTGGGGCAGCTGGCTCACATTTGGTCCTCATCGGACCTTCAGCTCTCATCTATGGCTCCAGGTGACATGTAACAACGGCCACACTCCAGTATACCGCTTTGATAAGCGGGATAAACCATGCGAGGGTAGTGGGTGGGT
Organism: Hemitrygon akajei; assembly: GCF_048418815.1. NCBI lineage: Eukaryota > Metazoa > Chordata > Chondrichthyes > Myliobatiformes > Dasyatidae > Hemitrygon > Hemitrygon akajei. The sequence continues at coordinate 107,951,963 of NC_133134.1, forward strand.
TCATACCCTAGTGGGATAAGAACATAGAAAACCTACAGCACAATACAAGCCCTTCGGCCCACAAAGTTGTGCCGAACATGTCCCTACCTTAGAACTACCTAGGCTTTACCCATTGCCCTCTATTTTTCTCAAGCTCCATGTAGCCATCCAGGAGTCTCTTAAAAGACCCTGTCGTTTCCACCTCCACCACCACCACCGGCAGCCCATTCCACGCACTCACCACTCACTGCGTAAAAAACTTACCCCTGACATCTCCTCTGTACCTACTTCTAAGCACCTTAAAACTATGCCCTCTCATGCTAGCCAATTCAGTCCTGGGGAAAAGCCTCTGATTATCCACACGATCAATGCCTCTCATCATCTTATTCACCTCTATCAGGTCACCTCTCATCCTCCGTCGCTCAAAGGAGAAAAGGCCGAGTTCACTCAACCTATTCTCATAAGGCATGCTCCCCAATCCAGGCAACATCCTTGTAAATCTCCTCTGCATCCTTTCTATGGTTTCACATCCTTTCTATAGTGAGGCAACCAGAATTGAGCACAGTATTCCAAGTGGAGTCTGACCAAGGTCCTATATAGCTGCCACATTACCTCTTGACTCTTAAACTCAATCCCACAATTGATGAAGGCTATTGCACCCTATGGCTTCTTAACTGCAGAGTCAACCTGGGATAGGGACATGCCTGTCCTAGCATGCAAAGTCAGCTCTGGAAGACTGGGCAGATGAGATCTACGTTGAGATCCAATGGCCAGGAAGGCAGTTCTGCAATACTTCATGGAGAGCAAAGGGCATGATAAGGCATGTCATGGTTGTCCACTGCGGACGAGGAAGACCCCTGTTTGTGATGACTGAAACTAGACTTTCCAGGTTGAGAGAGTGGAACTGCCCGGGTGCAATGGCTTTTCCTCTTTAAAGACTCTCTCACATAGGCTTCCTTCATCATTGGACATGATAGGTAACCATCACTACTGAATATTAAATGAATAAACTGCTCCTGCCTAATTTCCTTTTTTTCCCACCATATTAATTCTAATTCCTTTTCTTCTGAGCTTGGATTATGTTGCTCTTCACTCCATGCCTTTGAATTTTCTTTTGTGCCTGCAATTTTCCCCCTTCCTTCCAGCTCACTTTGCACACATTTTCATCAAAAATCCAATTCACTCCACACAGCTCAATTACCCAATAAGACAGGACACCAGATCCCATTGACTTTTAATGGAGCTTGTCCCCAAGGAACAGACTCGTAAATGCTGAAGCCAATTTTCCACACATCAGAAAGAGTAATTATTTATTCAATTTAACACAAACAAGAGAGGAACCTGTAGCCTGGAGGGTAATTTATGTAAATCTGATGTAAAACACTACGTTATAACTAAATCCAATTAAATTCACATTAATTCATGATATAATTTGTTACAAGCAAGTCAAAATTCAAAGTAAATTTATTATCAAAATACATGTATGTCAACATATACTACCCAGAGAATCATTTTCTTGTGACCTCCACAGTATATACAAAGAAACACAACAGAATCAGTGAAAAGCCACATACAACAAGATGGACAAAGAAACAACATGCAAAAGATAACAAACTGTGCAAATCCAAAAAGCAGATAAGCAAAATAACAATAATAATAAATAAATAAGCAATAAATAGTGAGAACATGAGATGAAGAATTCTTGAAAGTGAGTCCACAAGTTGTAAAAACTGTTGAATATTGGGGTGAGTAAAGCTAAGTATAGTTATACCTTCTGATTCAAGAACTGGATGGCTGAGGGGTAATAACTGTTCCTGAACCTGGTGGTGTGGCCCTGAGGCTTCTGTATTTCATTCCTGATGGCAGCAGCAAGAAAAGAGCATGGGCTGGATGGTGGGGTTCCTTGATGATGGAAGCAGCTTTCTGTAACAGCACTCCTTGTAAATGTGCTCAATGGTGGGGAGGCATGATGAACTGGGTTGTGGAAAATGTATCCACTACTTCTTTTACACTTTTCCATTCAATTTTCCTACTTCTCATTTTATCTCTTAAGAAGTGAATATTTCAAGTGATAATCTACTAAAGAATCGCGTAAAGAATAATTGAAGTAAGTTGTAGATAGATCATATCAAGTCATGGCATGATTGTAGATCAGTTGCCTTGGGCAGTGAGTTCTGATGCAAGGGTCAGAGGGCAGATATGTCTGTACAGCGAAGTGGTTGGAGGTTTGAAGCTCATGTGGTCTAAAATTAATGTTGTGAACTCAGAGGCTTCATACAGAAAGATTACTTTCAAGTATAAGATGCATTGCTTGCAGGCCATGACCCAAACCTTACCACTTAAAAGTTCTGCATTCTCCCAATTTGATTAGGTCCTTCTGCAGACACCCTGCTTCTTCAACACTACCTACCCTTCCAATTATCTTTGTATCATTTGCAAACTTGGGCATGAAGCCACAAATTCCTTCATGGAAATCATTGACATATAATGTGAAAAGAAATGGTCCTAACATCACTAATCACCAGCAGCCAACCAGAAAAGGGCCCGGTTATTTCCACTTTTTGCTTCCTACCAGTCAGCCTTTCCTGTAATACCATCGCCTCTTATCTTATTAAGCAGCCTCATGTGCAACACTTTGTCAAAGGCCTTCTAAAAATTCCAATAAACTACTTCCTTTGTCTATTCTGTCTGTTATTTCCTGAAAAAAAAATCCTCAAAATATTTCAAACAAAAAGATTTTATAGGCAAAATTTCAGGGGAAAAAAAATCATGCTGACTTTGGCCTATTTTATCACATGTTTTCAAGTACCATGAAATTTTCATCCTTAAAAATGGACTCCAGCATCTGTCCAACCACTGAAGTAAGGCGAACTAACCTATAATTTGCTTTCTTTTGTCTCCCTTCTTTCTTAAAGGGTAGAAAGATATTTGCAATTTTCCAGTCCAAAGTAATCATTCCAGAATCTACTGATGTGTTAAAGATCATTACTGATGCCTTCATAATCTCTTCAGCTACCTCCTTCAGAACGCTAGGGTGTGGTCCAGGTGACTTATTTACCTTCAGACCTTTCAGCTTCCCAAGCACCTTCTCCTTAGTAATAACAATGACACTCATTTCTGCCCCCTGACACTTGCATTTCTGGCAGTTTGCAGTGAGGACTGACACAAAATGCTGTACTTATTATGTCTGTCTGCTATTTCTTTGTTTCCCATTAATTCCTCTCCGGCATCATTTTCCAGTGGTCTGATGCCCACTCTTGCCTCCCTTATATTCTTTATATATCTGGAAAAAACATTTTGTATCCTCTTTGATATTATTAGCTTTCTTACCTTTGTATTTCATCTTTGCTCACTTTATGGCTTTTTATTTGCATTCTGTTGATTTTTAAAAGATTCCCAATCCTCTATGTTCCCACTAATTTTTGAATTGACTTTATTACTTACATCCTTCATATACATAAAGAGTAAAAACCTTTAAGTTACATCTCTGTCTAAATATGCAATATGCTGTTTATAGTCATTCATAATTAGTGGTATGTTCAACAGGACAGTCAATATAACATAGAAATACAATTGTATCAATTGTGATATTTTATGCCCCCTCTTTTGCTTTTATGCTGTCTTTGACACTCCTTGTCAGCCACATTTGCCTCATCTTCCCATTTGGATACTTCTTCACCTTTGGGCTGTATCTTTCCTGCACCTTCCGAATTGCCCCCAGAAATGCCAGCCATTGCTGTTCTACTGAATTCCCCTACCAATCAACTCTGGTCAGCTCCTCCCTCATGCCTCTGTAATTCCCTTCACTCCACTCTAATAATGATACATCCAATTTTAGCTTTTCCTTCTCAAACTGCAATATGAATTTGACCATATTATGATCACTGTCTCCTAAGGGTTCATTTACCTGAAGTTCCCTGATCAACTCTGGGTCATTACAGAACACCCAATCCACAAATGTTATTGCCCCGATGGGTTCAACCACAAGCTGCTATAATAAGCTATTTTGTAAACATTCTACAAATTCCCTCTCTTTGGATCCAGCACCAACCTAATTTTTTCCAAGCTACCTGCAGATTGAAATCCCCCATGATTATCACAACATTACCCTTTTTTACATGCCTTTTCTATCTCCTATTGTAATTTGTAACCTGGCAAGGAGATGGGTAGCTCTGATTCAATAATTGAGAAAGAATATGGCTGGTTGGCCATTGAAAAATGGTAAGATCCATCTTTCTACAGAATCCTTCCAACTTGTGCTGGAAAGTCCTCTCCTAGCGCTCATCTGCAGTTAAGCGGCTGCACCTCTGTGATTTTCTGTTCCGTCACTTGACTCCTACGGGGTGTAACTATGATGTCAGAAACCGAGAACTTCTGCCTGCCAAGGAGGTCAACATTGGAGGGGGCAGAGTGCTGCTTTCTGGAATGGACAGATCACAAGAACCTCTCCTATATTCGGTACCGCAAGAGAGTCAACTCCTGTCAAGCTCGTTGGGCTCTCTTCACAAAGATCAGGGGTCCCAGAAGAGATCTCTGTGGAAGACCATTAGACACTAACCTCCAGGCAGCATACATTCCTTTTACTACCACCCTCTGCCCTTAGTGATCAAGTCAATTCTGAATCCATACAGCCAAGTTTCCCTGGACCCCATGCCTCCTGACCTTCTGAATTAACCTACCATGGGGAACCTTGTCGAACACCTTACTAAAATACATATACAAAACATTCACTACTCTACGTTCATCTATTTGTCTTCTCACTTCTTCAAATAATTTAATTAGGCTCGTAAGACATGACCTGTGCTCACAAAGCCATACTTATGAGCACAAATCAGTCTATGCTTCTTCAAATGCTCGTAAATCCTGTCTCTAAGAATCCACTCCAATAGATTGAAAACAACTGACATAAGACTCATAGATCTATTATTCCCATGATTGCACCTATTAACTTTCTTCAACAAAGGAATAACATCTGCCACCCTATGATCTTCTGTAATGACCCTTGGGGCCAATGTGTGTGCAAAGAACTTTACCAAAGATGCAGTAATCTCTCATAGTAGCCTGAGATATATCCCATCCATCATGGGAGCCTAAGTATCCTAATGTTTTGAAAAAGTTCTAGCCCATCCTCTTTCTCAACATTGACATGTCCAGCATTTCATCCTGGTTTTTACTGTCCTCATGTTCATCAAGGTTGCTCGCACTAGTGAATACTGGTTAATACTACTTTCATTAAGGACATTCCCTACCTCTTGTCTTAAGGCACATGTTCCCTCCTTAATCTCTGATCAGTACTACTCTCACTCTAATCATCCTCCTGTGCTACATGTATATGTAGAATAAATTGAGTGTTTCCTTAATTCTACACTCCAAAACCTTTTTATGCACCCTTCTAGCTCTCTTGTGTCTCTTCTTAAGCTTCTTCCTGGCTATCTTATAACCCAAGAGCCCTGTCTGATCCTTACTTCCTAAACCTTTCTTCCTCTTGACTAGATATTCCACATCTCTTGGTAACCACAGTTCCTTCACCCTACCATCCTTTCCCTGTCTTAATGGTACAGAGTTATCCAGAACCCCATGCAAGTGTGCTCTAAACAATCTCCACATTTCCATTGTTCATTTTCCTGAATACATCTGTTCCCATATATGCTCCCATGTTCCTGCCTAATAACATCATAATTCACCCTCTCCCACAGAAATACCTTTCCATTCCTTCTACTTCTATCCCAGACAAGTCTATGGTAAAAATCAGGGAGTTGTGGTCACTTTCCCTGAAATGCTCACTCACTGAGAGATCTGTCATCTAACTGGGTTCATTGCCTAGCACTACATTCAAATTAGCCTCTCCTCTAGTCAGCCTGTCCACAAATTGTATAAGGATCCTTCCTGGACATACCTGTCACATATTCTGTCCCATCCAAAGCTTTTGCACCAAAGAAGTGCCAAACAATTTTTGAGAAGTTGAGGTCACCCATGCCAAAGCCCCTTTTATGTTTTGCACTTTTCCAAAATCTGGCTCCTAACTTGCTCCTCAGCATTGTTGCTGTTATTGGTAGGCGGGAGGGTAATTTATAGGATGGAGAGATTGCTTCTTTCCTGTACCGACTTCCACCAACTCTGAGTCAGTAGGCGATCCATTTATGCAGCTGTGATACTCTCCACAATTAATAAAGACAATCGCCACCTCCTTTATCTGCCTCCCTGTCACTTTTTAATCAAGACATGACTTTGCCTATACAAAGCTAAAAGACTGTCCCTAATCAAGCCTTGTCTTCTAAAAAAGATGAACAGCATAGAGGAGAGAGAGAAACCACTCAGTGTAGGATCTGTGAGATGCATTGTGGGCTCCATAGCTCAGGGGTTAGAACACTGGTCTTGTAAACCAGGGGTCGTGAGTTCAAATCTCACTGGGGCCTTTCTTGTGTGGGAACTGTTTTAGCATGAACAGCAATTTTATTGAGAACCAGAATATATGACAGAGGGTGTAATGCTGAAGCTTTATAAGGCACTGGAGAAGCCCCATTTCTCCAGTATTGTGAGCAGTTTTGGGCCCCTTGCTTAAGAAAGGATGTGTTGACATTGGAGATGGTTCAGAGGAAGTTCATGAAAATGATTCCGGAAAAAAGCCTTATTGAATGAGGAATAATTGAAGGCACTGGGTCTTTACTCACTGGAATTTAGAAGAATGAGAGGGGATCTCATTGAAACCTATTGAATGCTGAAAGGCCTAGATAAAGTAGATGTTGGGGTGGATGTCTCCTATGGTGGGAGAGTCTAGGACCAGAGGGCAGAACTTCAGAACAGGGGGACATCCATTTAGAATGGAAATGAGGAGGAATGTCTTTAGCCAGAGGGTGGTGAATCTGTGGAATTTGTTGCCACATGTGGCTGTGGAGGCCAAGTCGTTAGGTGTATTTAAGGTGGAGGTTGGTAAGTTCTTGATTAGTCAGGGTGTGAAAGGTTACAGGAAGAAGGCAGGAGAATGGGGTTGTGAGGGAAATGGATCAGCCATAATGAAATGGTAGAGTAGATTTGATGGGCCAAATGGCCCAATTCTGCTCCTATATCTTATGGTCTTATGGTATCTTACAGCACATTTGCTGGAAATCTGAAATACAGAGGATTACAAGTTAGACCCAAAACCAGGCAGCATCTCTAGAGTGAGAAAAGTGGAAGGCGGCAACCTGAAATATTGTAAATTCTGCCCTGAAGTGGCTCTAACAAGTACATACTGTATAGTAGCTCACTCAGACTCAACCAGCAAGGATATAAAACCTGTTTCTGTATCACTGAATTAAATAAGGATCTCCCCTCCTGCAGAGATATCTCATTTCAGGGTTCTCCCATGATGACCCTGGCTGGAATCATTTGTCTTATCATGAAGATGCCTAAGTCACATTCACTCTTTGCCTCTATCTTCTGTGTAGCCTCTCTTTCGCTTCCATGGTCATGTCAATGTGTATGCTTACTGGTGTAAGGCTGCAATGAGGATTTGCATTTAAGGTTGACGTGTCTTATGCAGAGCAAGTTTTTGGAAGTGCTTTTTCAAATGAGCCTGGATAAAAGCATCTTAACACTAATGTTATCAAAAGTTCTTTTTTCTTTAATCATTTCCCCATGATTGAGAAAGCTGTCAACCAATCCATTCCATTTCACCTCTTCTGTTCTGACACCACCCATCTCCCCAGCCAGACTAAGGAAAAATCTTTCCTTGTCCTCTCCCTCTAGCCCACAGCCACCATAGTTTATAACAATTTCTATGAGATTCTACCACCTTCCTTTCACCTCAGCCTTCAGCAATCTGGAGTGACTCAAATGATTCAGTAGTCATTCTTTCAGCTCCATCATCTTGATACAACACTTACCAATGCAACCACAGTGGATGCAACACTTCCCACTTTACCTTGTCCTTTCCAAAGTCCCAGGGACAAGCTCTCCCGCAAAATGAACAGTGGTTTAGTCACTTCTCCTGCAACTTCAGTGTTCTCAATGTAGTCTCTTCTACATTGTAGACATGAAGAATAGACTGAGTCATTACTTTACATAATGTTGATAGACTACCTAAATAATGTTTGTTTTTCTACTTTATTTTGTATATTATAATATAACAATTTCTTAATCTACCCTCGGCACCAATTTTCTCACACTTTCATTAAAGATTATGTTTTTGAATGTTATTTTTAAATTAAAAATTTAAATCTGTTTATGTAATGAATTCTTTACTCCAGAGAATCCTTTACTTATTACTGAAGACTATATCTAAAATTCTGTCTTTGGTTATAGTATGCATTGTAAAATTTAAAATATTATGAATATGTCATATAAATGTGTTCTCTTGATTGCCATTGCCAAATTCAATTTTCATATAGATTGGCTAAATCAGGTCTCTCATGATTACTGCATTGCTTTCATCACAAGCTCTAATCATTTCCTGAATATTATTTTGTCAAATGTTATAGTTGCTGTTACAAGGTCCATGAATTGTTCCCATGCATTTTCCCTCTGGTTGAAATATTCTTCTGATGTACTCTAAAAGTTTAAGACCTCACATCAAACCTATGCTCCCTGGTCTTCAACACCTCTGCAAGTGGTAGAAGTTTCCCTCCTCCCACATTATTTTTGGGCAGGAATAGGACATTTTATGGACCAAACATTGGACCAACATATTATTTATGCCAACAGATAGGTCCTTTCATTTCATAGCTTCAATGCACCCTTGTACAATTTGTGGTAGTTGTTGTATTAGATTTATAGAGTAATACAACACAGAAACAGGCCTTTTTACCCAACAGGTCCATGCCAGCCACATTATCCTCCCTTCTAGTTCCTGTTGACTGCCTTCGGCCCATAACACTCCAAGACCTGCTCCTCCTACCTATCCAAGTGTCTCTTAAATGTGCAACTATACCTATCTTGACCACTTCCTCTATAGCTCATTCCAGGTACTCGCTACCCTCTGTATAAATGTTACCTGTCAGACCTCTTTTAAATGTCTCCCATCTCATATCCATGTGTTGGGATAAAGACTATGATGTTATCCAAACTCCTCATGATTTTATAAACTCTTATGAGGTCGCTCCTCAATCACCAGGGAATGAAGATCCTGCGTGGACAATTTCTCTCTACACCTTAGGCTCTCTCGTCTGGGCAGCATCCTCATAAGTCTTTTCTGTGCCCTGTCCAGCTTTCCTATAACAGCGTGGTAAAACTGTCCACAATATTTCAAGTGAAATCTCACCAATGACTTACAGTAGATAACTGCAACATTATATTCCTACTCCTAAACTCGATGTTGACAGTTGAAGGCCAGTATGCTATACATCTTCATCACTTTGTCTACTTCCATGGCCTCTTCCATGGTGTCCTGTGTTCTTCATCAGAGTCCCTCAGCCAACATCCATCAGAGTCCTGATTTTGCTCTTAAGCTTAGTCAAAGGACCTATTCGTACCCAGCTATTTAAACACTATGTACACCTCCTTCTTTTTCCTTTCTAGAGACCTGCTTACTCTTATCAGCCAGGGTTCCCTGAAGTTTGAAAGAGTATCCTTTACCTGAACAGGAATATGCCACCCCTAGATTCTTAATCGTCCTGAGAGTCCTTGACGAGGATGGTTTGGACCCAATTGCTGGAGTATCCGAAGCAAGGATCAAGACATGGTATCTAACTGACTCGAGAACTGAGCACAAAAACAAATGTTAGACAAAATCACTAGTAGGACTTGGAACTGAGCATCGAACCTCGGTTCATGTGCTCTTTAAATACTGAATTCTTGGTGCCCAAAACAGGATTGCTGATTAGGGGGATGTCCCTGAATCTTTAAAGAGGCCACCCCAGCTATCCATATTCTGGATAGTTAGACTATCTATACCCCAGAAGCTGGCACGGTTGGGTGCATGTCATGACAGGACCCCCTCCCCTAGGGCCGTCTGCTGATGGCCTTGGCTGCTTAGAGAGGTGATGGTTGTAGTCATGGATGAGAGTTGGATCCAGGATGTCCTATTCAGGAAGCCAGCACCATTCCTCAGGTCTGAATCCTTCCCAGTTCACGTGGAACTGACGAACACCCTGAGCAGTTCGTGAATTCAAAATTCTTCTCACAGTGAAGACCTGTTTGCTACCTACAAACCTGGGTGGAGGCAGGACTGATGCTAGTGGGGCTAAAAGACCAGTTTTCACAGACTTTAATTTGGAGATGTGGAAAGTGGGAGTGATCTTGATGATCTTGGGGAGCTGCAAGGTGCAGGCCACCATGTTTACTTTCCTGAGAATTTTGAAGGGTCCAAAGAGCTTGGGCGTCAATTTCCTGGGCTCTACTTGAAGAGGCAAATCATGAGCCAATAGCCAGACCAGTTGCCCAGGCTGCAAAAACGGGTCCCTGTCTTCTCTTATGGTTAGGCTTTATTTCAGCTTTCCAGGTAGGAGCTAACAAAATCTCCCTTGCCCTAGTCCATTTCCCCTTGCAGTGTCGGACTGGATCTTCAACTGCAGGAACCCCATCCTCGGCCTCCTGCTCAGGGAAGTGTGGTAGAGAATGCAGGCAGTCCCCAAGTTTTGAATGTCCAACTTATGGACAACTCATACTTACGAACGGAGGGAGGAGAACGCCGTCCGTCATTTTAAATTGTTGCCGTTAACACTGTGTTGTGTGTGTAACTTTGTATTTGGCTTAAATATTTCTTAGCAAGATTCACCCTGACCCCCCCCCCCCCACTTTTCCAGTCAGCACCACCCCACTTGTCCCATTTAACCTTTCTCAGTGCAGGTGGAGTTTAGGACCCACACAAGACCTGCCGCCCACGGCTGCTGCTGTATTTTTTTTATTAAGTGCGATCGTGAACAATAACCAGATCAGAAATGCTGATCAAATCAACTAGTTCCTAAAGAGAACTCTGATAGGCCAAACAGACGGTTAACTGCTGATCAGTGATAGAACATAAAATCCAGAGTTTTCTGTTCCATTGACGGAAAATGATCGCTATTGAAAATAAAGTGGAAGTAATAAAGCGATTGGAAGGAGGTGAAACACCATCGGTCATTGGAAAAGCTTTAGGCTACAGTCAGTCAATGATTGGAACAACTTTAAAGGATACAGGTAAAGGATAAAGTGAGAATAATGGAGCATGTGAAAGGCCCTGCCGCGATGAAAGCTACAATTATTACTAAGCAATGCAGTGGTTTAATTATTGGAATACATATGTTTCTTCAGTGTTTTATATGCATAGAAAAGTAAAAGATATACTATATATTAAGACAAATGTTTGACTAACTGACGCTAAATAATACCGGATGTACTTGTTCCGACTTACGTACAAATCTAACTTAAAGATGGACTCAGGAACAGAACTCGTTCGTAACTCGGGGACTGCCTGTACCCAAATTGGCATTCAATAGGTGACATCCTGTGCACTAAATGCCATAAAGTGTTGTGGATGACCTCTATGCACATCAAATGGTTGTTCCATTAATCCAGTCTTTCAGAGGCCAAGCATCTTAGGGTACTTTCCATATCTTGGTTCACCTGCTCCATCTGGCTATTGGACTGCGGGTGAAACCTAGAGGAATGATTCACTATTGTCCCAATTAATTTGCCCTCCAAAAACATGATGCAAATTGTGGATCATGATCCGACATGATATCTACTGGAAAACAGTGGATCCTGAAGACATGGTGCAGGAAAATTTCGGCCATCTCCATCACAGATGGTAGCGTATCCAAGGCAATGAATTTGCAGGCCTTCAAAAAAAAAATCCACAATTATCATGATAATGGTCTTCTCCTTGGAAGGAAGAAGACCTGTGACAAAGTCCATGGAGATGTGTGACCATGATCTACCTGAAACAGGTCAGAAGTGGAAAAGCCCTTGAGGTTGCGTATGGGACTTCTTATTCCAGGTGCACACCTCACATGCCTGCTCATACTGCTACACCTCTTTTGTCTTTTTTGGGCTTCTCTTGATAAATTCCAGAGTCTTGGCAATCACTGGGTGAGTGGTCATTCTCAATGAATGTTCCCATTGGAGTACGAGGGACCAGATGGAACTGTTGGAGTGAACAGACGACCCAAAGGACCATTCTTAGGAATCTCCTCTTGAGCTTGGGTCTTGTGAACTAGAGCGTTGATCCCCCAACAAATTGGCGCTACCACCTGACTTGGGGTAAAATGGTGGTAGGCTGCTTTTCTTGTACCAGTTTGTCAAACTGATGGGACAATGCATCTGGCTTCTGGTTATTTGATCCCGGTCAGTAGGTCAGGATGAAATTAAAGTAGTTAAAGAACAAAGACAACCAGATCTGCCTTGAATTCAGCCTCTCGACTTCCTGAATATAAGCTAGGTCCTGATGAAGGGTCTCAGCCTGAAACATCAACTGTACTTCTTCCTGGCCTGGCTGCTGCGTTCCACCAGCATTTTGTGTGTGTTGCTTGAATTTCCAGCATCTGCAGATTTCCTCGTATAAGCTAGGTTCTTGTGGTCTGTCCAAATGATAAAAGGGTTCTTACCCCATGACGCCATTCCTCCAAAGCTAACGTAACTACAAAAAGCTCCGACTTCCCCATGTCATCGTTCGCCTCTGCTGGGGATCGCCACCTGGGAAAGAATGTTCACTGGTGCAGTTGATTGTCCAAGGATGTTCATTGAGGCAACACAGCACCCACTCCGACATCCAAAACATCCACCTCCATGCTGAAGGGAAGGTCCGGGTTAGGTGCAACCAAAATGGGAGCTATTGTAAAGCATTGTTTGAGCTCTGCGAAAGCAGCCTTCTCTTCGGTAGTCCAAACAAAATGGCCTGTGGATCCCTTGGTTCGTGCTGTCAGTGGAGCCGCCACTCAGCTGAAGTTTCTGATGGACTTTCTGTAAAAGTTGGCAAGTGCCAGGAATCATTGGACTTGTTTCACACTGTTTTTTTATGGCTAGTCTCCGATTACCTACGACTTACTAGGGATTGCCAATAGAGGTGATGAAGCACGAAATGAAATGTTGGTTTTGTGAAATTCAGACTTCTTCTGCTTGATGTAAAGTCCTTGATCAAGAAGCCTCTTTAGGATATCTCTGAAGTCAGTGACGTGCTCCTCCGTGGGTTTCAAGAAAAAATAGGATGTCATCCAAGGAGTTGAAGGTGCACATATGCAGATTATCCTGGTGCATGTCATTTGTAAAGGCATGGAAAACTGCTGGCATATACACAAGGCTGCAGGGCATGACCAAGTACTCTGATGTTCAATGCCATCTTCCACTTGTCACCCTGTTTTAGCAAACCAGATTGTACGCACTCTGCAAGTCTAGCTTTGAGAAAACTCTTGCCCTTGGAGCATCTCAAAGGCAGTGTTCATGATAGGAAGAGGGTAATGATTCTTGACTGTTGTGCAATTCTTCCTTCTAGAATCAATGCATTGACGCAGGCTCCTGTCTTTTTTCTATATGAAGAAGAAGCCAGCACCGGCTGGAGATGTAGGGGTCTGAAAGAATCCCAGGGCACGAGCCTCCTCGATATACTCCACCATAGTGCTTCTCTCTGGGCCTGAGAGCACATATAATTGAACCCATGGCAGGCAAGTACCAGGCACAGTCAGGTCAGTGTTGTGGAAGAGTCAAGCCTTTCCTTTACTGAAGATTTCTTCCAAATCCTTGTAAACAGAAGAGATTTCTACCTGCTTGGGTGATGCAATTACCCCCGAACCTTCCTCCAAGGATGACTCCTGAGACTCCATAGATAATTTGGAGGGAGGGGTGGTTGTGATTTGGCAGACCCCAGAGTCTCCTCCATGGGTTCATAAGAGTCTTTAGTGAAACAGAGGCCAAATCACAGTCCAAATCCTCGTCTGTGTCCTCAGACATCAGCAGCGAGGTGCAATAGATAGTCCTTGTACTCCTGGGACTAGGCTTCAAGGGTCTGCGTTTTGGAGCCTTCCCTTTAGACAGGACCTGGCTACTGAGTCCTAGAGTGCCAGGGCACCTCCTTGGTTTGCTCCTGAACTAAAGATCCAGTTCCAGCACACCCCTGACAGGACAGGTTCAGGACTCACACAAGCCTGTTGGCTGCAGCCAGCTTGTCTTCCTTTGAGGTAGGACTGTGTTTCTTGAAGCTTTCAGGTTACTCTGAACAGGAACCTGCCCTCTCTTCGCCTGCTGGTCTCAGGAGAGTCTGGGCATCAGTACACCAAGCCAAAAACATACCTTCTTGCAGCGACTGAACCATGCAATGATCCTCCCTTCCTTCCAGTTCATGGAAGGGTCAGGCTGGGACAGCCAAGGATGCCGGAGGATTAGGGGTATGTGAGGAGACTCAGTGATATAAGAACTAATGTCTTCAGCATGATCTTCCATCCACATGTGCAAGACCAATGCCTGCTGCTGGATCTGCCTGGAACCAAGCAGACTGCCGACCAAGACAATTGCAGGCATGGGCTGACTCAACTACGGCAGTGGTATGTTGAACTTACAGGTGGTCCCCAAGTCCAAGAATGTTTTTGCTGCTCCAGAGTCCAAAAAAGCATTTACATCTCATCGGTTCATACCCCAGGAGATCTCCACCCTCAGTGTGACACCAAAATCTGTGAAGTTGGGGATAACAGCTGCTACCATTACAGTTTCCCTGACACTAGATGGTCTTAACAGTCTTCCCAACAGCTGCAGCTTCGGACGTTTGGCTCACAGATGACCTGCTTCCCTGCAGTAATGACAGCAAACTTGACTCGGACCTGGTACTTCTCATCGGTGGAGATTATTATACAGCCAACTTGCATGGCCTCAATAGGAACAGAAGACGAACTGGTCAAGGTCTGAGATCGGCGGCGGGGGGAGGAGTAGAACTACAATGTGTTGAGGCTGGGTTTGGGCTAGCCTTCTTTGACCTCTTGATGTCGTCCACTTACGCTCTGCAGTTGAATATCTAAATGAATGGATTGGTCGATCAGGGCCTCTATGTCCTCTACTGGTTCTCCGAAGGCAAGAACATCTTTCAGTTCATCTTGGAGTCTATGGCAGTACGAAGTGGCCAAAGCCTCCCTATTCCAGCCATTCTCTTGGGCCAAGGTCCAATTGCGCAGTTGGCCGCTGACCGTCCACCTGATGGAATCTTCATCAGGCGGTCCAAGGCTTGGCTGGTTCCAGCAGAGTGAAGGAATGCCATCCTCATGGTGGCCGTGAATTCCTCTGAATCTGAGCAAATCTCCAACTTGTGTTCCCAATACCTGGTGGCCCAGGCCAGGGCTCTTCCAGTTGGAAGAGAGATAATGAAGACCACCTTTCCACACTCTGAAGAGGACTGGACTGGCTGGAGTTCAGACACTAATGAGCATTGTATGAGTAAGCCATTTTAGAACATAGATCTCTGTTGAATCTCTCTAGGGTTGGAAGATATACTGACTCAGTAGCACGACCAGCTGACTCTCCCACATGACTCTGGCTTCTTCCTTGTGAAAGTTGGCAAACTGCTAACTGGAAGTTATGAACCTCCAGGCTCTGCCTGGAAATTCCTTCATTGTGTTTGGCCACAGTGGACAAAAGACTCAGATACCCCACTGCTTCCATACTGGCTCAATCACACTGTGACGCCAGTCCTTGAGGATGGTTTGAACCCAAATGCTGGAGTATCTGAAGCAAGGATCGAGACATGTTATCAAACTGGATTGAGAACTGAGCACAAAATAAATGCTAGACGATATCACGAGTAAGGTTTACAATTGAGAATCAATCCTCACTTCAGGTGTTCTTTAAATACTCAAGTCTTGGCACCCAAAGCACGATTGCCAATTAGCAGGACAGTCCTGAATCTTCAAAGGGATCACACCAGATATCTATATTCTGGAGAGTTAGAGCATTTAAACCCTGGAAGCTGGCATGGTAGGTGCATGTCCGAACATTGATATGACACTCTTAAAAGCCTCCCACTTGCCAATTGTTCCTTTGTTATTAAATACTCACCCATTCGATCTCAGTTAAGTACTGCCTAATGCCTTCAAACTTGGCTCTGCTCCAGCTCAGGACTTTAACCTGTTTTATCGTTTACCTAACTGTTTTAAAACTAACGGAACTATGGCCGATTGGCCCAAAGTGCTCTGCAACTGCCACTTCAGTTACTTGGCCCACCTTGCTCCCTCCGAAGTATGCTCCACTCTATATTGCATGAGGAAACTGACTTGGACACACTGCACAAGGTCTGCCCCATCCAAGCCCTTTGCACTCTGACTGGCCAGGACGATACCATGAAAATTACAATCTCCCCTACCATTCTCACAACTATGTGCAATCTCTCAACACATCTGCTTCTCAAGTTCCCAATGATTATTAGCAAGTCTAAAGATAGTCTAGGTGACCACCCATGTTCTACCCAAATGACCTTGTTAGGAAATCTCTCAAGAACATACTCTCGCCACAGTGCTTTATGTTGTCCTATATCAAAAAGACAACACAACTTCCAATCTCACGTATTCCTCTGTCATCATTTCCCAGAACAATGAGCTGCCAGTCTTGCCCTTCCCTTAGCCATGTTTCTGTTATGGTCACAATATCCAAGTGCTTAGAGGCAATCCACCTACCTTATCTGTTAAGCTACATTCTTTGAAACAGATACAATTTAAAGACTTATATTTTGAGTGGAGTCCAGGAAATTGACATCCAAGTTCTTTGGACCCTTCAAGACTTTGAGGAAAGTAAACCTGGTGGCCTACACCTTGAAGCACCCCAAGACCCTCAAGATCCATCCCACTTCCCACATCTCCAAGTTAAAGCCTGTGAACACCAGCCCTTTAGCCCCACCACCCAGGTTTGTCGATGGGAAACGGGTCTTCACCGTGAGAACAATTTTGAATTCACAAACTGGTTGGGGCGTTTGTCAGTTCCTCATGGACTGGGAAGGGTTCAGACCCAAGAAATAGTGCTGGGTTCCTGAAAAGGACATCTTGGATCAAACTCTCATCCATGACTACAACCATCGTCTCTCCAAGCAGCCAGGGCCATCAGCAGCTGGCCCTAGGGGAGGGGCTCCTGTCACGACACATACCCAACCGTGCCAGCTTCCAGGGTTTAGACACTCTAACCTCATCTACTATCCCACCAGCCTCCATGTCCAGCACATATTTCTCTGAAAGTTCTGTCACCTCCAACTGGATCCCACCAAAAACATCTTCCCCGCCCCCTCCCCACTTTCTGCTTTCTGCAGGGATCACTTCCTACATGACTCCCTTGTCCATTCGTCCCTCCCCATTGATCTCCCTCCTGGCACTTATCCTTGCAAGTGGAACAAGTGCTGCACTTACCCCTACACCTCCTCCCTCACTACCATTCAGGGCTCCAAACAGTCTTCCAGGTGATGCGACATTTCACCTGTGAGTCTATTGTGGTCATATGATGTGTACGGTGCTCCCAGTGTGGCCTTTTGTATAAGGGTGAGACCCGACGTAGATTGGGAGACCGCTTCACTGAGCATCTATGCTCCTTCCACCAGAGGAAGTGGGATCTCCCAGCGGTCACCCATTTTAATTCCACTTCCCATTCCCATTTCTATATGTCCAACCATGGCCTGGATAAGGCCACACTTAGGTTGGAGGAACAACACCTTATGTTCTGTATGGGTGGCCTCCAACCTGATGGCATGAACATCGATTTCTCAAGCTTCCAGTAATGCCTCCCACCCCTCCTTCATCGTTTCCCAGCCCCTTGTCCCCCTGTCATGTTACCTCCTTGCCCGCACATTGCCTCCCTCTGCTACTCCTCCTCACCTCCCCCCCCCAATTTTTTTCTTTCTTCCATGGCCTCCTGTCTCTTTCACCAATCTACTTTCTGGCTTTCTGCTTCATCCAAGTTTCACCTATTGCCTGGTGTTTCTTTCTCCCCTCCCCCCACATTTCAAATCTACTCCTCAGCATTTTTACTCCCGTCCTGCCGAAGGGTTTCGGCCTAAAACGTCGACTGTGTTTTTTTTCCATAGATGCTGCCTGGCCTGCTGAGTTCCTTGAGCATTTTGTGTGTGTTACCTTATGTTTCTTTCTCCCCTCCCTTCTAACTCTGACTCCTCATCTTTTTTTCTCCAATCCTGCTGAAGGATCTTGACCCGAAGCAACAACTGTACTCTTTCCCCTAGGTGTGGCTGGGCCAACTGAGTTCCTCCAGCATTTTGTGTGTTTTGCTTGAATTTCCAGAATCTGCAGATTTCCCCTTGTTTGTAAAGCAGTGGTCTATTTGTTCTTTCACTGTCAACATGGCTATAATGATTGCCAGACTTACACACCCCAATCTTCTGACTGACTTCATTCTCTTGAGTCCGTACCCCTATCAATCTAGTTTAGACCCTTCCTGGTAGCTAAAACAAATTTCCCCTTCTAGGATATAGGCCCACCTCCAGTTCATGTGCAATCTGTACTTTTTGTAGGGGTCTGCACTCTCCCAAAAGAGATCCTAATGATCTAAGAACATGAATCCCTGCCAGCTACACCAGTTCTTAAGCCACTTATTCATCTGGCATGTCCTTCTATTCCTGGGCTCACCAGCATTTGGTACAAAGAGTAATCGAGAGATCACCACACTTGAAGGCTTCCATTTTGATGTCTTACCTATATCCTGTACTCCTTTTACAGATCCTCATCGCTTGTTCAACCTATGTTGTTTGTGCCAATGTGTGTAATGACTTCTGGCTGTTCACCCTTTCCCTTGAGAATTTTCTTCAGCTTCTCAGAGACACCCTTGACTCTGGCACCTGGGAGGTAACATGGCAGTCCTTCTAATGAATAAATTATGTTCAATTTGCCATGTGCAACCTAATTTAGCAATTAATTTGAAAGGTTAATTTAAAACTGGGTAACTTATGTTTTGAGGAATTGCTCATGCATTTCTTTCAAGCATAACAACATTCTTTAGGCGGATTCAACTAAATGTGACAGGAATCAACTAAGGACAACGTGGAGTAAAGGAATATTCTTTCACTCACTTCTTTCTTAGGATAATTAAGAAGATGATAATCATTCATCCTGTATTATCTCTTTGCACCCTAATTTAGGGTTAAAATACTCACAATTATCTGTGCTGTTTGTCTCTGATCATCACGTTTAATCTCTTCTTGTTAATCCTTACCTCAATTCTAATCCTGTCAACATGGCAGTACACAACACATTTGTTTTGCACAACATCTTTTCTACATATTCAAAGACATTATTCACATCATTGTGAATATTCAGTCTCATTAAGGGTTCCAATGTTTAGACAAATTTTGATAAATAGCTATATATTAACTTTGTCCTATACAGTATTTATTATACAATCATTTTCTCTGGTAGATTTTAGGCTATTTATATTGATTATTGTAATATTTATTGATTTTCACTAACCAGTTACCATAATTATGGATCTCCCTAGAAGAATCTACAGTTTGTTTTCTAATGAGTTTGCTGGGATTCATTTTCATACTTTTCAGATACTCAAGACTCTAGTTTTAATTTGTAAGCATGAAACAGCAAAGAGTGGGAGGTTAATAATGGCTACAATCACCTAAAATGTTGATAAACTGAATGGATAATGCAGCTTATAAGTTGAGAATATACTAAACTTCCAGCACTGTTGTGCAGCTGCCAACACTGAGCCACAGAGCAACGATCTGTGAGGTATACTGCACACTCTCTCCAGTGAAGTGTGGAGAAAAACTGCTGGCTGGTGAGTAGGGGTGAAGAGGGAGTGGGCACGCTAGATCATAACATGGAATCAGAGAAGATCGCGTGGAGAGGAGGACACAGAGTCTGGCCAAAGTGTCAAATATTCCTGACAGAAATAGGTTTAAGAGATTAATATTAGAGTTACACTACCACATTTGCATCATCACTGCAGATATCAGCAATGCTGGAGAATCCTCGTTCTCTATCCATCTGCTCCTCTGAGCTGAAGACTATCAGCAGTGGTTGATTCCGGCAGCGAGCTGCAAATTCAGAGTTAAGATCTGCAGCAAAGAGGCAGGAATCAACCTGAAGTGAGGAAACTGCGCATGATTGTGACCCGACCAAACCATGAGGAGACCCTCGGAATGTTTAGGGCACTTCCGGTGCCAGAAGATCACAGATTTTAGTGACTTACATCTTATTCTTCATAAACATCCTTAGCTTGAACCTTCAGAATAATTCCTCCACTTCACTAGGGACTGGTGATAACCCTTCTACCCAAATGCTCTCTAGGGCAATATATGTTGCCCCTGAAGCCCACATTCCATGTCACTGAGCAAGGGAGATGATAGATGTGGACATTTGCCCACCAGAAATCAGTTTAGGTGATTCCTGTAGCTGAAGACATAAGAGCTGTATGTATAATGAGCAGAGAGGCTACAGATTACTGTGCAAAGAATAGCAATAGACATCAAAAAACAACAATAAACTTGAATGAAATACTGAAGAAGGTGCCCACGTTTTAGTAAGATGCAAAGCTAAGCCTTATCTTCTTCTTCAGATGAACATTGAAGATCCCATTTAAACGGTATAAAAATAATTGGAATTTTTGCCAATATTTAGTCCAAAAACAACAGCACTGAGTATATTAGGCTAGAGCTTCTAGAAAGCAGCATGAGAACAGTGTCCATCCTGGCCATGGGTCTCTCTCAAAAAGCTATATAAAGGGCAACACACATTTTTGCCTTCAGAAACAGAACGGAGATTGAGATCTTCATTGGGAACCTGAGCTGAGGATCATTGGAGTGTCAAGGTGAAGTTAGACGGCTGTGGAGGTTGGTGGATATGAAAGTTCATTTGGCACTGATCAATAGGATCCAAATCCAGGAAGGTGCCTTTTTATCCTGGAGTATGCAACATCATTCAGCCATGAGATAAGCTGCTCCACAATGCACAGGGAGTGCAGTGCCCTATTGAATACAAGGAACGAGGCAAGACCACCTGAAAATACCATTTCAATCTATGGTAAAATTTCTTTTTCAATTGTGCAGAGCTGACATAAACAGCCAACTAGATCTAAATTCTAAACCAATATTTGACCTCATTTCAGAATATTTTTTGAAGATTTGACAAATTTTATGATGAATTTCTACAGTGATAAATGCACTTCTGAAGATACTTCTGTAGCTGAGAAGTACATTGGGGCATCCTAGGAATATGAAGTTGTGAACTAACTGTTTTGTCGTGATAAATCCTGGATTTACAGCTTACTTTTGCACCTAAGCAACCTAAGCACTGGTTTGACTGCCTATTGTTTAATTTAATAGGGAACTTCTTGTTGCTCATCATTAATTCTTGTCTGCAGTACTTATACTTTCAAATAATTGTGTATGGCTTTTTGATTATCTTAAGCTATTCATCAGAGATCTGTAATTTTAGAGGAGGTTTGTAATGTAATCACTAAAAAAATCTTGAGTTACAAAAAATACTAACCCTAATGGAACGTTGGCTTTGTTCAAAAGAATCAGAATGGCCTGAAAGTTCCTGTAATGCTGTTCCTGGTCGATGTCCCACATCAACACTTCCTGCCCTACCCCATTCTTCAACTCTCTTAGAGCCCTTAGATCAACACACCTTGGTCTTGAAGATGAAAATACGTTGACCATCCACAACTGTAAATGAAAAAAAAATTCTTTGTCATTACTCACATACCTCTGGTGGGACTTCCAACCTTCTGGACAATGCTACATCATACTTTTCAATGAGGATCTCCTTCATTATTCTTTTTGGACTGCCCTTCAATCCCAGGAACTAAAATAATGAAGTTTTGCAACATTTCCTTAATGTTTAAGTCGAGTTTATTGTCATGTGTACAAGTATGCACAGGTGAAATGAAAAATTGTCTTACATCAACATCACAAGCACAACATCCTCAAGAAAAAATAATTATATTATACAAAATTGTACAAGAAAGAACACAGTTAAAGCAAAAAAAAATTCCATTGTAGTGCAAATTGATGAATTTAATCTTAGTGTTGCTATACTGAGGTGGTGATTAGCATTGTACTAGTCAATTCATGAATCAAACAACTGAAAGAGTGTAGATTTTCTCAAAGCTGGTGTTGTAGAACTATAGGCTTCTGTACTTGGTAGCTGAGACAAAATGGCTGTACCAGACCATGATGCAACCAGTCAAGACACATTCAACAGTAGATATGTAGAAGTTTGACAGAGTGTTCAGTGACCTGCTGAACCTTCTTAACCTTTACCTCTAAGGCAAGTGAAGTTTTCCCGAGTAAGGAGGCCAGATATGTGCACTTTAGTTCAAATCTGGTCCATCAAAGCTTAAAAAATTAATAATCAAACTTTTGT
Organism: Hemitrygon akajei; assembly: GCF_048418815.1. Taxonomy (NCBI): domain Eukaryota; kingdom Metazoa; phylum Chordata; class Chondrichthyes; order Myliobatiformes; family Dasyatidae; genus Hemitrygon; species Hemitrygon akajei. The sequence continues at coordinate 107,974,180 of NC_133134.1, forward strand.
ATTCCAACACTTCCATGGCAAACCTCTTGTAATGAAATCTGGCACAGCATTTAGCTTCCTAAATGTTGACTTCACAGAATTTTATGATTGCATACAATAACCACATTCCTCCCTAATCCCAATATAATGCCTTTGGATGCCCACATATATTAGCTTCTTACCTGTTCCTCCTTTAATTCATCCATTAACCATTCCTCAGTTCATGCTAATATGGGGACCTCTATTCCAAGAGTCCTTACCTTATGGAACACTATCTTGCATGGCACATTATAAAACCTTTTGTACCTTACAGGGTATTGTATTGGAACAATAGTTATCACTGGAATAGTAATACTGGGCCATGTTCCCTGAGCTCTTAGCTAACAACTACTCTCCACTTTCCACAGGGATTGCTCCCTTAGTGATTCCCTTGTCCATTTGACCTTCCACAATAACCTGCCTCCTAGCGCATATCCTTGCTCGTGACAGAAATGCTCCACCTACCCAAGCAAGAGAAAATTTGCAGATGCTGGAAACCCAAGCAACACACTCAAATTGCTGGAGGAACTCTGCAGGCCAGTCAGTATCTATGGAAAAGAGTAAACAGTCGATGTTTTGGGTTGAGACCCGTCATCATTGCAACCGGTGCCCCCAATGCAGCCTCCTTTACATTGGTGAGACATGATGTAAATCGGGGACCACTTTGTTGAACACTTCCTCTCCATTTGCCAAAAGTGAAATTTCCCAGTATCTAACCATTTTAATTCCAAACCCCATTCCCATTCCGAAATGTCAGTCCACAGTCTCCTCTTTTGCCACGATGAAGCCACTCTGGCAAAACCTCACATTCCATTGAGGTAGTCTCCAAATTGATGACATGAACATTGATTTCTCCTTCCGGTAATTTTTTTGTTCCCTCCCCATTCCTTATTTTTCAATTCCCCACTCTGGCCCATTATTACTCCTCACCCACTGGTCCTTCTACCCTTTCTCCCATGGTCTATACTCCTTTCTTATCAGATTCCTTCTTCTCCAGCCCTTTACCTTTCCCACCCACCTGGCTTCACCTATCACCTTCTAGCTTGTCTTCCTTTCCCTCCCCCCATCTTTTTATTCTGGTGTCTTCCCCCTTCCTTTCCAGTCCTGAAGCAGCAAATCAGCCCAAAACATTGATCATTTATTCTTTTCCATAAATGCTGCCTGACCTGCTGAGTTTCTCCAACACTTTCTGTGTGTTGCTCTGGATTTCAGCATCTGCACATTCTCTTGTGTTAATAACAACCTAAAGGCCTGAGACAAATTTCACAGAGGTGGAATTTAAATTCAGAATAAAAAATGATTAATAACATCTAGTGTCAGTAATGATGTCCATACAAATCACCAGGTTGTTGTTAGAACTCAACTGGTTTGCTAACATCACTCAGAAGAGGAAATGTGCAGTCTGGCCTCACTGAAATCTGACCCCAGACCAATCCCATGTGATTGGCCTTTAAATGCCACTTGAAATGGCTGACCAGCTCGTTCAATTCAAGGTCAATGCTGGTTTAGTAACAGATGATACCCTGATCCTTAAAACTATTCTTTTTAAATCAGAAATTCTTTTTCAAATTCTTATCTGCCCTATTTAGTTCCACCCTCAGCTCATATTTATCAAAAGTAAATTGCCCGCTGTGAAATTGATTGACTCTGCCTAATCAGGCTATATTATCCAGGAACTTGTTATCACATCTTCAATAAAAGATTTGAACATTTTCCTTGTGATTGATGTCAAGTTAATTGGTCTCTGTTCCCCAACTGTCTCTCTCCTGAAGAACAATGCAGAATAATGACATTTGTCACCTTCAATCTATAAGGTTCATTCCAGAGCCTTGGTAATTCAGGAAGATGAAATCAATGCTTTTTCCATTTCAATGGCAACCTCTTTGAAAACTTGTCCATGGGATTAGTTAGATTTTAATCCTGCTCCTCTGATTATAACTTTTTTGCTTTACTAATATAATTTTCAGTTCCAAACTCTCATTAGAAACTCAGATTCTCACAGTTTCTGAACTGATTTATGAGCCTACATTTGTGAGAACTGTTCCAAAATATCTGTACCATAATCATTATTCCATTCATAATTTTCAATACATTCATTGCTCACTTCCTGCTAATGTGAAAGTTCCTACAGTCTGTTTTCTTTTGCATTTCTTGTGAGTTTACTCCCATTTTTTAATTCCTTCCCAAGTTGTTCCACCCTTGATTGATTTTTATTGTTTTCTCAATCCTCAGTCTTACAACTCTCAGCAAGCTTTAACTTCTCTGGTCCTATCTCATGATAATTTTCACTTGTCAATGAAACGTTCAAGCATAAAGAAGTTGCAATCAAAATAATGCCAACGTTGGAAAACCAAACTAAAATCAAAAACTGAAATCAGTCTTTGTCCTAAATTTTAACCTATGGTGGCTGGCCATCAGAGTTTTTCCAGCATTTTCTCTTTATAGTACAGAAAAAAAAGCTGTAGTGCTATGGAACTGATTAATTGGTAATTAATTTATTACTGTCACTTGTACCAAGTGAAAAAACGTTGTTTTGCATGCCAGCCACACAAATCATTTCATCATATCAGTACATTGAGGTGGTACAAGGAAACAGCAATAATAAAAAAACGATTGTAGTGTTACATTTGCAGATAAAGGCACTGCGGGCAAACAGTAATGTACAAGGCCATGACAAGGTAGATTGTGAGGTCAAGAGCACATCTTATCATATGAGTCAATAGTTTTACAACAATGGGATAGAAGCTGTCCATGAGCCTGGTACTAAATCAGATCGGATTGCTTCTTTATCAGGATTCATTTTTGCTTTTCCTTTTTTTCCTTTTCCAGAGGTGGTTTATTCCATGATTACACGATCACTCTGTTACAATATTACAGTACTCATGACACATGCTGATAAACAGTTTCAAATTATAACAAGATCAACACTATCCAGAATATTCTCAAAGGCCTACGGCAGAATTCTATCTAAGGCATTGAATGGGATGGGTTGGGAAGGAGAATGTGGCAGTGAGCAAAGTATAAATTCTCTGGAGTACTACTGGGAGTTGACAGATGAAACACGAAGAATAAGTTGCATAAACTTTTTTTCATTCCCTTGGATTTCAAACGTTAATGCAGGAGCTCAATGAGATACTGAAATCATGGAGCTGAATTTATGTAGATTCAGAATCAGGTTTATTATCACAGATGCAAATCCTGAAATCTGTTGTCTTACGGCAGCAAAGCAACACAATTTCTAAAATATGCTGGAAGTAGCAAAAAAAAGTACAAAAGAGGAACAATGCAGTAAAAGTTCAAAGTTCAATGTACATTCGTTATCAAAGTATGCATACGTTATACAACCTTGAGATTCGTCTCCTCACAGGCAGCCACAAAATAAGGAAATCCAAGAGAAACCATTAAAAAAGACCATCAAACACCCAATGTGCAGGAAAAAAAACAAATTATGGAAACAATAAAAATAAGTAAATAACATTTAGAGCTGTAGTTCACCAAAAGTGTGTTCACAGCCATGAAGACAGTCACGGCCGATCCATGGGTTCATGGGTTTAGAAATCTGGTGGCAAAGGGGTGAACCTGCTCCCAAGATGTTGAGTGTGGGTCTTCACGTTCCTCTATCTCCTCTGAGATGGTTGTGATAAGAAGAAGGCCAGCCCTGGATGCTGAGGGCCTTTAGTGATGGATGCCGCATTCTTGAGGCACTGCCTTTTGAAGATCTCCTCCATTGTGATTGATTAAAACTGTGCCACAGAGTAACTGTTACTGGGGAATACAAAAGTTTATTCACAGCAAACCTTTAGGACAGAGTCCAAGAGGATCCAAAAGGATTTCACTCTCCTGCAACACAAAGACTAATAAACAATTAACTGAAGTTTCAATTGCCATAATCACTTACTTATCTTTAGCATTTTGAATATATTCTGGTAAATTTACAAAATTCCACATTCTCAACGGTTTCACATCCCAACTAGCAGGACCCCTTTGAATATTCATTATTGCTGTCTGTTCCAAAAGTCTCTGAGTTAACCCCTTTAGTTACAGTGTTGAAGTATTGGTCCATGAACATAAAACTTCCCAGAGGTTAAGCATCAAAACAGATCTGCACTGAACCATGCATTAAGTGGCAGGAATGCGCTAATAGCAAGAACATTCATTTATTGTCTTCCCCTATGTGGTTTCAGTGGGACAGAATCAGAATTGTTCCACAACCAGTGAAACCAACCACGAAGTATCAGTTGAAAGTTAAATTATGTACAGGTTTTATTTCCTGAAGGCTGATTCTCATTTTTGTTATCTAGATTTATGCTCTCAATAATATCATGGTTACTAACGTCCTCACTGGTGGGAAGGGATGTACCCACGATGAAGCTAGTTGAAGCTACCACCCTCTGCAGCCTCTTCCAATCTTGCATATTGGAACGTCCACACCCAGAGCAGGAGAGCAAAATCTGAAAATTTAGGAATGCCTGGAGGAGTGAGAGATTGGGAGACAGTAATGAAAGGGCTGCTTAAAACAGAAGATTTTCCTTAAGCTTCCTTCCCTTTCAAACATTAAGCATTTCATTTTTCTTGATAGCATTCCTATGAACCCTTTGGGGCACTTTAATGCCTCTAAAGTGCTGAACAAATATATATAAAGTGTTGTTAATCGTGATTAATAAGGATAGGCATAGTGATAGACTGTTCCCTGTTTGCACATTCCTCTAAAAACACCATTGTAAGTTGTCAGATAAAGAGAAAATTAACAAGAGGTTGACACACCAATAATACCAGTTAGCACTCAATGAGATTCAGTCTGTTGTGGATGGTTTACCAGCACAGGAACCAGCTGTGTGAATGCATGAAGCAATATGATTCAAAAGCATTGTGAGGTAAAATTGTAGAGTAGGTTGGACTTCAGCCACTTCTGTGGAAAGCTGGGAAATTTTGGCTTCAGAATTAACATGAAATTAGCAGCACAAAAACTGCTATGAGGAACTTGTTTAAAAAAAAAGCTTGAAGTTTTCCAACTATTTCTAATCTATTTGCAGTTGGAACTATTCACCATTTGCAGTTTTGGAAAACATATACTGTATGTATGATTAGCAGCTCATTTATACAGCTTCACAGTCTCTCACACATTAGCGAGCCTTGCCAACCAAATTTTCTTTCCTTCTTAAACAATTCCTTGGGATTGAGGATGATTGCAGTTCCATAGTTTCTGAAGTGGTTTAGGAGGCCAACTTTGAGATCGGGAGTAGGATGTACTTGATGAGATGTGAGGTGGGTGCCTTGGGAGGAGATACACTCCTTTACTATTAGTACCAGGCTACTGTGTGGTCCCAAAGCATGGATTCAATTCTCTCAGTTCTATGAGCTTCTCCACTTCGTGTGGTTATAAGCCAAGTATTCCCTGGAGTCAGTGAGCGGGTTGCATTTTTTTCCAAAAAGGTTTTAAAAATATCTCACTTTATCATAATCACATGATGTATAAGAGCTTGGAGTGGAGCACTCATTACAGGAGGCTGGTTTCAAGCATATGATTGACATGACTTGCCCATCAGAGCTGGCTGAAGTGGAGACTTCAATACTGGTGATTTTGTAGAGCAAGTTGACACCAATTTGCTTTCCTTCCAATGGGTTTGAGGGGTTTTGTGTGACCAGCATTGGAAGTCTATCTCTCGTATTTCGAGGCATGGAGCTGAAGGATATGGATCAATGTTTTCCAGTTGACCGTGTGTTTAGTGATGGATCGAGGTCATTAACTTTCTTTGGCATACCTACTCTAAGTCACACAGACTTGACTTGATAGACACAAACATCAGGGATTTCTCTGTGGGTATTTCAGTGTCCATCTGTGACTCAATCAGGGCATGATAGACACTACCCTGAGAATTATTTCCAGAGTAGGAATTAAACATGTGACCTTTTGACGTTAACACAGACTGAGTGAAGCACCTCCCAGGTAACAGGGATAAAGCCCGATAGATGTAACCTGCACGAGGTTCCAAGAAAAGCTGAACTGCGAAAACAGGAGATTTTGTTTGTTTGCAGAATTTAAGCATTAATGATTGATCACATTTCTGTGTAATGTATAAAGGAAATGTATCAAATTAGTTGAAGTGCTGTTACAGCAAAGAGAAGATAATGGTTATATAATTGGTTATTGGTCGTTTCAAGGGATTAGGTAGGTGAGAGAGAACAATCAATGGAAGATTAACTCTGCTTTATTCTACGTAGTGTCAGGTCTCTTGTGTTAAACTACACTTCCACTCATCTGATCATCTGGGTGGACCGAAAGCATTCATTGAATATTTTGACATAGATCACTCTTGGGGACATCCACATGAATGAATAGAATGAGTACACAGAGTAACAAATATATACGGTGGGAAGTTCCAGTTCATTTTAGCTTGGGTTACACAGTTTTTGGCTTGTGTGTTTTTGGGTCACTCTGACTGTAACTGGAGTGTGTGATCATCACCTCCCCTGTCTGTATCAGACTGGGCACTTCTCTCCCTGGGCCATAGTGCCCTGTCTGTTTTTGTGTTTATCGCAATAAAAATGGCTGTTGAGTTAAACGAGCTTTCTCACCTGTCATCGTGGACCAAATGCTCACCACATTGGTATAAGGAATCAGATTAGAAAGCTACGGTGTCGGATGGAGTGCCTTTAGAGCCGGGGAATAGGTCGAAGGACTGAGCAGCATGCCTTGCCCACACACCTGAGCCGGGCACCCAAAGATGGGGTGGCACCCGGAGCATTGTGTTTTCCCAGAGAACCCCGATGGGGCAAAGTTACCCAGGCTCCCCAACCCAGGGGACACAGTGGTGTACATCACCCAACTGCCTTGCGGACTGCACTGCAGAGCCCAAGATGCTGCAGCCTTGGGAAGACTGACAAAATGGCAGGCATCTCCGAAATGCATCTTCAGCACCGCTCTGAGGGCCTTATCGTTACGATGCTCAGCCAGCGTTAGGTTGAGGAGGGCTGTAGGACAACCCTCTCCAGCACCAGGGTAAGGTTTACTGCTGTCTTGGTGGGACTCCACTCGTTGTGCCAAGCAGCAAGTTTGTTTTGTGCCAGGTAAGGCTCCAGACGGCTGGTACCGTAGTATCTGGGAAGCTTCAGGGTGGACCTTGGGTCATTAATTGCTGAAGCCTGTTGTCCTACCTCTTGCCTCATCAAACAATGCCTTCCCTGGAAGGGCTCCAGGTGCCCCTCCCCCCAGCACTCCAGGAGGTAGCATCGAACACAAGCGAGACTCTTGGACTTTGATGTAGACTCTGGCGTTGCCGGGAACGGCTGACCAGTTGGGTGGGGGCCATGTGGCACACTGGAAGCGAGGAGGGCATGGTCAACAGCTTGTCCCAGCATTCCTGGCGGCAGCGTTGTTTATTGTTCTTGTTTTAAAATGCGTTTATGGGAGTATGGTGGGATGTTCAAGTTCATTTACTGTTACATTTTAGCTCAGGTTATACAGTTATTCGCATGTGTGTTTGTGGGTCACCCTGATTATAACCGGGGTGTGTAATAATCACCTCCTCTGTTCCCAGTATGTAACTGAGTGAGCTCTCTCCCCAGGTCATAGCACCTGGCCTGTTTTTGTGTTTATCACAATAAAAGCAGCTGTTGAGTTAAACGAGACTTCTCTTCTGTCATCATGCTCACCACAATACTAATGTTCTTTTCCCAGAAAGCGAAGACATTTACTTTGTAAGGAAAGCACATCATGCAGTGGAACAGTATTTGGTAAATGGGCAATTGCTCCTGTGGTCTATAAATGGTATCTATTGAAGAGTCAGCGGCCTTTTCTCACTTTAATAGGCATTGCTACTTTGAAGATCCAACGTACCATTCTATGGTGACAACTTCGGATGCTCCAGCTGAGCTGGGTCATATCTTTTATCTGGCATTTAAAAGGAGATATATCTTTATAAAATTACTTGACATTTACTTCAGGAGGCTCCTCAAATGTTCATGAAAAGGAAAACAAATATAGAGTCAATCTCTTTTGAAGTGCCACACTTGAATTGTTAAGCAAGGGCAAAAGAGCCTGGAAAAGTGTCAGGCAAACCTTTGTAAGGGAACTTATGTTAAAAAACCTGTAATCTTTTGACAAGACCAGAAAACATTACCCAATGCAATTCATTACATTGTACAATGTAGAATTCTTATCAGTGCTGAGGGATACAACACAGTTTATGTGCTCACACAAATAACTGTTTCCAATCTTCACCGGAACATGCATAAACATTTCAAAAAATCCATTTAAACAAATAAAAATCCCAGAATACTGACAGTTCTGAACCACTTGCAACATATGTGTCAAGAATTTGTGAAAAGGAAAAGCATTTAGATGAAGTGCAAAAGTACATTGGATTGTCATAACAGAAATAATTTAATATACCATAGCTGAATACAAGACAACAGAAGTAATAGAAACTGTCATCTGGAAAATTATAAGATGGAAGATGGGAGGAGTTGTATCTAGTATATCTGCACATAAATTGTAGATGATAATTAGTTTCCATGAGGTGACACTCTTCTACAATCTCTGATGAATCACTGGAATGGTTTTTAAATTGGGAAGTGTCACATCTATCACTTCAATTTCTGACATGTCACTGAAGCCCAGATGGTCCCTAAGTACAGGGACAAGAATTATCCAATGAGCTGAGTGGAGATCAGGTAGTGTCCAGCTGGGAACAGCTCATCCCATTGCCAACGGGTACAAATACTGGTGTTGAAATACACCGCCACATACTGAGGCAGCAAAGTCAGCACAAGTAATATGAAGGAAGAAAACTAAATTAGAAGTTTTACTTAACTTGTTTATCTAGTGAAAACATTATTTTCACTAGATAAACAAGTTAAGTAAAACTTCTAATTTATTTTCACTAGAAGGTAAACTATACAGTTTTTCAAATTAAGTAATTAATAAAATGATATACTTGTGCAATTTTAACATAGATTTAACATTATTTGAATTAAGGTTGAAGCAATTGGTGCAGAGTACCCCTGTGGCCGACCCCCCTCAACAATGGGTACTGTCAGGGGAATAACCTAGCAGAGGAAAGTCACAGCGGTCAGGTCTCGGGCACTGAATCTAACTCTGCGACTCAGAAAGGAAGGGGTAGAAGAGGCGAGCTGTGGCGATAGAGGATTTGGTTGTTAGGGGAACAGGAAGGACGTTTTGTGGATGAGTAAAGATTCCTAGATGGTATGCTGCCTCCCAGGTGCCAAGGTCTGGGACAACTAAGATTGAGATTTTTAAGTGGGGGGGTGTGAACAGCATACCAGTTCAGGTTCATGTTCTGTGTATCAATGAAATGGGTAGGAGGAGTGACAAGGTTTGGCAAAGGGAGTTCAGTGAGTCAGGTGCTAAGTTAAAGGGCAGGACCTCCAGGGTTGTGGTCTCAAGACTGTTACCATGCCACGTGCTAGTGAGACCAAAAGTAGGAAGATTGTACAGTTTAACACATGGCTAAGAAGTTGGTGTAGGAGGGAGGGCATATAATTTTTGGATCATTGGGCTCCCTTCCAGGGAAAGGGGGAACTGGACAGAAGAGACAGTTTGCACTTGAACTGGAAGGGGACTAATGTCCTAGCGGGAAGGCTGGCTAATGCTGTATGGTGGGTTTCAACTAGAGTTGCAGGGGGATGGGAACTAGAATAGTTAGTGGAGAAGTTGTGGAGACAGATGTTGTTATAACCTCAGACAAACTCAGGAACCAAAAGGTTGAGCATGGTGCAACTAGTGTCCTGAGTTGTGTATATTTCAATGTAATTTATTTTTTTATTGAAGTTCATCATCAAACAAACATTTCCATAAGATGTATTTCAGACATTGTACATATATATCATATAATCATATATATCACAAATCTCCACAAAGTATTTATCTGAGGTATACACTCATAGAAAAGAGTGGAAAGTAAAAACAAGCAAAAGGAAAGAACTATGTACAAGTAGGGAGTGATCTTTTTTTTTACAACAGCTTCATTGATTTGTGAGAATAAAATCAGGCCTATGAGGCATTATGTAGTTAAACCATTTTTCCCAGTATGAATCAAATTGTTCCAAATTGGATAAAATTCTTTTATGTTTGATCGGATTTAATAGCCCATTGACATTAGAAGAAATGAATTTTACCTTGTCCTTAGCCATCTGTATTTATCTGTCAATGTACCATTGAAATTAGAATAAAACTTACTCAACCTACTCCCTGAACAAATAAGAACAAAATATCATAAGAAAGGCAGATAAGCTCAGGGCATGGATTAACACATGGGTTTATGATATTGTAGCCATTAGTGAGACTTGATTGCAGGAGGGGCAGGAGTAATAACTCAATATTCTGAAGTTCAGTTATTTTAGATGCAACAGAGCAGGAGGGATTAAAGAAGGGGAGGTGGTGTTACTACTCAGGGCAGACTGGAGAACTTGTTTTGTGAGGCATTATGGGTGGAACCGAAAAATCAGAAAGTTATGACCACATTAATGGGGTTATACTACAGACCACCCAGCAGTCCAAGGGACTTAGAGGAACAGATTTATAGAGAGATTGCAGACTGTTGCAAGAAACAGAAGATTGTTATAGTAGGTGATCTTAACATTCCATATGTTGACTGGGACTCCCATAATGTAAAAGGACTAGATTGGATAGAGTTTGTCACCTTGCCCTACTGTCCTGTTTATTATTTATTGTAATGCCTGCACTGTTTTTGTGCACTTTATGCAGTCCAGTGTAGGTCTGTAGTCTAGTGTAGCTTTCTCTGTATTGTTTTTTATTATTACATAGTTTGGTCTAGTTTTTTGTACTGCGTCATGTAACACCATGGTCCTGAAAAACATTGTCTCATTTTTACTATGCACTGTACCAGCAGTTATGGTGGAAATGACAATAAAAGTTGCCTTGACTTGACTTGAAATGTGTTCAGGAAAGTTTCCTAAATCAGTACATAGAAGTCCCAATGAGGGAGTGTGCGATACTTGATCTGCTATTAGGGAATGAAACAGGGCAGGTGACAGAAGTCTGTGTAGAGGAAGACTCTTCACCTGGTTATCACAATGCCATTAATTTAAAAGTAAACATGCAAAAAGATAGTTCTGGTCTATGGGTTGAGATTTTAAATTGGAGAATGACAATTTTGATGGTTTCAAAAAGGACCTGGTAAGTGTGGATTGGGACAGGCTGTTTTCCAGCAAAAGTGTTCTTGGTATGTGGGATACAAACACAAAAAAAATCTACAGATGCTGGAAATCCAAAGCAACATACACAAAAAACTGGAGAAACTCAGCAGGCCAGGTAAAATCTATGGATAAGTGTAAACAGTCAATGAGACCCTTCATCAGGACTGGAAAGAAAGAGAAGTCCAGAAATGTCAACTGTTCATTCTTTTCTAAAGATGCTGTTTGGCCTGCTGAATTCCTCCAGCATTTTGCATCCATTGGTAAGAGGGAAGCCTTCAAAAGTGAAATTTTGAGAATACAAACCTTGCCTGTTGGAATTAAAGATAAAGATAACAGGTATTGGTCAAGGAGGTTGGTCAATAAGATTCAGCCGCTCGACTTTCAAATGAAGTGGTCAATTGGATTGGGCATTGGCTTTGTAGGAGCAGCCAGAGAGTGGCAGTAGATTGTTGCATCTCTGACTGGAGGTCTGTGACTAGTGGAGTGCCGTAGGGATCGGTGCTGGGTCCGTTGCTGTTTCTCATCTATATCAATGATCTAGATGATAATGTGGTTAACTGGATCAGCAAATTTGCAGGTGACACCAAGATTGGGGGTGTAGTGAACAGTGTGGATGACTATCATGGGTTACAATGGGATCTGGACCAGATGGAAAAATGGGCTGACAAATAGCAGATGGAACTTAATGCAGACAAGTGTGAGGTGTTGAACTTTGGTAGGACCAATCAGGGTAGGTCTTATACCGTGAATGATGGGGCACTGAGGAGTGCTGTAGAACAAAGGGATCTGGGAATACAGGTCCATAATTTGCTGAAAGTGGCATCACAGATAGATAGTGTCATAAAGAATCTTTTGTTACATTGGCCGTTATAAATCAAAGTATTGAGTACAGGAGATAGGATGTTATGTTGAAGTTGTATAAGACATTAGTGAGGGCTCACTAGGAGTATAGTGTGCAGTTTTGGCCTTCTCTGTACAGGAAAGATGTAAATAAAATTAAAACAGTACAGAGAAAATTCACAAGGGTGCTGCTGAGTCTGGAAGACCTGAATTATAAGGAAAGACTGAATAGGTTAACACTTTATTCTTTGGAACGTAGAAGATTAAAAGAAGATTTGATAGAGATAGACAATTTTATGAGGAGTATAGACAGGATTTTTACAAGGGTGAGTGGGACTACAAATGGAGGTCACTGGTTAAGGATGAAAGGCGAAAAGTTCGAGGGGAACATGAGGGGAAACATCTTCACTCATGACGTCATGAGAGCATGGAATGAGCTGCCAGCAGTACTGTTGCATGCAAACTCAATTTCAATGCTTAAGAGAAGTTTGGATAAGCACATGGATAGTAAGGGTATGTAGGGGGTGCAATGGTCTTGGTGCAGCTTGATGGAGTAGACAGTTTAAATGGTTCTGCATGGATTAGATGGGCTAAAGGGTCTGTTTCTGTGCTGTACTTTTCAATAACTCTATGACTTAAAGATAAATTGAGGACAAATGTAACAAACTTACACAAGCCATCAGCTGATTTTATTTTTCTCCTTTGCATAAGCAACTAGAAAATTGTGTTAAGTTTAGTTCCAGCTCCACATTATTTGGCTGCAGAGAACTCAGTGTTAAGTGAGGAGGTTCTAATGCAGAAGGCTTTAGTAGACAGATTCAGTCAGTCTGCTAAAATACAGGAACGTCTAGATTAAAGAAATGGAAAGGAGGTAAGAGGAGAACAGAAATTCCACATCAGTGAAAGGGAAATTGGTGGGTGGAAGTACAAGACCATGGAGACACAAGAAACAACAGATGTAGTAAACCACTTGGCCTCAAACTATCATTCAATATGGTTAAAGGTGATTTATGCTGATCTCAACTGCTCTCCCTCAATTTCTCGATTTTTCAAATATTTATCTATCTCTACTTTAACGTTACTTAATTATTTGGCTCCACCATTCTCAGGCAGTGAGTTCCAGAAATAAGTCAAGTCAAGTCAAGTCAACTTTTATTGTCATTTTGACCATAACTGCTGGTACAGTGCATAATAAAAATGAGACAACGTTTTTCAGGACCATGGTTTACATGATGCAGTACAAAACACTAGACTGATCTACATATTATTAAAAAAAACAGAGAAAGCTATACTACAGACTTACACTGGACTGCATAAAGTGCAGGCATTACAATAAATAATAAACAGGACAATAGGGCAAAGTGTCAGTCCAGGCTTCGGGTATTGAGGAGTCTGATAGCTCGGAGGAAGAAACTGTTATATAGTCTGGTCGTAAAAGCCCAAATGCTTTGGAGCCTTTTCCCAGACGGTAGGAGGGAGAAGAGATTGTATGAGGGGTGCACGGGGTCCTTCATAATGCTGTTCCCCTTGCGGATGCAGCGTGTAGTGTAAATGTCCGTGACCCCGATGATCTTCTCAGCTGACCTCACTATCCGCTGGAGGGTCTTGCGATCTGAGACGGTGCAATTTCCGAACCAGGTAGTGATGCAGTTGCTCAGGACGCTCTCAATACAACTCCTGTAGAATGTGATGAGGATGGTGGGTGGGAGATGGACTTTTCTCAGCCTTCGCAAAAAGTAGAGACGCTGCTGGGCTTTCTTTGCTACGGAGCTGGTGTTGAGGGACCAGGTGAGATTCTCCGTCAGGTGAACACCAAGAAATTTGTTGCTCTTTACGATCTCTACCGAGGAGCCGTCGATGTTCAGTGGGGAGTGGTCGTTCCATGCCCTCCTGAAGTCAACAACCATCTCTTTTGTTTTGTTCACATTAAGAGACAGGTTGTTGGCTCTGTACCAGTCCGTTAGCCGCTGCACCTCCTCTCTGTAAGCTGACTCGTCATTCTTGCTGATGAGACCCACCACGGTTGTGTCATCAGCGAACTTGATGATGTGGTTCGAGCTGTGTGTTGCAGCACAGTTGTGGGTCAGCAGAGTGAACAGCAGTGGACTGAGCACACAGCCCTGGGGGGGCCCCGTGCTCAGTGTGATGGTGTTGGAGATGCTGCTCCCGATCCGGACTGACTGAGGTCTCCCAGTCAGGAAGTCTAGGATTCAGTTGCAGAGGGAGGTGTTCAGGCCCAGTAGGCTCAGCTTTCCAATCAGTTTCTGAGGGATGATTGTGTTGAATGCTAAACTGAAGTCTATGAACAGCATCCGAACGTATGTGTCTTTTTTGTCCAGGTGGGTTAGGGCCAGGTGGAGGGTGATGGCAATAACCAGCTTCTGAGAGGAGAAGTTTCTACACATCTTAAAGTGTCATTTTACAATGACTGGCCCTTGCTGTGTCACATTGTTCGAGATTCTCCAGATATTGAAAACGTCTCAGTGCCATCTACAATGCCCCACCCAACACACAGATCCAACCCCACCTGCACAACACAGTGCCCACACCACCTGCACCTCCCCACACAACACAGTGCCCACACCACCTGCACCTCCCCACACAACATAGTGCCCACACCACCTGCACCTCCCCACACAACATAGTGCCCACACCACCTGCACCTCCCCACACAACACAGTGCCCACACCACCTGCACCTCCCCACACAACATAGTGCCCACACCACCTGCACCTCCCCACACAACACAGTGTCCACACCACCTGCACCTCCCCACACAACACAGTGCCCACACCACCTGCACCTCCCCACACAACATAGTGCCCACACCACCTGCACCTCCCCATACACCACAGTGTCCACACCACCTGCACCTCCCCACACAACACAGTGCCCACACCACCTGCACCTCCCCATACACCACAGTGTCCACACCACCTGCACCTCCCCACACAACACAGTGCCCACACCACCTGCACGTCCCCATACACCACAGTGCCCACACCACCTGCACCTCCCCACACAACACAGTGTCCACACCACCTGCACCTCCCCACACAACACAGTGCCCACACCACCTGCACCTCCCCATACACCACAGTGTCCACACCACCTGCACCTCCCCACACAACACAGTGCCCATACCACCTGCACCTCCCCACACAACACAGTGCCCACACCACCTGCACCTCCCCACACAACACAGTGCCCACACCACCTGCACGTCCCCATACACCACAGTGCCCACACCACCTGCACCTCCCCACACAACACAGTGCCCACACCACCTGCACCTCCCCACACAACACAGTGTCCACACCACCTGCACCTCCCCACACAACACAGTGTCCACACCACCTGCACCTCCCCACACAACACAGTGTCCACACCACCTGCACGTCCCCACACAACACAGTGCCCACACCACCTGCACCTCCCCACACAACATAGTGCCCACACCACCTGCACCTCCCCACACAACACAGTGTCCACACCACCTGCATGTCCCCATACACCACAGTGCCCACACCACCTGCACCTCCTCATACAACACAGTGCCCACACCACCTGCACGTCCCCATACACCACAGTGCCCACACCACCTGCACCTCCCCATACAAAACAGTGCCCACACCACCTGCACGTCCCCATACACCACAGTGCCCACACCACCTGCACGTCCCCACACAACACCGTGCCCACACCACCTGCACCTCCCCATACACCACAGTGCCCACACCACCTGCACCTCCCCATACACCACAGTGCCCACACCACCTGCACCTCCCCACACAACACAGTGCCCACACCACCTGCACCTCCCCATACACCACAGTGCCCACACCACCTGCACCTCCCCATACAAAACAGTGCCCACACCACCTGCACGTCCCCATACAACACAGTGTCCACACCACCTGCACCTCCCCACACAACACAGTGCCCACACCACCTGCACCTCCCCACACAACACAGTGTCCACACCACCTGCACGTCCCCATACACCACAGTGCCCACACCACCTGCACCTCCCCACACAACACAGTGCCCACACCACCTGCACCTCCCCACACAACACAGTGTCCACACCACCTGCACGTCCCCATACACCACAGTGCCCACACCACCTGCACCTCCCCACACAACACAGTGCCCACACCACCTGCACCTCCCCACACAACACAGTGTCCACACCACCTGCACGTCCCCATACACCACAGTGCCCACACCACCTGCACCTCCCCACACAACACAGTGTCCACACCACCTGCACGTCCCCACACAACACAGTGTCCACACCACCTGCACGTCCCCATACACCACAGTGCCCACACCACCTGCACCTCCCCACACAACACAGTGTCCACACCACCTGCACGTCCCCATACACCACAGTGCCCACACCACCTGCACCTCCCCATACAACACAGTCCACACCACCTGCACCTCCCCATACACCACAGTGCCCACACCACCTGCACGTCCCCATACACCACAGTGCCCACACCACCTGCACGTCCCCATACAACACATTGCCCACACCACCTGCACGTCCCCATACACCACAGTGCCCACACCACCTGCACCTCCCCACACAACACAGTGCCCACACCACCTGCACGTCCCCATACACCACAGTGCCCACACCACCTGCACCTCCCCATACAACACAGTCCACACCACCTGCACCTCCCCATACACCACAGTGCCCACACCACCTGCACGTCCCCATACACCACAGTGCCCACACCACCTGCACGTCCCCATACAACACAGTGCCCACACCACCTGCACCTCCCCATACAACACAGTGCCCACACCACCTGCACGTCCCCATACACCACAGTGCCCACACCACCTGCACCTCCCCACACAACACAGTGCCCACACCACCTGCACGTCCCCATACACTACAGTGCCCACACCACCTGCACCTCCCCACACAACACAGTGCCCACACCACCTGCACCTCCCCATACACCACAGTGTCCACACCACCTGCACCTCCCCACACAACACAGTGCCCATACCACCTGCACCTCCCCATACAACATAGTGCCCACACCACCTGCACCTCCCCATACACCACAGTGTCCACACCACCTGCACCTCCCCACACAACACAGTGCCCATACCACCTGCACCTCCCCACACAACACAGTGTCCACACCACCTGCACCTCCCCACACAACACAGTGCCCACACCACCTGCACCTCCCCACACAACACAGTGTCCACACCACCTGCACCTCCCCATACAACACAGTGCCCACACCACCTGCACGTCCCCATACACCACAGTGCCCACACCACCTGCACGTCCCCACACAACACAGTGTCCACACCACCTGCACCTCCCCACACAAAAAGTGTACACATCACCTACAGCTCTCAATTCAGTGTCTGCTCACATTAAAATCTGCTCCCTGTCAGTTTTATCTGTGGTGTATGGGAATGTACCATCTAAGAAGGCCATCCAGACTTGCCCTATTTGCCAGCACTTAACCCATAACCTTGTCTGTCCAACTGTCTGTAAAAATTGTTATTGTACCTGCCTCAGCCACTTCTTCTGGCAGGTCTTGGCCCAACCATGTACAAACATTTGTAGCAACAAGGGAGCATACTAGTGCATCCCCTTCCTCAGAAAGCTAAAGAAATCCATCATATTCCCACTGTCACTCGCCAATTTTTATAGATACAACATCGAAAGCATTCCATCCAGATGCACCATGGGCTTGATACAGCAACTGCTCTGCCCATGACTGCAAGCAGTTGCAGGGAGTTGTGACATAGTTCAGTCCATCATGGAAACCTATCTATTCACTCTGTCCACTGTCCTGGCTACCTCAGAAAAGCAGCCAGTATAATTAAAGAATCCTCCCATGCCAGTTTTCCTCTTCTACTAGAAGAATCCTCCCATGCCTCTTCTACTAGATAGAATAAATAAATGTTTGAGAACACATACCACTAGGCTTAAGGGCAGTTTCTCAATGCTTGAATGGACCTTCTGTGCAATAAAATGGACCCTTGACTTCACAGGCTTGACCTACCTCGTTATGGCCTTGCACCTTATTGTCTACCTGCACTATCTCTGTAACTATAGCACTATGTATTACATTCTGTTATTATTTTCCCTTTTATACTACCTCAATGTTTGTAATGATCTGTCCGGCATGCAGATAAAAGCCTTTCACTGGATCTCAGTGCATGTGACAATAATGAACCATTTACTCAATACATCCAATGGTGTAAATGCAACTGTGGTGTACATTGCTCATGAAGACATCTAACAATTGGACACACTTGAAATGACAATTGGAACAAAGGGCTGGACAAATTTACTCTTTAAAACTGGAGCAAAGTCGTGCAATGATCTGAGAAGGTAGAAGACCTTGGAGTATTTTATGTAGATGTAAATCTTGCTTTCTTGGAACAGGGTATTTTTTTTAAACCAGGAAGCAAAATCAGTCATGACAAAATAACAGTTTCATACACAAAAAAAGTAATTTAGCATCTTGTTGACTGGAATACCTTGAAACCTAAATTGCATATTTATGATACATTAATTTTTTTTTATATTTTACTCTAATTAAAAAAATGATGAAGAGTGCAAAACAGCTAATTGAAGTTCTGCTGTGCTTTTTCCTTCCTAAGATTATGTGTGCTCAATTAGAACCATTCTGAATGGAATATGAAGGAGAGCAGGAGAAGTTTACAATCTGAAATGTGGAGCGTGACCCTCAGTGGTCATTTCATAAATCTGGGACTTGACATAACACTGCAGCTGGCATTCAGAAACGTGTATCAACTAAACATTTTTGATGATTAATGTGGAAATCCATGTAATAGTGATGCTGTGATCAAAAGTCTACAAGAAGCCACTGGAATAACATGCTGTTGAAGCTGAGAACGCAGAGTTCATCCCAGCAGCAAAAGCTGCCTGCTATCACCTTCTGACAAAGGACCTCAAGAATTCAAAAGTGTGCGAACAAGAAAGACCAGATAAGCGGAGGAGAGTCTGGAGAAGCTGCAGTCACCTTAGGCTTAGGGAGGTGTTTTAAAACTGAGAGGGATTCTCACAGGGGAAATGTAGAGAAACTGCTTCTGCTGCAGATAGACCATTTAAGATGTGGCAATATGGCACATTGGTTAGTGCTGCTACTACATGGCTGCAACAATTCAGATTCAAACATGATCACAGTCACCGTCCACACAGTGTTTGCATGTTGTCCCTGGATCATGTAGGTTTACTCTGAGCGCTCTAGTTTCCTTTCACATCCCAAAGCTGTGGAGTGGTAGGTTAATTTCCTGCTGACAATTATGTGCAGGTGAATGGTAGAATCTGGAGAAAGTTGAATTTGGAAAATCTGGGGAATATAAGAAGAATAAAATGGATGAGTGTAGGATTTGTGTGGTGGACTGGATTAGTGTAAGGCTGATTTAAATGAGTGGTTGATGGGATAAGGACCTGCTTCTGTGCTCTATGACTCTCTTACTCTATGAGAGGGAAAGCTGGGGTTGGAAATAAGGAGGCTACTTTGAGCAATAAGTTTGAGATGGATGCAGTACCTGAAAGTTTGGCTGTCTCAGGCTTTGTTGAGTGAACCCACTCAGTATTTGCTGCTGTGAGGTGTCTTCAATAACAGAGCAAGTAGGAAAATAAGAGCAAGAGAAGGGCAATGAGCCCTTTATATTTAGTCCAACATTCCACACCATCACGGTTGGTGAGCCCTTCAGCACCCTGTCCCCACCTTCTGCCTGCGAACCCTTAGGATTGAGTAATATACCTACAGGCCAGCCCGAGTTACGTACACCTAACTTACAGACAACCAAATACACAAACTAGTTCCCATAATATTAAATTCAAGAGTCCATCATCTGTGCATACATACAATTCTACAAATGGCAGAACTATATTCCTCTCTCTCTCTCTCAGTTTTTCACAATTCTTCTTTCTTTTCAGTCTCGTGTGGCTTTTGATGCCATTCATCACAATACTGTGGTGGTATAGACACCATATTGAGTGGTTCTTCTGTATTTTCCAAGTTATAGACGAAATGGATTTGTGGATATTTGTTAAAATAGAATCTGTTTTTTAACCGTGGAGAGCCTGTACCTCCTTCTTTGATATATTTTTTAATGACTGGGTGTCCATTCCCTCCGTTATCAAGAATTTTTCAGTTTCCACTCACTGGCTTCCTGAGACTGACGCTGATTTCTCCAGCCATGCAGAACATCCTCCATTTACTTTGCCTGTCTAATATTGTTAGAGTCTTATAGGTTTCTAAGAGGTTCACCCTCACATTCTTCTAAGTGCCAGTCAATATAGACCCAACTAACCTATCCCCTTATTCATGTTCTTCCATCCCAGAGATCAGTGTAGTGAAGCCAGGCAAGAACACCCTTCCTCAGATAAGGAAACAAAAGCAGTATGAATTTCAGCTAGGCTCTGTATGTGTGCAGTAAGACATCTCTGCTCCTGCATCAAATCCTCTTGCAAAGGAAGGCAGCACACCATAACTGCCTGCTGTGCCGAAATGTTTAGTTTCAGTGACTGGTATATAGGGACACCCATATCTCATTGTCCACCCCCTTTTCCATTCTGCCACCATTATAATAATAAGGTTCAAAGTTCAAAGGAAATTTATTATCAAAGTATATATATCTTACCATATACTATGCTGAGATTTATTTTCTTGCAGGAATTCACAGTAAATACTAAGAAACACAATAGAATCAATGAAAAACTGCACACAACAGAGAGGGACAAACAACCAATGTGCAAAAGACAACAGACTGTGCAAGAACAGAAAAAGAAAATAATAATAGTGTTATGATCCCAGCACCCTCCTTCCTGAGAATCGCAAGATCGCTATTAATTCGGGTCTAGGACCCAGGAAATGAGAGAGAATCCTCAGAAAGACAAAGCAACGGATTTTGACCATTGTTTCTTGGAGACACCTTTGTGGATTGCGACTCTATGCTACATGCCAGCTATCAGGGCTACGTGGACACCCTCGGGCAATGTGGGGTGGGGATTGTATCACCCCACCTTGATTGACATCTACAACTCTGCAAGTCAAGATAAAAAGGGGCTACAGGAGGCAGTCCCCTAGCGACGCACCAGAAGGAGACACCATCACTCATCGCTCCCGTGATAACGGGAAGCTATTCGGAAGCCACGTATAGTTTGTTTCCCCTAGCCTGGGGAACGAGTGGCTGATAACACCGAAAAGGACTTCGAACTGACAACGGGGAACCCACGTTCCCGATTCAACGATTTGAGTCCAAAAGGCTGGCAAGTTTATTTTCTCACCAAAAATCTCTCTCTCTCCAACATGTGAAACCCAGCGGTCCCCAAAAGGCAAAAAGCCTGCATGAACTCGAGAGACTTTGATATTTCCATCAGATAATATTTTTACCCCTAGACAAACGATAGAGCTACTTCTTATTGTTGATTATTACTATACCTGCGCTTTAGATTGAGTATTGATGACGTATATTATCTGAATGTTTGTATTAACCTTACTTTTGTGCCCCTTTATAAATAAAAATGTTTAAAAATAGTACCATCAGACTTCAGCGGACCTCTCTATCTTTGCTGGTAAGTGACCCAGTTACGGGGTTCGTAACAACGTGGGGCCTCGTCTCGAGATTTGATACCAAATTGGAGGGCCAGTTAATCAGGCTTAAGTCCAAACGTGGGTCTGGTTGCGCGGGTAGCCAGACGGGAAACCAGCAAAGATGGACGTGGAGGAATTCATGAGAAACCCAACTCTAGAGGCGGCTAACAAATTAGACTTGTTAAATCTGGCGAAGGGGTTAAGCCTCACAGAGGTGAGGTTGTCAATGAAAAAGCGGGAAGTGCGAAGGGCCATAACTCAGTATTACATTGGGAAGAAGGTGTTTACAGCTGAGGATTTGGAAAATATCCCTGAAAAGGTACTAGCGAGTGGGACGGATCAGTTAGAGTTGGAGAAATTAAGGTTGGAACATGAAATTAAAGTAAAGCAGCTGGAAGCAGCTGAGAAGGAGAAAGAAAGGGCTGAGAGAGAGAAAGAAAGGGCCGACAAACAAAGGGAGCAGGCGTTCCAGCTAAAGGAATTAGAGGTGAAATGGGAGCATGAGCTCCAACTAAAGGGGTTAGAGGTGAAAAAAGAGCAGGACCGAGCCGAGAGGCAAAAGAAAGCATGAAATCCAGTTAAAACATCTGGAGGCAGCTGAAAAAGAGAGGGAGAGAGAGTATGAGGAGGCAGAGAAACAGGAAACATGACTTGGAGATGGAGAAGTTAAGGCAAGAGCGAAGAGATCAAGGGTCAGACCGAGAGGAGCGGTTTAATGTTAGTTGGGAGTTGAGGCTAGTACCTCTGTTCGAGGAGACGGATGTTGAGAGTTATTTCTTGCATTTTGAAAAGGTGGCAGTGAATCAGAAGTGGCCCAAAGAGCAGTGGGTGGCGTTGTTACAAAGTGTGTTAAAAGGGAAGGCACAACGAGCATATGCGGCATTGTCCATGGAGGAGGGAGAAGCGGAGAATTATGCCGAAGTAAAGGAGGCCATTCTCCGGATTTACGAATTGGTACCTGAGGCGTACAGAAAAAAGTTCAGAAATTTAAGGAAAGGGTGGAATCAAACGTATACCGAGCTAGCCCATGAGAAGGGTGTGCTCTTGGACAGTTGGTGCACCGCGGAACAGGTGGACGAGGATTATGGGGGTCTCAGGGAGTTATTTTTGATTAGGAATTTAAAGGTTGTGTTCCGGAAGAGATGCGGATGTATTTGAATGAGAGGCCGAATAAGTCCCTCTCAGAATTTGCTAGGTTCGCAGATGAATATACCCTAACCCACAAGACAAAGTTTTCCTCGACAAAAAGTTACCCGAGAGACCGTGGGAACGGTAGGGAAAGCCCGCCGGCTAAGGGAGAAACTCAGCCGGGAGCTAGCAGAAAAAGTGAGGATAACAGGCCAGAAACCTGGAGATTTCCTGGTTTGACCTGTTTTAATTGTGGAAAGGTGGGACATATTGCATCTAAATGCCCCGCTCCGAGGAAGGAGCCAGAAAAAGGGAAAGCAGCTATCACTATAGGCTGTATTGTGTCGATCAGAAAATCGACGAGAGGGCCCCCGGTAGATGGAGTACAGGAGGGGCGTGAGATGTTTAGTTCTGAAGGAACCGTGTCTTTGAGGGAGGGGGACCCACAAATTCCAGTATGGATCTGGAGAGACAGTGGGGCTGAGCTACCATTGATTAGCAGTAAGGTATTAGAGTTTGGACCTCAGACGGGAGTGGTAGCCCTGAGAGGCATAGGAAAATGGACCGAAGTGGTGCCTTTGCATAGGGTCCTTCTAGATTGTGAGTTGGTGCCGGGACCAGTGGAACTGGGGGTCCTGCCGGAGTTGCCGGGGGAAGGTGTGGACGTCCTTCTGGGTAACGACCTAGCGGGTGGGGAGATGGGTGCAGCCGTGAAGCTGACAACCCAGCCTGCGAGGGTTGAGGCCCCTCCCTCAGATCCTAAGATCTATCCCGCATGCGCGGTCACTCGCAGCATGTCGAAAAAGGCAGCTGAGCCCGAGAGCAGTTTAAATCTGAGCAATTTTGATTTGGCCGAGACGTTTCTACCGACTCTGTACCAGCGAGGGTCAGAGGAAGGTAAACCGGAGAGTAGGGAGGGAGGAGAGAGTAAACGGGGGGAGGTAGACCTGCCCTTAGCAAGAAGAGAGTTTGTACGGGAACAGGAAGGTGACGAGGAGCTGACAGCCTTGAGGGAGTCGGTTCTTTCTGAGATCAAGGTTGAGACCGAGCCCGAGGGTTACTACCTGAAGGAGGGTGTGTTGATGAGGAAATGGAGGCCCCCCACGGTGCCGGTCGATGAGGACTGGGCGGTGGTACATCAGATAGTAGTTCCGAAAGTGTATCGGGACGAAATTTTGAACTTAGCTCATAAGGGACCTTTAGGTGGGCATTTGGGAATAACGAAGATCGGGTTCAGAGAGAGTTCTATTGGCCAAACCTGAGAAAAGATATTACTGAGTATTGTAAAAGGTGTCATACATGCCAAGTGGTGGGTAAGCCGAACCAAGTTATCCCTAAGGCACCCCTCCGACCCATCCCTGCATGCGAAGAGCCTTTCTCCCGAATCATTGTGGATTTTGTGGGACCCTTACCTAAAACTGCGAGTGGGCGGCAGTATATCATGACCCTGATGTGTGCAGCCACACGATTTCCAGAGGCTGTGCCTCTGGGTAATATTAGGACCTCTGTGGTGGTGAAGGCCCTCATTAAATTCTTTACCACGGTGGGGCTGTCTAAGGAGATACAATCGGATCAGGGGAGTACATTCACGTCTAGCACATTTCGGCAGATGATGACCCAGCTAGGGGTCAAACAAATTCTAGCCTCTGCGTACCACCCGGAATCCCAAGGAGCATTGGAAAGGTTCCACGCTACACTAAAGACCATGCTGAAAACTTATTGTCAAGAGAACGTTCGAGACTGGGATGAGGCTTTACCCCTTCTGTTATTTGGCGTAAGGGATACAGTCCAGTGCTCACTGGGGTTCAGTCCGTTTGAGCTCGTTTTCGGTCATAGGCCCAGGGGACCTCTAACCCTACTGAAAGAAAAGTGGTCTAGCCCAACCGTTCAAGTCAGTGTGATCAACTATGTTCTGAAATTCCGGGAAAGGCTGCATAAAGTATGCGCCTTGGCAAAAGAAAACCTTAAAGACTCCCAGGAAAAAATAAGCCAGTGGTATAACCCGAGAGTGAGAGAACGAGAGTTTCATGTAGGCGACCAGGTTTTGGTTCTATTCCCGGTAGTTACCCACCCCCTTCAGGCGAGGTTTCAAGGACCATATACAGTGCGTAAGAAAATAGACTCGCTGAATTACGTGATTGAAACCCCCGACCAGCGAAAGCCGACCCAGTTAGTCCACGTGAACATGATGAAAAGGTACCATGAAACCACCCCCGCGGTGGTTGGTGCGGCCATGAAAACCGATGAGGTAGAGGGGGATGGTAAGGAGGGACCAGAGCGGTTTGAAAAGATAGGTATAGTCCCCACCAGATTGGAGAACTCTATCGTATTGGCAAGCCTTGCGGATAAAGTTAGCCACTTAAAGCCTGAACAGCGGGAGCAGGTAATACAGCTCATTAACCGGCATGCAGACTTATGTCCAGATGTTCCCCGAAGGTGTAGTGGGACGAAACATGATGTGATAGTTACCTCAACCCAACCTATAAAACAGGCCCCTTATCGGATGAATTCTGAAAAGAGCCAGCTAGTAGGAAAGGAGATTGAACATATGCTAGCTGCTGGGATAATCCGCGAATCCTCTTCCGCATGGGCTTCTCCTTGCGTAGTTGTCCCAAAACCGGACGGTACCATAAGATTCTGTACCGATTACCGGAAGGCCAACGCTGTCACCCAGACAGATGCTTACCCTATCCCCCGGGTGGATGATTGCATTGATCAAGTGGGGAAGGCGAGGTACATCACAAAAATTGACTTGTTAAAGGGGTACTGGTGCGTTCCTTTAACGGACAAGGCTCGAGAGATTTCAGCCTTTGTCACCCCGTCCGGGTTGTACGAGTACAACGTTATGCCGTTCGGGATGAAAAATGCACCAGGGACATTTCAGCAGATGATAAACGCTGTGATAAAGGGGTTAACCCACACCAAGGCTTATCTTGACGACGTGGTAATTTGGAATGACACCTGGGGGGAGCACCTGGAGGCTGTTGAAAATCTGTTTACCCAAATGTCGGCAGCCCACCTTACAGTAAACCTCGCAAAGAGTGAATTTGGTCATGCCACGATCACCTATTTGGGGTATGTGGTGGGAGAAGGGCAGTTGGCTCCTGTGCAGGCGAAGGTCCGGGCTATTTCTGAGGTCCCTGTACCCTACAATAAAAGGGCCCTGAGGAGGTTTTTGGGCATGGTGGGATACTATCGGAAATTCTGTAAAAATTTCGCGGACATTGCGCTCCCCCTTACAAAACTCCTACGGAAGGAGGAAAAATTTGAGTGGGGTCATTCTTGTCAGAATGCCTTTGAAAAGTTAAAAGCCATGTTGTGCCATCACCCTGTGTTAAAAGCACCCGATTTGTTAGCCCCCTTCTCCTTGGCAACGGACGCCAGTGATGAGGCTGCAGGAGCAGTCCTCTTACAGCAAGCAGGGGATGGAGTGGAGCACTCGGTAGCATATTTCTCTCGGAAGTTCAATGTACACCAGAGGAATTGCTCTACCGTGGAAAAGGAATTGTTGGCACTTGTGTTGGCGATACAACATTTTGAAGTGTACATTTGTCCAGAGCAAAAACCCCTAGTGGTCTATACCGATCACAACCCGTTGGTGTTCCGGGCCAATATGAAAAATAAAAACAGGAGGTTATTGAGCTGGAGTCTGATGCTGCAAAAATTCGATATTAAGATACAGCACATTAAGGGGAGTGATAATGTGCTAGCGGGTTGTTTATCTAGATGCTGAATTAAATGTATAACTGTAGGGCTCTGTAGTTAAAAGAAAAGCTTTTGTATTGTGTTAGATTCTAAAATCCTGTAAGACTCTGTACCACTCTGTTTTAACCGCTGGTAAAAACGTTTTTTTAAGAGGGGAGGTGTTATGATCCCAGACCCCTCCTTCCTGAGAATCGCAAGATCGCTATTAATTCGGATCTGGGACCCAGGAAATGAGAGAGAATCCTCAGAAAGACAAAGCAACGGATTTTGACCATTGTTTCTTGGAGACACCTTTGTGGATTGCGACCCTATGCTACGTGCCAGCTATCAGGGCTACGTGCACACCCTCGGGCAATGTGGGGTGGGGATTGTATCACCCCACCTTGATTGATATCTACAACTCTGCAAGTCAAGATAAAAAAGGGCTACAGGAGGCAGTCCCCTAGCGATGCACCAGAAGGAGACACCATCACTTATCGCTCCCGTGATAACGGGAAGCTATTCGGAAGCCACATGTGGTTCGTTTCCCCTAGCCTGGGGAACGAGTGGCTGATAACACCGAAAAGGACTTCGAACTGACAACGGGGAACCCACGTTCCCGATTCAACGATTTGAGTCCAAAAGGCTGGCAAGTTTATTTTCTCACCAAAAATCTCTCTCTCTCCAACACGTGAAACCCAGCGGTCCCCAAAAGGCAAAAAGCCTGCATGAACTTGAGAGACTTTGATATTTCCATCAGACAATATTTTTACCCCTAGACAAACGATAGAGCTACTTCTTATTGTTGATTATTACTATACCTGCACTTTAGATTGAGTATTGACAACGTATATTATCTGAATGTTTGTATTAACCTTACTTTTGTGCCCATTTATAAATAAAAACGTTTAAAAATAGTACCATCAGACTTCAGCGGACCTCTCTATCTTTGCTGGTAAGTGACCCAGTTACGGGGTTCGTAACAATAGTAATAGTAAATAACTAAGCAATAAATATTTTAAATATGAGTTGTCGAGTCCTTACAAGTGAGTCCATAGACTGTGGTATAAGTTCAGTGTTGGGGTGAGTCCCAGACACTTTGCAAACATTATTCACGAACAGACAGAGAGACCCCTATATGTAAAGGGTTCAGAAAGGGTTAAATTGTCATTATGAACTGTTAAGACATTCATCCAATATTTTATAAACTTTAATATCACATAAGCTAGTCCCTTTTGTCCATGTTTGGCCCATCTCCTTCTGAACATTTCCTGTCCATGTACCAGTCCAAAGTTCAGTTAAATGTTGATAATGTACTTACTTCAACAACTTCACCTCACAGCTCACTCCATATAGTGAACACCCGCTGGGTGAGAAGGTTGCCACTCAGGTTCCTATTAAATCTCTTTCCACTCACCTTAAACCTATGCCCTCTACTTCTTGGTTCCCCAAATCTTGGGCAAAAGACTGTGCCCATTCACTTTAACTGTACCCTCATGATTTTATACATCTCTATCAGATCACCCCTGATTCTTCCTAAACTCCAATAAAGTAAGTCCCAACTTGCTTCATCTCTTTCAATAATTCAGTCTGGCAACATCTTGTACATCTCCTCTGCAAGCTTTCCACATTTAAGAACTGATCTTTGTAGCACCCAGAAAAAGGTCTGTTTATTCCCATTGTATTTATCAATCAATTCTCAACCCATGCCATTGTGCTGCCCACAATCACATATGCTTCAACTTTGCACCCCTAATCTCATGTAGTTTCCGGAAGTCTAAACGCACTACATTCATTTGTTTCCTCCTATATATTTTACTAGTTAACCCTCTTAAAATAACCTTATTAGTCTATTCCCAATAAGGTAAGATTGTTGCCAAGCCTACCATTGGAGTCAAGTGGAACTGGAACTTCCATGATGCAAT
This sequence comes from Hemitrygon akajei, assembly GCF_048418815.1. Classification (NCBI taxonomy): domain Eukaryota; kingdom Metazoa; phylum Chordata; class Chondrichthyes; order Myliobatiformes; family Dasyatidae; genus Hemitrygon; species Hemitrygon akajei. The sequence goes on from NC_133134.1 coordinate 108,002,576, forward strand.
CAAGTCACATGGGTGAGGTGGAATAAGTTCCGCCCACAAAAGTCAACTGAAAATCTGACTGACAGCAAAGCCACACTACCAGATTTGGTATCTATCATGCTTTTCAAATAATTCAGAATGCACTTGACTTACAGAAACATGCAAAATCTATTCAGATTAATAAGTAAATAAATGAAAGTGATTATTAACATCCTGAAACTTCTTAAAAATTACAAACATGAAATAAACTACCTAGCTGTTGAAGCTCAGCAAGATGTTCCAGTTTAAAAAAAACACAGCGAGAAATGATCAAGTAAAAAAAAATAGTGCAGCGCGTGCTTCTTTGGGAAGGGGCAGAGATGATTGAGTTTTAAAAAAGGCAGAAAAAGAACATATTCACAGGTTTATAAACAGTGAGCAGCAGGTGATAATAATCATAAATTGAACAAAAGAGAAATGGCTGGCTACATCAGAAAGATAGATGTGCTCAATTGCACAAGAGGTAACTGGAGTATGTATACTGAGCGAACTGAAGTAGCCAATAAGAAGTGAGTGCCAGTTCTGCTGAGTGCATTGGGTTTAAAGGCATACAGTTTACTTAGAAGTTTGAAAGCTCCAACCAGTCGAAATGAGCTTTGCTGATATCATGAAAGTAATGCAGGAATATTTAGAACCAAAACATTGCTGATTGCAAAATTCTCTATGTTTCATTTGTGGTATCAGAAGGAAGGGGAGACAATTACAGTGCATGTGGCTGAATTGAACAGGTTGTCTGAGCATTGTCAGACTTAATGATGGACTTTTATAGGTAACCGTTAGTCTCGAGAGACCATGGATTTGCACCTTGGGAAGTTTCCAGGGCACAGGCCTGGGCAGGGTTGTATGGGAGACTGGCAGTTGCCCATGCTGCAAGTCTCCCCTCTCCACACCACTGATGTTGTCCAAGGGAAGGGCAAGGGCCAATACAGCTTGGTGCCAGTGTTGTCAATGTGTGGTTAAGTGCTTTGCTCAAGGACACAACATGCTGCCTTAGTTGAGGCTCGAACTACCAACCTTCAGATCACTAGACCGATGCCTTGAGCATTTGGCCATGCGCCAATGATGCACTTAATGATAGATAGATAGATAGATAGATAGATAGATAGATAGATAGATAGATAGATGGATAGATAGATACTTTATTCATCCCCATGGGGAAATTCAACTTTTTTCCAATGTCCCATACACTTGTTGTAGCAAAACTAATTACATACAATACTTAACTCAGTAAAAAAATATGATATGCATCTAAATCACTATCTCAAAAAGCATTAATAATAGCTTTTAAAAAGTTCTTAAGTCCTGGCGGTTGAATTGTAAAGCCTAATGGCATTGGGGAGTATTGACCTCTTCATCCTGTCTGAGGAGCATTGCATCGATAGTAACCTGTCACTGAAACTGCTTCTCTGTCTCTGGATGGTGCTGTGTAGAGGATGTTCAGAGTTTTCCATAATTGACCGTAGCCTACTCAGCGCCCTTCGCTCAGCTACCGATGTTAAACTCTCCAGTACTTTGCCCACGACAGAGCCCGCCTTCCTTACCAGCTTATTAAGACGTGAGGCGTCCCTCTTCTTAATGCTTCCTCCCCAACACGCCACCACAAAGAAGAGGGCGCTCTCCACAACTGACCTATAGAACATCTTCAGCATCTCACTACAGACATTGAATGACGCCAACCTTCTAATGATAGGCTTAATGATGCACTGAGAGGTAGTTTAGTTTGTGGAATCATACAAGAAGGCATTCAAAGAACAGCTCCTAACTGAAGCACAGCTTACAATTAAAGGAGCAGTTGAAATTACTGTATCAATGGAAACAGCAGACAGAGACGCAATTGAATTGCAGTCAGGAATGAAAATGAGCATGATCAGAATTGCAATATCTGAACAGAAATCTGTCTGGTTGAACAGATTGTGTTACCGTTGTGTCAGGGGCTTACATACACTAACCCAATACAGGTTTAAAGGAGAAACTTACAAAAAATGCAACAAAATAGGACACACACAAAAAGCATGTCAGGGATGAGAAAAAGAGGTTAAGTTGCAGTTTCAAAATAAGCACTAATCTGCACGCTGTTGATGAAAAATCTGATAATGATGAGTGTGACACAGGACTGTGTAGCCTTGAGATTTAAATTGTGAAAACTGACAATAGACAAGCAGCACACGCAGCATGCTGGAGGAACTCAGCAGGTCAGGCCACATCAATATGGCTTACACCAGAAATGACCAGCAAACTAATTGCATTAGAATTGGGCACAGGCTTGGCTGTTTCAGACATTCCACAAAATGAGTTTGAATAATATTTCAAAGATATTAAACTGAGCATGCAGATTCCAAGTAAGAACTTACACTGGAGAGAAGATAACTTATGTGGGAGTGACATTTATAACAGTGAAGTACAACCACCAACAAGCCACACTGAGCATGCATGTGATTAAAAAAAAGAACAGTAAGGCCAGCATTGCGGGGTCGTGATTGGCTAAGACAACTTCAATTAGTTTGGAGATCCATCCACCTTTTTCATGTCACATCCCCTGTAATAGAGTTAACTGAAAGTGAATTAAGAAAGGTATTGGATGATGCCACAACAGTGTTCAAGCATTCCATTGGAAAACACAAATATAACAAGGGTAAAATAGTGTTAAGTTTTATAAAGTCTATCTGTATCCTTATACCATATGTGACATAATAGCCAGCAAGCTAGATCGCATGGAAGCTGAAGGTATTCTTTCCAGGAGTCCATGAGTAATGTCAATGGTCCCAGTAGCCAAAAAGAATGGATCTATCAGGATCTGTGGTGAGAGCAGATTAATATTCTCTGCCTAGGATAGAAGATATCATTGTAACCCTTTCTAGATGGAAATACTTCAGTAACATGGATTTATCTGAGGCCTGCCTACAGATGGAGGTGGAAGAAAAGTCCAAAGTGTTTTCAACATAAACACTCACAAAGGACTTCATTGCAATAATAATCTTATTTTTGGAGTTGCACCTCCACCTGTGCTCTGGTAGAAAGCTCTGGACCAGGTACTACAAGGCTGTCCAGGCACTCAGTGTTACCTGGATGACATCATTGTTACCAGTGAAGATGACAAAGGATACCTCCAAAATCTCAAGACTGTGTTAAAAAGATTAGAAGATTACATGCTTAAAGTATGAACCAACAAGCATGAATTTTTAAACCAAGCATCACTTAAAGAGGTCACACCATTGATGCCCAAGAATTGAAGAAGTGTGCTGAGAAAATTCAAGTAGTGCTGCTGCTGCAAGGCCAAAGGGAATGTCACAGTTGTGGACTTCTCTTAGGATATGTCAATTATTATAACAGGTTCCTGGCAAACCTGCCAACTGTGCTCCACCCCTTAAACTCATTACTACTGATCGGGAAGAAATGGCAATGGGCAAAACAATGTGAGGTGGCTTTCCAAATTGTAAAGGAAATGGTGATGTCAGACGTTGTGATCTGCGTCGTTCAGTGAAGCTTGCCTGTGATGTTACACCTTGTGGTACAGGTTCAGTCATGTTATATGTTATGAATTATGGAATTTGTCACCCCATAATCTTTGCATCACAATCCCTTACCACTGCAGTAAAAAAATATGCACAGATTTACAGAGAAGCATTGAGCCTGGTTGTGGGTTTAAAGCATTTTACCCAGTACTTGTATGGGACCGAGTCTATCCTCATTATTGATCATCAGCGACTAGTGTTCATTCCCAATCCACAGAATGGTGTTCCACTAACAGCAGCAGCACAGATGTGTAGATGGACTCCATTTCTTAGAGTTGATCTTGAATTACCAGATCGATTTCAAGAAGATAACTGATCAGGGAAGTGCTGATGAATTGTCCTGTTTATCCTTGGAAAAGAAAATTCCTGAAAAATTTACAAAAGAGGATGCTTCTCTTGATATATTCTCCCTGATGCAAATTGCAAGTCTTCTTATTACAGCAGAGGTGATCCAAAGGGAAAGCAGAAAAGAGCCCACACTGTCTCAGGACTATACCCAAAATCACTGGAATGTGCAGCAGAATTCATGACCCCCCCCCCCTTCCTCTTTTACAAGTATCGGGATGAACCTGCCCTTGCCAAGGGGAGCTACTGTACAGTACATGCTGGTCATCTAAGCATGGTCAAAACGGAAATGTTAGCTTGAAGCTCTGTCTGGTGGCCTGGAATAGATCAGCAGATCGTACAGCTTGCCATGCACTGTTCAGGATGCCAAAACATTCAGAAGATGCTAAGGATGCTCCATCGCTGGGAATGGGCTGCACTGCAGACGATTCATGTAGATTTTGCCAGACCATTCATAGACACAGATTACTTGATAGTAGTGGATGCATCTAAAAAGTGGCCAGAAGTGTTCCCAACAGCCTCACCCACTGTTGATGTGTTCAGAAGCCTCTTCTGAAGGGCTGGTGTTCCAGAACACCTAATCAGTTACAGTATACCACAGTTTGTTGCAGAACTGTTTCAGTCATTCCTGAAAATGAATGGAATAAGATATATTACATTGTACCACTACTAGACCTCCCATGGCTTGGTGGAAGGTTTGTCCAGAGTCTAAAAATGCACTGCAAGCAATGTCAGCAGAAGGTACTACGCCGACACGAATCAGAAGCACACCCATTTCCTCCTTGCGTATCACAGTACAACACACATCATACCACCAACTTACAAGCTATGTCATTCCTTGATCATCCCAGGGGTTCATGCTTATATCTCCTCAAACTCAGTCTCAGAAGGAGTATGCAGGACAACCAGCTGAGATATATTGAGGGCTCCTCAAACAAAGAGGTTTGATATTTCACTCCTGCAGAAGCGATCCTGGAGAGAGAGCACAGAGGTGATCGAAAGTAGGTACTCAGAAAGATTAAGAACAGGACTGGGCCACTCTCCTACAAAATGGAGATTGCATCTGATGTCATCTGGAGATGATCATTCGAGGAGAGTAGAGTCAATTGTTAAAGAGGAAAAATGCCCAGAGCTGTTAGAACAACTTCCTGCAGTCCCAGAATCAACTCCTACAACCACCATGGAGGAGGTCTCTGAGCATGAGTTTGTTTCACAGCTACAAGTCTCACCTGCCAAGCTAAGTGACCCCTCCACCCTCTCAGGAATGACATTATCCCACAAAAGTAAGAAATCCTCCACAGTAATTAAATTATTTGGCCTGAATGGGTCAATTTAAAATTTACAATGCTACAGATGTCTACATAGTGGTTGTGTTGTTAGTATACTGTGTACATACACAATATGCTGATGTACTCTCAGTATACTGTAGTTATAGCTAAGCTGAGAAGAATGTTGAGCATTTTTACGGGTTATATGTAAAAGCATATGAATGGATACGTTAACCCATCATCAGTCATACCTGTGCGTCTCATTCAAAGCAAAATGAAACTAAGACACACATTCCTAGCTCTGTGTTTACTTTCAATTACTTTTATGTTTTGAAGTTACAACACATTACAGTGACCAAAAGACCATAAGATATAGGAGCAGAATTAGACTATTTGGGTAATAAAATCTCCTCCATACTGATTTTCTCAACCCCACTCTCCTCTCTTCTCCCCATACTCCTTAGCTCCCTTACCAATCAGGAACGTAACTATCTCTGCCATAAATACATCCAATGTGCTGGACTCCACAGCCCTCTGTGGCAATGAATTCCACAAATTCAATACCCTCTGGCTGAAGAAATTCTTTCTCATCTCAGTTTTGAATGGATGTCCCTTTATTCTGAGGCTGTCCCTCTGATCCAAGACACTCTTACTAATGGAAACATCCTCACCATATCCACCCTATCCAGGCCTTTTAATATTCAGTGGGTTTCAATAAGAATCTTCCCTCATCCTTCTGAGGTCATTGAATACAGGCCCAGAACCATCAAAACACTCCTCATACATTGAGCTGTTCATTCCTGGGTTCATTCTTATGTAACATTTCTGGACCCTCTTCAGGGCTAGCACATTTTTCCTTAGATATGGGGCCCAAGTTAGATGACTAATTGTACAGAGAAATGATGGACTAGATGGCTTGCAATATAACAGTTTGGAATCTGGCAATATTTCACACTTACTTTATGTAGGTTCTCAAAGTATCATGGGAGGTACAATCTTAGAAAATTTTCAAAACTTTGCAATTTAGTCGCTCAGTGATCCTGTGCAAATAATTATATGTGAAATGATAAGAACACATTTGTAGAATTCTTTACTACTGTATTCAGTAGGCAAAGCCTAAAAGAATGATCCTATATCAAGTAACATCAATTTTATTTGACTGGCAAGTGGATAAAGCCATCTGAAAGTAATGCCATTTCAACGCATCGAGGGGACATCTGAAAAGGAACGTTAAGGTGTTCAGGATGAGCATAATCCCACAAGGAGCAAGAGAAAGACTGTTCAGTCTAGAGACCGTTGGATGGCAAGGTGTAGAGAAGGTAAGACAAGAGAAGAGGGCAGTCTATTTGAGACACTGAGAGCCTACTTCAGTGCAAAGTCTCAAAGAGTACAGGAAGGGAAGTTGCAAAATGAAAGGAAAATTAGCAAAGCAACAGTGGGAGATGAAAGAGTATTGGGAAGGAGAATCAAAGGTGCTTTATAAGTAGATAAAGGCCAAAAAGTTAACCAGGGAAAGAGTAGAACCTATTAAGGACAAAGAACAGTTACCCAGTGTAAGGCAGTGGAGGATGAAAATACATTCCTTCAATGAGATTTCATTCACAAAAAAGGAGGCAATGATGATGGTTGTACTAAGAGCATTATCAGCATTAAAAGCAGCTAAATCTGTAAGCCCAAACGACTTACATCTCAGACTTTTAGAACAAGCGAAGGCAGAACTTGCAGAAGCTGAGACCATCCTTTCTCAATGCTCCCTGGGTGGAGGAAAGTTGCTGGAAGATTGGAGGGCTGCTAAGATAGTACCCCTGTTAAAAACAGGACAAAGGTGGTGGATAACTTACTGGAATCCCTTCAAAAGACAAAGTATAAACTTCATTTAGGGAGGCTCAGTTTAATAATTCTCAGCATGGATTTGTTAAGGTAAGCCTGTGTCTGACAGATTAGAACCATTTTTTAAAAATTAGTAACATGGAAGGTTGATGAGATCAATGCATATCTCCGCCTGGATCATAGCAAAGCTTTTGTCAAGATACCACATAGCAGGCTGAGGAGACTAGGAAAGATCAAAATTGACCTGAGCAACAAGAAGAAAAGGACAATGTTGACGGGTGTTTTTTTTTCTAATTTGAAGACTCTTACTCAGAACTTTACAACCCATGTTCTCAATATTTTCTTTTAAATTTATTTTTTGCATTTGCATGATTTGCCTTCTTTTGCATTTTGGTTGTTTATCTGTCTTTGTGTGTAGTTGATGCTATTGCGTTTCTTTGTGTCTGCTGTGAATGCCTGCATAGAATGAATGGAGCAGATGCAGATATGAGTGAAGAAGCGGTAGATGGAAATTAATCTGAACAAGTGTGAGGTCCTACAGTTTGGAAGATCTAGCACAAAAGGGGTATATGGTGATATATATGTATGTACTTTATTGATAAATTTACTTTGAACTCTGTACTTTGATTTTGGAGGGGGGAAAGCAACCAGAGTAACAAGTTACAGAATGAGAGAATGTCAACTGGAATTCATGAGATTCCCAATGACTTGGCTGATTGGATCCAAAACTGGCTTGCCTACAGAAGGCAGTACTTACTCTGAATAGAGGCCTGTGACTAATAGTAGTCTGCAGGGACCTCTGGTGGGTGGGTGAGTATGGGTGAGTACATTTGGAGACAACACAAAGCATGGTGACATTGTGGATTGCATAGAAGATTGCTAAATAATACCACAGGATATGAATCAGTTGCAGATATGGGCAGAGAGGTGATAGATGGAGATTGGTCTAGGCACGTGCTTCTTTGTATATACCGTGAATGCCCACCAAGGGAAAAAAAAAGAATCTCAGCAGAATAGGGAACAGTTGCAGATATGAGTGAAGAAGTGGAAGATGCAATTCCGGAGATGCAGCATAAAGGGAGAGTGCACAATTAATGACAGGATCATTGATGAGCAGAGAGAGCTTGGCGTTCCGGTGGATGACTTGCTAAAAGTAGCTGCACACATTGATAGGGTGGTAAAGAAAATGCATGATATGCTTGTTTACATTGGACAGGGCATTGTGCTCAAGAACCAGGAAGTTATGTTAAAGATCTATACAAACGTAAAACTCTTTAGAATATTTTAGAATATAGTGTTCATTTCTAGTCATCGCATTAGAGGAAGAATGTGGATGTTTTGGAGTGGGTACAGAGGAGGTTTACCAGGGTGTTATCTGGATATATGCTATAAGGAGAGGTTGGACAAGCTGGAATTGTTTCCTTGAAAGCATAAGCGGCTGGGGGAAGATTTGATAGAAGTTCATAAAATTATGTGAGGCGTAGACAGAGTAAACAGCCAATACCTTTTACCCAGGATTGAAATGTATAATACTAAAGGACACATTTTTAAGTGAGAGGGGGACAGCACAAAGGCGATATGCAAGGTAATTTTTTTACCTTGTGGTGGGTCCTTAGAATGTACTGCAGGGATGGTGGTCAAGGCAAATTTTATAGGATAATCTATTAGATGTCTAAATTGCCTCACAAATGTGCAGAGAAGGGAATGATGTGATCAATATGCAAGGAAGAGGGGTTAGATTAATTGAGTCATTGGTTTAACTAGTATGGCACAATATTGTATTCTATAACGGACCAACTCACATCCCATCTTTACGTGTTCTGTGATTCACTGATTCAGACTGCCCATAAAAAACTGCACAAAGAAGTATTTTAAACTGTAAAAATCCAGGCAAAGTTTGCAGCACTTAGAATCCTTACACGACTCATGCTCTATGTTTCAATTCATGTTACAATACTTTTAACTATTCTAACAGTCTGTAAACATAGACTTTCATCCAGTAGGGGAAGAGTCTGAATGCTGTGTTTGTTTAATTAACAAGGTAAAGCTAATTCACATACTGAATTTCCATTGCTATGTACTGTATGACACTAAGATTAGATCTGGGAGGGAGGCAAAACCAATTCATGCAAACATGAAGCTTCCTTGAGTTCACATCATTTTGTCAGTTTGTCCTGTGCAGGAGAGTGGTGAACTACATATACCTGTCTGGACATGCCCCCCCCCCCCCCCCGCTGACTGCTCCTGTGGCTCCTCCCACTGACCCCTGTATAAAGGCGATTGGAGGCACTGCTCCTCCCTCAGTCTCCAGGATGTTGTGTGGTGGTCGCTTGCTGCTTGTGCTTTCTTCCAGCCAATAAAAGCCTACCTTAACTCACGTCTCCGAGAGTTATTGATGATGCATCAAGGAGTTTCCGTGTGTACATTTCTTTTGTAAATATTGATGACCATTCCTTTACTTTCAACAGAACACAAGGTATCCAGAACAAATGAAAAGCCACAGAGCTCTACATTAATCAACCTTGATAAAATCTGAATGTTTATGTTTCTGAATTTAAACTCTGGCTGGTTTAAACAGATTCTCATTATAACACAAGTATTCTCATTCTGCTCGCTACACTTATGTTAACTTCATTCATGGAGCTGCTGTAAGAAGCAGTAAAACGTTGCCAAAAAAAGGGTGCAAGGTCTTATTGAAGAGAAAGCTAAATATATATTTATCAATGCTTTGGACCATTTTACTTGAAGTGACGAGATAATGATCATAATTTCAAATGATACTGGAAAGCACAGTGTGTGAGAAGCCAAGTTGATTCAATTTATCATTGCCAATGAGCTGAAAGATACATTTCATTTGCTGAGTTACAGTCATCTGCAAACACATACAGATGAGTCTATATTTCATGGTCAAAATGCAGCTGCACTAACAGCTTCTCGAGATATGTTTATGGGATTGAACATTAGTTTTATTTGTTGCTTGCCAATGCCAAATTCAGACTGAGGAGTGGCATAAATTGTAACTGGGCTAAGTGGGACATGTATCAGGTTTCTTTTGCTAATATTGACAGCTTTATCACAGTCCAGCTGGAACGAACACAAAAGCCCAGCGAAATAGAAAATAGATTTTCCACGTTGTTGAACAATTGCAGCTTAAGAAGTATTGCTTCTTACAGAAAAAAATAAAACTATCTATCAACTTTTCTTTCTTTAGCAAGTACAGCCAGCATCCTAACCCAAGGAAATGGGTTTAACGGTCAAGAACAAGACATCTGTTTTCTCCCAATTCCTATGGTTGACAGTGGGTGACCAGCCTTGAGCAGTACCGAAACCCAGGCTGAGAGACTTTCCACTCAGCTCAGAGAGGGTGGACTTCAATCACAGCAAATTCTTTGTAATTACCCAAAGATGAGCTTCGGTCTTCAGTCTGACAGCAGAGAAGATACGTAATTTGTTGGTACAAAAACCATGACTAATGAATACTGCTGGGATATAATAGAAGCAACATTTTCTTCACATGAATCATGGAATTTATACAAATTATATATTAAGCAAAGATTTGGCAATCCATAAACTGTTTACATTAATAAAAACACTTAAAAATCGCAAAACCAAAGCATAAAGGACATGAGCTTTCTAGAAATTGACACTAAAATGTCTTCCAGCACTTAAACAAAATAACTTGAAAAGATAGACTGCAGTATGACTGAAAACATTTGATTGAGAAATGTATTTAATTAGTTTTAATTGTGCTTCATGCATGTCCAAACCTCCACTAAACACTAAGCATACCTTTCCACTGGCCCTTTCCTATAAAAGTACTGCCATCTCAAATCTTTAATGCCACAATGCTAAGTTTTAAGTTTGAACCTGGAATTAAAGATTTTTGTCCTAAAATTTTCTCTTGGAATTCAGCAAAGATCTTTTCTGAACTTTAGGTATGACAGTCCTTGATACAGTTCAATATCAGTTTAATAGATAGATAGGTAGATAGATAGATAGATAGATAGATACTTTATTCATCCCCATGGGGAAATTCAACTTTTTTTTTCCAATGTCCCATACACTTGTTGTAGCAAAACTAATTACATACAATACTTAACTCAGTAAAAAATATGATATGCATCTAAATCACTATCTCAAAAAGCATTAATAATAGCTTTTAAAAAGTTCTTAAGTCCTGGCGGTTGAATTGTAAAGCCATTGGGGAGTATTGACCTCTTCATCCTGTCTGAGGAGCATTGCACCTTTGATGGAGCTATGTTAAAAGGGTTAACAATTTGCCTCGTTTCCTGATGTACTGATCAGGATTCCAAAGCCTAAGGTTTGATAAGCAAATTAAATGATAGCCAGTGCTAAACATCTGGAAGAAATAACCAAAATTAATGGGCAAGTAGCAGTATTAAAATAAGGTTTCAAGATTCAAGATTGTTTATTGTCATTTCCAGTACGGAAGTGTAAAAGAGATCAAAGTATTTGTTACCTCAGATCCAGTGTGGCCAGGAAAAAAGAACACAATAAATATAAACACATAATACTGTATGTATACATACTGACAGGAAGTGATAAAGTAGTGGTGTCCTGTGTGGGGCTTGGCTTATTCTGATTGTCAAAAGTTGCTTCTGCTGTGATTGGTTAGAATAGACACTGGAGCAACTGCTTTTCTAATTGGTGAGCTGCCTGGTGTCCATTTTCAAATATCCTGGCTATATAAAGAGCACATGTGGGAATTTCTTTCTCTCTCGTCCTTTGTTTCAGGCAAGCAATGCACATGACCATTGGGAAGGTATGCTCTGTGTTTGCTTTTAACTAGGCATGTTTATTGAATGTCTGTCTGTTGAATATTCAGCTTTGTAGTTTCTGCAACTTGGGGAATGTGAATGTCTGGTCAAATTTTTATTGTTTGCAAATAAATAATTAATATTCTTATTTGCTGTCAGTGTTTACTCTCTCACTCACCAGACCCACAAATCTGACTCAACATTACATTTTGGTGCAGCAAGCAAGCAGGGTCTGGCGTTTTGAGCAGAAATGCATTTCTTTAAAAAAAATGTTAATGAAAAGAGTGGACCTTCCGTAGGAGAGATGCAGAATCCCAGATTGGACAAATAATAGCACAGGCTTTGGAAGTCTCGCTAACCAACTGATGGGTTGTGGGATGCCAGCAGCTTGGTCAAACCAGTTAGATTTCGCCAGGGTTGAAATGGGACACCACATTGTTTCCATACTTAAATTTTTGGGTTTTCCCAGAAGAAAGGATAGGGATGTTTTCTGGCTGTCAGCAGCAGTTATATGACATCATGTGGCGACCCACTTCCCAGCGCACTCGAACCGGCTCACAAATTGGCGCGCGCCGGCATTGAGGCCGGTTCCAAAAAGGGCACCAAGTCTGCTTCACCAGCAAGGGGAAAAGCCCGCGTGCGGGACAGGACTATGAATATGCACCCCCTACAGCATTCCCGCCCGGGGAGGGCGGGATCAGGAAGGCTTTAAAGCGAGGCTGTGAAGTTCGAATAAGGCTCTTTTGCAACTGCAGCTCACCGACTACGTGTCGTTATTTCAGCGCTGCGTGTAGCACACCGCTACAATCATATCATTACAACCATCATATAGTTGTTTTATACTAAACAACCGTGAGTCTTAAGAATGATCTGGAAAATCTCTGTCAGCGCTGTATTATTCTGAGAGAATAACTATTGATAGTTCAGGGTAGGGCTGCAAAGTTTGAGGATAAGAATATAGAGATAGCTCGTCAGCTAATGAAGCTACAGCACTTAGACACTGCACACCAAGCTGGTTGGCAGCCCAACCCTGTTAAAGTCCAAGCCTTGATGATGTTGAGTGATGATCCCATTGTGGGGCTGGGGGATGAGGATATCTGGCTGGATAATGAGAATGCAGGAGACAGGGTACCACGGACCCCTCAGTTTAATCCTTGAAATGATCAACCTCTCCCTTGTCTGAAACAGTGCAAGCAAGGCCAGTGATCACACGTTCTCAGACCCACTTACTGAATCGAATTTAAAAACTCAAGTGGAAGGGAGCACAGTAGAGGAGGGTACAGGTGTTCTATACCAGTGTGCACTTATCACAGTTTCATACAGCAATGGTGGTAGCCTGCCAGAGGATATTGAATTCACTTCTTGAATGATAGGACACGTAGTTATCACGCTGATTTTTCAAATAAAAGGGGTAGTGTTGTCTTTATAGTACCGGCTGCTTGTCATCCTCTGAGTACAGCAGTTCAATTATTACCAGGTTAGAGTATATCGTAGAGGGTGTGCATAGCCAGGTATGTAAGTTTAGATAAACAGACAGGGAGTGTGTGATCCTGCATGTCCCATAAAGAAATGTTTCAAGCATTGCTCAAAGCTGGGGTCCAGGAGGAGCAGGTAAATGGGGTTCCCACCCCACCCTCTATACAATGTGGAGGAAGTACTGTCCGGCGAATCAGGAAAGGGAGACTGTTGAGAGGGAAGGGTCATTCTTCAAGTCCTCTCCTGATAAGGATTCCTTTTGTCCTCTGCCAGATTCCTCTCATTCCATTTAGGATTCCCTAGAAAAGTCCATACCTAATGTTCACCAGCAGTGGGAACTGAGGCGGGTGGGGGGGGGGGGGGGGGGGGGAATAGCTAGAGCATTCACACCTCATTGTTGTACAGAGGGGCTCATTTGACCTGTACACCTCTTCTCTGTAAATTGAAGGTGGGGAAATGTGGGGCAGCCGCACACGTCAGTTTGCGTGTGTGTGCACACGGGCACGCGTGTGTGTGAGGACTTTGCCTTTAAGAGACTCTGTGAAGAGGCCTTGCCCAGTTGCTTTTTCCTTCTCTGTTTTTCTCTGATAAGTGTGCTATTTTTCTGTGAGAAATTAACCATCTGTTTTAAGTTTTTGCAGTTCCATATGAAGTTTTAAAAGAGATGGAGTACAGCTTGGTCTTTGTGTTCTAATCTGTTCCTCTGTCCTTGTGTTTTTTTTGTCAGTTACTTTGCTACTAGTGTTTTTTAGTCATTTGCTTTGTTTCTTGTTTTCTTAATCTGTTACGTGTTTATTGTATCTTAATCTGTTACTTTGTTACTTGATTTCTCATGCAATTGGTTTTGGGGATGACTCACTTTTCATACTAGCCATATGAAATTTGAGTTGATGGGGTAGAAATTTGAGCAACTTTACTCTGGATATGAGAGGCCTGTATTTCAGAGGGAGTTGAGCAGTTGAGGAGCAATTCTGGTAGTTCTATTGTTTCAGTGTTTTCTAAATATCCGGTGACTAATCAGAAGCAAGTGTACTTTTTATTTTCCCGCTTTACAAAATGAACAAAGTGGTAGATGCTGTTTTGTGGTGGTACATCCTGCGATACATTCCTGGGGAGGGCATTTGAATTTGCACATCAGACCAGTAGGTCAGATTGCTAAATTTGTATGAGGACTCCTTACTACGTCATGGAAGGGAGTCCACTAATATTGATCCCTTTGACAAGGAAAAGAATGTTTGAGGAAAGTATCTGACTTATTGAGTTTCAACATTCTGTTTTGAGGGCGCAGGAGGGAGCAGTCCATTCCAGCCAATGTTAACCCAGGGTATGGAAACAGCCTTAAGGGACTTGAGCCTTAATAGGTGGAGTGAGTGCATTAATGGCTGGTATTTCCCTATGTATCATTCATATAATTAAAAGGTCCTGACTCCTAAAGTGATTTTCCCACCTGACGAGTGCTGCTGTAGGTGGTATGTTGAGTACAGGTACAAGGTACAAGGTGGATAGCAAATGTGAGCAGGAACAGTATCCTGGGACGGCTGTGTCTATGTCAAATGGTGTTGTGAAAGTGGGCCCTTGTTGGACACTGAATGGCATTTCATAAGCCTACCTGTGGTTGCCACAGGATGGTGCAGTTGATATGTGGTGCCATATGTATGCCACCCCAGTGCCCCGGATCACGTTCACAACTTTCAAAGGGTGTAGTGTCCTGCGGGGGGGAGCGGCTTATTCTGTTTGTTGAAATTTGCTTCTTTTGTGATTGGTTAGAATAGACACTGCAGCTGCTTTTCTAATTGGTGTCCAAATGCCTGATGTCCATTTTCAAACATCCTAGGTATATAGAAAGCATGTGTGGGAGGTTCTTTCTCTCTTTTTTTTAAGACAAGCGGTGCACATGACTGTTGGGAAGGGAAGCTCTGCGTGTGCTTTTAACTAAGTATCTTTGTTGAATGTATGTCTGTTGAATATTCAGCATTGTAGTTTGTGGAACTTGGAGAACATGAATGTTTGGTGAGTTTTTTATTGTCTGTAAATAAATGCAGTCAGTATTTTCTGTCTCACCAAACCCGAGAAACTGATTCATTGCTACAAGTGGTGGTGGGATGGGTTTGTTTAGTTGAACTCTATTTCAGGGTCTAAAGTGACAACTGATTGTTATAATTATCTTATTCTGAGTTATGCTTTTATTTTGTTATGGTGATAGCTGGACTGGGATTACCTGAGTTTGAGGGAAGAGGCAGCAGATGGGCAGGATGGATGGTCTAACGCAGGGGTGTCAAACTCATTTTAGGTCACGGGCCGGATTGAGCAAAATGCAGCTTCATGCGGGCCGGATCAGTTGGACGCGTGTGAATGCAGCTTTCGTTGCCTCCGTTTTTTCAGCCTGCTCTCATGTGTCTCAGTCTCTGCTATAACTACAAAGTGTTTCACTTTACAAATTCCGTTTCTTATGAAGAAGTCTGCCGAGCAAGACTGCCGAATAAACACTAAAAACCCTGAAAACCTGGTACCTGAATAAACTCAGCATTAGCCATATCATACGCCATAGGCGCTTCGATTACTGGGGCCAGCTTTAATAGTAATTAGATATTATCTCGCGGGCCTTGAGTTTGACATATATGGTCTAACGGAATCAGATTATTTCATTCATGTCTTGTTCCTCCTGTACTCACTAAAACCAGTATGGAAAGAAAAGATAGTGTGTTTTATTGTGGGAGAAATCAAACACTGAGGTTATACTCTCCACTGTATAACCTTTCCTGGCTATTTTATTTTATTTAGTGATACAGCACTGAGTAGGCCCTTCTGACCCTTCAGGCCATACCACCTCAGCAACCCCCAATTAACCCAAACCTAAACATGGGACAAAGTATAATGACCAATCAGCCTATCCGGTACTTCTTTGGACTGTGGGAGGAAACCGGATTACCTGTGGAGAACTCACACATTCCACAGGGAGGACATATATGGACTCCTTACAGAATGACGCTGGAATTGAACTCTGAACTCTGGAATGCCCCAAGCTGTAATAGCATCGCATTAACCACTATGCTATCATGGTGTCCTATTATCAGGTTAACAGACCTGCCCTGATGTTTCCAAATTGAAATGGAGAACCCTGCTTGTTTGAGTTTGGAAGGAATTCATTTCTTCTTAATTTGCTTTGAGCACACAGTAGAAATATAACTCATAATGATATGAAAGAGGTGAACCAGGACAACAGGCTGACATCAATATCAGCAGCTGTATCTAAAAGATATGAAGGTCATTCTTTTTTATTGTCAAATGAATGAAGCATCTTATGTTTTTATTGCCTGGGGTTTGGAGATTGTTACTAGAGATTTGAGCATCATGTTCTGTAATTCTACCACCATAAATATCCTTGTGGGATCAGCAATCCCGTGGTCTTGGTAAAAACCCTAAAAATAGTGAATAACTTTTGAATTTTTTCAGGTTGTTTTGATACCTGTTTTCTTTTACATTGCTGCACCCACAGTGAGCTTCATATCTTATGTGCATCCTTGGAGTTTCAGATCCTGAGTAGCTGTTGTGGCATTTGGATAGATGGAATTCCTGATCACCATGGCACACCATCATTATTCTGGACTCTTAAATATATTTGTTGTTGTTTTGCTCCACCGTGAAAACTCATAGATGCAAGGAATCTTTTGTCAGTATATTTAGCACCTTCACTTCCAGGACACCAACACAAGGACGGAAGGACGAGGTGACAACAGGCTGGATCTGAGTTCCATCATTCCCTTCCTACATTTTTAGAATCCCTCACTCTCAACCTTAATGCTGCTTAAAGGTTTTGATTCCAACCAGTTCTTCAGTGCTACCAATCCCATCAATTCTTGACAAGGTAGTCATCCCAAGACAATTCTTTCCTTCCAGGACCTCGGAATATCCAAAGCTTACTGTCAATAGCTCATGAAGTTGCATCCTGTAGGATCCTTAAACTAAATTTCCATACAATACTTCGTGTCAAAAGAAATCATAGTGGTGTTGAACAGAGCCAGACTTCAAGACACGACTACCATCCTTCAAAACAAATGTCTGATGTGAAGAGAAAGAAGTAAACTGAGCATTTCTGACAGCTTTGGCCCCAGGTCACGTTAGAGTTCATGAAGCATGACTTCTTATGTTGAAAGTCACTGTCATAAGGTCTAGTATCTGAAATACTAATATCAGTCACAAAATGCTGGTGGAACACAGCAGGCCAGGCAGCATCTATAGGGAGAAGCGATGTCGACGTTTCGGGCCGAGACCCTTCGTCAGGACTATTACTATCTTTCCTGTCGGTTAGTCCTGACGAAGGGTCTTGGCCCGAAACGTCGACATCGCTTCTCCCTATAGATGCTGCCTGGCCTGCTGTGTTCTACCAGCATTTTGTGTGTGTTGTTGTTTGAATTTCCAGCATCTGCAGATTTCCTCGTGTTTACTAATATCAGTGTCAGCTTTTGCTGTAAACTATGACAGAATTGGTAATAATTTTTTAACACTCCCCAGTAAAGTGATGAAAGGTAAATATTTCTGGACCTATGCTTAATATTTTAAAATGGGGTAAGAGAAAATTAAATAAAAGCTTTCTATATTCATCTTTATGTGACTGGCAATGTTTCTTCACCTAGAACCTAAACATCTAGAACTACAAGGACACTCTAGAATGTCATTGTAGTTATCAGCTCAATGGAAAATTGCATCTCCTACAGAGAATATCTTGGTGCAGGAAGTCCAACAAAGTTGGATAATGGATGGAAGGAACAAGGAACTGAAGCAATGGATTCAAAGGTTCATTTATTATCAAAGCATGTGACTATGTACAATTCTGCAATTAGTATTCATTCATGTGGATTCAGAAAAGAAGGGAGGAAAATTCAGGAAGTGAGGGATTTCAGAACATGGAAAGAAACCAAAATATGCTGGAATACACAAAAGTCACCTCAAATAATATCACATTAAAAAATGTATTGTTTTTGGTGGAATTTTGAGGTGCACAATTGCACTTGTCAGTCGTCCACATTGCAGTCCTTTTACCATTTCATCTCTAAAGCATTTTGCCTCATTACAGTTCTCCCTCTCTGTTCCCTCCTCAACTCCCTTTTCCGCTGCAAATGCTCAACCTGAAACTCTGATTCTGTTCTTCTCCTCACAAATGCTGCCTGATTTACTTCATATTTCCAACATCTCTTGCTCGTGAGTCAGTACCTCACCAGCTTGTGCTTTGGAGACATAAATGCAACCTCATAAGAAAAATCCCCAGGCTTTTGCTCAGCGAAGCCATACTAATGTGTTTTGAGGATCTGTATAAGTATACCTTGTCATATCAATTGTTATTTAAGAGAATATATAAAGCAAAATCAGGATGAGGTAAACATTAGATTTTATTCTTGTGGACAAGTCAAAGGCTTGAGAATCTGGTAAGTTACATGATTAGACTGATCTTTAGGCAGTTAACTTCCTTGCTAGATAATGTTCTCTTTAGTGACAAGGATTAGATTTTAGGAGTATATATAATCAGTTTACAAGTCAGTCATGTGTGAAGCAATTGTTACAGGTCCAATATGTTTAAGGATCGTGACTTGAATTATCTTCTGCCTGTATTCAGTGAAGCCTCGTGTTGTGAGGAAACAGCAGCCCTCTGTGTCTTGTCTATGCATTTACAAAATACAATTCTCTGAGAAACGGAGCGTCTCCTTAACATTTGCAGTGCAGATGAAGAACCAAGACACTGAGAAAAATTTTACAGAAGTCAATAAATTGTCCTATTTGATTCATTTGACCATAAATTAGTCTCTAAAGATATGAAAGAGCAGCATCTCAGATAATATCCTTATATCTGAAATGACCAAATCTTTGTAGATATTATGGTAGAGCCGGTCCATTCACATCAGCTCCAGGCCTTGCAGGTGTAACCCTCTCACCGTGACTTGTAATAAATTAGATTTGTTAGCTATCTCGTTAGCATGTAGCTATAAGCCTACATGCAGTAAAACCTGTCTATCCCCCTCGTACTTTTGATAACCTCTATGAGATCTCCCCTCATTCTTCTGTGCTCCAGGGAATAAAATTGTGACCTAGTTTGGGAGGGGGAGGGGGAGGGGAAGGGGAGCTAGAGCACCAGGCCTGAAGGTGGAGGGTGCAGAGGAAAGTAAATATCAGGGCCAGGAGCAAAGTATATATGATAAAAGAAAATTAAATTAAATTTTGAACAGGTCTTGGATGCTGGGAGGGCTAGTGCCCATGATGGATCTGGCAGAATTTACAGCTTCCTGCAGTTTTTTCTGATCCTGTGCGATGGCCCCTCCCTACCAGACAGTGATGCAACCAGTTAGAATGCCCTCCACAACACATCTGTAGAAATTTATGAGAGTCTTTGGTGAATACAACCCTCCACAAGCTCCTCGTGAAGTGTACCTGCTGCTGTGCCACCTTGTACTTGCATCAATATGCTGTGGCCAGGATAGATCCACAGAGATGTTAACACCTAAGATCTTGAAAATACTCACACCTTTTTTATCCCTCAATGAGGATTGCTGTGTTTTCCCTCGACTTCCCTTTCCTGAAGTTCACAATCAATTCCTTGGCCTTCCTGAAGTTGAGTGCAAGGTTGTTTATGTGACACCAATCAGCTAGCCAATCTATTTTGCTCCTGTACACCTCCCTGTCACCATCTGAAATTGTGCCAACAATAATTGTCGGTAAATTTATTGCTCGTGTTTGAACTGCGCTCAAACACAATTATGGATGTAGAGAGAGTAGATCAAAGGGCTAACGTGCATCCTTGAGGTGTGTCTGGTTGATTGTCAGCAAAGAGGAGATGTTCTTTCCATTCTGCACTGACTGTGGTCTCCTAGTGAGTAAGTCAAGGATGCAGTTGCAGGTTTGGAGATTGTTGATTTGAACTGAGGGTAAGATTGTGTTGAATGCAGAGCTGTAGTCAATAAATAAACCGCAGCCTGACATACGTATTACTATTGTTCAGCTTATCCAAGGACAAATGGAGAGTCGGTGATGTTGCATTTGCTATAGACCTATTGTGATGATAGGAAAATTGCAGCCGATCCAGATCCTTGCTGAAGCAGGAGTTGTTGCTCGTCATGATCAATCTCTCAATGCACTTCATCATGGTAGATGTAAGCACTACTGGGCGATAGTCATTGAGGCAGCTCACCCTGCTCTTCTTGGGAACTGGTATAATTGTTGCTGTACAATGTACTGCGTATGTTAATCAAAATGGCTTCTTTGTTTTGTTACCAGTAGGAATGCTGCTTTGTTATGATCAGTGCTTTCTATCGCAGTTGTTTAACTTTAGAATTGCTGATAACGGGGATTGTATTCATTTGTTAACCAATGGGGGAATGTTATTTTGTCTTGTGGGTATGGGAGTGGGATTTTTGCGGTTTTTTCGGGGAGTCGGGAAGAAGAAGCTGAAGAAGGTGGACGTGCGCTGCACTGCTCGGTTGACCACCAGGGTGGTCCCAGGTGCAAGGACGTGGAGTTTGGAGGCAGCGACAAGGGGTCAAATGGTTCGATGGTTGTGCACTGAACTGACTGAACTCTGATAAGTTTGGCGCCTTTTACTTTATTTTCTTTTCCTTCATATATACTGTATTGTTAGTACTCATTTAGTTTTAGTAAAATCTTTAAAGTATATTTCATCTGGTGTGAGTTTGATATTGTGTGTGCAACACTGCATTAACTTGATTCCCACAGCACCTGCGAATACAGGAGGCGGGGTTGGAGAGTGACTGGACTTTTTCCCCCTAGACATATACCAGCCTGTTGGGCAAGTGTTTCATTGCTCTTTTGAAGCAAGTGAGAATCTCCAACTGCAGCAGTGAAGGATTGAAGATTGTATGACAGACCCTTCAATAACCAGCAGGACCTTCAAAACAGATATGCAGGTAGATTAAGGAAAGATATAAGAATAATAAGGTTGTTTTCATGGGGGACTTCAACTTCTCTTATATAAACTGGGACATTCTGAGTGCAAGTAGCTTAGATGGGGCAAATTTTGTTAAATGCATCCAGGAGGGTCTCTTAAATCAATAGTCCAACAAGAGGAGGGGCTATACAGGACACGGTGGTGTGTAATGAGTTTAGCCTGGTGGCCTACCTTTCAATTGGTGAACAGTTATGGAAAAGTGACCTCAACTCTTGAATTTTTAAGATAACTATGGATAAGGATGATTGTGGACCTTCTGAGAGTGTATTAAATTGGAGCAGGGCAAATTATGAGAGCTTTAGAATGAAAGCAGAGCGAGTTAATTGGGAATTGCTGCCTTTGGGCATGTCCATATCAGACATGTTGAGAGTCTTTAGGGACCAACTGTACAGAATATAGGACAGGTACAGTACTGTGCCTAAGACTTTTGTACAATTCTGTATTTGTGAACATAGAGCGGAGAGCGAGTTTGTAAATCCGGTGGGAGCAAAGGATGCTGGGAATAGTGAGGGTGGAGTGCCGTGGGAGGGGTGTGGGACATGTAGTAAGAAAGGAATGCTGGGGCGGAGTTGGTATGGGTGTAAACACACCCAATCCAGAGACACGAGGCAAGGTCATTTGATTCCAAACATTTGATCTATTGATCATTACAGAATGTCTCTTTAGTGCTTCCTGCTCCCCCTCCTCTCCCTTCCTTTTCCCAATCATGGATCACTGCTCCCTGCCCCTTTCCCACTCATAGTCCACAAGAGACCCATATCAGAATCAGATTTATCATGAGTCACCTATGTTATGGTTATTTTTTTTGTGGCAGCATACAGTGCAATACATAAAATTGCAAGTAGAATTAAAGAGAATCCCAAGGCATTCTATATACGTATGTTACATCAAAAACAAGAGGATAAACAAGGCAGAGGGTAGGACCACTCAGGGATAAAGGGGGTAATATCTTCTTGGATGCAGAGGTTGTGGTTGAGGTCCTTAATGAGTATCTTACATCAGTATTTACCAAGGAGAAGGACTTGGAGGATAGGGAGGTTAGTGCTGAGTGTAATAATATGCTAGGGCATTTTGAGGTTAATAAAGAGGTAGTACTGGGTCTCTTAAAGAGTATTAAGTTGGATAAGTCCTCAAGGCCTGTTGGCAAATATCCAAGGTTTTGAGAGAGGCAGGAGAATAAATTTCTGAATCCTTGATCAATATCTTGTTCACTCTAGCCGCAGGCAAAGACCTAGAGGACTGGCTAGTAGCTATTGTTGTTTCATTATTCACCAACAGAACAAGGAATAATTCTAGAAACTATTAACTGTGAGTCTCACATCAGTTGTAGGAAATTAAGGAGAGAATCCTTAGGGATAGGATTTATGAGCATTTGGAAAACAATGGCCTAATTAGGAAGAGCCTGTATGGCTTTGTGTGCCTAAGACATTCTGCCTTACTAACTTGATTGAGTATTTTGAAAAGGTGACAAGGGTGATTGATGAATACAGAGCTGTAGATATTGTCTATATGAATTTTAGTAAGTTATTTGACAAGATTGCTCATGGAATGCACATCCAGAAGATAAAGATGCATGGGGTCCATGTTGAATTGGCCATTTGGATTCAGAACTGTCTTATCCATAGAAGACAGAGGGTAATGGTTGACCCCTATTCTAGCTGGAGAACTGACATTAGTGAAGCTCCACAGGGACTGGAACCTGTGCTGCTTTCGATATATATAAATGAACTGGAAGAAAACATAGAGTAGACAGACAATATCTTTCTCAGGGATTGAAATGTCTAGTATCAGAAGTGAAGGGTAGTAAATTAAAGGAAATATAAAGGGCAAGACTTTTAAGCAGAGTGTGGTGGGTGCATGGAACACACTGCTTGGGGTAGTGGTAGAATCAGAGGGATTAGAGATTTTTAAGATAGGCACATGAAGGCAAGGAAATTGGAAGGATATGGGCACAGTGCAGGCAGAATAAATTAGTTTAGTTAGCCATTTGATTACTAATTTAATTGGTACAACATTGTGAATCAAAGGGCTTGTTCCTGTGCAGTATTGTTCCTGGATCTATGTTCTGTTCATCCTTACCCTATTATCTAGGGGGCATTATAATGTTCTTCTGTACTCTTTCAATCTCATTGAGATCTTTCTTGTGGGTAGGTGACCAGAACGGCACGGAATGCTCTGAAATAGGCCTCACTAATGTCTTGTACATAACATCCACCCTCAGTACTCAGTGCTCTGCTTTATGGAGACCTATGTGCCAAAAGCTCTCTTTATGATCTATCTACATACCTGTGATACCACTTTCAAGGAACAATAGATGTGTACTCCCAGATTTCCTTGTTCTACCGCACACCTCACTGACCTACTGTTCACTGTATATGTCCCTACCCTAGTTCATCCTCCCAAAATGCAGCAGCTTACACTTGTCTGCATTAAATTCCATCTGCCATTTTGAACCTGTTCTCTCAGCTGGTCCATGTACACTGGAAGTTTTGATAGCCTTCTACACTGTCCATTACACCACCAATCTCAGTGTCAACCGCAAATTTGCCTTTCCAGTTTACCACATTATCATTCGTACTGTTAATAGAGATGACAAACAAAAACAAACTCAGCATCAGCCCCTGAGGCACACAATTGCAGTAAGTGTCAATCTTACCCATTCATGAAAAGCTGCAATTCAGTGCTTGCTTGGGATTGGCCCTTTTAAGGAGCTTTATTGCCCTTCCACTGCCTACTATGACTCTAGTTGATGATGTCACATTCCCAGTAAAGTATAAATCTAGCACACTGAAGACACACAATCTTTTGTTTTGGGGAATGCCAACGGAGTGGATTGTGACCAGTGCCTCAGGAAGAGTGGAAGTTTGCTGCAGTGAGAAAGGCTTTGAATGTACGTTTTAGATAAGGATTTGTAACTGGGTGTAACTTGAAAGGATTACTTATTGCCCGTTATGCCCCTGACTTTTAGGGCAGCAATGAAGGTCTTCCATCTCTTTCTGGCCTTGGAACAGACCTTCACACACATCTATACAAGGATTATTCGTTGGTGTTTCCATAACTATTTTTTTTGACCTGTCAGGGTTGTTAGCCCTGAAGTGAACCCCTAATCTGGAGGACTGGTGGACCACTCTTAGTCTGGCCTCCACCCCTTGACCTGTTTGGCATGGGTGATCCTAACAAAAGCCAAAGCATGAAGCCCTGACTCCAGCCAACATGGCTCTCTGGGTCATTGAGGCATGGAAGCCTCCAAACCCTACAGCAAGATTATGGTCTTCTTGAAGGTTGAAAAGTTTATTGAATGTTTAGTCTTTTGCTGTAAATAAAAAGTTAACTTACTTCCTGGTAGTGAGTGTCTTCACTCACCGAACTTGCTTACCTAATTTCACGCAACAATTGGCACTGCGAGCAGGGTTTGGTGATTGAGCAGAAGATTAATATGATTACAGGTAAAAATAAAAGAGAGAATCTGCCATGTGAGGACTACTGAGTCCCAGAGTGCACCGACAACAGTGGAGCATTTGGGAGCTTAGCCAACCTACCAGCGGGCCATGGTACACCAATAGACTGGTCAGAAAAGTTGGACTCCTGCAAGGTGAAAATGGGCCACCACATTGAGTCTGCACGTAACAAGATAGGGTTCCTCAAGAGGAAGGGAAACCAAAGGGGGTGATTTCTGGCTTCTGGCAGCTACAGTAAAGCGACAGTATGAGACAATCTCACAGAAGGAGAAAGATAGCTTGAGAAACAAAATAAGCATGCTTAACCAGCAATCTATTGGTGCCTGTGCACAATGCTCCTTTGGTTGACATCTTCTGGATAGACCGTGAAACTTTTTTTTTTACTTCATCTATATCTTTTACATTTATTTCTCATCATCAATGTGATTCTGGAACTGTTGGAGCCTGTGTTTTGTTGTTTGGAGTTTGTTTGGGTGCGTTAACATTCTGCAGTCTCCAACTGGCAGAGGCAGCATGAGTGAACTTTGTGATGAGAAGGCTCCAGGATGGCACGCAACCCAATGTTTCATCCCATTTCAAGGGTGATTGAAACATCGAGGTAAGTGTGGTAGTTTAGAGATATTTTGGGTATTCCAGCACTATGCAGTCCCTGAGAGGATTCCATGAGGCAGAGACAACATGCACATGCTGCAGGAAGGGGTGCAAGTCAATGTTTGTCTCCAATTTACTGATTAAAGCTTCAATTAGTCACCAATTAAAGCAATGAGAGAGATTGAAGCATCATAGTAATTGCAAAGGGAGAGCCTGCCGCTGTATCCGGAATGTGTTGCCCAGGTTTTTCCTTCATTTTTGGATGTGGACTTTGAACAATAGACTCTGTTTATTCAGTCTTATAGTTTTTTTTAATATTCTGTGTATTTTTGCCCAATCCCCTCATTTTTTCTGTGTGCAGACTGGGGGATTTGTGCGTCACTGTGCCTAATCAGTTTTGCTTGTATGTTTTTGTGCAGGGAGGGGGTTTTGGGAGTTGATGTGCCGGATCCATTTTATTCATTTTTTTGTGCAGGAGGAGGGAATTGGGGTCAATGTACCTGATCTATTTTGTTTTTCTTTGTGAAGACAGAGGGTTTTAAGGAGTTGATGTGACTGATCCGTTTTTGTTCAGTTTTTTATTGCTGGAAGGTGGGATTTGAGGGTTGATGATTGTGCTGCCTTTTTATTCTTTTTTGTTTTCATGGCTACTGGAGAATTGAAGAATTTCAGAGTTGTATACTTTGATAATAAACAAACCTTTGAACTGTTGAACCTTTATTACCACGGGGCAGGCTGCCCAGTCGGTGCAGGCGTGGACTAAGGAGTTAGAGAGTAAGAGCACAGAGATGACCTATCAGCTAGTAAAGGTGCAGCAATTAGATGCTACCCACAGGGCTAACTGGCAGCCAGACTCCATTAAGGTCCAAGCCATGATATCATGTGGAGGTGACCCCCATATGTGGATAGGGATTGGAGACATTTGGTTAGATACTGAGGATGGGAAGGAGATGATAGAAGAGAGCCTTGGGGCTCCCCTCTAAGCGAGCATCTTCCACCCCACCCTACCTCCCAATGCAGCCATACCAGTGCAGGGCATTCCAGCTGAAGCTGTCTGCTAAGTGGCACTGTGAATATCACCCACAGAATGGAATCTATCCATGCGTACCTACTAGGGAAATCTTCTATACCCTCACCTCTTGAGAGGAAAACTGTGCACAGACTGAAAGGCTGGTTCTCATCCATCTCTTCTTGGTTTGTGCCATTTCTGAAATTTCTTGCCAGATGTTTCACATAGAAGTTAATTTTAGTCCGAGGCATCCAAAATAGCAATGATATGACTGCCAAAGAGAACCACACTGTTGTCACCCTTTGAACAGACCACTGCAGCAGGTGCCTGTTGAGGGTATTACTGGACTGAAACAGGACAGCATTTAATGGTAACACACAAAGTGCTGGAAGAACTTAGCAGGTCAAGTAAGATCCATGGAGGGAAATAGCAGTCAACATTTCTGGTCAAGACCTTTCAACTAGCAGCCCACATCCAAAAATGTTAGCTGTCCATTACCTGACCTCTACCTGACCCACTGAGTTCCTCAAACACTTTGTGTGTTCCTCTAGATTCTAACACCTGACATATCTTTTATTTTCATTATCCAATGGTAAGTTGTTGATATTGGTTTTCCAGACACTCTGAAGGGATTGCAAGGGATACTCATGCAGACATACCTTTGAGCAGGCGTAGAGATACACTGGAATCCTAGAATGGTTGTGAAGACCATTTGGCCCAACACATCTGCACCAGAGCAACTCTCTGTTCCAGCCATTGTCCACAAGGAGGTGGTGGCCAGATGTGGTGAGTACTGGTTTGGGATTGTTCAGATCTTTTTCAGTGTGCCAGGCCTGCCACTATGGATCTAGTCAGTCCACACTTTGATCAGCTATGAATGGATCATTTCTTCTTGCAAAACTCGGTTGGAAGTGCTCCCATCTGGACTGTGCACCTCCACAGGTTGGGAACTCTGAGCCATTGGCCTCCCCAAGGAACTGATTCCTGATATCTATAGTCTGTCACATTGCTCTACTCACAAAAGAATCTGACACCCCATGTCCACTGAGCTCTAATATGGAGGCTGACCAATAGGACAGCAAAATAAAGGAAACAATGAATCAGCAAAAGCTGGGTAACGGATCCACCCAATCAATGAGTCATAGGCTGGCATTGTTCCTTCCCATGCTCAGGAGAAACCTTCTTCCCTCTCCTGTTGGCTCAACACCTGTAGGCATGGCTGAGCTTGGCGCAGCCTAATCTGAGGATGGGTTGAAGGTATCATCTGTAATTATGACTCTCAGCTCATTGAGTCTATGCTAATACTTTGGGCAATCTATAAAACTCTGACGAGGTCACATCTGGAGTATTGCACTCAACTTTGGTCACCCCATTGTAGGCAGTGTGTGGAGATTTTGAAGAGCATGAAGAGTTTTACCAGGATACTGCCTGGATTAGAAGGCATGTGCTATAGGAGAAACTGGATAAACCTCAGTTGTTTTTTTTCTGGAGCAATGGAGGCTGAGGGGAGACCAGATAAAGGTTTATAAGTTAATGTGAGGTATAATTTGACTTGACAGATGGTATCATTTTCCAGGGCTGAAATATCTAATATTAGATGGTATGGATTTAAGGAAAGAGTTCAAAGGAGATGTGTGGATTAAATTTTCACATAGAGAATGGTGGATACTTGGAATGTGCTGCCAGGGATGGTGGTGGAGCCAGATATGGTAGAGGTATTTAAGAAGCTGTTGGATAGGCCCATAAATATGCAGAGAATGGAGCAATATGGGCATTGTGTAGGTAAAAGAGATTAGTTAGGTGTATGATTACTAAATTACTAATTACAAGGGGTGATTGATAAGTTTGTGGCTTAAGGTAGAAGGAGTCAATTTTAGAAAACCTAGCACATTTATTTTTCAACATAGTCCCCTCCTACATTTACACACTTAGTCCAGCGGTCGTGGAGCATACAGATCCTTTCTTTGTAGAAGTGGTCCACAGCAGGGGTGATTGATAAGCTTGTGGCCTAAGGTAGAAGGAGATGAGTTATACAGCTCTCGTTATATGCCCATGCAGTTCAACTTTTTGAGTGAAAATGCAGAAAGTTTGAAGTTATTAACTCACCTTCTACCTTAGGCCACAACATATCAATCATCCCTGCTGTGGACCACTTTCTGGAGGTCCAAGATGCCGATTTCTACAAAGAAGGGATCCATATGCTCCATGACTGCTGGACTAAGTGTGTAAATGTAGGAAAAACTAAATGTGCTATGTTTTCTAAAATTGACTCCTTCTTCCTTAGGCCATGAACTTATCAATCACCGCTCGTAGTTTGGCATAACATTGTGGTCATAAGGGCCTATTCCTGTTTTCTACTATTCTATGCTCTTAGGTGTAACCCATCACTCACAATCTCCAATTCCATCCCTTCTTCCCTCTGGTCCCCCGCAGGTGCATTTATACCCTCCTGATTCTCCTTCCCCTTATACACACACTAGTGACAATTTACAGCAACCAATAAACTTGTGCACTTTGGAATGGGGGAGGAAACCATGAGCACCTGGGAAGAGACCTACAAAGTTACTGGAAGAATGTGCAACCTCCATGCACACAACAACTGATGTTACTACAGGAAGTGATTGCTACACTTTTGGCAATGATCTTTGCATGCTCACTAGCCACAGGAAGAGTAACAGAAGACTGGAGGGTAGCAAATGTTATTCCTTTGCCTCTTTGTTCAAGGCATAGAGACAGTGAATAGCCAGAGTCTTTTTCCCAGGATGGAAATGGCTAATATGAGGAGGCACAATGTTAAGATGATTTTAATAATTTTAGGGCAAAGTATAGGGAGGATGTCAGAGGTAGGTGTTATTATAGAAAGAGTGGTAGGCACATGAAAACTCTGCCAGGTGTGGTGGTAGAGGCAAAGGCATTAGGAATATTTGAGGGATTCATGTAGGCAGATGGATGAAAGTAAAAATGGAGGAGTATGTGGGAGGACAGGTTTAGATTGAATACTGGCATGATAGAGTGGCACTTACCCCAATGCTTTACAGCGCCAGCTATTATTGACAGGTTCAATTCCCATCACTGTCTATAAGGAGCTTGTAGATAGATGATGTTTTTGATTTCATGGTTGAAATATGTGCTTCAAGTTTATTTACAAAATAGATCTAATGAAATTGCCTCTAACTTCCCCTCTGTCTCCCAACTCTAGATTTGCGAATTATGGAGAGTGACAACAATAATGTGGCTTTATTGGAAGAGACTGCAAGAGTTATATCCTTTTCAAAGAATTCTTACAGGGTCAGTATTGCAAATATTGCCCAACAACCATAGCCATTGAGCATTTAGAATTGGGAATGGAATTGAGATTGAGAGCGTGCTGGTTGAACAAACACCTGGAGATGTGATCAAATAGTCTTTGGCTCCAGCTGCCTCATGTGGTTTCATCAAAAGTGGATGGTCACCAGATCAGAAAATCACCCATTTCACAGGTTTTGCACTGAGTATTTCTAGAATTCTCTTTTCCAATATGGCAAAATACTGAAATTGTCCTTATGAATTTTCTTTTCAGCTTCTTGCAGCAGTATCGAGTTCCTTCATGTTGGGAGACTAATACCATTATCCTTGATATCATTCAAAGTTTCTTCCACTCCAAATGAGTATCATTATCCTTATATAACTAACTGGAACCTAATGTACCAGCATCATCAGTTTCCAAAAGCAGGTCAGGATGATATGCAGAAGCATTACATTGACTACTTTTCTATCACACAGATTTGCTCAAAGCAGAAAAGGAAGTCATTTGGCCTCATTGAACCTAGCCAGGTCATAAAAGAGCTATCAGCTAGTTCCAATTAGTTGTTCTTCCTCGCAAGATTGCATGTTTCTTCTTTGTATGCATCAATGCACCCAATTTTCTGTTCAAAGACACCAATGTATCTTCCTCACATTTTCAGGCAATCATATCAACTTTTTACATGAACAAACGCCTGAGATGTTTCCAGCATGACTTATTTTAATCCATGTCCTTCTCACATTTGGAAAGTTTTCCTTATTTCTTCAATTTAATCTCATCATAATTTTGACTGCCTCTGTTATGATTAAATCTCATTATTTTCTACTCCCAAAGACAGCAATCCTACATTCACTAGTTTTATTTTCACCTTTTACAGTAACACATTTCTGCTTGTTATCTATTTATTTTCCACCAAGCTTGTGGCAGTTCAGAGATTCCCTGTGGAAATGCTGTCTAAGGTGAATTCCTCACCTTTCCTGGCCATTCACCATTCCCTGACTAGAGAGTGAGATGGAAAGCAGTTTTTGGATGTGGTGGGGTGGAGATATATCAAGAAAAATTGAGAGATGTTCATTGGAAAATACATGCATGGGCTTACTAACTTAGCAAACAAGTGCAACTCAGTAGGACTAATATAAATAACTACAATGGTCGGCATTGACTTGATGGGGTTCTCTGCTTTGTGACTCTGTGACTCTAAGGTTACCCCTTAGTAAATTGAACTTCAAAATCTTCCTGACCTCTGTGGTTCAATTAACCATTTATTTTATCATATGATCATCCCCAAGAGCTTGCATGGATTTTTATACATATTTCCATCAAATTTTGACAAATATTTCTGTCTGATTCAAACCAATGTCTAAATCAAGGAATGCTGTTACATTTTTGAAACAGCAAGCATTCCATTTGGGGTTTACATGCCAGCATATCAAAATGAGGGATAATAGGGTGGACAATAGAACATTTCTCTAAAATCAGTTGCAGACTTTTTCAGGGATTGCAATTCTGTTTTATAATTGTATTATTCAGCAGCTGTTTAATTATTTAACGATGTAATCCACAGAGTTGATATGTCTAAATTGCTAATCTGATTTGAAAGTATTCACTATGTGGGTTGTGAAATGAGATAGACAGTTTGACAGGACTTAATTATCCATCTTTCCTCCAAGATGCCGCATGAAAGATCAGTGTGGTGTTACTGCCAAAGCTAACTCAAAGCCAGGAAAGGTTCATCTTGCAAAGATATCTCAGCAAACTATATTCAAGTGAAGGTCTCACCAGAGGGCTGGTGTTAGTGCCTGGATCAGCATCTTGTCACAAGTAATCTCAGGTGACACTCCCAAACAGTCGAGGTTCCACTGTTGGGGGAATGGCTTGTCCTGAGAGGTGGCACAACACCAGAGCTACATCAACCTTCTCAGCTAAGTGTAAAAACTCCTTAGGCACTAATACAAAGGAGGGATTGGAATTCTCCCTGGTCCCTACCCTTTGTACCCCTCAAGTGCTGATGCTAAAACAGATGGTCTGCCACAGCAGGTGAGTCTTGCATGGCTTAGCCAATGGTGAGTGCAGTTATGTTCCATCTTTTATAAATCTCTGTAGGGCCCAAATTCCACGATTGGGACCTCCCTTCAGAATTAGAGCACAAGGAGATCAGGGCGGAGGGTAGTCAGTTCTGGCTGTCAAAGTGTAAGTGGTTGCTGTCAGAGGGTTAGGTAGTTGGGAGGGTATGGGAATAGAATGTGGGGAAAAACAATTACCCAACTAACTACTGCGGTTATATCTCTGAACCATCTCTCAGTCTTTCATCCTTGTAAAGGAAAGGAAGTCAGGGGAAGGGAAGGGAACCTTGATTTCTGAAGGCCAATGCGCCAAGTGCTCTCTTTATGACTCTATCTAGCTGTGATGCCACTTTCAAGGAACTATGAATCTGTATTCCCAGATTCCTCTGTTCCACAGCACACTTCAGTATCCTACCATTCACTGCGTAAGTTCTATCATGGTTTGTCCTCCCAAAGTGCAACACCTCACTCTGATCTGCATTAAATTCTATCTGCCATTTTTCCATCTGGTCCAGATCACACTGAATCTTTGATAGCCTTCCTCACTATTATACCCCCAATCTTAGTGTCAGCTGCATACTTGCTGATGCAGTCTACCATATTATATGTATTACAAGAACAATGGGCTCAGCAATGATCCTTGTTGCACACCACAAATCACAGGCCTCCAGTGAGAGAGGTGAATATCTACTACCACTCTCTGGCTTCTCCCACTAAGCCAATGTGGGATCCAATTTACTACTTCATCCTGAATACCAAGTGACGGAATCTTCTAGACCAGCCTCACTCCCATTGCATGTAAAGTGTGTCCACTGCTTTCTTTCATCAACTTTCCTGGCAACCTCCTTGAAAATCTCTAAGATCGGTTAGTCACAAACTACCATGTATAAAACCCTGTTGACTCTTCCTAATCTGGCCCAATCTTTCCAAATACTTGGCTATCATGTCCTTTAGAATTCCTTCTATTAAATTGCCCACTGCCAATGTCAGGCTCACCTGCATTTATTTTCCTAGCTTATTCTTAGAGCCTCTGGCACCCTGCTCATAGCAAAGGATATTTAGAATACCTTTGCAAGGGCTGCTGTAAATTCTGAACCAGCCACCTAAAAGGTCCCAGGGGTCGCCTTGTCAGGTTCTGGGAATCTATCCACCCTAATTTATCTCAAGCCAACAATCGCTTTTTTTTGTAATCTGAATACAGTCAATGACCACACTACTGTTTTGCTTCAGTTCTATACAATCTGTGTCCATCTCCTGAAGAAAAACAGATGCAAAACTGCATTAAAGATCTCCTCCATTTCTTTTGGCTCCATGCATAGATGTCCACGCTGGTTTTCAAGTGGACCAGTTTTATCCCTTGCTAATCCATTTGCACTTAACGTAAGTGTAGAAGCGCTAGGATTTTTCTTTATCTTGTTTGCCAAAGCAGACTCAAACCTTCTTTTAGCCTTCCTGATTTTCCCCATTGGTGTCTCTTGCATTTCTTATACTCCTCAAGTGCCTCATTTATTTATTGCTGCATACACCTTCCACACACCTTCACTTTCTTCTTAACCTGAGCCTCAATATCCATTGTAAACAAAGGTTAACTAAACTTGTCAACCTTGCCTTTTATTCTAACAGGACCATACAAACACCGTACTCTCAATATTTCACTTGTGAAAGCTTCACTCTCACCAAACATCCCTTTGACAGAGTACTACCTATCCCAATCCACACCTGCCAGATTCCTTCTGATGCTATCAAAATTCCCTTTATTCAGATTTAGAATCTCAACCTGAGGTCCAGCCCTTCCCTTCTCTATAATTATCTTGAAACTAGTGGAATTATGATCACATAAATCCCAAGTGTTCCCGTACGTACAGTTCAGTCACCTGCCCTGTCTTGTTCCCTAATAGGAGATCCAGTATCACCCGCTCTCTGGTTGGGACCTTTATATACCGATGAAGGAACCATTCATGAATATATTTGACAAATTCATTCCCACCCAGCCCTTTTACATTTTAGGAGTCTCAGTCAATATGTGCAAAGTTACATCGCCTATTCCAAGATACACTGCTTATTATTCACTGCTTCCTACAGTCCAAGTCTTATTAGTGCTCCCAAATTCTGATGCTGTCGGCTAACTATTACTTGGATTGCACTACCTGTATGTATAATCTATATTTTCATCTATATTTATCATTATTATTGTTATGAGCAGAGAGACAACATCTGCCAGAAGTAAATTCCTTGTATGTGCATAGGTACTTGGCGATTAAAGTTTGATTCTGATTCTGATTGATAATTAAATTCAATATATTGTTCTTCTAACCAACTCATCAATAACACTTCATAGCCAAATACTCCCTCCTCACTATCAATAAAGCCTTCAGTATTCAAGTCAACTCTGAATTTTGTAATTATACCTCTTAGAAGCACATCAGGAACATTAATGTATAAGTATCAAGGGTCCTATCATGAATCCCTGAGATACACCAGTGGTCATAGGCTTCCAATTACAAAACAACTCTCACTCATCATTCTGCCTCCTATCACTTTGCCATTCCTAGATCCAGTTTGCTAAATTGTCCTGAATTCTAGATGTGCTTACATTGATTCCTGTCTCACTCCTCTCATTTCATCATGCCAGCAAGAAAAAAGCTAATACCCAATTGCAATATCCTGTTAGCCAGCAAATTTACCATCTATGCCAACATGTTGCCCCTTGCATCAAGCAATACACAAAAAAATACTGGAGGAACTCAGCATTTCATGTGGGAAGCTTGGATTTCCAGCATCTGGAGATTTTCTCTTGCTTGTCCCTTGCATGATTTTGCATTGCTTGCATCATGGGCGATTAAGAAGCTGCAGAGGATAATGAATTCAGCCCAATACATCAGTGGCACATTCCTCATCGCCATTGTTAGAATTTACATGAAGCACTCCTTTAAGAAGGCAGCATCCATCAACAAAGATCCTCACCATCCAGGCCATGCCATTTTCACACAGCTACCATTGAGCAAGAGGTACAGAATCCTGAAGTTCACACCATGTTCAAAGACAGCTCCATCCCTTCAACCATTTGATTCTTGAACCGAATGCCACAACGCTAATCACTAAGGTTTAGTAATACTTTTCACTGAAATTGATTTTTTGTTGTAATTGGCTTGTTTCTTGTACAAAGTGTATATAAATTATGTTTTTTTAAATTGTATTCCTGATCCAATGTGCCTGTGATGTTGCTGCAAGCTTCGGCAAGACCCCTGGAGGAGATCTGTATGTCTACATCAATAAGAACTGGTGCATGAACACCTCAGAGGTAATGGCCCTTGGCTCACCACAGATAGTGTTTTTAATGGTGAAGTGTAGGCCCTTCTGCACTGCCATAGTGATTATCGCTATTCACATCTCTCCTGTCGTGCTAGTGCTGGAAAATGCTGCAGAAGCTCTACAATGCGATCTGCAACCTCGAAGCCATTCACCCAATGGTTTCTTCATTATTACTGGTGACTTCAATCATGCCAACTTATGAACAGTCCTGTCAAAGTATTACCAGCATGTCAACTTTATAACCACAGGAGAGACCTGCTTTATACCAACATCTGCGGAGCCTACAAGGTTATTCCCCCATCCTCACCTCAGGTACTCAGATCACATATCCATTTTGCTAATTCCTGTATACAGACCTCGGGTTAAACAAGTCAAACCAGTTCACAGGGAGATCAGGACCTGGCCAGAAGGTGCCACCTCAGCGCTGCAGGTCTGCTTTGAAAATACAGACTAGAGCACATTCAGAGACGCAGCTACCTACGATCATCACATCAACAATACTGAATACACAGGGTCAGTGACTGGCCTCACAGGAAAATGCGCTGAGGATGTTACTGTGATTAAACACTACACTGCCAGGGCAAACCAGAAACCAAGACAGAGATTCATGCACTGCTTAGGCATTGAGATTCTGACTTTAGATCGGAGTACAGGATAACTCTAAGGTCGGTAGCTGTTGCACTCTCCCATGCCAACGAGAAACCAAAGTGTGAGCACACGCAGAAAATCCACAGATACTTTCGTGACACCAGGGGCATGCAGTACATGTGGCAAATTATACAAACCAAACCAACTGCAAGTCCATCCCGCGCACCAACGACAGTAGCATCTCCCTCCTTGATAGTCTGAACGCTTTCTATGCATGAATTGACCAACTGAATAATGTGACCCCCCCACATTTCCTGAGGAAGAGGCACCTTGTCTAATCACAGCCAAGGTGAGGAGGACCCTAGTCAGGGTAACAAAGCTGCAGGGCCAGACAACCTGGTCCAGGTGCTGAGGGACTGTATTGGCCCAGTTAACAGAGGTCTTAACAGACATCTCCAATATTTCTCTGAAACAGTCCACTGTCCCTGTAGGCTTCAAGGCAGCCACTATCATTCCTGTGTTCAAGATACCAACAGTAATGTGCCTAAGTGATTACAGCCCAGTGGCACTGACTTCAACAATCATGAAGTGCTTTCTGTGGCAGGTAATGGATAGTATAAAATCGCACCATCACAACCACAGACTCTGCAGCAGGGTCTATGTGCACTGCAGGTGGGCTGCACAGTAGATTCGGCAATTGCACTCATAAATATGCATGTGTTGTATTGGAGGTATTTAACTTCCTTCTTTTCTTTGTAGTGTTTGTCGACGCTTGAGCAAAGCACAGCAACGTAACCCTGACTGCTTGCATTTAGACATGCCTGAGAAAGTAGACTATCCTGTTGACTGACCCTGGAGACTAGCGGTATTTGTTTTACATTTAGATATTCCTTTAGCCGTGGTGTCGGCATCTCATTTTCCATTTGAGAGTTTTAGTTAATGACCCTGTTTGGGCTAGAATTTATTGTTTTCCTTTCCCTTAAAACCTTGCTTGCATTGAAGTTGGTGAACTATTGACCCACTTCAGTGTCTCTCTAAACGTTTGGGCCATATCAAAATGCTATGACACCCATTCTCCAGCTACATTGGAACGCCTCCAGTTCGCCTACCCACTGATGATGCCATAGCCTTGGCCATCCACTCCATCCTGTCCAACCTAGAAAACAATGCCTTGTACGCCTGACTGTTGTTCATTGACTTCAGCTCAGTGTTTAACAGGATCATCCCTTAGAGGCTAGTGGGTAAATATCCTCACTGGGACTCATCACCCCTTTCTGTAACTGGATCCGGGACTCTTTGGCGAAAAGACCCAGTCAGTCTGAGTTGGCAGCAACATCTTCAGCTCCATTATGCTGAGCTGTTCACACTGCTGTCTCACTGCCAGATTCAGCTCAAACTGCATCATCAAGTAGCCTCATCAGCAACACTGATGAGTTGGCATATAGATGGTCAAATGGGGTGAGAACAACAACCTGAGCCTCAGCCTGGACAAAACAAAAAAGATAATTGTGGACTTTAGGTAGGCAGAGGTTGAGTACTCCCCATTGCAAATCCATGGCTCTGCTATGGAGAGAGTAAAGAGTGCAGACTTCATTGGAGTACACATAATGGATGATCTAACCTGGACTCACACCTCCCCACTCGTCAAGAAGGTGCAGCAGCACCTACACTTTCTGAGGAAAATGAGGCATGCAAGTCTCCTCATTCCCACTCCAACTATTCTCTACAGGAGCACCACCCAAAATGACCCGTCTGGCTGCATTATGCAGTACAGAATCTGCAAGGCATCGGACTGCAAAACCCTGCAGAGGGCAGTAAAAACCATTGGGAGGATCACAGGGGTCTCCCTCCCCACTATTTGTAATAGTTACCAGAAACACTGCAGATAGAGGGCCCAACGCATGATTGAGGATCCCTACCACCCATCCCACAATCTCTTTGACTCACTACCATCAGGAAAGAGGTGCAGAAGCATCAGGGCTAGGACTGTCAGACTTGGTAACAGCTCTTTTCCCTCAGGCTGTGAGACTAATGAATACCCTGCCATCACTAGGTCAATGAGCTGTTTATTGTTTCCCTGTGCTGTGCTTTACTACATGCATTTTGAATTTATTTTTATTAAAATATTTGTAGTATAATATTTTGGTTTTTGTCCTATATGTGATATATATTGTGAGGGTGCACCGTGGTCCTGAGCAATGCTGTTTTGTTTAGTTGTATATATGTACAGTCAAAAGACAATAAACTTGAACTTGCTGCACCTATGTTCTTGTACCTATTACAATAAACTCAACTTTCACTTTGACTTTATTTCGAACTTACATGGATAGCATCCAAAAATACGAACAAGAACATGAATACCCTCAATGTCTACAGTGAGAGCCAACTCTCAGTGTTGTGATTAAAGAGAATTGGTTTCAGTGTCCAGTTCCTAACAAAGGTGTTTGAATATGCAGATGACAGGCAGCTCGTTAGTTG
The DNA here is from genome assembly GCF_048418815.1 of Hemitrygon akajei. NCBI lineage: Eukaryota > Metazoa > Chordata > Chondrichthyes > Myliobatiformes > Dasyatidae > Hemitrygon > Hemitrygon akajei. Next base: position 108,040,536 of record NC_133134.1, read on the forward strand.
TGATGTGCTCCCACCACAAATGTGCAATTCAGCAGGGATACTTGCCTACACCAAAAATGTTGAAAGTAATTGTGTAGTTATAACAATTGAAGTTGTATTTAACCACCTGCTGTTATTTTTGTTCTAAACGGTATAAAAGTTTGATGTAGTTTGATTCTCCAGAGATTTACCAGGGAACACTTCCACTGGGTGTCCCCTCTCCATGTCTGCTTATTCTGCTGAACTTTTACATCTTTTTCTCTTTTTTTTTTTACTTTTTTTCCTCTTTTTACATCTGTTTGTCTGATCTCTATGTAGCACGTTCACAATCTCAACACCTCCCAACTTTGTTGAGCACCTTCATTCCATTTGTAAAAAGAACAGGATTTCCCATAGGAAAACCACTTTAATTCCTCTGCTGCAGTCATCAGAGAGACCTGGTTGAGAGACGGACATGAGTGGGTGCTTAATGTCCCAGGGTTTCAATGTTTTAGAGAGAGTTAAAAGAGGTGGGGAGCTGTACTACTAATCAAGGGCAATATCACAGCTGCACTCAAAGAGGACATAGTGGAGGCTCATCCTTTGAGTCTCTATGGGTGAACTCAGAAATGTGTGCAATCACTCTGATGGTATTGTACTATAGACCTCCCCCCCCCCCCCCAATAGCCATGGGGACATTGAGAAACAAATATGCAAGCAGATTAAGAAACGGTGTAAAAACAATAGGGTTGTTGTCATGGGTGACTTCAACCTCTCTAATGTAAAATGGGACCTTCTTAGTATGAGAGGCTTAGATGGTGCAGAACTTGTTAGATGCATCCAGGAGGGTTTCTTAATTTAATATGTAGATAGTCAAACAAGACCTGTACTAGACAAGGCTGTACTAGACCTGGTGTGGGGAACTGAGTCTGTCAGGTGACAGACATTTAATGGGTGAGAAGATAGGGAACAGTAGCCACAACTTCTTGAGTTTTAAGATAACTATAGATAAGGATGATACTCACCTTCCAGTAGAGTATTAACTTGGAGCAGGGCAATTTACAGGAGAATTAGGCAGGAACTAGGGAGAATTAATTGGCCAATTCCACATCTGACATGTGGAGAATGTTTTAAGGCCAGTTGGATTGAATGTATGGTTCATTCAAAAGGAAGATAAGGATGGCAAGGTAAGAGAACCTTAGATGTTGAGAGAAGAGATGAACTTAGCCAAGAAGATAAAGGAAAAGTATGGAAAGCCGAGGAAGCTAGAATTAAAAAAAATCCTCAAAGATTATGAAGAAGACAAGAAAGAATTCAAGAAAGGAAATAGGAAAGCCAGGAGGGATCATGAATAGTCCTTGGCAAATATAATTAAAGAGAATTCCAAGGCATTCTATACATACATCAAGAGAAAGAGGGTAAATAGGGAGAGGGTAGGATAAATGGGGAAACAATTCTCTGGTTGTGGAAGATGTGGATAAGGTCATTAATGAGTACTTTACATCAATATTTACCAACGAGAAGAACATGAAGGATAAGGAGATCAGTGGCATTTTGAAACAAAGGAGAAGCTGTGCTGGGACTCTTAAAGAGCATTATAGTGTATAATCCCTAGGACCTGGTGGGATATTCCCCAGGTTATTGAGAGAGGTGAGAGAAGAGATTGCTGGGACCTTGACCAATATCTTCATTTCCTCTCTAGCCACAGGTATGGTCTTAGAGGAATAGCAAGTAGGTAATGACATTCCATTACTCAAGAAGAGATCAAGGGATAATCATGGAAACTATAGACTGGTGAGTCTGATGTAATGGTAGGGAGGTTACTGGAGAGAATTCTTTGGGATAGGGTTTATGTACAAACATTTGTACATTTGGAGAACCATGGCTTAATTATGAAGATCTAAAATGGCTTTGGCTGAGTAGATCTTATCTCACTAACTTCAGTGAACATAGAACATAGAATAGTACAGCACATTACAGGCCCTTTGGCCCACAATGTTGTGCTGACCCTCAAACCCTGCCTCACATATAACCTCCCACCTTAAATTCCTTCATATATCTGTCTAGTAGTCTCTTAAACTTCACTAGTGTATCTGCCTCCACCACTGACTCAGGCAGTGCATTCCACGCATCAACCACTCTTTGAGTAAAAAACCTTCCTTTAATATCCCCCTTGAACTTCCCTCCCCTTACCTTAAAGTCATGTCCTCTTGTACTGAGCAGTGGTGCCCTTGGGAAGAGGTGCTGGCTGTCCACTCTATCTATTCCTCTTAATATCTTGTACACCTCTATCATGTCTCCTCTCATCCTCCTTCTCTCCAAAGAGTAAAGCCCTAGCTCCCTTAATCTCTGATCATAATCCATACTCTCTAAACCAGGCAGCATCTTGGTAAATCTCCTCTGTTCCCTTTCCAATGCTTCCACATCCTTCCTATAGTGAGGCGACCAGAACTGGACACAGTACTCCAAGTGTGGCCTAACCAGAGTTTTATAGAGCTGCATCATTACATCGCATTTCTTAAACTCTATCCTTCGACTTATGAAAGCTTAACACCCCATAAGCTTTTTTAACTACCCTCTCTACCTGTGAGGCAACTTTCAGGGATCTGTGGACATGTACCCCCAGATCCTTCTGCTCCTCCACACAACCAAGTATCCTGCCATTTACTTTATACTCTGCCTTGGAGTTTGTCCTTTCAAACTGTACCACCTCACACTTCTCTGTGTTGAACTCCATCTGCCACTTCTCAGCCCACTTCTGCATCCTATCAATGTTTATCTGCAATCTTCGACAATCCTCTACACTATCTACAACACAACCAACCTTTGTGGTGTCTGTTCTACCCCCACATCCAGGTCGTTAATAAAAATCACAAAAGGTAGATGTCCCAGAACAGATCCTTGTGGGACACCACTAGTCACAACCCTCCAATCTGAATGTACTCCCTCCACCAGGACTCTCTGCCTTCTGCAGGCAAGTCAATTCTGAATTCACCTGGCCAAACTTCCCTGGATCCCATGCCTTCTGACTTTCTGAATAAGCCTACCATTTGGATCCTTGTCAAATGCCTTACTAAAATCTATGTAGATCACATCCACTGCACTACCCTCATCTATATGCCTGGTCACCTCCTCAAAGAATTCTATCAGCCTTGGTAGACACGATCTGCTCTTCACAAAGCCATGCTGACTGTCCCTGATCAGACCATGATTCTCTAAATGCCCATAGATCCTATCTCTAAGAATCTTTTCCAACAGCTTTCCCACCACAGACGTAAGACGTGAGACGTAAGGCTCACTGGTCTATAATTACCCGGACTATCCCTACTACCTTTTTCGAACAAGGGGACAACATTTGCCTCCCTCCAATCCTCCGGTACCATTCCCGTGGACAACGAGGACATAAAGATCCTAGCCAGAGGCTCAGCAATCTTGTGGAGCAGTCTGGGGAATATTCTGTCAGGCCCCGGGGACTTATCCATCCTAATGTATTTTACCAACTCCAACACCTCCTCTCCCTTAATATCAACATGCTCCAGAACTTCAACCTCACTCATATTGTCCTCACCATCATCAAGTTCCCTCTCATTGGTGAATACCAAAGAGAAGTATTCATTGAGGACCTCGCTCACTTCCACAGCCTCCAGGCACATCTTCCCAATTTTTTCTCTAATTGGTCCTACCTTCACTCCTGTCATCCTTTTGTTCTTCACATAACTGAAGAATGCCTTGGGGTTTTCCTTTACCCTACTCACCAAGACCTTCTCATGCCCCCTTCTTGCTCTTCTCAGCCCCTTCTTAAGCTCCCTTCTTGCTACCCTATATTCCTCAATAGACCCATCTGATCCTTGCTTCCTAAACCTCATGTTTGCTGCCTTCTTCCACCTGACTAGATTTTCCACCTCACTTGTCACCCATGGTTCCTTCACCCTACCATTCTTTATCTTCCTCACCGGGACAAATTTATCCCTAAAATCCTGCAAGAGATCCTTAAACATCGACCACATGTCCATAGTACATTTCTCTGTAAAAACATCATCCCAATTCACAACCACAAGTTCTAGCCTTATAGCCTCATAATTTGCCCTTCCCCAATTAAAAATTTTCCTGTCCTCTCTGATTCTATCTTTTTCCATGATAATGCTAAAGGCCAGGGAGCAGTGATCACTGTCCCCCAGATGCTCATCCACTGACAGATCTGTGACCTGACCCAGTTCGTCACGTAATACTAGATCTAGTATGGTATTCCCCCTAGTCGGCCTGTCAACATACTGTGACAGGAATCCATCCTGGACACACTTAACAAACTCTGCCCCATCTAAACCCTTGGAACTCATCAAGTGCCAATTGAGCTGTTTGACCAGGTGACGAGGGTGATTGATGAATGTAGCGATGTTGATGTTGCTTGCATCAATTTTAGTAAGGTGTTTGACAAGCTCCTTCATGGGAGACTCATGCAGAAGATTAAGGTGCCTGGGATCCATGGTGAATTGGTCATTTAGATTCAGAGCTATCTTGCCCGTAGAAGACAGAGGAATGTGCCCAAGGGACTTATTCAAGCTGGAACTCTGTCATTAGTTGTGCTTCACAGGGATGTGTACTGGGGCCCTTGCTGTCTGTGATGTATTTAAGTGACCTGGTTGAAAGCATAGATGGGTGGGTTAGTAATTTTGCAGCTGATACAAATATTGGTGGTGTTGTGAATACTATAGAAGACTGACAGTGAAGATCAGTTGCTGATATGGGCAGAGAAATGGCAGATGGAATTCAATATGGCCAAATATGAAGTGTTGCACTTTCATAGGTCAAATGTCAAGAAAATGTTCAATGTTAAGGGCAAGACCATTAATAGTGGATCTTGGGGCCCAAGTGCAGAAGGATCTTGAGGTCCAAGTTCATAGGTCTCTGAAAGTGGCTATTCAGGTTGATAGGGTGGTAAAGAAGGGGTATAGCAGCAGGGAGAAGAGTATTCTCTTCTTGAATAACGTCGTCAGTGCTTCTCCCTATAGGTGCTGCCTGGCCTGCTGCGTTCCACCAGCATTTTGTGTGTGTTGTTTGAATTTCCAGCATCTGCAGATTTCCTCGTGTTTGCTTTTTAAAAGGAGTATAGCATGCTTTTCTTTATCAGTCGAGGCTGAGTTCAAAAGTCAGAGAGTTATGTCGCAGCTTTTTAAAACTAGTTAAGTCACATCTGGAGTATAGCATACAATTCTGGTTGCCCCATTATAGGAAGGATGTTAAGGCTTTGGAGAGGGTGCAGAAGAGCTTTACCAGGATGTTGCCTGGATTAGAGGGCATGGTGCCATCATGAGAAGTTAGAAAAACATGGATTGTTTTCTGTAGAGTGGCAGAGGGTAAGGGGAGATGTGATGGAGGTTTATCAGATTATGAGAGGCATAGAGAGAAAGTAGACATACAGGTTTTTTTTTTCAGGATTAAAACATTTAATACCAAGGGGCATACATTTAAGTTGAGAGGGGGTCATTTCAATGGAGATATGAGGGACAAGATTTTTACACACAGTGATGGGTGCCTGGAATGGCGGTAGAGGCAGATACATTACAGACTTTTAAGAGATATTTAGATAGGCACATGAGAAAAATGGAGGTTTTTGGTCATTGTGTAGGCAGAGGGGATTGCTAATTTAATTGGATTGACACAACATTGTGGACTAAACTGTGCTATACTGCTTTATGTTCAGTATTCTAAACCCAATCCCCATTCCCATTATGACATGCCAGTGAATGGCCCCCTTTGCTGCCACGGTGAGGCCAGTCTCAGGGTGGAGGAGCAACAGCTCATATTCCGTCTAGGTAGCCTCTAACCTGATGGCATGAACATCAATTTCTCCAACGACACGTAATTTTTCCCTATCTCCCTTCTCTCTTTTCCCCTCTTGCCTCTTCTCCACCTCACCTGCCTATCACCTCCCCGGTGCCCCTCTACCTTCCCTTTGCCCCATGGTGCTCTCTCGTCAGATTCCTTCTTCTCTAGTACTTTACCTTTTCCACCTATTTCCTCCCAGCTGCTTACTTAAGTTCTTCTCCCCCATTCACCTGCTTATTCTGGCTTCTCCTTTCTTTTCTGGTCATGATGAAGGATCTCGACCCAAAATGTCAACTATTCAGCATTTTTTGTGTGTTGCACTGGGAAAAAAGCCTGCTTGCATTTACCTTATCTATACACCTCAATATTGTATACCTCAAATCTCCCTTCATTTTCTTACACTGCAGGATACAAAGTTCTAATCTATTCAACCTCTCCCAGGTCTTCAAGTCCTGGCAACATTATTGTAAATTTTCTGTATCTACGTTTGTACCTCTGATGCCACTTTTAAATATTTATGGATCTGTATTCATATACTTATGTATAGATTTTTAACATATATACCAGTGAAATTGCTTGTTCATATAAAGCTCACAGAGTAAACAGTAAGCTGTATATATTAATAATAAATCCAAAGCAAAAACAGCAAAATGATGCAGAGATTGTAGTGCAAACTGAAGTAGTGCAAGATTAACTGCTTATTGTGCTTATTAATTTCTATTTGTGCTCTCAGTTTATCTGTTTAATTTTAAATGCTACATATGTTCACATATACAGCTTTTGGCTTTGCCCTTTTATTATTTCTGCAGCCATTTATTACCTATTGATCTTATTATTGAGGCTTGTATTCTTTATCCCTTGCGGTAACAGTCTGTTTTCTCACCTTTGGTCCCTGGACCTCACTGTTTGGTTTAATATCTTCGCTGCTCTTCTAGGGTACAGTGCTCATCATAGCACATCAGCACAGGGACTGTTAAGGTGTATGATGTCTCCATAGTAAGGCTTGCTCTTTCCCAGTTCTGTTGCCAGTGCCCCATGCACAGAACCCTGCAATTTGTGCCTACTCCCTTTATCCCTCCTGGTGGTTACCGAACTATCTGCAACCTGTACCTTGGGTGTGACCACTTCAGTGAAAGTGTCATCTATGAACCCTCAGCTTCCTGGATAATCCTTCTTTAAACTTCTGTCCAGTCTTCAGACCTGCCTCCCAGCTTTGTACAACTAAACCATTTCTCTTAAAATTTAATACTCTCTTTAACTCACTGAGTCCTTTCCTCACATTTTTTTACTCATTGCAGTGTATCTATTCTGCAGATTCTTAAAGATCCCCCTTTTACATGTTTGCTGTTGTATTGCGATTTAACTTAATTTACCAGCACAAATGGTCTTGCTTTCATGTCTTTATATGTATCCCAGTTTAAGCATGCTTATTGCGTGTAATTGTGCTCTCCATACATCTGTTTTGTTTCAACTGCTATGTATGTTCAGATATAGAGCTTTTATCTTGGTCCTTTTATTATTTCAACAGTCGTTTCTTACCTATTGATTTACTCTAGGGTTTGCATTGTTCATCGCTTGTTGTAACAATCTGTTTTCCCACCTTTGATTTAGTTTAATACCCTTGCTGTTTTCCTAGTTTCAGCACTCACTATAGACCAGTCCATGTACTGCTCAGGTGTATACCTTCCTATGGTACAGCTCCCACTTTCCCAATTCTGGTGCCAGTGTTCTATACACAGCACCCCAGTCAACCTGCTAACCAGTATGTCTTTGAATTGTGTGAGGGAACCAGAGCTCCCGGAGGAAACCCATGAGCACACGGACTTGCTTAATGAGGGGCGCCAGATCTGAACTCTGGACCCCAACTCATTGCACTAACTATGACACTACCGTAGCATCCTTATTTATATGCTGCCCAGTGAATCATACAGGAAAAGAGAAAAGTTTAAAGGACATTTATAAGTCTTTTTTCCTTCCACAGAGTCTAGTATGTGCCTGGAATGCACTGCCAGGGGAAACAGAGGAAGTGGATACAATAAAAGTGGATACAATAAAAAACATTTAAGAGGCATTTAAACAGCCATATGTACAGGCAGGGAATGGTAATTGGTCACTGGTAATGGGTTTATTTGTTCACATATACCAAAGTATAATGATAAGCTTTTGTTTGCAGGTCATCCAGTCAGATCTTTCTATATATATATATATATATATATATCTACACTGAGGTAGTACAAAAGGTAAAAACACAGCAAAGTACCGAGTTGCAGTGACAGAGAAAGTGCAGTGTATTTAGCCAAATAAACTGAGAGGGCCGTGACAAGGTGGACTGAAAGATCAAGAGTTCAACTTTATTGGAAGTATTTAGACAATGTTTAATAGAATGGAATTAGATTGGTTTGGCATCATAAATGGCACAGACATTGTGGGCCAAAGGATATATTCTCATCCTGTACTAGTCTTGTTCTGTAAATTATTGTTTTATGTTTCTCTCCAGCACAGAGCAGATATCCTGAATTCTGGAACAGAGTAGGCAAGACAGAAACTGGACTCCTGTTTTTTTTTATCAGAGAAGAATGTCAATCCGTCTCTCTGTGTTGCTCCCTGCGACTACTACAGTTGTATCTGTTCTCTCCAATTGAATGGTTTCCTGTACCACAGTTAGTTCATTCACATGCAGCGCCCACACTCATCCAAACATTCTGAAGGATCCTTTGCACAGGTTTCTGCATCACTATGCACTGGGCCCCTTTACTTGCCTCTCTTACTGTATAGTCACAGATTGCAGACTACAGATCAGAGGCAGAAGACCCCATCCGATGTGGTGCAATCGCCTCCTGTTACAAAGCATCCAGCACCTCTCCCCCTCACTCACATGTTGCTGTGTGTACCCTCCATCTCAATGACACTGAGCTGCAGCTCCCGGAAAAGCAAACACACCGAAGGAGTGCTTGCCCTGGGTCTCAGAGACAGTCAGGATCTCCCACAGGCTGCAGTCACGACACATCAGTCACAAGATCACAAGATAAAGGAGCAGAAGCAGGCCATATGGTCCATCGAGTCTTCTCCGCCACTCCACCATGAGCTAAACTATTCTCCCGTCTAGTTCCAATTTCCGGCTTTTTCCCCATATCCCTTGATACCCTGACTAATTAGATACCTGTCAATCTCCTCCTTAAAAACCCTCAAGGATTGGGCCTCCACAGCTGTATGTGGCAACGAACTCCATAAATCCACGACCCTCTGGCTAAAAAAAATTCTCCTCATCTCTGTTTTAAATGGGTACCCTCTAATTCTAAGACTGTGACCTCTTGTCCTGGACTCACCAACCAAGGGAAACAACATTTCCATATCTAGTCTGTCCAACCCTTTCAACATTCCCGATGTGCATCAATTATGACTTAACTATTTTATACAATTACAAATGTTTGTAGATATTTCATTTATTACCTTATTTCCAGCTCTGCACTATTTTAATCCCTGAGGCCAGATATTACCTCAACCATGTATCTATCTCCTCCTCACCTTAGATCTCTGACATACCATCAACCCCCTCCCATCTCTTTGTACTGGGCACCTCTCCTCTCCACTCTCAGCCCTGATGCAGGACTTCAATCTGAAACATTGATTTCCCACCCCACCTCTTCCATGGATGTCACTTAATCCACTGAGTTCCTTCAGCCAGTTGTTTCGCCACTTAAGGCTTTTTTATGCTTGTGTGTCATATCTACACCCTAGGTATCACGTACCCTACGCTATACCTATGCTGTACCCTATGCCATAGGGTGACGTGCACCTCTCCAGAAAAGTTACCCATGCGTCGTGGCGATGCAGACCGCAACAACTGTGATTGGTCCGCTTGGTAGCATCGCATTTCCTGTTGCTTCTTCTCTGCCATGTTTGTAGGCTCTGTGTACACCGATATGAAATAGATGAATCAAGTCATCAAATCTATCTGCCCGCATGCGAAAATGTTTGAAATGCATTTCCTCATCCATGTCTCTCACAAAGAAACTCAGCACAGTGGCATAGAAACCCCACCGCCAACTAGCGTTTTGGCACACACCAACGCATGCTCGCTACGGCACAGAGTGATGCAGATGTGAAAATCAGGGCTATAGCATAGGCTGCAGCGTAGCCCGTATGCACAAGTATAAATCAGCCTTTAGAAGATGCTCAATGAACAGCTGGCTTCTTTCTACAGCTCCAAGCTTTTTGAAATCTGCAGCCACGTTAAACTCACCAAATTTTTTGCCTGTACATCCATTTCGCCGAGGTTATAAATAGTATAATTGTGGGGTAAGTGAATAAAGTAGCTTCACATTATAAGTGGAGAGAAGCAATTCCAGTGGAAATGAAAGTGAACTTTACTGCAAGTGGCCTTCCTGGTAACTTGAGGTGTACACATTGTGAATCTTTAGTCGAGCTGAATTAATGCTGAAATTCCACATTCCTGACTGAAGTGCACCACATACATCTGTCAGACAGAGATATTTTGAGTTACTATTGGGAAGATGTATCACAATGCTTTTTCCTCACAGAGCAAACAGCTGAAAAGTGAGAGTTATTTTTATTTAACGTTTGTGGACATTGTACAATGCTATTATGATTCAAGGTTCACCATTATGGAGAGAGCACAGGCAGCAATTAGAATAAAGCACTACCATCTCAAGTTAAATTACATTTATAGTTACCAAAGTCAGAGGCAACAAGGCCAATTCTTCCTGTCAGAGAGAAAAATAACTGGTTATTGGTAAATCATTCAACATTGTGTTATCACTTTAAGACCCAGAATTTTTCATCCAGTTTTATCTCCCAGACCTATGACCAGAAACATTTTGTTCCTCTCTGGATCTGAAGGAAGCATTGCTTTAACTTGCAAGGTATGATTTATATCATAATTTTATCAAAATTAATTTTATTGTAAATGTAGAAAGAATGGGCGGTGCAGATGCGGAGCTGAAATGCAGTGAGGAGCAGAAGTCTGTAAAATCCCTGGACTTTTCTGCATTTTTTTAACAAATACTCAACAGCATTTATCAGCTCTTCATGCAAGCTTTGTCTACAAGATCTCAGTACACCTTTGAGCAGCAATAAATCAGCCAAATCCCTATATATACGAGACCAGTCTGCAATGATCAGCGCTGGGATTCTCCTCTGGTGATCAAACTAAGCCCAGTCCAGTTTAGCCATATCCTTTGATCACATACACTTCTCCTGTCTCTATCAGTAGATTAGGGGTTTGAATTGCGCGTAAGAGACTGAGTGCAGAATTAAGGCTGACAGCGCAGAACTCGGGAGAATGTTCTGACTGGTTGCATCACAACCTGGCGTGGAGGCTCCGATAGACGGAATTGGATGTAAGGCTCTAAAAGTAATCCGGGAAATTATAGGCCGGTAAATTTGCCGTCGGTAGTAGGTAAATTATTGGAAGGATTACTAAGAGATAGGATCTACAGTATTTAGATAGACAGGGACTTATTAGGGAGAGTCAACATGGCTTTGTGTGTGGTAGGTCATGTTTAACAAATCTGTTAGAGTTTTTCGAGGAGGTTACAAGGAAAGTGGATGAAGGGAAGGCAGTGGATGTTGTCCACATGGATTTCAGTAAGGCCTTTGACAAGGCCCCGCATGGGAGGTTAGTTAGGAAGATTCATCTGCTAGGTATACATGGTGAGGTAGTAAATTGGATTAGACATTGGCTCAATGGGAGAAGCCAGAGAGTGGTAGTGGGGGATTGCTTCTCTGAGTGGAGGCCTGTGACTAGTCGTGTGCCACAGGGATCAATGCTGGGTCTATTGTTATTTGTCATCTATATCAATGATCTGGATGATAATGTGGTAAATTGGATCAGCAAATTTGCTGATGATACAAAGATTGGAGGTGTAGTGGACACTGAGGAAGGTTTTCAAAGCTTGCAGAGGGATTTGGACCAGCTGGAAAAATAGGCTGAAAAATGGCAGATGAAGTTTAATACGGACAAGTGTAAGGTATTGCACTTTGGAAGGAAAAACCAAGGTAGAACATACAAGGTAAATGGTAGGGCACTGAGAAGTGTAGTAGAACAGAGGGATCTGGGAATACAGATACAAAATTCCCTAAAAGTGGCGTCACAGGTAGATAGGGTAGTAAAGAGGGCTTTTGGTACATTGGCCTTTATAAATCAAAGTATTGAATATAAGAGTTGGAATGTTATGGTGAGGTTGTATAAGGTATTGGTGAGGCTGAATTTGGAGTATTGTGTGCAGTTTTGGTCACCGAATTACAGGAAGGATATTAATAAGGTTGAAAGAGTGCAGAGAAGGTTTACAAGGATGTTGCTGGGACTTGAGAAACTGAGTTACAGAGAAAGGTTGAATAGGCTAGGACTTTATTCCCTGGAGCATAGAAGAATGAGGGGAGATTTGATAGCGGTATATAAAATTATGATGGATATAGATAGAATGAATGCAAGCAGGCTTTTACCACTGAGGCTAACAGAGAAAAAAACAGAGGACATGGGTTAAGGGCGAAGGGGGAAAAGTTTAAAGGGAATATTGGGGGGGGGGCTTCTTCACACAGAGAGTGGTGGGAGTGTGGAATGAGCTGCCAGATGAAGTGGTAAATGTGGGCTCACTTTTAACATTTAAGTAAAACTTGGACAGGTACATGGATGTGAGGTGTATGGAGGGATATGGTCCAGGTGCAGGTCAGTGGGACAAGGCAGAAAAATGGTTTGGCACAGTCAAGAAGGGCCAAAAGGCCTGTTTCTGTGCTGTAATGTTCTATGGTTCTGTGGAAGATGCTCCCAAGGATTGCAGACTCAGGCAGCTCTGTCATGGGCACAAGCCACTGAGGACATTTTCAGAAGGTGGCACCATCTGAACGTTGGCTCTTCTCATTACTACCATCAGGGTGGAGGTACAGGAGCCTGAAAACCACACTCAATGCTGATTGGAGTAATCGTCTGCAAATTGACTACTGGGTTTGAGCATTAAAATATTGAGCATTCAAGTTTATTTTTGGATCAAAAAATGAGTACCCTTCAGATCCTGTCGTGTGTAATGTTTAAGGACAAAACACGAGTAATATTGGTGTGTTGAAAGAGAATGTATTGAACTTAGAGAAAGATGTGCACTGGTTATACTTACCAGATATAGTATGAATAATATAATTTTGAAAAAAATAATTAAGTGCTCTTCAAATAGCTTATAGGCAGTTGCTCTCTAAACTCCCAAATAAACTACAGAACCTATCCAGTTTTCAGCCCACTCCTTTTGTAGAACAACAAAGTTCAAATTTCAAAGTTCAAGGCTTAAAATGTTTTAGTTCTAAAGTTCAAAGTTCAGGGCCCAAAAATCAAAGTTTGAAAGATCAACGTTCAAAGTTCAGATTTATTATCAAATGATGTTTACTATATACAACCTTGAGATTCATCTTCTTGCAGACAATCACAAAACAAAGAAACACAATAGAGTTCACTAAAATACACACACAACAAAGACTGCCACATGCCAAAAGTGTGAAAGAGAATAAAATGTGCAAATTGTAAAAATAAATAAATAGATAGATAGATAAATAAATAAATAAATAAATAAAGAGTGAGACAGAAACTGCAGAATCCACAAATCCACAGCTGTGGAACCAGTTCAACTTTGGGGTAAGTCAATCCCAGATTTGCTTCATCTGCTCCAGATTTTTCTCTTGGGGTTTACTCCCGAAGCCTTTCCCATGAGTGGGTACAGGCGCAAGGCAGCGGAAGTATGAAATCAGAGTTTTCCTTCTCCTAGATGAGCTGCCCACCACAGCTGACGAGCCCCATCTACCCAGAGCAAGTGGTTTTAAGGTGCTAGTAACCCACCTTTGCCCCTTCTTCTGTCAGTAGAAACAGTTCTGCTGGGCTTAGTAGCTAAGCCACATGTGAAGACCAGGAGCTGGACTGGGTTGTCAGGGGCTATTTGAGATTGTCAGGGGCTATTTGTGGTTGCCAGAAGCCATTGGAAGCATTTAATAGGTAGTGGGAGCCCATTACTACGACCAGCTATAACAACCTTAAAATATTTATTCATGTATTTATACATATAATCTGTAATGAATCATCCAAACAAACAAAAATGTTTAATCAAGCAATATGTTTATAAGATTACTCAAATATTACTTAAATATTATATACACAATAGTCACAAGTAGTGTAACTTAAAGTAATTGTCAGCATTCAATCAGTCATCAGTATTGGGTATTAATATTTCAGTTTTATTTGAGTAATTTTGTACATATATACCACATGATACATGCGCTCCTTACTTAAAATAAACTCAAAAGTTTGATCCACATTTTGGACTCCTGTGTCTTCCTTTGAGTTATTTTAATGTTTTGAAGTTACAAAACAGAGTCTTATCTTTAGAAAACCAACAATCATCATTCACCAAGCAGCAAAGGTGAACACATTTAATATGGGAAACACTACAGCCAAGCCCGGGCACCCTTCACCATGACTATATACTCACATGTTTTCCAGCACAGAGCACAGACCTTTTGTTGACATTTCACCAGAATTTGAGAGATCCATGTCTCAACTCCTCATCTCTAAAGTTAAGACAGAAATTGAATGTATGTGATCTGATTATTTTATGTTTTCATGACCTGTCACACATCAAAAGCAAAACAAAGCACAGTGACCCACATCACAGGTTAACATTAATGGTCCACTGGAAGACTGAGCAGGATGTTCTGTGAATACTTGATCCATTCACAATATGATTACATCAAACTAAGCAAGCTGGTGTCAACTTTCCCTGCTTTTTGACTGCTCAGGAGATATTTTTTAAATGTTTTCTCCACTGCAGTGTACAATGCTTATTGTGAACAGGATTACATCCTGGCTTTTATACGTTAGTCCTCCTGAAATGATTGCTAACATTGTGTTAGCCTTCCTTACCATCGACTCAACCTGCAAGTTAACCTTCAGGAAGGCCTGCACAAGGACTCCCAAGTCATTTTGCACCTCTGATTTCAGAATTTTCAGAAATTAATCTATGTTTAGAAATCAGTCTACATCTTTATTCCTTCTGCTGAAGTGTATAACCATCCACTTCCCTATACCATATTCCATCTGCCTCTTCAGTACCCATTCTCCTAACCTGTCCAAGTCTTCTGCAGATTCTCTGCTTCCTCAGCACTACCTTCCATTCCAACTATCTTCGTATCATCAGCAGTCTTGGCCACAAAGTCTTCAACAACATCATCTAAATTGTTAACGCGCAACATGAAAAGAAGCGGTCTCAATACTGATCCTTATGGAGCACCACTAGTCCCCAGCAGCAAACTAGAAAACGCTCCCCTTTATTCCCACTGTTTGCCTCAATCATTCAGTCAATATTGGCTCTTATCTTGTTTAGCAGCCTCACATGCAGTACCTTGTCAAAGGCCTTCTGAAAATTCAACTAAACCAATATACGCTGATTCTCATTTGACTATTTTGCTTGTTATTTCCTCAAAGAATTCTAACAGATTTGTCAGGTAAGATTTCCCCTTAAGGAAACCACACTAACTTCAGCCTATTTTATCATGTGCTTCTACATACCCAAACCTCACCCTTAATAATGGATTCCAACATCTTCCCAACCACTGAAGTCAAGCTAACTGGCCTATAATTTCCTTTCTTCTGCCTCCCCCCTCCCTTAAAGAGTGGAGTGACATTTTCAAATTTCTCGTCCTTTGGGACCGTTCCAGAATCTGATGATATTTGAAATATCTCTATTACTGCCTCCACAATCTTATCACTACCACTTTCAGACTCCTGGGGTTTAGTCGACCTGATGTAGGTGACTTATCCACCTTCAGGTCTTTCAGCTTCCCAAGCACCCTCTGCTTAGCAATAGCAATGACACTCACTTCTGCCACTGAAACTCTTGAATTTCTGGCACATTGCTAGTATCTTCCACAATGAAGACTGATGAAAAATACTTAGTAACTCCGCCTGCCATTTCTTTGTCCCCTATTACTATTTCTTCAGTTTCAATTCCCATTCTAAAAATGCCAACTCTTGGAAACTAGCACCAACCTGATTTTCCCAATCTACCTGCATATTGAAATCCCCAGTGTCTATAACATTGCCCTTCTGATATGCCTTTTTTATTTCCCTTTGAAACTTATATCCCATATTCTGGCTACTGTTCACAGGCCTGCATAAAACTCTTTTTACCTTTGCAGTTTCTTATCTCCACCCACAAGGAATCTACATCTTCCAATCCCATGTCACCTCTTTCTAAGGATTTGATTTCATTTTTTACCAACAGAACCACCCGCACCATCTGCATTCCTGCCTACCTCTTGTGTATCCTAGATGATAAGCTCCCAACTATGATTTTCTTCCAGCAATGACTCAGTGATGCCTATGCCATACCGGCCAATCCCTAATTGTGCTAGAAGATCATCTACCTTATTCCCTTTTGAGATACAATACAGAACAGGCCCCTTCCAGCCCAATGAGCTGTGCTGCCCAGAAACCTCACCTATTTAACCCTAGCCTAATCGCAGAGCAATTTACAGTGGCCACATCCTACTAACTGGTGCCTCTTTGGACTGTGAGAGGAAACCTGAAGGAAACCCAAGTGGTCATGAGGAGAACATACAAACTCCTTACAGAGGGTGAACTCCGGACTCTGATGCCCCAAGGTGTGACAGCACCGCATTAACTGCTATGCTTCTGTGATGCCCATTATGTACCACAACTACCAGATGTTCACTCTCCCCCTTGAGAATGACGTGGATCCAGCCTGAGACACCTGTGACCCTGGCACCTGGAGACAACAGTAGACTCTTTCACATCCACATAATCTACAGTCTGCTGCTCTAACTATGCAATCTCTTATCACCACTGGACTCCTCTTCCCCCCCCCCCCTTCCTTTCTGAGCCACAGAGCCAGACTCAGTGCCAGAGGCCTGGTCACTGCAGCTTCCCCTGGTAGGTCATCCCCTCCCTCAAACCTATCTAAATCAGTACACTTACTATTCAGGGGAACAACCACATGGGTGCCTGTACTGTCTGCCCATTTGGCTTCCCTCTCCTAGTCACCCAGCTACCTGCCTCACGCAACTTAGCGGTTCCTTTCTATCACCTTCACATTTTCCCGTATGAGCTGAATGTCAACCACCAGCAGCACCAGCGCCACCTCCTGCCGATGTAGAAATCATGGAGACTGGAGGTCTATGAGCTTCAGGTGAGCAAGGAATTTCATTGATAATAAACTAATCTAATCAGCTACCAGTATCACTCCAGAGATACAGCTGCAGGTTGACAGATCTAGTGGAAGATATAAGTGCAGCACATTCAAATGTTCCTCTTCAGAAAATAATCTCACTGTAAATGTTGATCTTTTTGATTTGCTTCTCGTGCATTAAAATTTCTTCCTTCAACAAGGAAACCAAAACTCTGCACGGTACTCCAGATGTGATCTCACTAACGCTCTATTTATGTGAAACATGATCTTTACACTTTGGTATTCAGTTCACCTTGTAATGAGCAATAACTTTCCTAATTGTTTATATACCTGTACAGTAGCCTCCTTTAATACTGTACCCAGGGCCCTCTGGATGTCAGAGCTTTGCTGGTTTTCATTATTAAGGTAATGTACATATTTATATGTTCCTTTGTATGTATAGAAAAGTGATATGGGCTAAGCCGAAGAAAATTGGACTCATCTTACATTGACGTCTTAATCAGCAAGAAGAAGATGGGCAAAAGGGCCTGCTTCCATGACTCTATGACCCATCAAAATGGACTACTTGAGATTTACCCACATTATATTCTATTTGTCAAATTTTGTTCACTAACTTAATGCATTGTAACATACAATATTATCCCTCTGTAGTATATATTCTCAATAGGTTCAATTTAATGTCAGAGAAATGTATACAATATACATCTTGAAATTCTTTTTCTTTGCAAACATCCATGAAAAACAGAGGAATGCCCCAAAGAATGAATGACAGTAGGATGTTAGAACCCCGACGTCCCCCCAGCTCCCGCTTCCCATGTATAAGCAGCAGCAAGTAATTACCCCCCTCCCCAACAGTAAAAAAAGCATCTGCACCCCCACACTGAGCACTCAAGCATGCAGCAAATCATCAATAAAGACACAGATTTGCAGTACTGCAAAGACTACCCATTCTGCCAGTAATTTGACATACCGCAGGCTTTCCCTCTCTCCCTAATAAGGGAAAAAGAGGTGTTCCTGTTTCAGACCGAGAGGGGAGACATAACAAACAACTTGGTGATTTACAATGTTAAAAGTCTGTTGCGTCGCTTCTTCCGAGCTCTGTGCCCAAAGAACTCGGGTCTCTGGGCGCACAGCCAGCATCCGGTTCACTGCTTTTCATCTTCGGTCTCTCATGACACACCAGTTTTCTGCAGTGGCACCGACCTCGAACCCGCCTGCATCGAGAGCCATGAAAATCCGGCACCCTGAAGGCGCTCTAGTCTTCTAGGCTGCGTCCTTGGCATATCTATTTACAACATACTTCTCTCTCTGTTAAATTCAAAGCTCAATGTATGTCTATGATGAAAGAAATATATGCTACTATGTGCTACCCTGAGATTCATTTTCTAGCAAGCATTCACAGTAAATCTAAAGAAACACAACAGAATCAATGAGAAATCTCACACAGCAGAGATGGACAGAAATATATTTCTGTCTATTCCATGCCCTCACTTTGGGAAGTCTGATCACCTAGCTGTACTTCTACTCCCTGAGAATAGTCAGACTGAAAACTGCAGCACCAGCAGTGAGAACCAAGAAGGTACGAACAAGGGAAACTTGGGCACTAGCTTACAATGTACACAGGGCATCTTTAGGGAGTGGTATCTCAGAAAGGTAGCGTCCATTATTAAGGACCTCCAGCACCCAGGGTATGCCCTTTTCTCACTGTTACCATAAGGTAAGAGATACAGAAGCCTGAAGGCACACACAGTGATTCAGGAACAGCTTCTTTCCCTCGGCCATCTGATTCCTAAATGGACATTGAAGCTTTGGACACTACCTCACGTTTTTTTAATATACAGTATTGTTATTACGTTTTATTTCATTTTTTTTCCTTTCTCTGCTAGATTATGCATTGCATTGAACTGCTAAATTAACAAATTTCACGTCACATGCCAGTGAGAATAAACCTGATTCTGATTCTGAAATCCAATGTGCAAAAGATAACAACTGATGTAAATAGGAAAAGAAAAGAGAAGGAATGTAATAATGACAATAATAAATAATTAAGCAATAAATATCAAGCTCATGAGTTGTAGAATCCTTAAAACTGAGTCCTTCGGTTATAGAATCAGTTCACTGTTGGAGTGAGTGAAGCTCTCCCCTTTGTTTCAAGAACATGATGGTTGAGGGCTAATTACTGTTCCTGAAGCTGGTAGTGTGGGGCTTGAGGCTCCTGTACCATTTTGTGGATGGCAGCAGCTAGAAAAGAACATGGCCTGTATGGTGTGGGTCATTGATGATGGCTGCTGCTTTCCTGTGACAACGCTTCTTGTAAATGTGCTCAATAGTGGAGAAGAATTTACCTCTGATGGACTGGGCTACATCCACTATTTTTTGTAGTGTTTTTCTTTTCAAAGGCATTGGTGTTGCCATACCAGGCCATGATGCAACCTGCCAATGACATGCTGATTCTGCGCAACCTTCTGAGAAAGTAGAGGTGCTGCAGTACCTTCTTTGCCATGGCGGTTAAAAGCAGGACCCAGGACAGATCCTCTGAAAAGATAATATCAAGGAATTTAAAGTTGCTGACTCCCTCCACCTCTGAACTTTTGATAAAGACTGGCTCATGGACCTCTGGTTTCATCCTCCTGTAATCAATAATCAGTTGTTTGGTCCACAATAATCTATCCACAATATTTCCACAAATTCCACGATAATCTTTCATGCAGCACCTTATCAAATGCCCTCTGGAAAGTTTAATTACAATGCATTCACTGGTTTCCCTTTTACTGTTACAGATCAGATCTTTGTCTCTTCACCCCATTGACTCAACTGTCTTCACCTCACCCAGACTCCCACAGAATGCATCCTCAGCCTCCCACTTTACAATCTTTACAGTGTGAGGCCGAAATCTAATTACCGTAGATTTATTGTCACATGTATATTGAAACATACAGTAAAGGTGTCATCTGCATTACCAATCAACTCACCTAGGAATACACTGGGAGTAGCCCGCAAGTGTCACTACACATTGCAGCACCAAGAACGCATTCACACAATGTTCAGCAGAACAACATAAATAGCAACAACAACATCAAAACAATCCCCTTTCTCACCTACTCACTCAAACAAACAGGCCTCCAACTGCAGGACAGGTTGTCTCTGGGGCACTCACTGTGTTAGACTACTCAAACTTAACTTAGAAGTTTTCAGATGATATCACCGTAGTAGGTTGGATTTCAAATAATCTCAAGAAAAAGTACATGTGGTGGGCAGAGAGCCCAGTAGCTTGGTGACATGACATCAACCATTCTCTCAATGTCAACTAAATAAAAAGCTGATTCAGGAAGCAGGGTGGACTATACGCCACTGTTTGTGTCAATGGTGCCGAGGTGGCAATGGTTGAGAGCTTCAAGTTCCCACATGTAAATATCGCCAATAATTTGTCCTGGTTCAATCGTGTAGACACTACGGCCAAGAAAGCATGCCATTGTCTTTGCTTCCTCAGAAGTCTAAGGAAATTCAGTATCTCTTCTTTGACCCTCACCACTTGTTACAGATGCACCATAGAAAGCATTACATTCACAGGTTTGTATGGCAACTGCTCTGCCCAAGACCACAAGAAATTGCAGAGAATTGTGGATACTGCTCAGTCCAGTATGAAACCTAACCTCCCTTCTACGGACTTTGTCTAAATTTCTCAATGCTTCATGAAAGCAGGCAGCATAAACCAAGAGCCCTCCCACCCCAGATATTCATTCATTTCTTCCCTTCCTTTCAGCAGAGGATATAGAACTTGGAAAAATGCATAGACCATAAGACCATAAGACATTGGAGCAGAATTAGGCCATCTGGCCCATCGAGTCTGGTCCACCATTCAATCATGGCTGATCCTTTTTTTAAATCTCAACCCCAGTTCCCGGCCTTCTCCCTGTAACATTTGATGCCATGTCCAATCAAGAACCTATCAATGCCTTAAGTATACCTGACGACCTAGTCTCCACAGCTGCCTGTGGCAACAAATTCCATAAATTCACCACCATTTGGCTAAAGAAATTTCTCTGCATCTCTGATTTGAAAGGGCGCCCCTCTATTGTGAAGCTGTGCCCTCTTGTTCTAGACTCTCCCAACATGGGGAACATTCTTTCCACATCTTCTCTGTCTAGGCCTCTCAACATTTGAAAGGTTTCAATGAGATCCCCCTTCATCCTTCTGAATTCTAGTGAGTACAGACCCAGAACCACTAAACGTTCCTTTCATTCCTAAAATCATCCTTGTAAAATCTCCAATGCCAGCGCATTTTTTCTAAGATGAGGGGCCCAAAATTGTTCACAATATTCAAGGTGAGGCCTCACCAGTGCCTTATAAATCCTCAGCATCACATCCTTGCTCTTGTAATCTAGACCTCTTAATAAGAATGCTAACAAGGCATTTGCCTTCCTCACCACTGATTCAACCTGCAAGTTAACCTTCAAGGTTATCTGCACAAGGACTCTCAAGTCCTTCTGCATCTCAGATTCCTGAATTTACTCCCTTTTTAGTAAATAGCCCACACATTTACCTCTACCAAAGTGCATGACCATGCATTTTCCAACATTGTATTTCATTTGCCACTTTCTTGCCCATTCTCTGAATCTGTCTAAGTCCTTCTGCATTCTACCAGTTTCGTCAACACAACCTGTCCCTCCACCAATCTTCATATAGTTTGCAAACTTAGCAACAAAGCCATCTATTCCATCACCAAACTCATTTATTCACAGCATAAAAAGAGGTGGTCCCAACACCGACCCCTGCAGAACACCACTAGTCACTGGCAGCCAACCAGAAAAGGATCCTATTATTCCCACTCACTGCCTCCTACCAATCAGTCAATGCTCTAACCATGTTAGTAACTCCCCTGTAAAACCATGGGCTCGTGACTTGGTAAGCAGCCTCATGTGTGGCACCTTGTCAAAGGCCTTCTGAAAGTCCAAATGTACAACATCCACTGCATTCTCTTTATCTATCCTACTTGTAATCTCCTCAAAGAATTCCAACAGGTTTGTCAGGCAGGATTTTCCCTGAACGAAACCATGCTGAATTCGTACTATCTTGAACTGCATCACCAACTACTCCATCTCATCCTTAAGTATTGATTCTAACATCTTCCCGACCACTGCGGTCAGGCTAACTGGTCTATAATTTCCTTTCTGCTGCCTTCCTCCTTTCTTAAAGAATGGAGTAACATTTGCAGTTTTCCAGTCCTCTGGCGCCATGCCAGAGTCCAATGATTTTTGAAAGATCATTTCTGATGCCACCACAATCTCTAACGCTACCTCTTTCAGAATGCTAGTGTGCAGTTCATCTGGTCCGGGTGACTTATGTACCTTTAGGTCTTTCAGCTTTTTAAGCACCTTCTCTCTTGTAACAGTAACTGCACCCACTTCTCTTCCTTCACACACTACAACATCAGGCACACTGCTAGAGTCTTCCACAGTGAAGACTAATGCAAAATACTCATTTAGTTCGTCAGCTGTATCCTTGGTCCCTGTTATTATTTCTCCTGCCTCATTTTCTGGCAGTCCTATATCCACTCTCTTTTCTCCTTTATTGTTAAAATACTTGAAAAAGCTTTTACTATCCACTTAGATATTATTTGCTAGCTTGCTTTCACATTTCATCTTTTCCTTTCTAATGATTTTTTAGTTGCTCTCTGTAGGTTTTTAAAACTTCCCAATCCTCTATCTTCACACTAATTTTTGCTTTGTTGTATGCCCTTTCTTTTACTTTTACAATAGCGTTGAGTTCCCTTGTCAGCCACAGTTGTACTATTTTACCATTTGAGTATTTCTTCATTTTTGGAATAACATGTCCTGCATCTTCTTCATTTTTCCCAGAAATGCATGCCATTGCTGGTCTGCTGATAAATTGGAAGGAGATTTACTTTGGCCAACTCCTCTCTCATACCTCTGTAATTTTCCTTACTCTACTAAAAGAGTGCTACATCTCTTTACTTTCTCCCTATCAAATTTCAAGTTGAACACAATTATATTGTGATTTCCTAAGGGTTCTTTTACCTTAATGAACAGGAGGCTCCCTAATTGCCTCCAGTTCATTTCATAACACCCTCTCCAGCATAACTGATCTCCTAATAGGCTCTACAACAAACTGCTCTAAAAAGCTATCTCTTGGGCATTCAACGAACTCACTCTCTTGAAATCCATTACCAACCTGATTTTTGCCAATTGACCTGCATGTTAAAATCTCCCATGTCCACAATAACTTTGCCCTTTTGACTCGCCTCTCCTATTTCCTGTTGTAACTTGTAGTCCACCTCCCAGCCACTGTTGGGAGGCCTGTATATAACTGCCATCAACATCCTTTTACCCTGCAGTTTCTTAATTCAACCCACAAGGATTCAACATCTTCCTATCTTCCTATGTTACATCTTTCTACTAATTTGATGCCATTCTTTACCAGTAAAGCCACAGCACCCCCTCTGCCTACCTTCCTATCTCTTCGATATAATGTGTAACCATGGACATTCAGCTCCCAACTACAACCATCCTTCAGCCAGGATTCAGTAATGGCCACAACATCATACCTGGCAATCTGTAATATTGCAACAAGATCATCCACCTTATTTCTTATACCACATGCATTTAGATACAACACCTTGAGTACCGTATTTGCTATCCTTTCTGATTCTGCATCCCTAATGATTTGATACTCAGCTTGTTGGCTGCAACTAAGTCCCATCACCTGCCTGTCCTTCCTGACAATCTGACTGCACCTATCTTTATTTTTTTACCATCTGTCCTTTCCTGCGTCCCTTCACTCTGGTTACTGCCCCCTGCCAAGTTAGTTTAAACCCTTCCTACAGCTCTAACAAACGTGCCCACAAGAATATTGGTCCCCCTTGTATTCAGGTGCAACCCGTCACTTTTGAATAGGTCATACCTCCCCCAAAAGAGATCCCAATTATCCAAGAACCTGAAGCCCTTCCCCCTGCACCAACTTCTCAGCCACACATTTATCTGCCAGATCATCCTGTTTCTGCCCTCACTGGTGCGTGACACAAACAGCAATCTAGAAATTACTACCTGGTAGGTCCTACTTCTGAGCTTTGTACCTAGCTCTCTAAATTCTCTATTCAGGACCTCATCATTTTCCTTCCTATGTCATTGGTACCAATATGTACCAATATATGTCTCCCTCTCCAAAATGTTGTGGACGCAATTGGAGATGTCCCTGATCCTGACACCTGGGAGGCAACATACCTCTGGGTGTCCCGTTCACGCCCACAGAATCTTCTGTCTGTTCCCCTCACTATTGAGTCCCCTATCATTACCACTCTCTCCTTCTCTCTCTTCCCTTTCTGCACCCCGGCCCCATTCTCAGTGTTTGTAACCCGGTCGCCAGGAGGTCATCCCACAAAAGTATCCAAAGTGATATACTTGTTTTTGAGGGGAATGTCCACGGAGGTGCTCTGCTCTAACTGCCTATTTCCATTTCTCCTGATGGTCACCCAGCTACTCGCCTCCTACAGCTTCAGGTGACTACTTCCCTGTAACTTTGATCAATTATATCCTCGCTCTGAAGTACAAGCCAAAGGTCATCCAGTTGCTGCTACGGATCCCGAACATGGTCTTCAAGCTGCAGCTGGATGCACTTCACGCAGATGTCATTCCCCAACATCTGGCATGAAGAGCACACCACAGCCATTTAAGTGGTACAGTAAGAGAGCAAAACAAACTACAAAGGAAACCCTAACAGATGCTTTACACAGAGCCGACATTTCTTCTGAGCCAAAGCCTGTCTCTTCTGCTGTCGCTGCTGGCCTAGTCCTGACAATGGCTGCTCCACTTATCCCTTCTGTATTTTCATTTAGATTGTAGAGCTCTGTTGATGCTGCTGATAGGCCCCGTACAAGGACGAATGATCTCGAAGCTCCCTTTTTAAATAACCACCGCCGACCCGCGAGAAATCCCTCTTGGTAGATCTGTTGACGCTGCTGATGCACCACTAAGCTCAAGGACAGCTCCTATAGTGCCGCCAACCTGTGAGAAATCCCTTCTCGTCCAGTTCCAGAGAAAATACAGTGCACTTAAACCAAAAGGTCCCCGGACCATGACCAGATATATTGAGAGGTTGAAAGTTCGATTGTCCTCGAGGTCCATTCAAAAATCTTATAACATAAGTATAGGATGTAGACAATCCCTCCATGTCTTCCTCCTTTTTTACAGCCATGACACTATCTCTGATCAACAATGCCATGCCCCCACCTCTTTTGCCTCCCTCCCTGTCCTTTCTGAAACATCTAAAGCCTGGCACTCGAAATAACCATTCCTGCTCCTGAGCCATCCAAGTCCCTGTAATGGCCACAACATCATAGCTCCAAGTACTGATCCACACTTTAAACTCATCTGCTTTGTTCATAATACTCCTTGCATTAAAATAGACACATCTCAAACCATTGGACTGAGCACATCTGTTCTCTAACACCTGCCCATTCTTCCTCTCGCACTATCTCCAAGCTTTCACTATTTGAGTTCATGAGTTAATGTTGCAGCTCTATAAAAAAAACCCTGGTTAGACTGCACATAAAATATTGTGCTCAATTCTGGTCACATCATTATATGTGGAAGCTTTCAAGGAGGTGCAGAGGAGATTACCTAATTTTGCCTGGACTAGAGTACATGTCTTATGAAGACCGGTTGAGTGATCAAGTGCTTTTCAGTTTGGAGTAAAAGAGAATGTGAGGTGTCTTGATAGAGGTGTACAAGATGATAAGATGTATTCACTGAGTGGCCACTTTATTGGGTACACTAGCACATCTGCTTGTTAATAAAAATATCTAATTAGCTAATCATGTGGCAGGAACCCATTGTATAAAAAGCATGCACACATGGGCACAGTCAAAAGGTTCAGTTGCTGTGCAGACGAAACATCAGAATGGGAAGGAAATATTATCTAAGTGACTTTTGACCATAGAATTACTGGTACCATATGGGGTGGCTTGAGTACCTCGGAAACTACTGATCTCTTCTAATGTTCTAGCATCTCTAGAACTCACCGAGAATGGATCAAAAAACAAACAAAAAAAAATCCAGTTCTGTGGGCAAAAATGCCTTGCTAATGAGAGAGGTCAAAGGGAAATGGCCAGACTGGTTCAAGCTGACAGGAAGCTAACAGTAACTCAAATAACCACACATTACAACAGCGATGTGCAGAAGAGCATCTCTGAGCACACTATGTGTTGAACCTTGAAGTGCATGGACTATGTTAGCAGAAGACTGTGAACATACACTCAGTGGTCAATTTATTAGGTACAAGTCATACCTAATAAAGTGGCCTCTGAGCGTATTTTATAATTCCCTACTAATATTAAAATTCATCTTGCAAAGATGGTCAAAGTATCTTCAAATAGAAGCCCATCTGTAAAAATATCTAGGAACCTGGAGAACAGGTTGGTTGATTTGTGCCGTCAAGTTCATACATAATAACGCAGAGGTCCAACAAGGTGAGGGTCAGAGGTAGTGTATTGGAGTGAACTGTAAGTCAGGTTTAAAATTCTAAAGAATATTATCAAATGTCACTGTTTATTTGAGTTCATTCACAAACTGAAATTTCCAGTCATGTATTATGTAGAAGTGGTTTGATAATTTTTTAAATGCCTGAATTTGTGACTAGACACAAAATATTCTCAGTTACAATTGACACTTATTTTTGAGTGATGTCCTTAGTTTCTATGTGAGGCTAATTATTGTGCAAGACAATTGTGTTTGAGGTGTCAATATTATGCACTGAGTCCTGTTCAGGATACTGGTAATTAGATTACTGTCACATGTACTGAAGTACTGTGAAAAATTGTTTTGCATGCCATCCATGCAGAACAGTCCAAACATCGAGATAGTTCACAGGTAAAGTAATAGCAGAATGATGAATATAGTGTCAGATACACGAGATTATGCAGATGCTGGCAATCTTCAGCAACACACACAAAACGCTGGAGGAACTCAGCTGGTCAGGCAGCATCAACAGAGGGAAATAAACAGTCAATATTTCTGGGCAAGACCTTCCGTCATCTGGAAATGTTGTTTGTTGAGTTCCCTCCATAGTTGGTGCCTGATATGCTGAGTTCCTTTGGGGGTGGGGTGGGGTGGGGTGTGTGTGTGTGTAAAAGTTAGGAACAGGAAGGGGTCAATAACTCTACTGGGTGCTTTTTATAGACAACTCAAAAGTAACAGGGACATCCAGGAGCAGATAGCGAGACAGATTCTGGAAAGGTGTAATAAAAACAGGGTTGTCATGGTGGGAGATTTTAATTTTCCAAATATCGATTGGCATGTCCCTAGAGCGAGGGGTTTAGATGGGGTAGAGTTTGTTATGTGTGTTCAAGAAGGTTTCTTGAAACAATATAGAGATAAGCCTACAAGAGGAGAGGCTGTACTTGATTTGGTATTAGGAAATGAACCTGGTCAGGTGTCAGATCTTTCAGTAGGAGAGCATTTTGAAGATAGTGATCACAACTCTATATCCATTACCATGGCATTGGAAAGGGATAGGAACAGACAATATCAGGCAGGAACTTGGAAGCATAAATTGGGAACAGATGTTCTCACGGAAATGTACGGAAGAAATGTGGCAAATGTTCAGGGGATATTTGCGTGGAGTTCTGTATAGGTAAGTTCCAATGAGACAGGGAAAGGATGGTAGGGTACAGGAACCAAGGTATACAAAGGCTGTTGAAAATTTAGTCAAGAAGAAAAGAACAGCCTATGAAAGGTTCAAACAGCTAGGTAATGACAGAGAGCTAGAAGATTAAAAGGCTAGCATGAAGGAGCTCAAGCAAGAAATTAGGAGAGCCAGAAGGCGTCATGAGAAGGCCTTGGTGGACAGGATTAAGGAAAACCCCAAGACATTTTACAAGTATGTTAAGAGCAAAAGGATAAGACGTGATAGAATAGGACCAATCAAGTGTGTGGGTGGAAAAGTGTGTATGGAATCAAAGGAGATAGCAGAGGTACTTAATGAGTACTTTGCTTCAGAATTCACTACTAAAAAGTATCTTGGCAATTGTGGGGATGACTTACAGTGAACTGAAAAGCTTGCACATGTAGATATTAAGAAAGATGATGTGCTGGAGCTTTTGGAAAGCAGCTAAGTTGGATAAGTCAGCGGTACCGGACGAGATGTACCCCAGGCCTGTAGTTCCCAACCACCGGTCCGCGGCCCAGTGGTTGGGGACCACTGCCCTAGGCTATTGTGGGAAATGAGGGAGGAGATTGCTAAGCCTCTGGGGATGATCTTTAATTCATTAATGGGGACATGAGAGGTTCCAAAGGATTGGAAGGTTGTGGATGTTGTTCCATTATTCAAGAAAGAGAGTAGAGATAGCCCTGGAGATTATAGACCAGTGAGTCTTACTTCAGTGGTTGGTAAGATGATGGAGAAGATCTTGAGAGGCAGGATTTATGAACATTTGGAGAGGCATAATTGTGAAAGGCAGGTCATGCCTTGCGAGCCTGATTGAATTTTTTGAGGATGCAACTAAACACATTGATGATGGGAGAACAGTAGATGTAGTGTATATGGATATCAGCAAGGCATTTGATAAGGCACCCCATGCTAGGCTTATTGAGAAAGTAAGGAGGCATGGGATCCAAGGGGAAATTGCTTTGTGGATCCAGAGCCGGCTTGCCCATAGAAAGCAAAGTGTGTTTGTAGATGGGTCATATTCTGCATGGAGGTTGGTGACCAGTGGTGTGACTCAGGATCTATCCTGGGACCTTTGCTCTTCATGATTTTTATAAATGACCTGGATGAAGAAGTGTAAATTTACTGATGACACAAAGGTTGGAGGTGTTGTGGATAGTGTGGAGGGCTGTCAGAGGTTACAGCGGGACATTGATAGGATGCAAAAATGGGCTGAGTAATGGCAGATGGAGTTCAACCCAGATAAGTGTGAGGTGGTTCATTTTGGTAGGTCAAATATGATGACAGTATATAGTATTAATAGTAAGACTCTTGGCAGTGTGGAGGATCAGAGGGATCTTGGGGTCTGAGTCCATTGGACACTCAAAGCTGCTATCCAGGTTGACTCTCTGGTTAAGAAGGCATATAGTGCATTGGCCTTCATCAATTGTGGGATTAAGTTTAAGAGCCGAGAGGTAATATTGCAGCTGTATACGACCCTGGTCAGACCCCACTTGGAGTACTGTGCTCAGTTCTGGTCACCTCACTATAGGAAGAATGTGGAAACCATAGAAAGGGTGCAGAGGAGATTTACAAGGACGTTGCCTGGATTGGGGAGCATGCCTTATGAGAATAGGTTGAGTGAAGTCGGCCTTTTTTCCTTGGAGCAACGGAGGATGAGAGGTGACTTGATAGAGGTGTTTAAGATGAGAGGCACTGATTGTGTGGATAGTCAGAGGCTTTTTCCCAGGACTGAAATGGCTAGCACGAGAGGGCACAGTTTTAAGGTGCTTGGAACTAAGTACAGAGGAGATGTCAGGGGTGATAACCCTGTATCTGCCTTCAAATTTAATCTGCTCTGTGTCCTGCCAATGTCTTGCTGCAATCTGCTCCACACTATCCACAATTTCCCCAATATTTGTGTTAACCTCAAATTACTAGCCCACCCTTCCACTTCTTCATCCACGTCATTTACAAACATCACAAAGAGAAGGGGTCCCAGAACAGATCTCATATCTATTTCACATTTTTAACAACCATAACAGATCTTTTAACAACTTTTAGTTTTTTTGTATCTCAACTTATATACTATGTGTAATATGTATCCACAGCACAGTAAATTTTAAATTGCCCCAGTCCTGATGAAGAGTCTCAGCCCAAAGCATCAACTCTTTACTCTTTTCCATAGCTGCTGCCTGGCTTGCTGAGCTCCCCAGAATTTTGTGTGTTTTGCAAGTAATTGCCTGGTTAATATATC
This sequence comes from Hemitrygon akajei, assembly GCF_048418815.1. Classification (NCBI taxonomy): domain Eukaryota; kingdom Metazoa; phylum Chordata; class Chondrichthyes; order Myliobatiformes; family Dasyatidae; genus Hemitrygon; species Hemitrygon akajei. The sequence goes on from NC_133134.1 coordinate 108,070,437, forward strand.
TAAAGCTTTCTCAGGTATATTGTCTACAAAAACTGTTGTTGTCGGACCACTCATTACGTCACTTTCACGATTCTTCTGAGTAGCATAGTCCTTCCTAGGTCCATTATGCTTTCCAACCAGAGGTACTGAGGGGGGTACCACCACCTCTTTGTCTTCTGTTTGGGAATAGTTCATGGTGTACAGCATAGAGTCAACTGTTGCATCATCCCGTACCTTTCTTAATTCACTTTCAATTGGCTTCATTGCAGGGAATGTGCCATGAAAATGGTGGATGGATCTCAGTCAAGTTGGAATTTTCTCAACCACACATGTCTACAAAATGCTGATCCTCCTGTTCTAACCACATACAAGCTCAATATGGCATGTTGGTTGCTGTATTTCACAGTTACCGGTGTTATTCCCATATGAGTTATCTTTTCTCCAGCGTAAATTCTTATTTAGATATCTGCAGGCTTCAGTTTAGTATCTTTGAAATGCTGTTCAAGCTCATTTTGTGAAACTACCACAATAGCTGAATCAGTGTATAATTCCATTTTAATTAATTTGCCAATCACTTGCTTGTCTATTATTATCATTCGTATTGTAAATCTCAAAGCTACCCAGTCCTATATCAATCCCATCATTGTCAGATTTTTCATCAATAACATGCAGATTAGTGCTTTTTCTGAAACTGTAACTTGAATCTTCAGCTTTCTCTCTTTCCCTGAGCAATCCTTTTATTTTTTTTTTGCCCGACATGCTCCTTGCGTGTGTTCTACTTTGTTGCATTTTCCAAAAGTTTCAAACCTACATTTGGGGTATGAGAGCCCCTGGCCAGATTTTGTTTAGACATTGCAATTTTGATCACGCTCACTTTCATTCCTGACTGCAACTCAATTGTATCACTGTCTGTGATAACCATTGAAACAGCAATTTCAACTGTTCTTTAAAATGTAATTGAGCTTCAGTTAAGAACCATGTTTGCATGTTTTCTTTTAAGATTCCACAAACGAAACGGTCCCTCCGTGCATCATTAAGCCCATTACTGAACAGCAAATGCTCAGACAACCTCTTCAATTCAGCCACATATGTTGAAATGGACTCCCCATCTTCTTGATTCCACTTAAGAAAACTAAAGTATTCTGCAATCAACAATGATTTTGTTTGTAAATGTTTCTGCATTACTTTTGCAATATCAGCAAAGCTCACTTTTGATGGTTTGGTTGGAGAAGCCAAACATCAAAACAAACTATATGCCTTTAAACCAAAAGCACTCAGAAAAGTTGGTACTCATTTCTCATTAGCTATTTTATTTGCTTCAAAATATTATTGAATTGGCTCAGTATATGTAAGCCAGTTACCTGTTGTGTAATCAGACTCCTTAACCTTTCTGATGTAGCCACCCATTTCTGCTTTTATTTATGATTACTGTCACCCAGCAGTTACTCCTTATGAACCCGTGAATTCTTATGTTAGCCTTCTTTTTTAACTCATCAGCCTCTGCACATCCTGTGCTGTTTCCTCATTTGCCATTTCTTGCTAAGCTTTTCATTGAACTCGTATGGCTCACTACTCTTCAACAAATCAGTAACCACCTTGGATTCCATTCAAAATTACCTCTTTGCCAATGTTATGTTTTGCAACTTCAAAACATTAAGCTAATTTAAGGAAAGATAAGAGAATATGAAATGTGCATCTATCTTAATATTTACTTCAGATGAGGCGAGCACATATCAAGTGGTAACATAATGACATAAACAATTCACATATTTATATATAGATATATATATATAAGATTAATCACATATTACTGAAATAGCAAATACACAACACATTCGCTTGGCAACATTATTATATATATACTCTGACTTATATTTAGAGGATATATGAAGACCAACAGTCAGTTTCACATTCATTGATGTTACCTCAACAAATCTCTCAACAAATCATCAACAAAGAGAAGAACCAAACCGTGCATGCCCAGCTAATGGTAGTTATGCAAAGCTCACTACTTCCATTACTTCCAATTTATGGTGCTGCACTGCAATTAATACATTCTTGGCTTCTTTTGTCAATCTCTTCCTTTGCCTCGGATGCACAGTTAATGGAATTTCAGGCTTAGAAGGTGGGTCAAAGAGAAGTGTGATGGTCAATTACACCAAATGAAGAGGAAATATCGCACAGATTAGAACCACAATGTTAACCAGAAAAGAAGTTCAAGTTATACAAATAATAGTTCCTCATCCCAAAAGCAAAGAACTTTGGAGGTGTCAGGGACAGCAGCTGCTGGAATCTGGTGCGAAAGGAAAACAAACTGCTGGAGGAGCTCTGGAACCTGCTGCTCGAGCTTTGCTCTCAATCTCTCTGCTTTTCTCCAACACTAGGGTAGCTTCCTGCTGAATGAACCAACACTTTGCTCCGAGGAATCTGTCAACTGATACTGTACTGGTGGTTTATCTAATGTGCTACAGGATAAGTGAGTGAATGAGTGAGTGGGTGAAACAGAGAGAAAGTGAGAGAGGGGAAAAAGATGTATAAAGCAATTGATTGATTTTTTAATTATGTTTGCTTTACTATGTGTGGAAGTATATACCAGAGTAGATTAGGTCATAAAATGTAGAAGAATTAGGCCATTCTGTCCATCGAGCCTACTCTGCCTTTTAAACATAGCTGTTTTTTAAAAAATCCCTATTCTGTCACCTTCTTCCCATAGCACTCAACTTTGTTACCAATAAAGAACCATCCAATCTCTGCACTAAATATATAGCCTGTGAAACTACTTCCACTGACCCCTGTGGCATTGAGTTCCACAGATTCACTACCCTCCGGCTGAAGAAACTCCTCCTTGTCTTAATTTTAGAAGTCCATCCCTTTATTTTTTTTTCTCCCTCTCTGCTCTGGGAGCTTAGGCTCTTCTCCTTCTGGAAATATCCTCTCCACATCCAATTTATCCAGACTTTCAGTAGCAGCAGGTTTCAATTAGATACCCCTCGGCCTTCTGAACTCCATCAAGTGCAGGCCCAGAGTCATCAAATGTTGTTCATACATTAAACTTTTCACACTTGGGAACGTTCTCTGGACCCTCTCCAGGATTAGCACATCTTTCTTGAGATATGGGGCCTAAAATTGTTCACAATAGTTTTAATTAAAATAAATGCACTAACTGATTTTTAATTACAGTTCAGCTTTTAAATGACAGGAACATTTGGAAGATTTAAAGTCTGCAGGCTATGGTAGTTGGCAGATCTGAAGTAATGGTTTTGCCAGTTGTCAATGCTTCTTTCAGCTGTTCCATGCACAGGGACTGGTGTGACCTGCTCATGTAACATAATATACATGCAGCAGCCTTTAGCTTTTCAGATTAAAGCAACTGGGGATTTTCAAGAGGCAAGAGCAATTTGTTACTGTGCGTCGGTATTAAGTGTATGCAAGCCTGCTGTCAGCAACTTCTGGACCATTTATTCCAGATTTCAAACAGTGTCGTTCTACTGGTCCTGAATTAGATTGCAATTTTCTTAAATGCTGAACAATATTGTTGAACATGAAAGACAAATATGTAATAATGAACCATGATATATTTTCAGCTTAATGAGCTTAATGGACAAGCTATCTTATGCTCATTAAAAAAATTCATGAAATAAACAATATATTTGATACACAAGAGATGGCACAATTTTTGTGTTGTTGTTAATAATAAGTAGTTTCCAAGTTGTATCGGAGATTTTCTGACTATATTTTATGGTTAATCCATTCAATCTAAGCAGTATTTTTACAATCTTGCATTTCACCAGTAAGCGCCATGGAAACAATGGTTTATACTACAAAACAGAATTTTCCCTCCACAGTTTGCTCCACCAGCAGTAAATGTCTGCTGCAATAGCAGTCTTATAAGGTGCAGATAATTATTGTTCATATGTCCCTTTTGTTATTGCTGTTTTTCCTTTTGGCACTTTTGCCACTTCTGTAGCATTTGACTATTTTTTCATGAGGCTGAGTTGTTAGTTCGACATTCAGCCCAGCACGGATGGAAAGTGTGTAAGGAGCCGGCCGGATTTGAAATCCAGATCATTTGCTGATACCACTAACACCACCAGCTGGCTGATGTGACCCTTTTGCTTTAGTTCAATACAACAAAAGCAAAACACTTTCACTTGGTATCATAAGTAAGGGAGAACAGGAGGAAAATTGATGTCATCAGTACCCTATTACCCTCAAAACAACAGCGATTTAAGAGATGTCTTTGCAGCCATTAGCAGGTTACAAGCTTGGGTGACCTGAAACCAGTTCATTGTGCACAGCCTGCCCAATAAGACAGATGCCACCAACCTGAGCACATCACCAGGACCCAATGCCCACAGTCGTCATCTACACTTATCTAGGTTGGATGTACCAGTCCATACAAACCAAAAGACCACAAGAACAAAAGACAGTCAAAGCAGAATTTGGCTGTTTGGCTCATTCAGCCTAGTATGTCATTGGATCATGTCTCTCAATTCCTACTCTCCTGCCTTCTCCTCATAACCTTTGACACCCTCAGATATACCCAATATCTTGGCCTCCATGGCCATCTGTGGTAATGAATTTCATAGCTTTACCACACATCAGCGAAAGAGATTTCTCCTCATCTGTGTTCTAAAGGTGTGTCTTACTATTCTGTGGCTGTGCCCTTTGGTCCTCAACTCATCTACTATAGGAAACATCCTCTCAAATCCACTCTACCTCGGCCTTTCAATATGAGTGGGTTTCAATGAGATCCCACACCCAATGCTCCATCCACGTTCTTCTAAACTCCAGTAAGTACAGGCCCAGGATTATCAAATGTTCTTCATACATTAACCTTTTCATTTTTGGGATCATTCTTGTAAACCTCCTCTGGACCTTTCCAGTACCAACTACAAGCATTCAGGAGCTGAGATGGGAAGAGGGTGAAGACAGAAAATAAGGTCTTAGAAAGCATAGTCTGCAAACCAGCCTGAGAGGAACTTCATTTTGAGAATATTAAATGCCTGATAGTGCAATATCTGCCTCTTGATCTGTTCCTTAGCTTCACTGGGCTTTCATGCAGGGCTTCAATTCATGAAGTCCCTGACTAATTTTGTTGGGATATAATCATCCATAAGCACTATTATGAAGTTCATGGCAACTATGGTGTATTCATTCAGATGAGTGTTTGAACATGGCCCAGTCCCATAGGCTTGAAGCAACCCAATAGCCACTTTTCAGCTTCCCATGACTAGCTCTTTGTTACCTCTGATGTTAGTCTCTGCCTACATGCAGAGTAAATCAAGATTTCCCTAAATGTCGTCAAGGGGTGGGATGGTATGCATTCTTGATGACAGTATATCAGTATGTTGTGTCTGCTGGTGCTACAGTTGATGTACTGATGGTAGTAGAAGAGATCTTTTTTTTTAAATCTTTTATTGATAACAGTACTCCAGTTCCTCTCCCTTTCTGTCCATCCTTTCTGATTTTCAAGTTCCCTGATTGTTCAGCTCCCATCCTGTGGTGAACTACATATACCTGTCTGGACATGCACCCCCCCCCCCCCCCGCTGACTGCTCCTGTGGCTCCTCCCACAGACCCCGGTATAAAGGCGATTGGAGGCACTGCTCCTCCCTCAGTCTCCAGGATGTTGTATGATGGTCTCTTGCTGCTGATAGTGCTCTCTCTTCCAGCTAATAAAAGCCTATCTCTCCTCTCACGTCTCCGAGAGTTATTGATCGTGCATCACATCCCATGTCACCTTATATTTGTTATCACCACTATGCATATCAATTTTCATCTATTTGCACAGTTCAGTTCTCCACCTCATTTTGAATGTTTTGTACTTTGAAGCACAATGTCTTCAGACTTGCTTCTTAAACTTGTCAGTCATCTCAGCAATTTTTTTTACTATAGCTCTGTTTGCTAAAATCATTTTCCATAATGCCACAACATCTCAAATGCTTTCCAGTGAATCTAAATCAGTTATTGTATTCCAAAATTCCCCAGAAGCCTTCTCTTAACAAAAAAAAACATACAAAGCAATTTAATTTTGCAATAGTTGCAATTAAAGATCACTAGTGGGTTCTGCAGAGTTAATTTGGTGTAGTGATAAAGCATAAAATAGAATTTAAGATTCAATTCTGTTGCACAAATGGCTCACCTACTAATTCTATTAATTTCAAAGACATTTGCCTCAGAATATGATTGTTTGAAATTGATTTGCTCTATGCTATTGAAATTTCTGATCCTTTACAATATGAAATGTGATGATGGCTATTTAGAAACATGTTGCTCCACTCTGGAAATTTATATCCCTTGATTTCTTGGACATCCAGAAATCTATCAAACTCTGTGTGAATGCAATCAATGTCTGAGACCTCCCCCCCCCCCCCCCCCCCCCCCGCCTGGAGGAAAAATAAAACTGAAGATACACCACTTTCTGTGAGAAATACTCTCCTCTTTTCACACCTAAATGATTATTCATTATTTTTGAGTCTGTAACCCCTAGTTCTGGTGTCCTTGGCCATGTGAAGCATCCTGCCAATTCTGTCAAGTGCTCCAAGAATGTGTAACTTTCAATGATTCCTGGAAGTTCTGAGAAAGAGAGAGTTTATCAATTAGTTCCTCCACCAGTCTTCCATGACCTCCAGAACAAACTGATCCATTTTAAGACAAGGAAACCAAAATGAGATACAATACTCCAGATATAGTTTCTCTAGGGACCTATACAGCTATAATAAAGGCAGGGTAGTAAATGTAAACAAAAGCATGAAGCACACAGAAAATCCAGAGTATGTAAAAACCATAAAAGAAAAGGTTAATTTTCATCTGAACACATGTAGCATTTGCAATAAGCTAGATGACCTGCCAGCACAGATAATAATGTGCGATACTGTTCCGGTAACTATTATGGAGATTTGGTTGCATGGTGACTAAGGATGTAGTGCTGAGGCCTTATGAGGCATTGATCAGTCTGTACTTGGTGTCTTATGAGCAGGTCTGGTCCCCTTATCTAAGAAAGGATGTTCTGGAATTGGAAGGGTCTATGAATGAACCCAGGAGTGAAAGGCTCAATGTATGAGGAGCATTTGATGGATCCTGGTCTGTATTCACTAGAGTTTAAAAGAATGAGGGGGGAGATCTCATTGAAACCTACTGAATATTGATAAGCCTAGATAGGGTGGATGTGAGAGGATGTTTACTGTAATGGGGGAGATTAGGACCAGAGAGCACAGCTTCAGAATAGGGAGTCATCCATATAGAATGGAGATAAGAAGGAATTACTTTAGCCAGAGGATTATGAATCTGTGTGTAACCCTTTCACCAGAGCATGCATGCCAGCTTTCCTTCTCAGCTATCTCTCCTAACAGCCATGTGACTCAACGGCGAGCAGCCCATCTTTCTAAACAATATACGTCTAGGGTCAGTATGTTTTGAATTTCAACCAAAAGGGAATATTGAGAACTCTGATTAAAAGAACCTCGATTTGAGCAATACTGCCTATACACAGTTATTGGTCACCAAGAAATAACAGATTGTACACCACTTAAAATTATGAAGAAAGTATATCAATTTCAGCTTTATCAAACAGCTAATAGGAAAAAGAAAAGAAAAAAAAAGGCCCATTATAGTTAAACAGGTCTAAATGTTCAAGTAAACATTGGGGCTCATTTCTGTAGTAGCTGGATGTATCACTTTACTCACAGCATTGAATTCTCATCACCAATCACAGACTGAACTTCCTTTCTTGGACTCCGTCTCGTGAAGTGCTCCTTGCATTAAGGTTTTCCTGTCAGATTGGATCCTCCAGACATCTTCCCTGATGTTCTCCTCTCTGCAAACTCAACTACTGTTCATCAGAAATCGCTCTCCACCCAGCTCCCTCTAGGACCTTCTCTCCATCCCACTATCCTGATAGGCTGACACTACATTCCTAAGTTAGATGGCATGGCTCCTTGTCTTTAGCCAATACGAAACCACTCTCACCAGCAGGATACACTGCTTTTACAGAAAACTGCAAAAATAAAATGCCTCTCAAAGTAGCAGTAGAAATTTTAATCAGGGCCTGCATTACATTGAAATTTAGTGCCATTGATGTCTGTGGAGGCTAAATCATTTGGTATACAATATTTAAAGCAGAGGATGAAAGGTTCTTGATTAGTGAGGGCATTAAAGGTTATGAGGAAAAGCCAGGAGAATGGTGTAGAGAGGGATAATAATCAACCATGATTGGATGGTGGAGCAGACTCGATATGCTAAATGGCCTAATTCTGTTCCTATAATTTACAGTTTTATCATCATAATTGTGTGTTTAGTCTTCCAGGTTATATGATGTAACAAAAGAGGCCAAGATAGAATTTATTACCACAGGCAGCTGTGGAGGCCAAGTCGCTGGGTGTATTGAAGGCAGAGCTTGATAGGTTCTTGATTGGATACAACATCTAAGCTTACAGGGAGAAGGCCAAGAACTGGGGCTGAGACTGGGGCATGATTGAATGGTGGATCAGATTCAATGGATCAAATGGCCTATTTCTGCTCCTATATCTTTTCTTCTTATGGCCTTAACTAGATGATGGATCTGGAGCTGATATTTTCCAGGAGATTCTTCAGAAGTCAAGAATGAGGTACAAATCTTGTGCTTATAGCCATTTTATTAGATGCTCTTAACACAAAATGACTGTAAAGCACAGCAGCATGTAAATAACACTAACTGTAACCAAACACCACTAACACAGAACCTTACTCATGGCTTTTCTTTATACTGAAAGCTGGCTCACTCTGGACAGATAAGGGAATCTTTACTGATAAGAACAACCTTTGAGATAAGGACAGTCTTGATTTATGCTGCCATGATATCTCAGGCTGACTGACAAAAAAAAACTACAGAAGTACAGAACCAGTTATACTACACATTTCTGACAATCTGCTGAACAGAGACAAAGGTGATTATACAAACATATATGCAAGCATAAAGAAAATTAGCCTTCAACAAAACTATCAATTTAGACCCTAACCCAACAGAGGTGAGTAATATTAGTCAAGGAAGTTATCAGTATGGTGTTGCAACATGACATAGAGGCAGTGGAAAGTTTTGCAGAATTGGTTTGAGTGAATAACAGGAGGAAGACAAGAATGAAAGTAATTCATAAGCATAATCATCTACTTATCAATGCCGCTCATGATTTTATAACTTCTATAAGGTCATCACACAGCTTCCTTCACTCCAGGGAAATCATCTCCAGCTTATCAAGTCTATCCTTCAGTCCCAGCAACACCCTTGTGAATCTTTCCTGTACTCTATCTGGCTTAACCACATCCTTCCTGTAGTATGACAACAAGAGCAGCACATAATATTCTAGATGCAGTCTCACCAACAACTTGTACAATTGTAACATGATATTCCAGCTCTTGTGTTCTTTGTCATAACTGATGAAAGTAAGTAACAAGTTCAAGTTCATTGCCATCTGACTGTACATACAGTATACAACCAAATAAAACAATGTTCCTTTAGACCACAGTGCACCCGCAAAACCTATATCATGCATGTAAGCCAAGTTATTACCATAAATAGATTAATAATTTATTTATTAAAGTGCAGAAGTAAACAATAAGCAGTAACTATATGGCTGCTTGGTTAGGTATAGTTCAAATGCCATCTATAAATTTATTGATGATCCAACCATTGTTGGTAGAATTTCAGATTGAGATAAGAGGGTGTACAGGTGTACAGGATATTCCAGCTAGTTGAGTGGTGCCAAAGCAATAACCTTGCATTCAATGTCAGTAAGATCAAAGAGCTGGACTTCAGAAAGGGTAAGGCAAAAGAACATGAGGGATCAGAAGTGGAGACAGTGAGCAATTTCAAATTCCTGGGTGTCAAGATCTCTGAGAATTTAACCTGGTCCCAACATATCGATGCAGCTATAAAGAAAGTAAGACAGCAGCTATATTATATTAGGAGTTTGAAGAGATTTGGTTTGTCACCTAAAACACTCAAAAACTTCTATAGATATACTGTGGAGAGCATTCCGATAGACTGCATCACTGTTTGTTATGGGGGTGGTGGGGGGGAGGTGAGGTGGAGAAGCTACTGCACAGAACCGAAAGAATCTATAGAAAGTTATAAAACCAGTTTGCTCCATCATGGGTATTAGGCTCAGTAGTATCCATAACTTCCTCAAGACCCAATGTCTCAGAAAGTCAGCGTCCATTATTAAGGACCCCCATCAACCAATATATATCCTCTTCTCATTGCTACCATCAGGAAAGAGGTACAGAAGTTTGAAGACACACATTCAGTGATTCAGGAATAGCTTCTTCCTCTCCTCCATACAATTCCTAAATGGACATTGAACCCTTGGATGGTACCTCACTTTTTATATATATTATTTCTGTTTTGCACTTTCTTGATCTAACTATTTAATATAATTACTGTAATTAATTTACTGATTTATTTTTTTCTTTCTATATTATCATGTATTGCATTGTGCTGCTGCTACTAAGTTAACAAATTTCACAACACGTACTGGTGATATTAAACCTGATTCTGATTCTGAAATGGCTTTCTCTCCTAGTGACAAGACCTTGGTAGGGATAGGGTATTTATTAGTCCCACAGCCTGACAGAATGATCAAGAGGATGGGTGGTAGGGATCCTCAACAAAACACTGAGCCCTTCATCTACAATTCTCCCAGTAAATGTCACAAATCGTGGGGAGGGAGACCCCAGTGATACTCTCAGCAGTTTTCACTATCCTTTGTAGGGTGTTGTAGTCTTATGCCTTGTAGATTCTGTACCATACAATGATGCAGCCAGACAGGACACTCTTGATGGTACTCCTGTGGAAAGTTGTTAAAATGGTTGTGGGGAGCCTTGCATGCCTCAGTCTCCTCAGAAAGTGTAGATGCTGCTGTGCCTTCTTGACTAGTGAGGAGGTGTTGTAGGTCCAGATTAGATAATCCATTATGTGTACACCAAGGAACTTTGTGCTCTTCATTCTCTCCACAGCAGAGCCATTGAAGAGAGTCATGGAGAGAGTGAGCAGTTTCAAGTTCATGTGTGTCAAGGTCTCTGAGGACCTCACCTGGTCCCAACATATCAATGTAGTTATAAAGAAGGCAAGACAGTGTCTATACTTCATTAAGAGTTTGAAAGATTTGGACGTCAACAAATACACTCAAAAACTTCTATAGTTGCTCCGTAGAGAGCATTCTGACAGGCTGCATCTGTCTGGTATGGGGAGGGGGGAAGCTACTGCACAGGACCAAAAGAAGCTGCAGAGGGTTGTAAATCTAGTCAGCTTCATCTTGGGTACTAGCCTACAAAGTATTCAGGACGTCTTCAGGGAGCAGTGTCTCAGAAAAGCAGCGTCCTTTATTAAGGACCTCCAGCACCCAGAGCATGCCCTTTTCTCACTGTTATCATCAGGTAGGAGATACAAAAGGCTGAAGGCACACACTCAGCAATTCAGGAACAGCTTCTTCCCCTCTACCATCTGATTCCTGAATGGACATTGAATCCTTGGACACTACCTCACTTGTTTTAATATACAGTATTTCTGTTTTTGTACATTTTTTCATCTATTCAATATACATATACTGCAATTGATTTACTTGTTTTTTTTCCCTTCTCTTCTATATTATGTATTGCATTGAACTGCTGCTGTTAAGTTAACAAATTTCACATCACATGCCGGTGATAATAAACCTGATTCTGATTCTGAAGTGCAATGGGTAGTGGTCAACATGCGCCTTCTTGAAGTTCACAATTATCTCGTTCATCTTGTCCACTCAGGATTTTGCTCTTGCACTATTTGCCAAGCCTCTCGAACTCCTTTCTGTATGCTGACTCATTATTGCTGATGAGGTCAACCACAGTGAACTTGATGATCTTATGCCACCTTTACCATCTTCTCTGCCTTTGTTGCCACTTTCAGGGATCTTTGTACTTCTACCCCAAGGTCTCCCTGTTCTACAATACTCCCCAGAGCTCTGTAATTCACTGTGTATGTCCTGGCCTAATTTAACCTCTTTAAAATGCACCACTTCACACCTGCCTGAGTTAAATTCCATCTGTTATACCTTTGCTTCTTTTCTGGTTAATCTAAATCCAGTTGCAAACTTAGATACCTTTCCTCATGGCGATAAACAATGAGGATCTCAGTCCTGATCCCTATGTCACACCACCGGTCAGTCTGAAAAACAACTCTCCAATAGCACCCCTATCTGCTTCTAGTTAACCAAATTGGTATCCAATTGACCAACTCACAATGGATCCCATTCGATCTCAACTTCTGGACTAGTCTAGCATGCGGGACATAGTCAACAGCCCTAATGAAGTCCATGTAGACATCACTAACTGCCCTGGGTTTGTCAAGCTTCTTGGTCACTTCTTCAAAAATATCAATTTCCTATGTACTAGTCTATTCAAACTGTCACAAATCAGCCATTGTCTTTCCTCTTGCAGAAGATCCTATCTCTTAGAATCTGCTCCAGCAATTTCCCAACCAGATGTTAAAGTCATCGAGCATTTTCAAAATTTTCTGTTTCTGCCTTAGACCTCAAGTAACTGCAATTTTTTTCTCTTGATTTTCACTGTCCGTATGTTTCATGCAAAGTACCAACCAGCAAGGCAGCAAACAATTAAAGAGAGATGTTAGCCATATTTAATTTAATTCAGAATTTTTCAAATTCAGAATTCTGTCCACGTTACTGACAGGGAAGATCTAGTGAGAAGTCATAACCATGTTCTTCGTGGGGGATGGATATACAGCAACTTTCTACTCCAACAGAGAACACGGGTAGGGGATCCACAGCAAAGGTTTCCAACAAATCAATTGTGAATAAAGGAAATCATATGATGTGATGTTTGGTCACATGATCACCAATATGGAAGTAAACACAGAAGAGAATGGAGCACGCCAGGAGATTTATCTGCTTATCCTTGTCAGGCCTGTTATTGGGACAGTGAGTGGCAGATCTTATGGCTGCAGAACATTGGAGAGTTATGTGCAGGCATCAAATTGGACAATTTGAAACAACAGTGAATACTGCTGTTGCTCATCTCCGAGGATCAGGGTCAATCCTGAGTCTGGTTGCTGCTTTGTGGAGTATGCATTTGACTGTCACTCTGGGATTCCTGTGTGTCTGTTGAAGTTTTCCTCCCACATCCCTGAGGTGTGGCAGTAGATTAATTGACTGCTGTAAATGATCCCAAGCCTGGGTAACTGGCAAAATTGCAAAATGGTATGAATGAGAAATTAAATTGCAGTGCTGCAATGAAGGTGAAGTAGGGTGTGGAATTGCTAATTAGGACCTGGCATGGACCCAGATAGCTATAAAATATAAGCAATATTTTGAAAGAAAAGAGCATGTAAAATTATCCAAGAAAATTTCTTCTGATCATCAGTTGTCATACTGGCAGCTTTTAGAAGTCACATATTATAAATCCCCATTTACTCTTGGTTTTCTTTCAGCCCATGTAATTACACACATCATGTTTCACAGACCAACATTTGCCTCCACAACTGGTCTGCTTATTCCACCTGCAATGAATTAGGAGGCTTTTTGTTTGTTCTGTCCATTTCAGCTGATTTGTCGAATACATTTGTTCAAAGTCTGAAGCTGATGAAATCACTAAAGGTTGTGAATTGCTACAAAATGTAAACTAAATCATCCCAATACCTCAAACCTGCTTTGTTGACACAAAGGTTGCATTTTCACACTATAAATTAGCTTTTCAAGAGTCAGCATGTGAAATAGCAGCACACAATGCAAATGCAATCATTTGTCTAAAAGCTCTGTTTTGTACCACCTTCTTTAGATTCTCGCTTAATGACAATAAAAGAATTGCAGCTAGCAGCTTTTAACTTTTTCATCTTTCACCAGAGATAACTGTGGACACGTTTTATGATTGTCCACATAATACTTGATATTTCATATTTGCCAATGGTACAGTTAACAAAATGTCCAGCATTTCACATGGAATTTCAGTGTTTTGGAGTATTAACACCAAAGAATGTGGATCCTATGAAAATGAAGCTGATGAGACAGCAATGTTGGGAAAGACTGACACAGGGGAACTTGCAGCTGCTCAGCCTCTCCACCGTGAACCCCTCAATGAGAATTATGTGTTCTCCTGACTTTTCCTTCCTGAAAATTCAATTCCACAGCCTTGTTAACATTAGTGTAAGGATGTTGTTGCGATACCTCTCATTTAACCAATATATCTCACTCCCATAGCTTCATCATCAACATCTATGATTATACCAACAACAGTGGTGTCATTGGCAAATTTATAGATGGGGTTTGAGCTGAGTTTAGCTACACAGTCATAAATATACAAATAGAACAGTGGACTAAGCAAGCTTTCCTGACGTGTGCCTGTGTTGACTATCAGCAAGAAGGTGCTATTAGCAATCTGCATTGATTGTGGTCTCCCAATAAGACTGAGTTGCACAGTTACCAACTCACAGCATATAATAGTGTCAACAGTGAAATATTCCAGTCCATTAGTATTAGCTGCCACTCACAGTACAGTGATAAATACCCTTGTTAGAGTGTTTGCTTTGATGGAACAAGGTGAAGGAGGGGTGAAAAGTTTCCGCAGAAGTCAAGGGTCATTGACTTTTCTTGTGGAGTACAGCATTTGATTTCTTATTGTGACTGCCATGTTGAATCGCAGTCAGCGACCCGAATCACTGACCTTGCCAGCAGGAGCATAGAATACAAATTACACTTCTGTGCGTGACAGGATGCACAAGCTGCCGGAAGAAACCTTTTGAATGGGTTATCACACTTATAAATGGAAGGAATTTCAAGTTTTCAGTTCAAACCCCTCTGAGTGGTCAGTGCGAGGTCAGGTGAATAGCTACTAGGCAGATCCTTCCAAAACAATATCGCCATTGGCGTCCTCTTCAAGATAATAAAATACTATCAAAATGGTTCAGAGACACCCTCAGAATGTTACTCAGAAGGAAAAGAGGGAGACGGATATCTGTATAGACTTGGAACATGGACTGTTCCACAAAGCCAACAAAAAGGCAGACATAACTGGGACCCATACAGGTGCCCATGGCTACACCCTTGGTTTGAAGGAAGTGGGAGGAGCCAAAGGAGAAATCATTGAGAGTAAGAACTAATTCCGCTAGACGGAGGAGAGTGGTGGTAGAGGGGAATTGGTTAGGTCTGGAATCCAAAAAGAAGCGAAGAGCTTCGAGACCGTCCGGGTGGGGGATGGAGGTATATAGGGACTGGACGTCCATGGTGAAAATAAGGCAGTGGGGGGTCAGGGAACTTAAAATCATTGAAATATTTGTTGGCTTTGTGGAACAGTCCATGTTCCAAGTCCTGCCTTTTCGTTGGCTTTGTAGAACAGTCCATGTTCCAAGTCTATACAGGTATCCGTCCCCCTCTTTTCCTTCGCTACATTGATGACTGCATTGGCACTGCCTCCTGCACGCATGCTGAGCTAGTTGATTTCATTAACTTTGCCTCCAACTTTCACCCTGCCCTCAAATTTACCTGGTCCATTTCCACCACCTCCCTCCCCTTTCTTGATCTTTCTGTCTCCATCTCTGGAGAAGGCTTATCTACTGATATCTACGGTAAGCCTATGGACTCTCACAGCTACCTGGACTATTCCTCTTCCCACCCTGTCTCTTGCAAAAATGCTATCCCCTTCTCACAATTCCTCCGTCTCCGCCGTATCTGCTCTCAGGATGAGGCTTTTCATTCCAGGACAAAGGAGATGTCTTCCTTTTTTAAACAAAGGGACTTTCCTTCTTCCACCATCAACTCTGCTCTCAAATGCATCTCTCCCATTTCCCGAACATCTGCCCTCAACCCATCCGCCCGCCACCCCACTCGGGATAGGGTTCCCTTTGTCCTCACCTACCACCCCACCAGCCTCCAGGTCCAACGTATAATTCTCCGTAATTTCCACCACCTCCAACAGGATCCTACTACCAAGCACATCTTTCCCTCCCCCCTCTTTCTGCTCTCCGCAGGGATCGCTCCCTACGCGACTCCCTTGTCCACTCACCTCCCCCCCCCCCCCCCACATCCCTTCCCACCGATCTCCCTCCCGGCACTTATCCTTGCAAGCGGAACAAGTGCTACACCTGCCCTTACACTTCCTCCCTCACCACCATTCAGGGCCCCAGACAGTCCTTCCAGGTGAGGCGACACTTCACCTGTGAGTTGGCTGGTGTGGTATACTGCGTCCGGTACTCCCGGTGTGGCCTTTTGTAATTTGGTGAGACCCAACGCAGACTGGGAGACCGTTTCACTGAATACCTACACTCTGTCCGCCAGAAAAGCAGGATCTCCCAGTGGCCACACATTTTAATTCCACGTCCCATTCCCATTCTGATATGTCTATCCATGGCTTCCTCTACTATCAAAATGAATCCAAACTCAGGTTGGAGGAACAACACCTTATATACCGGCTGGGTAGCCTCCAACCTGATGGCATGAACATTGACTTCTCTAACTTCTGTTAATGCCCCTCCTCCCTTTCTTACCCCATTCCTGACATATTTATTTGTTTGCCTATTCTCCATCTCCCTCTGGTGCTTCCCCCTCCCCTTTTCTTTCTCCCTAGGCCTCCCGTCCCATGATCCTTTCCCTTCTCCAGCTCTGTATCACTTTCGCCAATCACCTTTCCAGCTCTTAGCTTCACCCCACCCCCTCCGGTCTTCTCCTATCATTTCGGATTTCCCCCTCCCCCTCCTACTTTCAAATCTCTTACTATCTTTCCTTTCAGTTAGTCCTGACGAAGGGTCTCGTCCCGAAACGTCGACAGTGCTTCTCCCTATAGATGCTGCCTGGCCTGCTGTGTTCCACCAGCATTTTGTGTGTGTTGTTTGAATTTCCAGCATCTGCAGGTTTCCTCATGTTTGATCTTAGCTCTTGTCCTCGATGGAACCAGAAGGGATTGCAGATGTTGATACTGGGACATGATGCAGGGATTCAATGTGAAATGGGAACAATTCCTTTCCTCCCACAGATGCTGCTCGACCCGTTGTGTTCCTTCAGCAGATTGTTTGTTCTCTGAATCCCGTGGAATCACTCAGTGGATGTATATTGCTCTTGTACTCTACGCTCTGACTGTTGAAGACAAGTGTCTATCACACAGTCTACCTTTACACCACTTTCACGGAACTATCTACCTGTACCTCCAGTGTTGTTTGTCTGTCATTTCCAACGATGACATAAACCTATACAGGAAGAGTTTTATAGTGAAAGAGACGTCCCACTGAGGCAGTTCCACTCTCTCGGCCTCAAAAATCTTGGTCCAATGGTGCAGAAAATAGTCACGACTGGAGACTTCTTCTGCTGCAGTGGATAGCCATGATGCCTTCTGTGCCAGGTCATGCCCTTCGTTCTCCATGAAGCATTGCAGCACCACCTTCTAGGCCGTTGGGTCTTGTAGCTGATTCCATCTACCCAGTTCACCGGAACTGGCTTTGGATGCTAGAGTATCCAAAATCCTATCTCTCCCGGGTTGGAGGTTCCAGGCTACCCTCACCTGTTGAAGCGTAGTACTAGGGTGTGGCCACTGTCACATGTAGTTACTTGGAGCCACAGGTGAGAGCTGGATGGCAGGTGAGGACCAAAGGTAGACGAGCTGCCCCTGGGCGGACCATGGCAAGTCCGCCACCATAAGTACTACCACTCCCTGTTCTTTAACATTCTCCATGGCCCTGCCATTTACCATGCAAATCCTGTCCAGATTTAACTTAACAGTCTGCACTTGTCTGATTTAAATTCCAAGTGCCTTTCCTTTACCACTTTTCCAATCTATCTAGAACCTGCTCCAATCTTAGGTAGCCCTCATCATTGTCCACTATTTCATCAATTTTGATGTCATCTGCAGATTTATTAACAATCGCACTGACATTTTCATCCATTAAATACCATAATTGACAGTAGTCGCCACATCCTCAGAGCAAATATTATGTGAATACACAAGGTACAATCAGTAAATTTGCAGATGGCATGAAATTAGCTGTGTTCAATAGTGAAAAAGCTTATCGTAGATTGCGGGGATCTTGACCAGTTTAAAAAATCGTCTGCAGAATGGACTTAATATAAATAAGTGTGAGGTGATGCATTTTGGTAAGTCAAACCAGTACAGGAGTTATAATATGACTGGCAGGGTGCTGCGGATTGTAATGGGATAGAGGGATTGAGGAATGCAAGAGCATAATTCATTGAAAGTAGCGTCACAGGTAGACAATGTGGTGAAAAAGAAATTTAACACACCAGCTTTTAAAAGTCAGGGCGCTAAGTATAGGTGTTGGGACATCATGTTGCAGTTGAGAAATCACTGGTAAGGCTGCACATGGAGTGCTGTATACAGTTTTAGAAACTGTTTCTCGGCAGAACTTGGTGAACTGGAAAGTGTACAGAAAAGATTTACAAGAATGTTGCCAGTACAAGAGTTATTGGGAGACGTTGGTCAGGCTACATCTTTATTCCTCGGAATGTAAGAGAATGAAGGGCAGCCTTAGAGAAATGTTAAAAATTATGAACAAGAATAGATGAGATGGATTATAATACTCTTTTCCCAGGGTAGTAGCACTGCAAAACTAGGGGGAATAGCTTTAGATTGAGAGGGGGATTATTTAGAAGGGACATGAAGGGCAACTTCTTCATATAGAAGGTGATAAGTATATAGAATGAGCTGCCAGAGGGGTTGGTTGAGGAAGGTGCGATAGTGTCATTCAGGAAGCACTTGGACAGGTAGATGGAGGAGTGGGGCTTGGAGGAATATAGGCTGACCACGGGGAATTGGGACTGTCTGAGTGGGCATCATGGTCAGCATGGATTTGATGGGCCATACAGCCTGTATCTATGTTGTACTGCTCTGTGACTTTATGATTCTAAGAAAACATATTTTCAGGGAGCTTATCGCTAGCTGAGGTAAGTGTGCCTGCCCCAGGTCAGTAACAGGAACCAATTGCATGTGGGGTGAATGTGATAGTGGCCACGCTGAAGGGAAAGCTAGAATGGAGGAAACAAAGAGGCAAAGTGAATCTCAATAATCAAGAATTACCGATGTAACAGCATTGCTACTCCTCTGTCGCTTGCATTAAAGGACGTTTCAAGCTCACATTCGTCTAAGAAGCCATCTCCATACATAGCTTGGCACTAGATTAGATGTCATTATCTTACTTGAGGATGAACACTGAAAGACAATCATTAATGATGTTCATTCTCTTTTGGCCCTAAAAGTGTTTGGGAGATGGCTATGCCAGTTTTGAAGACCGCAGACATAATACAGGCTTGTCTGTAGCTTGGTCCTGCACTCTTTCCTCTGGCCATCTGCTATTTAGGTCACATGCAACTTTTTCCCTTTGACGTATGACAGTCCAACAGTTTCTGGATCTGCTGGTCATTCTCTTCAAAGCAGTCTCTGTGATTTCTGGTACTGCAGCCAAAGTCTTTCCTCAGGTGCTAAATGTGGTGTCCATCAAGACAGAGCAGCCACTATGGACTCTCTGTGGTTCTAATGGTTGGGGCTCATCAAGCCATTGGTGTGGGACTGAGTAGGAAGAGTTTTCTTTGTAGGATCCTTCAGTATTGATTACCCCGAGGACATATTTCTGTTGTCATTGCCATGTAGCAGTCTGGTTCTTGAATGTGAACCTGCTTGGAGATTGTGACACCATCTCATTAAGTTAAATAAAGGTGAATTTAGGGGAGAGAAATATCTACTAAATTTTAAAATCATATCATATAAGATTAATCACTGTCTTTCTATACCAGAGATATTATGGTACCAGAAAGTTACCAAAAAGCCCTTACTCTAAGAAACACGGGACCTTTTTTGCACTGAGTTCAACAGATAATTTTTATTTTTCAAAATTGTACTCTAATCTTAAACCATATAACCATAACCATATAACAATTACAGGCCATCTCGGCCCTTCTAGCCCGTGCCGACGCTTACTCTCACCTAGTCCCACCGACCTGCACTCAGCCCATAGCCCTCCATTCCTTTCCTGTCCATATACCTATCCAATTTTACTTTAAATGACAATACCAAACCTGCCTCTACCACTTCTACTGGAAGCTCATTCCACACAGCTACCACTCTCTGAGTAAAGAAATTCCCCCTCGTGCTACCCTTAAACTTTTGCTCCCTAACTCTCAAATCATGTCCTCTTGTTTGAATCTCCCCTACTCTCTAAGTCCATGTCAACTCTATCTATCCCCCTCATAATTTTAAATACCTCTATCAAGTCCCCTTCTACGCTCCAAAGAATAAAGACCTAACTTGTTCAGCCTTTCCCTGTAACTTAGGTGCTGAAACCCAGGTAACATTCTGGTAAATCTTCTCTGTACTCTCTCTATTTTGTGATATCTTTCCTATAATTCGGTGACCAGAAATTTGACATAAAGTTAAATCAAAGAAATTTGACTTAAAGTTTGACATTTTTGTCTAATTGATCATTGATACACAAACACTGTATTTTCTGAGCACACATGTGGATACTGATAATGAACTTCAGCACTTGGCAGACATATCGAAGTTCCTTTGCATAAATTTAGCTGATTCACAATTCACACCACTGTACTTCCTTGCTACACATAGCTAGATTGTTTTCTGATACACTGGGCATGAAACACACACTCTTTTTTTTGACAGCAAATTCTGTTCCATTGAGTTTCAGACTGAACATTGTTAAGGTTATTTCAATATCATTTTGCAGCAATTGTGTGAAATGCTTCAGATGCAAAGAACTGACACCAGAGGAAGTGACACAGTGAAAAACAATGCAAAGCTCAGTAATGAGACTGCTCTGCTTGGCTGCATGTATATACAATTGGAACAAATGAACAAGACACTTCTCTCCCAAAGGTAATCCCATGCTAGAAACAACCCACTTGATCTTTTGATCAACAGGTATTTTCTGACCATGAATTTATAAGATTTGTATACACATTTTATGACAAAGAGTGAAACTATACAGAATTTGTTTTCATCCTAACACATAAAATCCCTTTAATCTCAAAACTGTTCATTTAAAGATGGTTATTTTTCCAATGAGCCTCCTTTCTTTTTAACCTCAGGTGGAAGCTTCATGGATAACCAGCCCCAGATAAATGAACCAAGAACTGCTATTGACTTTGATGATGCAGTGGTCTTCTCAAGAGAGTAAATATATAGAATTTTATCAGAAAGCTGTTGCTCATCTCCTTTGGCATGCTTTTAAATAGTGGCGGAAAATCTCTTCCTTTCTGAAACTTTCAGTTTCCGCCTGGGGTATTAGGGGCACCAGAGTTCTGTTGGCCTGAAGCTACTGAGGATATATGAAGAGATTTTTATTTCTTGACCCAAAACATTAATTATCCCTCTGCCTCCACAAATGCTGCTTCAGAATCAGAATTATTACCACTGACATATTTCATGTAATTTGATGTTTTGTGTAGCAGTACAGTACAATACATATAAAAATATTTAAAGCTACAATAAATAGATAAATAGTGCAAAAAGGGAGCAAAACAGTGAGGTAGTGTTCATGAGCCATTCAGAAATCTGATGGAGGAGGGGAAGAAGCATCTTCATACTCCTATACTTCCTTCATGATGGTAGTAATGAGAAGAGAACATGTCTTGGATGGTGAAGGTCTTCAGATAGAAGCCGCCTTCTTGAGGCATTGCCTTTTGAAGATATCTTTGATAATGGAGAGGCTTGCACCATAATGGAACTAGCTGAGCCTACATCCCTCCGCAGCTGTGATTTGATCCTGTGCATTGGAGCCTCCATACCAGGAAACTGCTTGACTGTTTGTTTCATGCGAGAATCTTTTTTAGCAATGATTTCTTTCCAGATATCCTTATCTTGCACTGCTGTAGGTTACTTAATCCCTCTTCAAAGCTTCTCCCAGATCCCCTGCCCCTTTCATGTTGAAGGGAGAAACATTGTGGTAAGGGATCCCTTTGAAAATGTTTATCAGATTCCTCTGTGATTGTTTTTGCTTCAAAGAGAACAACCCCAGTTTGCCTGGTATCTCCATATAACTGAAGTCTTGCATGTCTAGCACCAGACCAATCAATCTTGTCTTTAACTCACCCAATCTTTGACATGCTTTTTAAAATGTGAAACCCAGATTTAAATAATTCTCCAGGAGAGTGTCACTTTCAAATTAACTAGTAATTATTGCTATGATTGAGAAATGAAACTGGAAAATATATTACAGCAACAATTAAAATTATAATAAAGGACGGGCTGTAGACTAATCTGAAAGTCTTTGTCAAGACATGATGTGCATATTCTTAATAATGACCTAATATGATCTTTCATATTAAGGAGCACTTCATACCATTCTTGACTTGAGGAAGGCCATACTGAATTATCTGAACTGTTCTTCAGTGAGATAATGCAAGCATTTCTGTGAACAAACTTAAATTGGAGAGAAAATAAAATTTATGAACTTTTTGCTCAAAGATTTTCAATGCTGAACATCTTTGGTTACTTTGATGACTACACTGCCAATTTGTTGATGAAAATCTCATCTGTATTATCTTTCATATTTAAACAGACTTATCCATTTCACAGGCCACAATGAGAATGCTGCACTGATGCCATAATGTACCGTCTCCTCCAATATGTTAGCAATCCTCATTTATGCATAGCACTACATCATCTCAATACCCTATTTCTCAATTGCTGTTTGTATCATTTACATTGACTATATTGTACCAATTTTGCTCAATTTCCATATCTGTTTAATAACTTATCAACTTTGACTGAATGCTAGTTTACTTTTATGATAAGTTTCACTAGCCAGCAATACTTAAAGTATTAGCAGTAGTCAGGCATACCTCAGAGTAAATGCTTATTTTCCCTATACACCCCTGTGCATTGCATTAAGTGGGCATGTTTGACTATATTAATGAATCCAACATTAATCTATTTTGCTCTACTCAAACTCAGACTCTTAATTTTTGATTTCAACCCATGTCTTCAAAATAACTCAGAATTATTTTGTCAAAATAAATCAAAACTATAACCATGGGGAAACAGGGTAATGTAGTGGTTAGCACAATGCTTTACAGCGCCAGCTGTAAGAATAGGGTCCGATACCTGCCCCTGTGGGTAAGGAGTTTGTACGTTCTCCCTGTGACTGTGTGGGTTTCTCCTGGGTGCTCTGGTTTCCTCCAACATCTCAAAGTTGTACGATTAGGGTTGGTGAGTTGTAAGCATACTCTGTTGGTACCAGAAGCTCCAACATAGCATGCCCATTCAAACCAAGACTGTCATAAAATGCTCCTTAATATGAAAGAATAAACGTGGTAATTATTAGGAAGATTAAACACATCACCAGTTGATAAAGATTAGTCTACAATCTGCCTTTTATTACAGCTTTAATTGTTGGTGCGATGTATTCCAATTTCATTTGTAGATCATAGCAACAATTGCTAGGATTCTTGCTGATTTTATTTGATACAGACAGTGCATTTTACTCTATGTTTCAACATACATGTACAAATAAAATTAATACAACTAATCAATTATCCAACGTGCTGCTCTTGTGACTTTGTGATTGAAGATTAGGAGCAAATAGGAAGTTGCTCTTTAAGTGAAAATTAAAATTAAAATTGCAGATGCTGCAAATGTAAAACAAAATGAAGAAAATCTGCATTTGCGGATTGATAAATGTCCATCAATGTACAATGTTAAATCTGTTTCTTTTCCCACAGGTGGAGCATACTGAGTATTCCTAGGACTTTCTATTGTTGTTTAAGCTTCCATTTATTATCTGTAAATATCCCCAACCATTGAATCAAATTATATCCTTAATATGGGGCAGAGTTCCATCATGAGCACAGGACACCAGTCCCCAACCCCATAATGTGTGTTTCTTAAAGCATTCAGAAGAATTTCAGTGGCAAAATGTTAAAGAAATATTTAAGAATAAAGTATCTTAAAAGTTACTCTAAAAATTTTCATGACCCGTTGCATGTGGTGAAAGAATATGGATAACCAACTGGAAACATGCTCATCTACTCTAATTGACATTGCTGTCTTTGTAAAGTTAATTAGCAATACTTAAAATTGGAAGCATAGTTCTTCCCATGAATGTTAACTAGATTTTTGTTCAAAATTACTCCAGCCTTGAGCATGTCTGTTCTTTGTGAAGAGTTCACTCTTCGCTTAAAACTTCATTTTCCTTTGGCAGATAAATCCTCTTCCAATGGAAAACATCTGCATTCAGGGATTAAGTAATTTGACTTCACCTGTAATTGAATCATATGGTTCATTTCCAAAATAAATTGTAAACATAGATCAGTTTAACAGTTTCCAAAGCAAAAGATGTTTCTCATATCTCATTGTGAATTAGAAGAAAGCTCTTTGCACCATTTGGTCTTTCCAGCTTACAGAGCACTGTCATCCATCTTGTGCCCACACATTTCCCTGTAACCTGTTCTTTCACACGTGTACATTAATACCCACTGGTTCATCCACCAGCTGCCCTTCAAGTCTAACCTACCAATTGAACTCCCCCCATAATTTTCATGCCTGGCTTGCGCTGATGTGGAAGAAGGACCGCAAAGTACTATAGGGCCTCTTCACAGTGATTCAAAATAGGATCTATCTGAGAAGGTCCCAATCTACCTCTCTTAAGCCTCCTTTAATGTAACGTATTTAAGTGTAACTCCACTTCCTATTAGTAAACATCCTTCCTACACTTTTTACCATACCTGGCTATTTACCCCACCCCACTGCAGCGACAAAGCCGACCTGCATGAGCACCATCCCCACCCTTTCCCACTCTGGCTACTTATCAACCCACCGACTACCATTCAGCCTTCACATACCCCTCCACACACTTAGCTACTAATCCACCCAACCTTCCAATCTCTCTTTCCCCTACACCTTTTGCTTTCTCAGCTGTGCCTATAATCCACTCAACTGATCAGCAGTCTACTGCCCTGAAACCTTTCTGTGAACCATACCGCCCTCACTCCTGACTACAGATAATGCGGCAGCCTGACAATTCAGGTCTCTACGTGTTGGAATTCATATTCCATAGTAATATGGAGAAAGTGGCTGAAGGCATTTTACATGAAGCTGCAGGCAACCAGGCTAGATATGGTATAGAATAGGTAAATGATGCAAAATTGGAACATCTGGAACAACCAGTGGATATGTATGCCTTTGAATACAATATTTATTTGGTTGCCTAAATTTCAAAATCTTCACCTTCATATCATCCACTATTCCCAATTCCTTTAAACTGCCCACAATTATTTCTCTTATCTCTGGTTATCACTGAAGTATCAACCCTCCCACTCCTTAATTTTCCATTTTGACTGACCCACCAGTCATCAACTTCCCCTCCCCAACTCTCCAACCAACACCTGGCAGCCGTGAAAAAAGCTGGCATCAGACAAGATTACCTGCAGTAAATATTTAGCTAATTTTTGACCCTTGACAACGCTCACAAAGGATCATTAATATGCTTTTTAAATGCTAATTTATCTCAGTCGGTCGCAGTCTTCTTGCTAAGTCTCATATTGCTCTGTGATTTGAGCACCTAATCCATTCTGACACATCAATGTAGCATCAAGGGATTTGCCCAGATGAAATGAATTGCAGCCTGTTTGTTAAAAGTCAACATAAAAAGACCATGATGCTACATGAACATATGTAAGGAGTTTTCGTTGGTATCCTAGGCCAATATTTATTGCTGAACAATGATCTCTAGAAAGAGATTAGTTGACCATTCATTGCATTTTCTGCTTGAAAGGCTTTGACAGTTCTGGCTACTTTACAACAATAAATTTATGTTGGGGGAGTAATTTACTAGCTTTAAAGCACTTGAGGTAGCCTAGGGTTCTGAAATGCACTATCTAAGTACAATCTCTCTCTTTTATTTTATGTTATTACTGAAGCCTATTTGGGAGATATATTAAAGCCAAACTCGTGATTTGAGGAACTGGTCTGCAGAGAGTAAAAGGACCATTTAATGGAGATTTATTACTCAGATTAGTCAAGAACTCTGTTCCCATTATGCCATACAACTATTGGGATGGAAGTAAATAGAGTCAGTGGCCAACAGTTCTGGGAAAATGCCGAATTTTAGCTTCTTGTACCAGACCAGACCCCTCACTGTCTTCAAAGCCAAGCAATTCTACATTCCTGCATGTTGTCCCTGGCAGTACATGTGGATGAGAGTGGGAAACCACCTTTACAGGCTCATAAAATTTAAACAGAAAGGGGCTAAATCTGATCTTTTTAATTTCAAAAATAAACATTATTTTTAATAAAAATACAGTGGATTCCAGTTAATTGGGCCACTGGTTAATCAAGGTAGGCACTTATTTGGGACAACTTTTAAACAACAAAAGCAAATTGAGAAAAAAATCAGGGATTCTTGCCGAACATTGTAACTTGCGTCAATTGCGTATACTTGTGGGACTTAGACATGATACCATGCTTAGATTGATCAGTTTTTAAATAGCATGAAGTGAGTGTGTTTGTATTCAAAAAGTAGTGAGTTTTGTCGCTGCTAGTTGGCAAAAAATAAGCAGTAAGAATTTTGCTCACTGAAGTTTCAAGCCTTTAGACTTGGAGATGCCAGAAATGGCAGAGATTGAAAATGAAACGATTTTCACTCCTTAGCAAAATAGGAATGACTAAGAATTTGAAGGCATCAACAATAATCATGAATGTTATGATGAAAATGAAGACATCTTCTGGTCAAGAAGGTGCTTGCATACAATGCTCCTTTGGTTGATGTCTTTTGGATAGATCATGAAACCATCTTTTTCACTTCTTTTATGTCTTTTACATTTGTTTCTCATCTTGAAAGTGATTCTGGAACTGTTGGAGCCTGTGCTTTACTGATTGGAGATTGTTTGTGCGCTTAGCACTCTGTAGTCTCCAAGAGGATTCCGGGAGGCAGAGGCAGCATGTGGGAACCCCGTGATGAGAAGGCTGCAGGATGGTGAGCGAGCTGATGTTTGACCCCATTTTGCCAATTAAAGCTGATTAAAGTAATGAGGGTAATTGAAACATCAAGGTGAGTGCGGAAGTTTGGAGATCGTTTGGGTGCTTCATTGCTCTGCAGTCTCCAAGAGGATTACAAGAGGCGGAGGCAGTGTGTATGAGCCTCAAGGTGGGTAGGCTGCAGGACAGAGCGCAAGCCAATGTTCAAAGGTTCAAATCCTCAAAGGTATAAGTTAATGTCAGAGAAACATATACAATATACATGCTTTCTCTTCGCAAACATCCATGAAAACAGAGGAGTGCTCCAAAGAATAAACAACAGTTAAATATTAGAACCCCAAAGCACCCCACTTCTCCCACCGGCAAAAAAAAGCAAGTATTGGTACCACCACCGAGCACTCAGTGTGAGCAAAGCAATGGAAAAGACACAGACTTGCAGTTACCCCAAAGGCTTTGCGTTTCACCCGGTATTCAACATTCTGCAGGTTCTCTCTCTCCCTAGTAAGGGAGAAAGCGGTGTCCCCATTTTCCCAGCGAGTGGGGAGACATAACAAAATGGCTGCAGGTTTACGATGTTAAAAGTCTGTTATGTCGCTTTTTCCGAGCTCTGTACCTGAAGATCGCAAAGATACCGGGTCTCCAGGCATATAGCAGATATTCCATCTCCCTCGACGACAAACAAGTCTCCTGCCGTGACACTGCCCCTTGATCCGCCTGTTTCCAGAGCCCCGAGATCCTATGCTTCCGAATTTGAGCCAGACTCCAGGTCAGGGTCTTCAAAAGAACCCTGAAAGGGAAAAATAGAGATATTAAAGATGGAAATAAGCTGTTTCCGAAGATGCAAGCAAAGGGGTCACCGTTAGGCACCATTAACCCTCCTACGCTCTGTTTGGCTCCATTTCGCCGATTAAAGCGACGAGGGAGATTGAAGCATTGAAGCGAGTACAGAACGTAAGTGCAGATGACTGCATGTCTTTTGATTGGTTGCTTTGTGCCGGGGAGGGCAGAGCCTGCTGCTGTGGAGAGTGTTGTCCAAGTTTTTATCTGCATTTTGGATTTGGACTTTGGCCTCTTGACTCTTTTTTTCAGTCTTATAACTTTTATATTCTGTGTTTTTTTCACTTGATCTTCTCAGTTTTTTTTTGTGCATGAAGAGGGATTGAAGGTCGATGTGCCTGATCCAGTTTGTTTCTTTTTTGTGTGGGAGGAGGTTATTTGGGGGTTGATGTGCCTGATCTGTTTTGTTCATGTTTTGTGCGAGAGAATGAAAATTCAAGTGTAAGAGGCAGAAGTGAGTGTAATCACTAATATGAAGAAAAACGTCTTGGGAAGCTGAAATCTAGATATCTACTTTCAGACTACACCCCAAAAATCTGAAAGCGGTATCTGAAGAGTTTGTGGAGGCATTAGTAGTGATTTTTCAAGAATCATTACATTCTGGAATGGTCCCAGAACCCTGGAAACTTGCAAATGTCAGTCTAGACTTTAAGAAGCGAGGGAGGCAGAAGAAAGGAAATTAAAGGCCAATTAGCCCGACTTTACTGGTTGGGAAGATGTTGGTCTCTATTATTAAGGATGAGTTCTCAGGGTACTTGGAAGCACGTGATAAATACGTCAAATTCAGCAGCGTTTCCTTAAGGGAAATCTTGCCTCACAAAATCTGTTGGAATTCTTTGAGGAAATAAAAAAGCAGAATAGACAAAGGAGAATCAGTGGATGTTGTTTACTTGGATTTTCAGTAGGTTTTGATAAGGTGCCATACATGAGACTCCTAAGCAAGTTAAGAGCCCATGGTATTACAGGAAGGATTCTAGTATGGATAAAGCAGTAGCTGATTGGCAGGAGGCAAAGACTGAGAATAAAAGGGTCTTGAAGTGTGTGCAGTTACAATAACTAAAGAGAAAGTTCTTGGAAAACTGAAAGGTCTGAAGGTAGGTAAGTCACCTGGACCAGATGATCTACAGGGTACTGAAAGAGATGGCTGAAGAGTTTCTGGAGGCATCAGAAATGAATTTTCAAGAGTCATTAGATACTAGAATGGTTCTAGAAGACTGGACAATTGCAAATGTCACGCCACTCTTCAAGAAGGGAGAGAGGCCGAGGAAAGGAAATTCTAGGCCAGTTAGTCTGACCTCAGTGTTTGAGAAGATGTTGGAGTCAATTGTTAAGGATGTGGTTTCGGGTACTTGGAGACACATGATAAAATAAGCTTTAGGCAGCATGTTTTCCTCAAGGGTAAATCTTGCCTGGCATATCTGTTGGAATTCTTTGAAGAAATAACAAATGGGATAGGCAAAGGAGAATTGGTGGATGTTGTGTACTTGGATTTTTAGAAGGCCTTTAACAAGGTGCCACACATGAGGCTGCTTAAAAAGTTAAGATCCCATGGTATTATAGGAAAGATATTAGCAATGGATAGAAAACTGACTGACTGGCAAGAGGCAGACTGGGAATAAAGGGGGTTATACTGGTTGGCGGCCAGTGAGTAGTGGTGTTCCACACGGTTGAGTATTGAGACCACATTTTCACATTATATCTCAACAATTCTGATGGAACTGATGGCTTTGTGGCCAAGTTTGCGGAAGATACAAAGATACAAAAATAGGTGCAGGGGTAGGTAGTGTAGAGGGAGCAGAGAGTCTGCAGAAGGACTTAGGCAGATTGGGAGAATGGCCAAAGAAGAGGCAGATGGAATACAGAGTAGGGAAGTGGACTGTCATGCACTTTGGTAGAAGGAATAAAGACATAGACTATTTTCTAAACAAGGAGAAAATTCGAAAAAACAGAGCTGCAAAGAGACCTGGGAATCATTGTGTAGGATTTTCTGAAGGTTAACTTGCAGGTTCATTCACTGGTAAGGAAGGCAAATGCAATTAATTTTGAGAAGACTAGAATATAAGAGCAAAGTTGTAATGTTGAGGCTTTATAAAGCATTGGTAGACTGTACTTTAATTATTGTGAGCAGGGCCCCTTATCTCAGAAAGATGTGCTGACATTGGAGAGGGTCCAGAGACGTTCATGAGAATGACTCTGGGAATGTAAAGGTTAAGGTTTGAGGAGTGTTTGATGGCTCTGGGCCTGTACTCACCATTGTTCAGAATAATGAGGAGACATCTCATTGAACCTGTTGGATATTGAAAGCCCTACATGAAGTGGATGTGGAGAGGATGTGTCCTATAGTGGGTTAACCTAAGACAATAGGGCACAGCCTCAGAATAGGTGGAAGTCCATTTAGAACAGGGATGAGGATGAATTTCTTTAGCTAGATAGAGATGAATCTGTGAAATTCATTGCCACAGATGGTTGTGGAGGCCAAGTCATTCAGTATATTTAAAGCGGAAATTAAAAGTTTCTTGATTAGTCAGGATGTTGAAGGTTATGGGCAGAAAGCAGGAGAATTGGATTGAGAGGGATAATAAATCAGCTATGATTTATTATGGGCTAAATGGCCTAATTCTTCTCCTGTGCTTTATGGTCTTTTAGTCTTATGGTCTTATAAACCAAATTCCAGCAATGAGCTGAGAGTGATGGCCCTTAACATCAAGGCATCAGTTGGCAAATTGTGGCACTCACACTGGAGTTCATCATCCCAGCCTCAATATATCACTTCTGAAGCTCCTCGTGCTCACCCATCTTCGAGTGTCCTTTCTTACATCACAAGGTCAGAGCTGGGCATGTTCATTGATGAATGCACAAAGTTCAATTCCATTCACACCTCCTCAGCACATGAAGCAACACACGCTTGTGGGCAGCGAGAGCTGGACAATATTCAGGAATGAGCTGACAAATGGCAGATACCCAGATCTTGAGGGCACAGAAACTTGATAAGAGCAAAGAGATTTAAAAGAGGCTTGAAGGATAACTTCTTTATTCAGTGAGTTCCTGAAGTGTGCTTCCAAATGAAGTAGTGAAAGCAGGTACATTTAGTGGTCATTTAGATAAGTACACCCTATCCTCGTTATATGCGTCTTCAGACAGTGTGGATTCACAGTTATGCGAGGAACCTATTTCTACCAAAGTCTCCCTATATGCGTCCAAAACTCACAGTTATGCGAGGAGCACTGCTTTCCCGCCAATACAAGTTACGTGCGCACGCCTCACAGAATCACTGTTGGGACAAGAAGCACCGCCTTCCTGCCAATACAAGTCAGGTGCGCGTGCCTCACAATCTCAATCCCGCCAGTCTCGCATTGGTTTTGGCAAGGTGTGGATGTGTGATCTTCTACTCTTATACTCTTGTTGGTTTTACCTACGATGCAGTAATTTTGTGCTTGAAATATTTAACTATGCCTCCTAAGCATCCGATGTCATGTCCTGGGCCATCAGCTGAGTGGCAGGGAACCACTTTAACACTTGAAAAAAAGTTGGAAATTATAAACAGCACAGCTCTGGGACACTACTGCCGGGAAAAGAATCTTGCCTTTAAAGTTTTTTTGTTGCTCGACAATGCGCCAGCCCATCCTAAACATTTGGACAGCATTCATCCTAACATAACAGTGCGATTCCTGCCGCCTAACACAACATCGCTGATTCAGCCACTCGACTGAACGTGTTATCCACATTCAAGGCGTATTTTTTTAACAGCAAACTATCTCTCAGATGCTGCAAGCAACGGACGATTTTGAAAATCCCAGAAGTTTATCAACGGTGTAGGAATGGTGGAAATCGGAACACTTGGCACAAATGGCGATGGACATAGACCCAAGTTTAGAACAGAGTCAGCATTTCAGTTGTTCCCTACCATCAACCCTTCTTCCCTACAAGCAAATTTATGCTGAAAAACAAAATGCTGCCAAGCAAACAACCCTCACCACTTTCTTCAAAGCGGTGTCATCTCCTGCTGCCGGGAGTCCTAAGAGTTCTGTGAGTCTTCCTTCATGCCTTCCTGTGCTTGATATGATCCTGATGACCCACAACCGTCCACATTATCCATGTAAAGCTGCCCAACACAAACAACCACTCATCTCCCGGAGCGAACACACCAGCCACTGTTGGTGAGTACTGTACACCCTAGTATGTTAACTTTCTATGATTTATTATATTGAATATTACCTTAAATTGATGAAATATGATACAAATGTTGCCTTGTGGTACTGTTTTTGTGTCGTATTGGTGTGAAAATGTGAATAAATTACTGATAAAACATATTTAGGAAGCCCTCTGGAACTCATCCCTATTTTCTCCATTTAAATATTTATTCACATTATATGATTTCACATTATGCGTCGACAGCAAGGAACATATCCCCCGCATATAACGACGATAGGGTGTACATGAATGGGAAGGGCTTGAAGGGTTATAGACTGAAGGTGGGCAAATGGGACTATCAGGGAAGATGCTGTAATCAGCATTAACCAATTGGGCTGAAGGGCCTTTTTCTGTGCTATATTACCCAATGATAATTCAAAGGTTCGACGGTATAATTTAATATCAGAGAAATGTATACAATATAAATCCTGAAATGCTTTTTCTTCGCAACCATCCATGAAAACAGAGGAGTGCCCCAAAGAATAAATGACAGTTAAATTTTAGAACCCCAAAGTCCCCCCCTCCTATGCGTAAGCGGCAGCGAGCAACAAACCCCTCTCTCCCCACTGGCAAAAAAAAGTATCGGCGCTGCCACCATCAAAGCAATAGCAAACACACAGACTTGCAGTACTCCAAAGACTTCGCATTTCATCCGGTATTCGACATACCTCAGGTTCACAATGAAAATGACAGGCAACGGCCATCTAAAATGAAAGATTCTAATAACATTTCCTTGATAATCAATGGAATAGTCATTGCTGATTCCTCCACCAGACTTAGATAAGGAATCAAAGAGACTAAGTACTTAATGACTTACAAGAGCAGGTCAGAGACTGGGTATAAAACCATAAAACCACTAGATCTGGGGAGCACAATCAGGCCATTCAGCCCATCGATCCTGTTCCACAATTTCATCAAGGCCGATCCATTTCCCTCTCAACCCAATTCTCCGGCCTTCTTCCTGTAACCTTTTAAACACTAATAATCAAGAACTTATCAACCTATGCCTTAATTACTCCCAATTACCTGGCCTCCATAGCCATCCATGGCAATGAATTTCACAGAACCACCACACGCTGTCTATTGAAATTCCTTCTCATCTCCATTCTAAATGTATGTCCCTCTATTCTGAGGTTGTGCCCTCTAGTCCTAGACTCCCCCAATATAGGGAACATCTTCTTGACGTCCATTCTATCTAGGACTTCAACATTTGTATTTCGTCATGAGTCACAAATTTTTGGACACCCCAAGACCTATCCGTCTACAAGGCACAATCAGGGGTATGATGGAATATCTTCCATGAGCCTCAATGTGTGCAACTCTATCAGTTGTGAAGAAACTGACAGGACAAGTGAGTCCCTTGAGGTGCTCCACCGATCACTCTGAACATTCCCTGAGTCCATCACAGGCACAGAGCTCCTGCAGTGCATAAACTCTAAACACTACACTGCAGTATCACCCGGTTATTCCAGCAGCACCCTCTGGTCAGGAAGGACAAGGACTTTAGTTGTTTGGAAACACTGCCACCTGCTGGTCACCCTCCAAGTTGCATACCATCCACACTTTATTGCCAGTCCTTTATTTTACAGGCATAGATCCTGGAATTCCCTCCCCAACGTCACAAGAAGGTGACTCACCATTACTTTTTCAAGGGCAATAGGAATAAGTTATGGACGCTGGCTTCATCCGTGATGAGTGGATGCTAAAAAGTCACTGAGTTAAAAAGGGGAGTCTTGAAAAATGTGACACTCCAATATACAGAAGTGCGATAGATGGACTGGTTGAAGAGTGTCACAGCAACAACTTTGCATTCACCATCAGCAAGACCAATGAACTGACTGCGGGCTTAAAGAATGTGAAATCAGAAGGACACACAGTAGTCGTCATTGAACTTTTCACTGATGAGCAGCTTACCAAAGGCTCTTACAAATTTCTAAATATGTGCAGTGGATAACATTTTAACTGATTGCATCCCAGCCTGGTATGAAAGCTTCAACGTATAAGAGTCTTGGAAATAAACTCAGCCAGCTCCATCACTAGCACAGCCTTCCCTACCATCGATGACATCTTCAAGAAGCAGTGACTCAAGAAGACAGCATGCACCACTAAGGACCCTCACCACCAAGATGTGCTCTCTTCTCATTACTACCATCAGAGAGAAGCTACAGGAATCTGAAGACCCGCACTCAATGATTTGGGAACAGCTTCTTCCTCTCAGCCATCAGATTTCTGAATAGTCCATGAACCCATGACACTACCTCATTATTCCTTCCCCTCCCCCACCATTTATTTAGTTTTCTAATTTATATTATGTTTATATCTTTGCATTGCATTTCTACTGCCAACCAAAAAACTTTATGCCATCTTAAGTCAGTGATAATATATGAGATTCTGATTATGGTTCTACACTACAGTGTCAGCTGGTTAATATGTTTAGAATCAAACTTATAAATTGTTGACCCAGTGAAGCAAGTTCTGACAGCTGACTTTAGACCAACACAGCCATCTGTGCATCGTAGGGCTGCCACCTAGAAGGTCATGGAAAGGAAATTTAAACTGCAAGAACAAAAGGTAAAGAAAATGTAAATAAACTTTGGAAGGAATTTTGTCTGCAGGAGATGGGAGCAGTCTCTTTCCTGATGATAAATGAAGAGCGAGGTGGCCATCAGCCCAACAGGCAGACATAAAGAAAGCAGCTGAAGCTGTCACATTCATCTTGTTACAGCTCACCTCACTTTCTGCCAATTAACCAATGACACAGTCATTATTTTTCTAACTAATTGGAGTGGCTCATAGAAGCAAGATTTTACACCCTTGGCAAGGCCAGAGGGAGAAGCATATTTGAAGAACGTAAGCTTTCCACCTCACTACCCCACTACTATCTGCCACTGTAAAATAGCCATATGAATCTAAGCCAAACAGAGCTGTGAACAGGTTGGTAAATACCTTCCTCATCAGAACCCTGATATACAATGTCATAGGCCAGCTTTAAGCAGGAGAATTCATTGATGAAACTTACACTATGAACGCATTGACCACTTTGTACTAATATGGACTTTATTTGTTGCAATTATATTTTCTTGCAAAACCTGGGTAGGATTTATGTTTAATTTACTTATCTGATTCTATGTGTCTGCGATGCTGCTGGGAATAGGTTTTCCATTACATCAGAGCATACATGTGCTTGAACTTGTAACAATACACTTGACTTTGACTGAAGCTTCCCCTGATAATGATTTCTTTAAAGGAAATGTGTGAGTAGATTCAACAGCTGTTTCCAATATTAGATTTTGCATTTCCTGGGCAATTCTATTTCATTTATAGTGTATATCTATATTGTAACAAACAACAGCCTTCAGTGTTTTTTTTCCAAATAATTTTGAGAGCAACCTGGACACCCAGCAGGAGCTGTGAGGGAAGTCTTTTATCCAAAGCCAACAAAGCTGGTGAAGCAGCAGCTCATGCTGGCATGGGTCAGCACAGCCTTTGAGGATCATTTCTCTTTATGCTGCTTCTCCAATACTGCTGTTGGAAGAGTCCATAAATCCACACTGGGAAGATGGCCAGTTACCAGCAGAAGCTGCCAAATTTCTACTGAGGTGACCTGTTTTACAATGTGAATTAGTGCGCAAATTGAAAAGCAAATGTCAGTTATAGATTTGCATGTTCACACTGAGTCTCAGAGGTTTGTGAATCCACCTGCCACCTACACCATGCCAGCATCCAATCTAGGTCAAGGTGCCAGTGAAATCTCAGTTGTATTCTTTCTGAAATTAGATTTCTCAAAGGGGCGACGGAAGTGAGTGAGCCTTGCATCATTCTAGCTAATGTTCGTTACTCAGTCAACATCCGAAGATCAATGGATCGCACGTCGAAATTCCATTTGTGCAAAATCCTGCAGTCTTCTTTCCCACAATACAGCAGCAAAAATGTAAGATGGGATGATCTTTGGGAAGTGCTGCTGTATTGAAGGCTGTTGTGCACGTGTGGGTTGCTTTTTGCTTTCGGCGATCAATAATAACAAGGCAGCAAAAGATAACTTTGAGACCCAGAGACATGGGTGGAGTATGTAAATAGATAAGAGATAGAATTTTAAAACAACAGGATGTTTTTGCAGAGCTCTTCAGAGGTCACATATTTTGAAGAGACTTTGCAGTGGAGTAGCAAAATGCAGATGTCAGAGACAGCAGATGTTGTAATCTGGAGCAAATGCACAAGATACTGGAGGAACTCAGCATTTGTAGAGGGAACCTCTACTGTGCATTTCCCTGTGTACATACAACTTGACCCATTGCATTCTTTCACCATCTCAGCTAGCTTTTTTATTTTTCATCTATTCTCCAAAGGTAAAGCTATTGGCAGGTTCTCTATCCAAAAATGGCCATGTACCTGATGCCATTACACTAACAGAAATCACACGAGTGTGCATTAGACTTAAGATTTTCTCAAAAGAAACTGAAGTAATCGGTGAAGAGAACTATTCATGCATTAGAAATTCCAGTAATATATGAATGAAATATCATTTTCACTTCAGTGTAATGAGCATACAGAATAGTCTTCCTTCAGAAGTAATTAAGAAAAATGTTGCATCTTTGAGAATGACGGATGAACAGTGAGGATTATTAATTCTGATTTAAAATTTTACTGTAATCTGTAACTGATTAAACTTAATTTTGTTATTATTTAAGATAAGTTTACATAGACCAGCATTCATTAATTCAGTCCCTGGTAACGGCTCCTAGTCTAATATACCTAAAAGTGATGGTTTAATTGATAGATTGCTTGCTACTGTTTGGTGCGGAAACTCAGATAGAAACGTGGATGCTTGCTCAGGGAAATGAGATTGACGAAATGTGATAAATATGGATGAGCACTCATGGAAAACTCCCCTGTTACACCAGAACAGCTAATGAATATTTACTCTTATGCTTACAGTTAGAATCCCATGATAGTTCTCTCTATTTCCTAGCTGAGAAGGATAATAAATCAGTCATGATCGAATGGCAGAACAAATTCAATGGGTTGAATGGCCTAATTCTGCTCAGATGTCTTTGGGTCTGAAAGAAGTACTTTTGAATGTTGTAGAAATGCAGTAGCAATGTGTGCACAGCAAGACCTTACCAAGCCAGCAAAGCAGAGTTTATATGCACAACTTGTCAGGTGATGTCCAGAAGGCTCAACCAAGACGCAGAGCAGTGGAGTCAATATACAGTGAGTGATCACTTTAATAATAAACTGCAAAATAACAAGCCACAAAGGGGCCACAAAACTATAGAGAACGGATACTTAGCACAGCAAGGGAACAATGTAATTGAGATCTAGGAGCAACTGGTTAAGGCTGGTTGGTTCAATGCGTGATCAAGGACTATGAGAGCAGGGTTTAAATAGGCTTCAAGTGAAGAGTTGTGAACAAGTGGCAGGTGATTCCTGTTAGCTGCACAGAGATTGGGAGGTGCCTGCCTGTGCAGCCTTGACAGGCCCCTTCCCCACCCCACAGCTGGCACCTAACGGCCCAGGACAATCCGGATGGGTGCAGTGCAACTTCTTGATGATCCAAGAGAAAGCTTGATGGCTCCAGGCTGTTACCTTGCCAGCCCATCAGGTACCACATAACCAATGCACGATGTCAGGAATCCACCAACAGCCAAACCGCGTACACTGGACCACCCTTCGGGCTTGAGGCAGGACACGTGTGTGAAGCTGAGCAATGGTAGCAGCAGGAGATAGTAAGCAACTGGATTGATGCAATGGCTAATCTTGAAGGAACCAGTGAACCCGGGCGAGAGCTTGCAGGTGTAGGTGCGCAGGGGCAGATCTCAACTGAACGGCCAGACGCTGTTCCCAAGTGGCAGTAATCTAGCTGGGTGCTGCTGGTGGGCGGCCTGACAGCAGTAGGCATGGTTAGCAGCCAGGATTGCCCTCCGTGCCCTCTTCCAAGCATTCCGGCTCTAATGATCCAAGGTGCTGGTGGACGGTTCCTCCACCATTGGCTCCTCTGTGGTGAACAACGGGGGTTGGTAACCATGAAGTACTTCAAGGGGCGACATACCCACAGCTGAGAAGGTGTGTAGATTGTGGGACAGCTCGGCCGAGAGTAGATACCTCTTCCACGAGGAAAGATTAAATGTGGCGAAGCATCACAAAAACTTCACTTGCTGTTTGACTGAACATTGTTCTGCAGATGATAGGCAGATGACAAACTAACTGAGGTGGGGAGGAGGGAGCAGAAGGATTGCCAGAAGCGGGAGACAAATTGTGGACCCCAAGTCTGATAAGGTCCTGACAGAAACTGTGGAGGTGAAGTAGCTGTTGGAGAATCAGATCTATTGTCTCAGTAGCTGACAGAAGTTTTTGGAAGGCAATGAAGTGTGCCACTTTGGAGAATGGGTCCATCACTGTCATAATCACTATGGAGTAATAAGAAGGTGGCAAACCCACGATGAGGTCATGGTGATGTGGGACCATGGGCTTTGAGGGACCAGTCGGGAACCCAGAAGGCTGCAGGTGAAGGAATTGGACTGGTCACATTGAGGGCAGCAAGTGATATATTGACATACATCCGCAATCATGGTGGGCCACCAGAACAAGAGTAGCAGAAAATCCTGGGTCCATTATGGCCAGAGAAGGGTGAGGAGGAAGTCCACTGGAATGCCTCAAAGTACACAGCCGCTGGCACATACATGAGATTGCCAGGTGCGTCAAACGGAGAAGGCTTGTGTTGTAGGGCCTGGTGGATCTGGCTTTCAAGATCCCAGACAATTGGGGTGAGGATCTGAGAGGGTGGAATGGTGGGTTTGGGGCTCAGTCTCTGTTTTGGCTGAGGCAAACTGTTGTGCCAGGGCATCCACCTTCGTGTTTTTGGAGCTGGGTCAGGAGGAGATGGTGAAGTTGAATTGCTCAAAGATGGGGGCTCAGAGAAACTGAAGTGGACTAAGTTGATGGGTCTGCTAAATGGATGTGAAGTTCTGGTGGACAGACAAGATCAGGAAGGGCTTGGTGACCCCCATCAGCAAATATCTCCATTCCTCCAAGGCCCATTTAACAGCGAGTAGCTCTGTCTCCTACTCCATAACAGCACTGTGTAGAGTTGAATTTGTGCCAGATGAAGGCTCAAGGGTGTGTCTTCCCATTCAGTTCTTGCTGCAAACGCATGGCCCATTGCACACTTCAAATACGTCCACCTCAATCACAAACGGTCCAGAGGGATTCAAAGGGTGGAGGATGAGAAAAATGATGAAGCATCTCTTGAGCTCTTCATGAGGTAGGTGATTTGGTGAGACAGGTGAGAGGAACAGTGACTTGGCTGTACTTCCTGCTGACTGAACTGGCGGTAGAATTTGGAGAAGCCCAAGAAGCAGTGTAGTTGTTTAAGGGAGTGCGGCCGGGACCATTCAGCACACACTTTCTCTGGGTCCATGGTTAACCTTTGGGGTGAAAGGATGTAACCCAGTAGGGAAATGACTGGGGTGTGGAACTACCATTTCCCTAACTTGCAATATAGTTGGTTTTCGAGGAGATGTTGAGGGACTAAACAGATGTGACAGATGTAGTCTTGGCGGTCCTTGGAGAAGATAAGGATGTCTTCTGCAAGGTGGATGAGCACATACCTATGTAACATGTGACTGAGGATCTCGTTGATGAAGGCTTGGAAAATGCCTGGACAGTTGGGAAGTCTGAAAGGTGTCACTAAGCATTCGTAGTGCTCAGAAGGTGTTATGAATGCTGTCTTCCACTCATCCCCTTGGAAAGTACAGATTAGGTTGTACCTATTCCATAGATCCAGTTTGGTGAAGATCCAGGCCGTGCGGTGTGCTTCAAATGCACTCTGCATCAAGGGAAAAGAGTAGCAGTTCTGAATGACGATTTTGCTGAGTACATGGTAAACAATTCAAGGTTGGAGAGCCCACCTTTCTGTTGGACAACAATCCTGCACCAGCTGGGGATGAATGAAGGTATGCTGAAGAGCTTTGGCAATGTTCTCATTCATGATTTGGGTCTCAGGAGGGTAGAGGCAAACCTATGACCTCGGGGAATAGTGGAGCCAGGGAGGAGGTCAATCACACAGCCATATGTTCCATGAGGTGTGAGGATCTGGCTTCCCTTTTATTGAAGGCAATTGCTAAGTCATGGTATTCCTGCAGGAGTTTGGAGAGGTTGAAGTTATCCTCCTTCTCCATGGATTTACAGGCTGAAGTTAGCTAAGGTTGTAGAGATGTAATCCAGCAGGTGGGACCCCAACACAACAGTAAACTGGATGGCCAGGCAACGTGAAGGTTGTGAGTAGAGCGCCAGGAGTAACCCAAGAAGAGAGGAGCGTTGGGTGAGTCGATAAGGAGGAATCGGATGGACTTGTGCTGCTCATGTGCACATTCTGATCATCCTAGAACCAAAAGGATGTCCATCAATGGCCGTGATGCTATAGTGTTGAGATATAGGCTCAGTAGGGAGTTCAAGCACATAGAGTCAGTCCAAAAAGTAGCCTGTTGCACCAGAACCCACCAGAAGCTCCTGTGCACGTGGAGCCATCGGGGTGTGGAGGAGAACAGAGAGTGAGTCAGGCTATGGTGCTGGAACAAGGGGCCACGGGGACCTGACCTGATAGAAGGACACTTGTCTTTACTTGGTGGTGTGCTGTCTTCCCGGACACAGTGGGCATTTAATACTTGGGTGATCAGCTGTTTCACAGTAAGTGCATGAGTCATTTCCCCACTGACACTCACACTCCTAGGGATTAAGGGAGTTATCCCTAACTACAAGGGTTCTGGATGCATTGCTGATGAGGGTCCTGCAGCCTGAAGTTGTTTTTGGAACAGTACTGGGCTTCTGGGTGGCGATCTGGAGGGTTGTCCCATAAGACCGCTGTCAATTCAAAGGGCCAGAGTGATATAGCTTTCAAGATTGATGGGCATCTCCAGAAAAGATAGCACATTTTCAAGCCCTCCATGATAGTATTAGGGCAGCAGCACTTCTGCATTCCATCTGCACTCGACCAGGACTGTCCTGAATTCCATGGTGTAATCTTGCACCAAGTGTAAGACTTGACAGACAAAGTATCCAATCTGCTGCCTCCATTCCTTTCCGGGCTGGTCGAAATCCCAGCACATCTTAGCAGTACAGAGCTCACCCTGTCAGGAGAGAGATGATGAAGGCAATCTTGGCTCAGTCGTAGAATACAGGTTGAAGTGAAGATGCCCTGGGACAGGAAGTTGTGGCATTGATTTGGTGTCCAGAGGCAAGGTTGGTTGAAAGGGGTGAGCAGATGATCAGTGGTTTTCTGCAGCTTCTTGATCATGTGCTCATGTCAGTGGATGACTTCCTGTAGGTGAGCACACTCTTCTGTGTCAATCGCTGGTTCACACATCCTGTCAAGAAATGTAGAGGAGGCTCGACACAAATACAGAACAGATGATTTAGCAGTGATCATCAGTTTAATAATAAACTGCAAAATTACAAGCCACAAGGGGCCACAAAACAAGAGAAAACAGATTCTTAACAAAGCAAGGTAACTGAAGGCCAGGAGCAGCTAGTTGATGCTGGCTGGTTTGATGGGTGAACAAGGACTGTGGATGAGAGCTGGGTTTAAATAGGCTGCCAGTGATGAGTTGGAAGTGAGTGGCAGGT
Organism: Hemitrygon akajei; assembly: GCF_048418815.1. Classification (NCBI taxonomy): domain Eukaryota; kingdom Metazoa; phylum Chordata; class Chondrichthyes; order Myliobatiformes; family Dasyatidae; genus Hemitrygon; species Hemitrygon akajei. Next base: position 108,112,017 of record NC_133134.1, read on the forward strand.
GACTCCTGTTAGCTGGGTGGAGACTGGGAGGTGCCTGTCTGTGCAGGCCTGACACAGCTACATCTTGCAAAGATGCAAAATGAAACACCAAATGCAATGTGATAAGGACCAGGTAATCTTACTTTGGCCAGAGGTTTGAGATTGATAACTGTGAATTCTTCCACAGTTCACAGTTGTTTAATTGAACTCTAGAGAATAAAAATTCAATGTGTGAGGGGTAATTTGAAAGCAGATGTGCAGGACAAGTTTTATTAAACAGAGAGTACTGGGTGCCTGGAATGGACTGCCAAAGATGGTAATGGAAGCAGATATGATGATATCATTTAAAATGCTTTTAGGTGGACACATGAATATGCAGGGAATGGAGGGATATGGATCACATGTAGGCAGAAGAGATTTATTTTAATTTAGCATTGTGTGTGGCACAGATGTCGTGGGCCAAAGGGCTTGTTACTGTGCTGTATTGTTCTATGTTCTTATTTATGGCTGGTTATCACAGAGGACATTAAATAAATGTTCACAGCTGTTTTTATGGTTTTTGAAATTAATCTGTTTACAGGAGGCAATCAGCAAATAAATCTTGAAATATGTATCAACTGAACTCCAGGGAATCCTGTAATTATGTATCCATAGCTGGGATGGCATTGGGTTTGCTGAGCATAAAGTTCAAAACTCAAATGAAAACTTTAAGCCATATCAGATATAGATAGCCATGAGTACTCTTGTTACAGGAAGATTATAGTGTAATTACCCAGCCTTCAAAGTTCACTTCCCTGTTTATTCTCCATGGTGAGTTTAGCTGGCAATACTCACTATTTGAGCAGTAGGTCCCCTCTCCCTACCAAGAAGATACTTCCAGCTAACAAAGTAGTTTAAAACAGTCATTTATTTTCAGTGATACACGTTTAAATCTAAACAACATTTTAAAGCACAGTTTAAACTTACAGAGGATTTCTATCTTCAACATTTCCAAATTACAAACCATTTCCAAAATACAAAGCACAATGCATGAAGGATTTCCAAAACACAGGTACAATTCCTATAAACTAAAAATACATGCCAACGATGTAGACAAATGAATATCCATCACAGAAATAAAAGCAAAGGGAATAGATTCTAGTTCACCCCATCTTTATTCCATAATTCTTGATGTTTGGTACCACCACATTCCCAATAAGCCTGAACTGCTCTCTACGTTTATAATTATTTTCCTGCACTTGTGCGAATTCAGATACCTTTTTTACACAAACAGTCTAAAATCATCTTGGAGACACAGTTCCACTAATAATGCTGTGAAGCTAACTTCCTTCAGTATATAAAATTTCCAACAATAATAGACTATTTATTGATATGCTAAATGTTATTATTCATCTGTCCTGCAAACTTCCTTGAACTAAGCAACTTAGTCAGCTTTTCTGTCTCAAATAAGCCAAACTGGATAATCCATTGTCTTATATTATGCCCTTAAGCAGTAATAAAGCAGGTGTTATGAACTACTTCTTACTTCTCCCAGAGTGCTATAAATATAGCTTGCTTTCAAAGCTGCTCTATAGAGAGCACTTACTTTAACTTCAAACTGATTACTGCTTGCCATTTATGTTTTAAGAGCTGAAGACTGGCACTCAATATGACCAGAAACTAAATAAAGAGTGTTAGTTGGAGGTTTACTTACTATGGTTTGTGATCTTACAAGTGGTAGTTGCTGTGTCTAGAAAGCAAGCTTTGCAAAAAAATGAAGAAGTGAATATTCATCATATGACACAACTTGCACATGATGGTGTGTAAGTATCTCCAGCTCTACAACTACACAGCTGAGAATTCACTACTCTCAGAAATAGCCAGGAAAACTAAATTATAATACTATTTCAGATAGCAACCTTTGATGCTTTAAAATGAAGAGATGTTACAGCGATGATGGCAGTACAGGGTTGAAGAGAGTGGTGAGACAGCTCTGGGTGACAGTGAAGATAATTAAGTTCACTGTCATAGGCACAAACACATATATGCACAGGTGCACTGTATATGTATGTTCAACAACATAGAGGTGGTTGTGGGAGGCTGAGGAGCGTCTACGGGATTGCTTCCAGTTGGTAGACTGGACAGTGTTCAAGGACTCATTAGAGGATCTGAACGAATACACCACAGTTGTCATGGATTATATAAATCAGTTGTGTCCCCAAAAAAGTCATTCAGAGTCATCTCTAACCAGAAGCCATGTATGAACCATGAGATCCACCATCTGCTGAGGGCCACATCGGTGGCATTCAGGTCTGGTAAACTATCTCATGTGCAAAGTGACAATTCCAGAACAAGCTTGAATCACTGATCACAAAGAAGAGAAAATCTGTAGATACTGTAAACCAAAGCAACACACACACAAATGCTGGAGGAATCAGCAGGCCAGGAAGCATCAATGGAGGAGAGTATACAATCAGCATTTCAGCCCTAGACTCTTCATCATTAGTCCTTCCTGCCTAGCCTGCCGAGGTCCTCCAGTATTTTGTGTGTGTTGCTTGAATCACTGATGGATGCTCAAGAGCTATGATGGGCCCTACAAAGTGAAATCAAGTGCCACAGGTGAAAACAATGCTTCACTCCCAGATGACATCAATGCCACTTCTGCTCACTTTGACTATCAAAATATGGAGGTACTTTCACAAGTACCCTCAGGCCTTGATGACACTGTGATTTCCGTATTTGAGAGCATCTTTCAGGAGGGAAAAGCCACGGAAAGCATTCGGCCCACATGGCGTACCTGGTCAAATGCATTGAGAGGTTGGTGATGAAGCATATCAACTCCTACCTGAGAATCAACTTGAAACCACTCCGATTTGCCTTCTGTCTCCACAGGTCAACAGCAGATGGCATTTCATTGGCTCTTGACTCAATCCTGGAACATCTGAACAGTGAAGATGTATACATCAAGATGCTTTTTATTGACAACAGCTCAGCATTCAATGCTATAATCCCTTCAAAACAAATTAATAATATATAATTTAACTATGTGTTCAATGACATCTTTACATTTGCCAGTGACACCGCTGTCATTGGCCAAATCAAAGGTGGTGATGAATCAGCATTTAAGAGAGAGATTGAAAATCTTGCTGAATGGTACCACATCGACCTCTCACTCAATGTCAGCAAGACCAAGGAGATGATTATTGACTTCAGGAGGAGGTAACCGAAGATCCAAGAGTCAGTCCTCATTGGGGGAATCAGAGGTGGAGAGGGCTGGCAATTTTAAATTCCTTGGTATTATCATTTCAGAAGATATGTCGTGGGTCCAGTACAAAAGAACAGGAGCTCCTCTTTGTTCTTAGAATTTTCCAAAGACTTGGCATGTCATCTAAAACTTTGACAAACTTCTATAGATATGTGGTGGAGAGTATATTAACTGTTTGCATCCATGGCCTAGTATGGGAACACCGATGCCATTGAACAGAAAAGCCTACAAACATTAGTGAATACAATGGCATGACAAGCTGGATTGCATATGGGTTCATCTGCAGATAGATGAGAACTGCTTGTTCTTGCCATTAACACCCCTGGACCATCAATTTAGAATACATGAAGCTCCAAGATTTGGACTATATTGTTACGAATGCAGCAGCAATGAATAATGACACTGAGACAGGGTTTAAAACAAATCCTGAGATTTATTAACCTCTGCTCAAAACTTAGAAAAGTAAACAAATGACTAACTTAACCAGAAGTTAACAGTTGTTCTGGAATTGTCACTTTGCACATGAGATAGTTTACCAGACCTGAATGCTTAATCCTAACTTAAATCCTTCTCCAAAGACAGTGTTTCTCTTCTTCCACCATTGACTCTGCCCACAGCCACATCTCCTCCATTTTGCGGACACCCACAATCATGATCCTGCTGCTTGAACAGGGATAGAGTTCCACCACCTACCATCCCATGAGCCTCTGCATCCAGCGCATCATTCTGCACAAATTCTTTCATATCCAATGGGACCCTACCATCAAACCCATCTTTACCTTCCACTTCTCCTCCACTTGCTGCAGGGATCACTCCCTCTGTAATTCTCTTGTCCATTTGACCCTCTCGAATAATCTCTTTCCTGGCACTTATCCTTGCAAGTAGCAGAAGTGCTACACCTGCCTACTTACTTCCTCCATCACCTCCATTTAGAGCCTCAAACAGTCATTCCATATGAGGCAACAGTTTACCTGTGAATCTGTTGGGATCATCTATTGCATCCAATACACCTGATGCAGCCTCTTCTACATTGGTGAGACCCAATGTAGACTGGGGGATCACTTTGTTGAGCAACACTGCTCCATCTGCAAAAGCAGAATTTCCTGGTTGCTATTTCAATTCCTATCTCCATTCCTGTTCTGACATGGTGGTCCAGCGTCTTCCCTCTACAAAAATGAGGCCACTCTTAGACTGGAGGAGCAACACCTCATATTCCATATAGGTAGCTACCAACCTAATGGTATGAACAATGATTTCTCCAACTTCCAGTACTTTTTTATGCCTCCCCCTTCCCTCTTTTTCATTTCCTCACTCTGGCCTCTGACCTCTACTCATCACCTGCCTATGAACTCCCCCTGGTGTCCCTCCACCATCCTTCTTTTCCCATGGTCCACTCTCCTGTCCTATCTGATTCCTTCTTCCCCAGCCCTTTGCCATTCCACCTAACACCTCCCAGCTACTTACTTTATCACACCTCCCTCAATTGCCCGGCTTCACTCATCACCTTGTAGCTTGAACTTCACCCATCACCTCATCTTCCTATTCTGGCACCTTTTCCCTTCCTCTCCAGTCCTGATGAAGGGTCTCAGTCCGAAACATCGTCTGTTTATTCACTTTCACGGATGTTGCCTGACCTACTCAGTTCCTCCTCCATTTTGTATGTGTCATGAAATTTGTTGTTTTGTGGCAGCAGTATATTAAAAATATATACAGTTACTGTAGTTTTGATGAAAGGTGTCAGCGTGAAATATCAACTGTTTATTCATCATAGACGCTGCCTGATATGCAGACTGCCTCTAAAATTTTGTGTGTGTTGCTCAAAATTTCCAGATCTGCAGAATCTCTTGTATTTATAAAAAACTATGGTAAGTTACAATAAAAAGTAAACAAGTAAATAATGGAAAAAAGGAGTAGTGAAGTAATGTTCATGGTTCAGGATCCATAAACAGAATAGACCCACAAGAAGGAAGACAGTAGGTCTGGCTGTCTTCAATATTTATTCACAAAGTAATAGATTAAAAATGGACAAAGAAACAACTTCTTGATTGCCACTTTGATTCCCACTGAATATTGAACAACACCGTAACCTGTTCCTCCATCTTTCTAACAGCTCCCCATACATTCTCCCACTCACCTACAAAAAAGGGGCAATTGATAGAAGTTAATTAGCCCAGAAATTTGCCTGTCTTTCAGAAGTGTGAGGAAGCCTACACCATTGCAAGGAGAACATGCAAGTTCTACAGAGACAGCACACAAGACCAGGCTGGAACCCTGATCACGGGAGCTAAGAAACAGCAGTTCAAAGCCTGAACATGTACTAAAAGCTTAGCCAAGAACAGCCACGTGGCTGATTTGCCTCCTCGGATCTGCACTGTTACATGATAGAGAAGATCATTTTCAACCAATTTAAATCACCCTGCATGTTAAGTAGAGATAGCTGAAGCACTGGATGCAGCAAAAGCAATGGATTAGACAAATGAAGTACAATAGGCCTATGGTCCAGAACTAGCCAGTGCTGTTCTGGTATAGTTACGTTGCTGTCTACCAACAATAAGGAAAATTGCCAGGAAAATTGTCAAAAAAGCAGGATCTATCCAGTATTGCTAACACTGATCAAATATTCTGCTCAGAGTCATCAGAAATTGATACAAGATGTTGCCCACATTGCTATTGAACCAACTTTACTCCCCAGTAACCTGCTGACTGATGCCCAGTCTGGTTTCCACCAGGACTATTTAATTCAATGCATCATCACAACCTTGGTTCAAACATCGAACAAAGCCTTGAATTCCAGAGTGAACCCACATTTGCATGTAGCAAGACATAAAGTACAAAGAGAAATATAACACTTGTGCTACAAACTTGCTGGTCTCTGTCCATCTCCAACAAGATGGCGTCTAGCTACCTACCCTTGATATTCAATAGCATTTTTATTACTGAATGTCATACTAGTAACACCTTAGAGGCCAGCACTGACTAGAAAATCATTTGGACAGCCACATAATACCATTACTGCATGAGTAGTCAGGGGGTGAGTATCCTCAGTTTAACTACTGATACCCATGACTTTTCCACCACTTTAAGGCATTGCAAGAGTATGAACACTTAGAGCCAACAGTGCTTGCCTGGATGAACACAGCACCAAACCATACTCAAGTATCTCATCCTGCCACTTGAATGTTGCCCTCTCTGCTAGCCTAAACATTCAGTCTGTCCAGCAGTGGTGTACTTTATCTGCAGTTCCTGCCATCTAGAAAATACACTGCAGCTACACACCAAGCCTCCATTGCCTAGGTGTTAAGGACTGAGTCGTGGGTTAATCAAGAATTATGTGGAGACCAAACAGTGAAGCAAATGAGAACCAGCATTCAAAAAATCTGTTCATTTGTTGCTCTTTTTTTCTTAATAAAGACAAACTTGGCATGGGTAAATGCTAGAACATTGTATTACTCGACACTGTTCAGCACTAAGTGCATGCAACTCAGTCACCATCGAATCTTCCAGTTCTGGGTGAACTGTTCACGTTGCCAACTGAAACAGAAGTTCTTTGTTATGCACAAAAATAATAATACATCTTCCCCCTTTAAAGAAAAAAAACCTCCATACTATGTCCTCATGAACCTTCAAAGAACAATAATCCTTTCCAACAAAGATATCTACATTAACCTCAACTGTAATAAGCAAATACAGCCTCTAATATACTCATCAACTTTCAGTCAGTCTCTGAAATGGTTTAATGATGCTTTTTGCATTAGTATTTGTTTCCACAGGTGAATTGTTTGTATTTCGTACTTAATATTTATGACTTTCTGAGAACTCTGATTAATATGTTCACTTTTTCCATCTGTTGGCACTGTTGGTGTCACAGCCATGGGTTGGAGCTTGTGGTCATAGATCCACACAGTTCTTTCTCAGATGTGTTCCTTGCTCCATCTGGATCTGGTAAAAATATGGAACTACTTCCTCTTGCTCATATCCTGCATAATACATGTATCAGAATCATGATCCCAAATTTGCACTTGATCCCCAGGCTTCAGGGCTGATGGGCTTTCTACAGACTTGTGATTCTGTTTCCATTTTCCTTTCCTTTTCACTTTAGCCAATTTGATCATGTGTACTCCTTTAGGTGTCAACAGATTTTCGTGCATTAGATGATAACGATAAACATAATACTTCCTTCAAAGTGCATCTACTAAATGTTTAACAATACCAAGAAAGCTTAAGACTCACAGATATTGCTGCTTCAAGGGTAAATAAAAAGTGGATGGAGGTGGATGTCTTTTCACTATGTTTGCTCCATGTCGAGATCCAAATTGACCCACTCAGGAAATTATGTAAAAAAATTGCTTATGTGCACAAAGTGATGTTTGCACAAGATGAATAGTGCCTCTAGCTGCCGGACAGTCCCCATGCTGTCAAACTTTAACTACTGAAACTAAAAGTCAAATGATCATTTCATTAAGTCTTTGGCAAAAGAATGGACTGTCTCAGAGACTGGTCTTCAAAACAGTCTTACTGCACAGCCTTTAACCATTCTCACCTCAAAAATGTCATACTGGATGACATACTTGTTCCTGGTAATGACTGACGAGCAGACCAGTAACACAGTGCTCACCTGGAATGATGACTCTGGAGTGAGTTGTGCTCTTTTAATACATCCTCCAACTTGCTGTAGCCCTTCAGATTCAAGAAAGGGATAGAGTTCACTAAGGCAACTTTGGATTGAGAGAGAGTCCTGCTTTGTAATGCACTGCACATCCTCCTGCATATACTGTACCTGTCTTTGAACAACAAGAAGTATTCAAAAATTCGCCCAATTGATTTGCTCTGCACTGAGAGATTGCTTCCAAATGTGTCCTCTGTCTTTGACTACTCCTACAGATACTACTCTCACAGGGTCTGAAATGACTTGGGTGCCCATTCTACAGGACATTAGCCTTAAATGTGTTGTAACTGGGCTGATGAGCACCATCAAGACAGACTTCACCCACTATGACCCAACCCAGGTCCAGTCATTGGACATAAGGTGCATCGTGCTGACCATTGCACTGTTCATGCACCTCATGGATATGGATGGTGTCTCTGCCAAGCAACAAGAGAATTTCAACAGTAGAGTCCTCTGGGTGCATTTTGTCAGCTATGTCCTTAAGATGTAAATGATCATGTGCAGTTTCAGGAGTTGGGATTTCATTGCTGTGGTTGCGAATATAGTTGCAGTTATTAAACATTGGTAGGGCTAAGCAGACCTCCTGTCCTATTGATTCCGCAAGAAATCTACCAGCGCTGCTTTCAGTAACTTCTGATTTTCCAGAGCATGTTTTTAGAAGGTGCTCGGAAATAGTTACATCTGATGGAATCTCAGCTGGCTCGCTGCCGTGCTCTGCTGTGGGTGTGCTAGAACCGGTAGCAGCCCAAGATTTTGGCCTGAATTTGCAGCTGTATCTAGGTCTAACTCCTCTACAGTGTCAATAGGTTCTTGGCTCAGTTTCCTGGAGTCCACTAGTGTTTGCTGCATTGCGTGTCCATTCCTGTTCAGCAATATATTGTTACTGCTTCGCCAGTTCACCTTTCTACCCTCTCCAGATTCACCACTGCTCTCCAGAAGACAGTTGTGTCCACATTCAAAATAACTCTGCCTTGGGGCTTCTCTGGCCAGAGTCAGCATCATACTCAAACTGTTTTCCAATGGTGGCTTAGCACCAAGGCTGGGTGCAATGAGTGAGGGCTGTATAGTTGGTTCTGAAGTAGCTTCTGTTTAAAGGTGAGCCACTGATACACTTGTTGCACTGCTTATTTCTTCTCTGCTCTGAACACGCATGTGTTTCCAAGTAGGCTGTCCTTGGGCACTTAACAATTTCTACCTTAAATGAGGGTTCATCATTCTTTGGTTTTGAATCTGAAGCAGGTTCAGAAGGAGGACTGGGTAAACATTTGGTGTGAAGCATGAGAGGAAGCTGGTTCCTATCTTGGTCTGCTGCTTAGGTTTCATCCTCTGTAATGAGAGGACTTGCACCAATGGTTGGTTCTTCAGAGAGACAACCACCAGAGAGAACACAAAGATGTTGATCAGTCTCCAGAAATCTCTTCTCTTGTCTCTTTCAATAACTTGGATTATATCTCATCAGACTCCGGGGGACTTACTCACCTTAATGCTCTTTAAGTGACTCAACTCTACCTCCTCCTTTACCCCGAAATGCTCTAGTATATCAACATGCTCAGCACTGATCTCCCTATCCTCCACATCCTTGTTCTTGGTAAATAGTGAGGTAAAGTACTCATTGAGTGTTCTTACCCTCTACCTACTTATCCTCTTGCCTTGGGATTCACCGAAGATTTTTCCTAGCATCTCCTGACTTTCCTAATTCCCTTCTTGAGTTCTTTTTTGACTTCTTTATAATCCCCAAGGTCTCTGTTTGATTCTGGCTTCCTGAGTTTTACATACTTTTCCTTTTTTTTCTTGACTAAATTCATTACCTCACTTGTCATCCAAGGTTCTCTTGTCTTCCTACCCTTGTCCTTCCTTCTGACTGGAATATAACTCTCCTGTACTCTGTGCAGTTGGTCTTTAAACATCTTCCACCTTTCAGATGTGGACTTATGCAAAATGCAGCAGTTTCCAATTAATTCTCGTTAGCTCCTGCCTAATGCTCTTGTAATTTGCATGCTCCAATTTAATAATCTCCTGCAAGGTCTATGCTTATCCTTATCTATAACTATCTTACAACTTAAGGAGTTGTGGTCACTCTTCCCTATTTGCTCACCTAGTGAAAGCTCATGACACAACACCAAATTCAGTACCGCCCTTCCTCTCGTTGATTATTTACATATTGACATAAGAAGCCCTCCGGGATGCACCTAAAAAGTTCTGCCCCATCTAAACTCTTGAACTCAGAAGATCCAGAAATCCCTATTTATATTAGGGAAGTTGAAGTCACCATGGCAATAACCGTGTTGTTTTTACATATCTGTTCTTCAATGTCCTAATGATTACTGAGGGGAAGGAGGATGTCTGTAGAACAATCCTATCAGAGTGATTGCATCCTTCCTATTTCTAATTTCTGTACCTTCTTTATATTTTCTAAAACATTGAAACCCTAGCATATTAAGCACCCATTCCTGTCCCCTTCTCAACCAAGTCTCTGTTATGGCCACAACATCATAATTCCATGAGCTGATCCATGCTCTAAGTTCATTACCTTTACCCACAGCATTCCTAGTATTAAAATATACACACTTCAAACTATCCATCCATTGTATCAATTACTTTGCTCTTGCCTATTTTTTACTGGCCCTGATATCTACCTTCCTCTGTATCCCTCCACTTTCTGACCTGGTTCTCTGGTTCCCATTCTCTTGCCAATGAGTTTAAACCCTCCTGAGGAGCACTAGCAAACCTCCCAGCCAGGTTATGGGTTCCCCTGCAGTTTAGGTGCAACCCATCCCCTTGTGTTTTTCACCCCTGCCCCAGGAGAGATTCCACTTAGCCAAGAACTTGATACCCTGGCCCTGCACCAGTTCCTCAGTCGCTCAGTCATCTGTGCTGTCATCCTCTTCCTGCCCTGACTGACACATTGCACTGGGAGTAATCCGGGGATCACTATTTTAGGGGTCCTGCCCTTCAGCCTCTTTCAAAGATCCCTATACTCACTATGCAGAAACTCTTCTCCCTTTCTACTAACGTCAATGGTGCCAACATGCAGATCGACCTCTGGCTGCTCACCCTTCCTCTTGAGAGTATTCTGCACCTGGTCTGACACATCCTAGACCCCAACACCTAGGACACAACACCCCATCCTGGCTTAGCTTTCGCGATCACGGAATCTTCTGTCAGACCCCCTAACTACCAAGTTTACTATCACTATTGCTCTGCCTAACGTCAGCCTTCCCTGCTGAGCCTCGGTGTTTTGCTGATTTAAATGTAAGCTAGATTAAAAAGGCTTCGAGGCCTAGGGTGATAGATGAACTGGTGTTCAGCTTACTGTTGCAAGAGGCTATACTTGGCTTCGCGCTGAGCTGACTCTGCAGCCGTTGGGCTCGTGGGCCAGCTGCACTTGCTTCAGTACTGAGATGGCTCTGTGGCTGAGGGTTCACTTTCTGGGACTCTGCAATTCATGTTCTGTGTATTATTTGGTTGCTATTTTTAAATTGTTTGCATGACTTGTTCTTCTTTTGCACGTTGAACGTTTGATGGTGTTTGTTGTGTGGGTTTCTCTGTGGATTCTATAGTGTTTCTTTGCTCTGTTGCTGTCTGCCAGAAGATGAATCTTAATGCTGTATTTGGTATACATACTTTGATATAAAGGTGTTTGAACTTTGCATTTTGAAGTGTTCTTGCCTCAAGCACAGTGAATTTCTGAGAGGTAACAAAGTTTAAAGTAAATTTCTTATCAAAGTACTTAAGTATACTGTATGTTAGCAGATACTATCTTGAGATTCATATCCAAGCAGGCACTTACAGGCAAAAAAGAAATACAACACAATTTCATGAAAAGTATATATATATATATATATAAACAAGACTGACAAACTACCAATGTGCAAAAGAAGACAAAACGTGTAAATAAAAAAAATCCGAACAAGAATTGTAAAGATTCCTTGAACATGAGTCTGCAGATAGTAGAATCAGTTCAGACAGCAGTGATTAAAGTTATCCACACTGGTTCAGGAGCCTGATGCTATAACTGTCCCTGAACCTGGTGGTGTGGTACCTAAGGCTTCCATACCTCCTGTCCAATGGTAGTAGTAAGAAGGTGGCCTGGATGGTGGGGATCTTTGATGAAGGCTGTCTCTATCTTGTGGCAGTGCTCCATGTGAAAGTTTTCAATGGTGGAGAGAGCTTTGCCTGTGATGGGTACTTTCTGTAGCTTTTTCCATTCTGTGTATTGGTGTTTCCATACCACGCTGTGGTGCAACCAGTCCAGATACTCTCCACTGTGCCTCTACAGAAGTTTGTCAAACATACTGACGTTGCCTACTTGCTCCACCTCACACCTTTCCTTACTCAATATTATGGCAATCTGCAATCATAAAATGATCCTTTCTCAAAAATGCACAGCATAAAAGAGAAAGTAAGCTCATATTTTGTTGTGAGATTTTAAACAAAGCCCATACAGTCTGATGACGGATCATGAATCTGAAACATTTATTGTTTCTCTTTCCATGGATGCTGCCCGACCTGTCATCTTTTAACAGCATTTTCTGCTTTTATTTCACATTTTCAATATTGTCAGTGTCAGTGTTTTTGATTTTCAAAACTTGTACTGTTCAGTCTAGATGATCCTCTATGTTTTGGTCAAGTGTCAGCAATCGATATACAGTAAATCAGATAGGCAAAGAAATGACATATGGAGTTTAATCTGGACATGTGAGATGGGGTACTTTAAGAGCTGAAATGTAAACGGGAGAGTGAACAGTTAGTGACAGGATCTTTAAGAGCACTGATTTACAGAGAATCTTGGGCCCAAGTCCACAGCTCCCTGAAAGTTGCTGCAAAGATCATTAGGACAAGAAAGAAGGCATATGCATGTTTGCCTTTATGAATCAAGACTGTAGGCTATATCTGGAATATTGCATTCACATCTGGTTACTCCATTATGGGAAGGAAGTGGCGTCTTTGAAGAGACTGCAGTAAAGTTTTACCAGAGTGCTGCCTGAGTTCAAGGGCATATGATATCAGGGGAAGCTGGTCAATCTTGGCTGAACTTTTCTGGCATCTGAGGGGAGACTAAGTGGAAGTTGTAAGATTAGGAGAGACCTTCTTCAGCATTTGACTGTCACCAAGTTACATTGGGATTACTCCAGTGAGGAAAGGAAGATGCAATAGTATTTCCAATAGAATTAGGAATGGATTTCTTTCCAAGATAGCACTCTAAAATATATGCTGTGTTAGAGCAATTTACAAACAGAAGAAGCTAAATTTTCCTTATATGTACAAACCTCCCTTTGGCACCAAATGTGTTCAAAGGTGCTGAGGATCTCTTTCCCTAACGGACGACCACTGCTTCACATGGGAAACACTCAGTCTTGTGGCAAATGATTGGCTCAAACCTGTACATCATCTTCACCATATCCCACCCTGTGTATTCACAGTTCAATGCACCATTCATCAATTCTGACCTATCTCTTCTGAATTGAGTATCCAGGACCAGGATTGGGACTGACATGTGATTTAGGAAGATCTTCCACTTTATTGTCTGCCTACACTGCACTTTCTCTGTAGCTGTTACATTTCATTCTGCATTCTGTTATTGTTTTACTTTGTACCAGCACCACACACTGTGTAATGATTTGAGAAATATGAACAATATGCAAGATAAGCTTTTCACTGTATCTTGGTACACACCATAGTAATAAACCAATCCCAATTCCCGTTCCAATTCCAATTGTGCTCTTTCTGTTTATCACTGAATTATTTAATTCAATATTATGACTAATAATTTTAACCTTGGAACTGGAGTCGTATGACTCCTACTGGATTATTCATGGGCTGGAGGCTGTCATAGCAGGGGCTCCAATTCCCTTCATCTGCACCGTTCAAAAAAATCAAAGTACGGGTATTTCAAAGTTCAGAACTAAAAAAGAAACCAAAGCTGTGAAACAATTCCTCCACGGTTTGGTCTGAGATTCTGAAGGGACTCATGTACTATTCAGCTAGTGAAGAAATGATGAACATTAGTATTTGCATCCATCCATTACGCCAGGCAGACTGCCATTTCCAAGTGCTTGCTTTCATTACACCCTCACCATTCTAGGAAGTGATGGGTTGTATAATCCAAATGGTTTAATGGCCATGGGGATTTAAAATGCTTCTCAGCTTCGTCATCTGCTGAAGTTAATTGATTTCTTTTTGCATCCATTTATTTGCCTTTGTCACACAACTGCAGCCATTGGATTTATGCTCCATGTCACATTACAAGTCGTAAGTTACAGCCGCTTCTTAAATCTTCAAATTAGATTCTTGTTCTGCAGTGAGTTATATGAATTACATGAGTTCCTGCAGCAGTTTGTCTACATGGGGTTAGGAGCATTGGTAGAACGGGAGAAATGGAGTCCAGATCCAAGATTTCAATGCTCTCTGATTGAAAGGAGAACGTGAATTGAAATTGCTGTGTCTATCAGTGATTGAAAGGAAGCATATAGGACAGAGGAAACATACAGACTCCACACAGACAGCACCAGGAGTCAGAATCAAACTAACATCACTGGAACTGAGGAAGCATCTCCACCATTGTGCCTCTGTGCCATCCAGTATTTTTGAGTATCTGTGATATTTTGTATCTGTTTCTCCAACAAGTCATGAAATCTCTACAAATACAGCTTTCCTTTCATTCCAACAGCTTCTGAGTTTCACTTCCTCTCGTTAATCTGGTGATGTCCTGCACTTTGATCTTTTATCCTTCCCTGAGGCTTCTGATTTAAAAATTGCATTAAAATTGTCAGTGCAATAGCTCCCGCATAATTGTTGCTGGAGTGAATGAAAAATGCCTGTAGCATTAACAGGAAAAGTAACTCATTTCTTTCGAAAGAAAGCAAAATACTCTAGTTTAAGTGGTTGCATCTGAGATTGCTGGAGGTTATGCTGATGGGTGATAATGCAGCTTGTGTGTTGACCCCCTTCAACCATACAGTTTCAGGGGAAGGCGGAGGGGTAGTAAACTGATCACATGGAACACAGAACAGTACATCACAGTAACAAGCACTTCTGTCTACTGTACGCCATCTGCCAAACACAGCACCAATCAAACTAGATCACTGCTGCCTACACACAATCCATTCCCTTCATTCCCTTCATATTCCTGCATCTATTTAAAAATCTCTTAACCACTTGTATCTGCTTCCAATAAATCTAGGCAGCCCAACCCTAGCACTCCCGGTGAACAAAGTTTGCACATTTATGTGAAGAAAATGCATTTCAGGAAGTATATTGTATACATTCCTCTGACATTAAATTAAACCTTTGAACCTTAAATTGAACCTTTGAATATATAAATTTGCCAGTGACATGACTGTTCTTGGACGAATCACAAATGGTGATGAATCAGTGTACAGGAGCGATGTGGTTGAGTGGTACCACAATGACAACCTCTCACTCAGTGCCAGTAAAGCTAAAGGATTGATTGTTGAGTTCAGGAGGGTGAAGAAGGGTGAACATGTCTTGTTCCATGTTGGGTGACCGGCAGTAGAGTGAGTCAGAGCAGTTATAAACTCCTGGGTGTTAACACATCAGATAACATGTCCTGGGTCCAGCACTATCCCAAAGTGGCACCAGAAGGCATGTCACTGAACACTCAGGTTCAGATTTAATTATCACATGTACATCATAACAAACAGTGAAAGGAGTCATTTGTGTTAACAACCAAGACAGCTAGGGGAGTCCTGAAGTGTTTCCACGCATTCTGACGTCAGGAAAACGTGCTAACAATGCTCGGCAGAACGACACAGAATGTAACAAGCCACTAAGTAACAACAAAATAAGCCCCATTCCTCTCTCCCTCCCACCCACACACATGGACAGTCCTCCAACACCAGGACAGGCCTCCAGAGTCCAGTGTCCATGCTTCAGTCATTAGGCTTCGACTTCCAGAGTTCCAATCAACCTTCAGTACTGAGCCCCTGTGAGCTCATGACAGCACCTCTAACTCCCGGCTCAAACTCTTGGGCATGCTGACTGATTGGCCCTCATGCCTCTTGCTCATGTTCAATTCCGGAACCCCCTGATGCGGGACAGTCCAACATCCACGGATGGCCTTCATCTCCTGTCCACATTGTTAGCCTCTGAGCATGTAGTAAAAGTGTAGACTCTGAATGTCCTTCATCCCACATTCACATTGCTAGCCCTCAAGGACAGAGCAGAGGCTTTTCGTCACTCGTCCACACCTCTGACCATTGAACATGGAGTGCAGAGTGGAGGCTAACCTTTAACCAATATCAAAGTGGATAATAAATGCTTTTGCAAGTATGTAAAAAAATAAAAGAGAGATGAGAATGGATATAGGATCACGAGAAAATGAGGCTCGAGAAATAATAATGGGTGACAAAGAGATGGCAGATGAACTAATTGAGTATTTTACACCAGCCTTCACTGTGCAAGGCACTAGCAGTATGCCAGATGTTGATGGGTGTGAGGGAAGAAAAGTGAGTTCATTTACCAATAAAAGGGAGAAGCTGCTCAAAAAGCTGAAAGACCTCAGAGTACATAAGTCACCTGGACCAGATGAACTGAACCGTAGGGTTCTGAAAGAGGTAGCAGCAGGGATTGTGGAGTCATTAGTAATTATCTTTTAAGAATTGTTGGACTCTGGCATGGTGCCAAAGGACTGGAAAATTGCAAATGTCACTCCACTCTTTTAGAAAGGAGGAATGCAGCAGAAAAGAAATTATAGACCAGTTAGCTTGACCTCAGTGGTTGGAAAGATGTTGGAGTCAATTGTTAAGGATGAGGCTATAGAGTACTTGGTGACACATGACAGGATAGGACAAAGTCAGCATGGTTTCCTTATGAAAAAGCCTTGCCTAACAAACCTTTTGGAATTCTTTGAGGAAATTGCAAGTAGGAGAGATGAAGGGGATGCAGTGGATGTTGTATGTTTGGACTTTCAGAAGACCTTTGACAAGGTGCTACACGTAAGGCTGTTTACCAAGTTAAGAGCCCATGGTATTACAGGAAAGTTACTGGCATGGTTAGAGCATTGGCTGTTTGGTAGGAGGCAGCAACTTCTGCCAGTGACAAGTGGTGTTCCGTATGGGTCAGTGTTGGGACCACTTCCTTTTATGATGTAGCAATCTTCTACAGATGGACAAACACAAGAATATCTGCAGATGCTAGAAATCCAAGCAAAACACACAAAATGCTGGAGAAATGCAGCAAGCCAGGCAACATCTACAGGAAAGGGGTCAGTCGACATTTTGGGCTGAGACCCTTCATCAGGACTGGAAAGGAAGGGAGAAGTCAGAGCAAGAAGGTGGGGATGGGGAGAATGAAGTACAAGGTGGCAGGTGATAGGTGAAACTGGGAGGACAGGGGTATGTGTGAAGTAAAGAACTGGGATTTTCATTGGTGAAAGAGATAAAAGGCTGGACAAGGGGGAATCAGATAGAAGAGGATAGAAGATCATGGAAGAAAGGAAAGGAAGAGGAGCTCCAGAGGGAGGCGATAGGCAGGTAAGGAGATGAGGTGACAGGGGGAAACGAGAAGAGGGAATGGTGAAGGAAAGGGGAATAGTGGCGCAATTATGGGAATTTCAATAAATCTAACTTCCCAATCCCATTTTGAAATGTCAGTCTATCTTCCTATTCCCATTCTGACATGTCAGTCTCTCACCCATTTCAACTCTACTTCCCATTCCCATTCTGATAATATGTGTTCTAATTAACTCTCTGCAGTTTCACAGATAAGGGATCTCATTAAAACTCCTGACAAAGGCATCTGTCTCTGGTGATTTTTGAAAAGTTGTTTGGCTTGCTGTATACTCTCTCAAATTGAGGGCAGTAGAGTGAAAAGATAGCAAGAAGGATAATAACAGTTCACATGAACAACTCAGCTTTGTTCAGCTCAGCACAGTGTTGTGGCAGAGGCTGGGCAAATGCTATGGCTTTCTAGAGGCAATTGAGGAAGCTGTCTAGGTAATTTCCCCATACTCCCACACAAAGAATCGCAGAAGTTACAGGAGCATGCAGATTGGTGGTTGGAACTGATGACAAAAATGGAGGGTTATCTACTCGGACTCTGTTTCTTGAACACCACACAGGAATGAACCCCGTAGAGGAGAAACTACTGAATAATATCCAAGAACAGCGGATAACTGAAAGGTTCAAGTATAAAACAAAGCATCATACCATATCCACCATTTTCATTCTTCATGGACTTTTCCTGTCACCACTCAGAAATGCAAGTAACCCCAATTTTATGTTCACAACCTCCGGTAACTTCCCATTCAAAGACAGGTCTCCGGCAAAAGCATGGAACACCGAAGCCCTATCACAGTCAGCAAAAGTGAAGTAGAAAACTCTGTTATGAACCCTGACAAACAATGCCCTGTCCATGAGAAAACTCACTCATTAAGGATTTTTTTTGGTGGCCCATTTGAATCAGGAATGAGAGAGGAAGCAACTCAGAGATCTGTGAGTGAGATTTAAAAGGAGCGTTCATGGGGGCTTTTGGCATTTTCCAGTGCCCCTATTGAATCAGGAGTGAGAGAGGAGACAATACACAAGTTTGTGGATGAGATTTAAAAAGGAATGTTCACAGGCTTTCGGTATTTTCTGATGGCCCAATTAAACAACTCATTCTTCATTATTCATTTGTTAGTAAATAAATGGAACACTAAGAATAGCTCCAGGGGATGTGTTGAGTCCGTGAGAGATGTCGGCATGCTGAGAGGCCTCCATCCTCCCAGATAACCACATCAGCACCAGGTGCACTGAGCTACAGAGAACGTGTTAAAGAAATGGAGCTTCTTGATGACCTGCACCTCATATGGAAACTGATGAGATGATAGATCAGAGTTACAGGGAACTAGTTACCCCTAAGTTGTAGGAGGCATGGTGGGAGAGAAGAGGACTAGAGGGCACAGCCTCAGGATAGAGGGGCATCCTTTCAATAAAGAGATGTGGAGTAATTTCTTTAGCTAAAGGGTGGTGAATTTGTGAAATCTGTTGTCACATGCAGCTGTGGAGGCCAGGTCGTTGGGTGTGTTTAAGGCAGAGATTGATAGGTTCTTGATTGGAAATGGCATCAAAGGTTATGGGAAGAATGCCGGGAACTGGGATTGAGGAGGAGAGAGGAAAAAGAAGATCAGCCATGATTAAATAGTGGAGCAGACTCGGTGGGCCAAAGAGCCTAATTCTGCTCCTATGTCATTTCATCTTATGGTCTTATGGTACCTGGTGACTGTTAGGAGAGGGAAAGGAATTAGACAGCCAGTACAGAGTACCCCTCAAAAATAAGAATACTGCTTTGGATACTTTTGGGAAGTGGGGGGAAGCAATCTGGCACTGAGGCTGATGCTGTGGCTCAGAAAGGGGGGTAGGGGAGAGAAGAGGATTGCAGTAGAGATAGGGGATTCCATAGATGGAGGAGTAGATACAAGGTTATATGGATGTGATAGAGACATTCGGATAGTGGTTGCCTCCCTGGTGCCAGGGGCAGGGACGTCTCAGATCAGGTCCATAGCATTCAAAAGGGGGAGGGTGAGCACCCAGAAGTTTGATTTGCTCCAATGACATAGGTGGAGAAAGTGAGGAGATCCTGGAGAGGGAAGCTAGGAAGCAAGCTGAAAAGCAGGACCTACAGAGTAGTAATCTCTAGATTGCTGCCTGTGCTGTGTGCCAGCGAGTGAGTGAAGGGATAGGATGATTTGGCAGAAGAATGCATTGCTGAGAACCTGTTGCAGGGGTCAGAGTTTTAGATTTCTTGATAATTAGGATCTCTTCTGGGGAATGTATGAGCAATACAAAAGGGGTGGTTTACATATGAACCAAGGGGAACTAATATCCTTCTGAGTGGATTTGAGAATTGTTGGAAAGGGTTTACACTCATTTGGCGGGAGGATGGGAAACTGAGTGATAGGCCTGAGGATGGGGCAGTTAGTATACAAGCAGAGGCAGTGTGTAGTGAGGCTTTCAGGAAGGGCAGACATATGATAGGGCATGATTGCAGTCAGTGGGATGAGTTTCAGTGTATCAGGGGGACAAAATTGAAAATGGTGGTGAATACAGGACAGAAGGTGTTGTATTTAAGTTTATGGAATAAGGTAAATGATCTTGTAGCACAGTTAGAGATTGGCAGGTATGAAGTTGTGGGCAGCTCCTCTCTCATGCCTCTGTAATTCCCTCCACTTCACTATAATACTGATGCATTTACCTTTAGCTTCTCTCTCTCTAATTGCAGGTTGATTTCTATCATATTATGATCACTACTTCCTAAGGGTTCCTTTACCTTAAGCTCCCTCATTAAATATGGTTCATTACACAATACCCAAGCCAGAACAGCTGATTGCCTAGTGAGCTCAACCACAAGCTGTTCTAAAATGCCAACTCATAGGCATTGTACAAATTCTCTCTCTTGTGATCCAAAATCAATACCAGCCTGATTTTCCCAGTGTACCTGCACATTGAAATCCCCCATAACTACCATAGCATTCCTCTTTTGATATGTATTTTCTATCCCTCATTGTAATGTGTAGCCCACATCCCAGATACTGTTTGGAACCCTGTACATAACTCCCATCAGGGTCTTCTTAGCTTCCTGAACTCTACACATAATGATTCTATATCTTCCATTCCTCTTTTTAAGAGTTTGACTTTATATTTTACCAACAGAGCCACCCCATCCCCTCTGCCTACCTGCCTGGACTTCTGATACAATTTTAAGCTCTCAACGACATCCTTGGATGCTAAGCTCTCAACTACAACAGCCTACCTGCTAATCTCTAAATGCACTACAAGATCATCCAGAGAAAGCAGTCTGGATGGGAACACTAGCAGAGCAGGAATAGCTGAAGTTCTGGGAACAATTCAGAAAGTGCTGTCTAGATACATTCCAAAAAAGAAGTATTCTAAAGGCAAGATCACACAACCATGGCTAAAAAGAGAAGTCAAAGCCAACAAAAAAGCCAAAAAAGACAGCATATAATAGAACAAAAATTAGTGTAAAGTTAGAGGAATGGGAAGCTTTTAAAAGCCAACAGAAGGCAACTAAAAAAACTGTAAAGAGGGAAAAGATGAAATATGAAGTTGAGCTAACCAATAATATCAAAGAGGATATCAGAAGTTTTTCCAGTTATATAAGGAGTAAAAGAGAGGCACGAATGGTTATTGGACCACTGGGAAATTATGTTGGAGAGGTAGTAATGGGGAAAAGGAAATGGCGGATGAGCTGAATAAGTATTTTCTAGTGCAGATGAAGCAGTAAGCATGCTGAAAGCAGTGCAAGTCATGTTGGTACAGTTTAATCTCAGACTACATGAGACTGCATCCAACAGTGCTGAGGCCATGCAATGCTTCTCATCTGAAGACCTGGCCAAAGGAATACAGAGTCTTCAAGTTTGGCAAGACCTCCCTCCTATGTAGTACAGACTGGGTTTTGGATCAGGCTTCATTACCAACACCCCTACATTCATGGTTGCTGATACTAAAAGATCCTTTATGCATTGCAGAATATTAGAGACTATCAATAGCCTATTTGACCCTCTTGGATTTGCTGCTACTGTCGGTATCCAGGGACGTTTATGTTAAGAGAACTGACCTGTGACCTTGTGAATGGGATGTCCCACTCCCTAAAGATATACAGTTATAGCACTAGTGATTTTCCCTTCAGGATCTTATAGGCATGAAAATTCCAAGAATCTACAGAACAATTCCACTATCTACAACCCAAAAGAACGAGGTTTGCATCTTCTGTGATGAGTCAACTAAAGCAACTGTTTTTATTGCATGCCTGAAGGTCACAAACGCTGCTGGACATAGTGAAATTGGGTTAATTCTGGGCAAGGCAAAACTTGCTCCCAAACCAAATCTCAGCATAACAAGACTTGAACTCGCTGCTGCTGTTCTTGTAGTTGAGATGATAACCAAAGAGCTGGTCAAAGAGCGAGATGATATCAACTTCTTTACTGACAACAAGGTTGTACTCAGTTATACCATATTTAATGAAACAAGGAGATTCTATGTTTATGTCCATAATAGGATCCAACATATCAGGCGATCAATTATGAACTAATGGAACTATGTACCTACTGATCTCCATCTGGCTGATCATGCCAAAAGAAGGCTCCAAGGTAAACATCTCACCCTCTCTTCATGGTTAGCCAGGCCAGCAGATCTTGCTGATCCTCAACAGGAACACGGCAGGAATCTCTCCCAAAACAAAGTCCCCTTAGGAAGCTCTGTCCCTTTCTTGACTCTGAGGGGCTACTGTGAGTTGGTCTACATATATAGAAGGCTCAACTCACTTTGGAGGTAACTTACCCAGTCATCATTCTGGGTGAGTACAAGTCACCTCTCTGCTCATTAGACACATTGTCAAAGAGAAAATGGTTAACAACTGTGCAGTAAGTGTTTTCAAGACCAGTCTCTAAGATTATCCTTCTTCTGCCAAAGGCATCATGAAGTAATTACTTGACTTTTAGTTTCAGTGTTTGACATCTTATGGATGGCAGGCAGGGAGTGTTCTGGCCACTAGAGGTATAGTTCATTTTGTATGAACATCACTTCCCATACATAAACTGATTTTTATATCATTTGCTGGGTGGGTTAGTTTTTAATCTATTTGACATGCATGGTTTAAAAGGTATACATCTCCATCTACTCTTTATTTGCCCTTGAAACAGCAATATCTGAGAATGTTAATGTTTTGGTAATATTGGTAAACATTTAGTAGATATATTTTGAAGGAAGTATTATGCTTACGTTTACCTTTCCACAATGAGCTTACTCTTGTTTGCGCTGTATAGATAAGGAGTGTTGCATTTGTGTACAGCCTTGGTTAACATCCATTGTGAGAATAGTCAACAGTATTTGTATATTTAGGAGCAATTCTGTACTGAATTTATTGTGTTTTACATAACTCTCTGCAGTTTCACAAATAAGAGATCTCATTAAAAGCCCTGAAATAAACTTCTATCTTGAGTGATTTTTGAGAAGTTGCTTAGTTCAGTGCACAGAGGGCAGCAGACCCATAGTGTCCATTGTCTCCACTGCCTGTAGTATATCCTATTCTGTCTGATGCCTGATGGACAGGTGGTCAAATGTGTTCTCTTGAAAGGACTTTTCCACAAAGGGCAGGGACATTGCAATGCAACAGAACCAGCTCATCCTTCACTATACCAGGCATTTAATACAATCATCACTCGTGGATAAACTGCCCTCATTGGGTCTCAACACCTCTTTCTGTAATTGGGCCTTGGACTTCTTGACAGAGAGATCACAGTCAGTCCATGTTGGCAGCAACACTAGCTCCATCACACTGAGCATCACCACCCCCCACCCCTGCACTGCCTGCTCAGCCTACTGCTGTTCTCGCTGCTGATGTACAACTGCACTGCTAAATCCAGTTCAAACTGAATCATCAAGTTTACTGATGACACAACGAAGATGAGACGGCATACAGAGAGGAGGTAGAGCAGCTGGCAGTATGGTTTGAGCACAATGACCTGAGTCTCAATATGGATGAGACCAGAGAGATGATTGTGGACCTTAGGAAGTTGACGGCTGACCAGTCCTCATTGCACATGCACTGCAACTCCATGGAGAGAGTTAGTAGCAACAAATTTCTGGGAATGCACATAATGGATGATTTCACCAGGTCTCTCAACATCACCTCTCTGGTCAAGAAAGCACAACAGTATCTCCACTTCCTGAGGAGATTGAGGCAATCAATGCTCGCCTCCACACCCCATTCTAACTAATTTTTACAGGAGCACCTCTGAGAGTGACCTGACCAACTGCATCACTGTCTAGTAAGGGAATTGCAAGGTATCTGACTGCAAGTCCTTACAAAAGATTGCGAGGACTACTGGGAGGATCATGGGGTCTTTCTCCCACCTATCAGAAATATTTGTCAAGAGCACTGCATCCTTTGAATACGTTGAACCTCTACCGACCTTGACCTTTGCCATCAGGTAGGACGTACTGTAGCATTAGGGGATGACAACTTCTTCCCCCAGATCATGAGACCACTGAACTCCCTGTCACAGTCCAGACTTCATCATGTGCGAAGCTTCATTAGTGACATAAGATTTACCTTTTAACATGTCATAAACTTTATTATTTCTTAATTTATTTATGGTAATATCACTTCATGCGATGTGTGTGAGTTTTATGTAATGGTGGTGCACTTTGGATGGGAGGAACATTATTTTGTTTGGCGGTATACAGGAGCGTGATTGAATGATAATAAACTTGAACTTGAAGTTGAGAGGTTAGAACCTCAGCACGGCGTGACACTTGGTGCTTGTACACAGTGGTTCCACCTACAGCCTGATACAAAGGTGGCCACCCGGACAGAGCGATGTTAGGTACTCATTTCCACCTTCCGCCACTTAAACTATTGATAACAATATGCAGTCTAAGTCCACAACGGAGTTTTGAAAAATACTCATCGAGACCAAGGACATCCCAGTAAGGCTCTTCACATTTCATAAAACTTGCACTGTTCAAACTTGTTTTCCAGTGGGTAAACTTTAGATTAATTACCCATTTCAAATTAAAATAAATAACATTTTTCCCAGGCAGTGCAATGTCAATTTTTATGGCCCAGTAATTTATTTTATTAAAATGTATGTAAATGAGATTTAAATGCCTCTACTGTGATTTATTGGAGAAGTAAAATGCCATGTATTTGCTCCTCTTAATGACAGAATGGCAGTTAGATTTATTCAGTGAATAACAAGCTTCAGCTCTTTGATTGATTAATAAACAGAAGAGGCAAACTCCTGTTAAAACAATGTAACTATAATACCTTGTCTTCTGTACATATTGGTTTCCACTAATTGGCAATGTCTTGGTGTGACTCTTGCTCAAGAGGAGCTTCAAATGTGGAAATATTCCACTTTATATTCCAGTGGAATTTAGTGGAATGGTCCTCCCACATATTGGGAACATTCCCATCAAACCCTCTTGCATCTCTGTGGTTACTCTGGCCTGAAAATTTGGAGTTGGACAAAAGCAGTTCTGAACCTTACATCAAGTTTCCTTAAAATCCATCACAACCAGTGAGAAAAGTTTACTAAGTAAACAGAAAGGTAAGTGAAAAGGGCATAGTTTTATCAGCCTTTCACCAAACAAGAATGGAATCTTTTTCAAGTTACAGGACTTCAGCTACTTCCCTGCAAACATTTGGTTTCATGAACCAACCTGCAGAAGTCCAATCATAATGTCAATATGGTAGCACTGTGACCACTTTGGCTACATAGTATCACAAAGGACTTTTTTTGCACTAATTGTGCTCTTTCTTGTAAACATTATGTATAATTTATGATATTTTCTTGTGATGCCTGCTTGTCTACCTCTGATGCTGCTGCATATGTATTTCATTGCATTTACACATTCATGTACTTGTACCTCTGACAATAAACTGGCATTTTGACGTTGACATCTCTACTGTCAAAGGTCCTGCTTAGGTATTAGGTCTGCTCAGCACAGCATTCAATTAGTACTGCAACAGAACATTAGCCTGGATTACATGCTTATGCCAGTGTCAGGTAGGGGGTACTTAACCACCCAACCTGCAAATTTAGATTGCTTCTTAATAATCTGGTTGGTAGAAGTGGGCAGATTTTGTAAACCAAGCCTGTATTTTGAATAATGAGAGGAGATCTGATTAAAAATTTCAAAACTGAGTGAACTGAATGCAAGAAAGATGGTTCCCTGGCTGAGGAATCTAAAACCAGGAGTGACAGTCACAGAGCAAGGTGAGACCATTTCAGACTTACACAAGGAGAAACTTCTTAATTCAGATGGTGGCGAAACTTTGGTGTTCCCTACTGTGGCAGGCTGCAGTGCTCTAGTCATTGAGTTCATTCAAAACTGATACTGATGGATCACAGAATACTACAGAAATCAAGGCATGTGAGGGTAGTGCCAGAAAGTGGAACTGAATTAAGTCCAGCCAAGATCATGAAAATTTGCAGAGCAGGCTTGGTGGGCTGAAATACCTTGTTGTGCTCTAGTTTGTAGCACCTTCACTTAGCTTACTTTTTTAGTGTTGTTGTTTGAAATAATTGCAGAAGCAAAAGTGTAAGATACAATGCTGCTAAACCCAAACTTTTGAATTGTGTTTTAGACCAACTCATCTTGTCAAGCAAAAGGGTTTGTACATATTGGGAGGTGAGATATGGACTGTGAACCCAGGGACTTCTTGAATTAGAAGCCAGACAAAAGATTCTCGGCAAACTTCCCTCTACTTTCTTTTACAGGTGTACATTGTGCAGAGCAGGAAATTTTTACACAGCCTGAAAACTACATAGCACTTCAAGTATTTTTGTCATGTGCATATTGTAAATATTTGAAAAGAAAATTGAAAAATCAGATATCCTTTATTTTATTAATTGGTAAAATAAAATAGAGTACAATAAAAAAACTTTTATGTTTCGTGAACTTTTTCTTGTCTGTCTTTAAAACAAATCCATTGTCTATAAATACTGTCCTCCAGGTTAATTTCACATCCAGATGAAAGGTACATCTTAATCCCCATTAGATCATCTAAATGTTCCGCTTCTAGTCTGTTTATGGATTTATATTTGATTGAATTCA
This sequence comes from Hemitrygon akajei, assembly GCF_048418815.1. Lineage (NCBI taxonomy): Eukaryota > Metazoa > Chordata > Chondrichthyes > Myliobatiformes > Dasyatidae > Hemitrygon > Hemitrygon akajei. Next base: position 108,138,490 of record NC_133134.1, read on the forward strand.
TAAGACTGAATCCACATTCAATGATAGCACTAGAAGATTGAAGTGTTCCAAAGATGTCAACAAAAATTGACACTTCTTTAAATTCTTCATTTTGAAGCACATAGTTCAACATATTACAGGGCAATAGAGGTGTGGTGCAGTTAAAACAGAAAGCAACGAATACCAGACTGAGAGTGTTATCTTTGAATGCACACAGCAAAAGAAATAAAATGGATGACCTTGAAGTTCAGCTACAGCTTGGCAAGTATAATGTTGTGGCCATCTCTGAAAGTTGTCTAAAGGATGGCTGCTATTGGGAGCTGAACGTCCAAGGATATATGGGGAATGGAAAAGATAGGTTAGTAAGCAGAGGGGGTGGTGTGGCTCTGTGTACAAAAAGTAATATTAAATCATTAGGAAGGATGACATAGGATAAGAAGGTGTAGCGTCTCTGTGGCTTGAGTTAAGAAATGGCAAGGGTAAAGGGACCTTAATGACAGTTGTATACAGGCCTCCAAACAGCAGCCAGGGTGTGGATTTCAAATTACAGCAGGAGATAATGTCAATGTCATGATAATCATTGGGGCTGTTAACATGAAAGTGGATTGGGAAAACCAGGCTAGTACTGGACCTCGAGAGAGAATTTGTAGAATGCCTAAGGGATGGCTTGTTAGAACAGCTTGTTGTTGAGCCCACTAGGGGATTGGCTGTGCTGGATTGGGTGTTGTGCAATGATCCAGAGGTGATAAGAAAGCTTAAGATTAGGGAACTCTTAGGGAGCAGTGATCACAATATGATCAAGTTCACTTTGAAATTTGAAAAGGAGAAACTAAATTCCAATGTGTTGGTATTTCAGTGGAATAAAGGAAATTACAATGACATGAGAGGGGAACTGGCCAACGTTGACTAGAAAGGGACACTAGCAGGAAGGACAGTAGAGCAGCAATGGATGGAGCTTCTACAAAAAATGAGGGAAATGCAAGACAGATATATTCCAAATAAGAAGAAATTTTTGAATGGAAGAAGGACACTACTGTGGCTGACAAGTGATGTCAGAGCCAAAGTAAAAGCAAAAGAGAGGGCATACAAGGAAGCCAAAGCTAGTGGAAGGTAGAGGATTGGGAAGCTTTTAAAAACTTGCAGAAGAAAAATAAAAAGGTCATTAGGAAGGAAAAGATGAATTATGAAAGGAAGCTGGTGACAATTATCAAAGAAAATATTAAAAGCTTTTTTTAAAGTATATAAAGGGTAAAAGAGAGTTGAGGGTAGATATAGGACCAATAGAAAATGATGCTGGAGATATTGTAATGAGAGACACAGAGATGGCAGAGGAACTGAATATGTATCTTGCATCAGTCTTAACAGTGGAAGACATCTGCAATATACTGGACATTCAAGAGCGTCAGGGAAGTGAAGTTTGTGCAGTGAAAATTATGACTGAGAAGGTGCTCAGGAAGCACCTGAGGGTGGATCAATCTCCTGGACCTGATGGAATTCACCCTTGGATTCTGAAGGAAGTAGCTGGAGAGATTGCAGAGGCATTAATAATGACCTTTCAAGAATCGATAGATTCTGGCATTGTATCAGATGACTGGAAAATTGCAAACGTTACTGCGCTATTTAAGAAGGGTGGGAGGCAACAGAAAGGAAACTATAGACCTGTTCACCTGACAGGAGTGGTTGGGAAGTTGTTGGAATCGATTGTTAGGAATGAGACTACGGAATACATGAAGACACATGACAAGATAGTCCAAAGCCAGCATGTTTCCTGAAAGGAAAATTTTGCCTGATTAACCTTGCTGCAATTTTTTGAGGAAATTACAAGCAGGGTAGACAAAGGAGATGCAGTGGATGTGGTGTACTTGGATTTTCAGAAGGCCTTTGACAAGGTGCTGCACATGAGGTTTCTTAGCAAGATAAGAGCCCATGGAATTACAGGGAAGTTACTAGCATGGGTAGAGCATCAGATGATCAGCAGAAAACAGAGAGTGGGAATACAGTAAAGGGATCCTATTCTGGCTGGCTGCCATTTATTCAGATTCAGATTCAGATTCAGTTTATTGTCATTTAGAAACCACAAATGCAATGCGGTTAAAAAATGAGACAACATTCCTCCAGAATGATATCACAAAAGCATATGACAAAACAGACTACACCTGAAAATCCACATAACGTTTGGCAATACCCAATCCAGAGCCCGGAGAGGCTGCTGCGTATTAATACCACGCTACCATCTTAGCGCGTTCCTCGGAAAGGAGCTCCAAATCCACCGGACAAACAAGACCAAAAACTAAAGCTACAAGACCTGCACAAAACCACATAGTTACAACATACAGTTACAACAGTGCAAACAATAGCATAATTGATTAAAAAAAAACAGACTACGGGCACAGTAAAAATAGTCCAAAGATGTTAAAGGACTATAAGTTCAAAAGAAATTACCACATAGTTTCCACAAGTCCCCAGGGTCCTGACAGACTCGCCATCCCACGCCGGCGGCAGAAGGGAATACCCCCACTATGGACTTCCAAGGCGCCGCCCGACTCAGCCTCGCAGACGCAGCACACAATGAAAGCTCCGTCGAACCCAGCCTCGCAGACGCAGCACACACCGAAAGCGACCTGACCACAGCGGACTCCAAGTCTGTCGAACCTCCGAGCCGATGACCATCCCCTCCAGCACAGCTTCTCCGAGCACCATCCTCTGCTGAGTGTATTAAGATGCCCCCGCCAACGGCCATCGGCAACGCGACCCCAAGGACTGGGGGCCTGTTCTTCCCAGCAGAGACCCGGACCTCATAGCAGCAGCAGCAATGAAGAAGGTCTTCCTGGAGATTTCCCGATGTTCCTCCATACTCCCACGTTCGTTTTCAATCGATGGTGATTGTGCACGGCACCCCGCTTCACAAATAACAGATAATCAGCTCCGGAGTGGCCGCTGCAAGCTGCGTCTTGCCGCCATCTTGGAAATAATTATCAGTGGAGTTCCACAGGGATCGATGTTGGGACCATAGCTTTGTACAATGTATGTCAATGATTTGGACTGTGGGATTAATGGATTTCTGCCTAAATTTACCGATGATACAAAGATAGGTGGAGGACTGGGTAGTGTTGAGGAAACACAGAGCCTGCAGAGAGACTTAGATAGTTTAGGGGAATGGGTAAAGAAGTTGCAGATGAAATGCAATGTTGGAAAGTATATGGTCATCCATTTTGGTGGTTGAAATAAACCTGCAGACTATTATTTAGATGGGGAGAGAATTCAAAATGCAGAGATACAAAGGGACTTGAGAGTCCTTGTGTAGGATACCCTAAAGATTAACCTTCAGGTTGAGTCGGTTGTGAAGAAGATGAATGCAATGTTGGCATTCATTTCTAGGATATAGAATATAAGAGCAGGGATGTGATGTTGAGGCTCTATAAGGTATTCGTGAGACCACAGTTGGAGTATTGTGTGCAGTTTTGGGCTCCGTATTTTAGAAAGGATATACTGACATTGGAGAGGATTCAGAGAAGATTCACGAGAATGATTCCAGGAATGAAAGGGTTACTGTATGAGGAACATCTGGCAGCTCTTGGGCTGTATTCCCTAGAGTTCAGGAAAATGGGGGGGGGGGGGATCTCCTAGAAACATTTTGAATGTTAAAAGGCCTAAACAGATTAGATATGGCAAAGTTATTTCCCATGGTGGGGGGGGGGGGTCTAGGACAAGAGAGCATGACTTCAGGATTGAAAGATGTCCATTTAGGATGAATATGCAGAGAAATTACTTTAGTCAGAGGGTGGTAAATCTCTGGAATTTGTTGCTACGAGTGGCTGTGGAGGCCAAGTCATTGGGTGCATTTAAGGTAGAGATAGATAGGTTCTTGATTAGCTAAGGCATCAAAGGGTATGTGGAGAAGACAGAGGAGTGGGGATGACTGGAAGAATTGGATCAGCCCGTGATTGAATGGTGGAGCAGACTCGATGGGCTGAATGGCCTACTTCTGCTCCTAGATCTTATGGTCTTATATCAGTAAATATCTTAATTGAACATTCTCAGAAATGAAAAATTTGCAGTTACCATATTGCTGCAGTATTTTTGAGACAATGCTTTTGCCATAGTTCATAATAGTAGCTGAGTATTTTTACGTCAGTCATGCAAAATTTATTTCAAATTCAAAATTGGTTGGTTTTGCAATAGTAACAGCGTCAAAAGCTTGTCATTCTCTTAACTCATCATTAGGGAATCTATTATCCAAATGAATCAAATAATAGGCACTGTATCAATTTGAGAACTTATAGATGCAAGCAGATCTTTTACTTTGTTTCTCCAATAAGCAATATCACCTAGTTATTGTTACCATAACTTGTTAATTTTTGCTTTTGTATACTGCAGAGATTCAGTTGTATTCAAACAGTTTCTCTGAAGGAATTTGCAAAGAAATGCCAGATCTTCTAAAACATCATTAAGGACAGTTAATGCTACTCCATACTGGAGATTGGTCAAAATCCTCAGGCTGTAGTTGCTGATTGGATTGCTACATTCATTAACTTGTTCTATGCAGTACTCTCTTTGCAGATTAAACCTTCATAATTCCTCATTAAAGCAGTGACGACAAAATGTCTTGACAGCCATCTTACTTCATTTACTGATTGAAGTGACACAGCATCACATTCTGTGACAATAGTTAATTCTAGCTGCATGACAACAAAGGCTATGTGTGCGACAGCATTTCATTTACTGCGGGGCTGTGCACTGTACAGCTCAAAAGAAATGCTGCCTAAGAGCTTATCTTCTGATTACTCTCCTACTCATCCTGCTGGACTCAATGGTGATACTGTATTCTCACAGTAAACATATTAATGAACTCTTCCATCTCTGACATTAATGAACGTCCTGTCAATTATCCATGGGTCTGCAGATCCCTCTTGTTTGCCAGATCCAGCCAAAGACTGGGATTCATCCCAAATGTCCTTGGATGGGAATCTGTGATTTAGTTAATTTAAATATCTTCAACAGGGGAACAAGTAGAGGAAAGGAAAATTAAAATTCCAAATGCAAATAAAATCAAAATCAAAGTTGAGTCATATGCACAAACACATACATGCAACGCTGTAAAGAGAAGCTCACTTGCAGCAGCATTATAGGCACATAGTATCATATAAGCAGCATTCACTAGAAGCATAAATTAAACATAAATTATACACAGTTCTTTGCAAGAATGAACACAGTTAGAACAAATAAGGCAGATGAGCTCAGAATGTGGATTGACTCTGAGGACTGGGATGTTACAGACATAACAGAAACATAATTGAGAGAAGAAAGAACTGGCAGCTTAGGTTTCTAGGGTGCTGATGCCACAGGCATGACAGGTGATGCACCATCAATAACTCTCTGAGATGTGAGGCGAGATATCGGCTTTTATTGACTGGAAGAAAGAACAAGCAGTAGTTGACCACCATACTACATCCTGGAGACTGAGGGCAGGGCTCAGGCCTCAATCGCCTTTATACCAGGGTCTGTGAGAGGAGCCACGGTCAGTGGGAGGAGCCACAGGAGCAGTCAGCGGGGGGGCGTGTCCAGACAGGTATATGTAGTTCACCACAACAGGTAAGTGAAAAAGGGGGAGGATGTAACACAAGTGCTTGGAGATGACTTTCTTGGGTGTTTGTCTTTTGAGACAATATTGGTATAACTTAGAAGCAAGCATTTTCCAGAAGAGCTCTCATGGCAGAATTGTATAGAGAGTTACATACCTTAGAATCAAGAGAAACCTAGTTAAAGGAATTCAAAACTGGCTCAGAAGTAGGAAACAGAGGTGGTGGTTGAAGCTTACTTCTTGGAATGGAGGCTGGTGGTGTGGTATGCCGCTGGGTTGGTGTTAGGACCCCTGATATTCAATATTAAAGAAATTATTTGGATGCAAATGCATAGGTTTGATCAGTAAGTTTGCAGAAAACACAAAATTGGGAGGTATTGTGATTAGTGTAGAATATTATTATAGATTAAAATCTCCGAGAATTACTGGAGAATCTTGATCAGTTAGGGAAATGGGCTCAGCAGTGGCAAATGGATTTCAATACAGATAAGTGTAAGGTGATGCATATTGGAAAGTTAAACCAACGTAGGATATACTACAAATAACAGGGCATTGGAGAGCGTAGTGGAACTCAGCAGTGCAAGTTCATTGAAAGAAGTGTCACAGGTAGTCAGGATGGTGAAAAAGGCTTAAGAAAATGGTCTTCATCCGTTAGGGCATGGAGTGCAGGAGTTGGGAAATTAGGTTGCAGTTGAATCTGTTGTTGAGGTCACACTTGGAGTACTGTGTACAGTCGTGATCACTCTGTTATGAGAAAGATGTGGTTAAACTGGAAAGAGCGCAGAAACTATTTATGAGAATGGTGGCAGGACTAGAGGGCCTCAGTTATAGGGAGAGGTTTGTCAGGCTAGTCTTCATTCCTTGGAATGTAGGAGAATAATGGGTGAACTTATAGATAATGTGTATGATACCAGTCATTTCCCTGGAGTGAAAAGATTTTAAAAGGGAACAGAGGGTGGTGAGTATATGAAATAAGCAGCCAGAGGAAGTACAATAGTACTGAGGTTAGTGCAATAGTATATTTTACGAATCACTTTGATAGGTATATGGAGGGGTGAAGCTGGAAGGGATTTGGGCTGAACAAAACAAATTGGGACTAGCTGGGTGGACACTATGGTTGGCCTGAAGGATCTGTATCTGTGCTATATTACTCTGTGTATCTATAACAAATGAAACAAAGTCCATTGTAATGCAAAATGATCAAAGTTTGCCAGGATTAGAGTTATGCATTTTGCTTCATGAATTATATGATTGAAGGGGAGTAGCTGTTCTTGAACCTGGTAGTGGAGACAAGGGTTCTGTGCCTGTGATGGCAGCTGTGAGAAAATGGTCTGGCCCAGATGTTAGGGATCTTTGATGATAGATATTGCCTTTTTGAGACAGTGCCATATATATATATATATATATATATCTATCTGCTGTTGAAGTGCCATACCAGACAATGCTGAAATCAATTAGGATACTTCCAACAGTACAACAGGATCAGATTGATGGAGTGTTCAGTGGCATGGAGACATCTAGTCATAGAGTTGTACAGCACAGAAAAATGCCCTTCAGCCTAAATTAGTCCATGTTGAACAAGATGTATATTCAATCTAATCCCATGCCCAAACTCCTTAACCTTCTAAAAAAAAGTGTAATTTCAAGATTAATCTTTCTTTCAGCTTTTTCCAATCTCTCCATTCCTGGGATTCTAATTATGTGCAGTAAATGCTAACTGTACAGGAATTGCTCAGAGCTCCTGAAAAATCAATAGTTCAAAATACAAAAGCAGTTATTTATATCCAATCTTGAAAACATAAGCATCTACAAAAAACAATAAAATTGTCATTTCAATGAAAATGTCAGCTTGCCTGAGTCAGCATTTTTATTCGATGAGCAACGTGGTTGAGAATTGATGCAAATTGCACATAACAACATGGCATTTTCAATGCTGAGTATGGAATTCTTATTTGAGAAAAGGATATGGCACACTTCCAGTTGAAAAATACTACAGTATATATTCTGTGAATTAAGACCAAAGTTTACAAGCCATACAAGCAAAAGAAAACATGGCATAAAACTTCCTTTGCATGCAAGTGAAAAGGTATTGAGCTGATTCAAGCAATAATATACCTGGGCATAGAAAATTTGACTCTAGGATTTTTATGGCAAGTTTTTTTCTGTGCTTTGGAAGCTACAGTATTTTCAGTGTAAAACTGTACCAAAATTATACAAAACTATGAGGACCATAATCAGGGTAGATAGTTGGAAGTGTTTCTCCACAGCAGAGGTGTGTAAAATCAAATGATATAGGGCTTGAATAAAGGGTTAGAAATTTAGAGTGCATCTGAGGAAGATTTTTTTTTTCATCCGAAGAATACTCTCTGAGGGTGTAGTGGAGGTAGGGACTTCCAGAACATTTAAGAAGTATCTAGATGGGCCATAAATCAACAAGGTAGAGAAGGCTACAAGCACTATTAAATGAGTTTGGAATTGGTAAACAAAATGTTTCATTATTTGCATATGTACCAAGGTACAGTGAAAAATTTATCTTGCATACTGTTCATACACAGTGCCTTGAGGTTGTAAAATAGATGGCATGCAAGCATGGTAGTTAACAGTGCCAATAACATGGGTTCAGTTCCACTGCTGAGGAGTTTGTACATTCTCCCCAAGATTTTGTGCATTTCTTCTGGGTGCTTCAATTTCCTCCACATTCTAAAGACGTATGGGTTAGTAGGTTAATTGGTCACATGGGCAGCAAGGGCTTGTTGGGCTGGAACAACCAGTTACCGTGCTGTATCTCTAAATAAAGTTAAAAGTTTAACAAAATGTAAAATAAAGTGTTATAGTATAGAGAAAGTGTAGTGCAGGTAGACATTAAGGTTCAAGATTGTGAGATTGATCATAAGGTTAAGAGTCTATCTAAATGCACTTGGGGGACTATTCAATTGTCTTATAACAGCCATACAGAAACTGTCCCTGAGTCTGGTGGTACATCCTTTCAAGCTTTTGTATCTTCTGCTGATGGATGGGGGAAAAGAGAGATTGTTTGGGGTCTGTGGGATGTTTGATTATGCCGTCTGTTTTTCCTGAGACAGCAAGAAGTGTAGACAGAGTTGGTTTTCAAGATCTGAAGGGAAGGTTGGTTTTCAAGATCTGCAGAGCTGTGTCCAAAACTCTTTGCAGTCACAGGCAGAGTTGTTGCCATACCAAGCCGTGATACACCCAGATAGGATGCTTTGCCTGGTGCATCAGTAAAAATTAGTGAGGATTTACAGGATTAGTATAGTTGGGAACTTGATAGTTATCATGCCAGGTCAAAGGAACTTTGTCTGCAGTATAACACTATAATTCTGACTCCAGAAAGAATTTTTGACCTCACACCCATCTTGAGATCCTCGCTTCAAGCTACTTTCCCTTTTCATTCCCACATTACCCTTGGCCTTCTCCACTGCCACAGTGAGGCCAAGTGCAAACCAGAAAAAGAGCACCTCACATTCTGCTTGGGCTGTCTTCCACCCAGCTGAATACATGAGCATTGATTTGCCTAGTTTCAGGTAACCCGCTCCTTAGGTGTTCGTTTCTCTCTCCTTCTGATCCACTCAGGATTTCTCAACCTACTTCTGTCCAAACCACATCCCCAACACCATTCCCTCACCCCCTTCCCCACCCTGGCAGATACCCAGTCCCTTACTCTTCCACCACCAGGTACATCAGCACATCTTTCACACACTTAACCCACCGCCTCCTATCCACTCCTCCACTTAGTTCTATCTATTCCTCATCCCTCCCCTGTCTGGTTCTATTTATCAATTCCCTTATTTATCAGACTCCAGTTTACACAGCCCTTTGTAAACCCTTCCTATTTCTGTCTCTGCATCCTCTCTTCACTCACCCAATGTAATTTCATCTGCTAATCATCCTCCTTTTCATCTGTATCTACCTATTGCCTTCCACTCCTGCCTCACTCCTGCCCCTCACTTCTGATTGCTCTACATTCTTAGCCCAAATACAGGATCCCCACCTGAAATGTCGACCATTGCTCTGTCTCCACTCCCCCAGCAATTTTTATTTTGCTCCAGGTTCCATCATCTCTAGAATCTTCAATTCTCCAGGAATTTCAACTTCATTGATTAATGAAACGTCCATCGTTGTTATTCAGTCAGAGAGCAACCAAGTTTGTTCTAAAATTGTGCTATTTTTGGGCCAACACGCAAACATTTTTGTTCATGAAATCGGGCCAATCAATACTCAAGCTGTATTCCTTGACCTCACTAAGAGCATAGACCTTCTGTGAGCACAAACAGAGCCTCCCTCGGGTACCTGGAGTGGCCTCTCAGTAGTGTGTGAGATCATACTCATTCTCCTTCCAAGCCTCATGAATTTCCGGACTGCCACAGTCCTGATGCAGGATCTCAACATAAAATATCAACAAATCCTTTCCTCACACAGATGCTGGGGAATGATGAAGGAGAGGAGGGGGAAGCAATTAACTGAAGTTCAACAAATCGATGCTCATGCCATCAGGTTGGAGGCTGCTCAGATAGAATGTAAGGTGGTTGCTTTTCCAACCTGAGCTTCAAAACCTAGGCCTCCTTGGGCAACTGGATCCTCAATTTCCTCACTTGTAAACCCCAATCAGTTTGAATTGAAAACACCACACGGGCAGAAAATTCAGAAATTAGAGGTGCACAGGGAATTTGAGTCCTTGTGCAGAATTTCCTGAAGGTTGACTTTCAGAGTATGGAAGGCAAATGTTAGTATTCATTCTGAGAGGATTAGAATATAAAAGCAAGGACGTAATGTTGAGGTTTTAAAAGGCATCAGTCAGACTGCACTTGGAGTATTGTGAGCAGTTTTGGGCCCCTTATCAAAGAAAAGTTGTACTGGCATTGGAGCAGGTCCAGAGGAGGTTGATGAGAATGATGCCAAGAATAAAGGGGTTAACATATTTTGAGTGTTTATGGCTCTGGGCAGAGAGTCACTGGAGTTAATAAAAATATGGTGGAAATCTCATCAAAACCTATCAAATATTGAAAGACCTAGATATAGTGGAACTGGAGAGGGATGTCCATTTCAAACCGAGCATAAGGGTAGTGAAGCTGTGGAACTTATTATCATAGATGCCTGTGGGTATATTTAAAGTGGAGTTTAATAGATTCTTGATTAGTCAATGCATCAAAGGTTACAGGAAATGGGATTGAGAGGGGTAATAAATCAGCCATGATTGGATGGTGGAGCGGACTCAATGGTTCGAATAGCCTAATTCCATTCCTATTGTATTCGATAGGACAACAAATCATGGAAATGCTGATGGGTTGTCCTGTTTACACTTGGAATAGGAAATGTATGAAAAAATTACAGAAGAGGACACTTTTATTGAGATTTTCTCCATAATGCAAATCAAAAGTCTCCCTATTATTGCAGAGATGACCCAAAGGGCAACTAGAAAAGACCTCACAATGTCTCAGGTTTACCTACCAACTCAAAATGGCTGGAATGTGCAGCAGAAGTTCCAGTTTCCTCATTTTTACCAGCTCTGGGAGGGATTTGCCATTGACAAGGGTTGCCTTATGTGGGGTTTGAGAGTTGTTGTACCATCCAAGCTGAGAGCTAAAGTGTTGAAGGAGCTACTTCTAGGGGTGGACAAATTGAAAGCTTTGGCTCAGAGCTTTGTCTGATGCCTTGGAAAAGCTCAATAGATCGAGTATTTTGCCACAAACAGTTCTAGATGCCAACGTGTCCAGAAGAAAGGTGCCCAGAGCTGTCAGAACTACTTCGTGCAGTCCCAGAATCAACTCCAACAACCACCACAGAGGATGCCCCAGAACCTGAGATAGTTTCACAGCCACAAGACTCACCTATCAAGAAGAGTGACCACCACCCCCTTCAGGAAAGATGTTATCCCACAAGAGTAAGAAATACTCCACAGCGATTAAGTACTCAGGCTTGAATGGGACAATTTAAAAAGTACTATACTGTGGATGTCTCTATAGTAGTCGTATACTGTCTGTATATATAATAACTAGAGAGCAATATCTTACATATCTGAGTCGAAATGCAGTCTATATTGAGTTGGAGTTTATAGCTTAGCAGGAAGGAATGTTGTGTATTTAGTATTTCAGTAGTACATTGTTTGATTAAGCCTTCTTTGTTTCTTTACCTAATTCATTATGGGTTTTATGTACGAAGTTCAAGAATTGCGTACAGTATGTGATTGCGCCACCGCATCATATGTGCTCGCCTCACTGAAGAAAAGGAAAGTAAAACTAAGTGGACCTGTTTCCCAGCTCCCTTGTTTCTCTTTTGATTAGTTTCTATTGTTACAAAGCAGTCTTGTGGTCTTGTGCAAAGGGTGAAAGTGGATAAGTTCAAAGGACACGTTTTCCACACAGAGATTGATGAGTGCCTGGAATGTGTAGTCGGGGTAGTGGTGCTGCTAATGCAATCATTATCATCATCATTATGTGTCATGTCAGTCAATACAATGGAAGTGTTTAAATGGCTCTTTGACGAGCAAATGAACATACAGAATGAAGGGATATTGTAACACTTGAAAGGATTAGTTTAGTTAGATGTTTAATTAGTTTGACACATCAAGAGCTGAAGGACCTGTTCTTGTGCTGTACTGTTCTAAAGGAAAATTATTGCACTTCAGGTTCCTGATGCCACCAAACACCTGGCCAACCTCTGGAATTTACTACTGTTTCTCTAATGGAAAAAAGTTGTCTCCTGATTTTATATAATCTGACAAGATGAATAGATAACGTGCTCATGCGTGCAGTTGCATGCTGAGTGTTATTACAGAATGTAAACACTGTAGATGCTTGCTAATAAGCAGCTTCCTTTAAGGAGGACATTTATTAATAGTCTTGATTCATTGCTGTGTTCTAATGAGGGAAGCTGTTCTGTAACAACGTCCTGAGCTCCTGCTGTTTGTAAGAATCATTTGTAGATGGTGCAGCAGTCAATCACAGTCACAGAATGTTGCCAATGTAAGCACAAAAAGAGTGGCAGGCTTGGTTTCATTAGGTATTGTTAAGTAAGCACCCTGACTTTCTGTGAAGACTGTGTTTCAGAAACAGACAATCCATTTCTGCAAAGTAGATGTAGATATTTTGATCAAGTTTAACTCATATGGTTCACATATTATCATATGCTTGTCCTCGATACTTTCATTTTAAAGGTGTCACTGGTCAGTGTCAACTCCCCATTGTCATTAACTAAGAGACGGGAATTGGTAATCTTGTTCAATGATTTGAACGTCAGAAAAACCTACAAAATTTTTGGGATAGGAGATTGGGATTTGGTTCATAATCCTGCTTAATTTGACAGTTACCACTCAGCAATTCAGATCCCTGAAGTCACAATGTACAGAACACCTCCGTAAAAAAATGAAGATTTTAAGGAAAGTATTACTTGTGATATTAGTAAACAATTACTAGTGCCGAGCAGTAGCTGCAAACAACAGTCTCAAAAGTAAACACAATCCTGAAGCACCAAGGATGGGCAAGAACCTAACCTACAATTCAGGAAATTGAGTCACGAATCTGGAGGAATTTATGGTATAGGAGGCCACTCAGTGCCATAGGAGACCACTTACTTATAACAGGGCTGCTCAAAAGCAGAGATAGGTCATTTAGTCCTTCACCACTCAATGCGATCGCAGTTGATCCTCTCTCAGTACCATATCCCTGTTTCTCCCACATGCTTATCTACAATATTCTGTAAAAGGATTGTGTTTAGAATGGAGGGAAGGATATTCCTTTGAACCTTCTCCAAGTCAATCCCTTTTTCCAGATTGAAATCATATTGATCACAGCAAGGCTAACAGAAAATCTCAGACCAATAAGGGTGCTTCCACATTGTTTATTCCTTAACAAATCTTTCTTGCCAGCTGAAATTCTTTTGAGTCCAGATGAAAAGATGTACTTTTCTGAAATAATGCTGAATTAACCCATTTCAACTGCTACACTCAGACAGCTCACAGCACAAGGGAGATCGTAAGGGGATTTCACCCGTAGTGCATCTTTCACTACAAACAGAATCTTTATTTTCACAGCCTCAGAATTCCATTAGAGGCTTTTTATTGAACACAGTAAATGCCAGATAATATGGCTGCATAAATAGTTTATTACAACCAAACGGCAAGTACTTGGCCAGTTTCCAAATCATGAAATTCCTCAAACCATTATACAGCAAATTTTCCCACTTTACTTTCAGTTTCAGAAACTTACTATATCTTCTTTGCTCGCAAATCTCATCAAGAACAAATGGAGCAGTTTAATTTCTGTCTCACTCCACATCCGTTTGGAAATAGGTCACTGCTCCATCATTGTTGCTGGCTCAGAACCCTGTGGCGACACCTGTGGTCTGCCCCCAGCACATTGTTATTTTGTGCTGGTTAATGCAAATGACACATTTCACTGTATGCTTTGATGCACCATGTGATAAATAAATTAATTGAATCTGTAACTGTTGACTTGATAGCATTCAGCAAGAGTCATTGAAACCTACCTCTGCTTCACCATTTAGCATGTTTATGGCTGATCCTCTATCTCAATCCCACATCTCTTGATGCCCCATGTGTCTAGAAACCTACTTCCTTCTTCAATGTATTCAGTAACTTGGGCTCCATAGCTGGGAAGTGCCACAGGTTCAGCACCATCTGAGTAATGAATGCTCGTCTCACTCCACATCTAGAGACCACTTGTCCTGGATCCAACAGTGAAAGGAAGCTTCTGTCCTGCTTCCAATCTGTCCAGCCCTGTCAGAATTTTGTATGCTTAAGTGCCATCACTTCCCTTTGAGGACAAGCATAGTCACACCTCGTACGGTACTACCATACCAGGAATCAGACTGATAAGATGACCAGAACTGGCTGGATGGTAAATTAGTTCATTATTGTCACATAACAAGGTTCAGTGCATGCCATCCATACAGATCAATTCAACGCATCAGTGCATTGAGTTAGTACAAGGGAAACACAATAATCGATTGCAGAATACACTGCTCTACTCTCTCTATACTCATAACTATGTGGCTCAACACAGTTTAAACACCATCTATAAATTTGCTGATGACACCATTGCTGTTGATGGAATCACAGTTAACAATGAAGAGGTGAAGAATACGGTAGATCGGCTGGTTGAGTGATGTTGCAACAAATACTTCGCACTTAATATCAGCAGGACCACGGAACTGATTGTGGGTTTCAGACAGACAGACAGACAGACAGACAGACATACCCTATTGATCCCGAGGGGAAATTTGGTTTTGTTACAGCCGCACCAACCAAGAATAGTGAAGAAATATAGCAATATAAAACCATAAATAATTAAATAATAATGTTAATCATGCCAAGTGGAAATAAATCCAGGACCAGCCTATTGGCTCAGGGTGTCTGACACTCCGAGGGAGGAGTTGTAAAGTTTGATGGCCACAGGTAGGAATGACTTCCTATGATGCTCAGTGTTACATCTCGGTGGAATGAGTCTCTGGCTGAATGTACTCCTGTGCCTAACCAGTACATTATGGAGTGGATGAAAGTCATTGTCCAAGATGGCATGCAACTTGGACAGCATCCTCTTTTCAGACACCACCGTCAGAGAGTCCAGTTCCACCCCCACAACATCACTGGCCTTACGAATGAGTTTGTTGATTCTGTTGGTGTCTGCTGCCCCAGCACACAACAGCAAACATGATAGCACTGGCCACCACAGCCTCGTAGAACATCCTCAGCATCGTCTGGCAGATGTTAAAGGACCTCAGTCTCCTCAGGAAATAGAGATGGCTCTGACCCTTCTTGTAGACAGCCTCAGTGTTCTTTGACCAGTCCAGTTTATTGTCAATTGGTATACCCAGGTATTTGTAATCCTCCACCACGTCCACACTGACCCCTTGGATGGAAACAGGGGTCACCGGTGCCTTAGCCCTCCTCAGGTCCACCACCAGCTCCTTAGTCTTTTTCACATTAAGCTGCAGATGATTCTGCTCGCACCATGTGATGAAGTTTCCCACTGTAGCCCTGTACTCAGCCTCATCTCCCTTGCTGATGCATCCAACTATGGCAGAGTCATCAGAAAACTTCTGAAAATGGCAAGACTCTGTGTTGTAGTTGAACTCCGAGGTGTAGATGGTGAAGAGAAAGGGAGACAGGACAGTCCCCTGTGGAGCCCCAGTGCTGCTGACCACTCTGTCTGACACACAGTGTTGCAAGCGCATGTACTGTGGTCTGCCAGTCAGGTAATCAATAATCCATGACACCAGGGAAGCATCCACCTGCATCACTGTCAGCTTCTCACCCAGCAGAGTAGGGCGGATGGTGTTGAACACACTGGAGAAATCAAAAAACATGACCCTCACAGTGCTTGCCGGCTTGTCCAGGTGGGCGTAGACACGGTTCAGCAGGTAGACAATGGTATTCTCAACTCCTAGTCAGGTCTGATAGGCGAACTGGAGGGGGTCTAAGTGTGGCCTAACCATAGGCCGGAGCTGCTCTAGAACAAGTCTCTCCAGGGTCTTCATGATGTGGGAAGTCAATGCCACCGGTCTGTAGTCATTGGAGCCACTGGGGCGCAGCGTCTTCGGTACAGGAACGAGGCAGGACATCTTCCACAGCACAGGAACCAGGAAAGTTGGGAAAACACACACGTCTTTATTGAGGTTTTGGTGACGGAAAAGGTGAACAACTTCAAGTTCCTGCGTGTCAACATCTCTGAGCATCTCTAAGGCATGCTAGAGACTCCACTTCATTAGGAGCCTCAGGAGATTCAGTAAATCACCAAAGACTCCTAAAATTTTATAGCTGCATGGTGAAGAGTATACTGACTGGTTTCATTGCCATCTAATATGAAGGGTCCAAAGCAAAGGATTGCAAGAGGCTGCAGAGGTTTGTAGACTCAGCCAGCTCCATTACAAGCACAACCATCTCCACCATCAAAGACATCTTCAGGAGACAATGCCCCAAGAAGGTGCCATCCATCATTACGGACTCTCACCATCCCTAGCGTGCCTTTTTCTCATTATGACCATCAGATAGGAGGTTGAGGCCTGAAGACCCACACTCAATGTTTTGGGAACAGCTTCTTCCCCTACACAATCAAATTTCTGACTCCATGAACCCATAAACATGACCTTTCTGCTTCTTTGTGCTATATCTTTGTTATTTACAGTAGTTTTGTATATTTGCACTAAACTGCAGCTGGAAAACCAACAAATTTCACATCATCAAATTAAGTAATAATAAATTTGATTCCGATTTTGATTTGGTTATGATAGTGTTACATTATGCATGATAGTCCAGGTGTTCTGTAACTCATACGTTAGAGAATTTCAAAATAGCAACTCAGGAACACCTGAAGGATGGTCAAGAGTAGACAAGTGCAGACTTCAAACGATATGTTTTTAAACATGTGCAAGTAATAACAACCATTGCATTTTAAACTTTACTCATTTCTTGTTTTCCATTACTTATTTTATTCTATGATATAATTACAGTTCTTATTCCTTTTCCCCTCAAGGGCAGTTTAAAAGGAACAGCAAAGGAATGATTCCAAGTACAAAGAGAATGAGCTATATAGATGGATTAAAAACTCAATTTCTAAGCCCTAAAGAGATTTCAACAAAGTACATAAATATTAAATGGTTTAGAAGAGATAAAGCCTGAATATAACTTTTAAATAAGGCAGATAGTCATATTGGAGATTATAAATATTAACTGGTGAAAAGCAAAACTGGAATAAATACCCAAAAGATTTTTTCAAATTAAATGTGGTAAAGATATGATAATCTGCTCGACAAATTGTTACAAGTATTCAAAGTACTGAAAGATTGAATCTTGCAAGCTTGCCCATTTGAATCCCTTAAAAAATTAATTATTCCCTTTCTCTTACATTTGATTTTCTCATCGTCCATCCCACCCACCCCCCACACAATCTTTCTTCCTTTCAAGCACACATGCAGTTCTCTTTCAAAAGCTACATCAAATTTCCACATTTTAAGGCAGATCGTAGCAACTCAATCTAAACAAAACTTCTCCTCATCTTCTTTCACGTTCTATCTTAAATGTCTTTCATGGTGTCTCACAGCAAAGAAACAAACCCTTCAGATCATCATATACATCCTGACTATTAAGTACCCATCTAATGTTAATTCCAGTCTTTGGCTTCCATGTCTTGCCCTTTGATATCTTCTTCTGCCAATAGACAAACAATTCTCAACATCTCTGAAGTCACAGGAGACTGCAGCTGCTGAAATTTTGAGCTGCTGGAGAAACTCAGGCATTATCTGTCGGGGGGAAGAGACAGCTGATATTTTGGGTCAAGATATCTAGGCTCAAGGAGCTTATTCATCAGTTTTGCGGAGATGACAGTATTGAATGCTGAGCTGTAGTCGAAAAAAAGCATCCTGACGAATGCATCTTTGCTATCCTGATTTTTGAGGGTCGAGCGAAGAGCCAATAAGATGACATCAGCTGTGGACCTGTTCTCGTGGGCAACTTGCAACTGATCTAAGCTGTTTTTCAGGCAGGAGTTGATTTGTTTCATCTCCAATTTCTCAAAACACTTCATCACTGTGGACTTAAGTGCAACTGGGTGATCGTCATTCAGGCAGGTTACCACGCTGTTATTGGGCACAAATATAATTTAACTTTAGCAAAGCGAGAGGTTTAAGATCTCAGTGAACACACCAGTCAGTTGATCAGCATAGGTCTGGACTGTCTTACGCACAGAGGTTAGAGAGACTGGGCTTGTACACGCTGGAATTAAGGAGATTGAGAGGGGATCTGATTGAAACATATAAGATTATTAAGGGATTGGACAAGATAGAGGCTGAAAAAATGTTCCAGATGCTGGGAGAGTCCAGTACCAGAGGGCATGGTTTGAGAATAAGGGGTAGGTCATTTAGGACAGAGTTAAGGAAAAACTTCTTCTCCCAGAGAGTTGTGGGGGTCTGGAATGCACTGCCTCGGAAGGTAGTGGAAGCCAATTCTCTGGATGCTTTCAAGAAGGAGCTAGATAGATATCTTATGGATAGGGGAATCAAGGGATATGGGGACAAGGCAGGAACCGGGTATTGATAGGAATTGATCAGCCATGATCTCAAAATGGTGGTGCAGGCTCGAAGGGCTGAATGGTCTACTTCTGCACCTATTGTCTATTGTCTATTGTCTTTGGTATGTGGCTGGGTTCCTCCTCCTGAAGGCAGTTCCCAGACTGGCTCCAGAGAGTGAAATCATAGGATCATCGGGGAATATGGGAGTTTGTGATGGTTCCTCCAAAACAAGCATAGAAGGCATTCAGCTTATTTGGAAGTGAAGTCCTTCTGTCTCCGATGTCACTTCATTTAACTTGATAAGAGGTGATAGTACTCAAGCCCTGTTAGAACTTTCGAGCATCCTTTGTTGATTTAAATCTGGCTCAGAATTTCCACTTCACCCCTGAAATGGCTTCCAAAGATCACACCTGGACCTTTTGTAACTTTCTTGGTCACCAGACTTGAATGTCTCTGATCTGGCTCTCAGCAGATTTCGGATCTCATGGTTCATCCAGGCCTTCTGATTGGGGAAGTCACTGAATGATTTTGTAGGGATATACTCGTCTACAGCTCTTTCAGTAAAGTACAAAACAACCATAGCAAATTCATTCAGAACCCCAGATGAGTGCTTGAGCACAGCCCTGTCCACTGATTCAAAGCAACCCTGTAGCAGCTCTTCTGTGTGCCACAACCACCTCTTCGTTGTCCTAATCTCTGGACCTTTGGTCTTTAGCCTCTCCATGTGTGTAGGTAGAAGAACAGCCACGTGATCAGATTTCCCTGACTAGCTGACTAGATAGTGGTCTAGTATGTTAAAAACTCTGGTGCTACAGGTGATATGCTGATGGTAACTGGGTAGGATTTTCTTCAAACAAGCCTGGTTGACTATAATTTGAAATGCATCGGGATGAACTGTTGCTTGTTTGGAGGAACAAGTTATCATGCAGTATCACGAGCACTTGGCTATAGTCGGTCGCTGTTGGTATATAAACTGTGGTCAGAATCATGGATAAGAACTCCGTAGGTAAATAGAATGGACAGCATTTGACTGTTAGATGTTCCAAATCAGGGGTACACAAAACGACCACATCAGAGCACCAACAAAATTTTATCAGAAGACACACACCACCTCCTTTTGCCTTTTCTCTGGGATACTCTCCATAAGCATGCCTTCAACTACTTAGATGATATCCTAATCTTCTAGGAGTTCATGGAGGAGCATGCTGCTCACATCAGGGACATTTTAAAGAGGCTACTAAACCATGGACTTTACCTCAAGTGAAGAAGTCCAAGTTTTCTGTGTTGTTTGGTTCATTTTTGGGTTTTGTCTTCTCTAATGATAATTTCCAGCTGGTCCTTATCAAAACCCAGGTAGTCAGAGACTGGCTACCATCATCCAATATCAAACTGGGGTTTTGAGAACTTCCTGGGATTTGCTAACTTCTACTGGAAGTTCATCGGGAACTTCAGCTCAGTGGCAACTCCACTGACATCCCTAACCAAGAAATCCACAGGCCCTTTTGACCGGACTACTGAAGTGGAGGCTGCTTTTGCAGAGCTTAAACAATGGTTTACCATCGAAGGAGTAGGCACCGTCTTGCCTCAACGATCACCTTTAGACAGTTAACTGCACCCGTGTGCATTCTTCTGCAGGTGGCAATCCCCGGCAGAGAAGAACTATGACGTCGAGAATCAGGAGCTTCTTGTGGTAAAGTTAGCTTTGGAGCAATGGCATCACTGGCTGGAGGGGGCCAAGAACTAATATAAGAGCTTGTTTGGACTATTATAAGAGCTTGGCCTATACTCAGGAGACCAAGAAGCTGAATTCAAGACAGGCCAGGTGCTCTTTGTTTTTTAACCTGTTTAATTTCACCCTGACCTATCGACCAGGGTCTAAGAACCAGAAGCCAGGTGCCCTGTCCCATCAGTTTGATGAATTGGAACGAGAGGAGCAGCCAACCACCATTTTGCCCCAAGCCAGCGTGGTAGCACAAATCCATTGGAGAATCAGTGCTCTTGTTCACAAGAACCAAGTGCAAGGGGAGATATCTGAGAAGGTCCTCCAGGTTAGCTGTTCGTCCCAAGTTCCATCCAGTCCCAGGTACTGCAGTAGGGACATTCGTAAAGAATGATTGCACACTCAGGGATTTCCAGGACCCTCGAGGTTATCAAGAGGAGTTATTGTGGCATGGAATGATAAGAGAAGTTGGGCAATACATGCAGAAATGTGAGGTCTGCTCTGGATCAAGGTGCCCTGTACCTGAGCTCAAGGGCTCCTCCACCTCCCTACTCGGTCGGAAAAGACCTTAGGCACACATCTCCATGGACTTTGGTTCTCCCACCATTCAAGGGGAAGTCGGTCATCATGTTGGTTGTTGATTGGTTTTCAAAAGCCTGCAAGTTCATTGTCTTGGAGTGGCTACCTTCCGTGGTGAAGATGGCCGAGATTGTCCTGGACCAGGTCTTCAAGGTCCACAGATTCCTGTTGGGCATTGTCTCCGATTGTGGTCCACAATTCTCATCACATTTCTGGAAGCCTCTCTGTATACTGATAGGAGCAACAGCGAGTCTTTCCTTTGGGTTTCACCCACAGTCCAACAGCCAGACGGAGCAGACCAACCAAGATTTAGAATGTACCCTGAGATGCCTGGCTTCGGAAAGTCCTAATGAGTGGTGTGACATTTGATGTGGGCAAAGATCACCCACAATACCTTACAGCGCTCGGCACATGGGATGTCACTGCTCAAGTGCCGGTTTGGCTATCCTGTGTCTTTCCTTCCAGTACAAGAAGCCGAGGTTGGGATCCCTGCGGCAGAAGATCTTATCCAACACTACAAGGAGAAATGGATGAGGGCAAAAGAGGATTTGCTGGCCTCTACCTGGAGAATGGAGACCATGGCAAATCAAAGGAGAAGTTTGGGAACCACGTTGCAGCTTGAGCAACAGATCTTGCTGTCCATTCATGATTTGTTTCTCCAAGTGGAATCTAGAAAGTTAGCCCCAAGTACATTGGTCCCTTTAAGTTTCTGAAAAAAATAAACTCGGTGACTTACACCTTGCAACTCTCCAAGACTCTAAAGATCAACCCCACCATCCACATCTCTAAATTAAAACCTGTCTAACGCCAGCAGCTCAGCCCCGCTGCCACTGAGATTTATCGAGGGGGAACAGGTGTTCATGGTGAAAAGACTTCTGGACTCGTGTACTTTCAAGGTGTTCTGCGATACCTAGTGAACAGGAGGGATTCGGACCCAAGAAAGAAGGTGGGTGCTGGAAAGAGACATTCTGGATCTGACTCTCATTCATGACTACCATCACCACCTCTCCAAGCAACCAGGGCCCTCAGGAGTCAGCTTTAGGGGACACTTCGAACCACGCCAGTGCCCAAGATTTAAATGCTCGAACTCTCCTGAGTACAGATAGCTGGCAGGGCCTCTTTTAGGGCTTAGGACATTCCTGTTAATTGATAATGATGTTTTGGGTGCTAAGAACTGAGTATTTAAGGATCACCTGAACATCGGTTTAGTGCTCAATTGTCACCCTACCAGGGATTTTGTCTACCGTTTGTTTTGTTCTCAGTTATCAATCCCATTTGAGACTGAGTCTTGATCCCAGCCTCAGATACTCCAGTATTTGTGTCCAAGCCATCCTCACCAACTATCAAGCCACACATCATTCAGGCAAGTCATTCTTCTTCTTTCAGCTAATCCTCAAAAGAGCCTGGCATCTAGAGATTAAGCCTTATCTCATTGTGTCACAGCCAGGGCTGGGGATTGGGAACAAGTTCCTTACTTAACTACACATTAGTTGACTTAAAGAAGATCAGACTGATACCTCTTGGGTAATATACACCCAGGGAACTTAAGTTTTGCAGAACTTCCCATTTGAGGACAAACTTCCCTGCTGGGTGTTTAAGGATGTAGAATAGAAACTGCAAACATCTTAGTTGCCATTAAAATGCTAATAATGTACTCCCACTTGGACTAAATAAACAGCACTTTGAGTCATTTAAATCCCAGAAGTGACCCAGAAGTGTTCTCATATTTTATGACTTTGTCCATCTTATAACCATATAACAATTACAGCATGGAAACAGGCCATCCCGGCCCTTCTAGATACTTATTCTCTCCTAGTTCCACCGACCTGCATTCAGCCCATAACCCTCCATTCCTTTCCTATCCAATTTTTTTTTTAATGACAATATCGAACCTGCCTCTACCACTTCTACTGGAAGCTCGTTCCACACAGCTACCACTCTCTGAGTAAAGAATTTCCTCCTTGTGTTACCCCTAAACTTTTGACCCCAACTCTCAACTCATGTCCTCTTGTTTGAATCTCCCCTACTCTCAATGGAAAAAGCCTATCCATGTCAACTCAATCTATCCCCTCATTATTTTAAATACCTCTAGCAAGCCCCCCCTCAACCTTCTACGCTCCAAAGAATAAAGACCTAACCTGTTCAACTTTCTCTGTAACTTAGGTGCTGAAACCCAGGTAACATTCTAGTAAATCTCCTCTGTACTCTCTCTATTTTGTTGACATCTTTCCTATAATTTCGTGACCAGAACTATACACAATACTCCAAATTTGGCCTCACCAATGCCTTGTACAATTTTAACATTACATCCCAACTCCTATACTCAATACTCTGATTTAAAAAGACCAGTACACCAAAAGTTTTCTTCACCACCCTATCCACATGAGTTTCCACCTTCAGGGAACAATGCATCATTATTCCTAGATCACTCTGTTCTACTGCAATCCTCAATGCCCTACCATTTACCATGTATGTCCTATGTTGATTAGTCCTACCAAAATGTAGCACCTCACACTTATCAGCATCAAACTCCATCTGCCATCGTTCAGCCCACTCTTCTAACCGGCCTAAATCTCTCTGCAAGCTTTGAAAACCTACTTCATTATCCACAACGCCAACTATCTTAGTATCATTTGCATACTTACTAATCCAATTTAACACCCCATCATCCAGATCATTAATGTATATGACAAACAACATTGGACCCAGTACAGATCGCTGAGGCACACCACTAGTCATGGGCCACCAACCAGACAAACAGTTATCCACCACTACTGTCTGGCATCTCCCATCCAGCCACTGTTGAGTCCATTTTACTACTTCAATATTAATACCTAACGATTGAATCTTCCTAACTAACCTTCCATGTGGAACCTTGTCAAAGGCCTTACTGAAATCCATAGAGACAACATCCACTGCTTTACCCTCGTCAACTTTTCTAGTAACCTCTTCAAAAAATTCAATAAGATTTGTCAAACATGACCTTCCACGTACAAATGCATGTTGTCTGTTCCTAATCAGACCCTGTTTATCCAGATAATTATATATACCATCTCTAAGAATACTTTCCATTAACTTACCCACCACTGATGTCAAACTTAGAGGCCAATAATTGCTCGGTTTACTCTTAGAACCCTTTTTAAACAATGAAACAACATGAGCAATATGCCAATCCACTGGCACCATCCCCGTTTCTAATGACATTTGAAATATTTCTGTCAGAGTCCCTACTATTTCTACACTAACTTCCCTCAAGGTCCTAGGGAATACCTTATCAGGACCTGGAGACTTATCCACTTTTATACTCTTTAAAAGCGCCATTTTAAAAATCTTTTTAAATGTTCACATATAGTAATTGTAAGATTGTTGGCAAATAATCTACAGTTTTGTGACATGTTCTTCACTGTAATCCCACACTGTTTTCCCATATTCTTAATGTCTCACTCATATTTTGCCATGTTCAATTCAATTTCCCCAAATTGTCCTTGAAATGCAGCAAATCCACAGAATGTTCTCCCAGTTTTTCTAGTAATGTTTAACCTTAAACTACAGTAAGTTTAATTTTGAGGTATTTTGCTTTGGAAGGCTAATGTCGGGGTAACTTCCTTGGAATTTTTTTTGCAACATTACTTCAGAAACACAACTTCATCACTATAAAAATATAAGAAGTGAAAGGAGAGAAAGGAAAGAGGAAAGTCACGTGATTCCAAACAAAATTACTTACATTTTGTTCTTCCTTCAGATACTTTTATGTTATTTCAGATAACAATAAAAAACTGAAAATTACCAAAGGGAACGATTTATCATCCATTCATTTTAATTTCAAGTCTATGAAACAAAAATAATTTCTTGCTTTTACCTAATTATACTTTCCAAAGCTCACTTTATTAAAAATCAGACTTCAGAATTTATCTCTAATACTTTCTTTACAGCTATGGTGAGTTCGCCTGATAAAAGGAAACATACCATGTCTCTAATTTAAAAATTCAATATTGTCTTTAATTTAACTTTTTTCTCAAGGCTGTGTATATAAATATAAATATTTAATAACTTTAACACCAACACACTTTATTATTTTCAAAAGGGGGAACTAAACTCTCGGAATATTCTTACAGTTATATTGCTTCAAAACTAATACATAACTGAAGGTTCTCAAGACTGACAAGTACACATTAAGAGTTTAATTGTTCCAATGATAATGTTACAAAAAGTTGAACAACACTGTAGGATTCACTTGGCTCTGAACACAAGCAGCAGAAAAAATATTAAGGGCCTTACTTAGAGTGGTGTACCTGTGCTGATGGTGATTGGGGAGGAAATGTTGTTGGCAAACTAAACTTACTAGTGAGGAAATCAATGATACATTTGCACAGGGTGCTATCAAGGCCTAGGTCTTGGAGCTGATTAATTAGTTTCCATGGGGATGATAGTGTTGAATGCTGAGCTGTAGTCAATGAAGAGCAACCTGATGTATGCTTATGCATGAAGTTGGTGGGTATTTCAGACTGCCAAAGCAAAAGATTCAAGATGTCAGTGAACACTCCAACCAGTTAATTGGCATAGGTCTACAGTACTCAGCCAGGTACACTCTCTGGGCCAGATGCTTTCTGTGGGTTCATGTTCCTAAAAGACGCTCTCAAATCAGCCTCAGGTACTGAAATCACAGGGTTGTTGGGGTTTGTGGGAGGTTGTGAAGGTACTTCCATGTTTTCTCAGCCAAAACGAGCATAAAAGGCACTGAACAAACACAATGCCGGAGGAACTCAGCAGACCAGGCAGCATGTATGGAAAAGAGTATAGTCGACGTTTTGGGCCAAGACCCTTCCGCAGGAAGATCCTCAGTGGAGTGACTACCAAGGTTCACTGTGGGTTTTCTGCTGCGGAGGTGGCTGGTTGCAGCATCCTGCCACTACCGACAGTTCCCTGGCGCAGGAGGTCTCCTTTTGCTTCAATGGCAAAGGCCTAAAGGATGGTGAGGTGCTAATTACTGACCTTCCCCTTAAAATGATCTTCTGCCATCTTTGTCCCAGTGCTTCTCTTGGGTTAATTAAATCACCAGATCCTACCAAAATGCATTACTGCAGGCACTGGGAATCATCCAGTATTCTGGACAAGGTAGATATCTCTCTTTGATTGTTCTGGGCTGATGTCATTTGATGTCTGGAGCACCTCATTCCAATATCTTAGTGAACACATGCTTTGCCTGTTTCCATCTGAAATGGAGATGGACCACAAAGGAGAAAGGTTCCTGACACCATATTGGTTCTTAATGGTTATCATGAGGGATGGTTGCTAACAGCTTACTGTGGAGATGATTAATTTTTACAAGTATGCTCCTTACCATGAGAAGAATAACCAATGTTTGTTTCTTCTTGAGGGTATCTTTTTATCTGATACATCTGGGATATTTAACAGACTCTTAGATGAGCACATGAAAGAAAATTAGGGCTACGTGGGAGGTATGAATTAGATTGATTTTAAGAGTATGGATTAGATTAAAAACCAGCATAATATTGTGGGCCGAAGGGCCTGCACTGTGCAGTATTGTTCTATGTTCTTTTTCTAAAGCACAGGACACTGTGGGAAGCAAGGAAAGATATTACAGGGGAATGATTTTATAAATTCCTTCAAAATGGATGAGATACTGGAAAATTGTTGGGTGGCTAATGTTGTTCCTTTGTTTAAGAAGGAATGCAACAACAACGCAGAGAACTACAGGGTGGTAACCCTAACATTTGTGGAGAATAGTTTACTGGAGTGAATGCGGAAAGACTGGATCCATCATCACTTGGAATGGCAGGAACTAGTTAGGCAAAGTTAGTGTTGTTTTGTGTGTGAAAAATTATGTCTCACAAATTTGATTCAGTATTTTTGAAGAGGAAATCAAGAAGATTGATGAGGGCAGAGCAGTTGATATTGTCTACGTAGACTTTTTTTTATGCCTTTTGACAAGTTGCCTTGTCTGGAAAGTTAACCCACATGGGTTCTAAGGAGAATTGCCCAGATGGCTTCAATTAGCCTGGTGGTAGGAGACAGAGGGTGGTAGTTAAGGGTTATTTTTCAGACTGACCAGTGGTTATCTGCAGGAATCAGTTCTGAGTTCACTGTTGTTTGTCATATACAGTAATAATTTGGATGATAATGCAGACATGATTGGTGCGTTTGCGAATGCCACAAAGTTGGTGGTGTGGTGGACAGCAATGAGGAAGTCTAAATGTAAAACAGGACCTAGGTCAAATGGAAAAGTGGATCAAGGAATAGCAGGTGGAATTTGAGTTGGACGAGTGCAAAGTGATGCATATTGGGAAATTAAACTGGGGCAGGATTACACAATGAATTACAGAGCTTGGAACAGAGGTGTTGTAGAACAGAGAGATTGAGGGGTGCTGCAGATACATAGTTCCCTAAAAGTGGTAACATGAGAAGACAGTGTGGTGACGAAGTTATACAGCATCCTTGCCTTCACTGGATAAAACATTATTGCAGCTCGATAAGATATTGGTGAGCTTGTGTACGGCTCTCACCTCCACACCACAGAAAGGATGTGATGAAGTAGATGGGCTGCTGAAATGATTGACGAGTGTATTTGCTGGGACTGAAAGGCTTGCGTTATAAGGGGAAACAGGATAGGCTGCAAACAAGAGAAAATCTTCAGGTGCTGGAAATCCAAGTCACACACATACAAAATGCTGTAGGAACTCAGCAGGCCAGGCAGCATCAATGGAGACAAGTACTGTCGAGTTCTCAGGCCAAAACCCTTTGGCAGGACTGCCACCATTTTCTCTGGAGTGAAGGAGGCTGAAGGGTGACCTTATAGAGGTTTATAAATTCACAATGAGCATTGATAGTCAAGATAGTCACAATCTTTTTTCCAGTGTAGGAAATTCTAAAACCAGAAATACTAAAACCAGAGGACATATAGTAAGCTTAAGGTAAGAGGGGGAATATTTAGAGGGAATCTGAGAGGCAAGTTTTTCATATGGAGGCTGTTGCATATGTGGAGTGAGATGGCGAGGAAGTGGTAGAGGTAGGTAAAATTTGAAAGTTTAAAAGGCATTTAGACAGGTAGATGGATGTTTGGAGGGATATGGGACGAATGCAGGCAAATTGGACTAGCTCATTTGGGCACCCGTCTTTGTGAAGTGCCCATTATTATCCAGGAATATTGCTGAAACATTTTGCAGTGCCTAAGTGCAGTATATCAAAGCAAGTTGTTGTTAATTCTCTAATCAATAGTTAGTTAAGCACAATGATTGACCGCTGGTATGATCACCCAAGCTGAAATAGATTAAACAGCCATGAGCTACTGCAACTGTTTGGCTGCATTCCCCCTCTTGGAATCCATTATTGGTTAATCCATTAGTTACAGGTCAATCTGATTGTCAGCTTTTCTGACAATCTAAAGATTAAATGCCTCCGGAAGTCTGACTTGCATTCTGCATGCTGTGAAGGCAGAATTTTAACCATGTTCTAAACTCATAATGTGGTGCTAAGTCCAACTTGATTTTTCAAATAATGCCAAGGTTCCACACACTAATTTTGCAGTCTTGCTATTTGTGTTCAATTCACTATATGTATAATTTTATCACAATAGTCTCATGAACACAAATTGAAAGACAGACTAGTGACGTTAGAGTACCCAAAAGAATGGATCAAACTTCAATAGATTATGAAGCAAATTGGTAATGCCTTGTGGTATGTTCCACAGCTGTTCTGTTGAATGGGTTGATATTTTAATACCCTTGATACACAAAAACATATTGATCTTGGTTATTAAGTAATTTATTGAGTTAGCTGTTCCTTTTACTTCTGTCAGAAAGTTTCGAAAATGTTTGCAGAAGAAAGGTTATTCAAAGATATTTTTCCTCCTGAATGGTTGCCTTAGTTTTTTTTAAAATAGTGTTAGTTTTTAAAAATCTATTTATTTATTTAGAGATACAGTCCAGAATAGGTCCTTGTGACTTTTCAAACCACACCCCCGGCAGCCCCCAACAGCCCCAGTGTAACTCTAACCTAATCATGGGACAATTTATAATGAGCAATTAACCTACCTGGTATGCCTTTGGACTGTGGAAGGAAACTGGAGGATCAGGAGAAAACCCATGCATTCCATGGGGAGTATGTACAGAGACTCCTTACAGAGGATGCCAGGACTGAACTCCGAATTCCGACACACCTAGCTGTAATAGTGCCATGCTAACCTTTACCATAGCATCCGATTTTAGTTCTCAACAGTTATCAATAAACTTGGAAATGCGCCATTTCATTACATTATCTAAAGCTGGTAACTGAAATGGTGTAAATCAGCAGATCTCCTCTTCTATTATGAACACATTGTTGGTATTGATTCCCTCTCCCCTAAATGTGTAAGCAAATATAGTTGAATTCCATGAACTTTTAGTTAGCTGAACGTCTCTAATATGTAACTTTATTGAACACGTTCCAGAAATCACATGCATAAACATTTCTTTGTTTACTTCTTCATGAAACAAATTTAAGTTCATTATGCTTGAAGTGTGTTGGCTTTTTTCTGATCAGTTCAAAAACTGTTCTTAATAATAGATTAAGCACCCAATTCAAAACCATTCTTGTGCCTGATATGAGGCTCACAGATCTATAAAATCTGTTTCACCATCTCAGCAATGAATTTACCATTCAATTTTCCAATCTAAAAGGAAAATCTAAATGGGAAGAGTCTTTCAATATTAAATCATTTACAACATCACCACCCTTCTTCTTTGGATATCAGGGTAGTTTGAGGATATATTCATCCCAATGCTAATATATTCTAATTTCTCAATGTAAGTGGCAGTGCTTGCCATATTTGTTTCTCTGGAATCTTCATCATTGTGTTCTGTTCCAGAACAAATCATGCAAAGCTGAAACATTGGTTCTTCTGAAAGACCCTGACATTGTCTGCAAATGATAGAGCAAACTGTGCCTGACACCAGTTATATATAGTCCTTCATCTGGATGTTTGCTGGTCATTTACTCATTCTCAAACTCCTGCCTTAATTCCCACTCAAAGCGACAATATTTATGAAGCCAACTCACACTATTTTTTCAAGTGGACAATTCCTAATAATTTTCCAAGTGAAAGCCATTTTCTTCTCACTTCCATGAGCTTCTGTCTTCTTACTGAGATGGCACAATGTGTGCACACCGAAAAATGCTTTCCAGAATCCAAGAATGCATTTACTAATTGATCTATCTTCTTTGCTATATCATCAAAAAATTGAGTTAAGTTCATTAAACACAGTTTGACTTTAACAAATCCATGCTGGGTCTCTTTAAGAATCTTTCCTTACAAATGAAGGTTTATTGTATCCTTAATAATGACTTGTAATAATTTTCCTGCCACTGATGCCAGTCAGGGGTGGGGGAGAGAAGGTCTGTAATCTCTAACGCTTCCTCTCTCTTTCCTGAGTAGTATTTTAAAGATGAACTTCCAGCTCTCTGGCTCTGCTCCTGAATCCAATGATGAATGAAAAATTGTTACCAGTTCTGGTTTCTCCATCATCCTGTTCTGACTTTGAACTTTCCGTAACACTTATCCTTTTATTACATCAACCCATTCTGTCCAAAGCTTACCATTTGTCTCTTTATTGTCATTTTCGCACCATTTGCTTCCTTTACAAAGACAAATGCAAATTTTCATTAGATTAGAACTTGAATTTCATCTTCTTTGCAGAGCTGAAACATTAGTGCTAAGACATTGATTCTCCTGAAAGACCCTGACATTGTTTGCAAATGATAGGAATAGTGTTGTCTTTATCCAAAAAGTCATGTTAACTCTTAGCTTGTTAACGTCCCTACGGGCATGCCCTGCTTATCGTAGTCACCACGGCTTTTATGCATAATCACAGAAAGTTATCAGTCCATCTTAGGGCATCTGAACAGTGACAGGAACACACATGTTGGCTACCATGCAGGAGAGAAGGGCAGAGAAGGGTTGGAGAGTATGGCTAAGTTTTCTGAGTGAGAGTGATTGGTGAGTGGGAAATACCCTGGAGGAGGAACTCATGTAAAATGCCAGGAAACTTATCACGACATCAGTAAGTATGTCAAGACCTTTAGAATGTTATAATTACTGCCCTGTAATGCTGACATAAATCCATCAACATACTCCTATCAATGCAGACTGCTCCAACTGGCACCTGCACCCTTCATCCCTATGTCTCTTAATCCCACATGGAAATAATGTACCACACGCAAGGATCAAACTCATAAATGAGCAATAAAAAGATCATTTGGATCATTTTTACCACTGAAGCAAAAACTGTCAGATCTAGGAGGAATGTGACCCACAACTGGAAGTAGCCATCTTGATCTAACATCTCCGCAGCCTGGGAAAGGGAAAGCTCTTCCTTATGGGATTGTGACTTCATAAATGATTTCCTTGGTAATTTTTTCCCCCAAAATCTCTATTTTTTCATTTGTTAAAAGAGGAAATTAGAGATGGCAATATGGTATTCATAGAACATTTCAATTTACATATAATAAGACCATAAGATATAGGAGCTGAAGTAGGCCATTCGGCCTATCGAGTCTACTCCGCCATTCAATCATGGGCTGATCCAATTCTTCCTGTCAACCCCACTCCCCTGCTTTCTCCCCATGCTCTTTCATGCTCTGGCTATATGGACTGGACTTCAATTTACTTATGGACTTGGCAAGTCAACGTGGATGGGATTGACATAATTTGGCCTTATGATTGCCATGCTATGTTGGTGTCAGAATACATGGGGACATAAGCCCCAAGAACATCCTTGGGTGTAATGGTCATTAACACAAACTACACATTTCACTATATGTGCTTTAGATTTAGACCTGGGGAAAGACCTCAGCCACCCACTTTATCAATGCCCCTCCATATATCATGCTATATATTCACTCTTCATTCCAAACATTCAAGTCCTTGGCTGTCCAGCTTCCTCCTAAAGCTCAAGCTCTTGACCCCGGGGAAGGGTCAGGCCTGCACACAATGCAGCCAGAATGCAGTGCAATGCTCTGTGATCCTTTCAGTGGACCTTTCCCAAAGTCCCCTGGTCCATGAGTGCTTGCATTTACAGAGTGGGCAAAACCATCTCAAGCAACCTGGGAGCATCTTGCTGCCTTTATCTGAGGAGATAAAGCCCTTTTCCTCAATACTTTAGGGGCCACAGAGTCACACAGCACAGGAACAGGCCCTTTGGCCCGCCATGCAAATGCTGATCATCTCCCATTTACAGGACACAGCTCTGTTGATTCAAGTGCTGATCCAGATACTGTTTACAGGTTGTGAGAGTAGCCACTTCCTCCTATTTGAACTTCTGTGCAGTTGCCGAAGGAGATACCTGTAGATTTGTCACTCAGGAAGGGATTTTGTAGTGACACATTGTCTGCTGTGGAAGGCACACATAAATTTATTTTTAGTTATAGATATAGGCCCTTACAGCCAAAGGAGCCGCAACACCCAGCAACCCACATATTTAACCCGAGCCTAATCACAGGACAATCTGCAATGACTAATTAACCTACTAACCAGTATGTTTTTGGAGGAAACTGGAGCACCGCAAGGAAACTCAAGTGTGAAAGGGAAGAATGTGCAATCTTTCTTATAGAGGACGTTGGACATGAACTCTGAACTGTAATAGTGTTGCAGTTCACTACGCTAACCACTACGCTACCTTGGCGCCCAGGGCTGCACACCACAGATCCTTTGGCCCACTGTGCTTTCGCTGATCACCAACCATCCCCTTACACTTATCCTACACCAAAGCCACTTTATCATCCCCATAATCTCATCAACTCCCTATAACTGAGGGTGCTAACCATACAGAGGCTCAGGACCCAAGGGAGTGGGTGGATAAGATCTCTTGATGTCCTTGGTATGCAGCAAGGAAGGGGGCAGAGGAGTTCACCTCACCTTCTCCATCCTCATGTAGTCACAGGTGCTGCTTAACTACACCACAGGCTAGAAACCTGCCCTGAAAACAGAAAGTGCTGGGAACTCAGCAGGTCAGGGGGCATCTGTGGAGAGCCGAATGAAGTCAACATTTCAACATTGCTCATCTGTTTTCCTTATTATCACCAAAAGGCATCCAATAAGTTAATTGTACATTGCCTCTCGTAGTACAGTCTGAGGAGAGCTGATGGGATGGGGGGGGGGGGGGGAATTAGTTTTACACAGTAACCTGGCATGAATTCAATGGGCTGAGTGGTCTCCTCCTGTGTCATAAGAAAACATAGTCATATGGAAGAAAATCTTTAACCTTGCAGCATTCAGGGCAAAATTTCTCCCTTAAACACCCAGCTCCCACTTCACTTCTGCCCTGGGTGAGTCCATTTCCCCTCCCCCACCAGCAAGTAAGAGCTCCTTTTCAGTGTCAACCCCTTTCACTGGGATCACCAGTCCCTATCTGTGATTCCTCTGCTGCAGTTGCTATGGTCAGACCGTATGCCTCCTGCCAGGCATAGGTTTATAGCCAGCTCCCATTTAAAAAGTGCAGGCATAGTGTTAGTTAAAAGTGCTCACATTCAGCAAGTGTGGGAGTCCTGGCAGAGTCCTGACTGTTAGGGCACATGAGCAGGGAAACCCATCACTTGCACATCCAACGTTCTTGAAGACTTACAAGGTATGCACATGGAATCACACATTAGTAACAAGCTATGACACATCATGAGTTTTGGGGATGAGCAATGGTCTGAAATGGTTAGTGTTCAAGGGGCTTACACAATATGGCCTTGCATGCAAAAAAAAACTGTAAACATTTTGAACATCTGAGGCTCAATATCTCAAGCAAGACAAAATCTGCAGATGCTGGAAATCCAAGCAACACACATAAAATGCTGGAGGAACTCAGCAGGCCGGGCATCGTCTATGGAAGAAAGTAGAGTTGATATTTTGGGCCTGCTGAGTTTCTCCAGCATTTTGTGTGTGTTGTGAGGCTCAATATCTGACTTCTTTGCTGCATTGCCATCTAAATGTACTCATTACATTGACAGGTGACCCCAGGAGCAAAGCTGCAGGAAATCTTTTGGTCAATTTTGAGCAGCGACAAATCAGAGGGATCAGAAGCTTAAGAAGACGTAATTCACTTGGGTTTGCTGATGCAGTCGACAAGGTAGTGACTCGCAACAGTTTTGGAACTTTGAGCAGCAGCAAATCAGAATTCAGGACTGATTAGCAAAATCAGGCAGGGGCAAATCGAGTGCTCATCGTTGCAGTGGCTATCATTGAAGTGGACAATTAGAGTGGAGGTTTTGCGGCTTTAGCTCTTTGAGGCTTCAGTAACAAAAAGCTTCAATCAGAGAAGGCAAAACAATAACTGTAGGTAGAGTTTTTTTTCCCCGTCCCTTCTTTACATTTGCTCAGTTAGGACAGTAGAGGTGCCAGGCAGTATAGTTGAATGCTCCTCTTGCAGAAGATGGGAAAGCAGGGAGACTTCCAGTGTCCCTGACAACTACACTTGCGAGAAATGCATCCAGCTGTAGCTTCTAACAATCCGCATCATTGGAGCTGGAACTGGATGCACTCTAGATCATTCTGGAGGCTGAGGGTGTGATAGATAGGATATATAGAGAGGTAGTTACACCCAAGGTACAGGACCACAGGAAACTGGTGACAGTCAGGAAGGGGAAAGGGGTTATGAAGCCAGTGCAGAGTACCCCTGTGGCCATCCCCCTAACAACAGGTATATCACTTTGGATACTGTTGTGGGCAATCTCTTAGTCACAGTGGTCAGGTCTTTGGCACTGAGCTTGACTCTGCAACTCAAAAGGGAAGTGAGGAGAAGAGACGAGCTGTGGTGGTAAGCAATTTGTTAGGGGAACAGAAGGAAGTTTCTGTGGGTGCAAACAAGATTCCCGGATGGTATGTTGCCTCCTGGGTAAAAGGGTCGAGATCTTAAGCATTCTTAAGTGGGAGGATGAGCAGTCCAGATGTCTACATCGGTAGGAAAGGTTATGAGGTTCTGCAAAGGGAGTTGAGGGAGTTAGAAGCTAAGTTAAAGGGCAGGACATCAAGGTTTGTGCTCTCAGGGTGGCTACCGTGCTATGTGCTAGAAAGACCAGAAACAGGTAGATAATTTAGTTTAACATGTGGCTAAGGAGTTGGTTTAGGAGGAAAGATATAAGATTTTTGGATTTTTGGAAAGTGGGACATGTACAGAAGGGACAGTTTGCACCTGAACTGGAAGGGTGCTAATATCCTAGCAGGAAGGATTGGTAATGCTGCATGATGGGGCAACTAGAGTTGTGGGGGATGGGAACCAGATTGCAAGAAGAGTTAGTGGAGAGGTTGTGAAGACAGATGTTGGTAAGACCTTAGCAATCAAGATGTTGAGCATGGTGTGACTAGTGTCCTGAGCTGTGTATATTTCAATGCAAGATGTATTGTAGGAAAGGCAGATGAGCTCAGGGCATGGATCACCACCTGGGATTATGATATTGTAAGCATTAGTGAGACTTAGTTGCAGGAGGGACAGGACTGGCAGCTCAATATTCCAGGGTTCCATTGATTTAGACACAGTAGAGCGAGAAAGATTAAAGGAAGAGGGGTGGTGTTACTAGTCAGGGAAAATGTCATGGCAGTGCTCAGTCAGGACAGATTGGAGATCTCATCTATTGAAGCTTTATTGGTGGAACTGAGAAATAAGAATGGTATGACCAATTAATGGGGCTATACTGCAGACCACTGATCAGTGCAAGGGATTTAGAGGAACAAATTTGTACAGAAATTATGGGCTGTTGCAAGAAACATAAGATTGTTGTAGTAGGTGATTTTAACTTTCCAGGTATTGACTCCCATACTGTAAAATGACTCGATGGGATAGAATTTGTCAAATGTGTTCAGGAAAGTTTCCTTAATCAGTGCATAGAAGCCCCAATGTGAGAGTGTGCAATACTGGATCTGCTGTTGGGGAATGAGACAGGGCAGGTGACGGTACCTGGTAAGTGGGAGGCCTTTAGAAGTGAAACGTTGAGAGTACAAAGCTTGTACGTGTCTGTCAGGTTAAAGGATAAAGCTAACAAGTGTAGAGAACCTTGGTTTTCAAGAGACATTGAGGCCTGGTTAAAAAAAAAAGGAGGTGCATAACAGTTATGAGCAGGTAGAGACAAATGAGGAGCTTATGGAGTATAAGAAATGCAAGAGGGCAAAGAAATCAGGAGGGCTAAAAGAAGGCATGAAGTTGTCCTAGTAGACAAGGTGATGGAAAATCCTAAGGGATTCTACAGATATGTTAAGAGCAAATGGATTGCAAGGGACAAAATTAGTCCTCTGGAAGATCATGTGTGGAGCCAAAAGACAGGGTTCAACATGGGAGGTTGGTCAAGAAGGTTCAGTCACTTGGCATTCAGAATGGGGCAGTAAATTGGATTAGACATTGGCTTTGTGGAACGAGCCTGAAGGTAGTAGTAGATGGATTCCTCTCTGACAGGAGGCCACTTACTAGTGGAGTGCCATAGGGATTGGTGCTGGGTCCATTGTTGTTTGACATCTATATCAACGATCCAGATGATAATGTGGTTAACTGGATCAGCAAGTTTACAGGTGACACCAAAATTAAGGGTGTAGTGGACAGCGAGGAAGGCTATCATGGCTTGCAGACGGATTTAATTCAGCTGGAAAAATGGACTGAGAAATGGCAGATGGAATTTAATTCAGACAAATGTGAGGTGCTGCACTTCAGTAGGACCAACTGGGTAGGTCTTACAGAGTCAACACACACAAAATGCTGGAGGCAGTCAGCAGACCAGGCAACATCAATGGTAAAAACTACAGTCAATGTTTCAGGCCAAGACCCTTCAGCAGGTCTTAGACAGTAATCCGTAGGATAATGAGGAGTGTGATAGCACAAAAGGATCTGGGAATGTAGCTACATAATTCATTGTAAGCGGCGTCACAGGTAGATATGGTCGTAAAGAAAGCTTTTGGCACATTGGCCATCATAGATCAAAGAACTGAATACAAGGGAGATGGGATGTTACGTTGTAGTTGCATAAGACATTAGTGAGGCCTAATTTGGAGTATTGTGTGCAGCTTTGGTCACCTACCTACAGAACAGATGTAAATAAGTTTGAAAGAGTGCAGAGAAAATTGATAAGGATGTTACTGGGTCTGGAGAACCTGAGTTATAGGGAAAGGTTGAATACGTTAAGACTTTATTCCTCAGAACGCAGAAAATTGAGATGAGGTTTGATAGAATTATAGATAGGCTTTTTCCATTGAGGTTGGTTGGAACTACAATCAGAGGTCATGGGTTAAGGGTGAAAGGGGAAAAGTTTAAGGGGAATATGAAGGAAAAGTTCTTCACTCAGAAGGTTGAGAGAGTGTGGAACAAGCTGCCAGCACAAGTGGTGCAAGCACGCTCAATATCACCATTTAAGTGAAGTCTGGATAGGTACGTGGATAGAGGGATATGGAGGGCTATGGTCACAGTGCAGGTCAATGGGAGTAGGCAACTTAAATAGTTTTTGCATGGATTAGGTGGGCCAAAGGGCCTGTTTCTGTGCTATTCTATGACTCTGGTATCGAAAGACAATGATAAGGATAAAAATTGTGTGCAGTACTACATTATGCAGTACTGAACTACATTCAAGAGGATTCTATAAGACCATAAGACATAGGAGTAGAATTAGGCCAGTTGGCCCATTGAGTTTGCTCCATCATTTGATTATGGCTGATTTATTATCCCTGTAAATATCATTTTCCTTCCTTATCCTGTAATCTTTGACGCCCTTGCTAATCAAGAACCTATCAATATCCACTTTAAATATACTCAGTGACTTGGCCTGCATAGCCTCTGCGGCAATGGAGTCTAGAGATTCGCCACCCTCTGAGTGAAGAAATTCCTCATCATTTCTGTTCTAAAGAGATATCCTGTACCCTCTGGTCCTAGATTCTTCCACCTTTGAAAACATCCTCTCCATGTCTACTCTGCCTAGGCTTTTCAATGTTTAATAGGTTTCAATGAGATACCGATCTCCCCATTATTCTAAACTCCAGTGAATACAGGCCCAGAGCCATCAAATGTTCCTCCACACTAGTCTTCCTTTCTCCCTTGACTTATTAAACATCTTGTTCTTGGAGTTTTCCATCCTCCTGTTTTGTTGACGCCCTACTTACAACCCAATTTAGGTAATTCATCAGGACATTGGTCCCAACACATTTTGGGTATAACCCATCCCAATGGATCAGCTCTCTCCTGTCCAGTGGCAGTGCCAATGAATCAAAACCTCTTTCTCCCACACCACACTTTGAATCACATATTTTCCTTTCTACTCTGTTTTATCCTTTGCCTTTTTGCACATAGCTCAGGAAATAAACTGGAGATTATTTCCAGTGGTTCTGCTTTTAAATTTTTCCCCAAGATACTCCCACCTATTAGTGCCCGCATAGATCAATAGGATACTCCACTACCAACCCCACACACCACCCCCGACCACTCTATGTTTTTTCCCACCCAGATAAAATGCTCTTAACCCTGGAATCAGTCAGATAAAACAACCCAGGAGTTTTGTATTTTCTAAAGCAAACATTGTCTGATCCTCTAACCTTACTGTCTTCTATTACTACCATGTTCTTCTATGCACTACTGAGGACATCTTCAAAAGGTGATGCCTTAAGAAGGGGGTATCTGTCATTAAGGACCCTCACCATCCAGAATACGCCCTCTTTTCAATGCTTCCATCAAATAAGAAGTACAGAAGCTTGAAGACACACAGTTAATGTTTTAAGAACAGCTTCTTCCCATCTGCCATCAGGTTTCTCAGCAGTCCATAAACCCATGAACACCGTCTCACTATTTTTGCTCTCTCTTTGCATTGCTTATTTAATTTTTTAAATATTCATTCTTATACGTATATAATTTTTAATGTATTGCACTGTACTACCTGCTGCAAAACCACAAATTTCACAACACATGTCAGTGATATAAAACCTGCTTCTGATATTCTCCCCTTCGGTGAATGGCTCCTTGTACCCTGCTGCTTTTGGGATGTTTGCACACACTCCCTGCAGCCCCTCTCCCATCCACACAGGGAGTAAAAACCTGGTACTTGTTGGACAAGGGCCAGTTCTCCATCAGATCTACCTTGCCAAAACTTTTCCCTATCTCATCTGCAGCGGCACTATGCCATCCCTGACCATTCACCACTTCAGAGACAGTCAGTCTAAGGGGCATGACTGCCTCCTGTAAGTCCGCATCTGGGCAATTCTCCCCCTCCCTAATATGCTGCAGTGTGCAGAGCCAAAGCTCCAAAGAAACCAACACTTGCTTGCAAATGTGGTCACTGTTAGACATGATGGGTCCACCAGTTCCCTCATGTTGCAACTGCAGTGTATCATCTGCCCAGCATCTAGTCCAATCAATGACCAGCATTTATTCATTGAATTAGATTCTGCAGATGCTGGATCATGTTAAGAAACACAAGCAGACTGCTGGAGGAACTCAGCAAGTCAAACATCGTCAGTGGAGGGGAATAAACAGCTGCACTGGGCAGAGAAACCAGGATTCAGGCCTGAAATGTCAACTGTTTATTAACTTTGAAAAAGGGACCATGTTGTCATCCCAATTTTTTAACCTTTTTCCATGATCAATCTAACACTTCCCTCCCACTCCCACATAGCCTTCCAGTTTTCTTTTGTCCAACCTTATGAGAATAGGTTGAGCGAACTTGGCCTTTTCTCCTTGGAGCGATGGAGGGAAGAAGTGTATAAGATGATGAGAGGCATTGATTCTGTGGATAGTCAGAGGCTTTTTCCCAGGATTGAAATGGCTAACATGAGAGGGCACAGTTTCAAGGTGCTTGCAAGTAGGTACAGAGGGCGTGCGAGGGGTAAGTTTTTTTATGCAAAGAGTGGTAAATGGGTTGGAATAGGTTGCCGGCGACATTGGTGAAGGCAGTAACAATAGGGTCTTTTAAGAGACTCCCGAATAGGTACATGGAGCTTAGACAAATAGAGGGCTATGGCTAACCATAGGTAATTTCTAAAGTAAGTACATGTTTGGCACAGCATTGTGGGCCGAAGGGCTGTACTGTGCTTTAGGTTTTCTATGTTCTGTATTCTATTGCCTATCTAAGAGTATCTTAAATCTCCGGAGTGTATCCGCCTCTAACGCCACCCTGGCTGTGCATTCCACTCACTTATCACTATGTGTAAAAAAGTTATATTCCCCCTCCCTCACCCTCTACTTTCCTCCAATCACCTTAAAATGATGCCCTCTCATATTGGCTATTTCTGCCCTGGAAAAAAAAAAGGCTAATTCGGTCTCCCATCCAATGAGGAAACTTTCTGTTCACTTTTTATCACCCACACCCCCCCCCATGGGTTTTAGTTGCCTCTGCCCCGGTGCTGCATTGATCTATGGCCAAGCACTGATGTATGTGGTACCCTGTGGGAAAGGCTACAGTAGACATGCTTTGTTCTACCCTTCATTTACTATCTGTTAACCAATTCTCAATCCATCCAAATTTTTACCCCAGTGCAATATGTTGTGAGTTTGTTTGTCAAAGTCCTGTGTGGGACCTTATCAAAATCCTTCTGAATAGTCAAATGCATCGCCCTTCACCTGTAACATAGTAGTTTGAAGATTGCGTACAGCACACAATCGCTGGTCACAGATCCATTTAGTACAGAGGTGGGGCAATGAGGCAACCACTCTACTAATGATGAGGTAAACAGGTTTCATGCAATGAGTCAACTGGTGCTGTTCAAGCATATTCTCTAAGATTTTTGCACTCACTGATTTGTGCAAAGTTACTGGTGTACTTTTATTGAATGTGTGGATATTGTCAGAGTGCTGTCAGTTTCTACATTCAATGATGTGCTCTCAGCTTGAGTCTCATCCGAAACATTACCTGTTACTGATTTTTGAAGACTATGAGATATGCTTTCTGAACTTTGATTCACTTCAATATCATGGTCTGTTTGTTATTCTCCTGACAGTCTTTCATTTCAAGCCAATTGTCTACATGGGCTTCTCTTATACCCACACCAATTTTCATAAGGTACACTAGATCTCAAAACTGTTTACCTAGCTGTTTCACTGATAATGTATCTTCTCATCTCCAACCTTCTGGGCGGTGTCAGTCCACAAACTCCATCGAAGAAAATGAACCCCTCCCCTTTGGTAGGATTGATCTACGTCTCTACCAAAGGCAGTTTAAGGCACTCCTTCCCTCCATTAGCCTGCAGATCGCTTTTGGGCAAGTTGTAGCACCTGCATAGCCCCCGATCAGGGTCATGTGAAGTCACCGAATTATAGGAAAGATGTCAACAAAATAGAGAGAGTACAGAGAAGATTTACTAGAATGTTACCTGGGTTTCAGCACCTAAGTTACAGAGAAAGGTTGAACAAGGTAGGTCTTTATTCTTTGGAGCGTAGAAAGTTGAGGGGGGACTTGATAGAAGTATTTAAAATTATGAGGGGGATAGATAGAGTTGACATGGATAGGCTTTTTCCATTGAGAGTAGGGGAGATTCAATCAAAAGGACATGAGTTGAGAGTTAGGGGGCAAAAGTTTAGGGGTAACACGAGGGGGAATTTCTTTACTCAGAGAGTGGTAGCTGTGTGGAACGAGCTTCCAGTAGAAGTGGTAGAGACAGGTTCGATATTGTCATTTAAAGTAAAATTGGATAGGTATATGGACAGGGAAGGAATGGAGGGTTATGGGCTGAGTGCAGGTCGGTGGGACTAGGTGAAAGTAAGCATTCGGCACCGACTAGAAGGGCCAAGATGGCCTGTTTCCGTGCTGTAATTGTTATATGGTTATATGGTGGGTGATCATATGACTAGATGGTGGATATCACAATTCCTGGTTATGTGACCACAGACGCCAGGCAGACAATCTCTGAAGAGTATTGATACTGGCTGGGGTCACCCATCTTGTAAAGACACTGCACAGAAGAAGGCAATGGCAAACCAATTCTGTAAAAAAAGATTGTCATGAATGATCATGGTCATGGAAAGACCATGATCACCCACATCATATGACATGGCACATTACGAATGAACCCCTTTGTAACTTGTCCAGTTATTCTAACTGGATAGTCTCTTTGCTTTTTGTTCCAAATGACACTAAGTCAGTCTCAGTTCACCAACTCCCTAAACCTCCTAGGTGTTAGCATTCCTCTTGAAGATTGCCCTTCTGACATTGCCCTTAAAGTTGGAAGAATTGCTGCATCTGTGTCTCTCAGTGATGTTCGATCAAACTTCTGTGAGTCATTTGTTTAATGTAGCCTTAGCTGAATGAACTGACTTTTCCATTTCTCCACTGGGTCTGTGGAGAAGCAAAACAGTCTGTTATTGATCGCTCTTCATAAATCTCTCCATCAATTCGATGCTAACCGTTCAATACGATTGATGGGGATTCCAACATATATTACCAGTGGAATTGTAGTCTTCTTTAGATACCAATAAAAAAGGCAGAGCACTTTATGTTTTTGGCTAAACCATTGTAACTATTCTTTTCAGAATCAAACTCAGAATCTGAATCAGAATCAGGTTTTTAATCACCAACGTGTATTGTGATATTTGTTAGCTGTATATATATATATATAAATATATATATATATATAATAGTAGATTTAAAATAGTTTGCAAACAGATATAATATATTTTTAAAAAGTGAGGCAGTGTTCATGGGTTCAATGTCTATTTAGGAATCATATGGCAGAGAGAAAGATGCTGTTCCTGAATCACTGAGTGTGTGCCTTGAGACTTCTGTACCTCCTTCCTGACAGTAACAATGAGAAGGGGGCATGTCCTGGGTGGTGGGGGTTGTTAGTAATGGATGTCGACTTTCTGAGGCAGTGCTCCTTGAAGGTGTCTTGGATACTACAGAGGCTAGTACCCAAGATGGAGCTGACTAATTTTACAACTTTATGTAGCTTCTTTCAGTCTTGTACAGTAGCCCAATCCCATACCAGACAGCGATGCAGCCTGTCAGAAGCCTCTCCACAGTGCACCTATAGAAATTTTCAATTGTCTTAGGTGACAAACCAAATCTCCTCAAACTCCTAATGTAATATAGCTGCTGTTTTGTCTTCTTTGTAGCTGAATCGATATGTTGGGACCAGGTTAGATTGTCAGAGATCTTGACAGCCAGGAACTTGAAACTGCTCAATCTCTCCACTTCTGATCCCTTTATAAGAATTGGTTTAGGTTTCCTTGTCTTACCCTTCCTGAGGTCCACAATCAGCTCTTTCATCTTACTGACGTTGAGTGCCAGGTTGTTGCTGTGACATTACTCAACTAGTTGGTATATCTCGTTGCAGTATGCCCTCTCCTCGCCATCTGAGATCCTACCAACAATGGTTGCAACATCAGCAAATTTATAGATGGTATTTGAGCTATGGGTATAGTCATATATATGGGGATAGAGGAAGTAGAGCAATAGACTGAGCACACATACCTGAGGTGTGTCAGTGCTGATCCTCAGTGAGGAGAATTATCACTAATTGCTGATTATTACCAATCTGCTCAGATTGTGGTCTTTCAATTAGGAAGTTCAGGATATAATTGCACTCAGAGGTACAGGGGCCCAGGTTCTATGGCATATTGATCAGGACTGTGGGAGTGATGGTGTTAGATGCTGAGCTACAGTCAATGAACAGCATCCTTACAGGT
Source organism: Hemitrygon akajei (assembly GCF_048418815.1). Lineage (NCBI taxonomy): Eukaryota > Metazoa > Chordata > Chondrichthyes > Myliobatiformes > Dasyatidae > Hemitrygon > Hemitrygon akajei. The sequence goes on from NC_133134.1 coordinate 108,182,006, forward strand.
GTTTGTGTTGTCCAGGTGATCGAAGTTTGTGTGAAGAGCTATTGAGATCGCATCTGCTGAGGACCCATTGTGGCGATAGACAAATTGCAGTGGGTCCGGGTCCTTGCTGAAGTAAGAGTTTATTTTAGCCATGACCACCCTCTCAAAGCATTTCATTACCACAGATGTGAGTGCTACTGGGTGATAGTCATTAAGGCAACTCACACTACTTCTCTGAGGCACGGGTATAATTGTTGCCTTTTGAAGCAGGTCAGAACTTCTGACCATAGCACTGAGAGGTTACACCTCATAGACCTGATTTTATGCTCACAAATCAATGAATATGTTGTATAAAAAAAGATCACTCCCTACTTGTACATAGTTTTCTCCTTTTGCTTGTTCTTTCTTTTCTATGAGTGTATACCTCAGATAAATATTATGTGGAGATTTGTGGCAAATATGAATATATGATATATGTACAGTATCTGAAATATATCTTATGGAAATGTTTGATGATGAACTTCAATAAAAAATAAATTACAAAAAAAAAAGAAAATGTCCTTGAACATTCCTGCCAGTTGGTTGCCACGAATTTTCGAAGCCTTTGGGGTATTCCATTGGGTCCCGCCGCCTTGTGAGGGTTCACCCTCCTTAAAGAGAGCCTGACATCAGCCTCTGAGACTGAGATCAAAGGGTTACCAGGTGCAGCAGGGATCCTAACAGCTGTAGTTATATTCTCCCTTTCAAAGTGGGCATAGAAGGCACAGAGCTTATCGGGTAGTAAAGCATTGCTGCCACTCATGCTATTGGGTTTTGCTTTGTAGAAAGTAATGTCCTGCAAACCCTGCTAGAATTGACGTGCATTTGATGTCACCTTCAACTTCACTTGTAATTGTTTCTTTGCTCTTAAAATAGCCATCCTCAAGTCATAGCAGGTTTTCTTGTACAGACCTGGGTCACCAGGCTTAAAGGCCACAGATCTAGCCCTCTGCAGATGACAAACCTCCTGTTTTATCTATGGCTTTTGGTTTGGGAATGTACAGCAAGATTTTGTAGGCACACTCTCATCCACATAAGTTTTAATGAAGTCAGGAACAACTGCAGCATACTCATCCAGATTCTAAGATGAATCCCTGAATACAGTCCAGTCCACTGATTCAAAGCAATCCTGTAAGCACACCTGTGCCTCCCTTGTCCAAACCTTCTTGGTCCTCACTACTGGCGCTGCAGTCTTCTGTCTCCGCCTATACTCAGAGAGTAGAAGTACAGCCAGATGCTCAGACTTTCCGGAGACAGGGTGTGGAATAGTATGGTAGGCATTCTTGATGGTGGTGTAACAGTGGAGCAGTGCGTTATTTCCTCTGGTACTACAAGTGATTTGCTTATGGTAATTATTTAGTGACTTTTTCAAGTTGGCTTGGTTAAAATTCCCCAAAATGATGGTGAAGGCATCAGAATGTGCTGTTTCGTTCATGTTGATCCCATTGCTCATATCATCTAGAGCAGGGGTGGCCAACCTTTTACATTCCATGTGTCAATTTTTTCACGCACGAGTTCAGATGTACCATACAACTCTTGTACCCCCATTCAATTCTTGTAAAAATATGTTAATATAGACATATTTAGCATTTTTACATGATATATTTATTTAATATAAAAAGATAAACATTGCTTAACTTAATGAGACTTCTAACAAATATATTTTGTTTTCTTTTGATTTCTTCCTTTTTATTAATCACATATTCTTTCCGTAACTCAGACCCAAGCACTAGCTTCAGTTTCCCTTCTACTTCAGTCTGATGCTGTGTTTTATAGCGTTTATTAAGATCCTGTCTTCTATTATGTGAGAAAGTGTTTTCACAAACAATGCACAACTGTTTTCCTGACAGACCCGCTATAAATAAGAACTCATTTTCCCACTGTTCATTGAATTCACACTTACTATCACTTTCTACTTTTCTTTTGCTCATTTTCTTTTGCACTGTAATGGGAAACTGAATGTAAAAACAAGGCTTAATTTTCGAAAAGTACAAAACCACAAATGTTCACACAGGACAAGCAAAGCACAACTCTGTAGCGCATGAGTGTCAATTGTAAACTGACTGGCAAACTCCTGCGACGCACCGCTGGTGCAGACACCTGGCGCCTCAGGATCAAACAAGTGTCAAATGTGTATTGAACAGTTATGGAATGACTGCAGAACAAAAGTCCTTCTTTCCTAGTTTGACTTATTGAACATCTTTTATCAATTGAAAACAGATTAATGTGTAAGAAAATAACATTCGCCAAAGGATATGCACAAAATAATAAAATTGCTAAAAATAATTGCTAAGTTTTAGATTTATTCTCAGTAAAACCCATTAATAGCTCTAAGCTACTTGAATTCCTGTTATAGATTTTTTTTCTACAAATCTTTTTGTTTTTGTACAATTTCTTTTCTTTGGTATTCACTAAGCAGAAGGATATTGAATTGTGTAAGGTAAGGGAAACAAGTAGGGAAGTTATGGAAACTATGACGATTAAAGAGGAGGAAGTACTGGCACTTTTAAGGAATATAAAAGTGGATAAATCTCCGGATCCAGACAGGATATTCCCTAGGACCTTGAGGAAAGTTAGTGTAAAAATAGCAGGGGCTCTGACAGAAATATTTCAAATGTCATTAGAAACGGGGATGGTGTCAAAGGATTGGCATATTGCTCATGTTGTTCCATTGTTTAAAAAGGATTCTAAGCGTAAACCTAGCAATTATTGGCCTGTAAGTTTGATGTCAGTGGTGGGTAAATTAATGGAAAGTACTCTTAGAGATGGTATATATAATTATCTGGATAGACAGGGTCTGATTAGGAGCAGTCAACATGAATTTGTGTGTGGAAGGTCATGTTTGACAAAACTTACTGAATTTTTTGAAAAGGTTACTAGGAAAGTGGACAAGGGTAAAGCAGTGAATGTTGTCTATATGGACTTCAGTAAGGCCTTTGACAAGGTTCCACATGGAAGGTTAGTTACGAAGGTTCAATCGTTAGGTATTAATATTGAAGTAGTAAAATTGATTCAACAATGGCTGGATGGGAGATGTCAGAGAGTAGTGGTGGATAACTGTTTGTCAGGTTGGAGGCCGATGACTAGTGGTGTGCCTCAGCGATCTGTACTGGGTCCAATGTTGTTTGTCATATACATTAATGATCTGGATGATGGGGTGGTGAATTGGATTAGTAAATATGCAGATGATACTAAGATAGGTGGTGTTGTGGATAATGAAGTAGGTTTTCAAAGCTTGCAGAGAGATTTAGGCCGGTTAGAAGAGTGGACTGAAAGATGGCAGATGGAGTTTAATGCTGATAAGTATGAGATGCTACATTTTGGTAGGACTAATCAACATAGGACATACATGGTAAATGGTAGGGCATTGAGGAATGCAGTAGAACAGAGTGATCTAGGAATAATGGTGCATAGTTCCCTGAAGGTGGAACATCATGTGGATAGGGTGGTGAAGAAAGCTTTTGGTATGCTGGCCTTTATAAATCAGAGCATTCAGTATAGGAGTTGGGATGTAATGTTAAAATTGAACAAGGCATTGGTGAGGCCAAATTTGGAGTATTGTGTACAGTTCTGGTCACCGAATTATAGGAAAGATATCAACAAAATAGAGAGAGTACAGAGAAGATTTACTAGAATGTTACCTGGGTTTCAGCACCTAAGTTACAGGGGAAGATTGGACAAGTTAGGTCTTTATTCTTTGGAGCGTAGAAGGTTGAGGGGGGACTTGATAGAGGTATTTAAAATTTTGAGGGGATAGATAGAGTTGACATGGATAGGCTTTTTCCATTGAGAGTAAGGGAGCTTCAAACAAGAGGACAGGAGTTGAGAGTTAGAGGGCAAAAGTTTAGGGGTAACACGAGGGGGAATTTCTTTACTCAGAGAATGGTAGCTGTGTGGAACGAGCTTCCAATAGAAGTGGTAGGGGCAGGTTCAATATTGTCATTTAAAGTAAAATTGGATAGGTATATGGACAGGAAAGGAATGGAGGATTTTGGGCTGAGTGCAGGTAGGTGGGACTAGGTGAGAGTAAGCGTTCGACATAGACTAGAAGGGCCGAGATGGCCTGTTTCCGTGCTGTAATTGTTATATGTTTATATGGTTAAATCAGTTTTGGTTAATATTTTTGCATGACTAGGCTTACTTTTTTATTATTATCATTGGGGTGCAATGCACCACTTATAATCATCCAATGCACCTCTTTTGGCGCATGTGCCATAGGTTGGCCATCCCTGAGCCTGTTTGACATTGGCCTGAGGTGAAATGATCTCAGAAATCTCCCACGGCAGGTAAAATGGACAACACTTAATTGCGAGATATTCCAGGTCTGGTGAGTAGAATTGGGACAGCACTGATACATCTATTCACAAAGACAAGCTGGTCATGAGACATACACCTCCACCTCTGCTTTTGAGAAAGTACAGAAGTGATTTACCAGGATTCCATGAAATAAACGACACATGGTCCTAATGTCCCTCTGATACAGCACCCCAGCTCTGAGATCTTTGATTTTATTTAGTAGAGTCTGTACATTTGACAGCAAGATATTTGATATTGGGAGTGGAAACCCCTTTTTTTTAAATGCACCTATATCTCTGACCGGAAGTCACATTCCCTACAAGGAGTCCAGCGAGACATACGGCCACAATCAGCACTGTTTCTGTTGATGTTTTTAGCAGCGATAGATTACTCAATTGCATTAAGACATGTTTATTAACTGAGCAGACATTGAAAGCAATTGTGATTCTCAGCTGTATCAGGCTGAAACGGGAATATTTAGTCATATCCATTGAGCTATGCTGCACAAGATCACCTTCAAGGTTCCCCAGATCAAGGATTGCTTGCTATGATAGTATAAAATTAGATCTATTTACATTATTAGTAGATACTTGGCAGTAATTATGTCATACATCTACTACCTAAGTCTTTGCAGAGTATTGGGATCTTTCTGAATTCTGGAAGTGGAATATTACATATCTCATTTGTGCTAGGAGAATCAGTGGTGTTTGGCTGTTTCTCACATGAAGTCAGTACTCAAACTCTGGAACACCTGGTTCAGACAAAGTTAAAACAAATAATAATAAGGCTCTTCTTCCTAGAGACTCCTTTGAGTCTGATGATGGGACGATGAGCAAAGAGGTCAGTGTGGAAAATGCAGATGTTTCACAGAGGAAGGAAGTATCTGGTGGGATGGATGAGTAGCTAGTGGGTGAGAAGGTGCACGTTTATGCTGGCCTTCACTACATCAGATTCAAGACTCAATTTTCTAATTCTTCCAGACCTAATGAATTGTGCAGGGACTTTGTGGGCACCATTTTCTGGAAACTGCTAATGCTGATTATTTGTCTTGCTAGGGGCTTTCCTGTAGCATCTCCTGGGCTCTGGGTTTCAATCTCCATTGAACTGCCTCCTGTTCTTCAATTACCATTTCTGCAGGATTGTCTAGTGTTTCATACCCCTGACTATCATCATTTCTTTTTTTTATTTTAAATTTTTTTATTTATTAATTACATTTTTAAGAGAATTACATAAAATGAATAGAATATTAGAATAGTGAAAAATTAATATTGGCCCTCCCCCCTCCCCTTAACCTTCCCCCCCCCCTTAGACCCCTATCTGAAAAAAAGAAAAAAGATAGAAAGATTGCCTGGATATCGGAGGATCCCAACATGCTCCATGGAGTATAACTTCATATAACTTCAGTTTTTATTTTCCCCAAATAACTTATAATTTTATCTTCAAAGGACCTATATATTTAATCCTATCTTTTGTAGATAGGGGTGCCAAATTTTCAAAAATATATCATATTCATTTCTTAAATTATAAGTAATTTTTTCAAGTGGAATGCAGCTATATATTTCATTATTCCAACCATCCATAGTTAAATATGAATCTGATTTCCAGGTAACTGCAATAGCTTTTTTGGCTACTGCCAATGCAATTTTTATAATTTTTTTCTGATATTTATTCAATTTAGGTTTCGGTATTATCCCTTCAATATCACCTAATAAAAATAATATTGGGCTATGTGTGAGTTGTATTCCAATAATTTGTTCCAGTAAAAGTCTTAAATTTATCCAAAAAGGTTAAATTTTAGAACAAGACCAAGTAGAATGTAAAAAGGTACCAATTTCTTGATTACATCGAAAACATTGGTTAGATAAATTTGAATTTAATCTATTTATTTTCTGTGGTGTTATATATAATCGATGTAAAAAATTATATTGTACTAATCTAAGTCAGACATTTATTGTATTTATCATACTATCAAGACATAGTCTTGACCAATTTTTTTCATCAATTTTAATATTCATATCAGTTTTCCATTTTTGTCTTGATTTATGAATTCCTGGTTTAATTGTCTGTTTTTGAATCAAATCATACATACGAGATGTAAATTTTTTAATTTTTCCTTTTTGAATTAAGATTTCTATTTCATTAGGTTTTGGCATTAACATTGTTTGACCCAGTTTATCTCGTAAATAGGCCTTTAATTGAAAATAACAGAAAAGAGTGTTATTTGATATTTTATATTTATTTTTTAATTGATCAAACGACATCAATATACCTCCTTCAAAACAGTCACCTATATATCTGATCCCTTTTTGAAACCAGTTATGTAAAAGTTGATTATCCATTGTGAAAGGAATAAGCCTATTTTGAATTAAGGTTCTTTTTGCTAATAAGGATTTCTTTATTTCATCATCCGTATTTACCTTATTCCATAAATCAATCAAATGTCTTAATATAAGAGATTCTTTCTTTTCCCGTATCGATTTGGATGCCCATTTATATATAAAATCTTCTGGTATATTTTCTCCTATCTTATCTAGTTCTATTCTAATTCATGCCAGTTTTCTTCATCTTCATTTCTGACCTGACATCGTGTAGTCCATATAAACTGTCCTGTAGCTGTCCTTGGTCCTTACCATGCATTTTATGGACCCAACCTTTCCGAAAAGAATTTCTATTTTCCACCATTACACATGTTACAGATGTGTAAGCACCCTTGTCTCAGTCTTCTAGCTGGAATGATCTTCCAATAATCTTCACACTTCACACTGGCTTGCTCTCTCTTCTCTTTTACTACCCTTTCTGAATTCAAATTTGTGCCAGATTTATTCTATGGTTGTGGTCCATAACCAGTTCATCTGGGGAGAACTTAGTGTGAGTCAGATGTTGTCTGGGTCATGATAGGAGACGAAGTGATTGGACCAGGCACCAAGTGAATGGCTCCATTTTCCAGCAATTGACTGGGCAAGCAGCAGATTCCCGACCTTCTGGCAGACTAACTGACCTTAATTCCTCTGCTTACCTGCTGATAGTGCAGGATCCCATCAGTGGTACATCAAGGCTTCTGGAATTTATTTATATATTTTTTATTTATTGAGCTACAGCGTGGAATAGGCCCTTTTGGGCCTTTGAGCCATGGCAGCCATCAATCCCCTAGCTTAATCCAAGCTTAATCACAGGACAGTTTACAATGAACAATTAACCTACCAACTGGTACTTCTTTGGACTGTGGAGGAAACTGAAATATCTGGAGGAAACCCATGTGGTAACGGGGAGAACATACAAGCTCCTTACATGCATTGACTAATCAAGATTCTATCATCCTCTGCCTTAATTATACACAATGACTTCACCTCTGCAACTACATGTGGCAATGAATTCCACAGATTTACCACTCTCTCGCTGAAGAAATTTCTCCTGATCTCCATTCTAAAATGATGCCTCTCTATTCTGAGGCTGTGTCCTTTGGTCTTAGTCTACCCCACCACTGGAAACATGCTTTACACATCCACACCACTGAGGCCTTTCAACATTTGGTATGTTTCAAATAGATCATCCCTCATTCTTCTGAATTCCAGTGAGTAGAGGCCCAGAGCCATCAAACACTCTTCATTTGACAAGCCTTTTGATCCCAGAATCATTTTTGTGAACCGCCTTTGAACCCTCTCCAATGTCAGCAGATCTTTTCTTACAAACATAAGGAGCCCAAAACTGCTCACAATACTCCAAGTGAGGCCTTACCAGGGCTTTATAAAGCCTCAACATTACATCCTTGCTTTTATAGTCTAGCCCTCTTAGAATGAATGCTAACATTGCATTTGCCTTCCTCACCACAGACTCAACCTGCAAATTAACCTTTAAGAAATCTAGCATAAGCTCTCCCAAGTCATTTTAAACTTGGATATTTGAATTTTCTCCCTGTTTAGAAAATAGACCACGCTTTTATTCCTTCTATCAGGACAACTTCAAGGAGCGGTGCCTCAGAAAGTTGATGTCCATTATTAAGGACCCCCATTATCCAGGGCATACACTGTTCTCACTGTTACCATCAGGATGGAGGCACAGAAGCCTGAAGGCACACACTCAGGGTTCAGGAATAGCTTCTTCCCCTCTGCCATCCAATTTCTAATTGGACATTGAACCCATGAAAACTGTAATCGATTAATTGATTTTTCTTTCTATATTATCATGTATTGCATGGAACTGTTGCTGCTATGTTAACAAATGTCACAACACATGCCAGTGATAATAAACCTTGTTCTGATTCCATCATCCAAACCGTTGACATACAACGTAAAGAGAAGCTGTCCCAACACAGACCCCTGTGGGACACCACTAGTCACCGCCAGCTGACTAGAAAAGGCTCCTTTTATTCCCTTTATTCTTTGCCCCCTGTCAGTCAGCCACTGCTTTATCCAAGTTAGTCTCTTTCCTGTAATACCATGGGGTCTTAATCTGTTAAGCAGCATCATGTGTGGCACCTTGTCAAAGATGTTCTGAAAATCCAAGTACACACTATCCACTGATTCTCCTATGTCTATCCTGCTTGTTATTTCATCAAATAATTCCAACAGATTTGTCAGGCAAGCTTTTCCCTTGAGGAAACCATGCTGACTACGGCCTATTTTATCATGTTCTGTAACCCTGACACACAGAGGTAGCATCAACTAGGTCAGCTATGCCTTGCTTAGTGTCTGGCCAAATCACAACACTCCCAACCACAGCCTTACTGAGACCATTCCCATGTGTTGGATATGAATAATGGGTGAGGAGTTGTTGTGCAGTCTCTTCAGAGTGTCTACTTGATGACCCCATTTCATGCATTTGTCCTCAAATCCACAGCCATCCATTTGATGTAAAAATGGGAAGGTTCCCCAATTTGTCATAGCCTCCCATATCTCCAGTCTAGTCCATCTGGCACTGGGCTGACCTTTTTACTGTACTGCACCTGCCTTTTTGTTCACACCAAATTTTGCCATGTTTTTGTTCTCCCTGTGCTAGGATCTGTACTTTGGACTTGCTTAAGAGACTCATCAGCCATGTCATCCTCCAATGTCATCAATGCCATCGCCACTTTTAGTGGCTTTGAAGCTCTGGCATCCTCACCACCAGTGTAAAGCAATGTACTGAGTGGGATTCTTCCCAACAACAAACTCCAGTGCACAGTGTGCAGACTGAGACATGAGCAGCTGAAAAAGGTCTGTGTAGTTTATTCATGGAAAATAGATTTGTGGAATTACTTAGCATGGAAGTAGGTCCTTTGGCTGAACCTATCTGTGCTGACCAAGCTACCTACATGAACTAGCCCCATTTGTATTATGTCCCACTAGGCTTTTCATATCCATGTACAGTACCTGTTCAAAGGTCTTTTAAACATTGCAATTGTACCTACCTCTACCAATTCCTCTGCAGCTCATTCCATCTATCCATCACCCTCGTCTTAAACCTAGGACCTTCAGTATTGGGCTCTCATTGCTAGGGAAGGGCTGTGCCAATTCACCTTATGATTTTATGATTCTATGTCCTTCATGTTTTGATAAACCTTTATAAGCTCACTCCTCAGCCTCCAACACTCCAGCGAAAAAACAAGACACAGCCTATGCAGTCTCCCTATAACTCAAGTCTTCCAATCGCAGTAACATGCTCATGAACCTTTCTTGCAACCTGTCTATTTCAATGACATCCCTTCTATATCTGGGGGACCAGAACTCTTCGCAGTCCTCTAAGTGTAGTTTTACCAATGACTTATACAGCTGTAACAAGACATTCCATCTCCTGTGTTCCCCACCTGTCTTCCACCCTGGGAAAATGGATACCCAGCTTATACCTCAAAACCCTACCTTTCCACGTTCCTATCCAAGTTCCAGTTAAGTACACCAGCCTCTGCCACTTCCTCTGAAAGCTTGTTCCATATAACCAGCATTCTCTGTGAAAACCTTGCTCCGCAGGTCCACTTTAAACCTTTTATCTCAAACCTGAGCCCTCTAGTTTAGACTCCCCTGAGAAAAAAGGCAATCTCTGGAACTTTCTGCTGACACTGTAGCAGTCCAGAAATCTGTTTGGTCATATGACACAGTTTTTATTGTTCACAGCTAATTTCATATGTGTTACAAAGTCGAGTAGGCTAATACATCACTGGACAATCAGGACTTTAACAGGCACACTAAGTTACTTCCAGTGATGTGGATATGCTTGCCTAGTGTGAGATAATAGTGCCCATATGAAGCTGAATGTCTGCCTCTGAATCACCTCAGGATCCCTTAAACTAACCAGTTTCAATAAATTATTGTATCCTCACTGGAGCAGTGAAGCCAAATACTGTTGAATCCAAACTAGTTAAGTAGGGGAGGCTGAAAGGCTTGCAGAGACCTGTGCCCTCCATGGACAGGATGTTCCTATTGGTAGGAGAGTCTAGAATTTGGGGGCACGGGCTCAGAGTAAAGGGATATCCCTATAAAACTGAGATGAGGAGGAATTTCTTCAGCCAGAGGGTGGTGAAGCAGAAGTAGAGGAAAGAGGAGAGGTGAAGGAAGAAGAAGACTTGTCAAGAAACAGCCTGCAGGAGTTATACTGCAATCACGGATCATATTTTCCAGTCTATATCAAACAGCAGAGTCACTCAGCAGGAGCGTGCTGAGCCCATGACCCAGAGGTCACTGTATCAAAACCACCCACTGCTATTTGTCAGGGGGCAGCGGTTAGTGTAACACTATTACAGTTCTAGTGACCTGTAAGGTCCCACACTGTCTGTAAGGAGTTTGTACATTCTTCCCTTGACCATGTCGGTTTTCTCTGGGTGCCCTGGTCTCCTCTCACATTCCAAAGACATAGTAAGTTAATTGGTTACATGTGTAATAAAGTGGTACAGGCTCTTTGATCCAGAAGGAACTGTTACTGTGCTCTGTCTCTATTTGAACTAAATTAAAATCTCAGTCTCCTTAACTACATTTCCTCTACGTGTTTGTTCTGCTGGCAAGGCAGACTGAAAAGAGGTGCCAGGGTATGGTGTGCTCTCGGAGTTCTCTTCATTGACTCAAGATTCCACAAAGTCTCACAGTATTAGGGCCAAGCAGAGCCAAATGCTCTACATATTCTGTGGAGGCCAAGTCTTTGGATATATTTAAAGCGGAGGTTGATAGGTTCATGATTAATAAGGGCATCAAATGTTACAGGGAGAAGGCATGAGAATGGGTTTGAGAGGGCAAATAAATCAGTTATGATCAAATGGTGGGCCACACTCCATGGGGCAAATGGCCTAGTTCTTCTCCCATTTCTTCTGGTCTTATGGTTATCATCCACTGCTGCTGGTTCTGTGCACTTCCACATTGAGTATCACTTAGAAGAAGCACTGAGGAGATGTTTATTGCATTAGGGACTTCAATGCCTAACCCTGGCTCAGTCAAGATCCAGCCAAGTCCTGGACAACATGATTACTGAGTATTCATTGCTGGATACTAATTACAACACCCAAGGAGGCCATTTGGCCCATTCCATCATGTTGGCTTCCACCAGAGGAATCCCATCAACCTGATACCCCTTCCCCTTACTTCCCGAGAAAGAACTGCCCTCAGAGGTCAGGGATGCTCTAATAGTGACCATTTTTGGGAAGTGAAACAAGGCTAATTGTGGCAATAACAGAGGCATCTCCCTTCTGTCACCAACAGGCAAAGTGCTTGCATGCACCCTTCTCAACCACCTCCTTCCACTGTCTGAAGAGGTATTCCTTGAACTGCAATGTGGTTTCTGCCCAGCTGTTAGTACCCCCGACATGATCTTCACAGCATGGCAATTACAGGAAAAATGCTGTGAACAAAGGTGATCCTTGTACTTGGCTTTCACAGATTTGACAAAGGCATTTGGTACAGTAGGCCGCCAAGCTCTCTGGGGTATACTATCAAGAAATGGCTGCCCCACCAAGTACTGCACTTACAGATACTGAGGCTGCTGCATGATGGCATGTTAGTCACAATACTCAGCAATAGTGACGCTGAATCAGAACCCTTCACTGTTAAGATAGGAATCAAACAAGGCTGTATCATTGCACCCACCCTACCTGCCATCTTCATTGCTGCCACCCTTCACCTTGCTGTTATCCCAGTCTGCCACAGGGAATCCCAATCAAGTAAAGAATGGACATCAGGCTTTTCAACCTCTAACTGTTCAAGGCCAAGAATAGCAGCATCACTATCATGGAGCTTCAGTATGTAAATAGCAACACCATCACAGCATGCTCTGAGGAAGATCTCCATGTATCCTGAATGCCTTTGGCAAGGCATATAGGGCCCTGGGTCCTGTCGTGAATATAAAACAGTCACAGGTCCTATATCAGCCACCACCCAACCAGCCATTCTGTCACAACCATGGATTTGGCAGCGTAGCAGATATGGCAATTGCACTCATGAATATGCACATGTCAGCTAATTATTATTTCATTGTGATGGTATTTAACACCATTCTTTTCTTCGTAGTGCTTGTCAAGACTTGAGCAAGACACAGCAATGTTTCACTGCCTCCTTCCCTGAGAAATTGGACTGTCCAGTCAACTGATGCTGAAAACTAGTGGTATATGTTTTATATTCAGTTATTCCTTTCAGCCGCAGTGTTGGCTTCATTTTCCAAAGATGGAAAGTTTTAGTTAATGGCCTGTTTGCTCTTATGTTTTATTGTTTTCCTTTCCCTCCAGCTCTGTTTGCATTAAAGTCTGTGAACTATTGACCCACTTCAGTGTCTCTTACTCCGCACTTGGGCCATATCTGAACGTAGCGACACATTCGTCCAGCTCTCCATGGAAGTTGACAATATCGCCCTTGGAAATGCAGAGCATTTTCCCTACCTTGGCAGCATTCCCTCCTCAAATGCAGATATCAACTCAGACATCAGTCACCGCTTGAGTAGCACTGGTGGAACCTATGTAAGATTAAGGAAAAGAGTCTTTGAAGACCACAATCTAGAGGTTCAAATGAAACTTTTTACTTATTATTGATTTAGAGCTACAGTGTGGAAATGCCCTTACAGCCCGTTGAGCCATACTGCCAGCAACTCATGAATTAACCCCAGCTGAATCATGGGACAATTTACAATGACCAATTAACCTATGAATGGGCATGTCTTCAGACTGTGAGATGAAACTGGAGCACTCAGAGGAAACAAATGTGCATATGGGAAGGACGTTCAAACTTCTTACAGATGATGCTGGATTTGTACTCCAAAGTTTGTAATAGCATTGCTCTAACTGTCACTGTTCGGGAAAAATTTGCTAAGTAGCTTCTATTGAAGTTGGTCACAAAGAAATTGGACATGAACTTCGACGAGGCTAGAGAATACATTTATTCATGAATAAGGGGACAATACTGCTCAGCTAACAGTGTGATCGCCAGTCTTCCAAAGAGCAATGGTCACAGCCTCTCTGATACATTAATCTTGTGTAACTTATTACATTCCACAAAATGTGAGGGACATCAGCTAGAGACAGCTTTTGGTATTTTCACGATTCAGAGACAGTTTGTTGATCTTGTTTACGCAGCTGTGTCATGCCCTATGGCTTTGAGATTAACAAACATTAGGCAGATGAAGGTACAGGGCATTAGCAACTCAGGCTACGTCTACACTAGACCGGATAATTTTGAAAACGCCAGTTTCACGTAAAAATGATAGGTGTCCGCACTATGCATTTTAAAAAATATCTCTGTCCACATTAAAACGGATATTTCGGCGAATCTCTTCCTACTGTGCATGCACAGGACCCATCTACCGAAAACAAGCGACATGTTTGCTGTTGAATCTTGCCGTGAAAGTGCACGTTTCTGTTGTTACAGACTAGAAAAACTTAATGATGGACAGCTGTTGGCTTTCGCACAGGAGGACTTAAAAGTTAAAAAAAACAAATACTGAAGCGTATGGAGGTAACCGACAGGGAGTTCATGGACAGTATGACCCAGCTGACGATGAACATTGAAAAACTGACAAACTCTGTTGCATTAATAAAGCACCTTGTTGAATGTATAAAACATGTCTGCATCAGTGTTATCTTGTATTTCCATACAATGTTACATTAGGCTGTTACACATCTATTGTCAGAGAAGTACTTGCATAAATAAGTAAACCACCTTCATACAAGCAAGGACAGAAAACAGGGCAAAGTGAGTATACTTATTTATTCAGTAAGTTATGGGTCAAAGTATTTGGTGAGTACATTTCTAACTCTTCTGGTTTCAGTCTCGTTGCCGTCTGTTCTGAAATTGTTAGGTTGCGTTCAAGAAAACAATGAAATGGCACGCTGCTGTCTGACAGTGTTTTCAGATTTCTCCGGTTACCCTGTCCACACTGATCTGCCCGAGCAGTGTTTTCAAAATTACACACTCTGGAGAGCATTTTTGAAAATCTCCAGTTTCGGGGGACGAAAACGCCGTTTTAGTGTAGATGGAGGGTAAAAACGAAGAGGAAAAGCTTCAGTTATGGATTTATCCGGTGTAGCATGGACGTAGCCTCAGATATTTTAACCCTTATTTAGAATTTTCTTCCACCATTCCCTCCTTTTTGATTGTAGGATCAACTCTATAGAACATTGTCAGCAATAGGGACCTCATACCCTGGGGGCAGTAGTCACATCTTTAAACATTCATCTTCATTGTATTTGAGGTCATACGTGTTGGCATTAACATGAGGGAACAGCGAAGTGGGGCGATTCGTTGAACAGGGTAGAATTGCACATATGATTCGGGTTGCAAGAACTCCTACTATTATTATAGCAATAATAATTCTATATGTACCAGTATTCCCCAACAACCAACAAAGATGTTTCCAAAAGGCCACCAGTCATGGAATTCTTCTCCGATCTTACGTATCTCTTTCACACTTTTCTGTATACAGTTATCCTTCAGGGTTATGCCTTCAGATTCATCAGGGAGATAGGTACAGCATTACTGACATCCTTTCTCAGCTAAAATAAAACCTAAGGCCATCCTATTCTGCAGGGCCACAATTCGAATGGCTATTAGCTCAGCAGTTAAGCCTTTAATTTGCTTTTGCGTATCATCTTAGACTGAGGCAGTCATTAGCTAATTTCTCAAAGGCTGAGACCATTTTAATGATCTCCTCTGTTACTTTCCCTCTCCCATAATAAGGGAAAGCTTTAATCCAGAACCTTTCTGTGTTTGTAATTGCCCTTTCCTTTCACAAGAGCGTGAGGTTAGTTCATGAGCATAGCACACCATAGGCGCCACAAATCCGGGGTGACAACATCCAGTCCAGTTAAAGGTAGCCAAGTGTAAGCTTGATTCCCACATATCCAGAATGTGTCATTTAGAAACTGTGGAGATATTTCAGAAGTGCTATGGGTCACCCCACCATTACTAGTTTTCTCTCTACACCTACTCATTCCCATAAATCGCGCTGTCTTATCTGCCTGACACCAGCACTTTTCAGCTGTCTGGGTAGCTACATGCAATCTCGGCACATTAGAGTTTATTAAACTATAGTTAAGCACTTGGAGGCCAAGTCATTGGGTGTATTTAAGGCAGAGACAGAAAGGTTCTTGATTAGCCAGCGCATCAAAGGGAATGGGGTGAAAGCAGGAGAGTGAGGATGACTGGAAGAATTGGATCAGCCCGTGATTGAATGGCGGAGCAGACTCGATGGGCTGAATGGGCGATTTCTGCTCCTATATCTTATGATGCTATGTGCTGTCCCCTGAAACAATTACTCCCAGAAATTGATAGCCAATCAGGCTTATTAGCTTGTATTTTGTCTGCTCGCTGTGTTATCCATTCTTTCCCTTCACCTGGCCAGTTTGCTGCTAAGGCATTGATTTCAGCTTGGAAGCATTCTTGTTCCTCTTCATTGAAGGGTATTGGCCGTAGGTGCACACCCCACTCCCACGTGCACGTGCAGGAATCCCCAAACACACCCAGCAACTTGACATGTTGGTCCAAGTAGCATACACATAACCTACGCCTAAGTAAGTACTATAAGCACAGGCAAGACTAGACGGTAAAGTATTAAGGCAAATCAGTCCATGTATCATTAGCCACTTCACTTTTCGTCAGCCTTCCTTCCTTTCCGGTACATTATCACACTCAGTAAGAGAGGGCTAATGCAGATATATTTGGCTCCATGCATCCGTTTGGCTTTGCCTTGTACCTTGGCCACTGTGTGGGTGGTTAGCAGCACTTGATAGGGTACCTTCCACCTAGAAGAGAAAGAGAGATTTTTTCAGTGATTTAATATATATATATAAACACCTGGTTTAAATGGATGTGTATTTTTCTCTCCAGGTTTGTGCAGGGCCATGGTCATTTTTCCTTGATTCATTCTAATTCAATGATGAAATGCTTTGAGAGGTTGGTTATGACTAGACTGCACTCCTGTCTCAGCAAGGACCTGGACCTATTTCAATTTGCCTATTGTCACAATAGGTCAATGGCAGATGCAATCTCCATGGTTTTTCACATGGCTTTATATCACCTGGACAACACAAACACCTATGTCAGTATGCTGTTCAAGTCAAGTCAAGTCACTTTTATTGTCATTTTGACCATAACTGCTGGTACAGTACATAGTGAAAATGAGACAACGTTTTTCAGGACCATGGTGTTACATGACGCAGTACAAAAACTAGACTGAACTACATAAAAAAAACAACACAGAGAAAGCTACACTAGACTACAGACCTACCCAGGACTGCATAAAGTGCACAAAAACAGTGCAGGCATTACAATAAATAATAAACAGGACAATAGGGCAAGGTGTCAGTCCAGGCTTCGGGTATTGAGGAGTCTGATGTCTTGGGGGAAGAAACTGTTACATAGTCTGATCATGAAAGCCCGAATGCTTTGCAGCCTTTTCCCAGACGGCAAGAGGGAGAATAGATTGTATGAGGGGTGCATGGGGTTCATTGACTATAACTCAGCATTTAATACCATCATTCCCACAATCCTAATTGAGAAGTTGCAGAACCTGGGCCTCTGTACCTCCCCTTGTAACTGGATCCTCGACTTTCTAACTGGAAGACGCAGTCTGTGCAGATTGATGATAACATATCCTCCTCATTGACGATCAACACTGGTGCACCTCAGGGCTGTCTGCTTAGCCCACTGCTCTACTCTCTGTATACTCACGACTGTGTGGCTTGGCATAGCACAAACACCATCTACAAATATGCTGACAATACAATTATTAGTAGAATCTCAGGTGGTGATGAGAGGGCGTACAGGAGTGAGCTATGCCAAATAGTGGAACGGTGCTGCATCAACAACCTGGCACTCAACATCAGTAAGACTGAAGAATTGGTTGTGGACTTCAGGAAAAGGTAAGACGAAGGAACACGTACCAATCCTCATAGAGGGATCAGAAGTAGAAAGAGTGAGCAGCTTCAAGTTCCTGGGTATCAAGATCTCTGAGGATCTAACTTGGTCCCAGCATATTGATGTAGTTATAAAGAAGGCAAGACAGCAGCTATACTTTATTAGAGAGTTTGAAGCGATTCGGCATGTCAACAAATACGCTCAAAAACTTGCATAGTTGCATCATGGAGAGCATTCTGACAGGCTGCATCACTGTCTGGTATGGGGGGGGGGGGGGGTGAGAGAGGGAGGCTACTGCACAGGACCGAAAGGAGCAGCAAAAGGTTGTAAATCTAGTCAGCTCCATCTTGGGTTCTAGCCTACAAAGTATCCAGGACATCTTTAGGAAGCGGTGTCTCAGAAAGGCAACATCCATTATTAAAGACCTCCATCACCGAGGGCATGCCCTTTTCTCACTGTTACCATCAGGTAGGAGGTACAGAAGCCTGAAGGCACACACTCAGCGATTCAGGAACAGCTTCTTCCCCTCTGTCATCCGATTCCTAAATGGACTTCGAAGTTTGGACTCTACCTCACTTTTTGTAATATACAGGGATTTTTGTTTTTCCACATTTTTAACAATCTATTCAATATACATAATTGATTGACTTGTTCATTTATTATGTTTAATTTTATTTATTATTTTCTTTTCATCTCTCTCTCTCTGCTAGGTTATGTATTGCATTGAACTGCTGCTGCTGCTAAGTTAACAAATTTCATGTCACATGCCAGTAAATATAAACCTGATTCTGATTCTGATGGCTTCACCTAGAGCTTTCAATATTTCTAGGGTTTTCATATCAGTCCATATCAACTCCATCTGGGCACTTGTCAAAGGGACTCTAGAATCCGTGGGCATAGGTCTTCCCATCAATATTTCAAAAGGGGTCGGTTTGGTGGTCCTGTTATCAGGATTTCTCAAGGTATATAGTGCACTCGGCAGTTCCTCAGGCCACTTCAATCCTCACTCTTGGCATACTTTGGCCAGAGTGTCTTTCAATACTCTAATCATCCTTTCCACTAATGCCGATGATTGTGGTTGGTAAGGCACATTTCACTCCCAGGAAAAGCTTGCCCCAAAGCTTTAGTTAATTTCCCCATAAAGTACATTCCTCTATCACTATTAAACTTGCAAGGAATCCCAAATGGGAAATAATCTCCTTCATCAATAATTTAACTACCGTCCTTGTGTCATCTTTTTGTGTGGGAAAGGGCTTTATCCATTTAGAAAACATGGCCACTATTATTAAGAGATGTTTATATCCCCCACTTGCTGGCATACGTAAAGTCAATCTGCAAATTCATAAGTGAAGCCTCTGGGGTGGGCAGATGATTAAATTTGGCAAGGAATTTCCCCCCGATTATTTCTTTGGCAAATCTCACAAATTCTGACCAGCTGTTCTCCTGCTACAGTTAGCCCTGGCACAAACCACTGCTCTCTATTTGATGTGTCACTCCTCCTGTTCCTACACGGTGCCGGCGGTAATTTGTCATTCTGAGAAGTGCAAGCATCTGCTTTCTGTTTTCTGGTCTAGGAGTTGTGGACATTCAGGAGCAAGTCTTTTAGCGCCTTTGCTGCAGAACACAGCCAAAACTCTACCTTCGATAATGAGTCTCGGTGTCCAGGGGCTGCCAGGTGGTTTAACAAAGATACAGTCTTCCTGGTTATCTGCAAGAGTCATGGAGGCCTCCAGCAGATCATTAGCATATTGTAAAATGACACTAGTGTCTGGCAACAGTAATGTGTTCAAGCTGTCTCGTACAGCAGCTGCATATACCACTGGGCTTTCAACATAGTCTTGAGGCAACCTTGTCCCGGTATGTTGTTATCCATTATACGTAAAGGTGACAGGTATTGACTGTCGTCGTGCAGAGGGACGGAGAAGGCGGCAGACCAGAGGTCATTCATCATCGAGACTCAAATGATCTAGAGCATATATGTCAAACTCAAGGCCCGCGGGCCAAATCTGGCCCGCGGTGGAATTATCTTTGGCCTGCGAGATAATATCTAATTACTGGCCCCAGTAATCGAAGCGCCTATGGCGTATGATATGGCTAATGCTGAGTTTATTCAGGTACCAGGTTTTCAGGGTTTTTAGTGTTTATTCGGCAGTCTTCTTCATAAGAAACGGAATTTGTAAAGTGAAACACTTTGTAGTTATAGCAGAGACTGAGACACATGAGAGCAGGCTGAAAAAACGGAGGCAACGAAAGCTGCGTTCGCACGCGTCCGACTGATCCGGCCCACATGAAGCTGCATTTTGCTCAATCCGGCCCGTGACCTAAAATGAGTTTGACACCCCTGATCTAGAGGATCTTTGGTGGTATAATTCCAGGGCTTTCAGGTGCCCACTGTAGGTGGTCTATGATTCATCTTCATACAGTAATGTTGGAAGGATGACAACTAAATAGACCAAAAAAGGGGCACCACGGTAGCATGGCTGTGGAAGAAAATTCTGAATAAAGGGTTAAAATATCTGAGTTGCTAATGCCCCATACCTTCTTTTAATTAACAGACCATCCACATAGTGTTTGGTAATCTCAAAGCCGTAGGGCATAGCACAGCTGCGTAAACAAGGTCAGCAAACTACGTCTGAACCGTGGAAATACCAAAAACTGTAAGTGAAAACTCAGCTGCAATGCTGACAGAGCTCAGTCCAGGTTGGAGGATCTACAACAAGCTTCAGACTGCATTGCAAGGTGGATCCTTCGTCTCAAGCTACTTCCAAGTTCAGAATCAATATCGGAATCAGAATCAGAATCAAGTTCATTATCACTGATACATCATGAAACTTGTTGTTTTGCCACAACAGCACAGTACAAACCCAAAGAAAACATGGAAGTTAAAATAAGAGAGATATATATATATATTTAAATCGGATCACTCCTCCATCTTGCTTCTGCCCATGTACAGGCAGAAGCTGAAATAAGAGGCAGTCATAATTAAAACCATCCACTCTTGGTCTGACCAAGCGGTCTCCATGCTACAGGACTGCTTTGATGACTCAACTGGAATGTCTTCATGATGAGGATGTTTCCGAGTTTACGGAAGAGGTCACAAGCTTCATCTAGAAGTGCGTCAAAAAACGTTATCCCCCAAAAATCGGTTAGGGTCTATCCAAACCAGAAACCCTGGATCAATAGTTCCATGCATGCTGCACTTATTGCGTGAGACGGAGCTTTCACTGCCGGTAACCAACAGGAACTCAAAAAATGTAGCTATGATCTGTGCAAAGACATCAAGGCAGCAAAACGACAATACAGGGACAAGATCCAAACACAACTCTCCACCAACAACACATTCAAGGTTTATGGCAAGGTCTGCACACCATCGCAGACTTCAAAGCTAAACGCAGTGGTGCTGCCAACATTGCTGCCTCTCTCCCAGATATGCAAAATCTTTTTTTACTCTCAGTTTGCTGTCACCAACACTGAGCCTCTGAGGACAGCAGCTGAAGTGACCTGCACCATGGTCATTTCTGAGGCTGAAGTACGCAGGTGTTTCCAGCAAGTAGATAGTCACGAGGCTGCGGGATTGGACAGCGTCCCAGGGCGGGAACTCAGGCTGTGCGCGGCATGACTGGCAGGCGTGCTTACAGACATTTCCAATCTCCCAGTGTAGAGTGGCCTCCTGCTTTAAAACATCCACCATTGTCCCTGTACCTAAAAAGACCAAAGTAACATGTCTGAATGACTGGCGTCCTGTTGCACTCTCACCTCAATAAGTAAATGCTTTGAGAGGCTGGTCAAGGACTACATCTGCAGCATGTTACCACCCACACTGGACCCCTACAATTCATCTACTGCCCCAACTGATTGACAGATGACACAATAGCCACAGCTCTACACACCGTCCTTACACACCTGGAGAAGAAGGATGCTAATGTGAGAATGCTGATCTTGGACTACAATTCAACACCATCATTCCCTCCAGGCTTCACAAGAAGCTCAGAGACCTCGGGCTTACCCTGACTTGTGCAGCTAGATCCGGAACTTCCTGTCAGATCACCAGCAGGTAGTAAGAGTGGGTTCACTCACCTCTGCCCCTCTGACCCTCAACACAGGAGCCCCTCAGGGCTGAGTACTAAGTACCCTCCTTTACTCTCTGTATACCCACGATTGTGTTGCCACCCACAGCTCCAATCTGCTGATTAAATTTGCAGACAACACTACATTGATTGGCCCAATCTCAAATAATAACAAGGCAACCTGCAGAGAAGAAGTCATCACCCTGACACAGTGGTGTCAAGAAAACAACCTCTCCCTCAATGTTGCAAAAACAAAGGAGCTGGTTGTGGATTACAGGAGGAATGGAGACAGGCTAACCCCTATTGACATCAATGGATCTGGTGTTGAGAGGATGAACAGCTTTAAGTTCCTCAGCATACACATCACTGAGGATCTCACGAGGTTTGTACATACTAGCTGTATGGTGAAAAAAAGCACAAAAGTGACTCTTTCACCTCAAATGGTTGATGGAGTTTGGTACGGACCCCCAAATCCTAAGAACTTTCTATAGGGACACAATTGAGAGCATCCTGACTGGCTGCATCACTGCCTCGTATGGGAACTGCACTCATTCTGCAGAGAGTGGTGTGGACAGCCCAGCGCATCTGTAGATGTAAACTTCCCACTATTCAGGGCATTTACAAAGACAGGTGTGTAAAAAGGGCCCGAAGGATCATTGGGAACCAACCACAAACCATTCCAGCTGCTACCATCCAGGAAACAGTACCAGAGCATTAAAGCCAGGACCAATTGGCTTTGGGACAACTTCTTCCAGCAGGCCATCAGATTGATTAATTCACGCTGATACAATTATATTCCTCTGCTATCTTGACTGTCTTGTTGTACCTACTTTTTATTACAAATTACTGTAAATTGCACATTGCACATTTAAACAGAGAAATTATGTAAAGATTTTTACTCCTCGTACGTGAAGGATGTAAGTAATAAAGTCAACTCAATTCAATTCATAATACATTTATATGGAAGTGAAGAAGGTGTTCCTAAAATGTTAAGTGTGCGTCTTCAGGCATTGCCTTTTGAAGATGTCCTTGATGTTGAGTAGGCTAGTATCCATGATGGAGCTGCTAAGTTTACATCCCTCGGTGTCTTTTCTTGAACCTGTGGATTGCAGCCAGGCAACAAAGCAACCAGACAGAACACTCTCCATGGTATATCTGTAGAGTTTTGTTGGTGTCCTTGGAGACATAACAGATCTCCTCAAACTCCTAATGAAGTAAAGCCACTGGCACGTCTTCTTCATGTTTGCATCAATGTGTAGAGCCCAGGATCCTTAATAGTACAGAGACTAGACTTGATGAAGTATTAAGATATGGTTGGGCACACTCAATAGGAATGAAGTGATGGGTGTCAACATTGCAGCTGTGACTCTGCTCCAGAACAAGTCGCAGAGTCAGAAAGAAAGCTGGTGAGAGACAAGAAATTAAATTTACTGTTCAAATCCTCTCTCATTTCTATCCCTGTTCCGGCTGTCGACCAAAGGAAGAACATTTATATATTTTAATTTGATTCATGCAACAAATGAATTAGTTCAGGCCTGCTTAGTATTTATTTATGCATGCACTGCCCTCCTGTATTCACCTCTGGCACTGGAACCCCACTCCAGGTTGTATTGAGAGGTTGGAATTAATCTAAAATGTACATTAAAATGAAATGGAAATCATTAGAGAAAAATTATTTCAGTTTTATGATATCTCTGGTATAAATCATCCAAGAATAATTGATCAGACTGTGCATGCCTGTTTGTCAAGTTGCTTGTATATAATTAAATCAAACACATGGCAGAGGACTAAGATTCTTGGTACAAATTGGACAATAGTTGTCTTCTGCCCAAGTACCTTCAGATCTTTTGTCCAGCTTTCCTGGCAGATTCCCATATTCCTTTTCATATCACCTGGTTATCCCTTTGTGACTTTTAGCTTTGCTATTCTGTGCAGTAATGAACCTTACATTCTTGCCTGTCTCTGTGTAAAGGAATCTTCGGCATTCACAACTTGTGTTGTAATTCATTTCACTGCTGAGGATTATAATGTCACTGAGATGTTGGGAGATGCACAAATTTGCCAGTTGTAAAATTGACTCCTATCTCTTTGGGAAGTCAAATGAGGGTAGGATGTTCACAGTGAACGTGAGGGCTCCAGGGAGAACAGAGGGACCGAGGAGTTTCTGGTTCCTTGAAAGTGTAAGTGGACAGTGTGGTGATTAAGGTTTTTGGCACACTGGCCTTCATCAGGCTGATCAATGAGTCTAGATTTAAAATGTTATATTGCAATTGCACAAGACTCTGGTGAAGCTGCATTTGCAAGATTGTGTCCAGTTTTGGTTGCCCTGTTATGGGAAAAATGGCATTAAGCCACAAAAAATACAGAAGGAATTTACAAGGATGTTGGCAGGACTTGAAGGACTGGATTATGGAGAGGGGTTGAGCACATTGGTAGTTTTTTCATTGAAGTGTAGGAGACTGTGGTGTGATCTTACAGAAGAGTATAAAACCACGACACACTTCAATAGGATGAATGTGCACAGTCTTTTCCCCTAGGCTGTGGAATCCAGAACTAGGGAGCATTGACTTAAAGTGACAGAGGAGAGAAATGAGGGGTAACTTCTTCACCCAGAGGGAGGTGGGGTCAGTATATAGAATGAGCTGTCAGAGGAAGTGCTTGAGGCAAGTACGTAAGCAACATTAAAAAAGAAACTTGGACAGGTACACGAATAGGACAGGTTTAGAGGGATATGGGGCAAATGCTGGCAAGTGGGTCTAGCTTAGATGGGAATCTTGGCTGGCATGGACCAATTGGGCCAAGGGGCCTGTTTCCATGTTGTATGAGTCTATGACTCCATGATCCTCTGGCTCCATAAGAGATGTATCAGTCTCCTTTGAGATGGCAGGAGATACGAGTTAATATATATATGAACTACATTTGTAACATTTTGGACTTAATAACTGCAAATAAAGTACATGTATATACTGCATAAGACAAATATTGAAGCTAGTTTTGCACTGACGTAATCTCACATGTAGCAGTGTAATAAGTAACTTGTTAATCTATTTTTGTTCAGTGCTGTTACCTGAATGATAATTGTTTTATAGCATCCAAAGTACATTTATTATCAAAGTATGTATAAATTATACAACCTTGAGATTTGTCTGCTTACAGGTAACCATAAACAAGAAATCCAAAAGAAACCAATTAGAAATAGAAAGTCCAAAACCCAATGCACAGAGAGAGAAAAAATCATAAATCATGCAAACAATAAAAAGAAGCAACAGCATTCCAAACCAAATTGAGTTCATAGCCCTGAATCCCAGAGCAGCCGGACTAGACCCAAAGCCTTGGTCTCAGTTCATCATATAGCAGGGTAAATCATCCTGAAGCTCACAGACACCAAGTGCATAGCAGCTGGAGCAGTCTCACAGCTTCAGTGCTGCAGAGGGAGGAGTGAACATTGTGGGAGAGTGAGCAAAATTGGCCCAACCCTTGCCTCCAGTCCTGGACAACCAGCCTTTATAGTCTATCTGGGCTGGCATTTAAATCATCCAACAAGCAGGTCATCCCCGCACTAGGACCCAGCACCTAGAGTGATCCAACCTTACACCCGGTTTAGCTGGATGGGCATCAAAACTCCTCCAGCTGAACTCGTCTCTAAATGGCTCACTCCAACTCCGTCTCCAACAGCGACATCTTTGTCTTGTTGGAAAGAATTTTAAAATGTTAAATCTGCCCTTCCTTCCCTATTGGTCATATGTTTGGGTCTCCTAATTGCTTCTCTGACTATTATCTACCCAACAAATACCTTCTCATTAGCTATGCCATCTGGACCAGCCGCAGATTTCCCCTTCTGAGGGATGCTGTCAAGGCAGCATCAGTGACTAAGATCACTGGGTTGTCAGGGCATGTGGGGATTCACGAAAATGCCTCCAACTTCTATCGGTGAAAATGAGCATAAAAGGCATTGAGTTCATCTGGGAGTGAATACACTTTTGTCAGCAGCGGGGACAGGAATGGACCCAAGTGCAGGATGCAGGCACTGAAGTACTAGGGGTAGGAAAGGAGGGGGATGCCATGGCATACAAGGGGTGATGCTGGGGTTCAGGCAGACAGAGCAAGATCCCAAAGTTCAGGCAGGCAGAGCAAGATCCCAAAGTTCAGGCAGGCAGAGCAGGATTCCAGAGTCAGACGAGGCCGGAGGATCCCAGAGATTGGGCAGAAGGATCCCGGAGGTCAGGCAGAAGGCGGGGTCTAGAGGTACATGACTTGGCTGGAGGAGAGCCCCCCCGAGCGGGCCGCATATGTTCCAGGTAGGGCCACCTCCCAGGCAGAAACACAGAGGCCTGGGCAAGATGCAAACTCCTAGACAGGTTTGGGGCACAACCCGTCAGAAGTGGTGGGAGGGGGGGGAAGGGGCAGAACACCCCGCCGGGCAGCGGCAGGCCAGCCGGACCTGCCCGACGGAGGCAACGGATAATAAAGGGCAGAACGCCCTGCCGGGCAGCAGCAGTCCAGTTAGACCTGACTAACAGAGACAAAGGGGTAGAACGGGGACTAGGTCCAGGGTGACCAGCACGACAGCCATGATCCCCAGGTAACTCGGGAGAGGCAGGCAGACAGCGCGACAGAGCGAGCAAGGCAAAACAGGCAGAGCAGCAGGATCAGCGCATGCGAGAAACAGCAGGGGAGAAGACCAACCTGGACAGAACAAATACAGAGCAGGTCAGAACCTGGGCAGGGTAAACAGGATACAGAGCAGGATACGGAACAAACGACCACCAGCCTGGTCTCAGTCCCAAGGCCCCTTATAAACACCTGCAGCTCAATTGGCCACAGGTGTGCCTCCTAAAGCCAGGAGGATCCTAACTGGCTCAAGGGTGACGGGAGGGACAGCTGCAAGACCTGGAGTCCAGAGTCCGCGGACCAGATCAAGACCCAGAACGCAGGTTCCGGACCGGACCGGACCCCGACAATTTTGACATTTATCTTGCTTGGCTTTGCTTTGTAGAAGGTATTCAAGCCCAGCCACAGCTGTTGAGCATCTTTCTCTGATTCATGTTTGGTCTGGAATTGACACTTCACATGTGAAATGGCTTTCCAGTGGGCTTACCTGGACCTCTTGTACTTTCCTGGGTCCACAGACCTAAACACCACTGATCTAGCCCTCAGCAGATTTCAAAACTCTTTGTTCATCCATGGTTTTTGGTTGGGAAGACTCCGAATGATTTTGTGGGGACACATTCATCCATGAAGTCCATGCCAACTGTATCTATTCAGTCCTTGAACATGGTCCAGTCCACTGACTTGGAACTCTCAGGAACTTGACACTCCCAACTCTCTCAATCTCAGTACTGTTGATGTAGACAGGAGCATATACACCACCTACCTTTCAGAAAAGAATAATCAGCTTTGTTTTGTTTATATTGAAGGAAAGATTGTTTTTATGACCCATGTCACAAAACTGGATTAAGGTGGACTCAGATGGATTTGCATGCAGAGTAGAAAATGAAGAATTTGAGTCCATCTGTTATGCTAACACCCAGGAATGAAAATCTGCTGATACTTTCCACTGCTGATCCTCCAATGGAATCTGGTGCATGTTCATTCTCCTTCCCCTTCCTGAAGTCAAATATCAGCTCTCTCATTTGCTGATACTGAGTGAGAGGTTGATTTTGCAGGACCACTCAACCAGGTGACCCGTTTTGCTCTGGTAAGCTCTGTCGACAGCACTTATGATTCATCCAACAGAAGTGCTGTTGGCAAATTTGAAGATAGCATTGGAATTGTGCTTAGTCCTGTTGCATATACAGCATAGAACAGGAGGATATGCACAGAGCCTTGAGGTGCATTTGTGGTGATGGTCAGTTAGAAGCAAATATCAGGCTTAAATCTGCATGTATTGGTAGCTATTATTCCTTTAGAGGCAAAGACAGATGAAGTTTAAGTTCAGGCTTCATTCCAGAAATGGATGGATAGTCAGTACCTGTTTCCCAGGGCACCAATAGCAAACACTAGAGGGCATATGTACAAAATTAAGGGAGGGAAGTTTAGGGGAGACATCAGGGGTAAGTTTTTTAGACAGAGGGTTGTGGGTGCCTGGAATGACTTGCCAGGGATGGTGGTGGAGGCTAAAACATTGGAGCTTTTTAAGAGCCTCTTGGACAGGCACATGGATGAAAGAAAAATAGAGGGTTACGGGGTAGTGTGGGTTTAGTACTTTTTTTTAAGGATTATATGGGTCAGCACAACATGGAGGGCTGAAGGGCCTGTACTGTGCTGTAATGTTCTATGATTCCATGGGTCTGTGGTCACAGAAAATGAACCCAAACCCTTCTGAAACTGTGATGTCTGACAATCCTATCATCACAATTCAATTGAACTGGCTGGTCTTTTATTTCAGTTACGTTTATGTTGAATTAAATGCCTCTGACGTCATCAGCTTTCATCGTCTATGAAACAGTAAATCATATAGGTGCTAACAGGAGAGAAAGCAAATTTGTGAATAGTCTTATTATTGGGTGTTGTTTGTAATTGTTTAGGTGATGAAAACATAACTGATGGTTTCAGAGCAGCAACAATTTTCATACCATTGTCTCCTGCCTCCCCTTTTATAAATATAATCACCATGGTGGATGAGTTGTTGAAGCTGCAGAATGAATACTACATTTCCCTTCCAATGTTGCCACAAACTGGCTCTTACCATTATGTTGATCTGACAGCCTAGATCAGATCAGGAACTTAAAAATTAGGCAATTGGGAACATTTTTAAGATAATTATAGAGAGGATATGACATGTCCTCAGGTTGAGATTCTAAACTGGAGAAAGGCCAATTTAAATGCGTCAGAAAAGATCTGGCATCTATGGATTAGGACAGGTTGTATTCTGGCAAAGACATGGTTGTTAAGTGTGTAGTCTTCAGAAATTAAATATTGAGAATACCAAGTTTATATGCGAAGTTAGAATAAAAAGCAAGGTTAACAGGTTTAAGGAACTTTGGTTTTCAAAGAATATTCAGTCTTAGGCCATAGTTCCATAAGATACAGGAGCAAAATTAGGCCATTTGGCCCATTGAGACTGCTCTACCATTTCATCATGGCTGATTCATTTTTCCTCTCAGGCCCAGACTCCTGCCTCCCCCACCCCCCACCACCATAACCCTTTATGCCCTGACCAATCAAGAATCTGTCAACCTCTGCTTTAAATATACATAAAAACTTGGCCTTCACTTAGCCTATGGCAATGAATTCCACAGATTCACTTCTCTCTGGCTGAAGAAATTGCTCCTCATCTCCATTCTAAAAGGACATCCCTCTATTCTGAGACTGTATCCTCTGGTCTTCAACTCTCCCACCACAGGAAACATCCTCTCTGCATCCACTCTATCAAGGCTTTTCACCTTTTGATAAGTTTCAATTAGGTCACCCCTCATTCTTCTGAATTCCAGTGAATACAGGCCCACAGTCATCAAATGCTCTTCATATAACAAGCCATTTAATCCTGGAATCATTTTTGTGAACCTCCTTTGAACCGTTTCCAGTTTTTGCACATCCTTTCTAAGAGAAGGGACCCAAAGTGCTCACAATACTCCAAGTGAGGCCTCATCAATGCTTTATAAAGACTCAACATTACATCCCTGCTTTTATATTCTAGCCCAGGGGTGGGCAAACTTTTTGACTTGTGGGCCACAAAGGGTTCTAAAATTTGACAGGGGGGCCAGACCAGGAGCAGATGGACGGAGTGTTTTGGTAATACACCTCATAAGAGAAAATAAAATATCATGGGATATGTAGAAAACATGTGCTTTAATTTCAATTGAAAATGAACAAATGCATTACAACAAAATATCTGTCTTTGAAGTCCCATGGTATTTAGCTATTTATTGAAATGACTTTTAAAACACTGAAAATTAAATGAATAAAATACAACTTTTTTAAATAGTAACAGTTATTATTTTAAAGCACTGAAAATTCTGTTATCCTTCAAGATATTATCATCATCACTCTCCTCCTGACTGTCTTTATTTCAAAAACGGTAGGAGATGCAGGTCTACTTGTCCTGCTCCTTCTTATTCAATTGTCCCCTGTGCCAAAACTCAACAACGACCAGCACAAGGACAGAACAGTGACAGCGCGCCAGTATGCGGAGCGCGTTATTTGATCTGGAGCGCATTTTTTATTTTGAGAACGTACGTGCACCTGCGCACTACTCATGTCCATCACTTAACAGAAATGACATGTAACATGTAAGGCTTATTGAAAAAAATATTTTCAAATGCATTTTTTACATAACACAACGAAGAAACTTATTTTTAATTTCAGTGGGAACAGCGTTGTTGGTCTCCCTTTTTAGCCAGCGCATCAAAGTCTGGATTTAGTTTTGTTGTGGCGAAAACGCCAGAATTGCGGGGGAAAAAACATTAACAAGGTTTATTAATATAATTTCATCAAGTTCTGCGGGCCGGATTAAAAAGCTTAACGGGCCGCATATGGCCCCCGGGCCGTAGTTTGCCCATGCCTGTTCTAGCCCTTTTAAAATGAATGCTAACATTGCATTTGCCTTCCTCACCACAGGTGCAACCAACAAATTAACCTTTAGAGAATCCTGCCCAAGGACTCCCAAATCCCTTCACACATTAGATTTTTGTATTTTCTCTCCTTTCAGAAAATAGTCAATCCTTTCAATTGTTCTTCCAAAGTGCATGGCAATACACTTTCCGGCACTGAATTCTGTCCTTCTGTGGCCTCTCTATTTTCTCAGAACTACCTGCCCCTCCATCTAACAGTGTATCATCTGCAGACTTTGCAAACAAAAACCATCAATTCCATCATCCAGACTAATGACATAAAATCTAAAAACAATTAATCCCAACACAGATCTTTGTGGAACACCACTAGTCACCTGCAGCAACAAGAAAAGGCTCCCTTTAGTCCTACTTTTTTGCCTCCTGCCAATCAGCCATTGCTTTATCCATACTACAATTTTCCCCAACCAGAAGCCCTGGCTGAACCATGAGATCCACAATCTGCTAAGGACCAGATCAGTGGCATTCATGTCTGATGACCAAATAAGATACGAGAGGTCCAGGTACAATCTCTGGGAAGCCTTCCCATGGGCAAAGTGGCAATTCTGGACTAAACTTGAATCATTGCAGAATGTTTGGCAGCCATGGCAGGGTTTGAGTGCTATTACCTCTTACAATGTAAATCAAGTGACATAGGTGACAACAGGGCTTTGCATCCAGATGAGCTTGATGTCTTCGATGCTTGCTTTGACCATCAAAATGTGGAGAAACCACAAACTCCCACAGCTCCCAATAACCCTGTAATTTCGGTTTCAGAGGACAATGTGAGAGTATCCTTCAGGAGGGTGAACCCACAGAAAGCATCTGCCCAGATGAGATACCTGACCTGTGCTGATCAACTGGCTGAAGTGTTTACTGATATCTTCATGCTGTTGTTTTGGCATTCTGAGATACCAACCTGCTTCCAGTAGGCCTCAATCGTACTGGTGCCTAAGAAGAACATGGTAACCTGCCTCAATGACTATCGTTCAGTAGCACTTACATCCACAGTGATGAAGTGGTTTGAGAGGTTGGTGATGAAACACCTCAATTCCTGCCTGAGAAGCTACTTGCATCCACTCTAATTTGCCTACGTGAACAACAGGTTCAGAGCAGATGCCATTTCATTGGCTCTTCACTCAACCCTGGAATATGTGGACAGCAAAGATGCATACATCAGAATGCTGTTTATTGACTACAGCTCAGCAATCAATCAATGCTATCATCCTTTTTTCTTCACTGCATTCAGTGGATTATCTTCACAGTAACTGCCACCTTCAACGTGATTCCAGCATCAATCATATCTGTCTTCCTTGACATTGAATATCAACTACTGCTCCACTTTCATTATTATGATCCCCTCAAAGCTAGTCAATAAGCTTCAAGACATTAGCCTCAATACCTTCTTGTGCAATTGGATCCTCGATATCCTCACTTTCAGACTTCAGTTTGTTCAGTTGACAAGAACATTTCCTCCACAATCTCCATCGGCATAAGTGCACCACAAGGCTGTGTGCTTAGCCCCTGCTCTACTCACTTTACACTTATGACTGTGTGGCTAAGCACAGCTTCAATGCCATGTTTAAGTTTGCTGATGACGCTGTTGTTGGCCGTATCAAAGGTGGTGATCAGTCAGCATATAGGAGGGAGTTTAAAAATTTTGCTGAGCAATGTCACAAAAAAAACTCTGACTCAATGAAACTGAGACCAAGAAGCTGATTTTTGACTTCAGGAGGAGGAAACCTGGCGTCCTTGAGCCAGTTCTTGTCAGGGTATCAAAAATGGAGAGTTTCGGCAACTTTATATTTTTCAGTGTTATTCTTTCAGAGTCCTGGGCTGAGAACATAAGTGCAATTACAAAGAAAGCACCTCTGCTTCCTTAGAAGTTTACAAAGATTCATCATGACATCTAATACCTTGACAAACTTCTATAGATCTGTGGTGGAGAGTATATTGACTGGTTGCATCACAGCTTGGCATGGAAGCACCAATGCCTTTGAACGGAAAATCCTACAATAAGTTGTTGTTTCTGTCCAGTCAATCATAGGTAATGTCCTCTCCTCCTGTGAGCACATCTACATAGAATGCTGTCACAGGAGAGCAGCATTCATCATCAGGGACCCCACCATCCAGGCCATGTTCTCTTATTGCTGCTGCCACCAGGAAGAAGGTGCAAAATCCTCAGGGCTCACACCACCAGGTTCAGGAAGAGTTGCGTGCGTTATCCCTCAACCATCAGGCTCTTGAACCATTGGGGATCACTTTTCTCAACTTAACTTGCCACCTCGCTGAACTGTTCCCAAAACATATGAACTCACTTTCAGCGATTCTTCATCTCCTGTTCTTGATACCTGTTGTTTATCTAGGTTTTTTTTCTTTTGTATTTGACCACTTGGCTGTCTTTTGCACATTGGTTGTTTGTCCACCCTGTTGGCTGTGGTCTTTCATTAATTCTATTATGGTTCTTGGATTTACTGAGTATTCCCACAAGAAAACAAATCTCAGAGCTGTATATGGTGTACAGTACTTTGATAATAAATTTACTTTGAACTTTAAACTAATGCCCAACTGGTTTGCTCCCTAACATTCTGTTATTGTGAAGCAGGATAATGAACCTGTTGACTAACCAGAATATTCAGTCTTCGTCAAATTATCACAAATACACCTGGGCATTTAGTGCAGACAATGCCAGTCCAGAGCTTTGGTGACAGGCCCAACGTGCCTAATCCTCTCACCTAAGCCACATTTACCAGACACCATGCCTTAGTTTATTCATGCACCTGGCCCTGACACACCTAGAAAACAAGGACACTTATGTCAGAATTGAAAACATGAGAAAATTTGCAGATGCTGGAAATTCAAACAATGCACACAAAATGCTGGAGGATGCTGCCTGGCCAGCTGAGTTCCTCCAGCATTTTGTGTGTGTCACTTGCGCCAGAATGCTGTTCATGTTTTCAGTTCATCATTCAAAACTATTGTCCCACAGACCTTGGTGAACAAACTCCTACTTCTCGGTCTAAATCCTCTACTGTGCAACTGGGTTTTGGACTTTCTAATGAACAGACCTCAGACAGTCAGGATGCACAACCGTTCCTCCTTCCTCTTCATCCTCAACACGAGTGCCCCGCAGGGCTGTGTGCTGAGCCCACTGCTGTATACTCAGCTCACACAGGACTGCACTGTCAAGCACAAGAGTAAGCGCAATGTCAAGTTTACTGATGACACGACAGTGGTGGGGTCCATCACAAACAACGATGAGATGGCCTACAGAGACGAGGTAGAAGAGCTTGAGGCCTGGTGTCAGGCAAAAAAATTCCTTCCTCTATGTCAACAAACAAAGGAGATGGTTACCATCTTCAGGAGAACATGCACCACTCAACCCCTCTTTACATCGGTGGCACAGCAGTGACAACTGCGAGCAGTTTCAAACTACTGGGACAGCATATCTTGCACAACCTCTCATGGTCCAGGATGCATTGTACGCATCAGGAAAACTCATCAATGTCTCAACTTTCTGAGGAGGCTACAGAGAGCTAGACTTTGTGCATCCACACTCACATCATCTACAGATGCACAGTGAAGAGCGTCCTACCAAACTGCATCACTGCATGGTAGGGAAACTGCACTGTGTTGGACAGGAAGACTCTACAGCACATAGACAAAACTGCCTAACACATCACTGGCACCAGCCTACCCACCATCAAGGATCTATATACAG
Source organism: Hemitrygon akajei (assembly GCF_048418815.1). Classification (NCBI taxonomy): domain Eukaryota; kingdom Metazoa; phylum Chordata; class Chondrichthyes; order Myliobatiformes; family Dasyatidae; genus Hemitrygon; species Hemitrygon akajei. The sequence continues at coordinate 108,215,952 of NC_133134.1, forward strand.
AAAGGCGTCAGAAAAGGACCAATAATATCATGAAGAATCTCACTCATCCTGCTCATGGACTTTTTGTCCCACCTCCATCAGGGAGGAGGCTATGTAGCATGCGCATCAGGACCACCAGAATCATATACATTTACTTTTTCCAAGCAGTAAGGCTGATCAACACCTCCAGTCAGTGATCCACCCCGCCGCACCCCCAACCACCACTAATTTATCATTTCCGGTCAGTCACCATATGTGCAGAAACTCCTGTGTCTAATGCCACTTTATGGACATACAATTAATCTACGTATGTGTCTGTTTATAAGCTATCTTATGTATTATATCTATTGTGTTTTGTTTTATTATTACTGAGCTTTTTATCTTTTTTTTCTGCTGCATTGGATCTAGAGTAACAATTATTTTGTTCTCCTTTACACTTGTGTAGAGGAAATGACATTAAACATGCCCGAGTCTTGAAAAATACTGGAAGGAAGTATTCCAAACTTTTTCTGAACTTTTTAAAGTAAATTTTAAGCCTAACTCTTTGACTGCTTTGTTTGGTATTGTTGGAGACATCTGATTTGCATATATTGGCTTTTATTTCTCTTATAGCTAGGAGGGCGGTGTTGCTTAAATGGAAGGATGTTGCTCCACCTACTCATGTTCAATGGTTACATGATGTTATGTCATACATAAATTTGAAGAAGATCCGTTGTTCAATTTCTGATTCTAACCAAGGCTTACAAACATTGTGGGGACCATTTTTGAACCACTTTCAAAACCTTTGATTTGGTGTTAAGGTACAGAAATTGGCTAATAACCTAAATCACTATGTGATAAGGTTTTTTTTTCCATCTTGCTTTCTTTACCAAACAGCTTCGATCTTGGTAGTGGGTTTAGATTCTTTTTTTTATAATAAAATTATTACAATTCAAATTACAATTTAATTAATGTACATGTTTGATTCTGAATATAGGGTACTGTGATTGCAAGTGTGATTTAAATACAATGTATTTGGTACTATTCATTTTTTAAATTCATAATATATATCCTTATGTACTCTGTATTCTATGTGAAAAGTAATAAAATTATCAAAAAAGAAAGAAACCAATCTTGAAACTTAAATCTTGGTGGAAAGGATATGTGCAGCCAGGAAGGAGGGACTTAGCCATCTTCTGACTTGCTCTTGTTACCAGGGGAATTAAGCAGTTTGCTTGAGTAGAGCACAAGAGAATGCAAATGTTGGAATCTAGAGCAACCAACAATCTTTTCTATGAATTCCACTGGTCCAGATGCATTGTTGCTGTTTCAGTTCAGCATCCTGCATCAAGATCTAATGCAGCATCGTGATCTGATATTATGACAATTCTTTTCCTCTGCAGACGCTGCTTGACCTGCTGAGTTTCTCCAGAGGTCTGTTTGATGTCTGATGGAATTTTTGGATGGGTCTCAGTCTTTGTCAACCATCCTATGGGATAACGTGGCTGACGATGCAGCAGCAATGTACAACATGCACCTCTTTCTGACTGGTGCATTGGAGGCTTAAAATCCTGATGAGCTCCTGGAGCAGAGGTGTGAATCTCTAAGCAAAAAGGTAGGATTAGGCACAGTTTAGTTTTATGTCCTGTCAGTAATACACTTAGGTGACCTTGAGGTGACCAGAGACTGATGTAAGTTTCAGTGACACAGATGACTGTAGAAAATGAGCTATGGGCAAATATTTTGAAAATAAGAAATCAGAGTTGAATCTTACTGTGAGCTTTGCTTAAATAGACTGTGATGGAGTGAGCACATCAGTCTGCAGAGGTAAATTGATTTAACTGAAAGGATGGATTTATGAGCTCCGACTCCCATAGTAAGAAACAGCTAAAATTATGAAATAAAGCTGGTGGTATTTCAGAATAAACAATGTACTTTCACTACATAAAGGTGAAAGAGAGGGAACAATGGCTAGGTAGATCCCATTGATCACTCTTCGACTACTTGCCCTCTCTTTCCTCTTTTCTATCTCTTTCTGCTAACCCCCTGTCCATCTCTGTCTGAGACTTTTGGCTTCTGTTCCTATTTTCCTCTACATAACTGCTTTAGTTGATCTATAAATCTATGTCCTGACACTCATCTTTCATCCCTTCCTCTTTCTTTACCATGTTTACTTCTCTCTCTCTCTCTCTCTCTCTCTCTCTCTCTCTCTCTCTCTCTCTCTCTCTCTCTCTCTCTCTCTCTCTCTCTCTCTCCCTCTCTCTCTCTCTCTCTCTTTCTCTCTCTATCTATCTCTTTCTCCTAACTGTATATTTTTCAATGGCTTTCTAAACTTTGTCATCTCTGTCCTACCCTTTTCCTCCTTATTTTCCCTCTCTGGATCTCTTTCTCCTCACACATGACTGCACTCTCTCTCTCTCTTTGTTTTTCCTATTTTCCTCCTCTCTCCTTTTGTCTTTATCTTGCCATCTCTATTTCTCCCTGGTCAACCTCTCTCTTTTACTCTGACTCTGTTTCTCCCTCTCTTTTTGTTCCAATTGTACTATTGTCTATTTCCCTCCCATCCATATTCTCCTCTTTGGTGCTCACTCTCACTCTTTCTCTCTGTTCCCTATTTTCTCTATCCTGTCCCTCTCCTTGCTTTCTTAATCCATCTTCCCTGTTTCTCTTTTTCATTTTTCAACATCCTTCTCTCTCTCAATCTTTGTTTTCCTCTGCCTATTTTTAAGTGTCACCATATCTTGTTAAAATATTGCAGTTACTAGTCCCCCCAACTCATAACACTGTAGACTGAAGAACGCAAATTGGGATTATTACTCCATGAATAGAGAGCTTCTGACTTTCCCTTTGCCATTTTGAGTGATCACTACAGCAGATAATCCACCTAATTAAGTGAGGAATTAAAGTATCTACAAGCAAGTGGCATTTGGAGAAGGGATAGGGCAAGTCAATAAATTGACAAACTTTTCTTGATTAAATGTTTCAGTGATCATTCTATTTTACCTTCTTTTGTAAATGACATTTTTTGACTTTCCAGAACAAAGTAGTTCACAAATGGAGATCAATTAGGTTTCCAAGGGGCAATTATAAAGTGGCCCTGCTTTCCTTTCTGGGTCTGCTGATTGTGGTGAACTACATATACCTGTCTGGACACGCCCCCCCCCCCCCCACTGACTGCTCCTGTGGCTCCTCCCACAGACCCCTGCTGACTGCTCCTGTGGCTCCTCCCACAGACCCCTGCTGACTGCTCCTGTGACTCCTCCCACAGACCCCTGCTGACAGCTCCTGTGGCTCCTCCCACAGACCCCTGCTGACTCCTCCCACAGACCCCCCGCTGACTGCTCCTGTGGCTCCTCCCACAGACCCCTGCTGACTGCTCCTGTGGCTCCTCCCACAGACCCCTGCTGACTGCTCCTGTGGCTCCTCCCACAGACCCCTGCTGACTGCTCCTGTGGCTCCTCCCACAGACCCCTGCTGACTGCTCCTGTGGCTCCTCCCACAGACCCCCGCTGACTGCTCCTGTGGCTCCTCCCACTGACTGTGACTCCTCTCACGGACCCCGGTATAAAGGCAATTAGAGACATAGCCCCGGCCTCAGTCTCCAGGATGTAGTGTGGTGGTCATTTGCTGCTTGTTCTTTCTTCCAGCCAATAAAAGCCTATATCTCACCTCACATCTCCGAGTTATTGATGGTGCATCACTGATCAATCCTTGTTAAACATTTATATTTCAAAATGTTTAATGATTTTAAGGTACTACCCCATTTGTGCCTTCTCAATGAGGGTTTCCTTCTGGAAAAGTACATGGGATTTATTTTGTTTTGACTTGTCACCTCACATGATGAATGGATACAAAGAAATAAAAACATTAGATGGGAGGCTTTGACAAACTATTACCGGAATCAGACTATAAAAAAGGTCACTGACAAAGAAAAAAAAACTTGAAATCATTTAATTTCAAATACCATGTAGTTGGAGTCCAATTACATGCTAGTTTTAAAAATCTCAATCCTGACCATAACTTGGTCATGGCTGGCTTAATGTGGACAGGAGCAGATGTAAATAGACATTTCACTGTTGAGAATTTGAATATTTTCCTCTATCTTGTTATTCTCCTCCTGCCTTTGTGCAATCTCTCTTCACTCTCCCTACCTTTTACTCTCTTTCTCGTCCTCACTCTTGCTCTTTCTCTCTTACTTTCTCGACTTCTCTCTTCTCTAACTCTTGATCCACCTCCAGCAGCCTATCTGCTTCAATGGTCTCACAGATGTCGAGATTTCCAGGGCGTCACGGAACCTGTCAGCTGTTTCTGAGTGTCACCTCTCGTTGCCCAGTCAAACCACCTGTGCAGTACGAGCACGATATCAGTTGCCTCACATTTCCCTGGAGTCTCCAGAATTTTAATAAACGACAGTGAACCACTGGGAACTTCAGAAAATCCTCATCATCCAGAAAGTGATCTGAATGTGGAACTTGCTGCGGCATGATGTGGTTGACAGGTTACATTTAAAGAAAGCCAGATAAGCACATGAAGGGAAAAAAGGAATGTTGATGGATAAAAGAAATGGCAGGAGACTTGAGTGGAGCATTATCACCAGTGTAGACAGTTCAACCTTGTGGTTTAATTCTGTGCCATAAATATTATGTCATTGTATGTAATGAAAGATTCATCCGCAGTGTACTTGCAGGAGCAAACTGGGAGAAAAAAATCACCCTTGGCACCAGCAAAGAAATGCATCACACTCTGCCTCAGGAACCTGGTTCCACTACAGTCACAGAATCAAATTCTGGAAGCAGACAGCAAGCTGCTGCTGTGAACACCGTGTGCGTCTCGTGCTTGCAACCAAGGATGCATTTCTTTCCCCATCAGTATTTAACATATAAAGCAGCTGTTTGCTTATTAATTATAAAATTAATGGAGACGAGAAAATAGACTTGACAGTCATGATTCATCCACATGGATGACAAAGGGTCAGTGGCGACACAGCAGGCTGCAGACACTGGTATTGGGAGCAACAAACAGCTTGCTGGATGAACTCAGCGGGTCAAGTAGCATCTAAGGGAGGGAAGGTGTGTTGAAACCCTGCGTCAGGCCTAAGAGTGCAGAGGTGAGATGTCTAGCATAGAGAGGAGAATGGAGTGGTGAGGAAAGAGTCGGTGACCAGTGTTCCCTCTAATTTGTAATGATCAGTGTGTGCAAAACTCTTGTGCTGTGCAATTGCAGTACCAACAAACTGTGCACATTGAATAATCAATAAACACAGTATGAATAAGCCTGTTCTAAAATCTGCAGACAAATCATCACAAGCTCCACATTGTCAACACCGTCCGCATCAGAAACCGGAAAAGGAAATGTGATGTGTACGGTCGTGAAATATCTTTAACATGACAACAAGGTAGAGGGTGGCATGCTTTTGTGCACAGTTTAAATTCCATTGTGTGCTAGTAGAAATAGATGAGTGCACATGCACACACGCACACCTTAGACGCAACATTTTTGGTGACCTGGATAATGTTTATGAACACTATGAAATAGGCTTCAATCAGAAAAGAAGTTGCTGAATTAACTCCAGATCCTCTGAGCCTTTGGTGCATAATTAATTGGTGTTCTCTTCTGGTTTGGAGGTTCTGATATCGACATTCATTGAATTCCTTTTCCCTTCGTATGTGTGAAAATAGTTCGTTTCTACACATTCTGAAACAACAATAGTGTGCTCATCAGTGTAACGCCATCCTGTTTCAGGAACAGTAGACCAAGTTTCACGACCTCAAGAAACAGACTTTAAAGGGTTAAAATAAAGCAGGTGCTTGCTCAGCTAATGCATTGAGTTGGCAAAGACTAGGTGCATGCTATAATGATAGGAGATGGTTGGCAGAGTCCTACACAGTCCATAAGATCATAAGATATATGTGCAGAATAAAGCTATCCAACCCCTTGAGCTGTCCTGCCAGTTAATCATGGCAGGTTTTCTTTCTAACTTCCTTCTACTGTCTTCTGCTTATACCTTCGAATCCCCTTACCAATCAAGAACCTATCAACAATCTTTGCCTTAACTACACCCGATAACTTGGCCTCTCTGTCATTGCCACTCAAACCTCATGAAAATAGAAGATCATTTGCCTGAGAGGTAATTGTACTTTGAGTGTTCATGGTGGAATTTTGCAGTTCAAAAGATTAGGATACCGGAAGGTAACAATGGAGTTATTGTGAGTTAATAGTTGCCCTTATTTTAATTGCCCCCCCCCCCCCAGCCTGGTTTGCACTCAGTGTTAAAATCAGGCCTTGTTAGTTTTTTTTCAGTTCCTTTTCTACTTCTTTGCAGAACAAATCCACTTTGGCTCTTGATAGCACTGTGTCATTGACATATCTTAAAATGACGTTTACACATTGCTAAGAAAGTTGACTCTACCACTGGAAGGTATCAACCCTAATGATTTCTTGATCAAATTGTCTTCACGTTCATGCCAGCAGCTGGCCGGCTGGTGTTGCCGTGGCATCAACGTCAGACTCTGGAGTAAAGGCTCCCGAGTTCGAATCCAAGTCAGGCCACCCCCAGGCATGCTTTTCATCCGTGCCAGGTTGAGCATCGAGCTAGCCACTTGGCCTCGTTAAAAAAACAAGGGTCGAGTCAGGAACATGCATATCATGGCCTGGTTAATCCGAAAGGAGACCAATCCTGACATCATGTGCCAGACAAGAATGGCTGACTGTCTGGCGTGACATGCTAAAAAAATGTTCATTGCATTTCTTGCAGGTAACTAGTTTATCATGTGAGTGAAACTCTCAGTGGAGATATTAGTTTGCTTGGCAGCATTATTAGCATGCAGCTCAGTGTCATTATTTATAACAAGCTCAACATGTTTCGCCTGCAAATATGTAAATTCAAGTCAAACTATCTTAAACCTCTAGGGTGAGAGTACAATGTATGGAATCTAAAACATAGCTGGAAGTGGGAAAAAAATCACTCTTATTGATGAAGATTCAGGGTAGAGCATGGAGAAATGGAGGATAATTGTTTAATGAGGTATTGGGCTGTGGGGTACAGAACAGCTATTGAAAGCAGATTGTATAATGGAAACACACCAAAACCAATTGGCTGAGTATTAAGAGCAACACACAAAATACTGCAGGAAATCAACAGGTCAGGCAGCATCTATGGAGGGACATGGGCAGTCAATATTTGGGGTAGAGACTGTTCATCTGGATTGAAAGGAATGTCAGTATAAAAAAAAGTGAAGGGATCAGGGGCTGACAGGTGATAGATGTGTCCAGGTGCGTGAGTGATAGGTAGATGTGGGTTGGAATGATTTCAGAAACTGGGAGGTGATGGGTGATGTGACATCAATTGTCACTACAAGGCAGGAAGCCCTCATGGATTTGAGGAGAGAATCTTATGGTCTGCATTGTTATAAATTGCCATCACTTCCACATTCGGTTGAAGTGGACCTCACTGAAGTGTGTTCCCATCTCTATCCTAGACATGGTTCAAAGGTCAAATTTAATGTCAGAGAAATGTATACAATACACATCCTGAAATGCTCTTTCTTCGCAAAACATCCACGAAAACAGAGAAGTGCCCCAAAGAATGAAGGACTATTAAACGTGAAAACCCGAAAGTCCCCCCCAGCTCCCCCCTCCCGCGCGTGAGTGGCAGCGAGCAACAATCCCTCCTCCCCTCACCAGCAAAAAAAAACATGCATCGGTACTATCACCAAGCCCAAGCGTGTGCTAAGCAATAGTAAAGACACAGACCAAGGTTACCCCAAAGGCTTCGCATTTCATCCAAAATTCGACAACCCACAGGTTCTCTCTCTCCCTGGCAAGGCAGAGGGAGGTGTCCCCCATTTTCACAGCTAGCGAGAGACATAACAACAACCCGCTAGTTTATGAGGATAAAAGTCCATATCGTCGCTTTTGTCGAGCTCTGTGTCTGAAGATCACAAAGACCTCAAGTCTTTTGGCCCACAGCGAGAGATTTCCCAGCCTCCCCAATGACACACAAGTCTCCAGCCATGACACCAACCCTCGATCCGCCTGTGACTAAGCACAAGCGAATCTACAGGTGTTGGAAATCCAAAGGAATAAACTCAAAATGCTGGAGAAACTGAGCAAGTCATGCACCATCTCTGGAGGGGAATAAATTGTTAATATTTCTTCCTGTGACCTTGTCTTGATGATAGGTTTCAGCCCAAAACACCAACTGATTATTTCCCTCATAGATGCCGAATTCCTCCAGCATTTTGTGTGTGTTCATTGGACATGTTGCTATTTCTGCAATGGAAATAATCAGACACCACACTGTGAGCTTTCTTTTGTGGTTGGAGAGATAAACAATGTGTGTTCCAGGGACAGGGTGGTAAAGAAGGTGCTTAGCACACTGGCCTTTATCACTGAGTATAGGAGTTGGGACGTTACGTTGCTGATATACAAGATGTAGGAGTATTGTGTAAAGTTTTGGTCATTAAGCTGGATAGAGTGAAAAGAAGATTTATGAGATTTTTGCCCAGGCCTGAGGGACTGAGTTATAGGGAGACGTCTTCATTTTATTCCTTGGAGTGAAGAAGACTAGCAGGTCCTTATGTAGGTTTATAAAATCCCAAGGGGAATAGTTGTGATGAATGTCCACAGTCACTTTCCCAGATAAAGGGACAAAAGAACTAGAGAGGATAGGTTTAAAGTAAGAGGGAGGTAGATTTAAAAGGGTTCCAAGAGACAATCATGCATGGGTGGTGCATACACTCAGTGGCCATTTTATTAGCTACACCCGTTCATTAATAAGACCACAAGTCTGTTCATTAATGTGGATACCTAATCAGCTAATCATGTGGTAGTAACTCAAAGCATAAAAGCATGATCAAAAGGTTCAGTTGTTGTTCAAACCAAACATCAGAATGAGGAAGAAATGTGATCTAAATGACTTTGACTGTAGAATGATCGTTGGTGCCAGACAGGATGGTTTAAGCATCTCAGAAACTCTGAATCTCCTGGGATTTTCAGACACATCAGTCTCTAGAGTTTTCAGAGAATGGTGTGAAAAATAAAAAAAATCCAGTGAGCAGCAGTTCTGTGGGCAAAAACACCTTGTTAACGAGAGAGGTCAGAGTAGAATGGCCAGACTGGTTCAAGCTGATGAGAAGGTGACAGTAACTCAGATAACCATATGTTACAACAGTGGTGTGCAGAAGAGTAGGCTACAAAGGCATAACAGCAAAAATATACACTCAATAGCCAATTTATTAGGTTCAAGAAGTACTATTGCACAGTACTGTAGTCATTTTATGTATTGCACTGTACTGCTGCTACATAAAAAAATCATGACGTATGTGAGTGATGATAGAGCTGATTCTGATATGGGTCTCTATTGTAGAATGAGAGTGGGAACAGGCAGAGAGAGGGGAATCATTGTTGGGAAAAGGGGAGAGGAGAGGGATGAAGTGGGAAGCACCAGAGACATTCTGTAATGATCAATAAAATATTGTTTGGAATGAATTGACTTTGCCTGGTGTTTCAGGGTTGGGTGTGTCATCTCTCATGCCACCTCCTGCTCCTGGCATTCCTCCTCTGCCACCTCTCTCTTGCCCCTCCCGTGGCACTCCAATGTCGCTATTCCCAACATCCTTTGTTCCTGCCATTTGTACAAACTCACTGTCTGCTCTATGTTGACAACTACAATACTGTGCTAAAGGGTTAGCTATATATACAATCATATGTGTCTAAGACTTTTGCACAGTACGGTACATATGACAAATAAAGCTCATTGTCAATCTTTAATCTCTAGTCATCCGTCTGATGAGCATGGCCAAATCATCAGTACAGTGTCCTCGGATTCGCAAACAATGAAGCTCTTAGGTTTTGCAAGTTTTTGATCCTGTTCCTCTGGGAGATGCTGATAGTACCGATAGTAGAGTAATTTTTGGGGTCAGCACATTTATATTTAGCAAATGAATTTGGCAACCAGTCTTTACATCTGAATATGTATTGTGGATTTAATTTGGAGTGCAGCTCCGAGCAATGGGTTCCTAAACACCATGAATTCCAGACCAGACAATGCTGATTAAAATTCATTTGGATGTCTGTGGTGAGGGTATGAATCGGGAGGTGTGAAGTTTGTGTGTAGTTTGAGAGAAAGCATTGTAATTAAATATGGAATTGTCCTTTGATGTTTAGCACATAAAATATTGAGCCTCAGGTTGGCCAACAGACCTTTTGACTGTAAGCATTTCCATATGATGCCTGGTGTACCTTTTTTTGTCAATAAAGAAGCTGCTTTGTATCTACCAGCAACACGCACAAAATGCTGGTGGAACGCAGCAGGCCAGGCAGCATCTATAGGAAGAAGTACAATCGACGTTTCAGGCCGAGACCCTTCGTCAGGACTAACTGAAAGAAAAGATAGTAAGAGATTTGAAAGTAGGAGGGGGAGGAGGAAATCTGAAATGATTGGAGAACACCAGGGGAGAGGGGTGAAGCTAAGAGCTGGAAAGGTGATTGGCAAAAGGGATATGCAGCTGGAGAAGGGAAAGGATCATGGGACGGGAGGCCTAGGGAGAAAGAAAGGGGGAGGGGATCACCAGAGGGAGATGGAGAACAGGCAAGGAGTGATTGTGAGAGGGGCAGAGAGTGAAAAAAAAGGAGAGGAAAAAAAAGAGGGGAATAAATAAATAAGGGATGGGGTAAGAAGGGGAGGAGGGGCATTAACAGAAGTTAGAGAAATCAATGTTCATGCCATCAGGTTGGAGGCTACCGAGATGGAATATAAGGTGTTGTTCCTCCAACCTGAGTGTAGCTTCATCTTGACAGTAGAGGAGGCCATGGATAGACATATCAGAATAGGAATGGGACGTAGAATTAAAATGTGTGGCCACTGGGAGATCCTGCTTTCTCTGGCGGACAGACCGTAGGCGTTCAGTGAAATGGTCTCCCAGTCTGCATCGGGTCTCACCAATATATAAAAGGCCACACCGCGAGCACCAAACGCAGTATACCACACCAGCCAACTCACAGGTGAAGTGTCGCCTCACCTGGAAGGACTGTCTGGGGCCCTGAATGGTGGTGAGGGAGGAAGAGTAAGGGCAGGTGTAGCACTTGTTCTGCTTACAAAGATAAGTGCCAGGAGGGAGATCGGGGGGAAGGGATGGGGGGACGAGTGGACATGGGAGTCGCGTAGGGAGCGATCCCTGCGGAAAGCAGAAAGAGGAGGGAGCGAACGATGTGCTTGGTAGTGGAATCCCGTTGGAGGTGGTGGAAGTTACGGAGAATTATATGTTGGACCCAGAGGCTGGTGGACTGGTAGGTGAGGACAAGGGGAACCCTATACCGAGTGGGGTGGCGGGCGGATGGGGTGAGAGCAGATGTGCGTGAAATCAGAGAGATGCGTTTGAGAGCAGAGTTGGTGATAGATGATGGCCCCTTTGTTTAAAAAAGGAAGACATCTCCTTCATCTTGGCATGAAAAGCCTCATCCTGAGAGCAGATGCAGCGCAGACGGAGGAATTGCGAGAAGGGGATGGCATTTTTGCAAGAGACAGTGTGGGAAGAGGAATAGTCCAGGTAGCTGTGAGAGTCAGTAGGCTTATAGTAGATATCAGTAGATAAGCCGTCTTCAGAGATGGAGACAGAAAGATCAAGAAAGGGGAGGGAGGCATCAGAAATGGACCAGGTAAATTTGAGGGCAGGGTAAAAGTTGGAGGCAAAGTTAATGAAGTCAATGAGCTCAGCATGTGTGCAGGAGGCAGTGCCAATGTAGTCGTCGATGTAGCGAAGGAAAAGAGGGAGACAGATACCCGTATAGGCTTAGAACATGGACTGTTCCACAAAGCCAACAAAAAGGCAGGCATAGCTGGGACCCATACAGGTGCCCATGGCTACACCCTTGGTTTGGAGGAAGTGAGAGAAGCCAAAGGAGAAATTATTGAGACTAATTCCGCCAGACGGAGGAGAGCGGTGGTAGAGGAGAACTGGTTAGATCAGGAATCCAAAAAGAAGCGGAGAGCTTTGAGACCTTCCTGGTGGGGGATGGAGGTATATAGGGACTGGACATCCATGATGAAAATAAGGCGGTGGGGGCCAGGGAACTTGAAATCACTCAAAAAATTCAAAGCATGAGAAGTGTCATGAATATAGGTGGGAAGGGATTGAACAAGGGGGGTAAGCAGAAATGAGTTCAGTGGGGCACCAGCATTTTGTGTGTGTTGCTTGAATTTCCAGCATCTGCAGATTTCCTCGTGTCTGTATCTATCAGTACTTTTCTTCAGCGACTTCACTCAGGCAACAAGATTTGGTGTCAGAAGTGAGATACCTTCTTGTGACCCATCGTGTGGCCTGCAATCTTAGCAGTCTAAGTGGGTGAGTAGTTTTAAAATTGGCACTCACACTTGGATCTGTTTAGATCAGTGGTACACGGGATCACGAGGTATCACGAGCATGGAGAGCTGAAATGGTAGATACTAGTGTGTGCGCGTGCATGTGTGTTTGTGTAAGAGATGAAACATTGCGTGTTAATTTGATGAGACAGAGCCACCAGTTACAAAGGGTGGTTATTGAAGGTTTCGGACACCAGTGATGGTGGGGGGTGGGGGGGGTGCGTGTGTATACTCATTCTGGAGGGTTTGCATTTTAGCAGATGCATTTTTAGAGAGAGAGAGAGAGAGAGAGAGAGAGAGAGAGAGAGAGAGAGAGAGAGAGAGTGTGTGTGTGTGTGTGTGTGTGTGTGTGTGTGTGTGTGTGTGTGTGTGTGTGTGTGTGTGTGTGTGCGTGTGTGTGTGTGTGCGCGTGCGCACCTTGGCTGAATGTTAGATTCAAGTGACTACAGCAGGCAGCAGGAGTTCAGGTGCTCAAAAGTGGCAGATTGCCAAGTACATGCTCTATGGTTTTAAGTATGTTCTGTTTCACTGGTTCCCATCATTTATATTTTGCATAGTGTGGGAATTAGTGTGGAGATATTTCAGGGAGAGGTCTTCCCCAGATATACCTGTCAGCATGGCACCCATTGAGGTCAAGTAACGTCAGTTTGAGAACCCTAATGATTCAAGCCAGCCCATGACTCTGATTCATAAGCCCTTCACCCCAGGAGAAACAGAACTTTTTGTCAGAGCTGCGCTCACTTAAAATTGCATGTGGGAATTCAGAATTCTGGTGCAAGCAGGAGGAAATGGTTGAAATTCACCAGTGTTGGTAAAAGCAAAGTGCTCGAGGAATATGTGGGACACTATGTCCCAGGGGTGTGGGATGTACATGGACAACTACAGGGAACGCCAGCAGTGAAGAAAGATATTGCTCTTTTAAGGGGGAAGTGAGGCAGCGACTGGGAGGAGGCGAGACTGACTGCGGAACAATAATGGTAGTGATTCAAAGAGCTGATGAGACGGCCATGGATTATGCAAGACGTAAATATCGAGTGTGTGAGGAGTACTCAAGGTTGGATAATCCAGGGAGGAACAACCAAGTCTTCCTGAAAATGCTGAAGGAAGGCCTGAGCTCAGCCCACCAGGAAGTTTTAGATAGCAGTGGGGTTGCCCTGCTCTGTGATAGTTTCATGGGCCTGTGAAACAGGCCAAAGAAAGTGCGAGAGAAATCGTAAAGCCGATGTAGCTTCTGTGACGTCAAAGAGGGTTTGTTTTGTTTGCCAGCGACCAGGGCATGAAGCAAGGAACTGCTGGAATAGATGTGGCGGAGTAAAGTAGTTGATAGGCTACAGCTGTGGCCTATCGGGACATGGTTGGAGACGGTGTCCAACAAAGAGGAAAGAAAAACAGGTGAACGTCACAGCAGACACGCTACCTCATCAGTGCCCAGTCTGACCATCCTGACTGTCGATCTGGTGAAAATGGCTTCTAGTACAGAAAAAGATGTGGCGGCGGCCCCCACTGCCACTGCTGCCGACCCGCGGATGTACATTGTCAGTGGGTCGGCAATGCAATATTCTGGTGGACTCAGGGGCGTCAGTATTGATAACTGACCTGCCCTTGCCAACAACCAGGCAGGCTATACAGTATATATTACGGGTGTCGGAGGAAAAATGGTGAAAGCCGAAAGAAGCGAGTCGCAGATATTCAAAATTGGTGGAGTGCAGCTTCCAGTGTATTACTGGGTCTGTCCAAATAATGAAGACGCTACCCTTGGAATAGACATCCTAAGGGAAGCAGGGGCCATTTTATCTTATATTCGGGAAAGGGAGAAATAATATGGACAAGTCAGGCAATGAATACGTACAACCAATAAAATACATAACCATAGTCAAAGACTGGAGCCAGGATGGTGTCTATGGGTTACTTTGTCAGCAGTTCCCAATAATTTGGGCTAGACACAAGCAAGATTGTGGTTGAATAAAGATAAACCCAGTTAAAATAGAGAGGGGCCTGCATAAACCCCATAAGCAGCATGCTATAACAACTGTCGCACTTACTTCTGTTCAGGGTAAAGTGAAGGAACTAAAACCCCAGGGGATACTCAGAGAACTGTGTTAGCTACTAACTCGCCTATATGGCCGGTAAAGAAGCCCAATATATCATATTGATTAAGAATAGACGATCCCGCCCTTAAGATCAGGCCGATATTGCATCCCATTGCGAGAAGCCCTGCAACCATTCTGAATGGCCTTTCTCCAGAACATAATGGTATTTTTCAGACCTGGATATCGCAAATGGATTATGGAGGCTCCCCTTAGCAGCCGAATCCCAACATGGACTTCCCTTCACCCCAGGTGGGCAGCAGTACACATTGGCCAGAGTCTCCCCAGGCCATTCCTCATAAGGTCATGGCGCAGACTATGGGAAAACTCAATCTAACACCTTACCGGTCGACCCGCTTACAATATGTAGATGTTCTACTGATTGATTCAGAAGATAAAGCAGGTCATTTAGGGGCGACAGCCGGTGTTTTCGAGATATTGTGAGATGAGGAGTTTAAAATCAGTAACTCCAAAACTCAGATAGAAAACAGACTGTAGAGTACCTAGACTACACCATTTCCCAGTGAAGGAAGGACATGTTAGATGACAGACATTCTCCAATCAGCTTTACGCCCTGCCCAGTAAACGTAAGGAGAGTGAAGGAGTTAATGGGTCTATTCAATTACTGCCACAATTTCATATCAAGGTTCTGAGCACTAGTGGCCCCGATACAGGCTTTGATTAAAGGAGGGAAGCCCCTCTGGAGAAAGTAGGATGGGGGCCAGATGAGGAAAAGGTCTTTACAGATATCAAGAATGTCCTGGTCTCTGCATTCCCACTACGGTTACCAGGTGCATCTCACCCTTTCACCCATACTGCTGCAAAGGGGGAGCTTACCGCAACGCAGTAGCGCAGCAGGACCATGGGGACACAAGGAGGCCAGAGGGATATTATTCAACGAAACAGGCACCCGCTGTGTAGCAGCTTTAGACTGCACCGCTTGGGCAGTGCGAGTAAGTGAACTGGCAATGATGGGACAACTCATATTACACACACCCCATGCCACTGCAGGGCTCCTGAACACAGGGAGGCTGAGAGCCGTCACCGACAGCAGAAGGGCAGGAATTCAGCACGGACACCTAACACAACAACTGCTGGAAGCAGTGAGTCTGCCAGCAGAGGTGGCAGCCATTAAAGTAAAAGATCACCAGAAAGGGGAGAGTAGGGAGCAGAAAGGAAATGATTGGGAGAGATCACTGCGAAGAGGGCGGCAGAGGAACGATGGCGATTGAAATTGCAGGTGTGCAGGAAGAAGCAACGGAGTCAGTTCAGTAAGATTATTTGAGGAGGTAGAGGCAGAAAAGGAGAAATGGAGGAGAAAAGGAGCAAAGGAGAGACCAGATGGGAGCTGGACACAGGGGAGGAAGTACTCGTGGTGGCACCACCATGCATTAGGCAGATACTACTGAACTGATATCATGGCTGATGTGTCAGGAAAGGACCGAGCAAACAGCACATTGCTGATCAGAGAGAGCCGGAGGGAAAGGAGATTGTCCTCCCACAGCCGGGTGACCTAGTCATGGTGAGGGTCTGCCTGAGAGGGCAAATAGATAGGACCATAGATGATACTTCTAACAAGTGACACTTGTGTCTGTGCGCAGACTGGGCGAGGCAGTCAGTGGAAGCACTGGACTTAGGTTAAACCGTACGACTCACCTTCTTGTTGCTCGTATGGACAGTGCAGGGGATCAAATGTACAGAGTAACCTTGTAGTTACATAGGACCTAGGAGATGAACACCAGCTCGCCACACCAGACCTGACCACAATTGTCGAAAATACACCCACAGGAAACATAAAGGTATGAGACTGGGAGCATGACAGAAACCCTGAATAGTATACTATTCAGTGACGGTACACCGAAATGAAGGCTGGTTGCTGAAGGTAGGTGATTAGTTGAATGGCATAGAATAAAAAAGATATTGGGGAAAATAGAGAGGGAGAGATTTAAGTTAAAATGGAGACAGACTGCTCTACAGCTTCGACAGAATGGCAGACTGAGGAAGATCACATACGGCATCTGAAGGTCGTCACCCCCAGTGGGGAATGGGGAGTGAATAGAATGAGTTGGCCCCTTTCAGCCATCCACCCAGCAATTGACTGGACGGTTCGGAAGGGGGTGCCACCAGGGAGAGATCCTTGCAGTCATTCAAAGAGAGACCACCCCAACCCCTTCCTGTACATCGATGAGAGGGCCTGTGAGCCTGATGAACTTACCTTGCTAGTGCCCCTGGAAAGAGAGGGTTTTAGCGATCAGAGAATGAAGGATTGAAGACAAGGAATGTGATTAAGCTGCAATCGGTCAGCAAGGAAAGAACCAACAGCCATAGAAAGAAGCCGCATTTCTAAAGACTGTTGTTCAAGTTTCTGGAACAATCTTTCTGCTCAGAATTTTGTAGGTGGTGATTAGGGGTGATAGGGTAGATGTAGGTGGACAGAAAGTAATTGAGGGGGGATTCCGAGGCAGGGCATTTCTGCTGCCCTGTTTGAGTGGCTCCTCCTTTAGGTTCACCTTTCCTGGTACAAAGTTATTTGTGTTCAGGATGATCAAGAGGAGGATATGTTAGAACAATTTTCATAGTTAGTACATTTACATTTAGTGAATTATTTTACATCTGAATATGAATTGTGGATTTAATTTGGAAGGCAGCTTGTACAGGTATGCTCATGTACGTAACACAAAATACACAGAATAGTAAGTAATGCATTCAGCTGAAAAGAGTCTACTATTGAATTTTCCTCAAAAGCATTACATGCTAACATGATGTAATCCTCTCTAATTTACTTTCCATATGATTTACAGTAGTCTTTATGTGAGTGCTACTGCAGTTGGTGAAATTACTCTAAGCAATATCACCTAATGGATTCCTAAGCACCGTGAATCCCAGACCAGACACTGCTGATTAAAGTTCAGTTGGATGTTTGTGGTGTGGGTGCGAATCAGGTGTGAAGTTTCAAAGAAAGCATTGTCCATACATTGTAAATATAGAATTGTCCTTTGATGTTCAGCACATAAAATATCGAGCTCCACGTTGGGCCAGCAAGACATTTCAACTGAAAGCATCTCCATATGGTGCCTGTTGTATCTTGATTTGTTGAACAAAGAAGCTGCCAGTACTTTTCTCTGTGATTTCATTCACGCAATAGCACTGATCAGAGAGAGAAAACTGAAACTATTAAGCTTGCTCTTAAGCCTGTCACAAGCTGTTCAGACCTCTCTATTATAGTGGAATGCAGCAAGGACATTAGACCTGTTAAAACCAGCATTTGAAGTGCTCAGTCAGGTCTCTGTCCACATTCTTGCTCAGCTTGGATGTAACAGCTGGAGCACTTGCAATGAACATGTTGATTTTAGTATCAAGCGACAGTGTGTTATCAATTATGGAGCATTTCTCTGTGAATCTGTCAGAAGTCACCCGTAAGATATTATCACTACTAATTGATGGTGTTACAACCGGCTGCATTACTGGACCATGATATTTGCTTCCAGATATTGATGGTTAATCACATCTCTTCACTGGCATGTCAGAGTCCGCCCATTAGCTGTTCTAGGCTTTCTTTAGGTTGAGCTACCATGGCATAATTAGAGCAGAGTAACTCAACAACGAGGATCTGGTGCATTTTAGTCCCAACTGTCATGTGCAAGACTGTACAGCTTTCCAGAATTCCTGGTGTGTAAATAGCCACCCTCCACGGGTGCGCTCAATGCCATAGCAACAGCAGTGAGAAGGACGTGTCCAAGAGGATGCTGTTTGAATGCAGTTTCACCCTATTGCAAATGTTTTACTGAAGCCTTCCTTTCCTCCCACAGATGTTGCACACCAACTAAATTCTTCCAGCAGATAGTTTGAAATCCTGAAAAACAGCGTTTGCAGTCTCTTGCGTCTGTATCTCTCTCTCTCTCTTTGACATCAAGAATGCAGCTGGACTACTGATCAGGACAGGCCAACTCCATCAACATAAGGCATTTTCTGTGTACAAATATATGGTACTTTCCACTTTATATAAATCAATTCTCCATGAGACTTGTGAAGATTTTGTTTTCTGGCCTAACTCACTCTTCCATCCAAGGTGAAGATCTTGTTTTTGTTTTTTTTTAAAGTATCTAATAAAGGGTGTTATACTTTTTAGCTGTTTCAGTGAAACTAAAATATTCTTGTCTCACCTGTTCTCTACAAGCTGGCATGTTTAACTTAAAGGCTTAAATATACAGGGTGAACTGTTTTGAAGGTGTTCTTGCATTTTGAGGACATAAATCTGACAGATTAGTACTGAAAGAATGCTTCAGATTGGACATTGTATCCTCAGTTGGGGTGGAGATGAAGAGATGGAAAGCTTCTGTTGCATGGATTTGAAGAAGAGCTGTGAAATTATTTCTAACACCAGAGAATATTTGCTTCTTATCCAATATTAGTGTGAAGCTGAGTATCTGATCTTTACATCTCTATTGTTCGTGAGTCCAATGTGCAAACTGGTACATTGTTGTATTTGATTTATTAAAACAGCAACCAAACCTCAAGACAAATTAAAAATCAAAGACTGCAAGTACTAACAATCTGAGATAAAAATTGAAAATGCTGGTAACAAGCAGTAGGTCAGGTAGCATCGACCATAAATAAACTTTGGCTACAAAGTGCTTCAGGACATCTCGACTAGGATCTATAAAGAGCCATTCAAATGTCAGACTTTCTCTTCTACAAGGGCTTTCTATTTCACTAGAATATTTTTTATATATATACAAAATAAACAAATCATATTTTAGAAGTTTGTTGCTGAAGATACATGTATAGGGTTCAAATACATCCAACACCAAGGCAAAAGATTCTCTCAGCTCATTCTGCTGTGTGCACATGAATGGGGAAGGTTGTCACTGCAGACAGTGCTGAGATATCTAGATGTTGGACCAATGTTGAAAAATGTTTGAAGATCCAAGCTGTACTAATTTGGGTGACCAATGAAACTCCAATGTAGGTTTTAACAGTCTGTTGATTGGTGTTATTAGTCCCCTTAGCCAGTGAAACTCAAGGAAAGGAAATAGAAGTCGAATAGGGACCAAGCCAGGGCCTGTTGCTGCTCAGTTATGAAACACTTTCTGCACAAAAATGGATCAATATTAGTGAGAAAGATATAAACACTGATATTGACAAGCTGATAGTCGATGTATTGACACAATATTTTTATGATGTCAGTTATAAAGCAGCACGCTCACATATCAATAGATTAATTACTATTTAATATGGTTAACCAAGGAAAGTTCCATATGAGGAAAACAGAAAAACCTGGAAATACACTGCAGATCAGGCAGCATCCATGGAAAGAGAAACAGAGTTAATCTTTCAGGTCAGAGATTCAGGAAAGGATGAGAGTCTTGGACTCAGACCAAAACATCAAGAGCACATGAGATACTACCTCAAGACAGGAAATACATGCCATTTTCTTGCAGTTCCCATTGGTAAGGATGAGCAGAAGCCTGAAATCCCACACCTCCATGATCAAGAACAGCTACTTCCTGTAAACCATTTGGTTCTTGAACTAACAGGAAGAACCCTAATCACTACCTCTGAAGTTTAATTACACAACAAACACACAAAGTACAAACATTTAAATATTTAGACGAGAGTGAATAAATTCAAATCAAAATATGGTGACTACTGTCAAAACAGTCAATTCCCTGGGGACCACTGCTCCTGGAAATCCCCCACTGTACCCATTGTGACCGCAGGCTCCCTCTCCAAGGACAGCAGGGCATAAAGGTATCCTTGGAAAAGGGGCAGGTAGTTGGCCCTGGCAGAGACCTGGACTTACTGCCACCTAGACCTATGGATGGCCATCTTGGACAGGCCCACAAGCAAGCCCACCAGTAGATCCTCTTCACAACCCACCCCCTTCCATTCTGGGTGCCCGTATACGAGGAGCGCGGGCCTAAAGTGCAGACGGAACCTGAGCAACTGCCTCTTCAGAATCTTAACCACGGGCTGCGACTTCTCACACGCATTATAAACGTGGTACACTGACTCCCCCCCAGCCACAGAAATTGACAGGTGGACAGGGTGTCAGTGAACCTGCTTAAAGACCTGTTACATGGTACTGCCCTATGCAAGAACCCTCCACCCAGGTCCCCAATGTACAGGGAGAGGATCCCTGCATAGAGATCTCCACTGGGGACCTCCTCTGCTGCCAGATGATAAAACAGATCGTCAAGATGAGTCTGGTCGGCAGACAAAGTCAAGGAAGTGAAAGATGTGCAGAAGCAGCCCGTACAAGAAATGCTTTGGAGCATCACAGAACGGCACGGTAGGCATCCCTGCCAGAAGGCTCCCACATGATATCTGACACCTGGGTCCAACGAACAGTTCCAGCCCATCAGATAGTGGTGCCGCTGGAACCCCTCCACTTCCCTGAGCCACCCCATTCTCCCCCACCCCCCGACACTCACACTGATAGAATGGGGACCAGTCCTCCTCGCAGCTACACACTGGGAGCACCCTCTCTGGATGAAACCAGACCCTCAACAGCTCTGGGTAAAAGTGAAGTCGTTCCCTCAAAGCGGCATGGCTGATGCTGTCCGCAGGAAGCTGCGTTCCCTCCTACAGGTAGTGTCCCCGGCAGAGAAAGCACGTTGCTAGCCCATGGTATCTCGGAGGGTGGTCACTGTACAGGTATCTCTGCAGGGTCCCGAGGCGGAGAGCCACAGCACACATACCAATGACTGACCGCCCTCCGCCACCAGAAGACTCAGGACTGCAGCAGAGACCCAATACCTCCTGTTGTCCCAGAAGAAGTCCACCAGTCTCTTCTGGGTCCTGGAGACAAGAGCAGCAGACAGGACTAAAGTAAGCAACCGGTACCACATCTTTACAATGAAAGCTCCTTATCAATCAGGTTTTACATGGACTGGAGATCCAAGTTGTCCTATTCCGTTGTGCCTCGTCTGTGGCAAACAACTTACAGATGCAGCAATGGCTCCAGCAAAATTGAAAAGACTCTTAACTACAAATCACAGCCATACGACACGTAAAAGTGCCAATTATTTTAATGACTTTTGGAATCTCAAAACAAACAGATTAAAGCTTTTGAAAATAAAGGCACAGTCAGTAAAGGGACAGGAAGTAAGTTTTTTAGTAGCTTTAAGGGCAGTTCACTTGATATGACAACCTGGACAAAGAGCACAGCATTCTCCTGCTACATCCAGAACTCTGTGGCTTAGCAGAGGAAGAGTTCTCAACACAGTGTTTAAGCTGAAAGGTGAATTGCAAGAGTACTTTCAAGAAAGTAGTAGGCCATATTTTGCTAAGTGCTTTGAAGATGAAG
Organism: Hemitrygon akajei; assembly: GCF_048418815.1. Classification (NCBI taxonomy): domain Eukaryota; kingdom Metazoa; phylum Chordata; class Chondrichthyes; order Myliobatiformes; family Dasyatidae; genus Hemitrygon; species Hemitrygon akajei. The sequence goes on from NC_133134.1 coordinate 108,237,667, forward strand.
AATGGCTGCAGAAACTACCCTACTTAACAGACCTTTTTTGTCATATGAACCAGTTAAACAAGCATCTGCAAGGCCCTGGAGAAAATGTTTTGACTTCAAGTGACAAGATTCTCAGTTTTAAAAGGAAACTGAATATTTGGAAAAGTCATGCTGCAAAACTTGAAATGTTTCCACTGCTGCTTGGACTTGAGAGTGAGGAAGGATATCAGAAAGTCTCTAGTCTTATTGAAAACCACCTGGAAGAATGGCAAAGCAAAACTGAGAAGTATTTTTCCTCTCTTACAACACAAGTGAATGACTGGGTGAGGGACCCTTTTGCTGAATCTTCCACTCAGATTTTGAGAGAAAAGTTCGTGAGCTGCACTCTGATTGCGCACTCAAAATGAGATTTACTGCCCTGCCCCTGGACAAGTTCTGGATTTCTGTGAAAGAGGAGTATCCTGCTCTTCATAGGAATGCAGTGAGCAGATTGGTGTAGTTTTCAACTTCTTACATGTGTGAGCAAGCTTTTCTCTTGTTTAACAAGCATCAAGCAAGGATAGAAGTTGTCTTATTTCAGTTGAAGATGATATCTGTGTATGCTTATTTCAAGTTCAAACCAGAATTGAGAAATTTATTATGTTTGCCTTATGAGTTAATTTTTAATTATGAAAGAGAAGGAAAGAGTAATCTCAAGAAAGGTATGCAAAGCTTAACCATCTTTTTTTTTCAAGAAAGAGTGGAGAAAAATTCATTCTCTACTCAAAGAAGCGTTGACAAATATCTTTGGATTATTATTTCTGCAACTTACTGATCACACTCATGCACTGTGAGCTCTAAATAGAATAATTTTTATGCAGAGGTTCCCTGGGACCTGAAATCTATTTCAAGGGTTCCTCCAGGGCAAAAGGTTTGAGAAAGATTGATCTTGGAGTAGGTTAAAAGGTCAGCACAGCATCATGGGCCAAAGGGCTTCTACTGTTCTGTACTGTTTTATGGTCTATGTACAGAAGTGAAATTCAGAGGCCATTAACTGATGTATATCAGTGTATCTACTTACTCTTTTACATCAAATAAGACTGTGGCCCTAGAAACATCATTGGACACTTCCCACCGGTCTCTCTTTTCTGTCTCCGAGTTAATGCCATATGTTTATGAATATAATGCCTTTAATTCCACAATCAGAAATTTACAGGAAATGCAAAGTCAACTAAATTGGTAACTGCTGCAAAACATTGATAGGATTCTTATCCAATCAATACTTTCAAAAATCTGTTTTATTACACATTAGTAACAGGAACAACAGTTTTTGTTTTTCAAATAAACACAGTACCTAGTTGCATATTCCTGTTCGTGGCTACTGCAAATGCTCAAGTCTTCAATAGCCCTTGACTATACCCAGCCACCTGTGCAGTTTGAGGTACCATCTGCTCAATCAATCCAGGAAACACTCAGTGATCAAGAGAAAACTAAACAATGCTCCCATATCTCTTCTGCTGTTTCAAAGCCCTGGTGACAGCAAACATTGACATATCTTTGCAGTGCTGGTCCTTGGCACCAATTCCATTTCCAAATTAAAGAAGTTCTCTCTATCAATGGCAAAAATCACCTTCTTTTAAACCAATGATTTAATAATACCATCTCACACTGGATGAATCTTCATGGATAATAGTAGGTGCAGCCTACACAAGGCTCTGTTAATAGTCTTCTGCACTATGAATGGTCCCATCTAATGTTGGGCCAACTTACAACTGAACTTGCAACTTGCTCCTCTCTACTCTCAATTCAAGATCTCTAGATGTCAGCCAGACTTCTTCCATGGTTTGAGAGACCTCACCTATTGGCAGAGGCAATCAGCCTGCCAGGCATATTGTTTCTGGGTGTGCACAGAGAAGCCCTGGCCCATCTCCATGAGTTCTTTTGGCATTGGACTAAATGTTCAGCAATAGGGACTCTAACTTAAATCTCTTGTTCAGGGAAGAATGGTGGCTGGAATCCAGTTTGGCATTGAAAGGGGGACATGTCAGTGGAGGACAATTGGCGGCTCCTGTGAGCAATCCTTGCCCAAACCAGTTCGAACTCTGGGTTCTAGAGTTGGAAGTGACAAGACAATGCAGTGTTGTCTCCAGCTCCTGACTCACTTTCAAGTCTGGCTGGTAGATTGGAGTGGAAACCTGATGAGATGCTGGCTGTGGGTCCCAAAACAGAATCAGAATCAGAATCAGGTTTAATATCATTGGCATATGTTGTGAAATTGTTAACTTTATGGCAGCAGTACAATGATATGCATGATAACTATATAGAAAAAAAGTGAATTATGTTAAGTATATATATATATATATATATATATACCCATTAATAAGTAGTGCAAAAAAATTAGAAATTAAATAAAAATTAGTGAGTTAGTATTCATGGAATCAATGTCCATATAGAAATCAGATGGCAGAGGGGAAAAAACTGTTCTTGAACTTCTGAGTGTGTGCCTTCAGTCTTCTGTACCTTCCTTCCGGATGGTAACAATGAGAAGAGGGCATGTCTCAGGTGGAGGAGATCCTTAATGATGGACACTGCCTTCGTATGTCACTGCTCCTTGAAGATGTCTTAAATACTATGGAGGCTAGCACCAGGAAGAAACTGATTAATTTTACAAGTTTCTGCAACTTATTTCGATCTTGTACAGTAGCCCCTCCCCACACCAGATGATGATGCAGCCAGTCAGAATGGTCTCCAACATACATTTGTAGAAGTTGTTGAATGTTTTAAATTGACAAACCAAATCCCCTCAAACTCCTAATGAAATATAGCTGCAGTCCTGTCTTCTTTATAGCTGCATCAATATATTAAGTCCAGATTAGGTCCTCAGAGATATTGACACCCAGGAACTTGAAATTGCTCACTCTTTCCACCTCTGATCCCTCGATGAGGATTAGTTTATGTTCCCTTGTCTTACTCTTCCTGAAGTTCACAATCAGCTCTTTAGTCTTGCTGACGCTCGGTGCAAGATCGTTGCTGCGACATCACTCAACAAAATGGTTGGTATTTCTTTCTCCTGTACGTGCTTTCATCACCATCTGAAATTCTGCCAGCAATCATCAGCAAATTTATAGATGGCACTTGAGCTATGCCTAGCCACTCAGTCATGGTTGTAGATGGAGTGGAGCAGTGGGCTAAGCACACACCCCTGTGGTGTGTCTGTTGATTGTCAGCGAGGTGGCAAACTTATTTCCAATCAGTACAGATTGTGGTCTTTATGTTAGGAAGTCAAGGATCCAGCTGCAGAGGGAGATACAGAGGCCCAGGTTCTACAGTCTTTCGATCAGGACTGTAGAAATGATGGTGTTAAATACTGAGCTGTAGTTAATAAACAGCATCCTGACAAAGATATTTGCATTGTCCTGGTGATCCAAGGCTGCATGGAGAGCCATTAAGATCACATCTGCTGTAAACCTATTGTGGGGATAGGCAAATTACAGCAGGTCCAGGTCCTTCCTGAGACAGGCATTGATTCTAGCCATGGCCAACCTCTCAAAGCATTTCATCTCCATAGATCTGAGTGCTATTAGATGATAGTTGTTAAGGCAACTCACACTGTTCTTCTTAGGCCCTGGCATAATAGTTGACCTTTTGAAGCAGGTGGGAACTACCAACTGTAGTAATGAGAGATTGAAAATGTCTTCCAACACTCCCACCAGTTGTTTGGCACAGGTTTTCAGAGCCTCACCATGTATTTCTTCAGGACCTGCTGCTTTTCAAAGGTTCAGCTCTTGAAAGACAGCCTGAAGTCAGCCACCAAGACAGAGATCACGGGGTCACCCGACGCTGCAGGGATCCTCATAGATGTGGTTTTGTTCTCCCTTTCAAAGTGAGCATAAAAGATGTTGAGGTTGTCTGGTAGAGAAGCATTGCTGCCATTCCTGATGTTGGGTTTCGCTTTGTAGGGAATGGGGGCATGAGTCTGATGAGACTGCAACAGAGGAAGATAGGAAGGTGCCAGGTCTGGAAGTTGGGCTGTCCTGGCAGGGAGCTGCTGAGTAGCAGCAATGAGAGCAGTACTTGCTGCCAGTCGATTCTGGCTGACCGTTGTGAGTGCTGACACCCATTATTCCAGCTTGGACTGGACTTGCCACTCTGAGTGTAGTTGTCATACTGCAAGAGCTATTTTCGCCAAATTGGCCTCCACTGACTTTAATTTCTCCCCCACCTGACCAATGAAATACTGTGGCAATTTCAGCTATGCTCACTCTGCTGGGCCCATTTAGTGGTCAAATCTTGCTGACAAGAATTTGGTGATGGCCCAAGTGCAGAGGGAGAGACACAGGCACGGAACAAACTATTTGCTGACTTTGACTAAAAACTATACGGAACAAAGGAAATAATAAATGCCAGGCCTACAGAGCTGCTAATTAAAACTCTCAGACTAACTAAAAGCTAGCATTGGCAGTGTGGCTCAAAAGCAGAAACCTAGAGGTAAATTAAATACTGCTTCTTTAGCAACATCTCTCTCAATCTCTAATCTTTCCCGGAATGTGCACTGAGGTAAGCAAGGAATTTTGGCATCGCTGTGCTTTGATCAAGACTGAAGCAAAGGGAAGAGAGTAAGATACAATAACAGATTGGCTGGAATGTGTGCATTCTCATGTGCATAATTTTCATCTTCTTTCAGCTCCTCACCTGAGGGAGCACCCAGACTCCACGGCAGTGTTTGCAGTTGTGACACTATTCCTTTTGCTCCAACCCCACAGGCACCTCTCTCTCACCCCCTCACCTTCTCAACACAGTCCTGAAGCAGGGTCTCTACCTTACATAATTCCTTTCCTCTGTCAGATGATGTTTGACCTGCTGAATTCCTCCAGCTGATTGTTCATTGCTCTACTGAGTTCAACATCAGAACCAAACAATCCCAAATCATTGTTCATTAGCAAAACCTGACTGGAGATCAGAAAGTCTCACAATACTAGTTACTAGACTAAGTGTCTCAGAAGTGTCGTCTAAGTGAACTTTTTTGTTCAAGTTGGTTATGGTTACTGAATGTAAATTCTCGTATGTTGAGAAGTCACGTGTAGCTCACTGTGGAATGAGTAAAGTTACAACAGTTTGCAGTGGTGCATTGCATCTGTATGCAGGCTGAGACTGTGATCCTCTGGGATGGGAGAGTCAGGTGTTGTGCCTGATCTATAATAATATAACAACGACTCTAACTGGATAGGCATCCTGCAGCGAGAGTTCAGAAACTCAGCATGTTACGTGTTCTTCCTTGCAAGTTAGATGAATTTATGCTATGCTTTAATATATCTGTCAGGACCCTGAAAAACACAGGTGAACCCTACATTACAGCCATTCCGAACAGAAATTTACCCTCACGGAAATCATAAATCATGACACAGAAGTTCGAGACTCAGAATAAAGTTAATATGGAATGTTAAAAGTAAATAGACACAGCATGTGAAAGAACAACAAATGTCCAGAGGTCGGATGAACAACACGACTCAGGTCGTATGTTCCAGGGGTGGAGACTTAGCAGGTGCTTCTGGCTTGTCCAGAGGTGTGTTGACACACTCGTGGTCATGTCTTGATAGCAGGGGCATGTTCGTGGAATCCTCCAAATCTTGGTGGGACAGTTTTAGGTGATCTACATTAACACATACAGTTTTACCCTTCTTATCTATGATAGAAGTCTTTTCTCTCCATTCCAATATGCAGAATGGGCCATGGTAAAGGGGACTAAGGGAATGCTGGGGTGCGCTATGGCAGACGAAAGCAAAAGAGGCAATATGTAGTCAACAAGAACCCATGATAGTAGGTAGGAATTGGTGCAAAGGAATTGAATTTACTTGGGAAGGCAGTTTGCTGCTTAGAGGCCGACCAGGCAGTTGTGGTGCCAAGAATGAAATCACCTGGCACTTGTAATGGCTGCCGGAATACCAGCTACTGCAGGTCCTCTTTTGGAGCTGTTCTGAGCCCCAGCAGGACCCATGGGAGACAATCATGCCAGCACTCATTCATCAAGAAAACCCTCAAGAGCAGCCATTAAGGAGCAGTGAAACTGCTCGCAAAGGCCATTGGACTGTGGGTGATATGCCATGGTGTGACATAGTCTAACACCATTGCAGCCCAGAGGTCTGATATGAACAGGGGACGGTGGTCAGAAGCAATATCAGACCGGGTGCCAAACTGAACAACCCAGGTGCTGATGAACGCCGGAGCCACATCTCCAGCCGTTGTCGATGTTAGAAGGATAACCTCTGGCCATCTGAGGGTACGGTTCACCATGGTAAGGAGATGTGTGAACCACGGGAGGGGAGAAGAGAATCAAGAAGGTCCATGTTGACATGGAAGAACCGATGCCTAGGGGCCTCCAAAGGTGCCACTGTGGCTTGGATATGAGAGTTAATTTTTGCCAGCTGGCGCTTGCCAGAGGCTGGACTCCAATCACACGTGTCCTTTCTGAGGCAGTGCCACACAAACTTCAGTGCAAACGGTTTCTGTATGGAGTTAAAAATAGTCCGCCTCCAGTCTGTGGGCACTGTGGGATGAGGGCGACCAGTTGAGACATTGTACAGGAGAGAATCTCCAGCTTTACCAAATGTAAAGTCAGACAATGGCAGACCCCTGACTGCTGTTTGGTAAGCATCTGGTTCAGTATCTTGGTCTGCTTTCATGTCAGCATAGTCAACCTCTATGTGTACGGCTTGAATGGCTAGCTGTGAGAGACAATCCGCTGCAGCATTGTATTTCCCTTTGATATGTTGTATATCTGCTGTGAACTCAGAAATGTAGGCCAAGTGGCTTTGCTGCAGTGGAGACCAAGGTTCTGATATTTTGGCCATTGTGTACACGAGGGGCCTGTGGTCAACAGCTGCTGTGAATGGTGACCCTCTAGAAGAAAATGAAAGAGGTGGAAAGCCAGATGGAGACTGAGAGGCTCACAGTCAAATGTGCTGAACTTCCTTTTGATGGGATAGCAGCTACCAGGTGAGCTGCTGCCAAAAGCCTCTGACCAGCTGTTCGTGCACAGCACCCACAGCATATTCCGAATCGTCAATAGTAATGGCTTTTAATGGTTATAACAGTTGTAAAGCAGTATCGGTTGGGGAGCAGGTGCGCCATTTGGGTCATGTTAGAAAGAGGTCATTTGGTATCATCATATGCCCTGGTCATGACCACTGACCAGCCAAGCACTTGATTAGGGGTATTGACTTTACACACACTAAACTGGAGGAGCGTAAGTTCAGCAGCTTGGGGAATGCAGTGGTGATAGAAATTTACTCCACCTGAAAACTCCAGTAGTTTTTTTTTAGTAGTGCAGGGTGGTGGGAAATCCATAATAGCAGCAACTTTTGATGGGATGGGTTGCGCACCTTCTGCAAAGATGTGATGGCTGAGAAAGTCAATAGTTGACCTGGAGTTTAGCAGGGTTAATTATCAACCCGTGTTGGCTTAAACACCGGAAGAGTGTGTGGAGATGAAATCCGTGTTCCGATTTGGATGCATTGCCGACAAGTGTGTCGTCCAAGTAAACAAAAGTAAAATCTAATTCTTTTAATGCAGAATCCATCAGCCATTGGAAAGTCTGTGCTGTATTTTTCAGTCCAAACAGTATGCACAAAAACTCAAAAAGAAAAAAGTGGGGTTATAACAGCCATTTTGGAATGTCATCTGAGCACAAAGGCACCTGATGTAGCACAAAGTATTAACTTTCTGGCCAAATGAGCCATAAAGTCTTGGATATGTGGGACTAGGAAATGATCAGGGGTGGTGACCTAGTTAAGGCATCAGTAATCACCACCTTGGCAGCTTAGGGACCATATGGAGGGGCAAAGCCTAGGGCTATTTGTTCAATACCAGGTCCTTCCATGTTTGCAAACTCAGTCTTTGCAGTTGCCAGCTTTTCTGGGTCCAATCTACACATGCAGGCATGGACTGGTGGTCTTGTTGTAGAAATGTAGTGCTTGACCCCATGTTTTGGGACTGTGGTGGAGAATGTGAGCTTGGGGAAATTTGGGAATTTGCCCAGCAGTCAAGTATACTTACATGCAGTGGTGCATGCACTTGACAGAGTCGTTGTGGGGAACCTACTGGGTGAGCAGGGTAATGACCCAATGTCCTTGACATGCACAAGCCAGCAGTTCTTAAGATCGGCTAACAGTCCTTGGGCACACAAGGAAATCTGCACTAAGCAGACGTCTAGCCACTTTAGCCAGGATGAAGTCCAATGTGTAACGTTGCCCTCTGAAGTAGAGCATCACCTGTCGTGTCCCATAAGTCTGGATCCTGCTGCTGTTGGTGGTCTCCAGCGAGGTTTCATTGCTCTTTGCCTGCTCATCAATAGGCAATGCTGGCAACATATTCACTTGAGCATCTGTGTCACACAGAAAGTGTCGCCCTGAAAGGGTATCCATAACGAAGAGTAGGCATCCTTGGCAGCTGGAATATGTGGTGTTCACAGACCTCTGATATCCCAATGTGCTGGTACTGTCGAAGCTGCTAGATGGTTAGCTCTTCCTTGTGCTCTTTCCAAAGCGAGCATGATAACAACACAGACTTGGCATAGTCTGTTTCACAACATTAGTTAGTAGTCTGCTTTCCATGCTTATGTTGGAGGCCTTGCTGACTGGCTTATTGAGACAAGGAAAAGAGATGGCATTATGTACCATTCCCTGGATGAGTGTTGACTATAACCATTTTAGCAAGCTCCCTATAGTCTTTCACAGGTGCATTAGTGAAGGCTATGTGAACTTGATCATGCATTTGCTGCATGAAGAGTTCTTTAAGAATAAATCAAGGATAGTGATTTCCCAGGATTTCACAGCATGTGCTCCTGTAGGTCTGATGGCTTAGCATTGCCGAGGCTGGGCGAGGAGAGCAACTATTTGGCGCGCTTAGACTACAATAGTCCAAAGTCTGTAAAAGATGAGTTTTCTTCGATCGGCATTTATCGTGTTTAGGTGAGTGTTCTAGTAGACTCACCACTCTTGCAGCTGTGGAGGTGCTGAGTGATGCTACCACATAGAAGTATCTGGGGTTGTTAGCGGAGATTTCTCACAGCATGAATTGCGCCTTGACTTGTACAAACCAAGCAACTGCATTTTGCTCCCAAAACTCCAACAGTTTCAAAGCAACTACATTGGCTGACATATTCAATAACTTTGGAACCCTGCTAGAGCATTTGGATCATCAATATAGGTTTTCACAAATAAAATGACATGAGGCATAAAGAAAAACTGTAACAACTTATTTATAGTACTCTGAAACAGTGAACACACAAGGCACGGTAACAGAACTTCACATCATATGTCATCATGTCCAACCAGTCTTGAAGTGAACCCAACTCAATGTCAGAGGTTGTATATTATGTATATTTCCACCACTTACATTATCCTACAACATCGCCAAACGGAGAGGAGAGAAGGGAGAATGTCTGGGTGGGTTGAGTCTTTGATTACGCCAGCTGCTTTGTCAAGGCAATGAGAAGTGCAGAAAGAGTTCATGGAGGGGAGGCTGGTTTTTCTGATGTGTTAGGTTGTTTCCACAGCTCTCTGCATCCTAGCTACAGTAATTGCCATACCAAGCTTTGATGCATCCTGATTGGATGATTTATATCGTGCATCAATAAAAAATGGAGATGGTCAAAGTGGACATGCCAAATTTCCTTATCCACTTGATGAAGTAGCAGTGCTGGTGCATTTTCTTGGTCATGGCCTCTTCATGGTTGGACCATGACAGATAGAAGATGTCGTTGAGCTTGGAGGCATGTGCAGTTTCTTGCGGTCACCTGCAGAGCTGGTCATGCCCAGCTGCTGGGCAACCAGACAGAATGCATTCTGTGGCGCATCAATAAAATCAGCGAACTTGAAGCTGTCAACCTTCTCAACCTCAATACCTTTGATGTAAGCAGGAGCATGTACTCTGTCCCCCTTCCTGAAGTCAATGACCAGCTCTTTTACTTTGCTGCCATTGAAAATGTGGTTTGTGTTACATAATATAATGATACAAATGTATTTCTAGGAACACAACTCCTCTGCAATGCTCTAATACATTTTCTACAAGCAACCAATGTGTAGTATTGTAATTTTTTAAAGATACAGCCACTTTTAGCAAGGGCAGCATCTACTACCCATCTTTAATAACCTTTAAGAGTGCGATGGGGAGCTGTCTTGAATCGCTGCAGATTGTCTCACCTTGGAGCTGTGGAGAAAACCCCAGCAACAATGAAGTTTGTGCAACGTACTGTGACCAGCATTCGGTCCATGATGACGGATGAGAAAAGATGATTTATTTTATCTCCGTTGCCTTTTTTATTGCGACAAGCACAATAACAGACAGAGTGCAATAGCTCGGTGAGAACTAACCCAGTCAGGTACAGACCGGGGAGATGATTATCACACACTCCAGTTACATTCAGGGTGCAACACAAACACACAAGTGAGCAGCTATATAACCCAAGGTAAAATAAATGAACTTGAGCAGCTCACCATAATTCTACTGAACATGCACGCCACAAATGCATTTTAAAATAAGAACAATAATAGTTCTGACTGCAAAGAATGTTGGGGTGAGCTGTCGACTACGGCTCTGGAGGACCACAGTACATTGAGAAATGTCAATAAATCTTTGCATGCAAGACAATGCAAAATATAATTTTTTGTAATTTGATCTTAGAAACTTCATTTGGCTACAGAATAAGCAAGGAGAAGAAAAGGCAAGGGACGGAATTTAGCTGAAGAAAAACGAGGATACAATCAGAGAGATGCATTATAAATGCATCAACTGCTTTACCTTTGTGATTCCTAGTGAAATATCTGACAGAGCGGTTATCAGTTCAGTGAAGCATGGCCAGTTTGTTTCCAACATTGAAATGTGTGTGAATGTTGGTTTGGCTTTATTCAATGCAGTAGTTCTGAATGAGCCTTACCCTCTGGGAAATATCTTTATTAAAAGAGACTTAAATGTGGTTGAGATTTTAGAAGACAATAGTTTGAATATAACAAATCAACAGAACAATAGCGAGAGGGAAAAACTTCAGATTATCTTGTCTGCTCCCTTGTCCATACATAATGAATAATCATTATAAACCCCCATGGAAAATCTTGTATAAATAGATCATCTGAATCTTGTTGTTAAATTTTGTTTCTTGTGGTGAAGCCAAAGAGAAATTGCCCACAACATGTCTGCTTCAAGCTGCCTTTAAGGAGTCATTCTGCAAAACAGAACATCTGGAATGAACCTGGATGAGTTTGCAATATGCACCCTCGAGTTTGTTGGTACAGTGTACATCACGGGAAAACTAAATGCAATTCTCTACATATGGAATGGTTAATACGCCTATCAGTTTACTCCAGAAAATTTAATAAAACAAATACAGTGTATTTAGTCAGGTTGTATTGTAGGTTTTCGCAAATAAAATGGTGGAAGTGTTTCGTGTTTCAGAAAATCCACAACAACTCATTTATTGTATTCCAAACACAACACAAAAAGTACGAAATCAGCACTCCATGTAATGCGTCATCAGGCTAGCCTCTTAAAATGAACCCCAACTCAATGTTGCTGAGTTGTGAATAATGTACATTTTCACCAATTACATTACCCACAAAGACCCCTCCAGAATTCACTAAAAACAGCATTGTGAGTCTGTCCGGAGCTCAGATGAGCTGCCCACCTTGGGTCCTATGTTCCATGTGTGGAGGAACAGCCAGGGCCTCTGGCTCATCCAGAGGTGTGTTGATACGGTTACATTCATGTCTTGACAGCAGGGGCATGGTAGCAGAAACCTCCAAATCTCGGTGGACCGGTTTAAGGCGATCTACCAAAATACATTTGGGTTTATCTCTCTTATCTATGATAAAACTCTTTTCTTTCCATTCCAAAGCACAGAACAGGCCATTGTAAGGGGACCTAGGGGGTTATTGGTGTGCATCATGGCGGACAAAAGCAAGCAAGGTGGAATGCAGGCCAGCAGGAACCCAAGAGTGCTGTACACATTGATGGGAGGTAAAAATAGGTGCAAGGAAATTGAATTTACTGAGGAGAGTGGAACACTCTTGCAGCTGTGGAATTGCTGATCAATGCTACCACATAGAAAAATTTGCTGTTGTAGGTGGTGATTTCTCACAGTGCGAATTGGTCCTTGGCTCGTACAGACCAAGCAACGGCATTTTTCTCTCAAAATTCCAGGAGTTTCAAAGCAACTGCATCAGCCAACGTGTTCAATAACTCTGGAATCATCCTAGAGCATTGGGGTCACCAATGTAGGTTTTCGCAAATAAAACGGAGGAGGTGTTTTATCTTTAAGTAAAATTGTAACCTCTGCAGCAACAGACCTACTATTTAACAATGCATGCTGTCAAATATTTTCTGGCTCTGTTCAAAAACAATAATAATATAACATACAGCAGTGCAAAGTAATATCCAGATAGAGTTCTATGGATGCTGAAATTTATCAGATAACTATCAGTTGGCGAACTTTTACTGTATTTCTTGCTGAAATTAAACATACATCGTGTCAAGTTGCTGGAAATGTCAACTGTTTTCTTCTATAGAGAACCACTGCTTTAAAAGCTCCAAGAAGGCAGAGGATTACACAGAGGTGTGGACTTACTGCACAAAGCATCAAAAATACTACTACTAGCAAAAAATCCATGCTGATTAAATGCACATTGAATGCCTTGCATGTAAAGCAATTGCACTACTGTAGCATTGATGCATCTGTGCAGTGCCATGTCTGAGGGAAAATAGATTAGCCATGACTGAATGGCAGGACAGACTTGATGGGCCAAATAGCCCAATTCTGTTCTTATATCAATGGTCTTATGTTGTGGTGATGTTTTCTTTATGGGATAATTCTTTGGCATTTTGATTCTGTGGATTTTTGAGCCTAACATTTGAAATGTCAGGGATTGGTGTCAGACAGTCTTCTTTAAAGTACCTGAAAAGGGAATTTTATTCATAGGCCAAGGAATGAGAATCAGAGACTTAAGCTTGACTTTATGCTCTGGACAGTATGGAAGATATGGGTTTGCTTTATAGTGCTAGTAAGGGGCTACATTTGATTATCTGCTCTAGATAGTGTGCAGGAGGGTTTGTACTTGATATAAATGGTCTGTACACGATGTTTGATGAGGTGAGTTTGAATCTACAGCATCCATGCTTGTGATTGATCTGATGGGCTACACATTATGGGTTTCAATGTTATCCTCTCCACTGTTTGAGAGAGGTGAGTATACATCAATATTCTTTACAATTTCAGGCCTTACGTCTGATTTTATTGTCTGCAGTATGGGTGGATTTGTTTCATGGTCTGATGGGTTTGTGGGGTTAGTTTGCATGTTATTACCTCAGTGCAGAGACTTTGCAACCAATTTTAACTTTATGGATGATTGAGGTATTGGTATGATTTCATGTTGTCTCCAATGGATACATGTAGTGATGGTTTAATCTTCCATTTCTATGCAGATCCAACTATCTTCTTTCTGAACTTTTATCAACTGCTTCATTATTCAAACCATGATAGCACACTTGCTTAATACCCTTGAGTTGCCAGCAAGAAATTGAAAATGCTCTCTAATGATTTGATAAGTGAATAAATTTCCTCAGAGACAGAGCAAGATGATAATGTGATCACAAATATTATCAGGAGAGAGCATTTTGACTGCTGAGGATAACTAATAAGTACACTCTAAAGCTTCCAACAAATTGCTGCAATGGTACGTTTAATTAATAAATGGGATACGATTTTGACTGAATCTGCCATGAAGGATAGAGGAGATGTTCCTCACACTTTGCAAGGTTTTCAAACCAAAAACATTATTTCTAGTGACCAATAATTGACACTATATTACATTACAACATTATATTACTGGCTAGCTTACCTTCATATTTCATCTTTTCTCTTGTATGGCTTTTTTAGATGCCTTCTGTTCCTTTTAAAGAGCTTCCCAATCCACTAACTTCCCACTAATTTTTCCTATATCATATGCCTTCACTTTTCCTTTTTTGCTGTCTTTGAGTTACATACTTCAAAGTAAATTTATTACCTAGGTACATATATGTCACCATATACAACCTTGAGATTCATTTTCTTGGAAGCATACTCAAGAAATCCAATAACTGTAATAGAATCAATGAAATACCACACCAGCAGGGTGGACAACCAGTGTGTAAAAGAAAACCATCTGTGCAAATACAAAAAGTAAGAAAAATAAAATAATAATAAATAAATAAGCTATAAATAACATGGGATGAAGAGTACTTGAAAGTGAGTCCATAGGTTGTGAGAACAGTTCAGGGCGGGGCAAGTGAGATTGAGTTAAGTTATCCCCTCTGGTTCAGGAGCCATGGCTTAAGAACCCCTTGTTAGCCATGGTTGCCACATCCTCCCTTTAGAATACTTCTTCATTTTTGGAACATATCCATCCTGCGCCTTCCGAATTGCCCACAGAAACTCCATCATGTACAAAAGGAAAAGCCATAACCAAATTCAGAATTTGCAGTGCAGATAGACAATAAGGTGCAGAGGTAATGATTGTGAGCTTAAGAGTTCACCTTTATTGGATAAGAGGTCCATTTTGAGTGATATAACAGGAGGACAGAAGCTGTCCATGAGCTCAGTGGTGTTTGTTTCAATCTTTTGTATCTTCTGCTGAATGCTGGGAAAAAAATAAACTGTCTAGTGTGGATTGAGTTATTTTGTTTTATTGCAAGGCAGCGAGAAAGTCGAAGTCCATTGAGGGGAAGTTGGTTTTTGTGATATACTGAGTTGTGTTCTGAACTCTCTAAGTTCCCTATGGTGTTGGGCAGGCAAGTTGCCATAAAAAGCTGTGATACAATCAAATGGGATGCTTTCTATGGGTTCTCGATAAAAAAATGGTGAGAGTGAATGGGAACGTGCCAAATTTTATTAACCTTCAGAGGAAATAGATGTACTGGTGAGCTTTTTTGCCCTTGGCATCTATATAGTCAGACCAATGGAAGCTGTTGGTAATGTTTCCAACCATTTCCACCCTAGTACCACTTACGTAAGCAGAGGTGTGTGCTCCACCCGGCTTCCTGAAATCAGTTATGAGCTCAATCATTTTGCTGACATCGAGGGAAAGGTCGTTGTCGCGACACAGTGTTATTGAGCTCTCTATGTCCTTCCTGTACACCGACTTGTCATTATTTGAGATATGACCCATTGCAGTGGTATGATCTACAAATCTGTGAGTGTATAGGGGGTTGAGGATGCAGGCTTGGGGGGCACAATTGTGAGCATTATCATGGTGGAGCTGTTGCTGCCTAAAAGATGATTGCGGTCTGTTGGTCAGGAAGTCAAGCATCCAGTTGCAAAAGCAGGTGTTGAGGGCTGGGATTTTAGCAACGAGTTTGTCTGGGATCATGGTATCAAAAGTGAAGCTGTAGTTAATAAACCAGAATTTGATGAAGGTGTCTTGGTTGTCCAGATGCTCCAGTGATGTATGTTGAGCCAAGGAGATAACAAGTGCTGTGAATATGCTTCGGCAGTAGATGAATTGCCTGTGCAGCTGGAGCTAGTGCATGCCATGATCAGCCTCTCAAAGAACTTCATGATGGTTGTTGTCAGAGACATTGGGTGGAACTCATTAAAGAACTCTGAACACAAGAGACTGCAGATGCCAGAATCCAGCATCCGGCATCAGACTTCAAAAACTTCGGAGGAACTCAGCAGGATCTTAGCCATTAGGTCTGAGCCATTGAGTTCCTTAAAGGTACATTGCCTTCTTGTTCTTTTGTAATATGATGGTAGAGGTCTTCTTAAGGATTGAAGTAGGGATAGATTAAGAATGTCTCTAGGAATCCATACACAGCTTCTAAGGACATGGCCAGGACAGGTGCTTTCTGAGGGCTCCCCCTTCAGAAGGCTAATCTGGCATACGCCGTGGGTTACATAGGTGTCTGTTGAGACTGGTGGTGTAGTTTCATTGCCATACTGCTCAAAACACACACAGAGCCCACAGAAATTTAACGTGCATTGAGCTCATTGGGATGGGAGAGATGTGCTATTGCATTTAAAGGCAGTTACTTTTACTTCACTCCCGGAACTCTTCTGGTTATCTGTGAACCAATGCTGCAGTGATATCTGGAGCTGAGTAATACATGAACTAACTGAGGTTTATTAAGTGGGTCGAGGCTCGAGAGACTGTGAATGCTAGAAACTGGAGCTAAAAAACAGTTTGCTGGAGGAACTCGGTGGCTTGAGCAGCATCTGTGAGGCTAAAGGAGTTGCTGGCATTGCGGATCAAAGACCTGACAGGTGAGATGGACAGTATGAAAAGGAGAAAGGGACTGGTCAGAAAGGAGTCCAAAGCATTTGGTGGACTGGGGAGGAGTGTGAAGTGACAGGCAGGTAGTGCAGGTAGGGGAGGGAAGAAGGCTGGAATCAGGAGGCTGTGTAGGTGAGCGACAGAGAGAAAAAGTCTTGATAAGAACATTCAGAAACATAGAACCACAGTAAACCTACAGCACAATACAGGCCCTTCAGCCCACAAAGCTGTGCCGAACATGTCCTTACCTTAGAACTACCTAGGCCTACCCATAGCCCTCTATTTTTCTAAGCTCCATGTATCCATCCAGAAGTCTCTTAAAAGACCCTACAAAAAAGCTGGATGAACTCAGCAGGTCGGGCAGCATACGTTGAAAGAAGCAGTCAACGTTTTGGGTCGAAACCCTTCGTCAGGACTAAAGAAAGAGGGGGCAGGGGCCCTATAAAGAAGGTGGGGAGAGGGTGGAAAACCAATCAGAGAAAAGATCAAGGGGTGGGGGAGAGGAAGCAAGGAGGGGATGGGCAGGAGAGGTGAAGAAGGAATCTAAGGGGAAAGCACTATGGGTAGTAGAAGAAGGCAGAGTCATGAGAGGTGACAGGCAGCTAGAAGAGGAGACAGAGTAGAGGTGGGATGGGGAAGGGAGAGGGAGGGAATTACCGGAAGTTGGAGAATTCAATGTTCATACCAAGGGGCTGGAGACTACCCAGACGGTATATGAGATGTTGTTCCTCCAACCGAAGTTCGGCCTCATCATGGCAGTAGAGGAGGCCATGTATGGACATATCCGAATGGGAATGAGAGGGAGAGTTGAAGTGAGTGGCAACCGGGAGATCCTGCCTGTTGTGGCGGACGGAGCGTAGGTGCTTGCGAAGCGGTCCCCCAATCTGCGTCGGGTCTCGCCGATGTAGAGGAGGCCGCACCGGGAGCACCTCCTGACACCTCCTCTGTACCTACTTCCAAGCACCTTAAAACTATGCCCTCTCGGTCTAGCCATTTCAGCTCTGGGAAAAGGCCTCTGACTATCCACACAATCAGTGCCTGTCATCATCTTATACACCTCTATCAGGTCACCTCTCATGCTCCGTCGTTCAAAAGAGAAAAGGCCGAGTTCACTCAACCTATTCTCATAAGGCATGCTCCCCAATCCTGGCAACATCCTTGTAAATCTCCTCTGCATCATTTCTATGGTTTCCACATCCTTCCTGTAGTGAGGCGACCAGAATTGAGCACAGTACTACTCCAAGTGGGGTCTGACCAGGGTCCTATATAGCCAAAACATTACCTCTCGGCTCTTAAACTCAGTTCCACGATTGATGAAGGCCAATGCACCGTATACCTTAACCACAGAGTCAAGTTGCGTAGCAGCTTTGAGTGTCCTATGGACTTGGACCCCGAGATCCCTCTGATCCTCCACACTGCTATGAGTTTTGCCATTAATGTTATATTCTGCCATCATATTTGACCTACCAAATCTACCAGAAGAGCTGGAGGACTGTGTAAACCACAGAGGATGAGGGTGAGCAAGAGATTTGGTCTCACAGAACCTACTACTGTAGCCATATGATGTTTTTCTTCTTTCAGCCACAGATGCTCAACTCCACTCTTGCTCCCCTTCACACCTGGCACTACCTGCATGCATCTCACACCCTTCTTCATTCCACTAATCACCTCAGTATCATTTCTCAGCACTAGGAAATTAAAAACAGGAGAAAATCTTCAGATGCTGGAAGTCCAAGTAGCACACACACACACTTCTCTTTATACTGTGTTACGTACCCGTGACACGTGACAGTGGTACCCTTGTCACGTGACTGGGGTTGAAGTTATACTGGACTTGAGGTAATGGTCTTGTGATGGTGGAGTGACGTCATTTTCCCGCCAGTAGAGGTCATGTGACAGGTTTTTTTTTACAGGGTATAAAAGGAAGACCCCACCCTGTCAGGTGGGGAAGTTCGTGGCTGGATTTGCCATGTTGACTTCATGCCACTGCGTGATTTAATGTGATGACACAGTTTAGTTGAAAAATGAAGTTTTATATAATGCCTAAAGTTTAAAAGGTCATTGCCAGCAGTTTCTTTACTGTGGAGAGTGAAGATAAAAGTTTAGGAAGTTAAAGATTGAGGAGAATCGAATTTCGACGGTGGATTGGGTTCGACCTTGTGTGATCCTCATTTGGAAGGATTTCGTTGACTGTTCTCATGTTAATCTCTGCTGGAATAGCAGGAGATTGAGGACAGAGTGTGGAAGGAAAGGTCAGTGCCTTTAAACCATTACGTTTCATAAAATTCTACGTGGGAAGAGTTCGACGCCGGGGATCAAAGGACAACGACGTGGAAGAGAATTTTAAATCGCCTTAAAAAGTCTCTCCTTTTAAATGGACTGAGCATTTTGAACTTTTGGCAATATCGCTTTAAACAACTGTTTTTGCAACATCACTTTAAGAACTGTTTTTGCTGCATCGCTTTAAGAACTGTGAAGCTGCCGCACAGCAGCTGTTTTCCGGTTACGTTAGTGTTTGTTTACTTTTGGGGGGTTTGTTTTCAGTGTTTAATAAACGTGTTATTTGTTATAAAAGCCCTTGCCTAACTCACATATATTTATTGTTGCCTGAATACGTAACAACTGGTCATCCCAACTCTCCATTCTCAATCCCAATGCAGGCTCCAACTGGAAATGTTCGCTATTCCATTCCTCCCACAGATATTGTTTGACTTACTGTGTTCTTCCAGTAGATTTTTATGCTGGAAATCTTGATGATTAGTGAATAGATTTCATTTATAAGTACAGATTGGTGACAACTTCAATATATTACAGGTGTTTGAGAGTGGACCGATGGGTGGTTGAATTGAATTTGTCCTGCTTTTTGCTGATCTAACATCAGTCAGACATCACTTTTGTAAATAGAATGGAATACATCACAAATAGGATGCTGCCTGGGTCTATGCATCTTGATGTAGTACTTGTGTTCATATATTCTTGTTGTGGTGTGCAGTCTGGCTGATGTGAACCAAATCGTCTTCTAGGACCTTGAAATGAGCAACTGGTTACCAGAGCTTGTTGACTGTACTCTTTTCCATAGTTGCTGTCTGGCCTTCTCAGTTCCTTCAGCATTTTATGTGTGATATTTAGATTTCCAGCATCAGCAGATTTTCCTCGTTTTTAATTTCCTAACTGTTTAAGTGAGATTTGAATTCATGTCTCCTGACCAATTGTCCATGTTGTTCTTTAGAAGTGTATTAACATAACTGGTCTGCTACCATTCCATAAAATTTATATCACACAATGCTATGGAAACACATAGGTAGCATATAGTCACAGTGCAGTAGTTACAGATCTTTCCTAGCATTTATTTGTCTGGCTTTATTGAGCAGGTTGACAAACCACTCAGCATGAGAGCTCGTAGAAGCAGATGTAAAAGTAATGTATCTCATTATTCAAAGGTTCTATTGTGAGCTTAAATGCCGCTGTGAATCAACATTTCCTGTGCACTTGCACAAATCTATTTGCTGGTGGCCTTTTGAGTTTGGTAGTCTAATATTTAAGCTGTCAACTAAGTGGAAGGACTGTGACTGAAACCATATTTAGCTGATTCAAATGATGTTGGAGAAGATTAGCAGAACCGAAATGGTCTCCAATTGACCTTTACAGATTTTTATTAGTGCACAATGAAAAGCCTCCTATCTGATGCATCACAATTTGGTATGGCACCTGAGCTGTGCGTAACCACACAAACCTGCAGAGAGTTGGAGACGCAGCTCAGCTTGTCAGGGAAACAGCCTCCCCTGCATAGACACTGTCTAAATTTCTCACTGCTTCAGTAAAACAGCTAGCATAATTAAGGACCCCATCCACAATATACACTGTCTTTTTTCACCCTCCCTTCAGGCCAAAGATACAGAAGCCTTAAGCCATGTACCACCATGTGCCCAGTTTAATTAAACCCAAAGATGTAATGCCAGAAGCTCCACCAGTGGCGGGATAAAAAAAGAGGTTTACCAAACTTAAAAAACAGAACTTAGGGGAAAAGGAAGCTATGCGAGAACGAAGCGTAGCTGACACAGCGTGAGAAAGCGAGAGAAACACAACAAACTATTAGAAACTGAAGATACAAACTACTGAAACAAGATAGTGAGCCACCCAAGGTTGAAGAACCAGCACAGGAACAAAATGTTTAATGATGTAGAGGATTTAATACAGTTGGATGTCTAAGTTTATTCTCATTCGAAGGATCTGAATTTGATTTTCCGCAAGAACTGATTATTTTTCCAAAGACTGAGAAGTTACTGAATAAGATTTACTTGATTTAAGTTATGATTTTAAGTTTTAAAAAGTGTTAAGTTGTACAGATATATAATTTTTGAATTTGAATTTCAATTTGTAGACATACTGACAAACTGAAATGGAAGCTAACCATAATACTTAAGAATAGGAATTCAATTAGTTTTCTAACTAAGTCGGGATAAATAAAAAGGAAAGGTTAGTCTGTAAACCTTTAAATTGAGAATAACACTAGATTTAAATAGTTAGAGAAATTGGAGTTACAATAGTTATTCTAATGAATCTCACTGATTCTAACTAAAAAGAAATTTGTTTTTTGTTTGATACCTGAGATTTGGAACCTAAGCAGAATGTTGGAATTTTGAATTGTTTTTACTCATGTAAATATTTTGTATATATTATTTTATATAAACAAAACTTACCTCCAGACATGTGTGTTTTCTGTTCACTGCCTCCTTCTAATATCTAGAACTTCTGAAGGCCCACTAGCACCTAATGTAGTACTATTTAATTTGATTTTTCTCATAAAGAGTGCGGCGACCAGTCACATGAGACAAGAAAGTTCTGCACAGATGTTACAACCAGACTGAAGGCCAGCTTCTATCTTGCTGTTGTGGGACAATGGAAAGGTCTCCTAGCAACTGATAAATTTGTTAAATTGGTAAATTGGTTTATGATTGTGGGACAGATGCTTTCCGTATGTTCCCCTGCTGAAGGATGTTCTCTCATTGGCCTCAGAGACTGAAATCACAGGCTCATCAGGAACTGTGAGAGTTTATGAAGTTTCCTTCATGTTTTGACAGTCAAAGTGAGCATAGAAGGCACTGAACTCATCTGGAAGCGAAGACCTGTAGTCACCTATGTATGTCACTTGATTTCACTTTGTGTGAGGTAACATCATTCAATTATTGAGCACCTTTCATTGATTCAAGACTAGTATTACCCATGAGATGGCTTTCTGCAGATTGTACCTAGACCTCTTGTATCTTACTTGGTTGTCAGATTTGAATGCCTCTGATTTGGCCATTAGCAGATTGAGGATCTCATGGTCAGTCCAAAGCTCCTGGCTGTGGAAGGCTCTGAACGATCTTGTGGGGACACACTCGTTTATGACTGTTGTTATAAAGTCTGTTACAACTGTGTTGTAGACGTACAGATCCTCTGATGAATCCTTGAACACAGTCCAGTCCACTCTCATGGCTGCTTCTCTGCCTCTGGTGTAGACCTCTTTGTTGTCCTTATCTCTGGAGCCTTGCTCTTTAGCCTTTGCATGTATGCAGGCAAGAGAAGGACAGCCAAGTGATCAGATTTCTTGAAATGCCATCTGGGCATGGGGTTGGTAGATTACTAGTTGCAGTGAGCTTCCCCAGAGAGTGTAGAATGTGGAGAGAGTTGATTGGAATGTGAGTAGAGTATGGTATGAGTTAGGGTAGGATTGGTGTAAGTGAGTGGTTGATGGTCAACAATGCTGTATGACTCCATGATAAGTGCTCGACCAGTTCGGACAGAGATCCTGAAAAAAATATGTATTTATCTATATGTTGTAAATTATTGGAATACATTAGTTCAGTGGCCTGAGAACTTGAATTTGTCAAGGGTGAAATTGATGGAAGTTTGGATACTAAATGAATCAAAGGATATAGGGAATCAGGCTGGTTAGATAGTAAAGGATGGGATCACTATGACCTCACTGAAAGCTGCAACAGCCTCAAAGGGTTTAGTTGTACTTCTGCTTATAGCTTTATATCCCTATTTTGTCAAGGCAGGTGCATGTCCAACATGATGTTAAGGAGAATTTTGGTAGCTATAAAGCAGTTTGAAGTGAGCCTGAGCCACAAAGTATAAAATCACACCTCTGCCATTTTCAGGCACCTTCTTAATCCTGTGCATTAATGCAAAATCTCATCCTCTATGCTCCAAAGAGAAAGCTACCGACTTCATCAATCTTTCCGCAACAATGAAGATGTGGATTCCTCATCACATTTAATAAAATCCAAATCAGAAACTGCTGGAAACACTCACCAGGTCAGGGAGCATCTGTAGAGAGAGAAAAAATACAGAGATAAAATTTCTGGTAAAGATCTTTCATCCTAAAATCTTATCTGTACAAAATACATGTTTATGTCTTCCTCTACAGTCATTACACATAGGGGCAGAAAAAGAGCATACAGCCCATTGTACCTGCTTTGCCAGTTCATCATGGTTCATTTGTTTTCTCTCTCAACCACATTTTTCTGTTCTGCTGATGAGTGAATAGTTGTTGGAGATCAAGAGAAGTAAAATGCTGCAAGAGTTTGTTCTCCTCCGTAGATACCGCCTGACTTGCTGAGTTCCGCCAGAACTTTGCGTTCCACGAAAAGCAACTCTGAGTGGAACTGATGGTTCATCCAACAAAACATGGTAGAGAAAAGATCAGGCAGACTGACTTTAGCCTTTTTTTTTACTGCTGGAACAGTAACTTACAATATACTGATGGCAAAATCTTCCCTCCAATCCCTCAAATGAGGTGTTTCATTGCTGTGGCTAAACATGTGTAGTTTGTGAAATTATGTTTGAAACAGGTAAGTGCCACCATTAAACATGACTAAATCCAGCTGTACAAGAAGCTAAACAGTGACTGATGGCTTTATTTCAGATCTGCCTTGCTAGATGTCATCACTTCTGTGGCATGGCTTTTTGGAATTATATTGGACTTCACTTTCTTCCAGACTTCTATTTGAAATGAGATACAGGAGAGTTTATTTCTTATTTTGCTTCTGTACTTTTTGAGTTACAGAATCTGATGAATTTGATAAAAGAGCAGAGGATGCATGAAATTGGTAACTTCAAACATTTTATTTCTGGATCGCTATCTGAGTAGAGGTCATTTATCTGCAGAGTTCTCACTACCTGTTGCTCACTGAGTATTTTAAATTTTCCTTAACTAATAGGATTTGCAAACAGTCAGGGGCAAGCTCTGGATGTGATTTGGTTCTTTGTTTCCTTGCCCTACCAAGTGGTTATTGTCAACTGTTATGGCTGTTTTCCTGTCTATATTATAACTAACTTATGAAGTTTGCAGTGAAGTCAACAATTATTTGGAGCTACCTTCAAACCTCGCTTCGTTTTACTGTAGTAGGCAGCAGAGAATTCCCTAGTTACAATCTTCAGAATAAAATGTGATTCTACCTGTTCAGAATTTAAAAGATGGCTTCACTTTGGTTATAATGTCATAGTGTGTGATTAAATGTATTAACTGGCATTTGTTTTAACTATTAGTAGTCTATTTAAATGTTGTAAACAGAAATCTCATCAATTCTGAGTAACTAAAATAAATGCAAAAATGCCTTGTTTCAAACAATGCATCTTGTGTAAAGAGTTTAGAGGTTGTATGTCTTAGAATAATAATAAGCTATTTGACTTTTATTTATAAATTATAGTGGCATTCCTCAAATTAATTGCAGACTTGACCTATAACATACAAAATCAATTCCAAGCAACCATTATTCTTCATGATTTAAAGTTATTTTAACACATCAGATTTTTTAAAAAATCACACTAATCATCACTTTACTGCTTTGTTCATTTTCTTATGCTCCAAAATCTTTATCTCATAATACAGCAGAATAAAATTATAAATTTAATTAACTTGCTTAGATGCAAATAACAGGATCAAATTGATTTATTCGAACGTTCGTCTTCTATTAAGTCAACATGGGCCACATTTCTTATTTATGCATTAAATAAGACCATTTTTAACATACATTTACATAGGATCAATACTAACCTTAATGCTTCCTGAGTATAAGGCTGCTAAATCAATTCTAGTAAAGGTTATAAAAAGTGGAAACAACAGCTGCATATGAACTAGAAACTAAGAAAGTAAGTGAATTCGTTTGATGGTGTTTTCATGGAAACTTTATAACTATATTCTGATTTGTGTTTTTTTTTACTGATTGTCACTGAATGAATATGTTGGAAACTGATGGAACAAAAAGTTTCTGATGTAAGGTTGAATTAATGCATTGTATAAGGGAAACACTGGGGAATTGTAAAGTAATGGGCTGGCAGAAGGTCCTGCTGAAAGAAGTCTGTTAGCTGTAGTGCAGGCGGATGCTCTGTACCTACTGCACCATGGGATCCAAGTTCATCACATTATGTTCTGATCAGAAAGGTCAAATATTCCTTATATCTGACCACTCAAATTAAATCAAACTGAGCTGGTGCAACGAGTACAGCTTGGGATCACTGGTCTCAATTAAAAAGGTAAATCTTTTGTTTAATTTTCTTTCTTTCATATTGCATTTCCTTACAAGTTAGGCCTTTTAGCCTGCTGAGTCGACTCCAGATCTCAAATAATTTACGAAGTCTCCACTTACTTTCCCATTACTCTTTCTCACTTACACATCAGCTCCACTCCCCCTCCTCACACTCCCCAACCACCACCAATTCGCCCACCAACTAGGTGTCATTTACAGTACATGTTTGGGATGTGGAGGAACCTGGAACACCCAGGGAAACCAAAGTCAAAAGAAAAATGTGCAAACCTCACAGAGTGAGCACCCAAGGCCAGGACTAAAGCCAGAAAATGTAAGTCCATTTTGTTTCTGTAGATTTGTATTTAAAGTTGTTAACTGTTAGTTTGATATTAATTGAAGTAAAATATGCTATTTCTTAACTTATTTTCATGAAACAGTTTTGAATTGTTTGGATCAATTTAAAAATTTTAAGTGTCCTCAATTAGCGACATGAGCTGAAATGGAGTCCTGAAGGATGACAACCAGCTGCACAGCCGCAAAAGGTCAGCATAGGCAACGGTGAATTGGTAACTTGTTAACTTGGTGAGTCAGAATTAGAGTCATACAGTCTTATATGGCATCAACCTTGTTGCTTTGCAGCAGCACAGAGAAAACATATAAAATGACTTTAAATTACAAAACAAATAAATAGTGCAAAAAGGATAATGAGGTAGAATCCATGTGTTCGTAGACCATTTGGAAATCTGATGAAGCTGTACCTGGATCATTGTGTGTGGGTCTTCAGGGTCCTGGGCCTTCTCTCTGATGGCAGCAACAAGAAGAGGTGATGATAAACTGAGGTATATAGTAAAAATCCTTGTTTTGCATGATGCCCATTTCATTACAACAATGCATTGAGGCAATATAAGAGAAAATAATAATAGAATGTGGAATATCGTATTGCAGATACAGATAAAGTGCGGTGTAGACAGCCAATACAAAGACACAGCAAGGTAAATTGTGAGGTCGAGAGTACACCTTATCACACAGTCAGTCTTCCACCCTTCTGTATTATTCCAGTGGCATAGAAGCACTCCTTGGGCTAGTGGTATATGATTTCAGACTTTTGCATCTTCTCTCCAATAGGAGTGGGCTGAAGAGAGAATGTTCCAGTGTGTGAGGAGTGTTTGATTTTGCTGGCAGCACAAGAAGTGTGGACAGAGTCGATGGAGGGAAATTGTCGATGTGCTGATATATGCCCTCAACTGTCTGCGATTTCTTGAGGTTTTGGGCAGAGCAGTTGGCATACCAAACCACAACACATCTAGGACATGAAGGTTTCTATAGTGTATCTATAAAGGTTGGTGTATAAATAGGTCTGATCAACTACGATCTGGCCCAGAAACCTTCTGTGTATGAGATGACAAGCCCCTTCCAGCGACTCCTCCACATATAGTCTTAAGGGTATTTCCAACCAACACTGTCTTTATGAAACTCAAAAATGTCACTTACATTCTGGAATTTTACTGGAATCTCTTTGGTCCTTGCTCAGATGGATAAGGCTGCATATTGACTAGTGCAAGTGAATTGCCGCTGTTGTCATTCACAGCCCCTCCCTCCCACCGGCTAACTCTGCTGTTTTATTAATCAACTACTAATGACTAGAGCTTAGACACAGTCCAAGAAAATCCCATTGCCAGACTGAATCTGCTTCACTTGTAATCAAGAGACCAATAGAACATAGAACAGGGACAAACCCTTCAGCCCAGCATGGTTATGCTGCACTCCCTACTGAATTAACTGAATCCCTTCTCTCTGCCTATGATTCATATACCTCCATTCCCTGAATGTTCTTGGGTCTGACTGACAGCCTCTTAAATCCCATTCCCTATCTGCTTCCACCACTACCTGGCAATCTGTTCCAGACACCTACGACTCTCCAGTTAAATGAGTTGCCTGGCACTTCTCTTTAAAATTTCCCCCCTTCCAACTCAACTGCACGTCCTCTTTTACTTGACACTTCTACCTTGGGTAAAAGATTCTGACTGTTTCCCCTATTGATGTCTCTTATAATGTTATAAACTTCTATCAGTCTCCCCTCAGCCCCTGTCATTCCAAAAAAACAACCCAAGTTTGTCCAAACTTTTCTTATAGCATATACCCCCTAATCCTAGTAAATCTCTGCTACACCATTTCCAAACCCTCCATGCAATGGGATGACCAAAAATGCACACAATACCCTAAGTTTGGCCTAACTTAATTTTTATATAGATGTAACAAGATAAGTGTGTTCCAAATGGATTTGCATTTTTCTATTAAAGAGGCTTAGAACAGTAGTCAGTGACCCTTTATAGAAAGGTTTAATATTGTCATCAAAAGGTAGCCTTTATAGGATCCATTTCCTTTGTCACTTAAGACCAAGTGTGGATGTGATGGTCACAACTCATCTCTAAAAGCCTTGTATCTAAAATTGTGAAGTGCATTCATTCACCCTTTTCTCTGCTAAGTGTGAAGCTCTGAGCTCATTCATCACTTTGAAACACTTTGCTTTGTTAAAGCATGTAATTAAAATGCTCCCTCAACTGCAATAGAACGACATTTGCTTTCATAAACTTCACCGCCTATAATTAATTCCTCTTCTATACAGAAGGCCCTAAATTAACATTTCATGCAGCACCACGAAAAGCACCATTAAGAATGATTCCTGTGATTCTGCTCAAACCTAAAGGTTATTTATCACTGTATTCTAATAGTTGGTGTAACATACAAAATACTGGACCATCACAGTCAGTCAGACAGCATGTCAGACAGGGGAACAAAATATCAACATTTTGGACTGAGACTCTTCATCAGGACTGGAAAGGAAGGAGGCAGAAGTCAGAATATGAAGGTGAGCAGAGGGGAAAGGGTAAATGATAGCAGGTGATAGATGAGGCTATGTAGTGGGGTAAGTTTGGTGGGTGGGGAAGGGGGCATGAGGTAAAAAACTGGGAGGGGATATGTGGAATAGGTAAAGAGAACTGAAGATTTAAAGAAGGAATCTGATAAGGGAGGGCAGTGGACCAGGGAAGAAAGGGAAGGAGGAGGGGAACAGAGGAAGGTGATATGAGGTGTGGGGAAGTGAAGGGGTGAAGGGGTAACCAGAATGGCAAATGGAAAAAGAGAGAAGGAGGGAGGGGGGAAAAATTACTGGAAGTTTGAGAAATCAATGGTCATGCCATCAGGTTGCTGGTTACCCTGAAAGAAGATGAGGTGTTGTTCCCCCAGACTGAGTTTGGCTTCATTATGGCAATAGAGGAGGCCAGGTCAGAATGGGAATGGGAAGTCAAATTCCCACCTTATGTACATTCCTGCACTTAGCATCACTTTATGGACACACAATCAATCTATGTATACAAGTTATCTTACTTATTTGTATTTATTATTTTTTATTATTGTGTCCTTTACTTTATTGTGGTTTTTGTGCTGCTTGGATCCAGTGTAACAATTATTTCAATCTCCTTTATACCTGTGTACTGGAAATAGCATTAAACATTCTTCAATCTTGAATTGAAATTGGTGAACACAAAGAGATCTAGCTTTCTGTGGCAGGCAGAGCAAAGGTGATCAGTAAAGTGGACCCCAATCTTCACTGGGTCTCACTGATGTAGATGAGGCCACACCAGAGGCAACGGGTACAATAAATGACCACAACTGACTTGTTCCTAGGAAATGCATGGGGGAGAAAACCAAACCAACTAATTACTTCCTCTGGGTGCTCAGTCCTACAGTTGCTGGTAATACCTTGGTAAAGCAGCTAACGTACTCAAGGACCCCTCCCATCACAGGCATTCTCTCTTCTCCCCTCTCCCACTGGGAAGAAGTTACAAAAGTCTGATGGCATGAACCACCAGACTCAAGAAGAGCTTCTATCCTATTGTTATTGGAACTGGAATTGGTTTATATCCATATACTGAGGTACAGTAAAAATACTGCATACTGTTCATGCAAAATAAACTTTACACAGTGCATTAACAGAATGTGGAACAAGATGAAACAGTGACAGAAAAAGTGCAGCATTTTTAAACAATAAGGTGCAAGATCATAACAAGGTATATTGTGAGCTCAAGAGTCCATTTTATCATATTAGGGAATCATTCTACGTTCTTATAACAGCAGGGTAGAAGCTGTCACTGAGCCCGGTGGTACAAGTTTTCCATCCAATGCATTTTCTGCCCAGTGGGAGAGGGGAGAAGAATGAATGACTGGGGCGGCTGGACTCTTTGATTAATAATGCCTGTTTTGCTGGCAGCAGGAAGTGTAGGCAGAGTCCACGGAAGGGAGGCTGGTTTCCACAACTCTCTAATGCTCTCTAATCCAGGCAGCATCCTGGTAAATTTCCTCTAAACCACCTTTAAAGCTTTCACATCCTTCCTATAATGAGATGACCAGAACTGAGCACAATACTCCATGTGTGGTCTAACTAGAATTTTATAGACCTGCAACATTGCCTTGCAACTCATGAACTCAATCTCCCAACTAATGAAGACCAGCGTATCATATGGCTTCTTTGCTATCCTAGTAACTTGTGCAGCTACTTTGTGCGATCTATGAACGTGATAGATAGATAGATAGATAGATAGATAGATAGATAGATAGATAGATAGATAGATAGATAGATAGATAGATAGATAGATAGATAGATAGATAGATACTTTATTCATCCCCATGGGGAAATTCAACTTTTTTTCCAATGTCCCATACACTTGTTGTAGCAAAACTAATTACATACAATACTTAACTCAGTAAAAAATATGATATGCATCTAAATCACTATCTCAAAAAGCATTAATAATAGCTTTTAAAAAGTTCTTAAGTCCTGGCGGTAGAATTGTAAAGCCTAATGGCATTGGGGAGTATTGACCTCTTCATCCTGTCTGAGGAGCATTGCATCGATAGTAACCTGTCGCTGAAACTGCTTCTCTGTCTCTGGATGGTGCTATGTAGAGGATGTTCAGAGTTATCCATAATTGACCGTAGCCTACTCAGCGCCTTTCACTCAGCTACCGATGTTAAACTCTCCAGTACTTTGCCCACGACAGAGCCCGCCTTCCTTACCAGCTTATTAAGACTTCCCTTCAAAGTTTTGCAAACAATGAGTCTCTTACAAATTTCAATTGCTTGGCTATATTTCTTCACATAATCTCATGGCTTGAATGCTGGTGTTGATAGACCGTAAGACCATAAGCATAGGAGCAGAATTAAGCCATTCAGTCTACCAAGTCTGCTCCACCAGTCCATCATAGCTGATCCCGGATCCCATTCAACTCCATACACCTGCTTTTTTGCCATATCCTTTGATGTCCTAACCGATAAGGAAACAATCAACTTCTGCCTTAAATATATGCACAGACTTGGCCTCCACCACAGTCTGTGGCCGAACATTCCACAGATATACTACTCTCTAGCTAAAAAAATGTCCTCCTTACTTCTGTTCTAAAGGATCACACCTCAATTTTGAGGGTGTGCCTTCTAGTTCTGGATACCCCCCCCCCCCTCCGACAAGAGGAAACATCCTCTCCACATCCACTGATCAGGGCCTTTCAACATTCGTTAGGTTTCAATGAGATCCTCAGGAATTCTTCTAAATTCCAGTGAGTACAGACCTAAAGCTGCCAAGCGTTCTTCATATACTAACCCCTTCATTCCCAGAATCATCCTCGTGCACCTCCTCTGGACTCTCTCC
Source organism: Hemitrygon akajei (assembly GCF_048418815.1). Taxonomy (NCBI): domain Eukaryota; kingdom Metazoa; phylum Chordata; class Chondrichthyes; order Myliobatiformes; family Dasyatidae; genus Hemitrygon; species Hemitrygon akajei. The sequence goes on from NC_133134.1 coordinate 108,268,140, forward strand.
AATGACAACACAACCTTTCTGAGATATCGGGCCCAAAGCTGTTGACAATACTCCAAGTGCAGCCTGACTAGTGCCTTATAAAGGCTCAGCATGATCTCCTAGCCTTTATATTCTAAAAATCATGCTTTGCAGTTGCTGGCAAGGGCATGATGGGCCGAACAGCCTGTTTTGCTACATCATCTGAAATTCAACGAGGGGTTCCAACGTAGAATCGCACAGCACTGAAGGAGGCCATTCAGGCCATTGAGTACGTACCGGATGTATAATCATTCCAGCTAGTCCCACTGCCTCTACTTACCTGATGGGAGAGACTGTGATCAGAAAGGCATTTCTTTCAGGATGAGAGGGAGTTCTTGCACCCAGAGAAACATCAACACCCCCTCTACCAGTCCAGAAACATTTTTACAGATCTTTTCCTATTTTAGTTGAGAGCTAAAATGCAAAGGCAACTAATGGTAAATTACTTTGTATCCTATTGACTCAGCCCAGCACCGAGGACATTGCAGGAACCTGGCAAAGGCAGCTGAAGGAAACAAGGTTTTAAGCGAAAGGATACACGGATGGTTGTCCTGCTCGTCCAGATCAGGCACTGGTTTGCCAGCCTGGCAACCTGTGCGGTTTCATCTTCATTCACCTTTGAGCAAAATCACATGATTTTACTTGTGCTAAATAAACTCAGTTGCTTTTGTGGTTTGTGGCAACTGTTTGCAAAAGAGAATTGTGACAAATGTTTGCTGGAAACACTCCTGGGTAATCCTGCTTGATGGAATGATCTGCCTGGCATTGCTGATGAGTTAGAATGGTCAAGTACTACACTTCCACTGAGTTACTGCTCTGTGTAAACTGTGCCCAGCTTTTCTGCAAAAAGGCAATTCAGCCTGAGAGACATATAGATAGAGGTGGCAAGAATATTTTCTCTCTGATATAATGGAACACTACGTGTGGAAGGGGCTGTGACTTAGAACATAAGAGGCTAGTGATTGAAAGAAAGAAAAGGAATGAGCCGTGTGGCCCTTCAAACATGTCAGAGTTTCATTGAGGTGCCACATCACGGAATGAAGAGGAGGGTTCAAGCTATAGGAATTTCATGTATGGAACCTGTCTGAAGAATGAAGATAGTAGAGAGAAAACCTTTCATTGTATGTTGAGCTGATATTGTGAGATAAACCAGCAGTTGACATCAATGATACTCCTATATCTTATTGGCCATAACAGCAGAGAATTGTACCATACTATCAAGTCCATAAGTGAGTCCTGGGAGAGTTCATCATATAGAACCATAGAACACTACAGCACAGTACAGGCCATTCAGCCCTCCATGTTGTGCCGACCCATATAATCCTTAAAAAAAGTTCTAAACCCATACTACCCCATAACCCTCCATTTTTCTTTCAACCATGTGCCTGTCCAAGAGGCTCTTAAATACCCCTAATGTTTTAGCCTCCACCACCATCCCTGGCAAGTCATTCCAGGCACTCACAACTCTTTGTGTAAAAAACTTACCCCTGATGTCTCCCCTAAACTTCCCTCCCTTAATTTTGTACATATGCCCTCTGGTGTTTGCTATTGGAGCCCTGGGAAACAGGTATCCACCCTATCTATGCCTTTCATAATCTTGTAGACCTCTATCAAGTCCTCTCTCATTCTTCTATGCTCCAAAGAGAAAAGTCCTGCTAACCTTGCTTCATATGACTTGTTCTCCAAACCAGGCAACATCCTGGTAAATCTCCTCTGCACCCTCTCCATAGCTTCCACATCCTTCCTATAATGAGGTTCAATATATGTATTGAAACCTTCCAGAAATCTCAAACAGTTGAAGGTCACCCAAAATGCTGGAGGAAATCCACAAGTCAGGTTGCATAAATGCTGCCTGATTTGCTGAGTTTTCCCAGGGTTTTCTGTGCGTTATCCAAGATTTTCTGCATCTTCAGAATCTCTTGTGTTTATTATGAGTTGAGTAGCATGAGTGTTTTCCATGAAGTCAGAAGCACAAAGAATCCTTTGACAATACCTGTGCACCATTGTCAGGGTTATGGCTTATTAAACGTAAGATTTGTTTTCTCCTTCTTCTAAGAGAATCCATCAGGACTGAGGGCAACTCGTCTCTACTACAGCGGATGCTTGGCGCAGTCCATGTGGGAACTGCAGGCCTTTCCGCAGACGGGGCAGAAGGTAGCTGATGTTTGGGTAAGTAGGTAGATTGTGTATTGCGCACTGTTCATTTGACACAAGGCTTCTGTGTGCTCCAGATACTTTATCATGAGGTTCACAATACCCTCCTTCTCCACTTTGAGTGGTTATTTGTCATGCAGGAATTAGTGACGATTAGGAGTTTTCCAGCATGTTTTCCTCTGTGCTCCTGATGCCCCCTAAGGACTGCAACACTTGACCATAGATATGTACAGTTCTGTTTGTCCTGTTATAGTAAAGACATCATTAAGCTGGATAGAGTGCAGAGAAAATAAATTTACAAGATTGCTGCCAAGACTTGAGTGCTTGTGCTACAAGGAGAGGCTGGGCAGGCTATGACTTGATTCCCCGGAATGAAGGAAACTGATGGGTGATATTACAGAGGTGTATAAAATCATGAGTGGCATAGATTGAATGAATGCACACAGTCTTTTTCCCAGGGCCGAGGAACGAAGAACTACAGAACACGTTTTTAAAGTGAGAGGGGATAGATTTGGACATGATCTGAGGGACCAGAATTTTCATTCAGAGAAGGAGAGAGAGAGAGAGAGAGAGAGAGAGAGAGAGAGAGAGAGAGAGAGAGAGAGAGAGAGAGAGAGAGAGAGAGAGAGAGAGAGAGAGAGAGAGAGAGAGAGAGAGAGAGAGAGTGTGTGTGTGTGTGTATATGTGTGGATTAAGCTCAGAGAGTAAGTGGTTGAGGTGGGTACAAGGACAATGAAGTGGGTATAGACCAGGTGCCTGACAATAGGACTAGCTTAGAAGTGAATCTTGGTCAGCATGAATGAGTTGGGCTGAGGAGCCTGCCTGCATGTTGTATTGCTCTTTAACTCCGTGTACAAATGGCAGCAACTTTGAGGGAGGAGTTTCTGGACAAAATCTTTCTCTGTGTAGAAGCCAGCTGCTTTTTGTCCATGATAGACACAGAGCAGAAAAGAAGAATGAGAGGACGCACGTCTCTCTCACGTTTTTTTCTCCAATAAAGCATTCTATTAGTTTAACTTATTGGCTATCCTCCAGTATCTTCAGGACTGATGGTGATATATGGTGTCAGACACACTGGTTAATGAATCCATCAAATTTAAACTCTGCCTGAAAGTTAAGATAACACATGGACTCGTATTGAGAGACTGTGAGCTGTGGAGTTCAAGTGAGGTGCTCATCGCAGAGCAAACAGGGCAGCTCAGACTATTGGAATTCACTGCAAGAAGCCTATCTAGGTAACTGAGATAGTGGAGAGAAAGTCTTTCATTATATATTGAGCAGACATTGTGAGATAAAGCAGCAGATGAAATCAATGTTGCTATGGAATCTCATTGGCCACAAGGGCAGAGAATTGACCTGCACCATGCAGTCCCAAATGAGGCCTGGGAGGATTCATTATATGTCTTGTAACCTGCCAGAAATGAAATATTAAGATGCTACCATTCAAGCAGAAGAACAAAGAATTTTTGAATAGTTCCTTAAAGAGGAGATTTGCAAGACCTCACAAAAGTGCTGGATGAACTCAGAAGGCCATGTAGCATCCATGGGAAACAAAGTACGGTCAGCATCTTGGGCCGAGACCCTTTGGCAGGACTGGAGGGTAATAGATGAGGAGTAGATTTAAAAGGTGGGGGAGGGGAAAGAGAAACACAAGGTGATAGGTGATGCCGGGAGGGGGAGGGGAGGGGTGAAGTAAAGAGCTGGGAAGTTGATTGGTGTAAGAGATACAGGACTGGAGAAGGGGGAGTCCAATAGGAGAGGACAGAAGGCCATGGAAGAAAGAAAAGTGGGGAGGATCACCAGGGGGAGGCGATGGGCAGACAACGAGATAAGGTGAGAGAGGGAAAATGGATGGGGAATGGAGAAGAAGAGGGGAAGGATTATTACCAGGAGTCTGAGAGATCAGTGTTCATGCCATCAGGTTGGAGTCTACCGACATGGAATGTAAGGTGTTTTTCCTCCAACCTGAGTGTGGCCTCATCGCAACAGTAGAGGAGGCCATGGACTGACATATTGGAATGGGAATGGGAAGTGGAATTAAAATGGGTGGCCACTGGGAGATCCCGCTTCCTCTGGTGGACACAGCATAGGTGCATGGTGAAACGTCGGGTCTCGCTAAATACAAGAGGCTGCACCGGACACAGTATATGACCTCAACAGACTCACAAGTGAAGTGTCACCTCACCCGGAAGGACTGTTTGGGGCCCTGAATGGTAGTGAGGGAGGAGGTGTAGGGGCAGGTGTAGCACTTGTTCCACTTGCAAGGATAAGTGCCAGGAGGGAGATCAATGGGGAGGGACGAAAAGACAAGGGAGTCACGTAAGGAGTGAACCCCATGGAAAACAGGAAGTGGTCCCTACACATCCTCCCTCATTGCCATTCAGGGCCCCAAACAGTCCTTACAGAAGTGATTACACTTCACCTGTGACTCTGTTGGGGTCATATACTGTGCTTGGTGCTCCCGGTGTGGCCTCCTGTATAGCGGTGAGACTTGATGTAGATTTCACTGAGCACCTATGCTCCATCCACCAGAGGAAGTGGGATCTCCTGATGGCCACCCATTTTAATTCCACTTCCTATTCCCATTCCCATGTGTCAGTCCATTGCCTCCTATATTGTCGTGATGAGGCCTGTCTCAGGTTGGAGGAACAACAATTTATATTCTTTCTGGGTAGCCTCCAACATTGATTTCTCAAACTTCCGGTAATACCCCCCCTCATCATTCCCCATCCCTTTTCCCTCTCTCACCTTATCTCGTTACCTGCCCATCGCCTCCCTCTGGTGCTCCTCCTCCCTTTTCTTTCTTCCATGGCCTTCTGTCCTCACCTATCGAACTCCCCCTCCTCCAGCCCTGTAACTTGTTCACCAATCAACTTCCCAGTCTCTTTACTTCATCTCTCCCCCTCCCAGTTTCATCTATCAGCTGTGTCACTCTCTTCCCCTTCCCCCTCCCTCCACCTTTTATATCTACTCCTCATCTTTTTCTCGAAGAAGGTGGTGCTGCTGGAGCTGACAGTCCCATGGGAAGATGGCTTGGAAGAGGCCTTTGAAAGCAAGCTATTGAAGTATGCAGGACTGGTCAGCAACTGCCAACAAGCTGGATGGAGAGTGAGGTGTCTCCCAGTTGGAAGTTAGGGGGCAAAAGTTTAAGGGTAACACGAGGGGGAATTTCTTTACTCAGAGAGTGGTAGCTGTATGGAATGAGCTTCCAGCAGAAGTGGTAGAGGCAGGTTTGGTATTGTCATTTTAAGTAAAATTGGATAGGTAAATGGACAGGAAAGGAATGGAGAGTTATGGACTGAGTGCGGGTAGGTGGGACTAGGTGAGAGTAAGCGTTCAGCACGGACTAGAAGGGCCGAGATGGCCTGTTTCCATGCTGTAATTGTTATATGGTTATATGGTTGTAGGGGATTCACAGCCCATTCCTTAGCCAGAGCCTTCAGCAATTTGGGCATCGAGGGAGAGAGGAAGAGGAGAGCCATCCACAGTACCACTGATGTGACAGAGAGGGCCTCAAGATGGCTGTGGCTCAAGAGAGGGGAGCCTGGAGTCATGTGTAGCTAGCCATCTGGACACAAGCTGGGGTCTAATCAGCCCCAGCTGGGTCACCTGGAGAAGGGTGTATGATGTTGAAAGACCCGAAACACCCGATGATTCCAGGAACATCACCGATGATGTGTCCAGAAGCATCAGCAGATGTATGCACACAGCTGCCAACACAATTTCCCTACTCTGCCATTCTCTGAACATTCAGATGCTAATCTAAGGCTACATCCACACTGCACCGGATAAATCCGTAACCGAAGCCTTTTCTTCGTTTTTACCCTCCGTCCATACTAAAATGGCATTTTCATCCCCAGAAACCGGAGCTTTTCAGAAACGCTTTCCAGGGTGGGTATTTTTGAAAATGCTGCTTGGGCAGATCAGTGTGGACGGGGTAACCGGAGACTTTTGAAAATGCTGTCAGATGGCAGCGTGCTATTTCATTGTTTTCTTGAACGCAACCTAACAACTTCCGAACAGATGGCAAAGAGACTGAAGCCAGAAGAGTTAGAAATGTACTCATCAAATACTTTGACCCATAACTTACTGAATAAATAAGTATACTCACTTTGCCCTGTTTTCCGTCCTTGCTCGCGTGAAGGTGGTTTACCTATTTCTGCAAGTACTTCTCTGACAATAGATGCCTAATGTAACATTGTATGGAAATACAAGATAACACTGAAACAGACATGTTTTGTACATTTAACAAGGTGCTTTATTAATGCAACAGAGTTAGTCAGTTTTTCAATGTTCGTCGTCAGCCGGGTCAATCTGTCCATGAACTCCGTGTCGGTTGCCTCCGTACGCTCCAGTATTTGTTTTTTTTAGTTTTAAGTTTTCCTGCGCAAAAGCCAACAGCTGTCCGTTATTTTAAGTTTTTCTAGTCTGTAACTACACAAATGCGCACGTTTACAGCGAGATCCGACACCAAACATGTCGCTTGTTTTCAGTAGATGTGTCCTGTGCCTGCGCAGTAGGAGGAGATTCGCCGAAATCTCCGTTTCAATGTGGACAGAGATATTTCCAAAAACGCATAGTGTGGACACCTATCGTTTTTACGCGAAACCGGCGTTTTCAAAATTATCCGGTCTAGTGTGGATGTAGCCTAAGAGCCTTTTAAACACTTCATTTGCTTTTCTCTCCTCAGTTACCACTGGCAACACATTCCGGACATCCACTGCTCTGTGTTGAAACTGGAGTGGGTTCAAAGAGGTTATGAAAATGATTTCAGGATTAAAAGGCTTGTCACATGAAGATCGTTTGATGGCTCTAGGCCTGTATTCACTAGAAATGAGAAGAATGAGGGCTGACCTCATTGAAGCCTATCAAATGGTGAAAGGCCTTGATAGAGCGAATGTGGAGAGGATGTTTCCTATGGTGGAAGAGTCTAAAACCAGAGGTCACAGCCTCAGAAAAATATTGTATTTGCTTACCTATAACTAGTGATAAGACCCGAAGCCAGGAGATAGAACAAAGCTGGAACTCTAAACAAATCTTTATTACATAAAAGCACGCAACTACAAAAATCTCAAAACTCAGAACTCAAGAGTACATCCCAAAGCACGACTACTTAAGTAATTTACCCAAGAATTTTCAAAATTTATTAAGACCAATGATCAATCAGTGGAAGTCAGCCTGGCATAGGCTGTCAAAAGACCAATAGGCGTTGGTTGTTTCAGCTAACCATAACACCTGAGTCTATTGCTCAAAGCCTCAACTAATAAAGGCAAGCATGGCACATGCCTTCTTAACCACCCTATTCTACCTATGCAGCCACTTTCAGAGAGCTATGGACTTGGACCTCAAGACTCCATAAGATCATAAGATACAGGAGTGGAGTTAGGCTATGTGGCCTATCGAGTCTGCTCTGCCATTCAGTCATGGCTGATCCTTTCTTCCTTTTCTCACCCCCATTCCCCCGCCTTCTCCCCATAACCTTTGATGCCATATCCAATCAAGAACATATCAATCTCTGCCTTAATTACACCCAACGGCCTAGCCTCCACAGCTACCTATAGTAACAAATTCCACAGATTCACCAGCCTCTGGCTAAAGAAATTTCTCCACTTCTCTGTTTTTATAGCATGCCCCTCTATCCTGAGGCTGTGCCCTCTTGTCCTAGACTCTCCCACCAATTGAAACATCCTTTCCACATCTACTCTGTCAGGGCCTTTCAACATGCAAAAGGTGTCTATGAGATCCCTCCTCATCCTTCTACTTTCCAGTGAGTATAGAACAAAGCTATCAAACATTCCTCATATTTGATAACCCTTTCATTCCTGAAATCATCCCAGTGAAAATCTTCTGACCCTCTCCAATGCCAGCACATCTTTTCTAAAGTGAGAAGTCTAAAACTGTTCACAATACTCAAGGTGAGACCTCACTAGTACCTTATAAAACCTCAGCATTACATCCCTGATCTTGTATTCTAGACCTCTTGAAATGAATGTTAACATTGCAGTTGCCTTTCCTCATGACTGACTCTACCTGTAAGTTAACTTTTAGGGTGTTCTGCACAAGGACTCTAAAGTCCCTTTGCCTGTCAGATTTTTGGGTTTTCTCCCCGTTTAGAAAATAGTCTGCACATTTATTTCTACTACCAAAGTGCATGACCATTTATTTTCCAAACATTGTATTTCATTTGCCACTTACCTACACATTCTCCTAATCTGTCTAAGCCCTTCTGCATCCTACCTGTTTCCTCAACACCACCTGCCCCTCCACCAATCTTCGTATTATCTGCAAACTTGGCAACAAAGCCATCTATTTCATCATCTAAATCATTGATACACAGCATAAAAAGCTGCTGTCCCAACAGCGACCCCTGTGGAACACCACGAGTCAGTGGCAGTCAACCAGAAAAGGATCCTTTTGTTCCCACTCGTTGCCTCCTACCAATCAGCCAATGCTCTAACCATGCCAGTAACTTTCCTGTAATACCATGGACTCTTAACTTGGTAAGCAGCCTCACGTGTGGCACCTTATCAAAGGCCTTATCAAAGTCCAAATATACAACATCCACTGCAGCCCTTTTATTTATCCTACTTGTAATTTCCTTAAAGAATTCCAACAAGTTCATCAGGCAAGATTTTCCCTTAAGGAAGCCTGACTTTGTCCTATCTTGTCCTGTGTCACCGAGTACTCCACCACCTCATCCATAACAATTTACTCCAACATCTTCCCAACCACCAAGTTCAGGCTAATCAATCTATAACTTCCTTTCTAGTGCCTTCGTCCTTTCTTAAAAAGTGGACATTTACAATTTTCCAGTCCTCTGGAACTATACCAGAGTCCAATGATATTGAAATATCATTGCTAATGCCTCCACAATCTCTACTGCTACCTCTTTCAGAACCCTAAGGTGCAAATCATCTGGTCTGGGTGACTTGTACACCCTTAGGTCTTTCAGCTTTTTGAGCATATTCTCCATTGTAATAGTAGCCACACACTTCTCTTCCCTCACACTTTTCAACATCTGGCACACTGCCAGTGTCTTCCACAGAGAAGTTGATGTAAAATACTCATTTAGTTCACCTGCCATCTCCTTGTCACCCCCATTATTATTTCTCCAGTCTCATTTTCTAGCAGTCCTATATCCATTCTCATGTCTTCTATTTTTTACATGTTTGAATACGTTTTTACTTTCCACTCTGATGTTGTTTGATAGCTTGCTTTCATACTTCACAGTTTCCCTCCTAAAAGTTGTTCGCTGTAGGTTTTGAAAAGCTTCCCAGTCTTCCATCTTCCAGCTAATTTTTGCTTTGTTGTATTTCCTCTCTTTTGCTTTTACATTAGCTTTGACTTTCCTTGTCAGCCACAGTTGTACTATTTTGCCATTTGAGTATTACTTTGTTTTTGGAATACATCTATCCTGCACTTCCCTCATTTTTCCCAGAATCTCACACCATTGCTGCTCTGCTGTCATCCCTGCCAGTTTTTCCTTCTAATTTACTTTGGCCAACTCCTCTCTCACATCACTGTAATTTCTTTTACTCCTCTGCAATACTGTTACATCAGACTTTACTTTCTCCCTATCAAATTTCAAGTTGAACTCAATGATATTATGATCACTGCCCCATAAGTGTTCTTTTACCTTAAGCTTCTTAATTACCTCCAGTTCATTACATAAAACCCAATCCAGTATAGTTGATCCCCAAGTAGGCTCAACAACAAACTGCTCTAAAAATTCATCTCGTAGGCATTCAACAACTCGCTCTCTTGAGATCCATTAACAAATGGATTTTCCCAATCAACCTGCATGTTGAAATCTCTCACGACTATCATAACATTGCCATTTTGACACATCTTTCTATTTCCCACTGTAATCTGTGGTCCACATCCTAGCTACTGTCAAGAGGTCTGTATATAACAGCCATCAGGGTCTTTTTACCCTTGCAGTTTCTTAACTCAAACCACAAGTATTCAACATCTTCTGATATTATGTCACATCTTTCTACTGATTTGATGCCATTCTTTACCAGCAGAGTCATGTCACCCCCTCTGCCTACCTTCCTATCCCTCTGATACATGTAACCTTGGACATTCAGCTCCCAATTACAATCATCCTTCAGCCACGATTCAGTCATGGCCTCAACATCATACCTGACAATATGTAATCGAGCAACAAGATCATCCACTATACATCACTGTGTACATCACTACTGTTGAGAGCTGCCATTTGCATTTGATGTATTAAACTGCAGCACCCCACATTTGGTCCAATTCAGTGCCTTCAACTAAATTTTGAAATTGATTGTAAATAAATAGGGTCCAAGTGCCAATCCCCACAATACCCTATTAGTCACATACGGTGGTGATAGAAAGTTTGTGAATCCTGTAGAATTGTCTCTATTTCTGTATAAATATGATCAAATGTTCACATAAGACCTAAAACTAGATAAAATGTACCCCCGGTGAGCCTCAGAGTCGCTCAGCTCACTTCCGTCTAGGGGGAGCAGCCTTCGGCCTCACCAAACTGGGTAATCAGCTGGTGTGGATGCTGTGTGCTGTCCCCACCCCGCCCAAAAACAGACAGTACACCATATGCGATTACATGAGTTCACTTTCTAGATCTTACTGGAACTATGTACTTAATAGAGATACAATATAAAAGGAAAAGTAAAAGACGCCAAACTTATCAAAGTCCAAACCACTTTGTGCACAACCATTGGAGCTCAATTAACAAAGTCTTCCGGCCACCATTCGATCCCCTCAGACCTCCTCGACTTGTAGCTCAGGACCACCCAAAGTGATCAACCAAGCACCCCTGGCACGTCTGTTTTCGTCTCCTCTCCTCGCCGAAAACCCTGGCCTCGGACCCCCGCTCGGGGTCCATTCCGTCGCCCAGCTTACAGCATCGCATCCTCTTTCTCTCACCCCCTCGCACCGACTCCTTAAAAGCCCGCCAATAATACTAGCTTAACAGACCCACAAGAAGAATAACCTCTATCCCGATTGGTTAACAAACGAATACAATTCTCGTTATCAGTAAATATAACCCAAACAAGCTTCGAGAGAGAGCACCCTCTCACCAGTTAGCATAACAAGGAAGCATTCTTACTTTTAACGAAACAAAGAAGCCATTTTGATTAACATACGCAGTAACATAAAGAAGAAACCCCTTACAAAAGAAAAAAAAATTAATTAAATAACACAATACCAGTATACTTGTTCGTTTATTTATTGAAATAATAAACCAACATTACGTGTATTTGTTGGAAAAAGTATGCGAATCTCTGGGGTAACATGTCTTCTACAAAAGCTATTTGGAGTCAGGTGTTTCAATCAATGAGATGAGATTGGAGGTGTGGGTTGTAGAGGTATGCTGCCCTATAAAAAAGACACACAGTTACTGACAGAGCCTGCTCTTCTGAAGTAAGATCTGTTTATGTGCACCTTGCCTCAATCAAAACAACTTTCAGAGGGCCTTAGAAGAAGAATTGTAGAGATGCATGAAGCTGGAAAAGGCTGGAAAAGACCTCAGTGTCCATCAGTCCACAATAAAAGAAATTGTTTACAAATGGAGGAAATTCATTACTGTTGCTACTCTCCCTAGGAGTGGGCATCCTGCAAAGATCATACCAAGAGCACAATGTGCAATGCTAAAGGATCCCAACAGTAACAGCAAAAGACCTGCAGAATTCTCTAGAACTTGCTAAAGTTGCTGCTCACGTGTCCACTATAAGAAAAAATCTGAACAAGAATGGTGTTCATGGAAGTACACCATGGAATAAACCACTGGTCTCCAGATAAAAATTGTTACACATCTCATGTTTCAAAAGGTCACTTGGATGTTCTAAAATGCTTCTGAAACAGTTGAGAAAAAAGTTGAACTTTTTGGAGGAAATGCACATTGCTGTGTTTGGAGGGAAAAGGGTACTACACACCAACACTAAAACTTCATCCCAACTGTGAGGCATGGTGGAAGGAGGGTCATGGTTTGAAGCTGCTTTGCTGCTTCAGGGCCTGGACAGCTTGCAATCGTTGAGGGAACAATTAATTCAAAATTATATCAGGGCTTTTTATTGAACAATGTCAGGGTGGCAGCCATCACCGAAAGCTTAATAGAAGTTGGATAATACAACACAACAATGATTCAAAAGACCAAAGCAAATCAACAACAGAATGGTTTAAAAAGAAGAAAATTCATGTTTTGGAATGGCTGAGTCGAAGTCTTGACCTTAATCCTATAGAAGTGTTGGGGAAGGACCTGAAGCAAGCAGTTCATGCAAGGAAGTCCAGTAACATCCCAGAGATGAGGCAGATTTGTAAGGAGGAATGGCCTAAATTCCTCCCCAAGATTCTGAAATCTGATTCTTATTCTTGGTGTTCAAAAAGGAAAAGTTTGAGGCTTGGGTAGTAAATGTACAATTACCATAGATGTCGGATTATAAGCCGCTACTTTTTTCCCACATTTTGAACAGCTTTGAACACTGCGGCCTTTACTACGGTGCGGCTAATGCATGATTTTTTTTCATGCCGCCAAAAACATTTTGCCTCGTAACAGTAGACCAATAAAATTGATGAGTAGTTCACAGAGGTCCAATGAAATTGTACGATAAATCAAGCGCACTTTCACAATTAAATTATTGTAAATCAGTCATTTGTACTCACCCTCATCAACATGGAAAACACTCGAAGAAAAGCATTGTGCTGCCTTTATGGCAGTTATTTAGTTTATAATATTTTCGCTTAGTAATTCATTTGTTAGTTAAAGTTAGAAGAGTTTTAACTATATTTGTTTTCTGTACTACATCGCGGGATGCTATGACGTCACACCTGGTTTCGCCGCGTCTTGTGGGAAAAATGCCGTTTGCGATAAACGGGAAGGAGGGGGCGAGCACATTACGCGAGCGGCATTAGATCTGAGCGAACGCTACTTTTAAGTTAAAGGCGATCAATAACTTTTCCTGGTAGGCTGCAGTATATATATTTTTTACCAGTCGTTAGGAGATATTGGAATGTTGTTCAGTAAAAAAGTATACGCAACGTATATTTAAAAGTAGCCGCGTTACAGGCACGGTTCGAAAAAAAGCATTTGCAATATGTATTTGTTTATGTTACCATATGGATTTAATTAAAAGTTAAAAAATCCTCACGTGTAATATCTTTCTGTGTAAATATCTCATATTACAACGTGGGACACCTGCGGCCGAAAATCCGGTGCGGCCGAAAATCCGGTGCGGCCTAAAATCCGGTGCGGCCTGTACAAGTACAAAATTGATTTTCTTTCTAAAATTAGAGCCAGCGGCTTTTAGTCAAGTGCGCTCTGTAGTCCGGAATCTACGGTACTGAATGCCTATACATTGTGCCATTGTTGATACTGTGAAAGCGTAATTTGATTCTACTCCACATAGTCCTGCTAATGTTTGCCAATTATCTGCAGATCTATTTCCCCTTTGAATGACTTTAAATCTGCTTCCACTAATCTTGAGGTTAAGTATAAAAAGAACAAGTAAGAAACTTGGACTAACCAGAAGTAAAAATTCTTCTTTGTAACAAGTGGAGCAGTAGATTGGTGACATTGCTGTCCTTTGTGTGATCATAAGACTGTAATACATATGAGCAGAATTAGGCTATTCAGCTCAGCAAGTCTGCTTCTCCATTCCATCCCGGCTGATTTATTACCCCTCTCAAACCCATTCTACTGCCTTCTCTTTGTAATGTGGATGCTTAGTCAAGAATTTAAATTAATCTGTATCTGGTAAAGCAAAGCTTGTCACATTAAAGTTTACTTTAATTACTGCAGAGGGTACATCCTGACGTTTTTTTTTGCAGCAAAATCTCACAGACTGAAATTGATGTGACATTGTTATTGAGTCAGTGCTTGGAACTTACCAGTTTAGAATATTGTGCAAATATTTGCACCATACCCCATTGGCAAGAAGGACCATTATTACCTTCTCAGGGGAAAGAATGGATGGTCAGTAATTCTCTGCCATGCCAATGATTGCCATCTTGTTATATCCGTGAGGATGTTAACTTCTGAAGATTGGTAAAGCCAGCAGATAAAAACAGCAATTTTATGTATTGTCGTGTATTTGAAAGTTTATTGAATTGTGCCTGATGTGTGACAGACATGTAATGGATCCAAGACTGCTGATGGTGCAGAGCTGGATGGAAAATATGAAGATTTGCAAATAAGTAAGCAAGAGAAGACAGAAGAAGTGAAGACATTGATCTATCACTAAATCACTGAATCAACAAATATTATGAACCAGAAAGAGATCATTCAGCCCATAATTTCTGGGCGGGTAAAGAAAAGATAAGTCATTCAGTCTAATTCCACACTGAGTTCATAGCACAGCAAGTCATGGGCCTTCAAGTACACGCCCAAGCATTGCTTAGATGTGATGAGGCTGTGAATATCAGACTCCATTACCCTTTAGTTAAAGGCACTTCATCCATCTCAAGATTGAAGATTCAGAATTGTTTTCATGTCATTCCCTGTACAAAAGAGTAAAGGAAAACAAAATAATTGTTACTCTGGATTTAATGCGGAACAAAAACAGACCTAATAAGATAAAGAACACAAATATAAAAGAAACACAGTAAAATAATAGGTATTAATTTCATAAATGCATCAAATATATGCATAGATTGATTGAATATCCACAAAGTGACAACAGACACAGAAGTGCCTGTACATCAGGAGACCAGCAGGAAGTGAATGGTGGTGGGGGTGTGGGGAATGTGTTCATGGGTGAAGGTGTTGGTCACCTATTGAGCTTGGGAAAGTAACTGCTTTTGAGTCTGGTGGTCCTGGTGTGGATGCTATGTAGCTTCCTCCCTGATGGGCATGGGACAAACAGTCCTGAGCTGGGTGGGTGGGATCATTCATGATGTTACTGGCCCTTTTCTGCATATACTGTAATCTATAATCATTTTTACCATTTGATTGAAATCTCTTGCCAGTCAATTAAATATTTTTGTCGCATCTTACTCCAGAAGGTGTCAAATTGAGACTTGCATGGAGAAAGGTATGATTGCCACTCTCATAGTAAGAACAAAAATAAGACAGAATATATTTGAACAATGGGAACTACAAATGGCCTGTCCCCTAAAATCCTCACTAATTTTTATACGTGCACCGTAGAAAGCATTCTTCTAGGGTGCACCACAACCTGGTATGAAGTTGTCCTGTCCAAGACCAGAGGAAGCTGCGGAAGATTGTGAACATAGCCCAGCACATCACACAAACCGATCTTCCATCCTTGGACTCACTTTACACCACACACTGTTGGAGCAGTGCTGCCAGGATTATCAAGGACAGGACCCACCCAGCCAACACACTTTTTGTCCCTCTTCCCTCCGGGAGAAGGTTCAGGAGATTGAAGATTTGTACAACCAGATTTGGGAACAGCTTCTTTCCAACTGTGATAAGACTGCTGAACGGATCCTGACCCGGATCTGGGCTGTACCTTCCAAATATCCGGACCTGACTTGCACTACCTTACTTTCCCTTTTCTATTTTCTAACTATGATCTATAAATTAAATTTTTATTACATTTACTTTGATTTGTACTTCAGGGAGCACGAAGCGCAGAATCAAATATCGCTGTGATGATTATACGCTCTAGTGTCAATTGTTTGGTGACAATAAAAGTAAAGTAAAGTAAATGCTTGTGTAGAGTGGGAGCCTGAAATTCTATACAGAAGGTAAATAAAATTTGCTTAGCATTGTCACGTATACCAAACCACAGTGTAAAGTTCCTGAGGGATTTAGGGAACTTAACTCTTCGAACTGCAGGTACCTCTGGTGCTGGAAGAGAAAGCACCAGAGTGGACTTCAAGGCAGATTAAAGTGATGAGGCACAAGAGCAGAAAACAAACTGGTGTTTAGCCTCTCAACTCCGTGCCAGCTGCGATCTCCCACCTGAGCCCATTCTGTCTGCCTGTGTTTGACCCCTCTTCTCGCTGCTATCATCTGACAGGAGGTGAATGAGCCATGGATCCCATGCCACCAGGTTCAGGAACAGTTGTTACTCTATAACTTGGTCTCCTGGACTGGCACGGATGGCTTCACTTGCTTCTGCACTGAACTGATCCACAACATGTAAATTTACTTTCAGGGACTCTGCCTCAGTTACGTATGACTTTTCATGGATCCTATTGTATTCCTTTATTTTCCTTTGCGTGCCTGCATAAAAATGAATCTCAAGCTTGTATACGTCATAGATACTTTGGTAATAAATTTACTTTCACCTTTTGAACTTTCAAAAGCTTTGTTCTGCATGCCATCCGGACTGATCATTCCATTACATCAGGACATAGTGATTGTACGAGTGAAAAACAGTAACACAATGCAGTACAGTGTTGTAATTATAGAGAAAATATAGTGCAGATACACAGTAAGGCACAAACACAAAACGAGATAGATTGTGTGGTTTAGATTCAAAAGGGAAACCTACAATAGTCTTACAACAGCTGAGCAACAACAGTTGTACGTACTTTCAGGCTTTTGAATATTCGGCCAGTGGGAGGTAAGGGGAAGAGAGAATGTTTGGAGAGTTAGGGATCTTTGATTATACTCAAAGTTCATGGTTGAAAGCAAATTTATGATCGAGATACATATACAACCCTGTGATTCATTTTCTTGTGGGCAATCACAGCAAATACAAGAAACACAATCGAATCAATGAAAGACCACACCCAAGAGGAGAGACAACAACTAATGTGCAAAAAAAACACACCAAACTGGGCAAATACAAAAGGAAAGAGAAAAGAAAAATAATATTAATAAATAAATAAAATCAAGAACGTAAGATGAAGAGTCCTTGAAAGTGAGTTCATAGGTTGCAGGAACAGTTCAGTGACAGGGCAAGCGAAGTTGAGTAATATTATCCCCTCTGGTTCAAGAGCCTGATGGCTGAGGGGTAATAACTCTTCCTGAACCGAGTGTTGCCTGTCTTTGAGACTCCTGTATCTTCCTGATGCAGCAGTGAGACGAGAGATGGTCTGGATGGCAGGCATCCTAGAAGATGGATACTGCTCTCTTCTGACAGCGCTCTATGTAGATGAGTTCAGTGGTGGGGAGGGCTTTACCGTGACGGGCTGGGCTGTATCCACTACTTTTTGTAGAATTTTCCATTCAAGGGCGATAGTGTTTCCATTACAGGCTGTGACACAACCAGTCAATATACTCTCCACCACATATATATTGTGGTGGATGTCATGTCAAATCTTCACACATCTCTAAGAAAGTAGATGCGCTGCCGTGCTTTCTTCATAATGGTATTTACATGCTGGACTCAGGACAAATCCTTGCAAATGATAACATCCAAGGAATTTAAAATTGTTGATCCTCTCCACCTCTGATCTCCTGATGAGGACTGGCTCATGGACCTCTGGTTTCATTCTCCTGAAGTCAATAATCATCTCCTTGGCCGTCCTTACATTGAGAGAGCAGGTGTTGTGGTGGCACCATCAGCCAGATTTTCAATCTCCTGCTGTCTGCTGTCAGCGATCTGCTGGCTAATTTACCAAGGTAGTGACACGTTCATGGAAGCGAGGGTGGCAGGGCTGAATTCCATGATGTATTTTGTTCTGTCCACAACTCTGCAGTTTCTTGCAGTCACAGGCACAGCAGTTACCATACCAGGAAATTATGCATTCAGCAGGAGGTGAAACTAGAATTTCTGCAGATAAACAAGCAAAAAATTGTTGTTTTACTGTGAAGCTGTCATATCACAAGAACCATGGTCTTTCTGCGGATTCACCATTGAGAATTTAATAACTACTCTAATGTAAAAGTATCCTAATGAAAATTGGTGGTTATTTTATAAATCTACTAGATTAATTTGTGGGAGAAGGCAGTCTGAAACTAAAGCGATGTTATGTTTGACTGACCATCCTCAGCAGAATTTAGAAGAATGAAAAATTATTTCATGGAAATATTTATGACTCTGGAGAGAGCTTGACAGGGTAGGTGCAGGAGACTGGAGACACAACTGGAAGATGCTGAAATTTGGAGCAAGGGTCAGGCAGCATCTGTGGACAGAAATGGACTGCCAATGTTTGTTGACACCAAACATCTGATGCAAGAGGCTGTTTACTCTGGTTAGTGAGTCCAGAGCTAGGGTGTATAGTCTCGGAATAAGGAACCAGCCACTTAAGATTGAGATTCAGAGAAATGTCTACACAGATAGGATCATTAATAATTGAAATTCTCTGCCCCTTAATGTATAGACTATCAATAAACTTTTCAGTATTTGGCAGAGAGGGGTGGAAATTCATTGTGTGGAGAAGGCATAGCCTGTATGTTTTGGCTAAGCAGAGCAGGACTTCTGAGAACTTGGACTGGCATAATTTCTGAGTCCATCGGGACACATTTAAAGTACATTACTGGGTGCCATTAGAGCCTTCCTGTTGATGTGAAGTGGATTAGGTTTAGATTTAGGTTTACTGTTGTCACATGTCACAGTGAAAAGCTCATTTTGCAAACTGTTCGTATAGGTCGATCCATTACACAGTGCACTGACACTGTCAGAATGAGAATCAGAATCAAGTTTTATATCATTGGTATATGTCGTGAAATTTGTTGTTTTGTAGCAGCAGTACATAATTAAAAAAACTATAAATTACAATAAGAAATACAGTCAGCCCTCCTTATCCCCAGGTTCCGCATACACGAATTCAACCAACCGCGGATCAGGAAATTCGGAAGTTCTCTCTCCAGCACTCGTTTGAGCATGTACAGACTATTTTTTTCCTGTCATTATTCCCTAAACAATATAGTATAACAACTACGAGGAAATCGTCAGATGCTGGAAATTCAAGCTACACACACAAAATGCTGATGGAATGCAGCAGGCCAGGCAGCATCTATAGGAAGAAGCACTGTCGATGTTTCGGGCCGAGACCCTTCGTCAGGACAACTATTTACATAGTACTTACATTGTGTTAGGTACTATAAGTAACCTAAAGATGATTTAAAAGTACAGGCAGTCCCGGGGTTATGAACGAGTTCCGTTCCTGAGTCCGTCTTTAAGTCGGATTTGAAGTCAGAACAGTTACATCAGGTATTATTTAGCATCAGTTAGTCAAACGTTTGTCTTTGTATATAGTATACATTTTACCTTTCTATGCATATAAAACACTTAAGAAACATGTGTATTTCAATAATTAAACCACTGCGTTGCTTAGTAATAATTGTAGCTTTCAACGGGGCAGGGCCTTTCACATGCTCCATTAGACAGACAGACAGACATACTTTATTGATCCCGAGGGAAATTAGGTTTCGTTACAGTCGCAACAACCAAGAATAGTGTAGAAATATAGCAATATAAAACCATAAATAATTAAATAATAATAAGTAAATTATGCCAAGTGGAAATTAGTCCAGGACCAGCCTATTGGCTCAGGGTGTCTGACACTCCGAGGGAGGAGTTGTAAAGTTTGATGGCCACAGGCAGGAATGACTTCCTATGACGCTCCGTGTTACATCTCGGTGGAATGAGTCTCTGGCTGAATATATTCCTGTGCCTAACCAGTACATTATGGAGTGGATGGGAGTCATTGTCCAAGATGGCATGCAACTTGGACAGCATCCTCTTTTCAGACACCACCGTCAGAGAGTCCAGTTCCACCCCCACAACATCACTGGCCTTACGAATGAATTTGTTGATTCTGTTGGTGTCTGCTACCCTCAGCCTGCTGCCCCAGCACACAACAGCAAACATGATAGCACTGGCCACCACAGACTCGTAGAACATCCTCAGCATCATCCGGCAGATGTTAAAGGACCTCAGTCTCCTCAGGAAATAGAGATGGCTTTGACCCTTCTTGTAGACAGCCTCAGTGTTCTTTGACCAGTCCAGTTTATAGTCCATTCGTATCCCCAGGTATTTGTAATCCTCCACCATGTCCACACTGACCCCTTAGATGGAAACAGGGGTCACTGGTGCCTTAGCCCTCCTCAGGTCCACCACCAGCTCCTTAGTCTTTAAAATTGTTCTGAACGTTGACCGACTGTAGCCTAATGCTTTTCCGATGACCGATGGCATTTCACCTCTTTCCGATCGCTTTATTACTTCCACTTTATTTTCAATCGTGATCGTGATTATTTTCGTGAACAGAAACACTGCGGATTCAGAGCTGCGCCGGATCCTAAAGACCACCGCACTGAGACAGGTTAAATAAGGTCCGGGGTTCTGCTGGGACATAAAGACCACCGCATTGAGACAGGTTAAATAATGTCCAGGGTTCTGCTGGGACCTAAAGACCACCACACTAAGCCAGGTTAAATAAGGGACTTGAGCATCTGTGATTTTTGGTATCCGTGGGGGGTCCCAGAACCAATCCCCGCAGATACGGAGGGCTGACTACACACTGAAATCCAGTTAACTGGCCCATCGGTTCAGTGGGAAGCCACTTGTTTGTAACAATGCTTAAAGAACAAAAACAAATCCAGAAAATAGACGGGATTCCCTTTGTTTATTTGAGACACTATGGTGCTTAATTGGGACATGAAATTGTTGTTGAACAGTTTCCAATAAGCTGTGTGCACTTCTGTGACCATTAGACACCACACCATGCTTAGAGTGAAGAGTGTCAGCTGTGTGGGTTTGTGTTTAAAAGAACAGTGATTTGTATCATTGATATTTGTTGAGAAATTAGCAGTAAGATAATTCAGAATAATTTTGCTCACTGTGGTTTCAAGAATTCAGGCAAGAATTCAGACCTGAAATGGATGGGAGTGAAAATGAAATGATTTCAATACTTCAACATATCAGGAAATACAGGGAATTCGAAGGTATTGACAATCATCTTGATTATTATAATAAAAATGATTTGGAGGATACAATGGTTAAAAACATTGTATGAAGGCTGTCTTTTCTCTTAACTAAGTGACTGTGCTGATTTTGATTATTTACAGTCAATCAAAAGAACACAACAACATACACTGCATGATTTCCTCTGTCAATAACTATCAGGAAATAATACACAATTTTATTGTACTGTAATAGTATTGTTAATGCACTTGTTTATTCTGTATTCATTTAAATACATAATTTGTTACTCAGTTAAATGGTAATTATATACTTTTATACATGTTTAACTATTTCCATGAAACGTCAGCTAATTGGGGCAGATGCTTAATTGGGCCAAAATGTACTGGTTGTGATGTGTCCCAATTAACAGAAATTCTCTGTATACATATATAAAAAATAAAATAAATAAGTAGTGCAAAACGAGAACAAAAAAATAATAGTGAGTTAGTGTTCATGGGTTTATTGTCAATTTAGACATCTGATGCCAAGGAGAAGACACTGTTTCTGAAAAGTTGTATGTGTGTCTTCAGGCTCTCTGATGGTGGTGTCTGAAAAGAGGATGCTGTCCAAGTTGCATGCCATCTTGGACAATGACACCATCCACTCCATAATATACTGGTTAGGCACAGGAGTACATTCAGCCAGAGACTCATTCCACCGAGATGTAACACTGAGCGTCATAGGAAGTCATTCCTGCCTGTGGCCATCAAACTTTACAACTCCTCCCTCGGAGTGTCAGACACCCTGAGCCAATAGTCTGGTCCTGGACTTATTTCCACTTGGCATGATTAACTTATTATTTTTAAATTATTTATGGTTTTATATTGCTATATTTCTACACTATTCTTGGTTGGCGCGGCTGTAACGAAACCCAATTTCCCTCAGGATCAATAAAGTATGTCTGTCTGTCTGTCTGTACCTCCTCCTTGATGGTAGCAAAAAGAAGAGGGTATGTCTTGGGTGATGGGGATCCTTAATGATGGATGTCACCTTTTGTGTGGCATCGCCAATGTTAGGGAAATTAGTGCCCATAATGTAGCTGGCTGAGTCTACAACTCTCTGCAACTTTTACTAATCCTGTGCAGTGGCCCCTCCATACCAGACGGTAATGCAAGCAGTTAGAATGCTCTCCACAGTACATCTTTGGGGTACCTTAGTCTCCACAAACTCCTAATGAGATATAGCTACTGTTGTGCCTTATTTGTACTGGTATCAATCTGTTGGGCCCAGGATTGATCTTCAGAGATGTTGATACCCAGGTGCTGTTAAGTGCTCACTCTTTCCACTGCTGGGGAGCCCTCGATGAGGACTGGTGTGCATTCAATCGATTTCTACTTTCTGAAGTCCACAATCAATACCTTGGTCTGAGTGATGTTGAGTGCGATGTTGTTGTTACGACACCCATCACCAGCTAATCTATCTCACTGCCCTAGAGACCGTGCCACCATCTGAAATTCTGCCAACAATAGTTGTGCCATTGACAAAGTTATAGGTGGCATTAGAGCTGTGCTTAGCCACACTGTCTTGGGTGTAGAGAGAGTAGAGCAGTGAGTTAAGCACACACCCCTGAGGTGGGATAGTGTTGATTGTCAGTGAGGAGGAGATGTTATTTCCAACTCGCACTGACTTTGTGGTATCCCAGTGAGGAAGTCAAGGATCCAGTTGCAGAGGGAGGTACAGAGGCCCAAGCTTTGGAGCTTGTTGATTAGGATTGAGGGTATGATTGTATTCAATGTTGAGCTGTAATCAATAGACAGCAGGCTGATGTAGATACAGTCATCTTCCAGGTGATCCACGGCTGAGTGGAGAGCCAGTGCCATTGTATCCACTGTTGACCATTGCAGTGGGTCCAATTCCTTGCTTAGACAGGAGCTGGTTCTAGCTGTGACCTACCTCTTAAAACACTTTATCACAATAGTTGTAGGTGCAACTGGGCGATAGTTGTTAAGACTGCTCACCCTGCTCTTCTTAATGCAAGATAGGATAGTATAAAATGCAGAATAACATGTAAAAGCTACAGGGAAGGTGCAGTGCAGGGTCAACACTAAGGTGGAAGTTCATAATGAGGTAGATTGTGAGGTCAAGAGTCCATCTTGTTGTACTAGGAAACCATTCAATAGTCTCGTAACAGCAAGGTAGGAACTTCTTGAGCCTGGTAGAAATTGCTTTCAGGCTTTGGTATCTTCTGCCTGATTGGATGTTCTGTTTGCATGCAGGGAGAAGAAGCACAACCTGGTAGTCTGATTTACCAGTAAGTGTGTGGGGGGGAGGGGGGTGGTGTTCCTAGTTGGAGTGGCTTGGTAGGCATCTTTGGTGATTGTAGAGTAATAGTCCAAGTGGGACACAAGATATGCTGGTAAAATTTCAGCAATGCTCTCTTGAAGTTGGTCTGATTGAAGTCACCGACAATGATAAAGAAAACTTCAGTGTTACTTGTTTCAGGGCTGTTGACCACAGAGTATAGTTCATCCAGTGCAACTTTCATGTAGGGTGATAAGTAGACTGCAGTCAGAATAACTGAAGTGAACTCTTGTGGCAGGTGGCATGGGCAACAGTACCCAAGTTGGGTGAGCAGAAGCCATCCAGGATCAAGTACCACAAGGGGTTAATTCAGAAGCAGACCTCTCCATTTCTAGCTTTCCCCAAGGGCTCCCTACAGTCCATCTAAGGAACTGAGAAGCCCTCAAGTTGAAAGGCACAGTGAAGTGAAGCAGGTGCATAGCCCACAGCAGTCTCTCAGTTCACTTTGGTAGGTCAGTCTTGCACTTAGCTCATCAGCTTTGTTCTCAATGGCCTGCATATTAGCAGGTAGCATGGTGGGGAGGGGAGAGTTGAATCGATGCTGTTTCAGCCTCACCTGCAGCCCAGCCCCCTTACCAAGGTAAGGTAAGTCTTCCCCACAAAAATAAACTTCTGCTCAATTAGGCTGAACCGTGCAATCAGAAAATCGATTCAAGAGCAGGAGGAAACACTAAACCAGAATCTAACATGGAGGATATTGATTGAATCTCCAACATATATCTCTCTGAAGACTGACAATGAGCACAACAAAATGATAACCATTTATACCAGGAATTGGCTTTTCTATCTAAATTTGCAGGGATCAATAGCAGTCAGTGGAAAGTAGTTTAACAGTGCAGAC
The DNA here is from genome assembly GCF_048418815.1 of Hemitrygon akajei. Taxonomy (NCBI): domain Eukaryota; kingdom Metazoa; phylum Chordata; class Chondrichthyes; order Myliobatiformes; family Dasyatidae; genus Hemitrygon; species Hemitrygon akajei. Next base: position 108,292,269 of record NC_133134.1, read on the forward strand.
ATGTGCTTGAAAGAGAATTGCAGTCTAGATGGGTATTCTGCTTTTTACCTACAGTCAATTGTTCTGTCTTAGTTTATTGCAGCTCCTCTGTATTCATACTAGAACAAAAAAGTTGCATTTATTTTGCGATAAAAACACCAGAATATATAGCATTATGATGCTCTGGGGGGTGCAGTCGACAGCCCACCCCTGCATTTCTAATGACCAGTACTGCTTACTGTTCTTTGTGTTTAAGTGTTTTTATGGGATTATGGTGGGAAGTTCCAGTTCATATATTGTTACATTTTAGCTTGGGTTATACAGTTATTCACTTGTGTATTTGCGGGTCACCCTGAATGTAACCGGGGTGTGTGATGGTCGCCTCCCCCGTCGGTGTGAGACTGGTTAGGTTCACTCTCTGGCTCATGGTACCCGGTCTATTTTTTGCTTAGCACAACAAAATGTTTGTTGAGTTCAACGAGCTTCCTCGTCTGTCATTACGGACCAAATGCTCGCCACATTGGTGTCAGGAGCAGGATGCGAGATCGACGACGAGATTGAAGAACTACGATGTTGGATAGAGTGCCTTAAGACCCGGGGAATAAGATGAGAGACCGAGCAGTATGCCTCCCCCGCACCCACGGGCAGGGCTCATGAAGACAAGACCAAGGGGGAGGACCTGAGAACCGAGCCTCATGCCTTCCCAATGGAGCGAGCGTACCCAGGCTCCCCAACCCAGGGGAAAAAACGGAGTGAATCACTTGTCTCCGTTGTGACCTGCACTTGAGAACCCAACACTCTGTTGCCATGGGAGGATGGGCACCATGGCAGACGCCAGCGGAGCAAGAGAGAAAACGAAGGGTCTCGGCGATTTCCGTTTCAAGGTCTACTCTGAAACTCCTCAGACACAATGGTACCAGCTGCCTAGAGCCTTACCTGGTGCAAGTCACTTGTCGCATGGCACAACGGATGGAGCCCTACTGAGATGGCGGTGCACCTTGCCTTGCCACTGGAGGCTCTCCTCGACCTAACGCCGGTGGAGCAGCTCGTAGTGGACCTTGAGCGACATTTCGAGCAGAGGCTGTGGGCGGAAGCAATGAGGGAAGAACTGTGCAGCAGACGGCGCCGTATGGGAGAAAACTGAGGGGCGCTTGCAGCAGATCTCCGCCTCTGTGCTGGGCGTGGCTACCCCCAGTTCCTGCTGACGCTGGAGCACGTTTGCCTGATCACCATCATCACTGGATGGGGCGCTGGCCGAGGCAGAGAGAGCAGAAGCAATTTTAGCCCCCCCCCCCAAAGCATTCCAGTATCACCTGGCATGCTGCAAGCGGGCTTGTGTCACCGAGGGGAGAAAACTAATAAGGATGAACCTGTGAGACGGGTCCGAACAGCGCCGCGCCGACCCCGCCTCTGGCCACGGAATGACCTCTGCTACCGGTGTGGTGAGGCAGGTCACCTGGCCCAGGTCTGCCCACACTGGCACCACAACACAGCTCAGAGCTGCCATCAGGAAACGCCGAGCGGGCAGCACCACCCGAGTCCTCCAGCAGAACCCCTCCATCGTCGCTGCTCCGGGTGGGCCATTTTGGGGAAGAGCAAGGCTTATACATTGACTGTGTTGTGAGGAGCGTCAGATGCCGGGCGTAGGTGGACACTGTTACGTACTCGTGACACGTGACAGTGGTACCCTTGTCACGTGACTGGGGTTGAAGTTATACTGGACTTGAGGTAATGGTCTTGTGATGGTGGAGTGACATCATTTTCCCACCAGTAGAGGTCATGTGACAGGTTTTTTTTACAGGGTATAAAAGGAAGACCCACCCTGTGGGGAGGGGCAGTTCGTGCCTGGATTTGCCATGTTGACTTCATGCCACTGCGTGATTTAATGTGATGACGCAGTTTAGTTGAAAAATGAAGTTTTATCTAATGCCTAAAGTTTAAAAGGTCATTGCCAGCAGTTTCTTTACAATACTGCTAGTGGAGAGTGAATATCGGAGTTCAGAAGTTAAAGATCGAGGAGAATCGATTTTCGACGGTGGATTGGGTTCGACCTTGTGTGATCCTCATTCGGAAGGATTTCGTTGACTATTATTGTGTTAATCCCTCGGTTGACCAGAAAGGATTTGAGAATAGTGTGGAAGGAAAGGTCAGTGCCTTTAAACCGTTACGTTTCATAAAATTCTACGTGGGAAGAGTTCGACGCCGGGGATCGAAGGACAACGACGTGGAAGAGAATTTAAATCGCCTTAAAAAGTCTCTCCTTTTAAATGGACTGAGCATTTTGAACTTTTGGCAATATCGCTTTAAACAACTGTTTTTGCAACATCGCTTTAAGAACTGTGAAGCTGCCGTACAGCAGCTGATTTCCAGTTACGTTAGTGTTTGTTTACTTTTGGGGGGTTTGTTTTCAGTGTTTAATAAACGTGTTATTTGTTATAAAAACCCTTGCCTAACTCACATATATTTATTGTTGCCGGAATACGTAACAACACGGACTCAACCATCACTATCATCCATCTCGTTGTTCTCCCCAACACAGACCAGCCATCCCCGCCTAGGGGGACAATGACGGCAGTCGAATGGGCGACGGTCACCGGGGACTGTGCAGCGATGTGAGGGAAGAGGAGACTGCGCATCGCAGTGGGGAGAAACGCAGTGGAGCACGAGGTGTGGTTCGCCGACATCCGAGAGCCCTGCATCCTTGGCCTGGACCTGCTGTCCCGCTGGGAATGTGTTGGGGGCAGCTCCAGGAAGCGGACCCAGTGGGGGCAGCAATCACCAGCGGTTTCACAGCGGCCCGGGGCAGTGCAGCACACCCGGCAGCGGCCCAGCACAACACAGCTGAACCACGGGCAAGTGATAGTGTCAGTGCCTCAGGTGACAGCCAGCGACCACCTCCCCACCATGGAGCAGCAGCTGTGCAGTGAACCGGTGAGCGATCCCGTGCTGGCCCGGGTGAGAGAATGGCTGAGTGTGGGACGACGGCCGGAGTGGGCAGATGTCTCCGCCCGGGACCAGAGACCAAAGCCCTGTACTTGCAACGGAGAACGCTGGAGGTCCACGAGGGGTTGTTGTTCCGGAAGAAGGCACTATCTCCCAGGCTTGGAAGCCACTGGAAGGGGCCGGTTGAGGTACTTAACCACATGTCTGATGTGGTATATCGGGTGTGGTTGCTACGCGATGGAAGGCAGTCGTGCTGGCACCGTGTCAGCCCTTGGCCACTACTTACTCAATGAGGTTGAAGGAAGGGAGGGACACTCCGGGTGCCCTGCCTCTTGCCTCACACAAACAGGCGGCATTGTCAACACCCACCAGGACTTTTGGACTTTTTTATGGACTCTGGAGAGGCCGGGGATGGCTGTCCCCTCAGGTGGGGGCAGTGTGACGCTCTGGGGGTGCATGGTCAACAGCCTGCTTCTGCATTTCTAATGCCGGTACTGTTTATTGTTCTTGTGTTAAAATGCTTTTGTGGGATTATGGTGGGAAGTCCCAGTTCATTTGTTGCTACATTTTAGCTTGGGTTATACAGTTATTCACTTGTGTATTTGCGGGTCGCCCTGACTGTAACCGGGGTGTGTGATGGTCACCTCCCCTGTTTGGTGAGACTGGTCGGGTTCACTCTCCAGGTCATGCTGCCAGCTCTGTTTTGTGTTTATCACAATAAAATGGTTGTTGAGTTCAACAAGCTTCCTCGTCTGTCATTACGGACCAAATGCTCGCCACAGTAGGTAGAAGTAGGCCATTCAGTCTATCATAACAGCATCATTCAATTGATCGAAATACAACAGAGTCTCGGAGTTGCACGACACAGAAATGGGCCCTTTCTCTCATGCCGACATTACTGCATGGGTGGAGGGATTTCACTGAAATCTATTGAATGCTGAAAGGCCTAGATAGAGTGGATGTGGTGAGGATGTTTCCTATGGTGGGGGGCTGATGGCAGTTATATACAGGACTCCCAACAATGGTTGGGAGGTGGACCACAGATTACAACAGGAAAGCGGGCAAAAAAGTGGCAAGTGAAATACAATGTTGGAAAATGCAGAGTCATGCACCTTAGTAGCAGAAATAAATGTGTGGACTATTTTCGAAATGCAGAGAAAATCTAAAAATCTGAGATGCAAAGGGACTTGGGAGTCCTTGTGCAGAATACCCTACAGGTCAACTTGCAGGTCGAGTTGGTGCTGAGGAACGCAAATGCCATGTTAGCATTCATTTCTAGAGAGCTGGAATACAAGAGCAAGGATGTGATGCTGAGGCTTTATAAAGCACTGCTGAAGCGTCAACTTGAGTATTGTGAACAGTTTTGGGTCCTTCATCTTAGAAAAGATGTGCTGGCTTTGGAGAGGGTCCAGAGGAGTTTCACAAGAATGAAAGGGTTATCAGACGAGGAATGTTTGATGGCTCTGGGTCTGTACTCACTGGAATTCAGAAGGATGAAACCTTTTGAATGTTGAAAGTCCTAGACAGAGTAGATGTGGAAAGGATGTTTCCCATGGTGGGAGAGTAGAGGACAAGAAGGCACAGCCTCAGGATAGAGGGGCGCCCTTTCAAAACAGAGATGCAAAGAAATTTCTTTAGCCAGAGGGTGGCGAATTTCTGGAATTTGTTGCAGCTGTGGAGGCCAGGTCGTTGGGTGTATTTAAGGCAGATTGATAGGTTCTTGATTGGATTTGGCATCAAAGAGAAGGCCGGGAACTGGAGAAAAAAAATAGGATCAGTGGTGATTGAATGGTGGAGCAGATTCAATGGGCCAAATGGCCTAATTTCTGCTCCTATGTCTTATGGTCTTATGGGAGCTCGGGTCAACATTTTCATGTAGTGGGTTCAAAGTTCAAGGTTGAAAGTTAATGTATTCTCACAGAATTTATTATCAAGATAAAATAATTTATTTGTTACCATATTCTACCTTGACATTTATTTGTTACCATATTCTACCTTGCAGGTAACTACAGGAAAAATTTTAAAAAATACAATAGAATTTGCAAAAAACTATACATTAGCAAAGACTGATAAAAAAAAATCTATGCTACGTTTTGAGTATATGGAAAGAGCTGCTAAAGGAAGTGTTTGACACAAGTACAAAATTTACAAAAGCACTTGGTAGGTACAGGACTGATTAGATGGATTTGGGCTGAATGGAGGGAATTGGGACTAGTTGGATGTGCACTGTGGTTGTCATGGGCTTGGTGGGCAGAAGGGATTGTATCTGTGCCATATTACTCAATGACTCTCTGACTTTTCAACCGTGACAGATTTGTACAGTCATTGGAATGGAAAGTAATACGTTTTCAGCATTTGTCTGACCCTCTGAAATTCATAACATTTTGTATCAAAACAGATTGAGAACTTTGCTTTCTAAAACAAGAGTAAAGAGAAATATGTAGACTGTAGTCCCCTATTCTGTCCTCTGGGGCCAATCTGAACCCATTCAGCTGGGCTAAATCTAGTCAAAATTTATTAAGTATTGTAATGATCTATAATTGCAACGTTTAATAATAACATTTGTCAGGATGCAATCAGAAATTACCAAAGATTATAGGATGTAAAATATTATGTTATTGTTTACTACCACAAACTCTGTATTCTAAACTGCTTTAGTTTTAACATTCTCTGTAACCATATCTCTCCTCATGTGTACTCTCTAACCTTGACTCTAAACATAACTCATTCTTGCAATCAGTTGAAGAATCAACCCTGTGCCCAGTTCCTTGAAAGTGTCATTTTATCTTTAATTATTAATCATTCACCGACTTTAGATGATTTTAACATAATTCAGCCCAACAGATATTCAAAAGAACCCTTCCACTCTTATAGGGAAGCAGTTACATTTAACCTTGAACTATTCTTTTTCACAATATAAAATTCAGAGCTGTGACAATTTGATTGACATTACTTCTCCCATTTTTATCTCACCTTCATCTGGTTTGCCTGCTGCATCACAGAAACTTTTGATATCCATCCATTGGCGTAAAAAGGCTTTGATAGGGAGAAGTCAGAGCTTATCTGCATTCAGAAAAGATGGTGAACGGGTTACGCTCTGGTATCATTTCTAACTGGTAAATTGGTAAGTTGATTTGTTATTGTTCTGTGTCCTGAGGCACAGTGAAAAATGTTCTTTTGCATGGCATCCACACAGATCATCACATCAACTCAGTGAACTGTAGTAGAAGGGAAAAGCAATAATAGAAGGTGCAATGCAGACAGAAAATAAGGTGCGAACCCATTACAAGGTCGAGAGTCCATTTTATCATTCTAGGGGACTGTTCCGTAGTATTGTAACAGCAGGATAGAAGCTTAAGTCTGATGATATGTTTCTTCAGCCTTTATTGTATTCTAAATTTGATCATGTTGGCTGCTTTTCTGAGGCAGTGTGAAGTGTAGATAAAGAGGCTAGTTTTCATAATGTGCTAAGATTTGTCCGCCACTCTTTTCAGTTTCTTGCATTCTCACACAGAGCAATTGCTATACCAAGCATGATGCGTCAGAATGAGATGCATCCTATGCATTAACCAAAAAAGGTGCAGAAAGTCAAAGGGACATGCTGAATTTCTTTAGACTCTCGAGGAAATCGAGGTGCTGCTCAGCTTTCTTGGCCAAGGCATTTAAATGGTTGGACTACGACAGGCTAGTGATGATCACTCCAAGAAACTTGGAGCTCTCAACACTCTCACCCTCAGCACCATTGACATAAGCAGCAGTGTGTGAACCACACCCCTTTCTGAAGTCAATGAAGAGCTCTTGTGTCTTGCTAACATTGACGGAAAGTTTGTTGTCACGACCTTTCTCTCAATCATGACTTACAGAGGCTGCTGGGAACAAAACCTATCCGGTACTAACCTCCATACTCATTCCAGTTTGTAAATCTTTAATAGTTTCACACCAAGTGTTCGGAGAAAAGCACAGATGGTCAAATTCCACGTGCATCCTGTGTGTTTGTATTAACAGATTCCTCAGCAATTCCTTTCAGCTCACTGCCTCCCTTAAGACTTCATTATAGAACCCACACAGCAAGCTAGGATAGAAATTCTGGTAAAATTTTAACCCACATTTACTTACAAGTTAAGAAACTCTTTCTGAAGATAAAGCACTTAGAGCAGGTGTTAGAAAACTATCTTCAGGTTGCCAGTGGCAGAGAAAAGACTAATTGTATTGTTTATTCCTAGATATCCTTTGATTGTGGTGATTGGACTTCAGTGTGGGTGCCTGCAGTATTTCTGGTGATAGGGCACCTATAATGGTGTAGAGTAACATTACTCGCAGTAAGTGACACTGGATAAGCCAGGCTGTGTGTGAGCAAGGTCCCAGAATAGTTTTTCTCTATGTTCTGCAATCTTTGGTGAATTTCAGGATTCATACCAATCCACTGATCTCCACTTAGAAGACAGGGCTGAGAATCATAGCCATAAAGTTACAGCATGGAAACATGTTCTTTAGCCACACTAACTATCAATCACTCATTTAACAAATCCTACATTAACCCTACCCTTTACTCTTCCCTTATCCTCATTGACTCCACCCACAAGATTCTACCACTCACCAATGTTTCCTCTAATTTTTTTTTGTAGCTATACACATCAACCATTGCTCTGAGCAAGAAATTTTTACATGCCCTAAAAACTGTGCAACACTTTAATAAAAGGTAATGTAGGAGAAAGTTCCAGCTGTACAGCAACAAAGGCTATCTGCCGAGCATTTCCGTTACTGCACGGCTGTGCACCCATGCAACTTAGAGGGGGTAGTGCCTCACCCTCACATAAAGGGCAATTTACAGTGTCCCATTAAGCCACGATCTTTCACTCCTTTGGCATTTGGGTGTACCTGCAGGAAATCTACATGGTGACTGGGAGGACATGCAAAATCCATGTAGACAGCACTGGAGACTAAGATTGAGCCCTTTAGACCATAGAAATTTACAGCACATTACAGGCCCTTCAGCTCACAAAGTAACCTACTGTAGAGACTGCCTAAAATTTCCTTAGCGCATAGCCCTCTAGTTTACTAAGCTCCATGTACCTGTCTAAAACTGTATCTGGGAGTACAGTTAGACGAGAAGCTAGACTGGACTGCCAACACAGATGCCTTGTGCAGGAAGGCACAGAGTCGACTGTACTTCCTTAGAAGGTTGGCGTCATTCAATGTCTGCAGTGAGATGCTGAAGATGTTCTATAGGTCAGTTGTGGAGAGCGCCCTCTTCTTTGTGGTGGCGTGTTGGGGAGGAAGCATTAAGAAGAAGGACGCCTCACGTCTTAATAAGCTGGTAAGGAAGGCGGGCTCTGTCGTGGGCAAAGTACTGGAGAGTTTAACATCGGTAGCTGAGCGAAGGGCGCTGAGTAGGCTACGGTCAATTATGGAAAACCCTGAACATCCTCTACATAGCACCATCCAGAGACAGAGAAGCGGTTTCAGCGACAGGTTACTGTCGATGCAATGCTCCTCAGACAGGATGAAGAGTTCAATACTCCCCAATGCCATTAGGCTTTACAATTCAACTGCCAGGACTTAAGAACTTTTTTAAAGCTATTATTAATGCTTTTTGAGTTAGTGATTTAGATGCATATCATATTATTACTGAGTTAAGTATTGTATGTAATGAGTTTTTGCTACAACAAGTGTATGGGACATTGGAAAAAAATGTTGAATTTCCCCATGGGGATGAATAAAGTATCTATCTATCTATCTATCTATCTATCTATCTATCTAAAAGGCTCTTAAAAGACCCTATTGTATCCACTTCCACCACTGCCATTGGCAGTACATTCTACACACCCACCACTCACTGTGTGAAAAACTTACCCCTGACATCCCCTCGGTACCTATTTCCAAGCACCTTAAAACTATGCCCCCTCGTATTAACCATTTCAGCCCTGGGAAAAAACTTCTGGCTATCCATACGTTCAATCCCCCTCGTTATCATATACACCTCCATCAAGTCACCTCTCATCCCCCATCACTCCAAGGAGAAAAGGCTGAGTACACTCAACCTATTCTCATAAAGTACGCCCTCCAATCCAGGCAACATCCTTGTAAATCTGCTCTGAACGCTCTCTATACCATCCACATCCTTTCTGTAGTGAGGTGACCAGAACTAAACACAGCACTCCAAGTGGGGTCTAACCAAGGCCTTGTATAGCTGTAACATTACCTCATGGTTCTTGAACTCAGTCCCACGGTTGATGAATGCCAACACACCATACACCTTCTTAACAGCACTATCAACCTGCACAGCAGCTTTGAGTGTCCTATCGACACAGACCACAAGATCTGTCAGATCCTCCACATTGTCATTGATGTTGAATTTAATCCAAAAATGTCTGCCGGCATGTTATCTCCCACCTAGGTAGCCTCCTACCTGCCGGCATGAGCATTCAACTCACAGACCTCCATTGATACCCCTGCCCCCCCCCTTACCCCCATCTCTATCTATTATTTTAGTCTGGTTCTCTTTCTCTTTTTTCCCCCCTCACTATAATCTCCCCCCCAGCCCTACCTTTCTTTCTCTTTTATTTCCCATAATTCTCCACCCTCCCCTGAGCCCATTTCCCTCCAGCCTGTCACTTCCTAGCTCTCTACTTTATCTCTCCCCCCACTTCTTATCCCCCCTCGACCATCCCATGTTACTTCACTCCTGATGAAGGGTTTCGGCACGAAACGTCGTCACTACCTCCTCCATAGATGCTGTCTGGCCTGCTGAGTTCTGCCAGCATTTTGTGTTTTTATTTTGCTCAAATGATTGTCTTGTTGTTGATAAACCCACTAGGAGTAAAAGGCTCTGTACTGTGTATTATGAAAGATGAGCCTTCATCCCAGATTACTGTTAGATTTGGGATTGAATGATCCATTGAAGATCTGCCTGGTATTCAGTCAAACTCAAGGTCCTGCTGCACTATTTGTGCTTTTTTCTATACCTGTCCAAGTCTCCTGGTGTCTTCTTATAGTATCACTCAGTGTCATACAGTTCTTTAACCAACTTAATTGCCAATTAAGAAGCCTGTCTAAACTAATTATATTTGCCAGTGTTTGGCTCATGTACCTCTAACCTCACCATCCAAGATGTGGCATCTTCTCTTCACTATTTTCTGGGAGGAGGTACAGGAGCCTGAAGACCCATGCTCAACATTTTAGGAATAGCCTCTTCCCCTCTGCCGTCGAATTTCTGCATGGTCCATGAGCACTACCTTAATATTCCTGTTTTGCACTATGTATTTATTTTTATTGTAACTAATATTTTGATGTCTTCCACTATACTGCTGCCACAAAACAATAAATTTTGTGATACACGTAAGTGATAATGAAACTGATCCTGATTCTAGTTCTGTATTCTGATTCTGATTCCTATCCAGGCACCTCTCCCATTAGATGTTAATGTACGTGTCTCAACATCTTCCTCTGGTATTGCACTCCATATACAGACCACTCTATGGCTGAAAATGTTGCCCTTCATGCTTCTATTAAACCCCTCCTCTCTCAACATAAAACTACACCCTATATTCTTAGTATTTCCAGTCCTGGGAAAAATACTGTGCTTCTTTACCCTGTCTTGTGATTTCATGGAAGTTTATAAGATCACTCTTCATTTTCCTGTGTTCTTGCGGTTATAGTGCTAATGTGCTTAACCTCTTTCTATAACTCAATCCCCTTAGTCTAGGCAACATCCTTATAGACCTTTTCAGAATTCTTTCCAGCTTAAAGCCATCATTCCTATAACAGCGAGACCTAAACTGAGAGCAATACTCAAACATGGCTTCACCAGTGTTTTGTACAACAGCAACTTAACATTCCAAATTCAATACTCAGTGCTCTGACTGATGAAGGCCACCATGCCAAAAACCTTCTTCACCACCCTAACTACCTGTGATGTTGTTTTAAGGGAACCACGTACTTGTACACTTCTGTTCTTCCATTCTACGCTCCGCCTTCAACCAACAAGTGTTCATTAACTTCTTGTTCAACTTGCTACTTGTGGAAGCTGCCAACAGTTGGTGTTCCCATGTAAATTCAATTCATGACACGATGGATTTACGGGAAGGACATGAAAACTGCTGGAACCTTGCTCGTGGTTTCCCCTGTAATTAACAATATCAGAAGGGAAACCCCTCAATCCCTCAATGTCAATAAAACAAACAAGCTGGCCATTGACTTCAGAAAGGCGGGGTGGTGCACATGCTGTTGTCTGCAATGATGGTATTGAGTTTCAGAGAGTTGAGAGTAAGTTGCTAGGAGTGAACATCACTGATGGGCTGTACTGGTCCAAATTAGTGGAGATGATGATCGAGAAAATTCACCAATGCCTCCACGTCCTCAGGAGGCTGCAGATATTTGTCCCCATTGACTCTTAACAAATTTTACTGATGCATCGTAGAAAATATTCTATCTGGATGCATAAGAGCATGGAATGGCAACTATTCTGCATGTGTCCTCAAGAAACTGTAGACAATTATGGACGCAGCTCAATACATAACAAAAACCAGCCTCCCCTCTGTGGACTCTGTCTACACTTCTTGACGCCTCAGTAAAGCGGTCAGCATAATCAAAGACCCCACCCATCTTGGACATTTTCTCTTCTCTTCCCTCCCATCTGGCAGAAGATATAGAATCGGGAAAGCACATTCCACCAGGCTCAAAGACAGTTTCTATCCCACTGTGATTGGACTCTAAAATGACCTCTTGTACGATAAGATGAATTCTTGATCTTATAGGCTATCTCGTTATGACCTTGCACTTTTATTGTTTACCTGCACTGCACTTTTTCTATAGCTTTCATGTTTTATTGTTCTACTTTGTTTTACCTCAGTGTACTGTGTAAAGGTTTGATCTGTATAAAAAATATTCAGGCAAGCTTTTCACTGCTTCTTGGTACATGTTGCAATATTATTTTTACTGCCCGCTATGCCGCTGGTGCTTAGGGCAGCAATGAAGTTCCTCCATCTCTGTCTGTTCCACAAAGATATAGAAGGATTCTTCATTGCTGTCTCTGTAACAATTCTTTTTGACCCTTCAGGGTCATTAGCCTTGAGCTGAACCCCTGGATGTGGAGGACTGGAGGACCACTCTTAGTCTGGCCTCTACCCTTTGACCTGTTTGGCATAGGTGACCTTACCAAGAGTCAAATCACAAGGCCCTGACTCCAGCCAACATAGCCCTCTGGATTACTGAGGTACGCAAGCCTCCAAGCCCCATGACAAAAGTTGTGGTCCTCTTGGGGGATATGACAATATACCAATATTAAAGCTAATATAAAAACTAAAATCCAGCTATTGTTTAGAAAACCTTTATTGCTGGTTAAGTGGAACCATGATTTTTTTTGCCCATTGAAAAGAACAAATAAAGGGAGCTATGACATGCATTTTCTTTGCAATTAAATACAGCTAGAAGAATTCTGGTGCAGAATGTCTACTGTGTGATCTGGGTCAGAATATTTATCGTTTCTATGCCAGCTTCATAAAAATTCTCCAAGGAAAAATTATTCCATTAATCTCTTATAAAAGGTAATTAATGAAATGGCATTAAGATTGATGAATTACAACAGCATCTTGCCTTTCTCTGATTTCAATTCAATTTCAAATCATTCATTACTCTTATTACAGTTTGTTATGAATAAATGTGTTGCACACAACAAAGGATGCCACAGAGGGTCACCATATTTCACTGAGCATTGTGGAAACATTCAAACCAGGCTTTCATTGTGTTCACTCAAACATTAGAATTAAAAACAGAAAAAGCAAATTACTGCAGATAATGGAAAACAACTAAATCTTCAAAAGTGCTAGAAAGACTCAACATATCTCTGCAAAGGAAGAAAAGGATAGCCAATTCATCTCAAACACTCTCTTGAATCAAAGAGTAATACAAAAAAGGGGTCCTTGGTTTCTCAAGTCCATCATGACTGCCTACATCAAGTACCATTTATCCAGTTCATACTCTTTATGATTTTACTCTCAACACACTCCAATCAACTCCTGCTAGAATCTATCACTCATTTACACATTAGGGTTTATTCACAGTGACCTGTTAACCTAACTCACTTATGATGTGGCAAGAAACTGAAGCAACTCAGGAAAGCTACGGTTACAAGGAGAAAATGTCTGCTCCACACAGACAGCAACAGGAGTCTCTGGAGTTGTGACTTGGCATCTCTGTTAGCATCAACCTAGCTGGTCCAGAAACTCTTCTTATGGAGCCCTTGTGAACCATTGGTCATGGACTGAGATTACCAGATGTACAAAAGAAATGATTCAAGTATGTTCTTAATGCCTTCCTGAAATGGATGGCATTAACTTTGGGAAATTGCGTCTCACAATTTTAATTGATTTATTTGTTGAGGAGGTAACTCAGAAGATTGATGAGAGCACGGAAGTTTTTTTTATGTGGACTTCAGCAAGGCCTTTGACAAGGTCATGCATGGTAGTCTGCTCTGGAATGTGAGATCACATGGGATCGAGTGTGAGCTAGTCAACTTTTACAAAACTGTCCTTGTGGTAGGATCAGAAGGATATTTCCACTTGAGAGTATGAGGCTGAGAGGGAAATTTATCAAGGTATTGTACAGATAATCATAGGGGTAGAAACAAGGTGGATGGCCATAGCTGTTTTTCTCAGGTTAGGAGAATCTAAAACTGAGGGGAAATATTCACATACAGAGGAAGCTGTAGAGGCAGGTGCAGAGACAATTTTTAAAGATGCCCATAGGTATATGGACAGGATATGTTTAGGGGATAGGGGCTAAGCACAAGCAAATGGGACTAGCTCAGATCGAGATCTTGGTCAATATTTCTGAGTTGGGCTGAAGAAGCTGTTTCCAGTCCGTATGACTCTAATGCTACCACACATTACAACTTGAAACATTCCAAAATCTCCACTGACTCCTCAGAAGCCCAGGCTCATGTCCATTCAAAGAGGAGAAGGAGCATATGGGACATCACAGATAACCTTGAGTCCATGCATTGGGAACATGCGTCCTTCAGGAGTGGATTACTTCACAAACTATTCATGTTCCTGTCACACTGGTAACTCTTACCTCTCAAGTGGAAGAGTCTGAGATACATACATTGATCCAGATGGATATCTCAGAACCCATGGTACCAAAATGGAAGCTAGTCATCCTCGTTCCCAAGACACTGCCTATGAAGAAGAAGGCTGCAAAAACGTCCCCTGTTAATTAGCTTAAAACTCTACTTCTATTTTCTCTGATTTTGTGTATTCAGAGTCTCTGAAATATTACGTTTAATTGTACAACCTAAAGCTGTGCAGCAGCCATCAGCTCTCTTCTCCTTAGGCTAGTCACTTGCTATTAGGGATTACTTACATGTGGTCTGATTCCATTGTGGATTCTGAGTTGACAGATTAATCTGAAAGCCTGTTATCAATGGAGGTGGTTGGGCAGATACATGGGGAGATGACTGAGTAGGGTGCTCCTTCCAACTATTGTGGAGAGTGCTTCAGAAAGATGACATTAGTGTTCCCTACACCATAGGTGTCAAACACAAGGCCTGCGGGCCATATCCGGCCCGGCGTACAATTATATCCGGCCCGCAAAATCATTTTAGATAGATCTATTATTTTAATTATTAATGGCCCGGCGATATGAAGCGCTGATAACACACAAACTACATATCCCATAATGCAGCATAACTGCTGCCGATAGGCTACCTGGGAACATTCCCGCGTCAAGCGTCTGTTGCTGTATACAACGCTATTCTGAAGTCCAAGCTAACCCCTAACAATGGCGAAGAGAAAAGTTGATTCTGAAAAAAAGAGTCTTTCAAAACCGATGAGTATATGTTTACTGACATTGCCGGTAAACCCGTGTGTCTTGTTTGTGGAGCTAATGTGGCTGACATAACAACACATCTCAGCGTCTTAAACCTTCAGCTCCAGGGACGTGACCGCATGATCACTGACATGTATGATGCAGTGAAGACATTTCAAGTGAAGCTGCTCTTATGGGAGACACAAATGCACCAGTGCAACTTGCCTCATTTTCCCTGTTGCCAAGTAATGTTGAACCAGGTCGGCGCAATGATGTTCCCAAATGCGCACTTTGCTGATAAACTGAGCGCACTTCGCACTGAGTTCGCACGGCGCTTTGGTGACTTTGAAGCACAAAAAATTAATTTCGAGCTGCTTCGCAACCCATTTGCCGTCGACGTGGAAACTGCACCTGTACAGATTCAGATGGAGCTGATAGAGCTGCAGTGTAATGGGACAGTAAAGGCAAAGTACGACACTGCAGGGCCCGTACAGTTTATTCGCTCCATTCCTGAAGCAATGCCTCAGCTCCGTCTACATGCGGCTCGAACCTTGTGCATGTTTGGTAGCACATATCTGTGTGAGAAGCTTTTCTCAGTGATGAAGATTAACAAAACATCACACAGGAGTCATCTCACTGATGAACACCTGCAGTCCATCCTGAGAATCTCCACAACACAGAACCTTACACCAAACCTAAACAAACTTATTGCCAAGAAAAGATACCAAGCATCCAGCTCTGACAAAACGGCATAAGAGCAAAGAAAACTGAGTGTTTTGATTTGTTGTTGTTTTAACTTTTGCTGAAAAGCACAAATTTTATTTATATTTTCAGGGTTTTTTTGCAGCATGCTCATATTTCTAACTTGTATAATACTGACAGGAGATATTTTTATGGAGAGCAAAATATTTAAGTTATTTAAAGTTTTAGTTTATTTTTTCTGGAATAATATTCCTGTCTGTTTTTATTCATATTTATGTTCAAAAAATGTTTAGTTTTAGTGTGTTCAATAAATGTTTATCTTGTTCGGCCCGCGACCTAAAGTGTGCTTTGAGTTTTGGCCCCATGTGCAATTGAGTTCGACACCTCTGCCCTACACCATTCTGAATGCTGTTTCCCAAATTTGCATACTCATGGGCCAGGAATTCCCAGGAGTCAGTGGGAATAACTAATTTTTATCCAAAGAGGTTTTGAACAATTTCTGAATCTTTTCCTCAATTTGCCTAGGATTCTCCTCTTGCAACAGAGCTCAATAGAGCAAGCCTGTTCCAGGAGTCTGGTATCAGATACATGGAGGCACACCTGATGTAAGGGTTGGGGACAAAGTTTTCCAGTAGTTGTGAAGGTCAATTCACATGGCTTTCCACCTTTCAATATTTTAGCCATTGTTCTCCTCTGCAGAGGCTTTTATCAGAGTTTACTCAGTGTATTCCTATGCAACTCTATAGATGTCAGACCTGGTACTATCAGGATGCTGGATGTGACGTGCAGGGTACATAGCATATAGGTTTTCATGGCATTGGTATTTATGTCCGCTTGTCCATTTAAATTTCTGGTCAATAGTGGACAGAGGATTTGGAAGATAGGGTGTCACTGAATGGTAGAAATGGATGGTTAGATGCTTCTTGATGGAATTGGTCAATGACTGGCAATATTTTCATGTGAATGGTAGTTGCTATATATCAAGCCATGGAACAGCAATCTAAAGACTCTGGATGGTTCAATTTGGGGTGGCGCTGACTGAGAGAAGGAGGACAAAGGCTTGTTAATTGCAGCTGATCTGTCTGAAGAGTGGGATAAGTAGGAGATGGAGGAGAACAGAGGAGAAATCCAAAAGAAGTGCTAAAACCATGAAATATTGAACTATGTGGTTGATCTAAGTTCATCCGTCCATATCACTAACTTTATTTCTCTCTCCACATAGACTGTATGGCTAATTGGGTATCTCTGTCCACGTATGTTATTCCTTCACATCTCCAGCATCTGAAGATTTTTGCTGCATGAGACTCTTTTGCACAAAGCTAGCATACCAGAGTGTCGAAATCAAAGTTGAGTTGCCATTATGCACAAATGCATGTAGTATAGCCAGATCCCATTCCTATGCTGACATTTCTGTTCATGGCCTTCTCTACTGCCATGATGAGGCCAAAGTAGGTTCGTGGAGAAACGCTTCATATTCTGTCTGGGTAGGCTCCAACCTGATGGAAAACATCAATTTCTCTAATTTCTGATAATTACTTCTTCCTCCTCCCCCCTTCTCTCTTTTTCCATTCCCCATTCCGGTTCCCCCCTCACCCCTTCTATTCCCTTCACCTGCTAATCACCACCCATGGCCCACTGTCCTCTCATTTTAGATCCTTCCTTTGTCACACCTTTACCTACTCCAGTTACCAGCTCCCAGTTTCTTACTTCAACAACCCTCCCCAACCCAGCTCCCCCCTCACCTGGCCTCATATATCACCAACCAGCTTGAACTCTTTGTCATTTCATCCCCCCCACCCACCACAAACTTTTTCTGGCTCCTGCCCCCTTCTTTTCCAATACAGATGCAGGGTCTTGACTGGAAACTTCAACTGTTTATTTCCCTTCCGAGTGGTTGCCTGATGTGCTGAGTTCCTCCAGCATTGTGAGTGTGCTACACACTGAGAAATTTACTTGCGGTAGCATCGCATCACAGGCACAAAAAAAACATAAATTAAACTTTGATTATAGACAATTCTTACAAGAAAGAACACAATTGGAACAAAATGCGTGTCCATTATAGTGCAAAGTTATCAAAGTAGTCATAGGCTTGCTCTACTGAGGTAGTGATTAGAGTTGTGCAGGTTGGTTCAACAACTGAAGGAAAGTAACTGTTTATGGACGTGGTGGTGTGGGATTTCAGGCTTCAGTACCTTCTGCCACAAGAAGATGGCGAAACCTTTATGGTGGGCTTCTTTGATGAGGGATGTTGCCTTCTTGAGGCAGCACCTCTTGTAGATCCTACCAGTGGTGGGGAGGAATAAGACCATAAGATATAGGAGCTGAAGTAGGCCATTTGGCCTATCGAGTCTGCTCCACCATTCAATCATGGGCTGATCTAATTCTTCCAGTCAACCCCACTCCCCTGCTTTCACCCCATACCCTATTGTCAACGGTGATCAACCCGATGCAATGAAACAAGCACCACAGTTGATTCTCTTCCACCTTTATTAGTAGCAAGCTATGAGAGAGAACCCCTTTCTGCACTCCCACAGAGTCAGCAACGGAGGTCTCTCTGTCGAAGCACAGAGATAGAGAGTTTTTATACCATCTTTGTCTTGTGTGCAGAAAACAATTTCTAGCAAACCCCCACAGTCACATGTCCGGCAACAGTGATAGTCCGAGACAAAGACCATTTGAACACCTCAAACAAAATAGATATTCCAGTCAAGTAAGTGGATTATTGATACAAAAGGACAATCAGTTTGATAGACACTCCAGCCACTTTAATTAAGGAAGGAATGCCCTACCTGGTTTGTTGGAGCCAAAACTTAAATTACAAAGATAAGAACATCCACCGACTTTTAAGCTTTAATTAAGAAAGGAATATTCTGTCTAATCTCCATCAGCAACCGCCTTTTGTCGAAACCAAAAGGTGTGAAAAATCAGGAGACATTATCTCACTCCAAAGAGCAGCTGCTCAAACACGCTGTAGCCATTCTCAAACCAGAATACACAGACTCAACCTTAACCATTATTTACATAAATCTGAGAATCCCCTTAAGACTTTATCACTTTGATGCCCTGGCTAATCAAGAGCCTATCTACTGCTTTAAGTGCACCCAATAACTTGGTCTCCACAGCTGCACATGGCAACAAATTCCACAGATTTATCACCCTCTGACTAAAGTAGTTGCTCCATATCTCTGTTCTAAAAGGACGTCCTTCAATCCCGAAGTCGTGCCCTCTTGCCCTAGAATCACCTACCATGAAAATAACTTTGCCATATCGAATCTGTTCAGGCCTTTTAACATTCGGAATGTTTCTATGAGATTCCCCTTCATTCTCTTGAACTCCAGGGAATACAGACCAAGAGCTGCCAGATGTTCCTCATCTGGTAAGTCTTTCATTCCTGGAATCATTCTCGGAATATACCCACGATGAGGACCCATGGCTAAGTCCTCCAGTCTCTTCAACTTCTTACATTCCTGCACATTTGATTTTCCATACCAGACCATGACACAACTAGTCAGGATAGTTTCAACAGTACATCTGTAGAAGTTTGTTAGAGTGTTTGGTGATATACCAAACCTTCTTAACCTTCTAGAGAGTGCTCTTCGACTTTATGTTGTCGTTCTGTGTATTGGCTGCTACAGGTCTCCTGCAATCCAATAACTGCTATCAATTTTATAAATTAGGTGGCTGATGATTATTTGAAAAGAGAAATAGAAGGTTGCTTCTGTTCAAACTCAGCCTAATCCACTGAGGGACTTTTCTATTCTCTATTTGATTTACTCCATTCAAAATGTTTGCTCTGTGAAGATTGAACAAGTCCAAAATGACTTCTGTTTGGGGGTGGGGGGAGGTGGAGGAATATAAAAAAATTCAGTCTGAAGTAATTTCACTAAGAGCAGGCTGACAATGAATACTTAAAAGACAAGGGATTAGGACTGAAGAGATTTAACACAGAGCCAAGGGAATCAGAATGAAAACTGGTATTAACGAAACCAAGAGCTTGAATGATCAACCGTGAACATATCAAGATGAAGTTTCAGCTTATAATCGTTCTGCAAGGGTTCATTTTAAATTTGATAGAGAAAAGGGTTGAATTGATGTGAAATTATGACAAAAATAAAGAAATTGCTTTTTCTTTTCAGCCACTTTTTGCCACAATACCTTGTATCAGTAAAATCCTTCACCAAACACCGGAAACGTTTTCAGATGCTGGCTGGAAGATGTCCTCTGAAAGTCATAAACATGGAGAAACAAGGGAATGGTGATGTGGATTTCATTGCTGCGTCACCAAATTGACTGGATTAACGCTGGAATTTTCCAGTCCACATAAAACTGAGGACAAGATAATAACAATTGTTTCGTTGTAAGCAAACATTTCAGCAGCTCACAGATAAAAATACAGATTTTTTTTCAAGGATGGAAGGCAAAAAATCCTTGTGACGAATAATAGGAAGCAGTCAACCATTCTCCCTCCAAGGTGTGTTGTCATGTCTCTGAAGGGAAATGCAGACCGGATGCTGAACTGTTAAGATAGCCTAAGGCTGAGTCACTTAATAGGTACCCCAGTCCCAAGTACCCAGCTCAGTGTGTTGAGAATTCTGGTAATAAACTGAGACTATGCCTGGACACCAGAGACCTTAATGGAGCTCTGATAAAGATCCATTGGCCCACGAGGACAGTAGAAGTTTTACTGCACTTGAGAAGAGCAAGGTTATTTAGTGGGGTGTATGAAAAGAAAAGGCTCTGACAAGTTGAGCTTGATGAGGAGGGCTCACATTTAATCTTTCAACACAGCACTGAGAAGGCAACATTGAAGTGGAGTATTGCTTGGAATAAACACAGCGCCAGGGGAATTTCAGCCAAGACCGGAGACTAAACTGTTCTCTGTGGTGTAAAGACCACAGCAGATGACATGCATGATGACTTTTGGAGAACGCAGAACATAGGATAGTACAGCACAGCCCATAATATGGTGCCAACCTTTTAACCTACTGCAACCAACCTTCCTTCTTACATAGGTCTCCATTTTTCGTTAATCTGTTTGCTTATCTGAATCTCTTAAATCTCTGTGAAATACCTGCCTCCACAATGACTCTTGAGGCCATGTGTTCCAAATACTCTGCTCTCTCTCTGTAAACAAAAAACTACTTCTGATATCCTGGCTATACTTTTCTCCAATTACCTTGAAAGTATATCCTCTTGTATTAGTCATTCTCAATCTGGGGAAAAGGTTGCCTATGATATATATGCTCTTATCATCTTATACACCTCTATCACATCTCCTTTCATCCTTCTTCACTCTAAAGAGGAAAGCCCTAGCTCATGTTTCTAATCCAGGCAGCATCCTCTGTCCGCTGTCTATCCATCCACTTCCTTCCTACGATGAGGCAAATGCAGCACTCCAAGCACAGTCAGAGCTGCAGCATTACCTCGTATCTCGTGAACTCAGTCCCACAACTAACAAAGATCAACACACCATAGCCTTTTTAATCACCCAACTAACTTGAGAAGCAAATTTGAGGGATCTATGGATGCAAACCCTAAGATCCCCCTATCCCTCCACACTGCTAAGAATCCTGCCATCAACTTTGTACTCTGCCATCTATTTTGACCTTCCAAAGTGTATCAATTCACATTTTGTCCAGATTACTCCAACTACCACTTCACATCCCTGCTCTGCATCCTATCAATGTTCCATTGTAGACTATGACAACCTTATACACTATTCACGACACAACCAACCTTCAAGTCATGTGGAAACATACTAACCCATCCCCCACTTCCAAATCCAAGTCGTTTATAAAAATCACAAAGAGCAGTGGTCCCAGAACAGACCACTATGGAACACTACTGTTCATCGACACCCACAGAACATGCTGCATTACAACCAAACTCTGCTTTCTATGGGCTCGACAATTCTGAACCCACATAGCCAAATTTCCCTGGATCCCATGCCTTCTGACTTTCTGAATGAGACTATATTGGGATTCTTAATATTGTGTCTCACTGGGCTATAATTCCCAGGATTATTCCTATTACCTTTCTTGAACAAAGAAATACCATTTGCCAACCTTCAGTCACCCGGTACTCCTGTGCCAGTGAGGACACAGAGATCACTGGCAATGGTGCACAAACCTCTCCCCTCACTTCTGGTAGTAACCTGGGGTATATTCCATTCAGCTTCAGGAATTTACCCTCCCTAATGTTTTTCAAAAGTTCAACACAGCATTTTTCTTAACCTTGACATGTTCCAGCACATTAGTCTGTTGTCACTTTCATCCAGGCATCCTCTCAATGGTGAATACCGAAGTAAGGTATTCCGTAAGGACCTCCCTTACCTCCTTTCACTCCAGGCACATTTCTTCTTCTATTCCTGATCAGTTCCACCCTCACTCTATCATCCTTCTGTTCTTCATGCACACGTAGAACATCTCGGTTTTTTCCATAACCCTATTTGACGAGACTTTCTGTTATCCCCTTTTAGCTCTCCTAAGTCACTTCTTAAGCTCTTTCCTGGATACCTTACAACTCTCAAGAGCCCTGTCTGATCTTTCCTTCATAAACCTTAAGCATGCATACTTCTTCCTCTTGTCTAAATGTTTCACATCCCTTGTCAACCACTTTATCCTTTCACTGCCTCAATAAGACAAGCCTATTCAATACTCAGCAAGTACTCCCAAAACAACCTCCACACTTCCATTTTGCATTTCCTTGAGAACACCTACTTCCAAGTCCTTGCCTAATTAGATTTCCCACAATTAAATACTTTTCCATGCTCTCTACTCCTATCCCTGTCCAAGGATATGCTAAAGGTCAAGAAGTTGTGGTCACTGTTTCTGAAATGCTCCCCAACCAAAAGATCTATCACCAATTGGATTCATTGCCTAGAAGAAGATCCAGTTCGGCCTCTCTAGCTGACCTATCCACTTATTGTATCAGAAATGCTTCCTGGACACATATAACAAATTCTGTCCCATCTAAACCTCTTGACACTAAGGAGTGCCAATCAATATTAGGAAATTTGAAGTCACCTATGACAAAAATGCTGCTATTTTCATATTGGTCCAAAATCTGCCTACTGATCTGCTCCTCAGTATTCCCATTGCTTTTGGGAGACCAATAAAATACTCCCTTCCTGCTTGATTGATCCTTTACTATTTCTGACTTCTACCTATCGTGACTTTGTAGATTATCTCTTCACAATGTCCTCCCTTTCTGCAGCTGTGTGATTATACATTTCTCCGATTACCAGTGCCACTCCTCCACCTGTTTTATACTTCCCTACCTCTTCCTTTTGAAACACCAAAATGTTGTAAAATCCAATAGTCATTCATCGTTGTGACAGACCTTCTGTAATTATCATAACATTGTAGTTCCATGTACTGATCTATACTCCAAGTCCATCTTCCTTATTCCTGATACTCCTCTCATTAGACACACTTAATCCCATCCAACTGACTGCATTTATATCCTACGCACTGTTCATCCTTCCTCACAGTCTCTGTGCATTGCATCTGTCTTTGGCACATTGAATCTCCCTTTAAGAAGGAGCAACAGTAGAAGGGACAGAGTTGGACAATGACCGGATGCTGAGAGCCCTGAGGAGGGTGAACAAGTAAAGGAGCAAGTTTAAGATGAAGGAGATCTCTTTCCTAGGTCACATGTTCTCCAGAGAGATGTTGAAGGTAGATCCAGTCAAATTTTCCAGTGATAGGTTGAAGGTAGATCCAGTCAAATTTTCCAGTGATAGGTTGAAGGTAGATCCAGTCAAATTTTCCAGTGATAGGTTGAAGGTAGATCCAGTCAAAGCTAACTCAGCGAAGAGGTGCCATGCCGGAGGGTCTTGCAGTTGTTAAAATATGTGATAAATGGAAAGGTTTGTGTGGTACACCATTAGTCATGTGTTTCCAATCACAAAAGCAACCTTCAAACATCAGTTTTTTAACTTATTAATATAAAGCCAATTTGATTGCAAACTGCCTTTGGATGCCATCAACTATAAATTTCTGGACCAAAGGAGGAGATTCTCCTCGACTGCATCCCATTGCAGCCTGAAATATATCTCATTATACTCTGTGGATTTATCAACATTTACTACTGCTGTGATATCTAACACTTATTTGAAAATATGCTTTTATACTGTCCACATTCCCCTCCCTAAACTCTCCAACTGCTATGCTTTGCTTTTTAGTGAATACCGATGAGAAGGATTCATTTAAATCTTTGCCATCCAGTTCCTAAATGGATATTGAATCTATGGACACTACCTCACTTTTTTAAAAATATGCAGTATTTATGTTTTTGCACATTTTTAATCTATTCATTATACATAGTTGATTTACTTGTTTATTTATTATTATTATGTTTGATTTCATTTTTTATTATTTCTTTCTCTCTCTGCTAGATTATGTATTGGATTGAACTGGTGCTGCCAGTGATGATAAACCTGATTCTGATCACATCTGGCTCCAAACACAGATTGCCCCTTTGGTTTCCAGTGGGTCGTGGGTCCCACTCTTACCCTGGTTATTTTGCTCTTACTATATTTATGAAATGCTTTGGGATTTTCCCTAATGTTATCTGCTAGAGATACTTTGTGGCTGTCTTTGCCCTCCTAATTTTGTTTTTAAGTATCTTTCTATACCGCCTGTATAAGACCCTACCTTATTTACATCTCTCAGTTCCCTGTCTCGTATTTCCTTATCAAACCCCCAATATCTCTTGACATCCAGAATTCCCTACATTTGACTGTAAGACCATAAAACTATAGGAGTGGAATGAGACCACTTGACCCACTGGGTCCGCCATCCATCATGGCCAATTTATTATCCCTAACCCCATTCCCTGCCTTCTCCCTGTAACCTCTGGTACCCTTATTAGTCAAGAATCTATCACCCTCCACTATAAAGATACCCAATGACTTACGTTCACAGCTATATGAGGCAATGAATTCCACAGATTCTGCACTCTCAGGCTAAAGAAATTCTTCCTCATCTCTGTTCTAAAGGCTTATATGTGCCTTCTGCTCCTAGAGTCCACCATCATAGGAAACAGAATTTCCATATCCACTCTATCTAGACCTATCAATATTCAATAGGTTTCAGTGACTGAATCACCCATCCTTCTTCTAAACTCCAGTGAATACAGGATCAGAGCCATCAAAAATCCTTATATATTAACCCTTTCATTCCCAGGCTCATTCTCGTGAACCCTTTCTGGAACCTCTCCAATGTCAGCACATCCTTTGTCAGATAGCGGCCCAGAACTACTCAGAATACTCCAAGCATGGTCTGCCCACTGACCTTTAAAGCCTCAGCATTACACACTTGCTTTCATATCTTCGTTCTCTAGAAAAAAAATGCTAACATTATCCTCATCACTGACTGCATACAACCTATTCCACCATGCTTATTTGCTGAGACATTGATAGTGATAATTGCTTGCATGCAGGTTTATCAGGATGTTGTTAGCATGCCATTCTACTCATACTGGTCTCACCCAGACTAGGCTGTTGTAGATCCAAAAAATGCAGATACTGAAAATCGGAAATAAAACACAAAAATGCCAGAAGCATGCAGTGAGACAGCCGGTGTCTGCTGGAAGAGAAAAGGAGTTGCTTCCTAGGTCAAAGACCATTCATCCAGTTATTGCTGTTGTGTACAACATGCTTCATGCTATCCAGCGTCTCTTTTCATTTCTTTTATTCAATGTTACATTGACTGGACATGATCCTCCTTATTTTCACCCTGTACTCTGACACCTGAAACTTGACTTGTTCAGCATTGAGCTGCTTTTCCACTGTAACTGTATCAGAGACATGTTTCATTGAGATGTTTATTTTATATTTTTGTCCTAACTTCATGATTATTTTATCATCTTAAAATATTTTATGTAAGGTTTTATTTAATGTAGCGTTTAATGGGTCACATGACCAGAGTTTAACAGGTCACATGACCAGGGTTTAATAAAAGCACGACTGTGGTATTATGGGTCAGAACCAACATGGAAGCAGAAAAAGACATATTGCCCTAAAATAACCTCATTCTGCATGTGGTCCAAGAGGTGTGCACGGTAATTGTTTTATTTGTTTAATATTGCATACAATGTTGTTGATGTTCCTTTATGTGGACAGTGTGATATGTTTTTAGAGATTTATTTGATTTCAACACACCTCTGTTGTGCTAAAGTGTTTGGGCCTGTTTATCAGCAGACACTAGCTTGAGAGACTTTAAAAGACTGAGAGATGTATGTTTTAAACCTTTTATGACCTTTATTTTCTTGTAGTTTTCACAGTGTCTACTGAAGAAAGAGAGAGAGAGAAATAAAAATAAATCTTCAAGGACATCTGTATGTTGCGTGGCCATTATTTCATCGGACCGATGCAGTTGCAGCCAACACAGCCGAGAGTTCAAAGTAAGGAGTGCCACGTGTCGGGAAGAAAGTGAAAATGTACTGCTGCTCCTCACGCCGAGCCAGCGCCACCAAGTGCCGCTCCTCGAGCTGAGCCAACAGAGATACAAACTGCTAATTCCACATTAAACAATTTATACCTGCTGTCAGTTTCTATTGTTTGCTGCATTTCTCTCGCTTGTCCATGCATAGGTGGAGCTTTCGAACATTACATCTTGTGGTTTAATTAACCTGAGTTACAATACCAGAGGACATCCATTTGAGTGTAACTGTTTCAGGGAGAGTCGAACCCAGGAAATCTTCACGGGAAAGAAAGTTAACCCCAAAAATGCTGGAGCTTAGGCAACAAGAGGCTCCTCAGAGGAGAGTAAGCTATGTGAAAGCTGGAAAGAACAAGTTAGAGTTACACGTACCGAACTTAAGGATGAGTGCTCTGACCAATACTTAGGTGATACGATGGATGCTGATGAAGGGCTGGAGATACAAGTGAGAGATGTGTATGAAAATATACGATCTTAATCGGCACCTTCTACTGAGATTAGAAGAAAGATGGATTCCTGCACAGCAGTAACAACAGATTTGATGGGGCTAATGAAAGTACATATGAGTGAAGTGGGTCAAGAGGAGTTTGATGCTAAGGCACAAATCGCAAGACTTTGTATGGTGCTTGACAAAGAGCGTGCCCAGTCAATATTTGGAACTACAATCTCCAGATCCACTCTTTGTAGCTACCACTCAAGCTGTTAATTAGAACGGCAAAGTATTACAGTAAAAAGAGCAGAGTGTGCTGCAGTTTGCTGCAAAGCAGGCCGAAATGGAGATGGAGGAGGGTATCGCTGTACAGACGCAAGAACTTAAAAGACTGGAAAATCGGAGATCTTCAAATAATAGCCACAAAGCTTAAGGCTTACACTGATGCTGACTCAGGTGAGGCCTTGGAGAAATGTAGAACAGCAAGCAGTGAGCCTGCTAATTGTCCTCCAATATCTTATAAAGAAATTAAACATATAAGAACGATAACAATGAACGAACTAACAATGAAGCATTGTTAGTACAAGCCCTACATGACACAATGGTTCTCACCAGACTTCCTACACCCCGAGCCCTCAGTGCTCTCAGGGGACCCACGTAGATTCCTAGAGTGGAGCTGAAGTTTCAAGGCATTGATAGAACAGTGATGCACAAATCCAGCTGACAGGTTGTTCTACTTACAAAAATACATCAGGGGTGAGGCACGATCAGCACTGGAAGGAAGCTTCTACAGAAAGGACGATGAAGCCTACGACCAAGCATGGGAGGCTTTGAATGCTCGGTATGGCCACCCACTTCATAATCCAGCGCGCATTTAGAGAAAAACTGAATAACTGGCCAAAGACTGGCTCGAGGGAGTCAGTTAAACTGAGACAATTCAGGGACTTTCTGACAGCCTGCAGCAATGCCATGCCATACATCAAAAGGCTTCAGGTGTTAAATGACTACGAAGAGAATCAAAAGATATTCCAAGAACTCCCTGATTGGGTGACCTCACGCTGGAATCGTCGTGTCACAAAGCAGTTGTGACAAACGGGAATTCTCTGATTTCAAGGAGTTTGCTGATTTTGTGGCACAAGAAGCAGAAATCGCGTGCAATCATGTAACGTCTTTTCATGCCTTGAAGCTGACTGAAGTAAAGTCACCTAGAGACACGAAGCGCACAAAGGCTAACGTGTTCATCACAAATGTGAAAGCATCGGTTAAATCAAGTACAGTGATGGAAACATACAGTGCCGTGGAGAACAGCTCAAAGGATTCGAATGGATCCAAGAAGGTATCTTCAAACCCATTCACATGCATGTGCTGTGGAGAAGACCACTCCATCCACAAATGCTGAAGCTCGCCAATAAGACTGCAGAGGACAAGTTCATATTGGACAATATCCTGTGCTTTGGCTGTCTTAGGAGAGGACACAATTCAAAGGACTGTAAGAGCAAAGCTACTTGTGGCATATGTGAGAAGCATCATCCAATACCACTTCACGAAGACCATCCTTCTGCTGCAGCAGACACATCTTCTCATGTTATGCAAGTGGAAGGAAACACATCTTCCCTTTCTTGCAGCATAGACAGAGGCGATGGTGGGAGCAAGTCCATGATAGTGCCTGTATAGATTTCTTCAATCACAAGCCCTAAAACAGAGACCTTAGTGTATGCCCTACTGGACACACAGAGTAGTAACACCTTTCTGGACCAAGAGGTATGTGAGAAGATGAGAGCAGGATTAGAGCCAGTCAAGTTAAAACTTACCACTATGATGGGGAAAGATTCCATTGTTCAGAGTGGAAGAGTTAGTGGGCTTAGAGTTAGAGGGTTTTTCTCGCAAAGTTTCATCAACTTGCCACCTGCCTATACCAGAGGTTTCATCCCACTCAAACGTTCCCACGTTCCTACCCCTGAAATGGCCAAAAGGTGGAAACATCTGAATAGAATAGCACAGGAAATACCAGAGATGATGGATTGTGAGGTCAGACTCCTGATAGGCTATGACTGTGCAGGAGTGTTGGCACCACGACAAGTCGTCACAGGAGGTAACGATGAGCCGTATGCCATCAAGACTGATCTGGGTTGGAACATTGTCGGCAGCTCATCACGGGTCGCAAAGTCAACTCCAAAGCTTCTGGTGGGCGATCCTGAAGTCAAAATGACACAAGTAGCACAAAGGTGGTAAAAGAGAATAATTTCTTGGAGAGACTGAAATGGTTCTCAAAATGGCATACAGCATTGAACGTGGTTGCCTTAATCCAGCAACTAGCAAAGAGAGCAAAAACAGCAAAACCCATAAATGTCAAAGACAGGAGTCAGCGGGAGACACTCATGGAGTGAGTACTGTTTTAGATCCGCTCCATAACCTTTACTTTTTTTAACCTTTGATCACCCTTATTCAACTTATTTTTACCTACACCAAAAGATTCTTGCTATTTTCTCGGGCTTATCGTTAAGAGTTTATTGTGAATTTTTGAAGATAAGCAAACAGAAATGGATCTTAGATCCAAAGGACAAGAACCGGG
Organism: Hemitrygon akajei; assembly: GCF_048418815.1. Lineage (NCBI taxonomy): Eukaryota > Metazoa > Chordata > Chondrichthyes > Myliobatiformes > Dasyatidae > Hemitrygon > Hemitrygon akajei. Next base: position 108,321,145 of record NC_133134.1, read on the forward strand.
GCGTAACCCGAACGGTAATGGAAAGAAGCAAGCTCAACCGCAATGCACTGAGTTAACTTATGAACTGTTTATGGAAGTTTTGGATAAAAAATTCGATGAACTACAACAAGTTTTTAAACAAGATATAAAGGCTTTTCAAGATTATATGGTTAAGACAGATTCAGTAATTAACCAGCAGCAAGTTCTTATCGCGTCTCTGCAAGAAGAAGCTCGGAAATGAGATTTGACAATTGAAAAATTGCAACAGGATTTAATTTCGACCATTAAATTGGTGGAAACACTTAAAGCCAAGAGTGTCGACTTGGAGAATCGGTCCAGAAGACAGAACCTACGTATACTTGGTCTCCCAGACGGCATAGAAAAAGGCGATCCTTCGAAATATTTTGCTCAACTTTTAAAAGATGCGTTTCCGTCGGTTTTTCCAGAGAACCCCCCGTTACTTGATCGAGCACATAGAATTTGGAGTCATTCATCGAGTGCTTCAGCTAAACCCCCAGTGGTAATTGTCTGGTTCCACTATGTACACGACAAAGAACAACTTATTCGTGAGGCTCGGAGGGCTGGGATGATTAAATTTCAAAATTACTATTTCTGTTTGGTTGAAGATTTTAGTCCTGACGTTATGAAAAAAAGGCTTCTTTTTAAACCTCTGATGTCTGAATGTTATGAGAAAAATCTAAAACCTGCGCTCTTATACCCTGCGAAGCTTAGAATCTCTCCGTTGAATGCTCCACGTCAGGTTTTCCTTTCTACATCTGAAGCGAGAAAATATCTGGAGGAGAACTTCCCTACTGCTATAGACACTAATCCCTAATAAATGAGTGATTCTGATTGTGTAAGATGGTTTTCGATTCCTCAAACCAGAGTTAGTCTCTGGTTATTGGTGTAGGTTTATCCTATACTTCATATTTAAGTTAAAGTGTGTTTTCATTATATTAATCATTCTGTTTTATACACTTTAACCACTATACTATATTTTTGACTATTATTTTTGTTCCCTTGAAGGTATATTTTGAACCTTTCGAAGGGAAATTATTTATTTATTTATTATCAAGATGGTGGTTTTTTGCAAAACTATTCTTGGTTTAGTTTAAGATGGCGTTATTGTTTCTTTTTTCGTCTTCTTCCTATAATGCATCGCTTATCATAGTTTAAATACTTCTTGATTTGTTTGGGTTATAACCCGATTTATAAACTTTTAGTGATTATATTCTGTTTTTTACAACTAAGCATATTAAGAAGCGTAGATTTTAGTATTGTGATCATAATTTTTAAAGTTAGGGTGTTTTTTTTTATATATCCTTTAAATATGGAGTGGTCTGCCGCTGATATGGGGGTAGAATTAGTCTCATTTTTTCCTTTTTTTTAGCCATATTTTGGCTTTTTTTCTTTTTCTTGTGGGGGTGGGGGTTGGTCTGTTTTCCTTTTTTATTTTTCTTTTACCAGTTTGTTTCAGTTTTTTCATTCGGGCTGTTTTTGAACTACAAATATGTCTACGATGTCGTCACTTCCGGGTCCGCTCTTTACTTTTGTTCCTCTTCCGGGTGCATGAGTTTATAATTTGGTTAACCCTTTCTATACCAAAGGGTTGACTTTAGAAGCATGGCTCAAACCATTAACTTTGTGTCTTGAAATACTAATGGTTTAAACCATCCGATTAAACAAAAGAAGATTTTCAAAGTATTCCAAAGACTTAATGCTCATATCATTTTTGTACAAGAAACTCATGTGAGGAAGGAGGACAAATATCGCTTTTTTAGGTCTTGGCGAGGTCAACAGTATCATTCGAATTCGAATGCCAAAGTTAAGGGAGTTTCAATTTTTATTGACTCCTCTATTGCATTTGTTCAACATGATATCCTTTCGGATCCGAATGGTAGATTTTTGTTAATTACGGGTTTATTCTGTAATAAAAAGGTTGCTATGGTTAATGTTTATGCTCCAAATGTGGATTGTCCTGATTTTTTTAAGTCCTTATTTACTTCTTTACCTAATTTAAATGAATATAAGTTAATAATGGGTGGTGACTTTAATTGTTGCTTAAATCCTTTGGTGGACAAATCTATATTTATTCAGAATTTACCCAATAAGTCGGCCACTTGTATTAACTCCTTTTTGACTGATAATGGAGTTTTTGATATTTGGAGATTTCGCCATCCTAATGACAAAGAGTTTTCTTTTTTCTCACATGTTTATCATTCCTATTCGAGAATTGATTTTTTTTTAATTGACTCTTGTTTTATTCCATCGGTAATTGGTTGTAATTATGATATTATAGCTATTTCTGACCATGCTCCATTAAAACTTTCGATTAATTTTACGGATACAGTTTCAAGTGCTAGACAATGGCGATTTGACTCTACCTTATTGCAAGATCCGGACTTTATTAAATTTATGAAGGAGCAAATCGATTTCTTCTTTTCAACTAATTCCACGGAAGATATCTCTTGCGGAACACTTTGGGACACTTTTAAAGCGTATATACGTGGACAGATTATCTCTTACTCTGTTGGTCTGAGAAAACGCATTAAGAAGGAAACTCTTTTATTGGTTGATAAAATTAAAGAGATTGACAAGAAATATTCGACCACTCCTAGTAGGGAGCTTTATAAACAAAGGGTTGAACTTCAAATGGAACATAGTTTATTACTTACATCTCCGATTGAAAATCAATTAATGAAAACCAGATCTGATTTTTATATACATAGTGATAAATTGGGAAAACTGTTAGCTAGTCAGCTGAAGAATGTTTGGGTTAAACGTCAAATCACTAAGATTCGTCAGCAGAATGGGGATTTGACAGTTAACCATGATGAGATAAATAAGTCTTTTCAAGACTTTTATACCTCCCTGTATCAATCTGAATTCCCTCAGGATCATAATACCATGTGTGATTTTCTTGGAAAATTGAATTTTCCAAAATTATCATCCGATGATCTTTCAGTATTAGATACTCCGATCACGGATGCGGAAACTAAAGGGGTTATTTCCTCAATGAATTCTGGGAAAGCACCAGGTCCAGATGGGTATACAGTAGAATTTTTAAAATGTTTTTCTGTTACTCTCTCTCCTTGGTTATGCAAGGTTTTTGAAGGAGCAATTAGATTGGGGAATTTGCCACAATCTTTTTATAGAGCTTCCATTTCCTTAATACTGAAGAAAGATAAAGACCCTACTGACTGTGCATCTTATAGACCAATATCTTTATTGAATGTGGACTCCAAGATCTTTTCCAAGTTACTGGCTTCCAGGCTGGAGAAGGTATTACCCCAAATTATTTCGGAAGATTTTATTAAAAATCGCTATTCTTTTTTCAATGTTAGGAGATTACTGAATATTGTTTATACTCCTTCACATAACACTTCAGAATGTGTTATTTCATTAGATGCAGAGAAAGCATTTGATAGAGTTGAATGGCCTTACTTATTTTATGTGCTGGAGAAGTTTAATTTTAGTCCGACCTTTATTTCTTGGATTAAACTGATCTATCACAATCCAGTAGCCTCAGTGTTTACTAATAATCAAAGATCTCCCTTCTTTCGTTTATTTCGGGGCACTAGACAAGGTTGTCCTCTTAGCCCATTACTATTTAACATTGCTTTAGAACCTTTGGCAATTGCCATCAGAGAATCACAGGATATTTTGGGTATTAATCGTGGAACAGATATTCATAAGGTATCTTTGTACGCAGATGATTTATTATTATTCATCTCTAACCCTGAGAAATCTATTCCAGCAGTTTTATCATTGTTGGCTCAATTTAGTGAGTTTTCTGGGTATAAGTTAAATCTTAATAAGAGTGAATTGTTTCCTTTGAATAGACAGGTCCCAAGCTATGGTAATTTACCTTTTAAATTAGTTAATGACTCTTTTATTTACTTAGGGATTAAAATCACAAAAAACCATAAAGAATTATTTAGGTTTAATTTTCTACCCTTAATTGATCAGATTAAAGGCTTGTTTACTAAGTGGTCACCATTATCTTTATCTCTGATAGTTTGGATTAATGCTATTAAGATGGTTATTTTACCTAAGTTTTTATATATTTTTCAAGCGGTACCAATTTTTATTCCGAAATCCTTTTTTACTAATGTTGATTCAAAAATTTCCGCATATATATGGCAGAATAAAAATCCCAGGTTAGGTAAAATATACTTACAGAAGACAAAGAAGGAAGGTGGGTTGGCATTACCCAATTTCAGATTTTATTATTGGGCAGTTAATATTAGATATTTGTTATGTTGGTTGAAAGAATGGGATGGTCCTTTTGGCCCTCATTGGGTGAGTTTGGAAATTAAATCAGTACCAGGTTATGCTCTGGGTTCTATTTTAGGGACTTCTCTCCCTTTTGCTCTTTCTAAATTGCCGAAACGAATTGACAACCAGATAGTTAAATATACCTTATGTATATGGTTTCAATTTCGGAAATTTTTTGGGTTGACTCAATTCGTTTTAAATATTCCTATTGTATCTAATTGTTTTTTCCACCCCTCAATTATAGATCAAGCTTTTTTGGCTTGGAAAACTAAGGGTTTATTAAGATTTTCTGATTTATTTTCGGACAATTGTTTTATGTCTTTTGAGCAATTATCTAATAAATATAATTTGCCTAGATTTCATTTTTTTGGATACTTACAGGTTAGGCATTATTTAAGTACAGTACTTCCTACGTTTCCAAATTTTGTGTCTTCAGATATTTTGGAGAGTTTGTTTGAATTAAATCCTTTTCAAAAAGGGCTTATATCAAAACTTTATAATATAATTATGAAGATACGTTCAGTGCCCCTTGATAAGACCAAAAATGATTGGGAAAGAGAGCTTAATCTTATTATTCTTATTGAGAATTGGGATAGAATTCTTCAATTAGTTAATACATCATCTATATGTGCCAAACATTCATTAATACAATTTAAGGTTGTACATAGGGCCCATATGTCCAAGGATAAATTAGCTCATTTTTATTCTTATATAAACCCTATTTGTGACAGATGTCAATTGGAAATCGCGTCTTTAACTCATATGTTTTGGTCATGTCCGCTTTTGAAAAAATATTGGAAAGATATTTTTGATATTATCTCTGCGGTACTGAACATCGATTTATAACCCCATCCTATTACCGCAATTTTTGGTTTACCGATGATGGACTCATTTCATTTATCTCCTTCCGCCTGTCGAATGATTGCTTTTCTCACTTTGATGGCTAGTGTTACGTATTCGGGCAACAATAATATAGATGAGTTAGGCAAGGGGTTTTATAACGAATAACACGTTTATTAAACACTGATAACAAACCCCCTTCAAAAGTAAACAAACCCAAACAATGACCCGAAACCAGCTGCTGGCAGCTGAATCAAACAGTTCTTAATAGCGTTGCAGTCCCAAGCAGTCTTTAAAGCAGTATTGAAAAGAACTCAGTTCTCTAAAGCGAATTGCCGAATGAAAACAGTTCAAAGAACGATATGCCGACAGTTCAAAAGCTCACGGTACTTTTAAAAGGAGAGACTTTTTAAAGCGATTTAAATTCTCTTCCACGTCGATGTCCTTCGATTCCCAGCGTCGAACTCCCACGTCGAATTTTATTAAATATAACAACTTAAAGTGACTGACCTTCCTTCCACAATATTCTCAATCTTCCGCTTTTCCAGCGGAGACTATCGTGAGAATAGTAAACGAAATCCTTCCGAATGAGGATCACACAAGGTCGAAGTCAATCCATTGAAAATCGATTCTTCTCAATTTGTCTTCCAAGCTTCACTCTCCCTTGGCAAAGAAACCGTTGGCTCTGACCTTTTAAACTTTAGGCATTATATAAAACTTCATTTTCAACTAAACTGCGTCATCACATTAAATCACACAGTGATATGAAGTCATCTTGGCAAATCCTGCCACGAACTGCCCCACCCGACAGGGTGGGTCTCCCTTTTATACCCTGTAGAAAAAACCTGTCACATGACCTCTACTGGCGGGAAAATGACATCACTCCACCATTACTTCATGTCCAGTATAACTTCAACCCCAGTCACGTGACAAGGGTACCACTGTCACGTGTCACGGGTACGTAACACCTCCCTCCAAAAAAAAACATTTTTGGTCTGACAAGAACAAAAATTTTAACAATCACTTACAAGAAATAAAACAAATGTATAAATCATATAACATACACAATATACAATACAGTAGGAGTGTTACAATAAAAAAAACCACTCCAAAAAAAAACATTGTACATTCAACATCGAGATAGACAATCAGCAACCACATTATCTTTACCTTTAATATGAGTTATCACAATATTGTACTCTTGTAACATCAAACTCCAATTTAACAATCTTCTGTTTTTGTTTTTCATCTTACTCAGAAAAACTAACGGATTATGATCAGTGTAAACAATAAGTGGTTTTTGAGTTGTACCAACATATACCTCAAAATATTCCAAAGCCAAAACAAGAGATAACAATTCTTTCTCTATTGTTGAATAGTTTCTTTGATGCTTATTAAATTTCTTAGAAAAGTAAGCTACTGGATGATCAACCTCATCACCCTCATTCCTTTGCATCAATACTGCTCCCGCAGCTTCATCACTAGCATCTACAGCTAATGAAAAAGGTTTTTCAAAGTCAGGTGCCTTAAGCACAGGTTGTTCACATATCATTGTTTTCAATTTTTCAAATGCTTCCTGACAAAACACTGTTCTTCTGCAGAAGGTTAGTTAATGGAAGGGCAACATTAGCAAAATTCTTACAAAATTTTCGATAATATCCTACCATTCCCAAAAACCTTCTGAGAGTTTTTTTCCCCGTCGGAGTGGGAATTTCCAAAATTGCCTGAACTTTTGCCTGAACAGGAGCTACCTTACCTTGACCCACAACATAACCAAGGTAAGTCACAGTAGCATGTCCAAATTCACTCTTGGCTAAATTAATAGTCAAGTTAGCTTTTGAAAGCTTTTCAAACAATTTCTCCACCGCAATAATGTGTGCTTCCCAAGTATCATTTCCTGTCACTAAATCATCAATATAAGCATCAGTATCTTTCAAACCCTGAATCACAGAATTAATCATCCTCTGAAAAGTACCTGGGGCATTCTTCATCCCAAATGGAAGAACATTATACTCATATAACCCAGATGGAGTTACAAATGCAGAAATCTCTCTACCTCTGTCCGTTAGTGGAACACACCAATACCCTTTCAATAAATCAATCTTTGTAAGGAACTTTGCTTTTCCAACCTTATCTACACAATCATCTACTCTAGGAATTGGATATGCATCTGTTTTCGTTACAGCATTCACCTTCCTATAGTCCGTACAAAACCTAATACTACCATCAGGTTTTGGCACCATAACACATGGCGAACTCCAATTCGAGTTAGAATGTCTAACAATATCATTCTCTAACATGTATTCAATTTCTTTCTCAGCAAGTTCACATTTTTCCATGTTCATTCTATATGGATGTTGTTTAATAGGTTTGGCATCTCCAACATCTACATCATGTGAAGCTATAGTAGTCCTTCTCGGAACATCTGGAAACAAATCCTTATACTTAAAAATCAATTCCTTCATCTGTTGTTTCTGCTCTAGCTGTAAATGTGCTAATTTCTCATCCATATTTTCCAAAATAGTCGAATTAGGTAACCTAACAGAAACAATGTTAGATTTAGAATGAAAGTCAGATGAATCATCTATCATGTTCCCAGTTAAATCCAACTCATTCTCACTAACCACAACAGTCACAGTATCAGATTGTTTCTCAAAATATGGTTTAATCATATTTATGTGGCAAAGTTGTGTTGACCTTCTACGATCTGGAGTTTTTATTACATAATCCACATCATTAACTCTAGACACAATTTCATAAGGTCCATGAAATCTAGCTTGTAAAGGATTTATCTGCACTGGGAAAAAAACCAACACCTTATCTCCAGGCTTAAACATCCTCATCCTAGCTTCCTTATCATACCAAGTCTTCATTTTCTCCTGAGCCAACTTTAAATTTTCCTTGGCTAAGCTACAAGCTCTATGTAACCTGTCCTTAAATTTCAAAACATAGTCCAACAAATTAGTATGCACTTCCTTACTAATCCACTGTTCCTTCAATAAAGCTAAAGGTCCTCTAACTCTATGCCCAAACACAAGTTCAAATGGACTAAAACCTAAAGATTCCTGTACCGATTCCCTTACTGCAAATAAAAGTAAGTTTATACTCTCATCCCAGTCACTTTCATTCTCCACACAATATGTCCTAATCATATTCTTGAGAGTAGAATGAAACCTCTCCAAGGCACCTTGCGATTCTGGATGGTATGCAGACGAAGTAATTTGCTTAGCTCCCAATTTATAAACTATCTGTTGAAACAATCCAGACATAAAATTACTACCTTGATCAGTTTGTATTTCCTTAGGCAATCCAAAATAAGTAAAGAATTTTATAAGAGCCTTCGTCACAGTTTTAGCTTTTATATTCCTAAGTGGTACTGCCTCTGGAAACCTAGACGAAGTACACATGATAGTCAACAAATACTGATAACCAGTTTTTTGTCTTTGGTAATGGACCAACACAATCTACAATAACTTTAGAAAACGGTTCACCAAATGCTGGAATAGGTTGTAATGGAGCTACTGGTGTAACCTGATTTGGTTTACCCACAATTTGACAAGTATGGCACGTCTTACAAAACATCGCCACATCTTTTCTTAAACCAGGCCAGTAAAAATGTTTTAAAATCTTGTCCACAGTTTTCCTTACCCCTTGATGTCCACCTAAAGGCACACTATGAGCTAAAGTCAAAATCTCATTCCGATAAACTTTAGGAACAACCACCTGGTAAACAACATTCCATTCCTCACTTGCAGGAATTGTAGGCGACCTCCACTTTCTCATCAACACTCCTTTTTCCAAATAATATCCTACTGACACCTTCTCAATTTCACTACCTAGTAAAGCTTGTTCCCTTAATTTTATAATCTCAGGATCTCTATTCTGCTCTGCTATCATCTCCTTCCGAGACAAAGATAAATCTTCATAGTCAGACTTACTCCCAGAATCTTGTTCAAACAACGAAGGTAAGAAAGTTTCTGACACATCCTCAAAACTCGAATCCTGAGTTGAACAGTCATGAGTAACAACCTCATTCTGCACATCAATTTTTTTAGCCATAGCTCTAGTCACAACACAAGAAGAATCTGTGTTAGAATTCACCTCTGGTTCCTCTGATTCCATTGTCAAATGCACTTCAGGAAAAACTTGTCCACCTGCCAAGTCATTACCTAACAATAAAGAAATACCCTTCACAGGTAAGCTATGCTGTAATCCTACCTTAACAAATCCTGTAACTAACCCTGACTTTAAATTTACTTCATGTAAACGTACAGGCATAAAATCACTTCCAACACCTCTTATGTAATTTACCTCACCAGTATCACTCTCTTCATTAAACTTCAACACACTATCTAACATCAGTGATTGAGAAGCTCCAGTATCCCTAAGAATCTTTATTGGCACCAGAGTAGATCCTTCTTTCAAGGATACAAACCCTTCAGTTATAAAATGATCATATCCCTTTCTAACTTTGTCAGACTCTAACAAATCCTCATTTGTGTTTACCAAACCCTGTAACTTTACAGGTGCTTTAGTATGTTGCACACAAGCATCCGGAACTGCTTCCTTCTCTTTCTTTTTCAATTTGAAACAGTTAGCTATTACATGGCCAGGCTTCTTACAATAGTTACAAATAAGACCAAACTGTCTTTCCTTCACAGGTTTTCCTTCCTCCTTACCTCTCTCATTAACCTCTAATTTAATTTCTGATTTACCTGGAGTCTCCATATTATTTTTCCTCTTAAAAATTCTACCCTGAGGAAATTTATTCTTATGGATTAAAACATACTCATCAGCTAATCTAGCACAGTCCTGCAATTTATCAGTATCCCTCTCATTTAAGTAGGTCCTTACTTCAACAGGAATGCTTCTTTTAAATTCCTCCATTAAAATCAGCTCTCTCAATGTCTCATAGTCCCCATTTATATTTTTAGAAGAAACCCATCTCTCAAAACACATAGCTTTATCATAGGCAAATTCCACATAAGTCTTTTCCACAGACTTTTTCAAACTCCTGAATCTTTCCCTGTACGCTTCTGGGACCAATTCATACGATTTGAGAATATTTTCTTTCACAATATCATAATCTAATGCTTGCGCAGCAGTTAAAGCTGTGTAAACGTGTCGTGCCTTGCCTTTGATTACACTCTGTAATAACACTGACCATTTATCTTTCGGCCACTCTGACATCCGAGCAATAGTTTCAAAATGTTGAAAATATCTCTCCACTTCTGTTTCACTAAATGGAGGGACCAATTTAATTTCTTGGCTAGCAACAAACGGTTTTTTAGAATCAGCAGACTGTTCTACAGACCTTAATTTCGCCATTGCATATTCAAAATCTCTTTGCTTTTGTTCAATTTCCAATTTACACCTTTCTAACATCATTTGTTCAATTTGCAACTGCATCTCCAGATTACTTATAGGAAACGATTCTAAAATCGATTCTTCAAAATGACCCGAAGCCACAAAATGTGATGCGATCTTTCTCTGTATTACAGCTTTTGATGTATTTGGCAAAATCCCTCTAAGATGCAACCGACTAGCAAGTTCAGAGACTTCAGTTTTTTTCGCCTTCGCTAACAAATCCGCGACTGGCGAATCCAGAAACTCATCAATATTCATCGTTGCCGAATACCACTCACAAGCCAATCAAACAAAAAAAATCGAGCAATCCCCGTTACCAAAACACCGATTCAAAATTCAAAAAACTTTCCAAACTCAAATAATTCAATCCCGGACGAGCCCCCATAATTATGTTACGTATTCGGGCAACAATAATATAGATGAGTTAGGCAAGGGGTTTTATAACGAATAACACGTTTATTAAACACTGATAACAAACCCCCTTCAAAAGTAAACAAACCCAAACAATGACCCGAAACCAGCTGCTGGCAGCTGAATCAAACAGTTCTTAATAGCGTTGCAGTCCCAAGCAGTCTTTAAAGCAGTATTGAAAAGAACTCAGTTCTCTAAAGCGAATTGCCGAATGAAAACAGTTCAAAGAACGATATGCCGACAGTTCAAAAGCTCACGGTACTTTTAAAAGGAGAGACTTTTTAAAGCGATTTAAATTCTCTTCCACGTCGATGTCCTTCGATTCCCAGCGTCGAACTCCCACGTCGAATTTTATTAAATATAACAACTTAAAGTGACTGACCTTCCTTCCACAATATTCTCAATCTTCCGCTTTTCCAGCGGAGACTATCGTGAGAATAGTAAACGAAATCCTTCCGAATGAGGATCACACAAGGTCGAAGTCAATCCATTGAAAATCGATTCTTCTCAATTTGTCTTCCAAGCTTCACTCTCCCTTGGCAAAGAAACCGTTGGCTCTGACCTTTTAAACTTTAGGCATTATATAAAACTTCATTTTCAACTAAACTGCGTCATCACATTAAATCACACAGTGATATGAAGTCATCTTGGCAAATCCTGCCACGAACTGCCCCACCCGACAGGGTGGGTCTCCCTTTTATACCCTGTAGAAAAAACCTGTCACATGACCTCTACTGGCGGGAAAATGACATCACTCCACCATTACCTCATGTCCAGTATAACTTCAACCCCAGTCACGTGACAAGGGTACCACTGTCACGTGTCACGGGTACGTAACACTAGAAGATCTATTTTGTTGAATTGGAAGGAAATTAATCCTCCCACTGTATTTCATTGGCTTTCTCAAACTATGTTATTTTTAAATTTAGAAAAAATTAGAGGTGGTGTATTCGATACTTCTATTAAATTTGAAAAGATATGGAGACCATTTATTCAATATTTTCATATGATGTAATACAACCCTGTTCCAAGCTTATTGTTTTTTTCAGCTTTAATCGTATTTATGTTGAGAGGATCGGAGTTGACGACATTGATGTTTATGTATTCTTGTGAGATATTATAAACAGCCCCTTTTTTTCTCTCTCTTTTTTTTTAGTTTTTCTTTTTTTCTTTTTTTACTTCCTTTTTTTTCCTTAGATATTAGATTAGTAGGTTAGTCAATTTTGCATATATATATTTTTTTTTTCTTTCTTTATATTATATATTATGAAATATCTAGATTTACCTTGTTCATATATATACTATATGGTTCATGTTTCGGGAAAACTTATTTATACTGTATTCATTGCTTATGTATTCTTTCATGTGTAATGGAAATTTGTATGTTTGTAATCCCTTTATTAATATATCAATTGTATTTTGTTCATAATATTATTAATACTAATAAAAAGATTGAAAAAGAAAGAAATGTCAAAGACAGAAGAAAGGCCAGTCTTGTGCTTGTAAAATTGGCACAAAGGGAAGCCTTCAAAAAGGAAATGCAAGTACTGAGTCATGACAAACTACCACACGGCCATCCATTGTTCCAACTTGACCCAGCATTGCAAGATGGTGTTCTCAGGATGGGAGGGCGATTAAAGTAGGCTTCTTTACCTCTCGACTTGAAGCATCCAGTAATCCTACCAAGAGATGGTGTGGTCACATATCAAACCTAGATTACTGCCATGGAAAAATTCAGCACCAAGGCAGAGGACAACTCCTTAATGAACTGAGAGCAAATGGTTACTGGGTTGTTAGTGGCAGCAAAGTTGTGGCAAACTATATTAAAAAATGTGTTACGTGCAGGAAAGCTCGCAGGCCAACAGAAACGCAAAAGATGTCGGATCTTCCTGCTAACCATGTTGATCCTTTGATAAAGCTTTTGATAAAGTCCCACATAGGAGATTAGTGGGCAAAATTAGGGCACATGGTATTGGGGGCAGAGTACTGACATGGATTGAAAATTGGCTGGCTGACAGGAAACAAAGAGTGGTGATTAATGGGTCCCTTTCGGAATGGCAGGCTGTGACCAGTGGGGTACCACAAAGTTCGGTGCTGGGACCACAGCTGTTTACAATATACATTAATAATTTAGATGAAGGGATTAAAAGTAACATTAGCAAATTTGCTGATGACACAAAGCCGGGTGGCAGTGTGAAATGTCAGGAGGATGTTATGAGAATGCAAGGTGACTTGGACAGGTTGGGTGAATTGGCAAATGTATGGCAGTTTAATGTGGATAAATGTGAGGTTATCCATTGGTGGCAAGAACAGGAAGGCAGATTACTATCTAAATGGAGTCAAGTTAGGAAAAGGGGAAGTACAACGAGATCTAGGTGTTCTTGTAGATCAGTCAATGAAAGCAAGCATGCAGGTACAGCAGGCAGTGAAGAAAGCTAATGGCATGCTGGCCTTTATAACAAGAGGAATTGAGTATAGGAGTAAAGAGGTCCTTCTGCAGCTGTACAGGGCCCTGGTGAGACCCCACCTGGAGTATTGTGTGCAGTTTTGGTCTCCAAATTTGAGGAAGGACATTCTTGCTATTGAGGGAGTGCAGCGTAGGTTCACAAGGTTAATTCCCGGAATGGCGGGACTGTCATATGTTGAAAGATTGAAGCAACTGGGCTTGTATACACTGAAATTTAGAAGGATGAGAGGGGATCTGATTGAAACATATAAGATTATTAAGGGATTGGACATGCTGGAGGCAGGAAGCATGTTCCCACTGATGGGTGAGTCCAGAACTAGAGGCCAAAGTGTAAGGATAAGGGGTAGGCCATTTAGAACAGAGATGCGGAAAACCTTTTTCACCCAGAGAGTGGTGGATATGTGGAATGCTCTGCCCCAGAAGGCAGTGGAGGCCAAGTCTCTGGATGCTTTCAAGAGAGAATTAGATAGAGCTCTTATAGATAGTGGAGTCAAGGGATATGGGGAGAGGGCAGGAATGGGGTACTCATTGTGTATGATCAGCCATGATCACAGTGAATAGCGGTGCTGGCTAGAAGGGCCAAATGGCCTACTCCTGCACCTACTGTCTATTGTCTATTGATCCCTCACCACCATTCTCATACTGTGGGATGGATTGTTTTGGAACATTTCACACTAAGCAAGGTTGTAAAGAATACAAGAGATACAGTCTCATATTCACTTGTCTGTCCTCGAGGGCAATTCACATAGAAATGTTGGAAGATCTAACAACTGATGTTTTCATAAATGTTTCACAGTGTTTTATAGCTATCCGTGGAGTTGTAAGACAAATCAGATCGGCTCAAGGGACAAACTTTGTTGGGGCGAGAAATGAACTGACAAAAGCCTTAAAGGAAGTGGACAAAGACATATTGACGGCTTACCTGGCTGAAAAACAATGTGACTTCACCATGAATGTACCTGATGCCAGTCAGATGGTATCTGTTTGGGAACTGCAGATCAGGGCAGTTAGGAACGTCCTAAGCTGGGTCCTCTCAGAGAGCACTGGAAGATTAGATGATGCTTCTTTGAGAACCTTTTTCAATGAGGCCATGTCAATTATAAATAGCCACCCACTCACCACTGACAGCATCAATGATCCCAAAGGCCTAGAGCCACTCACCCCAAACCATTTACTTGCCATGAAAACCTCTGTCCCACTGCCTCCACCAGGTAAGTTTATGACAGAAGATCTGCATGCCAGGAAAAGGTGCAATATCTGACAGAGCAATTCAGGAGTAGGTGGAAGGAGGAATATCTAGCAAACATCACCCTCAGAGAGCACTGGCACTCTTCAAGACGAAATGGGAAGATTGGAGATACTGTCATTGTAAAAGAGGAAGGGATTCCACGTAGTGAATGGAGACTTGGAAGAATGCTTGATGTTTGTGAAGATGAAGATGGACTGGTGCAAAGAGCCACAATACAATTAGGAAATAAAAAGCTAGGAAAAGACGGTCAATGACTCATTAATCCATCCATTCTTGAAGGTCCTATTCATAAATTAGTTATCCTTGTAGAAAACAACTAAATTGTGTTTCAGTGGAACTAATTTCTAAACACCTGCCTGTGTGGAGAGTTTACAGTATCAGTCTTGATCTTAGAGTTTGTTACAAATACCAGTTATTTGGTTCTGGAAATTACTAGATTTATTCAAATACTTGTTTGGAGTGTAACTGTCTCAGACACATGTTTCATTGAGATGTTTATTTTATGTTTTTCTCAAAAATTCATGAGTATTTTATCATCTTAAAATATTTTATGTAAGATTTTATTTAATGTAGAGTTTAATGGATCTCATGACCAGAGTTTAACAAGTCATGTGACCAGAGTTTAATAGGTCACATGACCAGGGTTTACTAAAAGCACAACTGTGGTATTATGGGTCAGAACCAACATGGAAGCAGAGAAAGACATATGGCCCTAAAATAACCTCATTCTACTTGAAAAAATTACATACAATCTAAGAAATGAATATGATATATTTTTGAAAATTTTGCTCCCATACCTACAAAAGATAGGATTAAATACATAGGTCCTTTGAAGATAAAATGATAAAGTAATTGGGGAAAATTAAAAAATAAAATTAAAATTATTTTGAACTCCATGGAGTATGTGGGGATCCTCTGATATCCAGGCAATCTTTCTCTTCTTTCTTTCTTCTTGTTCTTTCTTTAGACAAGGGTTAAGGTGGGGAGGGATAAGGGGAGGGGGGAGGGTTAATATTTTTTCTCTTTCATACTATTTTATCATTACATTTATTCTTTGTAATTTTCTAAAAATTTAATAAATAATTTTTTTAAAAATATAAAAAATAACCTCATTCTGCATGTGGTCCAAGAGGTGCACATGTTAATTGTTTGATTTGTTTTATATTATGTACAATGTTGTTGATGTGCCTTTATACGGACAGTGTGATATGTTTTTAGTGATTTATTTGATTTCAGCACACTTCTATTGTGCTAACGTGTTTGGGCCTGTTTATTAGCGGACACTAGCTTGAGAGACTTTAAAAGACTGAGAGGTGTATATTTTAAACCTTTATTTTCTTGTAGTTTTCACAGTGTCTACTGAAGAAAGAGAGAGAGAGAGAAATAAAAATAAATCTTCAAGGACATCTTTATGTTGCGTGGCCATTATTTCATTGGACCGGTGCAGTTACATCCACATCTAAACCATTCATCTTTGCACTCTTATAGAGCGGTAGCACAATCTCCTGAGTGCATCATCCACAGTCTTCTGTTCTACAGATCTCTTTCTCTAATCATCATTTATGCCATGTGAGTGTCTGTGCTTCACTGAAGTACCTTCACATGACAGTATTCACAAACTGAAGGTATTAATTACCAATTTGTTCAGAAGGCTTTCAAGAAAGCGGTTCTACTCCGAAAAGTTGAGGAATAATTTCTCAGCTAATGACTCATTGTCAGTGTGGAGAGGCCTGCAGGAGGTCACTGGCTACAGGAGACGCCCTGCCCCCCCCCTGCTGAGGTTAACAAAGCTTTGGCTGATGACCTTAATACCTTTTACTGTAGATTTGAGAGGGTCCATCTTACACCTGTCCCTCCCCCTTCTTTGGTCTCTCTTCCTGCCTTCCCTCGACCATCACTCACTGGCACTCATCCCCCAATCACTGCAATCACCTCCCCACCATCTCTGCCCAGCCCCCCTGGATCACAGCTTAGAATCAGCGAAGGAGAAGTATGTTGACTGTTCCAGCGACTTAAGACCCGAAAATCTCCAGGCCCAGATGGGGTCTCCCCCTCCTGTCTACGAGCCTGTGCTGATCAGCTGGCTCCCATCTTCACTCAGCTCTTTAACAGATCTCTGGAGCTCAGTGAGGTTCCGACTTGCTTCAAGCGCTCTACCATCATCCCCGTCCCCAAGAAACCCACTATCACAGGACTGAACGACTACAGACCTGTCGCACTGACATCTGTAGTCATGAAATCCTTTGAACGCTTGGTGTTGAACCACCTGAAGACCCTCACCAGCAGCCTGCTGGATCCCCTGCAGTTTGCCTACCGGGCAAATAGGTCAGTAGACGATGCAGTCAACCTGGGACTGCACTATATCCTGCAACATCTGGATCGTCCTGGGACCTATGCTCGGATGCTGTTTGTGGATTTCAGTTCAGCGTTTAACACCATCATCCCTCATACCCTCTGCTCCAAATTGTCTCACCTTACTGTGCCACCTGACCTCTGCGATTGGATTTACAGCTTCCTGACCAACAGAAGTCAGCAGGTAAGGATGGAACAGGTCACCTCTGATATTCGACTCGCCCCCCGGGGTGTGTCCTCTCTCCACTGCTGTTCTCCCTCTCCACCAATGACTGCACCTCCTCCAACCCCTATGTGAAGCTTTTGAAGTTTGCAGACGACACTACCGTCATCGGACTCATCCAGAATAGTGATGAGTCTGCATATCGACAGCAGGTGCGCCAACTGGCACTCTGGTGCAGTCGGAACAATCTGGAGCTGAACACGCTCAAGACAAAGGAGATGATAGTGGATTTCAGGAGACATCCCCCCGCTATGTCTCCCCTCACAGTCCTCAGCAGCCCTGTGTCCACCGTGGAGAACTTCAGGTTCCTGGGAACCACCATCTCTCGGGATCTGAAGTGGGAGCAGAACATCAGCTCCATCCTGAAGAAGGCCCAGCAGCGGATGTATTTCCTGTGGCTCTTGAGGAAATATGGTCTGCCTCAGGAATTGCTGCTGCAGTTCTACACTGCAGTCATTGAGTCTGTCCTGTGCACCTCCATCATTGTATGGTTTGGAGCCGCCACCAAGCAGGATAGAACCAGACTACAGTGCACAGTGAGGACTGCCGAGTGCATCATTGGAGCCTCCCTGCCCTCTATTGTGGACCTGTACTCTTCCAGGTTGAAGAAGAGGGCGGGGAACATCATAAAGGACTCCTCCCATCCTGCGCACGGACTGTTTGATCTGCTTCCGTCTGGTAGGCGCTTCAGATCCCTCCAGACTAAGACTAATAGGCACTGGAGAAGTTTTTTCCCTACTGCGGTCACTTTGCTGAACAGTTAACTGCCGGTTAACTGTCGGCTAACTATTACTTGGATTGCACTACCTCTATGTATAATCTATATTTTCATTTATATTTATCATTATTATTGCTATGAGCAGAGAGACAACATCTGCCGGAAGTAAATTCCTTGTATGTGCCTAGGTACTTGGCGATTAAAGTCTGATTCTGATTCTGATTCTGATTCTGAAAGTCAGACTGAACTCTCCATCAAAGCTTATCACTAGGACAGAAGATCAACTATTTGATCTTTCACGCTTCTCCCTGTATGAAGCCTTGCTGAGGGTGATTGTTGGATTGAAGATACATTTAAAAGCTGATCGTTCAATCAGCACGACAACCTTGGGGCATTACTATCTTTGCTCCATTCATCGGTGTCATAACTAATGCAAACATATTTATTTCTTCTGCTTCACCCCCTCCCTCCACCACATGTACGGTATCCAGCAGGTCACTTCTATAGATCTGCCTCTCTGTTCAGAGGCACACGGGGTGCAAGTTGTAAACCAACCTCCAGCCTCTTGAAAGACTTGCACCTCTGTGCAACACGCCCAGTGATATGACCATCATAACACTGAGCTACCTTAGAGCATGGTTATTTTACAGAAGAAGGCTATTTGGCCCATCATATCCATACCACCTCTGTACCCAAATAACACACCACTCTTCTGATCTTGTCTCCATATCTTTACAAATACTTTTTTCATAATTATTTATCTAATTCAGCCTTAAAGGCCTCTCCCACATCAGTTAGTCAGTATATTCAAACACAATATATTTCCCTCATTTTGCTGTTATTTTTATTCCCCTTTATTTTATATTTGTGACCTCAAGTCCTTGGCCCCTCCAACAACAGGAATAGCTTCCCACCATCAACTCTGTCCAGGTTCCTCTCTCTTTCGGTCCAGTTTAAGTGGATGTTCAGGTTCAGTTGATGCTTCTCAACCTGAAACATTGACCAATTCCTTCCACAGATGCCTGATCTGCTGAGATTCTCCGACAAATTATTTCCCCAGATTACAACTTCTGCAGAGCCTTGTGTCTCCTCTGTCATTTTATATACTTCCATCAATTTTCCCCTCATCTTTCTCCTCAAAGAAAACAGTCCCAACCTTTCCCTATCCCGATCTATCCTCTAATTCTAGCACCTCATCTCAGGAAACATTCTCATAAAATTCTTCCAGACACTATTTAATGCCTTCACATCGTTCTCACATAGAGGTCACTAGAGCTGAACACAATACACCAGCAGAGTCCAGAGCAGTGTTTCATAAAGGGTCAACAAGACTTCTCTGCTTTTATACTCTATGCTTCTTCTTGATACAGGCCAGAATGGTGTGTGCCTTATTAACTACTTTCTCCACCTGCCCTGCATTTTACCCAACATATTCAACCAAAAAAAACCAGACCTCTACTCCTGCTCTCTTTTTAGAACATTGTTCTTGACTCCCGATTGAATCTATTTCTACTTGTGACTAGGAAGTTAGTCTTCGCTGGCGATAAGAGCAATGGAAACAGAATCAGTCAATGAAATTGTGTAGGTCCTGTGCAGGGCTGTGAGGAAATAGCAGGAGAATGGAACTAATGGGAATTGCTCTACCAGGAGCCAGTATAAATGCAATGGGCTGAGTGGTCTTGTTATGTGCTGTGACAAATCTATGATTCTATAATTCGCTGATCCTCTGAAAGAGATCCTGGTTAGCTAAACGATGTTATTTCTCAGCCACCTCCTGTTACTTATTCCGTTCTGGTTTTGGGACCTGACTATGGGTCTCTGTTTTTACATCTGCAGGCTGAGAATAAACGGGGAAGACATAAAACAAATACAGAACTTTTGGTACTTAGGAAGCTGGGTGGCATCAGATGGCAGGTGTGACATTGACATCAAAAGCAGAATAGGGATGGCAAAAGACAACTTTACGAGAATGAAGAATATACTGACCAACACTAAACTGGGCATGACAACCTGCCTAGAGTACTGAAATGTTACGTTTATCCAGTTATGTTATATGGTTCAGAATGTTGGACAATATCTAGTAACATGGGGAAATGAATTGAAGCAGCAGAGATGTGGTTTTTGAGGAGGATGCAAAGAATATCATGGACGAAACAAATATCTAATGAGGATGTCATGAACAGAGCAAACACAAAAAGAGAAATAAGGTATGAGATCATGAAAGGGCAACATAACTGCATTGGACATGTGATTAGGAAAGAGGAGTTAGAATGCATGGTAATTATAGGAAAGATTGAAGGGAAGAAAGCCAGAGGAAGGCAAAGAAATGAATACCAATGAATTGATCCACTTGACCCAAAACAGGAGTGTGAGGGCCATGGCAGTCATAGCTCAAACTGGGCACGGCACCTGATGATGATGGTAATTGAGCAGTGTTTTGGTAACTGTGCCCCATTTTAGGGTGTAAAGAAATTGTGAGCAGTACTTAATAAATGGATGTTTATTCTTCTCTTTATTTTCCAAATAGAAGAGACTGAAGGATTTTGGGATCCAGTTTATTTAACTTTTGGAAAAGTTCTCACAAATAAACCTAAAAAATTATTGGAGTTCTGAGCATTCTGGAATGACAGATTTCCTCATTGGACACTTTAAACAACTTTGGAGATCAACATAAAATCTTACATGGCAATGGAGACCTTTGGGATGATGTGGGGCTGACTGTTCTCCAATCTAACATTGGAATTGAGCACAGACATGCTTGATATAATTAACTCTGTATGACATATTGATGAGGTCATTAGTGCTGGAAGGGAAAAATCTGTGGTGCCCATTATCAGTGCAATGATTATATTTGGTTCCTACTTCTATAATGGAGCTGAATACTACGCTGTTGTTCTCTCTTAACCTTGCAGAGGAGATTCCGCATTCACCTGTACTGAAGATAACCCCACCCTCATCAACCTTCTTCAAGTAGGTCCTCCAGGTTTGTTTTTTTGTTACTTTCAAACTGCCTCAGGTGTCCAGTGTTTCCCAGAGTTTGGTCAAATTGTAAAAATCTACAGGGAGTGAAGCAGCATCTGTTTTGCCTTTGCCTCAAAACTTCCACACAAACTCCCAGAAAGGCAGTTTCGGAATTCTGCGTTTGCGATCTCTGTAACATGATTGTATCCCAGTTAAATTAGGTCAGCTGCTGCCATATTGCTTTGCCACTTTTGCCCACAGATTTGTCTGTCTCTGTGCCTCTCAGACAGTTTGATGTTGCTGGTTCACTCTCAGCAGCGTGATTGCCCCATTTTTTTCTCTCCACTTGATGATCTTTCTAACATACGATCTATTCTCACAGCTATGTATGAAGAATCAATACATAAAGTTAAATAAGCAATAACTCTCATCAGTGAGTTCAGTCCAGACCTCTGGTACTCTCCCACAAGATTTCTTCCTATCAGCACATATGTTTCTTCTAAAATCACAAAGACATGCTGGGAGATTAATTGACAATTGTGAATTACCCCAGTGTAAGTTGATGACAAAAAGAATTAAAGATGGGTTAACACGAGGAAATCTGTCAATGCTGGAAATTCAAACAACACACACAAAATGCTGGCGGAACACAACAGGCTAGGCAGCATCTATAAGGAGAAGGTTGTTGGGCATGTGTGACAGGGAACAAATGAGAAGTCCAGGGAAATGAGGAGAGGGGAATGGAGCAGATACGATTACTGCCCTTGGTGTTACATGGATGCGAGAGTTCAAATGGCCTCCTTCTGATGAAGTCTTCATGAAGGGTCTCAGCCTGAAATATCATCTGTTTGCTCCTTTCCATAAATGCAGCCTGACCTGATGAGTTCCTCCAGCATTTTGCTTCTGTGGTTGTAGGTAGCAAACAGGAAGGATACCAATGATGAACAATGTTACAGGGGCATTTGTGGCCCTGTGTCCTGGAAGTTGTTCTTTGAATAGAACTTACATATTTACTGCATACAATTGCACTCAACAGCTCTGTATGTGACAGGCCATGATTGCTGGTGTTCACTTCTCGTAATAACCATTACTGTAGTAGGAGTAAACTCATATAGCTCTCTATTTAGACAAATGAGAATAATGGTATATATATGAATAATATATACTCAATGACCACTTTATTAAGTGCAATGTACACCTATTCGTTAATGCAAATTTTTAAGTAGCCAATCATGTGTCAATTCAATGTATAAAAGCATGCAGGCATGGACAAGAGGTCCAGTTGTTGTTCAGTCCAAACAATAGAATGGGGAAGAAATATGATCGTAGTGACTGACTGTGGAATGATTGTTGATGCCAGACGAGGTGGTCTGAGTATCTCAGAAACTGCTGATCTCCAGGGATTTTCATGCACAACAGTCAATAGAGTTTACAGAGAATGGTGCAAAAAACTAAAAAAAGCATTAGGAAGTGGTAGTTCTGTGGGCATAATACCTTGTTAATGAGACAAGTCAGAGGAGAGGAGATAGAGTTCAAGCTGCTAAAAAGGCAACAGTAACTCAAATAACCACGTGTTACAACAGTGGTATGCAGAAGAGCATCTCTGAATGCACAACATGTCGAACCTTGAAAAAGATAGGCTACAGACACAGAAGACAAACATACACTCAGTTGCCACTTTACTAGGTACAGGAAGTACCTAATAAAGTGGCCACCGAGTTCAAAGTTCAAACTAACTTTGTTATCAAAGTACGTATATGTCACCGTGTATAACCCTAAGTTTCATTTTCTAGTGGGCACACACAGTATATCCAAGAAACATTTTAGAATCAATGAAAGATCACATCCAAGAGGGCAGACAAACAGGTTGTGTGCAAAAGACAACACATTGCAAATACAAAAGAAAAAAAGAACTAATAAAAATAAATAAATAAGCAATAAATATCGAGAACGTGAGATGAAGAAGCATTGAAAGTCAGTCCATAGGTTCTGGGAACAGTTCAGTGATAGGGACGAGTTAAGTTGAGTTCAGTTAACCCCATGGATGGTTGAAGGAGACAAAGAGAAATAAAACAAAAAAAAAACACTAAGAAATATCTAAAAAAAATAGGGGAATACTTTTCCTAGGATTGGATGAAAGAGGTGTACCAACATGGATCATAAATTCTGGTGTGGACCTGGTAGTCTGAAGGGACTGTGTCTGTGTTACAGATCTATCATTAACCTGCCACTCTCTACCAACTCCACCCCTGCAAACCTCCCTTACCTGCCTCAACCTGCCAGTCATCTCACACCCATCCTCAGGCCATCAATCACCTTTCTCATTTCTCTCCTTCCTCTTTTTATGCTGGTTATCTCGCTTCTCCACTCTCAGTTCTGTTGCAGAGTTTCAACCCTAAACTTCAATAGTTCCTCCAAACATGACGAAATCTGCAGATGCTGGAAATTCAAGCAACACACACAAAATGCTGGTGGAACACAGCAGGCCAGGCAGCATCTATAAGGAGAAGCACAGTCGACGTTTCGGGCTGAGACCCTTTGTCAGTACTAACTGAAAGGAAAGATAGTAAGAGATTTGAAAGTAGGAGTAGATTTGAAATCTATCATTTCGCATTTTCCCCTCCCCCTCCTACTTTCAAATCTCTTACTGCAGGGTTTCTGCAGATACTGGAAATCCAGAGAAACACTAGAGGAATTCGGCAGGTCAGGCTGCATTTATGGGAAGGAATAAAGAGTCGATGTTTCAGGCTGAGACCCTTCATCAGGACAGGAGCCAGAATAAGAAAGTGAAGGAAGGGGAAGGACTACAAACTAGAATGTGATAGGTG
The DNA here is from genome assembly GCF_048418815.1 of Hemitrygon akajei. Taxonomy (NCBI): domain Eukaryota; kingdom Metazoa; phylum Chordata; class Chondrichthyes; order Myliobatiformes; family Dasyatidae; genus Hemitrygon; species Hemitrygon akajei. The sequence goes on from NC_133134.1 coordinate 108,344,818, forward strand.
AAGCCAGGTGAGGGGGCAAGGTAGGTGGGTGGGGAAGTGGGGTATGAAGTGAGAAGCTGGAAAGTGATAGGGAGAAAAGGTACAGGGTTGAAGGAGTGCAAATTCGATAGAAGAAGAGAGTGGACCGTGGGGGAAAGGGAAAGAGGAGTGACACCAGAGGAAAGGGATAGACAGGTAAGAAGAAATTAGGAACTTAGAACTTATGAAAAAAAGAGAAGGGTAGGGGAGAACTTACCAAAGGTTAGAGAAATCTATGTTCACACCATCAATTTGGGCTAATATGAGGAGTTCCTCTTCCAAACTGAGAGTGCCTGCATCTTGGCATCTCTACTAATGCCACCTCCACTTGGCATCCAGTCCTGATGAAAGGTCTCAGCCTGAAACATCAGCTCTTTATTTCTCTCCATCAGTGCTGAGCTCCTCCAGTGTGTTGTGTGCATTGCAATAAAATCAAATTGAAAACATATTTGCTCTGTATGTACAGTATAAATCAGTAATTATGTTCTACACTCAGGACTTCAGAAGGGAAAACCAACTCAATGCAGAAACTCATTCTTAGGATTATGTCTTCAGAAACTGATCAGTTCTCCAGATTAATGATAATTGGGACAAGGGGTAGATGAAGCTAAGAGCCCAATACTTTACATGCAAGAAATCTATTTTAAACATGGTTCAACTGAGGTAGTCAGAGCACTGGATATTTTTGAACGAGATTCATCTGAGCTAATCTGATCTTTTCATGGCTCCGCTGAATGACTGACCTTCCTGTTATCACCCATTTCTGGCATATGAAACTTTGTTGACTGGATTTGAAGGCGGGGCTAGTGATTAAGTGTGTTACTCTGACTGCAGAAATCAATGTTGAGACTTCTGTTGTCTTTGCGACATAATAATAATCTGGATGAAAATGTAGGTGAGCTGATGAGTAAATTTGCAAAAAGCACAAAATTAGTTGAGCTGTGGATAGTGAAGAATGTTGTCATCAATACAACAGGATATAGATCAATTGAAGATATGGGTGGAAAATTAGTAGATGGAGTTTAAACGAGATAAGTGTGACATTTTGCACTTTAGGAGGTCAAGTACAGTAAATGCAAGACCCTCAACAGTATTGATGTACAAGGGGGAACTTGTGGTGCAAGTCCATAGCTCCATGAAAGTGGCAACACAAATATATAGGGAATTGAGGGATACAGATCACATGCGGGCAGATAGGATTATTTTAAAGTGGCATTGTGACCAGCACAGACATGGTGAGCCAAAGAACCTGTTCTTATGCTATTCCATTTCATGTTCTGTGTCTGACTTTGTGGAGCAAACAGGGAACTGTACTGGTAAAACTACAGCACAGCAGCAGACTAGAAATACATCCCTTTAGAGCAGACATGAAGAGGAATTTCCTTTTCCAGAAGGTGGTGAATCTGTGGAATTCATTGCCACAGGTTGTTGTGGAGGCCAAGTCATTGGATATATTTAAAGAGGAGATAGATAGTTTCTTCATTAGCTGATTAGTAAGGGCATCAAAGATTATGGGGAGAATGGGGTTGAGAGGGAAAAGCTATTATTGAATGGTAGAGCAGATTTGATGAGCAAAATGGCCTAATTCTGTTCCTATGTATTATACCTTATGGTCTAACTGAGGCCACATGAAAATCAAAGTCCAAAGTAGACTTTAATATTGAAGTACATATATTGTATGTCACCATATACAAGCCTGAGATTCATTTTCTGCAGATATCCTCAATAAATCTATAGAATAATTCTTGCAGCTGCCTGTAAGAGTTGGTATGTTCTCCGCATGACTGTGTGGGTTTCCTCTGGGTGTTCCGGTTTCCTCCCACAGTCCAAAGACATACCGGTGGGTAGGTTAATTGGTCATTGTAAATTGTCCCATGATGAGGCTAGGATTAAATTGGGGATGGGCGGCTGGCATAGCTCAAAGGGCCAGAAGGGTCTGATCCGCTCTGAATGTCAATAATAGAATCAATGAAAGACACCCCAACTAGGGCGGTCAACTGGACTGCAGAAGGCAACAAATGGTAAAAATACAAAAAGAAGAAATAATAATAACAAATAAATAAACAATAAATATCGACAACATGAGATGAAGAGGCCTTGAAAGTGAGTCCATTGGTTATGAGAACATTTCAATTATGGGGCAAGTGAAGTTGAGTGAAGATATTCCCTTTGGTTGAAGAGCCTGATAGTTGAGGAGTAGTAACTGTTCCTGAACCTGGAAGTATGAGTCCTGAGGCTCCTATGCCTTCTTCCTGATGGCAGCAGTAAGAGCATGTCCTGAGTGGTGGGGCTCCCTGATGATGGATGCTGCTTTCCTATGACAGCATTTCATGTTGATATGCTCAATGGAAGGTAGGGCTTTCCCTGTGATGGACTGGGCCATATCCACAATTTTTTGTAGGATTTTCTATTCAAGAGCATTGGTGTTTCCATACCAGACTGTGTTGCAACCAGTCAATATACTGCCCTTTACACCTCTATTGAAGTTTGTCAAAGTTTAAGACGTCAAGCAGAATCTCAGCAAATACCTAAAGAAGTAGAGGTGCTTCTTTCATAATTGCACCTTTCGGTGTATAGGAGAGAAACTGAAAAGCTGGCTGAGTGGTGACATAACAACAATCCTTCACTCAATGTCAGGAAGACCAAGGAACTGACTAGGAACTTCAGGAGAGGGAAAGGAGTGGTTCCATTAGACAGACACAGCATGGATTCAGAAAGGGCAGATCCTGTTTGACAAACTTACTGGAGTTCTTTGAGGACATAATGAGTGCAGTGGATAGAGGGGAACAGGTGGATGTCGTATGCTTGGATTTCCAGAAAGCATTCAATCAGGTGTGCACAAGAGACTTATAAATAAGATAGGGATGCATGGAGTCAGAGGAAGTGTATTGACATGGGTAGTGGCATAGAAGGCAGAGAGTTGGTATAAATGGGCATTTCTCCAGTTGGCAGTCAGTGGTGAGTGGGGGCAGGGGTTGGTGCTGGCAGATGGAATGCAACGTTGGTAAATGCGCGATCATCCATTTTGAAAGGGATAGATAAGATAGAAGTAGGGAAGTTGTTTCCATTGGTAGGTGAGACTAGAACTAGGGGACATTGCCTCAAGATTAGGGGAGAAGATTTAGGACAGAGATGAGGAGAAACTGTTTTTCCCAGAGAGTGGTGAATCTGTGGAATTCTCTGCCCAGGGAAGCAGTTGAGGCTTCTTCACTAAATATATTTAAGAAACAGATAGGTTTTTACATCGTAAGGGAATTAAGGGTTATGGGGAAAAGGCAGGTAGATGGAGTTGAGTTTACGGACAGATCAGCCATGATCTTATTGAATGGCGGGGCAGGCTCGATAGGCCGGATGGCCTTCTGCTGTTCCTATTTCTTAAGTTCTTATGAAACCAGAGGTCCATGAGCCAGCCCTCATTGGAGGATTGGAGGTGGAGAGAGTTAGCAACTTTACATTCCTAGGTGTTATTATTTCAGAAGACCTGTCCTAGGCTCAGCATGTAATATTGACCTACAGGCATTTTAGTGAGCAATCCATATACTGGTCACTGATTTTTCCTGGAAATATTCTGTGTGGAATTGCTGCCATTTCCCTACACTTAAGTCATTTAGTTTAGAATTTCCACATAGCTGCATGGCAACAATAAACCCCAAACTTATTTGCAACAAAACCCAAAAAGCTCAAAGTCAGTAAAATTAAAGAGCTGATTGTTGATGTGGAAATGGGGAAGGAATGAAAATAGTTGGAAGCCAGAAGACCATGGAGGATGGTGAAATGTTGCACAGTGGCTGGTGACTCTATGTCAGTCTTGTCGAGATAGAGGAGGCCTCATCAGGAACACCTAATTCAATAAATACGGCCACAGGACATGCATGACAGGGCTGCCATTTCCTGTAATCCTTTGCTGCTCTGGGATTCCTATTTTCTCATTACAGGTAGACTGCCAGATACCTGTCAAATATTGTTTTCAAAATGCACGCAAAATCTAATAGGATACACACTTAGACTCCTACTGTTTGGAAACTCTACCTTAATTAGCAGAGTGGCAACTATGCCCAGGATGTCACCACTACTCCTTTCCATCTTGGCCTTCAACATGAGGGAAGGCAGCATGCAGACAATAGACCGGCCACTTCCCCAAATCCATAGGTAATGTCTGTCCAGCCCGTTACCCTAACCTCAGTCTCACCTGCAGGTACTTCCTGTTGTTTACAAAACATGATGTGAATAACGCTGAATCCTGCTGACTATGCTAATTGTGTAACAAAAATAATTTAAAATGTATTCTGTGTTCTTTTCTTGATTCAGCAAGGGGTACTCGCCTATGCATCTGTAAACAAAGGGATCACTATACACATGCTGAAGGCTACAAGTAATCACTTGATTAGAATTATAAGAAATGCAAACATAAGGGAAAACAAGTGATTCCTGAAGTAGCAGTACAGAACACAAACTAATACTTATCATCCACTTAATGAGCTGATCTGCAAAATGCAAGAAGGAACCACACAAGGAAGGTATCTGCATAATGATTTCACCTTCCCCAGAAAAACATTTGCTCATCATTATCTACACTCAAGACTGTATTCTTGCACTCTTTTAACTTTCACAAAACAATCCCACTCCAGACTAACATTATTTTGTCTTCTAGACTGCCATTTTGTTTTAGTATATACCAAGGAGACATCACATTTAACTCACTCTTTATACCCACCTGATATTCTTGTGGAGCTTGAAGTCAAAAGAACTCTCAATTGCTCCCAACCTGGGAAATGGAAGAACACCTCCATTGATTTCACTGGAGAGGAATGGCTGCAGGGAACCAAGGTAGGCAATTTGAATTATTTATTCCAAAGTTAATTGTTCTTTAAGGGTCCAGAGATTTGTTTTCATTCCTTTTTTTTATTTACTTTTGTCTTTTTCAGTTGATTAAGTTTAACAAACTTTGAATGATTTTGAAATCACAAATGTTAGAAATTTCTTGCCAGGTTTCATTGCAAAGCGAATGCTCTTTGGGGTTTGGTTACATCCTCTCCGCTACCATTGTACATGTGCACTTGGCTTCACCACTCACCACTCAAGGTGGGGCTGCCACTTTGCATGACATTGGTAAAGCTAAATTTATATTAACTTTTATGGACAACAGCGAGTAGAGGAGAATAAATGAACCCGACAACTCTTGGCCAACATTTAAACCCCATCCATTCCACTCCACATTATTGTAACAAATACTTCTTTTTCTACAGCTCTCTTTGATCATGTCTTTGAGACTGGTTCTGCTGCAAGATGTGTTATGAAATTTCACATTCTCACCACACAAAGGAGATTTTGAGTTTCTTGATGCCTGTTTATAACATGCCCCTGTTTCTGGAGACATGTTCCCATCTTGAACCTGTTGGATCAGTTTTATAATGGTCATGATTTACTTGCTTAATTATCAGCTTTCCAAGAAAGAAACAAGCCTGCAGCTTTCCTCCCTTCACTTTCCCTCAATGCCTCCCCAGTGTGCTCCAACCCTTCTCATGATCAGTCCTATTAATTGTCTCTAGTGTCAGCTCAAGGACCTTCTTCTCGCTCTTCTCACTCAACTAATTTTGAACATTAAGTACCATAAATCAAACATCTCCTAGCTTCCCTTCAGCTGTTTTTAATGTCCAAATTTCAAGCATTAACTTTTCTTTATTTTCAAAAAATAAAATGTATTCATATTAAAATATGTGGATAAGAAGGATAAACAATGCAATTTCTTTTTTAATTTTTCATGTGATTTGGTCAATACATCCAGTAGTGAATACATTTTTGTACATAGTATCATTATCCCTAATGTTGCTCCCCAGACTGAAACACTCTCGTTTTTTTGAGGGATTTCCCAAAAAACTGAAACCTTTGATGTCCACTTGTAGGAGGGCTACAGACAGTATTCCTTCCCCACAGAGGGCTGAGCTGAGCTTCAGTGCAGCCCTCAGTGTGTTCTCCTGTAGCCTGGAATGTGCCAATTGTCAGCATTCCCTTAGAAGACCACCAGGTTTTGGGCAAACCAGTGAGCATCTTCACTGAGTTAATGATCTTCCAGCAGCGCTTGATGTTCGTTTCTGCTTGCGTCCCTGGGAACAGCCCGCAATTCAGTCCTCTGTTGCTCAGGATGAACTGTGACAAGGACCCTTGCATTCTTCTTCACACTCCCTTAGCAAATATACAAAGAGATGGGTGACCATGTCCTCCTCAGTAGTCACCACAAGGGCAGCATTTGTTGGGACAGATACTCTATGCAGGAAAGAACTAATTGCAAGGTGTCCCATCATGGCCAGCCAGGCAAGATCGTGGTGCTTACTGCTGATGTTTATGTGTACACAGCAGTTAATGAATGTGCTTCATATTATTGGTTAGATTTTATAGTCATGTAGCAATCCTTTGCCGTTTTTAAATGTAGGTTTTGCTGTCCCTCATGTTTCCCCAACTGATATTAATCAGAATGCCCTAGTAATTAGATCTATCCTGGTGAATTATGTCCACCTCTTTTTACAGTTCAGACAATAAAGATTCAACAGTTTGTTGTGTGGTGAACTACATATACCTGTCTGGACACGCCCCCTGATGACTGCTCCTGTGGCTCCTCCCACAGACCCCTGTATAAAAGTGATGGAGGTCTGAGCCCGGCCTCAGTCTCCAGGATGTAGTATGGTGTGTCACTGACTGCTTGTTCCTTCTTCCAGTCAATAAAAGCCGATACCTCGCTTTTACGTCTCAGAGTGAGTTATTGATTGTGAATCATGGTGAAAACAGCTAACCCGCCACTTAACTTTGTAAGAGCTGCCCTGGAGACAATTTTAACAATGGAATCCATGCCTGCAAAACATTTTGCATTCTTATCCCTTATCTCTTGCAAAGAAATTACAGTCATTTCATTAAACAGATCAGGTTTATTCCAACTTGAAACCTGTAATTTTATTTGTGGCTCTGCTCAGTTTGGGTGGTTCAAAGTGTAAAAGTTGTCTCTGACTCTCTCTTTGAGACACTGAAAATTACTTGGTACTTCAGGCTAACAATGGGAATACTTTATCAAAATAACAAGGAAGCTCACTGTGTCAAGGCAGAATTCTTCTTGCTGCATATTTCCTCACAGATACAGAGTGACCCTCTGCCATCTCCAGAATAAACAGTGTTGTAACAACAGACAGCACTGATCACATAATGCACTCATCAATGTTACATAAAGTTCATATTAATAACCCTAATAGTAAAATGCTGGCAGCTGGGAAGTCTTTGTACTTCCTGTTAACAGATTTATAATGTTACATTGTGTAAGGCGAATACTTCCCAGTGTCTGGGTGATAGGTATTTGTCACTGGCCACTTAAGTTTGTGAGAGATTGCTGCAATTCATTCGTAGGAGGTTACTGAAGCAAGTAAGAAATTGTGGGAAAAGAAACAGACTGAAGGGGAACTGTGTGCATCGCCACATTAGCATCACATTAGCTGCATTGACAGAATCTGAGCTTGAATGTTCTTGTAACCAGACACCCCCCCACCACCCCCACACATCTGTTTGTAAGTAAGTCAGAACAAGACTATTGCACGTACTGGTCTCGGAAGACTCGATCATGCAACTTCACCCACAGCCTCATTATAAATCTCTGCCAGGATTTGTCTTTAACACTTCTCTATGCTATTAGTCATGCAAGCATCCTCAAAGCACACCTCTCCTCATTACAGGTCTCTCAGTTGTCACTGGGGCTTTGATAGTCTTTAAAGTGATGACACCATGCTTTTCCATTTGTTTACATTAGTGGATGCAGCTTTACCCGTGATGTACTGGGCTAAATCCACTATCTTTTGTAGGATGTTCTACTCTAAGGCATTGGTATTCCTATAACAGACTGTAACGCAGCTAGACAATACACTTTCCACCACACAATTATGGAAATTTGTCAAGGTTTTTGACGACATGCCAAAGCTCTACAGACTCCTAAGGAAGTAGAGGTGCTATTGTGCTTTTTTTGTAATTACATTTATATGATGGGTCCAGGACAGGTCCTCTGATATACTGACACCCAGGAATTAAAAGTTACTGACCCTCTCCACCTCTGATCCTCTGATCCTCCAATGACCTCTGGTTTTCCTCTCCTGAAATCTACAATCAGTTTCTTGGCCTTGCTGATGTTGAGTCACAGGTTGTTGTAATGACACCACTCAGCCAAATTCTCAGTCTCCCTCCTGTATGCTAATTCATCACCACCTTTGATATATATGGCCCACAACAGGGGTATCATCTGCACACTTGAATATGCTTTTGGAGCTGTACTTAACCACACAGCCATAGGTGGAAAGCAAGTAGAGCTGGGGACTAAGCACACAGCCCTGTGGTGTACCTGTGCTGATGGAGATTGTGGGGGAGATGTTTTTTGCCAATCCAAACTGACTGGGGACCGTAAGTGATGAAATCCAGGAATCAGCTGAACAAGTGGGTATTGAGGCCCAGGTCTTTGAGTTTATTGATTAGTTTTGTGCGTATAATGGTACTAAATGCTGAGCTTTAATTTATAAAGAGCAATCTGATGTATGCAACTTTGCTGTCTAGATGTTCCATGGTTGTGTGACGAACCAATGAGATAGCATCTGCTGTGGACCTGTTGCTTCAGTAGGCAAATTGGAGTGGATTCAAGTCACCACTCAGACAGGAGTTGATATGTTCCAATTCCAACCTCTTAAAACACTTCATCACTGTGGATGAAGTTTGCAGATGATAGGAAGATAGGTGAAGGGGCAGGTGGTGTTGAAGAAAAAGGGAGTTTGCAGAAAGTCTTAGACGGATTGGGAAAATGGGTAAAGAAGTGGCAGATGGAATATGGTGTGGGGATGTGTAAAATCATGCACTTAGGTCAAAGGGTATTTGTGACAGAATTCCCATTCCGTCTCTCCACAACACGTCATATTCTATATGGGTAGTCTTCAGACTCATGGCATGTCTACTTAATTTCTTGATCCTACAGTAAATTCTCCCTCCTCACTCTTTACTTATTCCATTCAAAGTTCAAAGTAAATTTATTTAAAAAGTATATATATGTCACCATACACTATCTTTCTTCCAGACATTCACAGTCATAGACTCAAAGAGAAACTGTACACAAAGACTGACAACCAACCAATGTCCAAAAGGAGGCAAAATGTGCAAAACCAAAATAATACTAATAATAAAATAAGTAAAAAAGTGACACTGAAAACATGAGTTGTAGGTGTACAGGTTGAATGGGATCTGGGATCAGCCATAATGGAATGGCGGAGCAGACTCAATGGGCTGAATGATCTAATTCTGCTCCCGTTTCTTATGGCCTTATGTTCTTGTAAAGTCCTTGGAAGTGAGTCCATAGGTTGTGGAAATAGTTCAGTGTTGAGGTGAGTGAAGCTATCCACACTGGTTCAAGAGGCTGATGGTTGCAAAGCAATAATAACTGTTCCTGAATCTGGTGCTGTGGGACTGAAGACTTCTGTACCTCCTTCCTAATAACAGGAGCAAAAAGAAATCATGGCCTGGATGATGGGGGCTCTTGATGATGGATGATGCTTCCTTGTGGCATTGCTCCTTGTAGATGTGCTCAGTGGTGGAGAGGGCTTTACCTGTGACCGACCGGCTGTATCCACTATTTTTGTAGGCTTTTCTGTGTTCGGTTATTGGAGTTTCCAGACCAGGCCATGGTACAACCAGTCAGGTTACTCTCCGCTGTGGATTTGGATGATGTGCAGAACCTATACAAACTTTGAAGAAAGTAAAAGCACTGTTGTGCCTTCTTTGTAATGGCACTTATGTACTGGTCCCAAAACAGTTCCTCTGATATGATAACGCCAAGGAATTTAAAGTTAGTGATAAACAAAATAGATTCTGCAGATGCTGAAAATCCTGACTAACACACACACAAAATGCTGGAAGAATTCAGCAGATCAGGCAGCATCTGTAGAGAGGAATAAACACTCAACATTTCAGGTGGAGACCCCCTCATCAGGAGTAGAAAGGAAGGGGGAAGAAGCCAGAATATGAAGATTGGGGAGGGAGGACAGATACAAGCTAGAAGGTGATAGGTGAATCCAGTGAGTTGGAAGATAGTAGCGTGGAGGAGGGGGGAATGAGATGAGAAGCTGAGAGGTGATTGGTGGCAAAGATAAAGGCTGAACAAGAATGATAGGAATGGAATGTAGACCATGACAGAAAGGGAGGTGAAAGGCAGGTGGAGAGAAGAGAAGCGGTAATAGGGAAACCAGAATGAGAAATGGAAAAAGAGCGAAAGGGAGATATTAGCAGAACTTAGAGAAATTGATCTTCAGGACATCAGGCTGGAAGCTACTTAAATAGAATATGAGGTGTTGCTCCTTCAACCTGAGTATGGCCTCATTGTAGCAATAGAAGAGGGCATGGACCAACATTTGGGAATGGAGAGTGAAAATCCTGTTACCAGGTTCAGATATGGCCCAAGTGCAGAGTGAGAGACACTGAACAGGTCGATAGTTCACCAACTTAATGTGAACAGTGTTAAAGAGAAAATAAACAATAAACACCAGGCCAAATAGGGTTGTGAACTAAAACTCTCAAATGGGAAATGAAGCCTACACTGTGGCTGAAAAGAAAGTCTAAACATTAAACAAATACCAATTTCTCAGGGAGGGCCAAAAACAAACAGGCAGCGAAGCATTTCTGTGCTCTGTCCAAGTCTCGACAAGCACTATGACGACAAGTATGGAGTTAAATACTATCATGATTAAATTATAATTAGCTGACACATGCAAATTCACAAGCGCAATTGCCGTATCAACTGCGTCACCGAATCCTGCCTGTTATAGGCAGAGTGAAGGTGCTCGACAGAGCAGTATGTTAGGTCTTTCTAATCTACCGTATGTTAGGTCTCATGTTGTAAAGGAATCTGCCATGGAAACACTGGATATAGTAGATGACCCTGACACACTCACAGGTGAAGTGTTGCCTCACCTGGAAAATGAATGCTGGTGAGGGAGGAGGTTAATGGGTAGGTGTAGCACTTGTTCTGCATACATGCCAGGAGGGAAATCAGTGGGGAGGGATGAATAGACAATTATGCCATGAAAGAGTAATCACTGTGGAAACCAGAGAGTAGTAGGTAAGGATGTGTTTAGAGATAGGACAAGAACTGTTATGGAGGTGGGAAGAGGGGCTGAGGGCAGATGTCTGGGACACGGAGGAAATATATCTGAGGGCAGCATCTATGGCAAAGGAAGGGAAACCCTATTCTTTGAAGAAGGAGGGCTTCTCAGTTGTTCTGGAAAGGAAGGCTTCATCCAGAGAACTGGTGTGATGGATACTGAGGAACAGAGAAAAGGGAATGGAATTTTTACAAGTGACAGAGTGGAAAGAGGTATTGTCAAGATAGCTGTGAAAGTCAGTAAATTTATAAATGATATGAGTAGACAGTTTTAAACACAAGAGATTCTGCAGATGCTGAAAATCCAGAGTAACACACAAAATGCAGGAGACCTGATGAGAGCTCTTCTGTAGATACTACCTTACTTGTTGAGCTCCTCCAAAGTTTTATGTGTATTATTTTGGTATACAACTTGGCTCCAGAAATGGAAACAGAGAGATTGAGAAATGGGAGAGAGGTGTCAGAGATGGACCAAATTAATTTAAGAGCAGGGTGGAAATTGGAGGCAAATTTGATGAACCTTACTAGCTCAGCATGGGTGTATGAAGCTGTTATATAGTGCAGAAAGAGATGGGGAGCATCGCCAGTGAAGGCTTGAAACATGGACTGTTCCACATAGCCGAAGTTACTGCCCCTCTCCACCTCCAAGTCCCTAATGAGGACTAGCTCATAGACCTTTGGTTTCTCCCTCACATAGCTGTCAACAAGCAACTCTTTGGTTTTGCTGAAGTTGAGTGAGCGGTTGCTGTGACATCATTCAATGAAATTTTTAATCCCTCTCCTATATGACGATCTGTCCCTCCTTTGATTCATCCAACAACAGTGGTGTCAACAGCCTGCTTTAATGTGGCATTGGAGCTGGTACAAACTGAGTAGAGCAGGGCCTAAGCACACAGTGGTGTAGTGAACCTGTGGAGGAGATGTTGTTGCCAAACCTTACTGACTGGGGTCTTCAAGTGAGGAAATTGAGGATCCAGTTGCACAAGGTAGTACAAAAGCCTAGTTATTTGGGTTTAGTGATTAGTTTCAAGGGGCTGATAGCATTGAATGTTGAGCTGTAGTCAATGAAGAGCATTCTAATGTATGCTTCTTCGCTGTTCAGATGTTCCAGAGCTGAGTGAAGAGCAAATAAAATGGCATCTGCCATTGACCTATTGTGATGATAGGTAAATTGGAGTGGATCCAGTTCACTCCTCAGGCAGGAGTTGATGTGATTCATGAACAACCTCTCAAAGCACTTCATCACACTGGATGTAAGTACTACTGGCCGATAGTCATTAAGACAGATTATCACATTATTCATGGGCGCCAATATGATTGAAGCCTGCTTGAAGCAGGTGGGTACCTCTGAGAGCTGAAGTGAGAGGTTAAAGATGGCAGTAAACACTCTAGCCAGTTGAATAGCACAGGACTTCAGTGCTCGGCCAGGTACACCATCTGAACCAGATGCTTTCTGTGGTATCACCCTCTTAATGCATGCTCTCATGTCAGCCTCAGAGACTGAAATCTCAGGGTCATTATGTGTTGTGGGAGTTTTGAAGTTTTCTCCATGTTCTGTCAGTCAAAGTGAGCATAAAAAGTATTGAGTGAAACCTTGTTGTCACATAAGTTGCTTGGTTTTTCTTTTTATGAGGTGATAGCATTCCAGCTCTACCTCAACTGTTGAGCATACTTCTATGATTTTAGTTTGGTCCAGAATTGCCACTTCACATGTGAGGTGGCTTTCCAGAGGTCATACCTGGACTTCCTGTATTTTCCTGTGTCATTAGTCCTGAATGCCACTGATACAGCCCTCAACAGATTTCAGATCTCTTCCCCATTCTGGTTCCTCCTTTCACCCCTTCTCTTCTCACCTGCCCATCTCCTCTTTCTAGTTCTCTTCCACCTTCCTTTTCTTCCTTGGTCCACTGTCCTCTCCTTTTAGACTGCTTCATCTTCTGCCCTATATCTCTTCCATCTATCACTTTCCCACTTTTTACGTCAACATCTCTCACTCTTCCATCCACCTTTCCCCTCACCAGGTCTCCCCAATCACTAACTAACTTGTAGTCCTCCTCCTCCATCTCCTCCTCACCCCCCCCCCCCACTTTTTATTCCGGCTTCTGCTCTACTTCCTTTCCAGTCTTGATGAAGTCTCACAGTTCTTAATCCAAATATGTCAAGCACGGTAAATGTTCATAGAATAAAGCTTTTCTTCTTTTTGTTGCATTATGTAATTATCTCCTGTGGGTTCTAGCATTTACAAAAATGCACATTTTTCAAGCTCTGTTCTGACTAATTGGAAACATAAAGCAGGTACTTAGAAATAATTTTGGCCAATGAGAGCAGTGTAAATGGGCCTTGTCTACATGAGGTGCTCCACATGAAGTGTTTGTAAAGGTAAACACCACTACTGAGTGTGAAATAAAAGTTCTAGTTTTAAAGAACATTAATGACTATGATTACAGTAATCTGCTGCTAAAATTTGTTTCCATTTTGGTGAAACACTTACCACATTGGTTCTTTGCTGTTTCCAAATAAACAAAGGGAAAGGTAAAGAGAATAGAAGGAGGAATTTGATGGAAAATTATTAAATCATGCATAAGTACGGTGTATTGGATCTGGAAATGATGTTGTCCAGAAGTTTCTTTGGAAATCAAGAATGATGTGTAAATCTTATGTTATATCTGTCTTATCTGATGTTCAGCAGAGTGTGGATCAGATAAGGGAGCCTGCAACAGCAGGAAAAGCTGAGAACTAACAAAGGAGCTGTAACTGTACATTCACCTGAGTCCTGCTGAAGGGTCTCGGCCCAAAATGTCAAATGTACCCTTTTCCACAGATGCTGCCTGGCCTGCTGAGTTCCTCCAGTCTTTTGTGTCTGTTGCTTGGACTTCAAGCGTCTGCAGATTTTCTCTTCTAAGTGGATATTCATGGCTATAATTGTGACTGGTTGTAACTGACTGCCTGTAACAGCAGGCTGGAAAAAGGGACATGAGAATACTTTTGCAACTCAAAACAGTTTAGGCAAGTTAAGATAAGAAATCACTTCAGCAGGTATGACTAAATCACACTTCAGCTTTGCAGACAAATAAGTATTGAACCAAGTATATGACAATTTACTAAAAGTTTACAGCTAATTATACAAACTTAAAAATCACTTACAATTTAAGAGATAAATATGAAACATTTTTGAAAATTTGGCGCCCTTATTTACAAAAGACAGGATTAAATATATAGGTGCTCCGAAGATGAAATAATTGGTTACTTGGGGAAAGAAATAAATGCATACACCAAAGTTATTACGAACTCCGTGGAGCGTGTGGGGATCTTCCAATATCCAGGCATTCCTTTTTTTTTTTTTTTTTCTCTTTCTTTTTTTTAGGGATGTTAGGGGGGAGGGGTTAAGGGGAGGGGGGCTGGGTAACATTTTTTTTTTTCTCATACACTTTTATTTTGTAACTATTTGAAAACAATAAAAAAAGTTTTAAAAAAAAAAAAAAAAAAACTTATATGTAAGCAAAAAAGAAAGCTAAAACTACAAGGAAAATCATAATAAGAACAATTGTTTTTACCTAACATGAATGCCTTCAGAAAATACTTTGATTTTCTGTATACTGAACAGAAATAATCGGGAGTAACTGCCACTTCTGGCCTCTAAAACCCTTCTGCATTGTCTAAAAAGATCCACTGTATTTTACAAAACATATTCAAGTTTATGATTCTACTTTGATCCACCTCCTTCTACCTACAGTATAGCCTTAAAAAAAGATAAACTGGTTTCTTTGCTTGGGGGGCTACACACCACAGAATGTCAACACTCTTGGACAGATGGTAGAGCTGGGATTGTTTTTGGCAGTAGACCTGGGTAGTGTTACGAATGTGCCACAACTCTGAGGGGCCGAAGGGTACAAAGTAGCCCCCTCCTTCTTGAGAATCGCAAGATCGCTATTAATTCAGGTCTGGGACCCAGGAAATGAGAGAGAGACACGCAGAATCCACAAGGGTTTGGAATGTGTCCTGGCCCCCAGAAAGGCGGAACCATTGAAAATGACTATTGTCTCTTGGAGACAGAATTGTGTATTGAGTACTGTACTATTCATTGAAGCCCTCAGGGAATGACCAGAGTGGGCTGGTTGAGGGATTGCATCATCCCAACCTGATTGACATCTGAGACCCCGTGAGTAAGGATAAAAGAGGGTCTGGGGAACAACCACTTTAGACGCACCAGGAGAAACGCTAGAAATCCCGTGACAGCGTTTAATAGCGACAGCCGGTGGGGGGCCCGCGTGCGTCCTTTTCCATTTGCCTAGGAATTGGCGGGCCTTACCACGGAAGAACGGCTTAGCTAAAGAAGAGGCCACCAACGAAATTTCAAAGGATCGACATCATAAAAAGGAAAAGCTGGCAAGTTCTAAAATCTCTCTCTCTCTCCAACAATTGAAAACCCAGCGGTCCCCAAAGGCTGAAGCCTGTATGAAGCCTGCATGAACTGAGTGACTTATATTTCCATCGGACAATACATTATCCCCTAGACAACGATAGAGCCATTTCTTATTGATTATTATTATACCCGCGCTTTTAGATTTAGTATTGACGAAATATATTATCTGTATGTTTGCATTGATATTTTTGTGTATTTTTACCAATAAATACTGTTAAAAATAGTACCATCAGACTTCAACGGACCTCTCTATCTTTGCTGGTAAGTGACCCAGTTACGGGGTTCGTAACAACTTGGGGTTCTCGTCTCGGGATTTGATACCAAATTGGGAGGCCAGTGAATCGGGCTTGTAAGTCCAAACTTGGATCTGGATGCGCGGGTAGCCAGATGGGAAACCAGCAAAGATGGACGTGGGTGAATTTATAGAAAACCCGACTCTGGAGGCGCTAGAGGCGGCCACAAAGTCGGACTTGATAAATATTGCAAAAGGACTAAATCTCGCAGAGGTGAGGTTGTCGATGAAAAAGCGGGAGGTGCGGAGGGCCATAACTCAGTATTATATTGTGAAGAATGTGTTTTCAGCTGAGGTATTGGAAAATATCCCTGAAAAAGTACCAGCTAGTGGGACGGCTCAGTTAGAGTTGGAGAAATTGAGGCTGGACGCGGAACAGAGGAAAAGGGAGCATGAGTTCCAGCTAAAGCAGCTGAAAAGGAAAAGGAGCAGGACAGAGCTGAGAAACAAAGGGAGCATGAAGTTCAGTTAAAACAGCTGGAAGCAGCTGAGAAAGAAAAGGAAAGAGCCGAGAAGGAGAGGGAGGCGGAGAAACAGAGGCAACATGACTTGGATATGGAGAAGTTAAGGCAAGAGTGAAGATTTCAAGGGTCAGACCGAGAGGAGCGGTTTAATGTTAGTCGGGAGTTGAGGGTAGCACCTCCGTTCGAGGAGACGGATGTTGATAGTTATTTCTTGCTTTTTGAAAAGGTGGCAGTGAATCAGAAGTGGCCCAAAGAGCAGTGGGTGGCGTTGTTACAAAGTGTGTTAAAAGGGAAGGCACAACGGGCATATGCGGCGTTGTCCATGGAGGAGGAAGAGGCGGAGAATTATGAGAAAGTAAAGGAGGCCATTCTTCGGACATACGAATTGGTACCTGAAGTGTATAGACAAAAGTTCAGAAATTTAAAAAAAGGGTGGAATCAGACGTGTACCGAGTTTGCCTATGAGGAGGGTGTGCTCTTGGATCGTTGGTGTGCAGCAGAAATAGTGGAAGAGGATTTTTGGCGTCTCAAGGAGTTAATTCTCATTGAGGAATTTAAAGGTTGTGTTTCGGATGATATCTGGATGTATTTGAATGAGAAGCCGAATAAGTCCATCTCCGAATTTGCTAGGTTCGCAGATGAATATGCCCTAACCCACAAGACAAAGTTTTCCTCGAATAAAAGTTACCAGAGAGACCGTGGGAAAGGTAGAGAAAGCCCGCCGGCTAAGGCAGAGGTCCCGCCGGGAGCTAGTGGTAAGATTGAGGAGGAGAGGCAAGACGGCAGGAGAGTTCCTGGCTTGACCTGTTTTAATTGTGGAAAGGGGGGACATATTGCATCTAGGTGCCTTGCTCTGAGGAAGGAGACAGGAAAATGGAAAGCAGCAGTCCCTATAGGATGTGCTGTGGTAATCAGTAAATCGACGAGAGAGCCCCAGGTAGACAGAGTACGAGAAGGGCCTGAGAAATGTATGTCAAAAGGAACCGTGTCTGTGAGAGAGGGAGACACACCAGTTCCAGTGTGGATCTGGAGAGACACGGGAGCTGAACTGTCATTGATTAGCAGTAAGGTACTGGATTTTGGTCGCAAGACGGGAATGGTAGCTTTGAAAGGAATAGGAAAAGGGACAGAAACGGTGCCCTTGCATAGGATCATTATAAATTGTGAGCTGGTATCTGGACCAGTTGAAATAGGGGTGCGATCAGAATTCCCGAGAACTGACACAGACGTCCTTCTTGGTAACGATTTAGCCGGTGGTAAGGTTTGGTCAGCAATGAAGCTGACGAGCCAGCCTGTGAGTGTTGAGGTCCCGCCCCTAGATCCCAAGATCTATCCCCCATGCGCGATCACTCGCAGCATGTCGAGAAAGGCAGCTGAGAACAAGAGCAGTTTAAATCCGGCCAGTATCGATTTGGCTGAGACGTTTTTACCAACCCTGTACCATGAGGGTTTAAAGGGTGGTAAAAAGAAGAGTAGTAAAGTGAAAGAGAGTAAGGGAGAGGAGGTAGACCTGCCTTTAGCGAGGAGAAAATTTATAGAGGCACGAAGTAAAGATGAGAAACAGCTAAGGCTGTTAAAAGGTCCAGAGTTGGACATGGATGATCTGTCTGGTTTGGCAGAACTGTTTGAAGAAGTTGAAAATTCTAAAGGTGTTCCTGATAATGAAATGAGGGCAGTCCTAGATGAAAAGGATGCCATTACCTTGGAGAAGTCTGCCGGGTTGGCAGATGAGGTTGTTTCAGCCCGCGGGGTTGAGTTTACTCCGGAAGGGAGTTGCCCAGAGAGTAGTTGGGAGGATCAGGGGAATTTAGAATTTAAAAAGGGTACGGGTATTGAAAGCCTGGAAGAGGCAAATGTCCCATTTGAGTGTGTTCAAGATGTGGATGCACGTGGTACTGAACCTAGTAATAGAGCTCAGAAAAAGTCTGAGGTATTTGATTCAGTTGAAAAGGAATGCAGTCCTTGTGGGTCAGATGGACTTGGTTCAGTGAAGAAAGGGTTAACCTTGGTAATAGTGGGAAATGAGAATTTCCAGTTGTTTGTGTTCGAAGGTGTGTTAAAAGTTAGTGAAGAGATAAAAGGTGGTGATGTGAATCTTATTATTGAAGGAAAAGGGAAAAGTGTAGTTCCTAAATTGAATGAAGAAATTTTAAAGTCTGGATTGATGTCAGAAGCAGCAACCAGGCTGCAGAGACAATGGCTTGGTCACGCAGTGCCTTCGAATCAATTACAGGTTGAGTTGGAATGTAAAGGTGCCCCACACGCTATTGTTATTCAAGGGTGTGGTGTGAAAAAGCAGAATTCGAAATGCTGTTTGAACAAAGAGTTTAAACTGAAAACTAATAGCCTGAAGGGTCCTGAAGAGGAAACTAGCAACTTGTTTAAACTTAAAGAATTGTGTGGAAATTCGGAAAATGGTCTAAGTTTGGAACACATTGTTGATAAAATAACTCCTATGAAAGGAGCGGGCGAAAGCCTATTTCGCCATGGTGCACAAGCTCACCACATGGGAGTTAACTGGAAAAGGGGAGAGGGTTGACGGGATGCCATTTTTAATAGCAGGATCCGGTTTTAAGGGATTTTGACAAAGCATGTGAATAATAAAGACAACCCCCATGGAAGATTGACTGTTAAGTTTGAAAGTAACAATAAAGATTAGTCTTTTGCATGAACTTTTGTAGTATACACGTAAGCTAAGATCACAACTCTTTAGTTTTTGTTTGCTGAAGGAAAGAAATAAAAATAGGTGGTTATTAAATTGGAGTCTGATGCTACAAGACTTTAGTAAGGTACAAGATGTTAAGATATTAAAGGAAGTGACAATGTAATCGTTAACTGTTTAGATGCTGAATTGAATGTATAACTGTATTACTCTGTAGTGAAAAAAAAACTTTTGTATTGTGTTAGATTCTAAAATCCTGTAAGACCCTGTATTACTTCGTTTTTACCGATGGTAAAAACGCTTTGAAGAAAGGGGGTGTTACGAATGTGTCACAACTCTGAGGGGCCGAAGGGTACAAAGTAGCCCCCTCCTTCTTGAGAATCGCAAGATCGCTATTAATTCAGGTCTGGGACCCAGGAAATGAGAGAGAGACACGCAGAATCCACAAGGGTTTGGAATGTGTCCTGGCCCCCAGAAAGGCGGAACCATTGATAACGACTATTGTCTCTTGGAGACAGAATTGTGTATTGAGTACTGTACTATTCATTGAAGCCCTCAGGGGATGACCAGAGTGGGCTGGTTGAGGGATTGCATCATCCCAACCTGATTGACATCTAAGACTCCATGAGTAAGGATAAAAGAGGGTCTGGGGAACAACCCCTTTAGACGCACCAGGAGAAACGCTAGAAATCCCGTGACAGCGTTTAATAGCGACAGCCGGTGGGGGGCCCACGTGCATCCTTTTCCATTTGCCTAGGAATTGGCGAGCCTTACCACGGAAGAACGGCTTAGCTAAAGAAGAGGCCACCAACGAAATTTCAAAGGATCGACATCATAAAAAGGAAAAGCTGGCAAGTTCTAAAATCTCTCTCTCTCTCCAACAATTGAAAACCCAGCGGTCCCCAAAGGCTGAAGCCTGTATGAAGCCTGCATGAACTGAGTGACTTTTATATTTCCATCGGACAATACATTATCCCCTAGACAACGATAGAGCTATTTCTTATTGATTATTATTATACCCGCGCTTTTAGATTTAGTATTGACGACGTATATTATCTGTATGTTTGCATTGATATTATTTTTGTGTATTTTTACCAATAAGTACTGTTAAAAATAGTACCATCAGACTTCAACAGACCTCTCTATCTTTGCTGGTAAGTGACCCAGTTACGGGGTTCGTAACAGTAGTCTTCATTATTCGTGATTTATTTTCCACAATCCTATGCCAGAATTGGTAAGCAGGCTGTTAATTTTCTGTGTCCATAAATATTTGAGGTGTTTATGTTCACACATGAATCCTTTTCCTTGATGCATATCTGAACTCCTGTAATTTGTATTGGGAGGCGTATTGATTTGTGTTAATTGCCCAAACTCTTCTTTTATTACAACTTTATTAAATATTTCAAAGTTCCGTATTTTTTTCTTTGTCTTATCACATTTCAGTTGTTGTGAAAACTCTCATATTTCTAGAAGAGAGATAAGGGTTGAACCATCTCACACAACACCACCTTGTTGACTTTGTCCAACCTCATGTTCAAGATCACTTCTAAGCTTTGCTCCCTTTAGGTTTCTGTTCTGTAAGATAACATCACAAAGGGTAGCTCACTGCCCATCCCTTGCTGGTTGCTTGTTTGACCAGTTATGAATCATCACCATGGAGGGACAAGAGACTGGAATCAGTAGCAACTCACAAGATGCTGGAGGAGGTCAAAGGTCAGGCAACATTTCTGGAGGAAAATGCGCAGTCAATGTTTTGGGATGAGACCCTTCACCTGGACTGGAATATTAACATATTGGACAAACATAACTCTGAGCAGATAAATATGACAGAGGATATGGATAAATCATTTTGATTTTTACAGTAGTCTAACAACTTCATGGCAAATTTAATCACATCAGGTTTCTTGATTTTGCTCTAAAGCTGCTCTGGTAGCATATGAATAATATGTTTCTGCAATTAACAGAAGCTATTTGATTATTCTTGTCAATTGCTTCTGTACCACTAATTTTTATTATGGTTTAATTCATTTTTCTGCTGCGTGTAAGGCAAAGCTGACCAGGAATAAGAATATATAAAGGACTTAGATTAATTTCACAATGGAAATCTGGTATATGTACTAAAGAGGAAAAGAAACAGTTCCAATATATCACTGAAGGATTAATAATGAACTAATTTGCCTATCCAAACTTTGCTATTGCTTTAACTCCTTACATTAGTTTATTCATTTTTGGCTCAAATTGAAAAGTTCATTCAGTACCCTAGATTTCCACAGAGAAGAAACCAAGAAGTTTCAAAATATTTCAGAGAAATAATAAGAATGGTCACTTTGATAAGCTGCTTAAAGCTTGTGACATACACTCACTGGTCCACTAGTCAGAAGAGTGCGAAGTAAGGTGCCCACAAGAGTAGAACCTGGTGTGGGCTTCTACTACTGTAATCCATCTGCTTCAACATTCAGTGTGTTGGGTGTTCAGAGGTGCTCTTCTGAGCATCACTGATGTAACACGTGGTTATTTGCATTACTGTCACCTTTCTGTCAACTCGAAGCAATCTGGTCATTCCTTAACATCTCTCATTAACAAGGTATTTTCACCCATAGGACTGCCACTTGCTGGATGTTTTTTGTTTGTTTGTTGTTTAGCACCATTCACTGTAAACTCTAGAGAGTGTTGTGCATGAAAAATCCCAGGTGGTCAGCAGTTTCTGAGGTACTCAGACCACCCCATCTGCCACCAACAATAATTCTATGGTCAAATTCACTTAAATCACATTTCTTCCCCATTCTGATGTTTGGTCTGAACAACAACTGAGCTTCTTAACCACGCCTGCATGTTTTATGCTTTGAGTTGACACCACATGACAGGCTGATTGGATATTTGCATTAACGAACAGGTGGACCTAATAAAGCAGCCACTGAGTAATTCCTGCCAAGGTTAACCAGGGAGCACCAGGATAATTCCTTGCAGAATATAACTATATAACAATTACAGCAAAGAAACAGGCCATCTCGGCCCTTCTAGTCCGTGCCGAACGCTTACTCTCACCTAGTCCCACCGACCTGCACTCAGCCGATAACCCTCCATTCCTTTTCTGTTCAGATACCTATCCAATTTTACTTTAAATGACAATACCGAACCTGCCTCTACCACTTCTACTGGAGCTCGTTCCACACAGCTACCACTCTCTGAGTAAAGAAATTCCCCCTCGTATTACCCCTAATCTTTTGTCCCCTAACTCTCAACTCATGTCCTCTTGTTTGAATCTCCCCTACTCTCAATGGAAAAACCCTATCAACATCAACTCTATCTATCCCCTTCATAATTTTAAATACCTCTAACAAGTCCCCTTTCAACCTTCTGCGCTCCAAAGAATAAAGACCTAACTTGTTCAACCTTTCTCTGTAACTTAGGGTTCAGAAACCCAGGTAACATTCTAGTATATCTTCTCTGTACTCTCTCTATTTTGTTGACAGCTTTTCTATAATTCGGTGACCTGAACTGTACACAATACTCCAAATTTGGCTTCACCAATGCCTTATACAATTTTAACATTACATCCCAACTCCTATACTCAATGCTCTGACTTATAAAGGCCAGCATACCAAAAGCTTTCTTCACCACCCTATCCACATGAGATTCCACCTTCAGAGAACTATGCACCATTATTCCTAGATCACTCTGTTCTACTGCATTCTTCAATGCCCTACCATTTACCATGTCTGTGCTATTTTGATTATTCCTACCAAAATGTAGCACCTCACACATATCAGCATTAAACTCCATCTGCCATCTTTCAGCCCACTCTTCTAACTGGCCTACATCTCTCTGCAAAGATGAAAAGCAGTAAGATGAAATGTTTCCAGTTGAAATTAACCTTTTCAAGTTGCTTCATAAAAATGATTGTATGTGAATTAATTAGTCTTGATTATGCTTATTTCAGCAGTACTTGACCCTGACAATAGATATACTACTAACTTACCTGATAAATGATGACTTCAGATGATCTACCTCAGAGATCATATGCAAATCTGTCTAATTTACAATTTAGGATCACAGTATTAGCTGAAATTGCCCTTAATTTATAAATTAGAATTAATAACCATTTATATCAAGAAAGATATATTTCTGCAGCAAATTGTCAATGAGATATAGTCCTATGTCAAAATACTGAGAGAAACAATAGGCCTGTTATCACTGGTAATTGGCCATTTCAATATTAGAGCATGCAAGAAAAAATGGTTTAGATTTCCAGTACAGGCATGAATGGTTGTGGCACAATAGTCAGCCCTGTGCTTTGCAGCTTCAGAAACCTGGCTTTAATCCTGGCCTTAGCTGTTTTTTGTGTGAAGTTTGAATGTGAGACCATGCATTTTGGTGATCAAGGCCTAAAAGCAGAGTGATTTGTAAATGGTTACAGAGTGGGAAACGTTGATGCTCAAAGAGCTTTTGGTATCTTTGTATGCAAGATCATGTAAACTAACATGCAGTGTAGGAAGCAAATTATTAGGGACTAATGGTGGGTTAGGCTTTATTTTGAGAGGATATGTATAGGAATAAGGGTGTTTCACTGCATTTATAGGGAGCTGTGGTGACTCTGCTCCTGGGAAACCTGATGACTTTCACAAAGAGAAGATAGAGAGCACTTGCTATCAAGGCAGAGCAGCAAAGATTCACCTAGTTCGATTTCAAGTTTATTGTCGTTCAAGCATATACATATATACTGCCAAATGAAGCAACATTCCTGCGGCGGAAGATGCACAGCACAGTACGTACAATTCACACACAACACAAAAGTAATATTACCACAAATAAAATAACAAATAACAAGGTTTATTTACAACACAAGCCAGAACGTAAACAGCAATATTCCAAGTGTAATCTCACCAACAATTTGTACATTGGCAATATGGCAGTCACAATTTCTGTACTCAGTGCCCTGACTGATAAAGGCAAGTGGCTCAAAGGTCTTCTTTTCCACCCTTTTTACTTCCATTGTCACTTTCAGGGAATTATGTTCTAAGTTCAAAGTACATTTATTATCAAAGTATGTTTGCAATATACAACTCTAGAATTCGTCTTCCACGCAGCCAGTCATGAAACTGAGAACCATGGAACCAAACCGCTTAAACAAAAACACTATATATCAAACCTCCTCCAACCACACCCAAAAATATACAAAAAGCAAAAAAAAGATAGTAAATACGGAATATAAAACATAAGAAGGCATATTTCAGTACAGTTCTACACTCCTAGGTCTCTCTGTTCTTCAAGACTCTCAGAGTCCTATCATTTGCTGTGTTAGTCCTGCCCTGGTTTAACTTACCAAAATGCAACCTCTCACACTGGTCTGAATTGAATTAATCTTCCATTCCTTGGACCAAGTTTATCTAGATCCTTCTTGAACCTTAGATAATCTTCTTCACTGACCATCAAACTGACCTTCATCATGTCATCTACAACCTGACTAAATATATTAACAACATTTTCATCTCATTTATTAATAAAAATGAAAACAACAGGACCATCATTGTGACAAACCACTGCTCATATGTTTCCAGTCTGAAAAATAAGCCTTTTCTCCCATTCCCTGCCTTCTTCCACCAAATTAACTTCATATCTGATTAGTTAGTTCATTCTGGATCTCATGTTTTCTACTCTCTTACTTTTAGAAGAAACAAGAGGAGATCTCATTGAAATTACCAAAATTCATACAGGGTTCCACATGGTGAAAATAGGGAAAATATTTCCCCCAACTGTGGAATCTAGAATTGCAATTTCAGACCTAAAGTAAGTCCACTCATGCTGAGATGAGAAATTGCTTCATTCAAGTTGCTATGAGCCATTGGAATTCCTTACCCTGGATGGCTCAGTTACTCAATTCACTCAAATCAGACGTTTGCCCTGTCTGCAATATACCATTTCCATTAAACGACTGAAGACCATTGGGCACATCTCTTCTTGTGAGTTGTATTATGAGAGTTCACCCACTGCATGATGTGTTTGCAATAAGACTGCCTTAGAGGCTGTCTGGTGTTCAGTGATCAGCAAGCCCCAATAGCAAGCCAACAACTTCTTCTCGAAGGGGATGCATCAGGTCATCAGCTGGGGCAAGTTTTCACCTAAAACCCCAAGGGGACATGATGCCCATTGACCACCTGCCACAGGCACCTCTCAGCCACTTGAGGGGTTGCTGAAAAACACAGCTCAAAGAGCACCCACTCTGTCTAGGAGCTAATGGGATACCCGTTCCATGCCTGCAAAGATCACTCGCTATTCAAGCCCCCATTGGAAAGCATTCTTTTGCAGGAGGTCTGGTATAGGGGGTGCAATATCATGGTCAAGTAGGGGATGTGTTGGCTCTGATATCCAAGGAGCCCTGCAAAGCACTGCATCTTCTCCTTGGTGGTGACTGCAGCCTTTGAGATCTTGTTTTTGGCTTTATTAGGTTGTATTTGCTGCTGCCCAGAATGCCACTGCATGTCCAGAGATAGAACATCTGGACTGGCGTCCTGTATCTTTTCAGAATTAATATATCAATTCTACTCCTTCAAGGAAGTAACCACTCCATCCAGTACCTGCCTCACTACATCCTGCGAGGACCCCTATAACAGCAGATTATCTACATCGGGGGATACCGAGACATTGGGGTTTTGCTGTATCTCCTGTAAAGCTATCATGCCATGGCACAGCATGGACCTGGGTGCATAACCCTGGGTGAGGTGGCAAGAGTTGTACTGTTGACCCTCCCATATGAAGGCAAACTAGTCCTGTGACTTTGGACTCTGGAAAAAGGAGAAGAAAGCATTGGCCAGGTCCACTACCTCATACCAAAGCTTCCTCTTCCTACCCTCTACGTCGTCAATAATGGTCAGCACATCTGGAAAAGCAGTATGAAGGCGGTGCATGCATATTCAGCTGTCGATAGTCAACTGTAATGAACCATGTCCTTCCACACTGGCCACACCTGCTGTCACAGTGGCAGATGGTAAGATGAAGTACGCCTTCCTGCAACATGGCATCTACAGTCTCCCCAACCTCTTTGATGCCTCCTGGGATCTGATACTATATAGAGTTTTGCACCCTCGAGTGGAGGGGAATCAGAGAAAGCTCCCATTTGTCCAATCCCACCAGTACCTTTGCCTGAGCTACCCCAAAGGTAAAACCACAGTTTCTTGTTTGCAGAAATCCACTTCTCAGCAGATTCATACCCAGAATGCACTTGGCAGATGTCACCACCAAGACACACATGAGTCCTGGCTGTCTTGGACCATTTGCCATTCCGGGCAGGAAGACGGGAACCCCCTAAGCCCAGAGATCCCACTAACAGCTGGGGTTACATGTGTCCACAAGTGCCATCCACCACTGCACATTCCCTTTCTCCCAATATACAGCAATGAGTATGTAAAGCCATGGGTCCCCCGGCTGGGAAACAGCCAGTGACCATATCCACTGGCGGCCCTGACCCCATCTCTGTCTGGGAGAAACAGGCGCACACTGGAGATCCACCAGCGCACTTTGTAGAGCCTCCAGCAAAGGATACAGGAAATCTTGAGTGTGAGATGGGGAATCCAATGAACACTTATCCAGGGAGGGCTCAGAAGATGACCCCTTCGCTTAACAGTTCCCTTGTCCAAAAATTCCCTTGCAGCGTTTCTCCACTTAGCATTGACAGTGGGAGTAGGAATACCACCGACCTGCTCCTCTGGTACCCCTGCCCTAAACAATGCTAAAGACATTTCTTTACGGACCACATGGGATCCCCCACTCCCCGTCCGTTAATCCAGTTTCCGGACCTGGCTACGCATCCCGTCTCCCACATACTCCAACTCTTCCAGCAACCAGGTGTCTGCATTTATGCTACTTCTGACTGCCGATCCCATTAAGTGGTAGCACCACCCCTATTAAGTGGGGAGCTGTTATCTTAACCAAATGCACTACCATGGCAAGGGTTCATTCAGAATTATCTGGTGGGCTATCACTATCTCTATATAAACCTGTAGTTAGAGCTCACTGCTGAAGGGCTCGGGTCCATGTCTGAGCCAACCGGGCAGCTACCCCCATGGTGGTACAGCACTGATGCAATATCTCCACCTTGTTCTTTAGAGTTACTATCTCCTGCTCTCTCAGTGCGATCGTCCCATCCTGGCACTTTACGATGGCTGCCAGCAGACAAATGCAGCTCTTTGACTCAGCTTCTTGTCTGGGAACCCTTCCTTGTTTAATACGGACACAATATGGTGTCTGATCTTTTCCCCATGGGAGTCAAACTTGTCTGATCAGTCCACTGGTGTGCTGTGGCCTGCTGGTAGGTTAGTGACACTGCTGAGCCCAGTGCTACTGTTTGTCCACCCTAGGACTTGGCACCCCATACATGAGGGGTTCTCTCACTTGCTCTTACTCCTGAACATTTTAAACTCCTGTTATACTCACTGAATCCTGCCAACTACTCCAAATGCTACGTGGAGGCAGATTCTCAGATTCGGTAAATAGGACAGAAAACACTGATTGTGAGTAAGCACTTCACCGATTTATTTACAAACAAATAGTGAGACATTCAGCCAAGCATCTAAGTGTCAATCCTGCTCACCTGACCTGGAACATGTAGCAGTCCAAGCCATCCACCTTATCTACCGAGGGAGTTATCCGCCATCATCCTGGCAGTGGTGTACATTCCACCTCAGACCGACATCACTGGAGAAGCTGAACAATGTAATCAGACGGCACGAAACTGCACATCCGATGACATCCCTATCATTGTGGGAGATTTCAAACAGGCCAGCCTTGAAGAAGTTTTGGAACAACTACCAACAATATATTGCTTGCAGAACCAGAGGTGCCAACACCTTTGACCACTGTAGTATCACCATCAAGACTACTTACTGTGCCATCCCATGCCCACACTTTGGAAAATCTGATCACCTGGCTGTACTTCTACTCCCAGCGCATAGGCAGAGACTAAAGACCATAACACTAGTGATGAAGACCAAGAAGATAATGCAAGGGAGGTGGAGGAGCATATATAGTACTTCTTTGAGTCTGTGGACTGGACAATATTCAGGGATTCATCTTTGAGTCTGAATGAATACATCACAGTTGTCACCAACTTCATCAAGACCTGTCTGGATGAGTGTGTGCCTTCGAGAACATATCGGACATACCCAAACCAAAAACTGTCAATGAACAAGGAGATTCAGAGTTTGCTGAGAGCTAGATCTGTGGTATTCATACCAGTGATCCGGAACTATACAAGAAGTCCAGGTATGACCCACAGAAGGCTATTTAAAGGGTGAAAAAACAATTCCGATTTAGGTGGGAGATGAAATCTGATGCACGGCACTTCTGGCAAGGTTCACAGGCCATTACTTCCTACAAAGCGAAACTCTACCTCATGAATAGTTGTGATGCTTCACTCCCAGATGAGTCCAATGAGCTTCGAAAGAGGGAATTAAAACTACACTTGCGTTGATTGCTGCAGCATCTGGTATCTCTGTGATCCCTGTCTCAGAGGCCGACACCAGAAAATCTTTCAAGGGGGTGAACCCTCACAAAGGGTTAGGCCCAGATAGTGTACCTGGTAGGGCTCTGAAAGCTTGTGGCACCAACTGGTGCGAGTGTTTAAGGGCATCTTTGATCTTGCACTGCTGCACTTAGAGGTTCACATCTACTTCAAAAGGGCAACAGTCATACCGGTGCCCAAGAACAGAAGGGTGAGCTGCCTCAACAAACTTTTACTTTACTTTATTGTCACCAAACAATTGATACTAGAGCATACAATCATCACAGTGATATTTGATTCTGGGCTTCGAGCTCCCTGAAGTACAAATACAAATTTTACAAAAATTTTACAAGTACAAATCGAAGTAAATAAAATAAAAATTTAAATTATAAATCATAATTAGAAAATAGAAAAGGAAAAGTAAGGTAGTGCAAGTCAGGTCCAGATATTTGAAAGGTACAGCCCAGATCCGGGTCAGGATCTGTTCAGCAGTCTTATCACAGTTGGAAAGAAGCTGTTCCCAAATCTGGCCGTACGATGATGATGATGATGTTCTTTGAGAGGTTGATCATGGCTAGGAATAATTCCTGCCTAAGCAAAGACCTGGGCCTGCTGCAATTTGCCTACACCACAATAGGTCTGCAGTGGATGCAATCTCACTGGCTCTTCACTGTGCCTTGGATCACCTGGACAATATAAATACTTATGTCAGGCTGCTGTTTATTGATTACAGCTCAGTGTTCAACACAATCATTCCCTCAATTCTGGTCAATAAGCTCCAAAACCTGGGCCTCTGTATCTCTCTCTGAAACTTGATCCTTAACTTCCTCACTGGGAGACCACAGTCTGTGAGGATCGAAAATAACATCTCCTCCTTGTTGACGATGAACACTCGTGCACCCTCAAGGATGCACCCCCTTGAAAGATTTTCTGGTGTCGGCCTCTGAGACAGGGATCACAGAGATACCAGATGCTGCAGCAATCAACACAAGTGTAGTTTTAATTCCCTCTTTCAAAGCTCATTGAACTCATCTGGGAGTGAAGCATCACAGCTCACTGCTCTACTATCAACACCCACGATTGTGTGGCTAGGTACAGCTCAAACCCCAGCTGTAAATTTGCCAATGACATAACTATAGTTGGCAAGATTTCAGATGGTGACGAGGAGGCATACAGGAGCAAGGTAGATCAGCTGGTTGAGTAGTGTTGCGGCAACAATCTTGCACTCAATGTCAGCAAGACCATGGAATTGATTGTGGACTTCAGGAAAGAGAAGGCGAGGGAATACACCAGTCCTCTTCCCACTGCTTGTATCGAGGAGGAGATACAGGAGCCTGAAGATACACAGTCAACCTTTCAGGAACTTCACTCTGCCATCAGATCTCTGAAGGGACAATGAACCCATAAACACTACTTCAGTATTTTTCCCTCTTTTTTCCACTACTTATTGAATTAATTTTTTATATACTGTATACTTCTTATTGTAATTTATTGCTGTTACTATTATGTATTGCAATGTACTGCTACTGCAACACAACAAATTTCATGATATATGGCAGTGTAGGTTTTCATAAATAAAATGGCAGAGGCATTTTAAGTTTAAGGGAAACTGTAACAACTCCTTTCTTGTCAACCAAATACAAATCATAAAGTGTGGTTAAAAAAAAACTTCATGTCATTTGGTCATCACATCAGACCTGCGTCTTAAAGAAAACCTTAACTCAAATGTTGGTGGTTGTGAATTATGCACAATTACCTTACATTATCCTACACTGGTGATACTAAACCTGATTCTGATACTCATCCAAGCCCTCTAAGTTACAAAAATATGACATTAAACTTTCAATAACACTTCTAACTCAAGCAGGTACTTCGTTAATTTGCCCTAAGTTACACAACTACAACACTAAACATTCAACAAACAAGTACTTATCCAATTGTGCGTGCAGGGTCTTCTTTCTGCAACCCACTTTCTCAATGGTCCTTCAGCCCTGGTCAACACCCAGTCTGAAGGGGAGACCCAAGCAAAAAGAAACAGAGAGTCTTACATGTGCTATTCTTATACCCTGCATACATGGAACCGGAAACTGGTGACGTAGGCAAAATCCAGCCAATGGGAAAGAGCTGCTGCATCCAGTCAGTGACTGTGGAAGTGGCTTTCGACTGGGAGGTAAGCTAACCTTTCACGTTACAGAAAGGTGTTAGAGTTAAGGGTTAGCGCGGTGTAAGAAACAGGATTAATGCAAGTGGCTTTTTTCACAGAGTTTGGGTGAGACTAGAACTAGAGATCATAGGTTAAGGGTGAAAAACAAATTATCTAAGGGAAAATTCAGTGCCAATGTCTTGCCTCACGGGGTGGTGAGAGTATGGAACAAGCTGCCAGTGGAATTGGTGGATGCATGTTCAATTTCAATATTTACCTCTAAGAGAAATTTGGATAAGTACATGGGTGTGCTGTGGTCCAGGTACAGGCCAATGGAGCTAGGCAGAACAATAGGTCGAGGGCTTGTTTCCGTGCAGTATGCGATAAACATCAGTGTGAGAGGGAAATTCATTTACCAAACTCAGCCTTTTCTCCTTGAAGTGACGGAGGATGAGAGGTGACATGATAGAGGTGTATAAGATGATGAGAGGTATTGATCGTGTGGATAGTCAGAGGCTTTTTCCCAGAGCTGGAATGGTTGCCACAAGAGGACACAGGTTTAAGGTGCTGGGGAGTAGGTACAGAAGAGATGTCAGGGGTAAGTTTTTTACTCAGAGAGTGGTGAGTACATGGAATGGGCTGCCGGCAACAGTGGTGGAGATGGATACGATAGGGTCTTTTAAGAGACTTTTAGATAGGTACATGGAGCTTAGTAAAATAGAGGGCTATAGCTAAGTTTAGTAATTTCTAATGCAGGGACATGTTCGGCACGACTTTGTGGGCCAAAGGGCCTGTATTGTGCTGTAGGTTTTCTACGTTTCTATGTTTCTTCTAAACTTTCAGAATGTTGACAAGCACAAGAATATGCCCATTAATTTGTCTTTGTTGTGCTTAGTGCTTGAGCATTAGACCTTGGAAGTCTTGTCCTTGCAAAAGTATTGAAGGAGAATACAGGTCAACTAAATTGTCATATGAGTGATTATAGCATTTTAAAATGAGGTAGATGCAGGAAAGTGTTTGTCAACTTGTCGATAGCCACAGATAAGACAGATCCCTGTACATATTACTCTTGACTATGCACTATGTACTGAGCCCATTGCTGTACACTCTGCTCACTCATCCAACGTGCAGATGACATGACAGTGGTGGGACTCATCACCAACGATGATGAGAACGGAGATAGAAGAACTCAAGACCTTGTGCCATGCCAATGACCTTTTCCTTAAGAAAATGGTGGTGCTTATTGACTTCAGGAGAACTTGGACCACTCACACCCCTCTCGATATCAGTGTAACAGCAGTGGAGACTGTGAGCAGTCATTTCCTGGTCCCAGAACAAATTCTCCACAATCAAGAAAGATTACCAATTTTAAAAGTTAAAGAAAAGCAGCTCACATGGACAGACTTGATCTTGATCCCATGTACAAAATCAGAGACAAGTATATTGGAGTAGTTGTCATAGATTCCAGTTAAGGGTTAAAGCTGTGTTAGGTACAGAGTGGAGAGGTCATACTAGTGCACAATAGTTTGCAGAATTTTATTTCTTAATGTATTTATACATTCTTTGGAGAATTCATGGAATATCATATATCATATTGTTTGCTGCATTAAAATGATTTTGTTCATGCTATTTGCTCAGTTTGAATAAAGTTGCAATAGAATTCTGGGTTGTGTTATACTGCCAACCTCATTGAGTTTTGTCCTCCCTGGGTGAGTTCAGGTTGAAGTCAAAGGATGAGAGTAAGAGTACGCTGCCAACGTCTGACACTGGCTGATGAAAGGTGAAGGAGGGGAGAGCATGATGAGATATTGGCAATGAAAGAATGAGTATGTGTCATTAGAGCTGTGAATGAAGGTTAAGAGGAGAGAAACTCCTGTGGTGAAGGAAAATTGAAAATGGAAGAAATGTGTGTGGCTGTTAACCTACAGGGCAGAGAATAGAGGAGCTGGTGCAAGATCATCAGAACAAAATGAAAACAGCTGCGAGAAAAGGACGAAAAGCTTCAGTGAAAGAATATAGAGCAGCACAAAATTAATGGAGTGTGTAGAAGGATGCAGTGGCAGTGAGGGTAATGAGAGAGTTGTCAAAAATTAGACAACAAGGAAAAGAAAAGAATGGAGAATAGGTGCAGATATTTAGGACTTCTGTGAGGCAAATCATGCAAAACAGATGACGATGCAGTAGAAGAAGATAGCTGAGAGTTTTGGATTTTAAAGGCAACTTTCTTTATGTTGTGAGATGGGGAATAGGAATCTGAACCTCTGAGGTTGGGAGGAATTGAACAGAGATATTAAAGAGCGGTTACAGAGGCAGAGTTGTGGCCTGTGCTGTGAAGGAAGGTTTTATTGTAGACATCAAATGGAGAAGGCTAAAATGAGACAGATGTGATAATGAAGAGTGAGGAGGATTGTTCCAGTCAAACGTTCAAAAACATCTTGACTAGATGGGGGAGACTTGCTGGTGTCATCTTATGATGAGACTCATATTCCTCACAGTTAAGGGAATCCCACAGATGGGATAGAGATGCGTAAAATCACTTTTCGAGTTGGGAAATAACAAATGCAATGCAGAAATTTGAAAATGAGGAAAAGGGTCACTTTTTTAGGTTATAATGGGCTGTTCTCGATAGACTACCTCTAAACATTGAGAGTGCCTAACTCGAGATTATTTGGGAATACATTATTTAAATGGTAACATGGACAGAGAAATGGCAAAAAGAATTTACTCCGGAAGAGTATGAGGTGTATGATAACTATGGGAAAAATAATAAAAAATGGAATTACACAGTGAATGATTGGACCTTAGGAAGCATTAAGGAATAGAGGAATGTTGGAGTACAAAGGACCATAAGCCCACGAATCATAGGAGCAGAATTAAGACATGGGGAGGGAACAGTGGGAGGAGTGTGCAGGAGACAGATTGAGGAGATGGGGAGGGGAAAGAAGAGAAGGGGCATGAGACCACTGGGCAAAGAAATAAGAGGGGACAGGAGTGGTTACTTTTAGAAAACTCAATGTTCATTCCATCATGTTGGAAAATACCGAGGCTGAACTTGACATGCTGCTTATCTAACCTGCGACTATCCTCAACTAGGCAGCAGAGAAAGAATATCTAAAATTACTCGTTAATAAACCACAGTATGTTTAGAATTAAACAAAAGAAGGGAGGACAGACCATATTAGTTGACTGGACATACTCTCCATAAATGATTAAACTCCCATGGACTTATTACCAAAGTAGCTCTTATGTTAGTAAATTGAAATGAGGAATACTAGGATCAGGCTGTTTGGGAGGTAATGCCTTTGCTCACAAAGGGCAGTGAAAGGCACTAAGTTCTGTACGAAGAGTGAGGAAAGTTATATGTTGTTTTAGGAAAAGGAACAAATGACTGGGTAGACATCAGTGAAAATCTAGAGTCGAGCAAGAGAGAGCGGTGTCTGAGAGAAACACAAAGATAAGGGAAAGGGATGGACCTTGAGGAAGAGTGTTAGCCTGCTGAAGATGATTTAATTTAGAGGTTGTCATAAAGTCCCATGTGGACCAAAGGGTTTTATGAACTTCAGCTATGCATAAACTTGGTGATTTGGTCTGCTTGGACACTGGGTGGATCACAGAGAATGATAGATCATTAGAATGTTAAGCTAAAACACTCCGGCATGTATCCCGCTCCCTGTCGCTGTGTTAAAGCTGATCAGCAGGACACTAACCTGGGTGACATTGCACAATGTTTGAAATCTCTAATGGGTTTTATTGCAATGGGGAAAGAATATCAATGGAAGTATGCCTGAAAGGCAGCAATACAGTTTTCTTTTATATTTCAAAAAGAAACTTTAATCTCAAAAAATATACATGAAACACTAACCAGGGCATGACTTCCCTTGCATTCATACTGTTGCCAAATCCACTGAATACGTTCATGGTGTTTTCCAAGTATGAACATTCCATCTATAAAACACCAGCACACTCATGTGATTTCTCTGAACAATACACCCTTCACGTGTTAGTGGGGCTTTTCACGTACCCCGTGACTGAGTTAAAGTACCAGCAGAAATGGAAAACAGTTTGGAGTCTGGTATTGCTATAAAGTAATAGTGTTTATTAGTAACTAAGCAATACAGTAATATAAATGCAAATATATTGAACAGGTTAGCAATGATATATATATATATATATATATATATATATGTGTGTGTGTGTGTGTGTGTGTGTGTGTGTGTGTGTGTGTGTGTGTGTGTGTGTGTGTGTGTGTGTGTGTGTGTGTGTGTGTGTGTGTGTGTGTGTGTGTGGAAATAGGAACAAAACTAGGCTCTTTCAAACCTAGGGGTAAATGGGTACAGTCTTATGATATGATGAAGAGAGTTCAGTTCAGTTTGAGGTAGTTGGTTGAGTAACGTTGGAGAGAGAGAGAGAGAGACAGAGAGAGAGAGAGAGAGAGATAGGTGAGAGGTGATGCCGTCGATCTTCCCATTGTCTTCCGAAGTCCTGTTGTGGTCACTGACTATGACCATAACATGTACGACTGTTCCTCAGTGGTGGAATTATCAGCCAGGCAAGGGTGGACACACAAATAATTCCCCACAGGTTGAAACTTTCCACACTGTGATCCACTGATTGATTTCCCCGAATCGATCCTCCAAAAACCCCCCTTCATGTGGGTGCACAAAGCTCGTTCAGTGTCTGACACTGCGTGTGTCTCGTGGTGTGTCTTGGTGTGTCTGTCCGTGGCCCAGTGGATCTGATTTTATCTCCACATGCTGGACACCAGCTGTCCATCAACCTGCTCTGCCCACCGCTTTCATCAGAAACTCTACAAGCAGACAAGTGACCTCAGAGAAAGGTAAACAATCAACAGAGAAACCATAATATAATTATTTCGAGCAATTTCTGGCTCTCTCTCTCTCATTGCGCTGGATACCTCCCTCTCTCTCTCTTAACAGCAGCACAGTTCATAGGATCTCTTCTGGAGCCCTTTTCCAAACTAGGGTGACCCCTAACAATTATGGATAACTCTGAACATCCTCTACATAGCACCATCCAGAGACAGAGAAGCAGTTTCAGCGACAGGTTACTATCGATGCAATGCTCCTCAGACAGGATGAAGAGGTCAATACTCCCCAATGCCATTAGGCTTTACAATTCTACCGCCAGGACTTAAGAACTTTTTAAAAGCTATTATTAATGCATTTTGAGATAGTGATTTAGATGCATATCATATTTTTTACTGAGTTAAGTATTGTATGTAATTAGTTTTGCTACAACAAGTGTATGGGACATTGGAAAAAAGTTGAATTTCCCCATGGGGATGAATAAAGTATCTATCTATCTATCTAATAGGCTGTTGCATTGAATTCCACTTCTCAGAGCTCAGTGCTAGCAGGACCTTTGTCTGCAATCCTTCCCTACAAAGCCTTTTCATTGGCTACAATAAGCTTTGGCTCTTCTCCCACCATTTACTCCTGCAGCAATATTGCTTTATCAATATCTTGTTGAACTGGGAGATCAACAATTTTTGGGATGTTCGAAGTGTGTTCTTCAGCTAGTTGATGATCTTCCAGCAGCACTAGTACAGCTTAGCACATCTGCAATAATAAGGCGGCAATATTTCATCAGTAAATCTGGACTTCCTCCAAATGGGAATCCGGATTAAAAGTCCCCACCCAAAATGTCAACAGTCTCTTTTCTTCCACAGATGTTGCCTGAATTGTTGAGTTCCTCCAGTGCTTTGTGTGTTGCTGTATATTCCATCAGCAAATGGCTTGGTATATGGAAAACCTTTTTGTCTCAGTGTATGTTGGATTTGTTTCTCATTATGGACATGACTAGGGAACAAGTTGTGTTGCTGCTGGAGTTACCACTCCTAGCATAATGTGGACAAATAGTGAACCCTAAAAAGGTTGAAAAAAGGCAAATGGAAGTCAAATATTTGTCTCTCCACTGAGGCAAGGAAGATGGAGCACAGATATCAACAGGGTAAAACAGTGCAGAAGCTCCCTATATTAAGGAATAATTTCTGGGACTTTTATTATATTACAATAAATCTATGGAGGATTATGTAGGCACAACTTGGTCTTTGTATATGCTGACCTAAAAGGCAGTTGTCCTGGCATCAGTTATGGAAGCATGTTTAACGTGGAAGCCAACTGTCCCAGAATCAGCCATGGATTATCCTCATGGTCTCTCCAGTTTTACCCTCTCAAGAATCTAATGTCCAACACCTGCCCAGCAGCTTCACAACCTTCATTTGTTTCCTTCCCAGTTCTTTGCCAACCTGAAACTTTAACTGTTTACTTTCCCACAGGTGCTGCCTGACCTGCCGAGTATTTCCAGCATTTTCTGTTAATCACTTCCAGCCTCTCAGGGATTTGGTGGTGGTAATGTGTCAAGGAAACCTATATACATATCAGTTAAGTACACAAGCAGCTAAAATAGCAGGACCTTGGACAGTTGCATGGATAGGAGTGTTTCATGGGCCAAGCATGAGCAAGTGGGACTATCTTAGATGGGTATCTTGGCTGGCATGGACCAGATGGGCTGAATGGCTCCATGACTCTGTAATCTAAAATGGACTGGTGTTAATCCCTACTAATCAGATTCTATATCCAGATGAATTTATTCAGACTATTCCAGTTATTTTATACTTGACCAGGTAGCATGGAAGGAAATATGAAAGTGAAGGGGTTGTGAACTTACAGGAAAATTGCAGCAACAAGCAGATAAAGCTTTTTAGGCAAAGGCAGGATGCTTGTGGGAATTCAAATTGGAAAACCAGTTTGAAACATTGTGAGGATGTTAATCCTCATTGGCTACTGTGGTCTCAACTCAAGCCCCATAGGGAAACAGGAAGCAAAGTAGTCTGCCTAATGATATAGTGTTGGGAGTTAGCACAGCGGGAAAGGCTTAGAATAGCACAGAATTAGGAACAATGAATAGTGAATTAAAGACAGCAAGACAGAATATAAATACTTCAGAGTAAAACAATAGTTTAAAATAGCAAGAGCTGTGAAAAGATGATTTAATACCATTTCTTTTAGAAAATAACTTCCAGCTTATTTTACCAATTTCGTGAAAAGATGAGATTTTATAAAGACTTCCATATCATTCTGGTGGCAACTCAGAATAATTTGTGCACCATGTATAGTAACTAGATAATCAAATAAATACCCACATAATTTCAGAGAGACTGGAGTAGGGACATGTACTTGAGTGGACTAATGATGAACATTTAACACTATTATCAGATTATCAAACATCACCTAATGTGAGCTTGTGTAGAATATGAAATATAGTTAATGCTGATGTAGTTTATCGTACATGTTATAATTCTTCCAAAGAAATATGTAGGCCATATTTAAGCTGTCTCTAATCATGAGCTTGCACTAGAATTTATTTGTCTGGGACAGAGTAGGTGAACATTGAACATTGTATAACAGAATGCAAATAATGATGGAAGATCAAGATAATCCTCCCTATATATCTTAGAGCCTGTAGTTTGGGTGGATCAGTGACCTAGTGGGATATCAGCAAGCACAGGATATGTCCCTTCAGAATACACGATGATGCAGGAATCCATATATGAATTCTTGTGAGAGTAGGGAGATAAAGAATTCCCATTTGCCTGGCAGGGGAATGAGTTGCACTGTGTAATGAAAACTGAGTAGATTTAACAGTGGAAGTAAGCAGCAAGCCCAGTTACATAGTTGCTACATTGTGTGCGTTGATGTGGTGCCAACAGAACAATAAAAAACTCCACACATCTGCACACCAGAGAAAATATTGACACTTATTATTGACACTATTTACGTCTTAACACTAATATGACATACAAATTATGGCGTCATTCAATG
Organism: Hemitrygon akajei; assembly: GCF_048418815.1. Lineage (NCBI taxonomy): Eukaryota > Metazoa > Chordata > Chondrichthyes > Myliobatiformes > Dasyatidae > Hemitrygon > Hemitrygon akajei. The sequence continues at coordinate 108,383,324 of NC_133134.1, forward strand.
TCTGTAGTGAGATGCTGAAGATGTTCTATAGGTCAGTTGTGGAGAGCGCCCTCTTCTTTGTGGTGGCGTGTTGGGGAGGAAGCATTAAGAAGAGGGACGCCTCACGTCTTAATAAGCTGGTAAGGAAGGCGGGCTCTGTCGTGGGCAAAGTACTGGAGAGTTTAACATCGGTAGCTGAGCGAAGGGCGCTGAGTAGGCTACGGTCAATTATGGATAACTCTGAACATCCTCTACATAGCACCATCCAGAGACAGAGAAGCAGTTTCAGTGACAGGTTACTATCGATGCAATGCTCCTCAGACAGGATGAAGAGGTCAATACTCTCCAATGCCATTAGGCTTTACAATTCTACCGCCAGGACTTAAGAACTTTTTAAAAGCTATTATTAATGCTTTTTGAGACGGTGATTTAGATGCATATCATATTTTTTTACTGAGTTAAGTATTGTATGTAATTAGTTTTGCTACAACAACTGTATGGGACATTGGAAAAAAAGTTGAATTTCCCCATGGGGATGAATAAAGTATCTATCTATCTATCTATCTATCTATCTATCTATCTATCTATCTATCTATCTATCTATCTAAATTGGATGTATCAGGGCAATTGTCAAATTTAAACTTGGAGGGAAATACATAAGCAAGTTCATCTATGTTGTTAACTTTTTTGTAGCTTTGCCCAGACTAAAATACTTAAGTTAACCAACTATCTTGTTGCACACTGGTGTAATATGCACTGCTGCTGCCTCCAAATACCAGGAGCTCAGGCTGAATCCTGACCTTGTTGCCTGTGTGGAATCTGCATGTTTTCCCTGTCACTACATGGGGTTTCTCTGTTTCTTTCCACAACCTAAACTTGTGCAAATTGGCACTGTAAATTGCTCCTGATGTGTGAGTAAATGGGAGAATCACAGGGGGAGATCAATGTGCATCTGAGAAGAAATATGTTACAAAGCTATAGGAGACCAGAGGAAAAGGTAATGGGAGTAATGGGACCATCTTCCTTGGAGACAGCTTGGATTTAATGTCTGAATTAGGTGTTGGTTTTAAGTATAGTAGAAATTCTGTTAATAGACCACAAGATAAAATAGTACATAAGGCAATATTTTGCTATTCAGCCCATTTTGTCACTGTCATTCAATCATGACCAATTATTATCCTTCTCAGCCCCATTCTCCACAGATTCACCACCCTCTGGCTGAAGAAATTTCTCCTCATTTCTTTTCTAAATTGACTAAATTTTCTAAATGGACTTCTTTCTATTCTGAAGCTGTGCCCTCTGGTCTTAGACTCTTCCACTATAGGAAACATCCTATCCACATCCACTCTATCTAGGCCTTTCAATAGCCAATATGTGTCAAAAAGATCCCCACCTCATTCTTGTAAACCCCAGTGAGTACAGGCCCTGGATTATTAAAAGGTCCTCATCCATTAACCCTTTCATTCCAGGGATCATCCTCATGAATTTCCTCTGTACCCTCTCCAATACCATCACACCCTTTCTTAAATAAGGGACCCAAAATTGCTCAGGTTACTCCAAGTGCAGTCTGATTAATACCTTATAATGTCTCAGCATTACAACCTTGCCTTTATTTATTTATTTAGCAATACGTTGTGGAGTAGACCCTTCTGGCCCTTTCAGCAGTGCTGCCCCAGCAACCCCTGACAACACTAATTTAACATTGATCTAATCATGGGACAATTTACAATAACCATTTCACCTAGGCGGTACATCTTTGCACTATGGGAGGAAACAGGAGCACCCAGTGAAAGGCCATGCATTCCACAGGAAGGATATACAGACGCCTTACAGAGGACATTGGGATTGAATTCCACTCTCTAATACCCCGAGCTGTAATAGTTACCATGGCATCCATTTATATTCCAGACTTGAAATAAATGCTAATATCTCAACCTGCACATTAACATTTAGGAAATCCTGCACAAAGCCTCCCAAGTCCCTTTGTACCTCTGATTTCTGAATTTTCTGCCAGTTTAGAAAATAATCTTAGTTTTTAATTCTTCTAACAAAGTGCATGGCCATACATTCACTGCATTATATACCATTTGCCATTTCTCTACCCATTGCCCTAATCTGTCTAAGTCCTTCTGCGGTACTACCTGTCCACCAACTATCTTCATATAATCCTCAAACATGGCCACAAAACCATCAATTCTGTCACCAGATCATTGGCATATAATGCGAAAAGAAGTGGACCCAACACCAGCCCCTGCAGAACACCACTAATCTTCTTAATTTTGGCCTCACTAGTATGTGGCACAGGCAGTAACCCTGAGATCAGAACCCTGCAGGTTCTGTCTTTAATTTAGCACCCAACTCCCTGAACTCACCTTGTAGAACCTCATCCCTCTTCCTACCTATGCCATTGATACCTATGTGGACTATGACCTCTGGCTGTTCTCCCTCCCACTTAAAAATGCTGTGGACTCAATCCAAGATGTCCTGGACCTAGGCACTTAGGAGGCAACATACCACCAGGAATCCCGTTCTTGTTCACAGAATCTCCTTTCTGTTCCCCTAACTCACAAATCACCTATCACCGCAGCTCGCCTGTACTGCCAAGTGGTAGTCAATGAAGAGTTTCCTGATATATGCATCTTCACTGTCCAGATGTTTCAGGGTTAGGTGAAGAGCCAATTAAATGAGTCCTGCTGTTGCTCTGTTGTGAAGGTAGCCAAACTGGTGTGGATCCAAGTTGTACCTCAGGCAGGAGTTGATATGTTTCATCACTAACCTCTCAGACCATTTTGGCACCGTAGATATAAGTCCTACTGAATGATAATCAAAAAGGCAGGTTTCCACATTCCTCTTATGCACCAGTATAACTGAAGCCTGCTTGAAGCAGCTGATAACCTCATACTGCTGAAGCAAGAAGTTAAGGATCTCAGTAAACACACCAGATACCTCATCTGGTCTGGATACTTTCCAAGGGTTCACTGTCCTGAAGGATGCCCTCACATCAACCTGAAAGACTGAAATCACAGGGTCATCTGGGACTGAGGGAGATCATGAAGGTGTGCTCATGTTTTGACAGTCAAAGCAAACATAAAAGGCATTGAACTCATTGGGTAGTAAAAGCTTGTTGTCACCTTAGTTTCCTTTTGTAGGAGGTGAGAGCATTCAACTCCTGGCACGGCTGTCGAGCAACTTTTAGTGATTCAAGTTTGGTCTGAAGTCGCTGCTTCATGTTTGAGGTGGCTTTCCAGAGGTCTTGTATTTCACTCAGTGGCTAGATCTGATCTAGCCTTCAGCAGATTCTGGATCTCTTGGTGCATCCAGGACTTCTGGGGTTGGAGACGGCTCTGAATGATTTAGTGGCATAATTGTTCAGATCCTCTGATGATCCTGGCACACGGCCCAGTCCACTGACTCAAAGCAATCCCGATAGCAGCTCCTCTGCCTCCAGCAACTAACTGTTTATCATACCAAGAGTAATGACCACATCTTTAAATAGAGTATGTGCAAGCTTGTTTCTGCTGTGCAGATTCACTTTCCCCTGGGTAGCCTGCAGGCTGTATTAATTGGGTAAACATTAATCAATTTTGCAGGAACCCATCAATCTGGTTTTACATGGAGTGATATCACCCTTGTACATACTGTCTGCTTCATTTACTGTATACTACATAAGGAAAGCAGAGTTCCAAAGCTCATTATATGTAATGCATATAAAGAGGTTCCAATACATAATGGTTCCTGATCAATTTTATGCAACAATTCAATTACACAGCATAACTTAAGACCATGTTATTTGAGGGTATTTCCAGGCCAGCATCTACTTGTTTTTACAGAGTTTTCCCTTCTTGCTATCTGTTCCATGATGTTTTAATCCTGTTTAATATTTCCCAAAGTTCTGGTTCATTACTTTTCCAGATAGGTTCTCTCCTTTATCAGATGATTTTGAGGAAAAGCTTTTTACATGGTTGGAGTCTGAGTGCACTGTCAGAGTGGGAGGTGGATGCAGGTTAACAGCATTTATGAAGGATCCTGATTGCCAAGGCACACTCAGCAACTGACCATGTACTGATAAACGGGGTAGATGTGTACTCGATAGTGGGCATGGGCATACATGCTGGTGTAGTGCATTGCTTTAGGAAGCCTAATGATATTGTCAACAAATATCAATAGCCACCTTTGCTATTCCCTGTTTTTTTTCTTTTACCTTCTGGGAGAAGATACGGGAGCTTGAAAGCCCAAACTCACGAACAGCTTCCTCCCCATGGTGATCAGACTTCTGAACCAATCCCCTCTTTCAAGCCACCTTCCCAGTGATGCTGTTAGCTTCATTGTCTCTTAATTTTACCTCTCGGTCATTCAATTACAGTATTGCCAATTTTGGTTTTATTTTCTGCATTACTTCAGATCATGCTGCTATCTTTGAATTATTCTGTTGTTTTACACTTATTATTGCCATGTATATTGTTTGCACTCTGACCTTCTCAGGAGCTAGGAATTTTATTGCGCACTGGTGTAAATGACAATACACTAATCTGAAACTGTATGATTCCATGACGATAGCAGGCATTCTCTTCACTCTCTCCACTCCTTCCTCTTGTCTAAGTTTAAAACACCTTGCATTTTGAACATAAGCAAGATGAAAGCTGAGTGGTCATTGTGGGAGCGGCCATTGTGTGAGTGAGCCAGGGTTAAAGTGGAAGCCTTTGGCTCAACGGGCTTTGCTGAGAATAGGCAGATATTGAAAGTAAGTTAATAGTAAGTTTTTTCTGTCTTCCTTTGTCTATTAGTACAAAGCTAATGCAGTGAGAATGGATCGCAGGTTAATAGTACGCTCTTTGTGTGAAACGTGGGAACTGCGGAAGACCTCCGGTCTCCATGATAACTACATCTGCACAATAACTAACAATATGTACCATATCTTCCAGCTGTTCACCCTCACTATATTGAATGCTATCTGTCAACTCTTCATTCTCCCATATGAACCCAACAAGCTGCAACCCCTTAGAGAACATGTGAAGGAACTGCAGCTGGATGACCTTGGCTCATAATGGAGAATGAGGAGGTGATTGATAGGAGATACAGGGAGGTAGTCCTCACTAAGTTGTAAAAGGCAGATACCTGTGTGATTGGCACAGGAGAGAGAAGGGGAACGGGCAGTCAGTGCAGAGTACCACTGTGTCTGTTCACTTCACGAACAAGTATACCACCTTCGATACTGTTGGTGGTGGGGGAGGAGCTGAGAATCACGTACCAATGTGAAGCCACAGTGACCAGGTTCCTGGCACTGACACTGGCTCTGCAGCTCAGAAAGGAAGGGGGAGAAGAGGAATGCAGTAGTCATAGGGGATTCCATAATCAGGGGAGTGGACAGGAGATTCTGTGAGCATGGAAGAGACACCCAGATGCCAGGGTCAAGAATATCTCTGATTAGGCCATAGCATTCGGTATGGGGAGGACATCAGGGTAGTAATCTCTGGATTGCTGCCAGGTTAACATGCCTGTGAGAGAAAGAATAAGATGAGTTGGCAGAGGAATATGCAGCAGAAGAATTGGTGCAGGAGGAAGGGTTTCAGATTTCAGGATCATTTTCTGGGGAAGGTGGGACCTGTACAAAAAGAACATGTTACCCCTGAACTTGAGGGGCACCAATATCCTTGCAGGTAGGTTCACTGGAGCTGTTGGGGAGGGTTTGGCAGGGGGATGGGAAACGGAGTGATAGAGCTGAGCATGGGAACATTGATATACAAGTAGATGCAGTGTGTAGTGAGGCTGTAAGGAAGGACAGGCAAGTAATAGGGCAAAATTGTAGTTAGTGGGATGAGTTGAATTGAAACTTGGAGGCAAAATCAATGAAAACAGGACTGAAGGTGTTATATTCGAATACACGCAGCATACTAAATTAGGTAGATGATCTAGTAATGTAGTTAGAAATTGGTAGGAATTATATTCTGGTCATCACTGTCATGGCTGAAAGAAGATCATAGTTAGGAGCTTAACATTATATCAAAAAGATTGCAAGTAGGCGGGGTGGGAGGTGGGCTGGCTCTGTTCAGAAAAGAACTGAAATCAAATCCTTAGAAGGAGGTGACATAGGATCGGAAGATGAGAATCGATATGGGTAGAGTTAAGAAACTGCAAAGATAAAAAAAACTCTGATGGGAGTTATATACAGGCCTTTGAGCAGGAGCTGCCAGGCCTGCACATGCAAGCTCCTTCCAGTCTCCACCCAGCTAACAGTAGTCACCTGCTGCTCATTTCAAACTCATCACCTGCAGCCTATTTGAACCCAGCCCTCATCCACAATCCTTCTTCACTCATACAAACCAGCCAGCCACAACCAGTTGCTCCTATGCTTCAGTTACCGTCCTGCCTTGTCACGTTAAGTATTGCTACTCTCTTGTTTTGCGGCCCCTTGTGGCTTGTTAGTTTGCATTTTATTATTAACTCATTGCTCACCACTAAATAATCTCTGCTGCTCTGCATTTGGGTCAAGCCTTCTCTGCATTCCATGACAGTAGACAGGATAACAGATACAAATTTCAATGGGAAATAGAAAAGGCATGTAAAAAGGTCAAAGTTACAATAGATATGTGCGATTTCTATATGCAGGGAGATTTAAAAAATTGGGTTGATTATTGGAGTCTAAGGGAGGGAATTTGTGGAATGTCTATGAGATTGTTGCACAGAACGGGTGAACCCAATGCAGGACACTGGAACAGAGATAGAGTTAAGGTGCAGACGAGTGCGGGAGCATGGCTGGAGCTGAATGGCAAGCAGGAGGAAAGGCAGACGGCAGGCAATACTTATCGTGACAAGGAGAGACAGAGTAACACCTCAGTACTGAACTTAGAATACACAATCCTAAGCGGGCAGGAACATGAATTACCACACTGGCCAAAACAATGACGGTCGGCTATGTATGGAACCAAAAGAAATGGGGGAGATATTAAATGGGTTTTTTGTGTCTGTATTTACAAATGTACTAAGGAAACTGGCATGGAGTCAATGGAAATAAGGCAAACAAGTAGTGAGGTCATGGAACCTATACAGATTGAAGAGGAGGAGGTGCTTGCTATCTTGAAGCAAATCCCCAGGACCTGACAGGGTATTCCCTCAGACCTTGAGGGAGACGAGAGTTGAAATTGCAAGGGCCCTGGCAGATATATTTAAAATGTTGGTGTCTACGGGTGAGGTGCCAGAGGATTGGAGGATAGCTCCTGTTGTTCCGTTGTTTAAAAAAGACTCTAAAAGTAATCTGGGAAATTATAGGCCAGTAAGTTTGACATCGGTAGTAGGTAAATTATTGGAAGGAGTACTAAGTGATAGGATATACAAGTATTTGGATAGACAGAGACTTATCAGAGAGAGTCAACATGGCTTTGTGTGTGGTAGGTCATGTTTAACAAATCTATTCGAGTTTTTTGAGGAGGTTACAAGGAAAGTGGATGAAGGGAAGGCAGTGGATGTTGTATACATGGACTTCAGTAAGGCCTTTGACAAGGTCCCGCATGGGAGGTTAGTTAGGAAGATTCAGTCACTAGGTATACATGGTGAGGTAGTAAATTGGATTAGACATTGGCTCAATGGAAGAAGCTGGAGAGTGGTAGTGGAGGATTGCACTCTGAGTGGAGGCCTGTGACTAGTGGTGTGCCACAGGGATCAGTGCTGGGTCCATTGTTATTTGTCATCTATATCAATGATCTGGATGATAATGTGGTAAATCGGATCAGCAAATTTGCTGATGTTACAAAGATTGGAGGTGTAGTGGACAGTGAGGAGGGTTTTCAAAGCTTGCCGAGGGATTTGGACCAGCTGGAAAAATGGGCTGAAAAGTGGCAGATGGAGTTTAATACAGACAAGTGTGAGGTATTGCACTTTGGAAGGACAAACTAAGGTAGAACATACAAGGTAAATGGTAGGACACTGAGGGGTGCAGTAGAACAGAAGGATCTGGAAATACAGATACAAAATTCCCTGAAAGTGGCATCACAGGTAGATAGGGTTATAAAGAGAGCTTATGGTACATTGGCCTTTATAAATCAAAGTATTGTGTATAAGAGTTGAAATGTTATGGTGTGGTTGTATAAGGCATTGGTGAGGCTGAATTTGGAGTATTGTTTGCAGTTTTGGTCATCAAATTACAGGAAGGATATTAATAAGGTTGAAAGAGTGCAGAGAAGGTTTACAAGGATGTTGCTGGGACTTGAGAAATGGAGTTACAGAGAAAGGTTGAATAGGTTAGGACTTTAATCCCTGGCGCGCAGAAGAATGAGGAGAGATTTGATAGAGGTATATAAAATTATGATGGGTATAGAGTGAATGCAAGCAGGCTTTCTCCACTGAGGCTAGGGGAAAAAAAACAGAGGACATGGGTTAAGGGTGAAGGGGGAAAATTTACATTGGTGGGTGGGGGGGGGGTTCTTCACACAGAGAGTGGTGGGAGTGTGGAATGAGCTGCTAGGTGAACTGGTAAATGTGGGCTCACTTTTAACATTTAAGAAAAACTTGGACAGGTACATGGATGAGAAGTGTATGGAGGGATATGGTCCAGGTACAGGTCAGTGGGACTAGGCAGAAAAATGGTTTGACACAGCCAAGAAGGGCCAAAAGGCCTGTTTCTGTGCTGTAATGTTCTATGGTTCTAATGATCACTGATCTGGTGATGAGTGGATGCAAAGCTGGGGCATTTATGCTGCAGGTTTAGATGAGAATCAGGTGCTGCAATCAAGGAGCTCGGGAGAATACAGGGAAAAGGGAACTGGGAGAATATGAGAAATTAACGGTTGGGACCATGACAGAGATGCCTTTTTTAGAGCAGCTTGTGGTTGAATCCACTGGGGAAAAGGCAATTCTGGATTGTGTGTTGTGTAATGAACCAGATTTGATCAGGGAACTTCAGGTAAAGGACCCCTTAGCAGGCAGCAATCATAATATGAAAGCACTTTGAGGGGAAGAAGTCAGATATATCAGTATTACAATGGAGTAAAGAGAATTACAGAGGCATGAGTGAGGAGATGGACAACATTGATTGGAAGGGGATGCTAGCAGGGATGATGGCAGATAGCAGTGGCTGGATTGTTGGGAGCAATTCAGAATTTAGATGCCCAGAGAGGTGATGAACTTAAGAAGAAAAAGGAAAAGTGGGTAAAGCTTCAGAAGTTAGGATAAAATGAAGCACATGAGGAGTATAAAGAAGCCAGAAAAGAAATAAGGAAGGGAATAAGAAAAGCTGGTAGGGGCCATGAAAAATCCTTGACAAGTAGGATTTAGGTGAATCCCAAGGCATTCTATACGTACCTCAAGAGCAAGAGGATAGACAATAGACAATAGACAAGAGGTGCAGAAGTAGACCATTCGGCCCTTCGAGCCTGCACCGCCATTTTGAGATCATGGCTGATCATCTACTATCAATACCCGGTTCCTGCCTTGTCCCCATATCCCTTGATTCCCCTATCCATACGATACCTATCTAGCTCCTTCTTGAAAGCATCCAGAGAATTGGCCTCCACTACCTTTTGAGGCAGTGCATTCCAGACCCCCACAACTCTCTGGGAGAAGAAGTTTTTCCTTAACTCTGTCCTAAATGACCTACCCCTTATTCTCAAACCATGCCCTCTGGTACTGGACTCTCCCAGCATCTGGAACATATTTCCTGCCTCTATCTTGTCCAATCCCTTAATAATCTTATATGTTTCAATCAGATCCCCTCTCAATCTCCTTAATTCCAGCGTGTACAAGCCCAGTCTCTCTAACCTCTCTGTGTAAGACAGTCCAGACATCCCAGGAATTAACCTCGTGAATCTACGCTGCACTTCCTCTGCAGCCAGGATGTCCTTCCTTAACCCTGGAGACCAAAACGGTACACAATACTCCAGGTGTGGTTTCACCAGGGCCCTATACAAATGTAAAAGGATTTCCTTGCTCTTGTACCCAATTCCCTTTGTAATAAAGGCCAACATTCCATTAGCCTTCTTCACTGCCTGCTGCACTTGCTCATTCACCTTCAGTGACTGATGAACAAGGACTCCTAGATCTCTTTGTATTTCTCCCTTACCTAACTCTACACCATTCAGATAATAATCTGCCTTCCTGTTCTTACTCCCAAAGTGGATAACCTCACACTTATTCACATTAAACGTCATCTGCCAAGTATCTGCCCACTCACCCAGCCTATCCAAGTCACCCTGAATTCTCCTAACATCCTCATCACATGTCACACTGCCACCCAGCTTAGTATCATCAGCAAATTTGCTGATGTTATTCTCCATGCCTTCATCTAAATCATTGACGCAAATCGTAAACAGCTGTGGTCCCAATACCGAGCCCTGTGGCACCCCACTAGTCACCACCTGCCATTCCGAGAAACACCCATTCACCGCTACCCTTTGTTTTCTATCTGCCAACCAGTTTTCTATCCATGTCAATGTCTTCCCCCCAATGCCATGAGCTTTGATTTTACCCACCAATCTCCTATGTGGGACCTTATCAAATGCCTTCTGAAAAGTGAGGTACACTACATCCACTGGATCTCCCCCGTCTGACTTCCTGGTTACATCCTCGAAAAACTCCAACAGATTAGTCAAGCATGATTTACCCTTGGTAAATCCATGCTGACTCAGCCCAATCCTATCACTGCTATCTAGATATGTCACTATTTCATCTTTAATAATGGACTCTAGCATCTTCCCCACCACTGATGTCAGGCTGACAGGATGATAGTTCTCTGTTTTCTACCTCCCTCCTTTCTTAAAAAGTGGGATAACATTAGCCATTCTCCAATCCTCAGGAACTGATCCTGAATCTAAGGGATATTGGAAAATGATTACCAATGCATCTGCAATTTCCAGGGCCACCTTCTTTAGTACCCTAGGATGCAGACCATCTGGACCTGGGGATAACTCTGAAGAGGGTGAGGCCACTCAAGAATAGTGTTTAACCCAGATAAAAATGAGGGGTTGCACCTCAGTAGGGCAAATGCAAGGAGTCAGTGTACTGTTAAGGACAAGATCCTGAACAATGTTGCTGAGCAGAGAGATCTTGGGATACAAGTTCATAGCTCTTTGAAAGTGGCTACACAGCTTGATAATGTGGTTAAGAATGGTTGTTGAATGTTTGCTTTTATTAGTTGAGGCACTGAATTCAGAAGTTTAGAGGTCACGTTGCAACTTTATAAAACTCTGTTTAGGCCACATCTGGATTATTGCATGCAGTTCTGGTCATCCCACTAAAGGAAGGATGTTGAGGTTTTGGAGAGGGGCCAGAAGAGATTTATCAGGATGCTTGCTGGTTTTGAGGGCATGTGCTATCATGAGAGGCTGAGTAAACTTGAGCTGTTTTCTCTAGAGCACTGGAGGCAGAGGGGAGATCTGATAAAGGTTTAAAAGATTATGAGAGGCATAGATAGAGTAGACAGTGAGTATTTGTTTTCCAGGGTTGAAATGCCTAATGCTTGCATTGAAGGCTTCAAAGAGGATGTGAAGGGTAAGTTTTTACACAAAGTGGTGGGTGCCTGGAATATGCTGTGTGGTATGGTGGTAGAGCCAAATGCACCAGAGGCTTTTAAGAGACATTTGGATAGGCACATGGATGTAAGGAAGATGGAGGGACATGGATATTGTGCAGGTAGGAGGGATTAATGTTTGGGTGGTTTGAATTAGCTTTTTAGCTGGTTTTTCACGATAGCGTGGGCCAAAGGGCTTGTTCCTGTGCTGTACTGTTCTATGTCCTATGTTCCAAAAGATGAAACATAGCCAATAATTTAAAAGAAGATACTAAAAGATTTTTCAGATAAATAAAGAATAAAAGAGAGGTGAGAGTGGATATTGGAATGCTGGAAAATGACGCTGGAGTGGTAGTAATAGGTGATAATGAAATGGTGTAAGAACTTTGCTTCCGTCTTAAATGTCAGGAATTTGAGATTGTTATGGGGCAAGAATGAGTTGTAGTTGCAATTGTTGTGGAAAAGGTGCTTGGGAAGCTGAAAGGTCTGAAAGTAAGTAAGTTACCTGGATCAGTTGGATGACACCCTAGGGCTCTAAAAGAGATTGTGGAGGCATTAGTGCTCTATGACTCTATGACCTTACTCAGTATTTTAATGTTGCATTTGATGCTAGCAAATGTTCCAAAACACTTTTGGTTTTTGTATTGTCTTACTACACTAAATAACTACAGAGCTTGACTCTATGACTATTATTCTCATTGAAAGATCCAATTTATCTTTTAATTATAGAGGCTCTAGTGAAGATGATTGACTGGACAAAACCAAATACTGGATCTGACTTGTTCCATTCTGTTCTGGAGCATCATTACTAGGCTCATTGTACCCTGCTCTCTGTACAGTACCAGAAAGTGCTGCATTGTCTTTCAAAGGCATTGCTAAACTTCCCCTCTTGAGGAGTGGGGATATAAATGATTCCTCAACTGCTGATTTATAGAGGGAGGTGGACAGCTCTTTGGTGCTCTGCCCCAACTTTATTTGCCAGCCTTGGGGTGCTGGTCATTTAAAATCTCTCTACCTAGTTATAGATTCATAAAGCTATACAGCAAATGAACAGGCTGTTCGGCCCCACTGGTTCATGCTGACCAAAATGCCCCATCCAAGCTGTCCCATTTCAGTGTTTGGTTCGTGTCCCTCTTAACCTTTCCTATCCAATAACCTATCTAAAAGCCTTTGAAATATCATTATTGTACCCACCTATGCCACTTCCTCACATCACTTCTTCCTTTTTTTAATAACTGTTATCTTTAGTCCTCAAACCCAGTGGGAGCAACTTCCACTATTCAACCTGATGAGACCACTCATTAAATCTTTCCACTGAAAACTGTCCTGATCTCTCTAATTTATTCCTCTATCTGAAATTTCTCATCCTAGAACCTGAGGGATTTTGGTGTTGAAATCTAAGATTCTTTCAGAAGCTAGGAGCAAGGTATAAAACTTATTGCTTCACAATTGTTTTATTAAAAGTTGATAGAATAAAGGAAAGATGAAACAAACAGGGCCAGGGCTCTACTACTTGAAGACAGGAGAAACTAAAGATGATGCCTAGCATAAAACAGCTACTATTTATCGATTTATTTGTTTGTTTGATTCACATAACCTCTTCTCGGGCTTCCAGCCAGGTCCAGGTGTCCAGGAGGAAGAGTATAGGAAACTGATACAGGACTTTGTGATATGGTGCAACTCAAACTACCTGCGTCTCAATATCACCAAGACCAAGGAGATGGTGGTGGACTTTAGGAGATCTAGGCCTCATATGGAGCCAGTGATCATTAATGGAGAATGTGTGGAGCAGGTTAAGACCTACAAGTATCTGGGAGTACAGTTAGACGAGAAGCTAGACTGGACTGCCAACACAGATGCCTTGTGCAGGAAGGCACAGAGTCGACTGTACTTCCTTAGAAGGTTGGCGTCATTCAATGTCTGCAGTGAGATGCTGAAGATGTTCTATAGGTCAGTTGTGGAGAGCGCCCTCTTCTTTGTGGTGGCGTGTTGGGGAGGCAGCATTAAGAAGAGGGACGCCTCACGTCTTAATAAGCTGGTGAGGAAGGCGGGCTCTGTCGTGGGCAAAGTACTGGAGAGTATAACATCGGTAGCAGAGCGAAGGGCGCTGAGTAGGCTACGGTCAATTATGGAAAACCCTGAACATCCTCTACATAGCACCATCCAGAGACAGAGAAGCAGTTTCAGCGACAGGTTGCTATCGATACAATGCTCCTCAGAGATGAAGAGATCAATACTCCCCAATGCCATTCGGCTTTACAATTCAACCGCCAGGAGTAAGATATGTTAAAGTGCCGGGGTTAGGACTCAATGTATTTAAGTAAACTACTTAAGAACTTTTTAAAAGCTATTATTAATGCTTTTTGAGAGGGTGTTTTTAGATGCATATCATATTTTTACTGAGTTAAGTATTGTATGTAATTAGTTTTGCTACAATAAGTGTATGGGATATTGGAAAAAATGTTGAATTTCCCCATGGGGATGAATAAAGTATCTATCTATCTATCTATTTTAGCCGGGAAAGTACTAGATCTTTCATTATTGATTTGGTTGCTGATTTCTTTTTGAATTAAGCTGTGCTGCATGCATCGTAAGTATCTGCGTTGCACAGACTGGAGTAGCACCGCAATCTTGTTGTCTTGAGCAATGACAATAAAGTGCTATTTTATTCCCAGAGATGAGAAAAATTCCATTCAAATCCATAGTTAATAACATATCAATTTGAAAATACTTATTCAATACAGCAGTAAAAATTAAGCAGTGAGGAAGCACATATTATCTTAATGTAACACAAAGAACCTCCAGAATTATGCTTAGTATAACCACAAGAGGCATATTAAACTGCCATGCATATAAAAAACTACTTTAAATATAAGCAGATTAATTGATAGTTAAACTGCAAAGAAAATGACAATTAAACACATGGATTCAATAAACCAATCTTGTATATCTCCTCTGTATGCTTTCTAATGTCCCCGTGTACTTTCTGTACTGAGGTTCAAAGTTCAAAGTCAAAGTAGTGTGGCCCTTCAGGGGCGTGCACGACAGCTCATTCCAGTGTTCCTAGCAATCAGTGCTACCTATTGTTCTTGTTTTAGAATGCATTCACGGTGTGTGTTCAGTAGAATTATGGTGAGATGTTTAACTTCACTTATTGTATACAAGAAGGGTCAGAGCCATCTCTATTTCCTGAGGAGACTGAGGTCCTTTGACACCTGCCAGACGATGCTGAGGATGTTCTACGAGTCTGTGGTGGCCAGTGCTATCATGTTTGCTGTTGTGTGCTGGGGCAGCAGGCTGAGGGTAGCAGACATGAACAGAATCAACAAACTCATTCGTAAGGCCAGTGATGTTGTGGGGGTGGAACTGGACTCTCTGATGGTGGTGTCTGAAAAGAGGATGCTGTCCAAGTTGCATGCCATCTTGGACAATGACTCCCATCCACTCCATAATGTACTGGTTAGGCACAGGAGTACATTCAGCCAGAGACTCATTCCACCGAGATGTAACACTGAGCGTCATAGGAAGTCATTCCTGCCTGCGGCCATCAAACTTTACAACTCCTCCCTCGGAGTGTCAGACACCCTGAGCCGATAGGCTGGTCCTGGACTTATTTCCACTTGGCATGATTAACATTATTATTTAATTATTTATGGTTTTATATTGCTATATTTCTACACTATTCTTGGTTGGTGCGGCTGTAACGAAACCCAATTTCCCTCGGGATCAATAGAGTATGTCTGTCTGTCTGTCTGTCTGTTAGCTCGGGCCATACGTTTACTCGCTTGTGTGTTTGTGCGTCACCCTGAATGTAACCGGAGTGTATAATAATCACCTCTTTCATCTGTATGGGATTGAGTTAGGAGTTAGTTCTCACTCCTATCTGTTATTGTGGTTGGTGCAAGTGGTGCGGGCGCTATGACAGGGGAGCAGCATGGGCTTCGATCAGGACCAGCAGCAGCGGCTGAAACACCTACTGGACCAGCACTACAACATATTCACAGCCAGGGACAAGGACTGCAGATGCATGGGTCTGATCCAATATCACATTAATACTAGGGACACCTGGCCCATCCGCTTGAGACCCTATTGCCTGACCCTCGCCAAATGCCAGGCAGCGGAGCGGCAGATCAAAGAGATGGCAGCAGCTGGCATCATTGAGCCCTCCGACAGCCTGTAGGCAGACCAGCAGTGTTGGTGAGGAAGAAAGACAGGTCATGGCAGCTCTGTGTGGACTACTACCCGCTGCCCGAATGGATGATGCCCTGGACTATAATGTGCATTCAGCCTGGTTCAGCTCTCCTGATCTCTGCAGTAGCTGCTGGCAGGTCGAACTGGCCCGGGAGGCCTGTCTCACCTCTGCCTTCACCACTGGTCAAGAGTTGTGGCACTTCCGAGTAATGCCATTTGGCCTGTGTAATGCCCCAGCCACTGATGGAGAGGGTGCTGGCTCACATGCCATCTATTTAGATGATTTTCTGGTTCACGTCTGCGGAACGTGGAAGAGGTCTTTGCCCCTGTCCACCGGGGGAACCTGTGCCTCAGCCCCACGAAACGCTGCCTGCTGGGGCACGTGGTGAGTGCGGAAGGGTGCTGACAGATCCTGAGAAAGTGGGGGTGAAAGTGGCAGCCACTGGAAAGGTAGACCTTCTCTCCATTGACCCCCAGCAGCCAGGCAGGGGGCAGGAGAGTGATCCTGTGTTGCCTTGGGTGAGGGGATGGCTGAGTGTGGGATGGTGGCAGGAGTGTGCAGAGGTCTCCGCCCCGGATCCAGAGTCCAAAGCCCTATGCCCTCAGTGGGGCACACTGGAGATGCGCGAGGGTTGCTGTTCCAGTGGTGGTGAGAGACACCTCCTGCAGCTGGTGGTCCCCACACCACAGTGCTGATTAGAGTTGGCCATTTCAGGGTTGCAAAGATGTTGGGAAAGCTGCAAGAATGCTTCTACTGGCCTGGGTGCTGGCAGGACCTGGAGCAGTTCTGGCACTGCTGCAATGCTTGACCATTCCCGAAGGGGCCGGGTTGCCAGCCTACGGTGCCAATGCAGCAGTACATGGTGAAGGTACCAATGGAGCATGTAGCAGTAAATATGCTGGACCCCTTCCTCTGCACCTACACCAGGAGCCGGTACATTCTCATGGCCATGCATTGCTTCACAAAGTGGCCAGAGCTGTACACGGTCCTGGGCCAGAGTACTACCACCACCAGATGAGAGACTCACAGAGAAGTTCTTCTGCTGTTTCAGTGCCCCTGAAGAATGCCACAGTGATCGGGGCACTGAAACAGCAGAAGAACTACTCAGCTTGCCATCTTTGTCAGCCAGCACCAGCGTGATTGGGATTGCCACCTACCCCTAGTATTGTGGGCATACCGGACAGCAGCTCAGGAGGGCAGCAGGCTGTGAACAAGTTCAGATGGGAGTTGTGGTGATTCCGGTGTTTGGCTCTGCCCCCCGAGCTAGACGTTCCTGGTGAGTCAGTGCTGGAGTACTTGCAGCAACTCAAGCTGGACTATCCCCCCGAGCTGGGAAGCCAAAGGAAGGGGCTGAGAGAGGTACTCAACCGATGTGGTATATTAGGTGCTGCACCGAGATCAGCTGGCCTCATACCGGCCCTTGGCCATCACTAACCCGGCGAGACTGAGGGACGGAGGTGACACTCTGCCTCTTGCCTCCCCAAACAGTGCCTCCCCTGTGTAGGCTGCAGACACCACTCCCACCTCCACCCCTGGTGCCACAGGCAGCGGCGTCAACCAGCACCGGGACTTTTGGACTTTGTTGTGGACTCTGGGGTTGCTGGTATCAGCTTTCCCCATTGGGTAGGGGCAGTGTGGCACTCCGGGGCCGTGGTCAACAACTCGACTCAGCATTCCTAGTGGCCAGCGCTACTTACTGTTCTTGTTTTGAAATGCACTTGTGATGTGCATGTTCAGAAGTATTATGGTGAGATGTTCAAGTTTATTTATTTTAGCTCAGGATATACAAACATTTGTATTATTGCCTGCTTGTGTGTTTGTGTTCCACCCAAAATGTAACTGAGGTGTGTAATAATCACCTCCCTTGTCTGTACCTGACTGGGTTAGTTCTCACTGAGCTATTGCGCTCTGTCTGTTAATGTGCTTGTGCTTGTCGTGTGGATAGCCAGAGGCTTCTTCCCAGGGCTGAAATGGCGAGCACGAGGGGACATAGTTTTAAGGTGCTTGGAAGTAGGTGTAAAGGGAATGTCACAGTAAGCTTTTCACACAGAGAGTGGTGGGTGCATGGAATGCACTGCCAGCGACGGTGGTGGAGGTGGATACAATAGGGTCTTTTAAGAGACTTAGATAGGTACATGGAGCTTAGAAAGATAGAGGGCTATGTGGTAGGGAATTTCTAGGCAGTTTATAGAGCAGGTTTTATGGTCGGCATAACATTGTGGGTCAAAGGGCCTGTAATGTGCTGTAGATTTCTATGTTCTATGAACTGATGGTGTGACACCTAAGGCTCCTATACATCCTTCCCAATGGCATATAATATTTAATTTTTTTGGAAAATGAATATTTGGAAATCTAAAATTTGCTTTTTTCTACTGATACAGAAGACAACAAATAAATACCTAAATTAAATGTATATAAAATATCCAGGGTTATTGCATGGATGAGAGCGGTATTGAGGGCTATATTCTGGCTGCAGGAAGATGGGACCAGGCTGGCAGGGGGTAGATTAGCTGGAGGGACTGCTGTAGTCCACTGTCATGTACACTTGCATAGATTATTTCTGTGCTCTATGATTCTAATATGAGAACACTTCCAGTTGTTATGGAAAGGACAGCTAATACATTCCTTTAAATGTACTGGGAATTGTCTTGGATCCTATGCTTTTTCATCTTTGTTATCAAAATTCTGACCTTCAATGAGTCTTTTAGTTTAATTAATGGGAAGTGCAATTCCTCTCTGGAGTGTGATACATTTCAAATAGAACATGGATTCACAGCTCCACCAAATGCATTAATTACACCTTTGGTTATTAATGGCTCTCTGGCCTTGTATAAGGAGCATGAGTGAGATTATTAATTATCTGACTACATTTGTCAATCCAATGAGAAGCATCCCTCCCTAACAGTCTAGTTCAATAGTAAACGTCTCATTTTCTCAGGAAGCTATGTATGTCCGATGTTTATTTGTAATTAGTAACCTTGTCCAATGTGGGAGGCAAGGGAGGATGGATCATGGAGTGAACTCAACAGGAACATTATGGATGCTGTGGATAAGGCAAGTGATGGGCGTCTTATCCAGTCATCATATCACTGAATGACAGAACAGGCTCAAAGGGCCAAAGGACCAACTTTCTTCTTGTCCCTTGAGTCTTCATATTCCAACTTGCTTCATTTGGATGCAGTGAGTAAAACAATCACAAAAATCATATCAAGGTATTTTTTTCAGAGTATTGCCATTAATGTGTAAGCATCCCAAATTATTCTAGGAATGAGAGAAACAGGTAACAAGCACAAGGTTGGGAATTTGGTACAATGTAGGGATGCATACTATCAGATATTTGGAACAAGGTGTGCTTTGCCTTGTGTTACTGTACCATTTGTGGTAGCTATTATGAAATGATTTTAAACGGCATTTAAAGCCAGTATTGCTTTTAAAAAATTACATGGTAGTGAAATGTCATTTGTTGCAGACTATGTGATAGGTTCATTGTTTAAAAACTGTATAGCTGTTATTTAAAATCCAACAAAACCTTCCTAAGTCATCACCAACACATTAGGAGATTTTGATAGTCCTCTGAGAGAGTGGAGTTGGTTAGCTCATAATCCTATGAACTGAAAATTAAGACATCTATAGTTCTTGAGATATAGTCAGCCTATGAAACTCAATGTTCAAAACATGATCTCAGTGCTGATATCAACATTTTATATGTTTACCTGATTGAAATAAATCATTTATAAAACATGAGAAATTCTGCAGATGCTGGAAATCCAGAGCAACACATAGAACATGCTGGACGAATTCCTCAGAAGGATCAGGCAGCATCTTCAGAAATGAATAAACAGCCAACTTTTCAGGCCAAGACCCTTCATCATTTATAATACTGTTTTAGTACAACTTTGTTTGTTTAATGAATATCTTTCATGTTATAACATTTAAACCAAATTTTCTCTGCTTTACTGCTTTTGAAAACTGAAGGACCTTGTTCTGGAGGTTATTATCAAGAAATTAAAAATGAATTGCCATCGACTCCCCAGAACTTAAGGCAGAAGGAGCTCCATTAATTTGGTAACACAAGAAACTTCAGATGCTGGAATCTGGAGCAACAATCAATTGTTGGAGGAACTCAAAGTGAAAGACAAAATCCATGGTGGAAATAGAAATTATGACATTTTAGGTTACAACCCTGCATCAGGGGTAGATCTTGACTGCAGAACCCCATTGAAGTTGGTGAACTAGGACCTCCATGTCAGGAATCTTGAAATGGAGCAAAAGCATAAGAGTAGGATTCAGATGCACTGAGTGTGGCTGAGTTTGGACAGGTCAGAGGGAGTTTGATTGTGACAGCATATTGAAGCATCATTGGGCTGCACGTGATATGGTATCAATGGATTAAGGTGAACCACTTGGTACTTGCAGGCATTTTTATGTGTGTCCAGACTCCCTTTGGAGTCTGATGCCTGAAATGGTCAGTGCTGCGAGAACCATGTTTCATTACTCCATTTCCTCTGGCAAGGATCACAAAGTGGGATGTCAACACTTTCAGCTACAATGTACTTCAAATCAAAGCAGCTGTGCCTACAGAGAAGACTTGTCACAAATTAAACTTGCAATAAAGATGACATTACATAATATTGCACTTGGAAGAAATGCTAATTGGTAAATCAGTTTATTATTGTTACATCTACTGAGGAACAGTAGAAATGTCTTGCATCCTGTCCATACAGATCATTTTGCAACATTAGTACATCAAGGTAGTACAGAGGAAAAGCAATGACAGAGGGGAGAATATAATGTTATAGTTACAGAGAAAGTACAGTACAAATAAATGATAATGCCCCTGTCATGGTAAGGTAGGCTGTAAGGTCAAGAGTCCATCTTCTGAGATACCATTCAATAGACTTAGAAGAGTGGGACAGGAGCTGTCCTTCAGCCTGGTAGTATATGCTTTCAGGCTTTTGTATCTTGTTTGATGGAAGGGGGTAGAAGAAAGAATGAACAATATGGGAGGAGTCTTTTGATTATATTGGCTGCTTTCTCAAGGCAGTGAATGTATAGACAGAGCCCATCGAGGGGAGCTGGAGAAAGTTATGTGCCCCTGATGCACCATCAATAACTCACTCTGAGACGTAAGAAGCGAGATATCGGCTTTTATTGACTGGAAGAATGAACAACACTACATCCTGGAGAATGAGGTTGGGCTCAGGCCTCAATCGCCTTTATACAGGGGTCTGTGGGAGGAGCCACAGGAGCAGTCCAGACAGGTATATGTAGTTCACCACAGCCCCTTATGACTGCTTCACCACTCAGTGTGAATATGTCTGAGCCTTGTCCTAGATCTCTGTGACCGAGTGTCCAAAGTTTTCTCGGAGATTTTCAAAGATACACACATCATTTAATAAAGACAGTCTTCTCATCTCAGACCAGGTGCTGGAACCCATCATACTGAGATGATAGAGTGGATGTGTGCACTCTGGCCCATGCAGTACCAGTGTAGGCTGTACTCCACGACTAAAATCCTGTCCATTGATACCAGCTTGATACATTGCACTCAGTTCCTTTATCTGAGTCTTTACTATGAATTGTGAATAACTCTGCCCAAAGTGGCAAAAGGCCAATGCTGATGACATCTCATGAGTTGAAGGCAGAGCAATTTATTATTACTGTTTCTATTCTTTGCTCAATCCTGTATCCAGTTTAACAGTTACCTCACAACCTAAGATAGTTGTAGTTTTGTAAGTCAAGATCTTTCTGGCTGCTGACTGAATATCTCTCTAAAATCCTGATGTCTGAAACACTTCCTTACCGATGCATTCAAGCTTTTTCCTAACAACTGATTTCAAGCTGAGCCAGAAGTTGTTCTGTGTTTTAAAATATTTAGTTGGATGATAATATTACATTCATTTGCTATGCCCCTACCCACTGGGATGATCATAGAACCTAGGAAATTCTGGAAGGTAACCACTTTGCACAGACTGCACTTGGAGAATTGTGTGCAATTTTGGTCTTCATAAGAAAAGATTGCAGTGGAGAGAATGCAAATAGGATATTGCCTGGATTGGGAGATTTGAGTAATGGAAAGGCTGGCTTGTTTTCACAGAAGCAAAAGAGGATGGTGGGAGGGGCTGGGATGACCTGATAGAAGTCTGTGAGAGACATAAATAGGGTAGATGGTTAAAATATTTTTTCTTATTGTATGGGCATCAAAAACAGGAATGAATATGTTTAAGATGTAAAGAAGTATCAAATGTTCTGAGCAATTAATTTTTGGGCAGAGGCTGGTTGATATCTGGCATATTTTCTCAGAAAAACTGGAATCAAATATAATTATTATGCATAAGAAGACACATTCACACCAATGGGTAAGCAGGGCATAGAAGGATACAATCATAATATGGGCAATCATAATGGGATTAGTATAGGTGAGCAAAAAGGTTGTTCTATAAGTGGTGGGCGGAAGGGGCTGTTTCTGTGCTGTAGAAAGCCATGTCTTGATGACTCTGACATTGCCAATTCATACATTATATCTGTTACCATCTCTTTCAGAACCCCAATGTGCCATCTGATCCAAGTGACCAGTAGTCCACTTAAATTCTCAGTCCATTTTCTTTACAAGTATGAATAATTTCCTCTCACTCATTAAAATCTTACTTATGTGTTAGATGATTTTTAAATTTTTTTTTGTTATCTGATTGTGAAAGGAGTTGCAAAATAATTGTTTACTAATCATCCATTTCCATATTCCCCATCACTGAACACTAGATCAGAACACTTCAGGACAGAAGCAGGCCCTTTGGTCCATCTAGTCCATGCCAAACCATTAACCTGCCCTAGTCACATCAACCTGTACCCAGACCCTAGCGCTCCATACCCCTCCCAACCATTTATCTATCCAAATTTTTCTTAAGTATTGATATCGTCCACATCTCCCACTTGCGCTGGCAGTTTGTTCCACACTCTCACCACTCTCTGTGAAAAATTTCACCTCATATTCCCTTAAACATTTCACCTTTCACCCTTAATCTATGTCCTCTAGTTCTAGTTTCACCCAACCTCAGTGGAAAAAACCTGCTCATAATTTCGTATGCCTCTATCTAATCTCTCCTCAAGCTTCTACATTCTAGGGAATAAAATTCTAATTATTCAATATTTCCCTGTAACTCAGGTCTTCAAGTACCAGCAACATCATTGTAAATTTTCTTTGCATTCTCAATCTTATTTTCATCTTTCCTGTAGGCAGGTGACAAAAACCAGATACAATATGCTGCCCTCATTAACATCTTATACAATTTCAGCATAACATTCTACAGTAACTCCTGTATTCAATACTTGTGAAGGCCAATGTGCAAAAAACTTTTTCTATGACCCTATCTACCCGTGATGCTATTTTCAAGGAATTACAGACCTGTATTCCCAGGTCCCTCTGTTCTACTGCACTTCTGAGTGTCCTACTGCTCACCATATAAGACCTACCTAGTTGGCTGTCCCAAAGCACAATACCTCACATTTGTCTGCATTAAATTTCATCTACCGTTTTTCAGCCCATTTCACCAGCTGGTCCAGATCCCGCTGCAAGCTCTGATAGTCTTCCTCACTGTCCACTACACTCCCAATCTGGGTGTCATCTGCAATTTTGCTGATCCAGTTCACCACATTATCATCCAGATCATTGATATAGATAACAAACAAGAATGGACCCAGACTGATCTCTTCACCACACAGGCAACCAGTCAGAGAGGCAAACATCTACAACCACTTTTGGTTTCTTCTGCGAGGCCGTTATTTCATCCCATTCACTACCTCATCTTGAATGCCAAGCACCTGAACCTTCTTGACCAACCTCCCATGCAGGAGCATCTCAAATGCCTTGTAAAAAATCCATGTAGACACCATCCAGTTCATCAACTTTCCTGGTAACTTCCTCAAAACACTCTGTAATATTGGTTAGACATGACTTATCACGTACAAACCATGTTGAGTATCCCTAATCATCCCTGGTCTATCCAAATGCTTACAGCTTAAATCCAGTCATTAGACTACCTTCTGATAACTTTCCCACTGCTGATGTCAAGCTCACCAGCCTATACTTTCATGGCTTATTCTTAGAGTCTTTCTTAAACAACAGAACAAGTAAGCTATCCTCCAATCTTACAGCATCTCACCCGAGGCTTAAATATCACCATTAGGGCCCCTGTAATTTCTGCATTAGCCTCCCATAGGATCCAAGGGAATACGTTGTGAGGCCCTGGGGATTTATCCATCCTAATTTGTCTCAAAACAACAAACACCTTTTCCTCTGTAAACTATATAAGGTCCATGACATTGCTGTGGCATTGCCTCACTTCTATACACTCTGTGTCCGTTTCCCAAGTAAATGCAGATACAAAAATTTTTTTTTTAAGTTCTCCTCCATCTCTTTCAGCTCCAGCCATAGATTTCCATTCTGATCTTCCAGAGGACCAATTTTGGCCCTTGCAATCGTTTTGCTCTTAACATGTCTGAAGAATCCTTAGGATTCTCCTTCACCTTGTCTGCTAGAGAAACCTCATGTTTTCTTTTTGCCTTCCTGATTTCTTTGTTTAGTGTTCTCTTGTATTTCTTATACTCTTCAAGTACCTAATTTGTTCCTGCCTACCTGCTATGCACCTCATCCTTTTTCTAAACCAGGACCTCAATATCTCTCAAAGACCAAGTTTTGCTCAACCTGTTATCCTTGCCTTTTGATTATATCTCATGTTTCAGCATCTGAGACCCACATTTATGCTCAATGAATCAACCCTTCCTCTCTACACACATGTAGACACACTAGTGATGACTTTTTTTTATCATATACTAATAGTTTTTTGTCGTCTTATTTTCTCTAAGTTGAGTTCTGGCTTGTCATCTCCCGGTCACACAGGGCTGGAGCTAAAATGTTCATCAGCACTGGAATGAGAAAATGCTAAGCTGCTCTGATTCTGTGCTCTCAGTCGTGTCAGCACAGGTTAAGTCCAAGACATAGCACATTGGATCACAGGTTAAAATACCATAGCACAGCTAAGCTTACAAGAGATTTAAGCTCCATTTACAGCAATTCAGCAACCATATCACCTGCATTTTTAAAATAGATCACTGTAATAATGGCCACTGTTAAAATCATTCATTTATCATGCCATCAGAATGCAGTTCTTTGCAAAGTGGAGGATTTTATCTGGGTTTGCAAGACACTGTCCTGTCACCAAATGAAATTCTATTCTATTTATTGCTCCATCCTTTCTCCTAAAACTATCGATTCCTTTGTGAAATTTTGATTCAGAGATGCAGGACTGCCTGTGACACCTCAATCTGCAGGCTATTATCCATTTATGGGAGCCAAGCTGCTATTTTACCAATGGGACTTAAGTGATCCCAGTCCTATCATGGCCAGTAATTGGAAGCAGAAGCGCTGCCTTCTGTTCACAGCTCTCAGCAGGAAGCAGACTACTGATCCATCTTCTCTTTTGCAGCATTCCTTCAGTTAGATCATAGGATAGGAGCAAAATTAAGCCATTCAACCCACTGAGTCTGATCACGATTCAATTATGGCTGATTTTATTTCTCTCTCAATTCCATTCTCCCATCTTCTCTCCGCAAACCTTTGACCAGTCAGGAAACGATCAATCTCTGCTTTAAATACAACCCATGCCCTGACCTCCATAACCCTCTAATTCACCACCCTCTGACTGAAGTAATGTTCCTCACCTCAGATCAAATGGGACATTCTTGTATTCTAAATCTGTGCCTTCTGATTTTTGACTCATCTACTAACAGAAATACTGTGGATTCCAGTTAATTAGACAATCAGTTAATGGAGGCAGCAATTTGGTACCAGGTCTGAGATCTTGAGTATTAAAGACCGTTTTCCTCAGTCAATGAAAAAGTATGCTGATTCAATGAAAGCCATGGTAAATTTCACCTTCGAAGTTTGCCTTCGCCAAGATTTGGTTCCAGAGACAACTGAAGATGACCACATATTCCAGACATGGCCTTCATTATGGCAAGGCTGTGAAATATTGCTTCCTGGCTGCTTTTGCAGCACAGAATTCAAAACTCAGCAGACATCCTGAGTAGAATTCTCTCCATAATTGTGTTGAATCAATCACTAAGGATGCTAACAAACTCTGTCAGTTTGAGGTGCTTTTGTTAAGACAAAACAATGTACCAGTGTGAAAATATGTTCATAGGCATTCTTGGAACAGGAGCACATTCTGTTATGTTTTGTAACTCCAAAACATTAAACTAATTTAAAAAAGACATGAGGGTCTGGAACGTGACTCTAACTTCATGTTTACTTTAAGCAAGGGATGTTGCAGCGTGATAACATATGTCACATACGTACTTACATAAATAATCTGTAGTGCATTATGTAAACAGCAAAAATGCCTAATTAAAAACAGATTTACCAAATTATTCAAATGTTACTGAAATATAAATGCATAACACTCCTCCCTGCTTAGCTATAAGCTCCAGTTCAATGTAGAATTCATCTTAAATATACACAGTATGTTATATAATACAAGCAGTATATAGGCAGAAATCCACAGCATAGTAAATTTTAAATTGTCCCATTCTGGCCAGGATTTGATCTCTATGGAGACTTTCTTACTCTTGTGGGATAAAATCTTTCCTGACAAGGGGGGCGGGGGGTCACTCTGCCTGGCAGGTGAGACTTGTGGCTGTGAAACAGTCTCAGATTCTGGGTCCTCCTCCATTGTGGTTGTAGGAGTTGAATCTAAGACTGTAAGTAGTGGTTCTGACAGCTCTGACTGTGGTTCTGACTTTTATTCTCTAAAAATTAACTCTACTCTCTTCAACTGATCAATATGTCTTCTCCAGAGGACATCAGACACAATCTCCACTGTATAGGAGATTGGTCCAGTTCTGTCCTTAATCTTTCCATGTACCCACTTTTGATCACTTCTGTAATCCCTTGCCGGGACTGCTTGTTCGGGAATGAAGCATTAAACCTCCTTATTTGAGTCGCCTTTAATTTGCCTCAGCTGCTTGTCCAGCATACTCCTTCTGAGATTGGGTTTGAGGAGGTCCAAGCAACGACCCAGGAACAGCATCATTTGTGAGTTCTTGGTAACAGAGTGTGCTGCCTTGTGATGGGCAAGGAGGAAATTGGCGAGTTTCTGATTCATTGCTAGCATGGTGTGCTCTGCTGGTATTCCTCGCAGTGTATTCTTTGGTCTCTGGACAAACCTTTCCACCAAGCCATTTGTAGCTGGGTGGTACGGAGCAGAGTAATATGTCTTATGCCATTCATTCCCA
Source organism: Hemitrygon akajei (assembly GCF_048418815.1). NCBI lineage: Eukaryota > Metazoa > Chordata > Chondrichthyes > Myliobatiformes > Dasyatidae > Hemitrygon > Hemitrygon akajei. The sequence continues at coordinate 108,410,281 of NC_133134.1, forward strand.
GGAATGGCTGAAACTGCTCTGCAAGAAACTGTGGTCCGTTGTCACTGGCTCAGTGTTCTGGAACTCCAGTCCTTGAGAAGAGTTTTCTCAGCACATCAACAGCGTGAGGCTGTGGTGGAGGATATTGGGAACATTTCTGACCACTTTGTTGCTGCATTCACTACTATTAAGAAATTTGTGCCCGTTTGATAAAACTGACCTGAATACTGTGTCAATGTAGAGCAGGAATGAAGTGGTGCTGCTCTTGGCATCTTCTATTGTGTCGGCACCCTGAGAGTGCATGGCAAAAATGCCCGAGTTGCTGATCTATTCCAGGCCACTAAGCAAACTTCGAGCTAATGCTTTCGTTTTGACCATGCCTGGATGACTGGCATGAAGCTCCTGAACTCTTTAGCTCTCAGCTTAGATGGCACAACAATTTTCAATCCCCACATAAGGCAACCTCCATCATGGGCAAGCTCATCACGGCATTGGTAAAAACAAGGAAATGGATTTCTGCTGCACAATCCAACCATTTCAGGTGGCCATGAGACACGGCGGGGTCTTTTCTAGATTCCCTTTGCAACATCTCTACCATAATAGGAAGAATTTCAATTTGTGTTAGGGAGAATACGTCAAGAGGAGTGTCCTCTTTTGTAAATTTTTCAGATATTTCCTTCTCCAAGGGTAATCATTATTTCCATGATTAGTCATCCTCCTGAATTTCAGAATCAGAATCTGAATCAGGTTTATTATCACCGGCATGTGACGTGAAATTTGTTAACTTAGCAGCAGCAGTTCAGTGCAATACATAATATAGGAGAGAGAAAATAAATAATAATAAATAAATAGATAAATACATAAATAGATAGATAGATAAATAAATCACATACAGTATACATATATTGAATAGATTAAAAAACATGCAAAAAAACAGAAATACTGTATATTTTAAAAAGTGAGGTAGTGTCCCAGGTTTCAACATCCATTTAGGAATCGGATGGTAGAGGGGAAGAAGCTGTTCCTGAATCACTGAGTGTGAGCCTTCAGGCTTCTGTACCTCCTACCTGATGGTAACAGTGAGAAAAGGGCATGCCCTGGCTGCTGGAGGTCCTTAATAATGGATGCTGCCTTTCTGGGACACTGCTTAATGAAGATGTCCTGGGTACTTTGTAGGCTAGTACCCAAGATGGAGTTAACTAGATTTACAACCTTCTGCAGCTTCTTTTGGTCCTGTGCAGTAGCGCCCCCAGCCCCATACCAGACAGTGATGCAGCCTGTCAGAATGCTCTCCACGGAAATTCTATAGAAGTTTTTGAGTGTATTTGATCTTGTAAATGTGTAATCCTAGAAAGAAAGCCCATCTCTGCATTTGTGCTGCAGCTGTTAGTGGAACACCCTTCTGTAGGCTGAAAATGGACACTAGTGGTTGATGTTCGGTAATGGGGATAAATTCTTCCCCATACAAGTACTCATTGAAACATGTTACACTGCAAACTAGACTCCAGGCTTCTCAATTTGTACAAAATTTTTTCTTTGTAGCAGTAAGGCGGATGTGATGCAAATTCTATAGGACATTCACTTTCATCATTTATAACATGTGACATGACTGCACCTGTACTATAAGACGCAGGATCCCAGGCCAGCTTCACAGAGTGTCGTGGATCACTAAGTGTGAGCACGGTATTTGATGTCACCATTTCCTTTACCTTTTTGAGAGCCACCTCACAATGTTTTGTCTATTGCCATTTCTGCCCAATCTGTAGAAATGAGTTCAAGGAGTGGTGTACAGTAGCCTGGTTTGGCAGGAACCTGCTGTAGTAATTGACAAATCCTAAAAAGGACCATAACTGTGACACATACTTTGGCCTTGGGACATCCATCACTGCTTGAATTTTCACAGTACACCTGTGTAAAACTTGTGCATCAATGGTGTGACCATACCAAGTGATGCTTGGTTTAAAGAATTCACGCTTGTTGCATTGTGCTCTAAGCCCATAATCTTCTAATCATTTTAATGCTGCGTTGAGATTTTGGAGATGTTTCTTGTTATCCCCACTAGTCATAGTGATGACATCCAGGTGTTGTTGAGTGTTGGTCAGCCTTGCAGCTTCTATCAGAATGCAGGGGCAGATGCTACTCCAAAAATAAGCCTATATAGTGCTAAAGCCCTTTGTGAGTGTTTAAGGTGAGAAATATGTTTGGACTCTCCTTCTATCTCCATCTGTAGGTAAGCCTCAATTAAGTCCACATTGCAGAAGTGTTTCCCTCCAGAAAGGTTTGGAAAGATATCCTCTGTCCTGGGCAGAGGATATTGATCTACTTTCAGTACTTGGTTTATGGCAATCTTAAAGTCACCATAGATCCTGTCAGACCCATTCTTCTTGGCAACTGGAATCACTGGCATTGCCCATAGACTCCACTCAACTTTGAAAAAATTCCTTTGGATTCCATCCAATCTAGCTCACTGGCCACGGCATCATGAATAGTATAAAGAACTGGATGGATTTTGCAAAACTTTGGTGTGTCATTTTCATTTAACACTATTTTACCCTAGATACATTTGGGTTTTCCAAAGGCATCCTTGAACACTGCTGTGGCTTCATCCAGTACCTTTCTTAACTCACTGGATGGGGCTGGATCTCCAATCAAGTTGTAGATATCTCAGCCAGTCATGCTGGCCCTCCTGTGTTTTAAGATATACAAGCCTAATGTGGCTGTTACTCATGGTATTTCACTGTTAATTTAAAAACCAGCAGAAGGCAACTCAAAAAGTTAAAGAAAAAGACAGAATACAAAGGTAAGCAGGCCAATAATATTAAAGAGGATTCCAAAAGTTTTTACAGATATATAAAATGCAAATGAGAGGTGAGAGTAGATATCAGGCCACTGGAAAATGATGTTGGAGAGGTAATAATGGAGTCAAGGAAATGGTAGACAAATTAGGTAAGTATTTTGCATCAGTCTTCTCTGTGGAAGAAACAGGCAGTTTACCAGAAGATCGAGAGAGTCAGATGGCAGTTTATGAAGAAATAACAAGTATGATAGACAAAGGAGAATCAATGGATGTTGTGTACTTGGATTTCAAAAGGCCTTTGAAAAGGTGCTACACATGAGGCTGCTTAACAAGTTAAGAGCCCATGTTATTTCAGGAAATATGCTAGAATGGATAAATCAGTGGCTGATTGGCAGGAGGCAAAGACTCAGAATAAAGGGCACCTGTCACGAGCGGGGACAGGAATGGACCCAACTGCAGGGCGCAGGCACTGAAGTACTAGGGGTAGGACAGGATGGGGATGCCATGGCTTTTAAGAGGTAATGCAGGTGGGGCTGGATCCCAGCATTTGTGGCAGGCAGGAGGATCCCTGGGGTGGCCACATAACTCCTGGGCAGGGCTGCCTCCCAGGCAGGAACATGGAGCCCCGCGGGGCAAGACACAGAACACCTGGGCAGGTGTGGGGCACAACCCATCAGAAAAGAGGGGAGGAAAGGGTAGGAGTCCTCAGGGCAGGCCACATGGATCCCAGGCAGAAACACAGAGGCCTGGGCAAGGCGCAGACACCTGGGCAGGTGCAGGGCACAACCCATCAGAGCTGAGGGGTAAGGAAGGGAACAGAGTCCCTCTGCCAGGCAATGGCAGACAGCCATTGAAATAACAATTTCAATTATGCTTTTAAATTTAAGTTGCTCTTCAGTATAAGAACTGTTTTTGAATGCTTTCTTGTAAAATCCCATAAACTAAACAATCTGTCAATTCATCATTAAGCTCATTAGCAAACTAACAATACTCAGACAACTTCATTTCAGTCACATATGCTGAAATGGCCTCCCCTTCCCTTTGAATTCCATGAAAACCTAAAGCATTCTGCAATCAACAGTTGTTTCAGTTCTAAATGTCCCTGCATTACTTTCACAATATCAGCAAAGATCATTTCAGCAGGCTTGGTCGGAGCAGTTAATCTTTGAAACAAACAGTGTGCCTTTAAACCCAATGCATGCAGCAAAATTGACACTCATTTCTCATCGATTATTCCAATTGCTTGAAAACACTGCTTAATTCATTCAGTATGCAAAATTAATTTATCTGCTGCATAATGGAATTTGTCTATCTTTTTGATGTAGCCAGCCATTCCTGCGTTTTTTTAATGATTATTAGCACCCAGTATTCATTGTTTGTAGAACCATGAACTTTTCCGTTTTTGCCTGTTTTTTTTAACCTTGATCATCTTTCCTTTTGCGAAGAAAGTTCGCTGCTCCAAAGAAAATAAAATGTGCTGTGCTTTTTTTTAACTTGAACAATTCTCACTGCATTTCTTATTATTTGAACTTCCACGGTTAGTGTAGGTAGTCATCTCCAATTCGTTTTAAAAATACCTTGTTTCCACACTTTTTTTTTCAACTCCAAAGCATTAAACTAATTAAAAGAAAGTCACGGGAGTCTGAAATGTGAATCTTGTTTACTTCGTGTTTACTTTAAGCAAAGCTCACATGTATCATGTGGTGGCATGATAATGTATACCATTAACAGATTTTTACAGATAATCCACAATGCATTACGTTAGCAGCAAATAATGCTTAATCACACAATATATTTACAATATTACTCAAGTATTATTGAAATCTTAAATATACAACATATCCATCAGCCTCTTAAGCCTGTCTCATATTTTGCAGGATTATAGCAGTTTGTAAGAGCGTGGGTCAAATCTTACTGATAACTCCCACCACTACACCAGCTCTTATTTTAAAATTGGATTCAGATTTTTCAGAATAATTAAACTGTTAATGTTTTCCACGACCTTCTGGTGGAATGTTTGTTTCTGCAGGCTTGATAGAAGATGAATTTGAGATACAGGGCTGACTGGACAGGAAATAGCAAATTTTATGTGGGATTTTATTATAAAGCTAAGCAAAAATGCATGTCCATTCGAAACTTGAAAATGAGACACTTGGCAGACCAGCAGCACTTAGACCATTACTCAGAACTGTAGCTAAATACAGAGGCAGGCTAAATAGACAGAGTTTGGATCAAAGGAATGAAGTGGAGAAGCACAGAGCAGAAGTGATCAAACAGCGAAAGGGTTGAGCAGTCTGGTGAAGAGTAGTCCAGGGGGAACTGTTACCACAACTGCTGTTCAAAAACTGGTCTTGTGCTTATGGTCTGATAGTAGTAATAGTAGAGCACTCACTCAAGTTGAGTATGCTACCCTCCAATGGGGAGTCCTTGGTTGGCAGTAGAGGCTGCTCCACATGTTCATGTGCAGTGTAGGCAAGAGTAGGTGGTGGTGGTTGTGGTTGGTGGTTGGGTCTTTTGGTTTTTCAGTCCCTCCTTTCACTGCTTGTTCTCTTTGGCACAGCGGAGGCTCATCTCATGTAGCACAGTTTCCCCTTGAACAGGTTTATGACAGGTGTATCTACTCAGTGTGATGTTTTTGATGTAATGTTGAATTTCTTCAGGCTGATATCTTTGAAGCAGTTCCTTTGCCCACTAGGGGGTTCAGAGATAGAGCTGACATGATTATTTCTAACAGCCACAGCCTTTTCCTGAATATTAGGACTGTTTCTAGTCAGTGGAGAACTTCTCCCTGAAGCCCATTCACTTCAATTTTACTCAGGCTCCTCCATGTCACCTTCACTACAAAGCCAACCTGCCTTTCAGACGTGTCTCTCTCAACTTACCTCTGGAGTTTGCTCAGGTTTGGACCAGGATTGGTCATGTTGAAAACCACATTGACGTCACCGGATGGTCCAGCATATATCCGTTCCAGGTGGTAAATTGCTGCTTTATTCAAGATTCAAGATTGTTTAATGTCATTTCCAGTTTACAACTGTAAAGGAGAATAAAATAATTGTTACTCCACATCTGATGCAGCACAATAAAAGCACAATAACATAAATAACACAATAAAAATAAAATCACAATAAATATAATTACGTAAGATAGCTTATATACAATATATAGATTAATTGTATGTCCGTAAAGTGATGCTAGGCATAGAAGTGTCCGTACATAAGGTGACTGGCAGGTAATAGTAAAATAGTGGTGGTTGGGGGTGTGGAGTGGTGGGTTATTGAGTGGAGACAATGGTCAGCCTTACTGGTTGGGGAACATAATGTTTATTTGAGCCTGGTGGTCCTGGTGTAAATACTGCATAGCCTCCTTCCTGATGGGAGTGGGAAAAACAGTCCATGAGCAGTCTGTGGAGATCATTCATGATGGCCCCTTTCCACGACCTTTCTGTATATGTGTTCTTGATGATGGGTAGGCTGGTGTGGTGATGCATTGGACAGTTTTGACTACCCATTGCAGAGCCTTCCAGTGATGCTGCATGTTAGGATGCTCTCTACTGCACATCTCTGGAATGATGTGAGTATGCAGTAGATGTGCATAGTCTAACTCTCTTTAGCCTCCTCAGAAAGAAGAGCCATTGGTAGAATGTGTTCGGCCTGAAATGGTACCATGAGAGGTGGTGTGAGGCATGGACTCCCAAGAGTTTCAAGCTGCTCACAGTTTCCACTGGTGTGCCACTGACGTAAAGAGGTGGTGAGTGGCATGAGTTCTCCTGAAGACAATAACCATCTCCTTTGTCTTGTTGACATTGAGGAAAAAGTTATTTGCCTCAAGCTCTTCCACCTCCTTTCTATAGGCCATATCTTCTTATGAAGTAAGCCCTCTCTGTTTTACAAGGATGGCGCATGACCAGCTGAGATTCCAAATTTTTGTTCTATTATCAACTACAACATTTTCCCTCTAAGACCTTGACTAATTGCTCTGTCACCCACCGAAGTGCAACTCTCATAAGCTGAAGAACTGGAGACTGCAGGTGCTGGAATCTAGAACATCACTAAAGGTGCTGAGGGCAAGAGTATCTTGGAGGAAAATGGACTGCCATGTTGAAGACAGATACAGGTTGGAGGAGCAACACCACATATTCCATCTTGGTAGTCTCAAATCAGATGTCATCAACATTGATCTCTATAACTACCAGTAATCTCTCCCCTGTATTCCCCCGATTTTTCCTTATCCTTGTAGCCCTGTTACCTCTTCTCTTTCCCCTCCCTGCTCTTATGACCTCTGCTCTCAGATTCCTTCTTCTTCAGCCCTTTGACTCTTCTACCTATCACCTTTCAGCTTCATTTCCTCACATCATTTCCTTTTCCCCTTCTCTTATCCACCTACCTCCCCTGACACATTTGGACTCCTCCTTCTCCCTCTACCCTATTATTCCAGCTTCTGCCTTTCCACTTCTGGTGAAGGACCTCAGCCCAGAATGTCGACTCTGTAGATACTGCCTGACCTGCTAAGCTCCTCCAACATTTTGTGTGTGTCGACTGAGATTTACAGCATCTGAAGTCTCCCCTGTGTCTCTGAAATGTGCAGTCAATTTTTGAGGTTGAGACTGCCGAAATGCTAACTCCATAGCTGCTGTGATAGAGAACTGTCTCTTTGTAAGCCATTTCCAATTGTTGCATGATAAAATATGGCAAAAGTCAGTTTATTAAAGTACTTACAATTTAGGGTCATTAATCCATGATTCCAGTAACACAGAACTCATTTAGTCCCCCAGTTACATTGTACCCTCGTCTCCAGAACTGAGCAAGCCTCTATTCAGACAGTTCCACATACCATCCATAGCAGGCTGCTAGGATTTTAAATGTTAATAGAGACCCAGGGGTGATGAACAGATTGCCACTAAAGTGGGACAAACAAAATTTAAAAATTAAATGTAGTGGTTCATTATAACCATATAACAATTACAGCACAGAAACAGGCCATCTCGGCCTTTCTAGTCCGTGTCGAATGCTTACTCTCACCTAGTCCCACCTACCTGCACTCAGCCCATAACCCTCCATTCCATTCCTGTCCATATACCTATCAAATTTTTTTTAAATGACAAAATCAAACCTGCCTCTACCACTTCTACTGAAAGATCATTCCACACAGCTATCACTCTCTGAGTAAATTATGCAGTTGACTTAGTTCTATCAGAGCCAAGATTTGACTGTACCAGTACTAAACTCCACCATAAGGTGCTTAAATACCACCTGAGATTAACAGACTCAGACTCCAATTACTTGAGTAGTATTGAGTTACTTGAGTCTTAACTCCAGTTACTTGAGAGTATTTTATTTATTGTAACAGCTTTTAAGGATCAGGGGATTTCATTCCCATTGGAGTGTAAAGGTTTTCACTTCCTGAGACACAGACTTCATGCTAACTCCCACCATCAGTAATTGTTTCAGAAGCACTATGGCATCAGGACAGATCACAGATGCGATGTGATGCTTTTAGAATTTCAGTTCATATCCAGTATTTCTATTTGACCATCATATCATGAACTGGTGGACTGGCGGGGACATTGGATGGTGGAATCTCAGAGTAGAGAGAAAGAACTGGGTGCAGACTCAGTTACATCCCTCTGTCCATTCACAAAGGGCTTGCACTGTCTGCTCTTCTTCAATTTGGCAATGACTTTGTGGTTCAGGAATATGTAGAGCAATCCAGAGATGTGACTTCAAGCTGCAAGGCTTCAGTTAAAAAGTTTCCCATTTAAAAGAAGCATTTTAATAAGACCATTATACTCAGGAACGTTGTAAAACCCTATCATTGGTATGTCCCAGTGAAAATGTATATTTCCCATTACCTGGTCTGGATTGTATTTTGGAATAAGATCGCCACAGATAGAGCAAGAAACCTGTGCCAAATTGTAAGATTTGGAAGAAACTTTATAACTTTCTTCCATTAATTGAGTACACGCAACAAGTAATTTCTAAATGGTCTCCTATGACATTATCATTAATTGGCCATATTAATGCTATTAAAATGATAGTGTTATCGAAGTTTTTATATGTATTTCAAACAATCCCCTCCTTTGTTCCTAAACTGTTTTTTGATAGATTAGACTTTAAAATTTTATCTTTTATTTGGAATAATAAAAATCCCAGATTGAGTAAACCTTTATTGCAGAAATTTAAAAAATTGGTGGTATGGCCTTGCCAAACTTTAGAATGTACTACTGGGCAATTAATATTCATTATATTTCTTTTTGGATTTATTTTTCGGATATACATGACTGTCCGTTATGTGTAGATCTGGAGGAAAACTTGATGGATGGGTATACTTTGGTCTCTTTACTGGGAACTCCTCTTCCTTTTTTGCTTTCTAAGATTGGTAGTTGAGACCTTAATCCTATTATTAAACATACTTTAAGAATTTGGTTTCAGTTTCATAGATCCTTTGATTTTAATGATTTTGTTCTTTCTAATAAAATTCATCTTAACTAGTCTTTTAAACGTTCAATTTTTGATCAAACCTTTCAATTTGGAAATCCAAAGGAATAGAAACTTTTTTTAGATTTGTTCATGGACAACTGTTTAATGTCTTCTACTCAGTTAGTGGATAAATATGATCTATCTAATGTACACTTTTTTAGATATTTACAAATTAGGAATTTTCTGCGTAGTTTTCTTCCAGATTTTACATTGGCTTATTCACCTAATATTATTGATACTCTTTTTCAGGTCAAACCATTTCAAAAAGGACTGATAGCTATAATTAGCTAATGATAAAATTAATGTTGTAAGGGAACTGGAATTTCAGAAGTCTCTTTCAGATAATCAATGGGATAAATTTTTTTATTGGTAAATACTTCTATTTGCACCCATCATTCCTTGATACAGTTCAAGGTAGTGAATCGGGCACATATGTCAAAAGATAAATTAGCCAGTATTTTTTCCAATGTTAATCCTATTCGTGATTGATATAATATTGAGGTGGCTACTTTAACACATATGTTCTGGTCTTGTATCAAGTTAGATAATTGTTGGAAAGAAGTCTTTAAAACTTTATCCGAAGTCTTGAATTTGGATTTACAACCAAATCTATTAACAGCAATTCTTGGGATTATTCCATCAGAAGCAGAAGGTATTCCTGCTTCCGCTCTACGGATAATAGCATTTACAACTTTATTGGCTAGGAGAGCCATTTGGAAGGATTCTAATCCATCTACTGTTCTTTTTTGGCATTCCTCCATTATGCCATGTTTAAGTTTAAAGAAAATAAGAAGTGGGACATTGGATACATCCTTTAAATTTGAGGAAACTTGCTGACACTTTATTCATTATTTTCATATGCTCTGACTTATGGCCCTTCCAATTACCTTTTTGAAGTTTTGGATTTGATCAGAAAGTTTTTCCTTTTTTCCTGCTTTTACTCTCAAGATAAACTGCCCAGTTTTTTTTTTCATTTTTTTGTGTCTTTTTTTTTGTGTTTTGGATTTTTTTATGTACATTTCAATTATAAAAGTTTCTTTATCTTTTTTCTTATTGTTATGGTTAAGAGGAGAATCCATGATCTTTTTTATTATATACTATTAAATTAATTCTATGTATGATCGTGATAATTCGTATTTTTCCTTTTATTTGAATTGTTATTGATATAGATTTTTGAGACAATTCTCCTCCTGTTTATATATATAAATATATATGTAGTTTTTTATTTAACTAATAAAAAGATAGATAAAGAAAGAAAAGAAGAAACTTACATGATTTCCCTCCCACTAATCTATCTGTATGACAGTATCGATAGAAGTGATGACTCTGCAGTCCTGTCTTCATACCAAACACACCCTTCATTGTGCAGTGTGGCACTGCAACTGAACGGAATAGGATCACCATGGTCGTGGAGCTGAGACACACTGCATTTGCACGCTGCGCTCGCTGCTTTGTGAATGAGTAATCCTCACCTTCTGCCTCACCCGCTTGGCATTTTTAAGTGTGCCTGGTGCGACTCTCAGCATGTCCATCTACAAGACTTGCTAAATCAGAGTTAATCCACTGGCCCACTGAGTGGCCTAGTAGAAAATGATTCGCAACACCAGTAACCACCATTTGGGATTTAATTTCCACCTCTGTAAGGAGTTTGTATGATCTGCTCTCACATTCCAAAGGCATACAGTTAGTGCTAAGGCTAATGAGTTTTGAGCATACTATGTTGAGCCGGTAGTGCATTCACATTTGCAGGCTGCCCCCAGCGCAATCCTCGAACTGCATTGATTGTTGACACAAATGACACACTTCATTATATGCTTTGATGTTTCCATGTACCTGTGACAAATAAAGCATAGATCTCTTTCAACCTCTGAAGATGGGGTTATAAGGTTACAGATTGTTGTGGATTACAATTCTGATTTTGGTGATTGAACCCAGAACATTTGAACAGTACAGCACAGGAACAGAACCTTCATCGACCATGAGGCCAACTTAAACTTCATATCTGTCTGCTCGTGGTCTCTATCCCTCCATTCCAACCTGTTCATTTGTCAGTCCAAATGCCTCTTAAATGTTGTTATCATTCTGCTTCCACCAGCACCCCAGGCAGTGCATTACAGCCACATACCAGACTATGTAAAAAACGTATATCATGCAAATCTCCTTAAACTTTCCACCTTTCACTTTGAAGCTAAGCCCACTATTATTTGACATTTAACCTAGAAAAAAAAGAGGGTTACATTCAAATTCGAGTGGGCTTAGCTTCTAATCTTAAACATGCTCCATAATTTTATATGTTTCTACCCCTCAGCCTCTGATGCACTGAAGAAAATCATCCAAGTTTGCACAATGGCCTAAAGATAATACTCTAAGCTGGGCAACTTTCTGGTGAATCTTTCTTTCTTTTGTATCCTCTCAAAAGCTTCATATTATTCCTGTACTGGGGTGACCCAGAGTTACTCACAATTCTCCAAATGCAGCCTAACTAAAGTTTTATACAATGTGACTTCCCACAGTTTTGCTCAACACATGGACAGGTGAAACAGCACATTGTACAACATCTTTACCACTCTATCTACTCATGTTACCATCTTCATGAAACCCTGGACTTGCACCCCAAGATCCCTCTCTACTTCAGCACTGCAAGGGTCCTGCCATTTATGGTACACTTTTCTTTTGCATTTGGCCTCACATAGTGCAGCACATCATACTTGTCTGGATTAAGCTCCATCTTCCCTTTGTCCGCCTAAATTTCCAACTGACCTACATTCTGCGGTATACTTTGACAAACTTCACCATCAAATTTTTTTGTCATCCGCAGACTTAATCATCAACCCATCTACATTTCCATACAAATCATTTATAAACAGCACAAACAATATAGATTTCTTATAAGGCTCATTGGCCTATAAAGTCCTAGTTTGTCTCTCCTGCCATTCTTAAACAGAGGAACAACATTGTCTATTCTCCAATCCTCTGGGACCTTGCCTGTGGTCAAAGAGGATACAAAGATCTCTGTCAAGTCTCCATGAATCCCTAGCATTCTCTTCTCTTGCTCTCTCAATAAATGGGCTTGGGACTTCTCTAACATTATGCTACTCATGACCCAACATATCCTCCTTCTTGATATGAACATGCCCTAGAATATCAGTATATCCTTCCCTGATTTCACTCTCCTCCATGTACTTCTTCTTGATGATATAGATGCAAAATACTCATTTGGTGTCACTGTCACAAGATCTGGCTCCAGGTATATATTCCTTTTTTTTTGTCCTTAAGTAGTCTTTACTTTATTACTTTAAGTCTTATTCCATGTGTGCAATGTAGTTAAAATGTCTTGGGATTCGTTTTCATCCAACTTGCTGGAGACAGTTGCTGCTTGTCCACAGTGCCCTATGGAAGCCCAGTTTTAGGCTCGTATGTGTTGTACGGCACTAGATAAATATTCAGCCAGCAGAAAGGGGAAGATCCCAGCACCTTGGCATCCTTAATATTGGTGAGTGCCTGAGATAAGGCCAAAGAATCTGCAAGCATGTTCAGCTAGTGGCTGTGAGTCAATGATCCACTTTGGATTCTTCTTAAGATACCTATTGTCTCATACATCTCCCAAAGGAAGGAGCATCTAATAACCAACAGTTAGGAACTATTGATTTAAACTTATTCTCTACATATATATAATCAAAACCAGAAAAACAAATAGGATTGGAACAGGGTCGAATTACATCATGTGAAAATATTGAATAAATGGCCTCCAAGTCTTTTCAAATTTAATAGAAGGGTCATATATGACACTTCTAATTTTTTCCAAATTTAGACATAACATAGTTTGAGAAAACCAATGAAATGTGGTAGGGGGATTAATTTCTTTCCAATTCAACAAAATAGATCTTCTAGCTATTAATGTAAGAAATACAATCATCTGACAAGCAGAAGAAGATAAATGAATTGACTCCATCATTGGTAAACCAAAGATTGCAGTAATATATGATGAGGTTGTAAATCAATGTTCAATACTGTGGAAATAATATCAAAAATGTCTTTCCAATATTTTTTCAAAACATTTGAGTTAGAGAAGCTATCTCAGAATGACATCTGTCACATATAGGATTTAGGTGGGAATAAAAATGAGCCAATTTATTCTTGGACATATGAGCCCCGAACTATCCTACATGTTTTTCTGGTTTTGATTATATATATGTAGAGAGGATCAGAGTTGGTGACACTGATGATTCTTTGTCTTTTTATAGATACTATAAACAGCCCATTTTTTTCTCCGTTTTTCCTTTTCTCTTCTTTATTAGTTCGTGGTCAGTTTGTTAGATTGGTTTTTTTGGGGGTAATAATATTTTTTTTTCTCTTTTTCTCTTTTCTGTTTTTTTCAACATTATATGCCTAGTTTTTTTTGTCTCGTCTATATGATATTTGTATCATGCATGATTTGGGAAGATTTAACTATATTGTACTTATTGCTTGTGTATCCTTTTATGTTCATTTTAATTTTGTAATTTTGTAATCCCAATAACTATGTATTAATTTTATCATATTGATATTAATAAAAAGATTGAAAAAGAAAGAAAGATTTATTCATGTCCAGTTGAGAAAACTGAGTTCTGGCTAGGTTGGATCATTCTGTGTATGGAATTTAACTTCCCTTTCTGTAGAATTCATGCATTACTAAATGGGACATTATTTTCAATACTTAAAGAGCATCTTGACCAAAAGACAATTACCTGTGATCATCGAAATAAAATTTAGAAACCACTACCTTCCTGCAATATTTCATGTGCCAGTTTCAAGGAGATTCTCAATAACATGCAGATGTTCTGCACTTTAATCCTGCAAATGCTGGCCTTAGTAGGTTGTCAATGACAATGCTCAGTGACTAATCTGAATAGAACCTTCAGGATCTCTTGGAGAGAATTTGATAGACACATCATGTGAAGCACAGGCGGAAAGTTAAGGATGAATGAACTGTCAAGATTTGATTTGCATTTTAATGTTAAGACTTTGATCTCTTTTTATCAGTAAGCCAGAAATAGCAAAATTTTTACTGGAGCTGATGAATAAAACAGTTTGCTCTGATCTCCTGCCACTCATCAGGCCACTTCTGAATCGTGGAAAGTGTACAACACAGCCAAAAGGAGAAAGACTGCAGCTAGATTCTTCACCGTCCTTTCAGTTCTGGTATCAAACTTCAAAGGAATGAATGTTTCCTGCCACTGAACTGAAGGAACATCAATATTCCAGTTGTCCACAACACCACCATAAACAGGTTCCAGTTCAGTGGAACCTACTGGAAAAATGATTGTTTCTGATGAAGGATGATGTCTGGGTCATTGAGATGTGGAAACTAGTCCAGCGGAAGGCAGTCTAAAGAATAACTTGTCACGACGGGTTTATTTAGCTGGTCAAATTACTACTGTAGCAGTTGCAGTCATTAGCATGTTTTTCCTTCCTCTCCAACTGAATGAGCTTTGGAGGCAGAGTTAAATATACTGCAGTGACTATGCAGCATCTTTAGCATGACTGACCATGGCTGTATTTCTTGCTTTATAAATTTCATTTTGTAATATAACTCAAGCAAAAATGGATTTTAGCACACTGGTTAGTTCTTAATCTCAGTCTGGCATTACTCTTTTCTTAAGGCTGAATGCTGTCATGAATGTTTAAATGTCACTGGAGGCTAAATGAGATAGCCCCTGAAAACAGATGTTGGGGATTGCACTGCCTGAATATCTATTACATATGCATTGCAATGAAAGAAGCTTGCTTCAATGCATTAACTGGGGACCAATATTGATAGTTACTTGCATTATTGAGAGATAGTCTTTTCAAGATATCAGTTGATGGTAGGCAGAGTTACCTTAAGGTGAGTAACAAAATGCTGGAAGAACTCAAAGGGTCAGGCAACATCCACAGTATGGAGAGGAGTAAATAGTTCATGTTTTGTGCTGAGATCCTCTATCAGGTTTAGAAACTGGGGGGAAGAAGCCAAAGCCAGAAGATGTGGAGAGAGGAAGGAGTACAATCTCACAGTTGATAGTTGAAACCAGGTGAAGGGGGAAGGTAGTTGGGTTGGGGATGGGGGATGAAGTGAGAAGCTGGGAAGAGTTAGGTGGTAAAGGTAAAGGGCTGAGGAAGAAGAAATCTTATAAGAGAGTATAGTGGATCATGGAAGGAGGAAGGAAGGAAGGTGATAGGCAGGTGAGGAGAAGAGAAGAGGTAAGTGGGTGCTGGAGTTCAAAGTAAATTTATTATCAAAGTATATTTATGTCACCTTATACAACCCTGAGATTCATTTTATTGAGGGCAAACACAGTTAATACAAAGACACCATAGAATCAATGAAAAACTGCACACAAGAGGAAAAAAGCAACCAATGTGCAAAAGACAACAAAATGCAAATACAAAAAGAAGAAAATAATAATAATAAATAAATAAGCAACAAGTATCGCGAACATGAGATGAAGAGTCTTTGACAGTGAGTCCATGGGAATAGGTCAGTGGTGGGGCAAATGAAGTTATCCGTTCTGGTTCAAGAGCCTGATGGTTGAGGGGCAGTAACTGTTCCTGTACCTGGTTGTGACAGTTCTAAGGCTCCTGTGCTTTCTTCCTGATGGCAGCAGAGAGAAGAGAGCATGTCCTGGATGGTGGAGGTCCGTGAAGATGGATGCTGCTTTCCTGTAACAGTGTTTTGTATAGATATACCCAATGGTGAGGAGGGCTTTACTCATGATGGACTGGGCCATATCCACTCCTTTTTGTAGGATTTCTCATTCAAGCACATTGGTGTACCCAGGTTGTGATGCAGCCTGTTAATATGTTCTCCATTACACATCTGTGGAAGTTTGTTAAAGTTTTAGATGTCATGCTGAATCTTTGCAAACTCTTAACTACACAGCAAATAACAAACAATGAGGATGCTGTTTTAAGAATTCTCCTGGATGCTACTAAACCCAATTCTGAAGGATTGCCAACATGGTAGAAGTATGAAGCTGATGGTGAAGGAAAGGTTTGGGTATGGACCCTGAAAAAGATAAGAAGCAAATCCCTCCTGCCCATAAGTGGGAAGCATTGATTCGAGAAGCCCACCAAGAACTTGGATACAATCATGATGGAAGACAAACCATTCATTCAGAAAGTTGACATGTGAGTGATTGTAAGCAATTCATTGCAAATTGTAAAGAATGTCTAGCCTATAATAAGAAGCAGTCAGAAGACCAACTCCTGAAAGACAAATAAAATCAACTACACCAAATGAGGGGTGTGGCAATTAGAATATATAAGCCCATTTATTGCATCCCCAGGTAGCCTACCTAAAGAAAAACCTAATAAGTATACTTCTGTAATAATTGAACTTTGTACGGGATACATGTGGTTAGTCTCCATGACGTTAGTCTCCATGACTTCTTGCAGTGAGGGTGTAACTGTCCCAGCACTCCAAAACTCCACTTTCCCATATGCTAGCACCCCTGCCTGCAGACATGCTGAGGGTCTTTATTCATTGGCAAAGGGTTTCAAGTCATGTGTGAACAAACAACCACATAAGTAGAGTACTCTATTCCACTCAAAATAAAATGACATGGTGGAGCAAAGTTATCGAGAGATTAAGGAGGCCTGGCAAAATTGGTTTACTCTGGAGCCAAAGTGGACTGAAATACACATGTCTATAAACAAAATGGCAATTGTGAAAATAGTGAACCAGAATATTACATCTCATTTCTAAATGTACAGTGTCCACCTATACACATTGTTAACTCATGACAACCATTTGCTGCATCTGGTACAAATCTCCTCAAGGAATTAAGAGAACTTATGAGAATTTAAGAGAAGGCAAAAGAACCTGACAAAAAAGTTTGAATATTGTTATGTATTTAATGTTTCAGTAATATTTGAGTATATAGTTTCTTCTTCATTCTTCATCATTTAAATAATTAATTACAGGTTATATGTAAAAGTACATGAATGGCATAAATCATCATGCCACCACGTCATATGTGTGCACCTCACTTAAGTTAAACGCCAAGTTAAACACGTTTTCCTGGCTCCATGTTCTTATTTTGATCAGTTTTATGTTTTGGATCTTCAAAATCATAACAGTGATGACAAGGAAGTTTTAAACCAGCCTCAGATGACTAACTACCTGTTGAAGTGCACTGAGATGTTCAAGTTTTTTAAAAAAAGCTGCAGCAAAATGTCAAGTTAAAGTGAACCGCGGCACATTTTTTCTTCACTGAAGGACAGAAGTGGTCAAGTTTTAAAACAAGGCAGAACAAGGACAAATTCATGTTCATAAACAGTATCATAATCATAAATTTAAAAAAAAACAGAAATGGCTGGCTACATTGGAAAGATAGATGCGTTTGATTGTACAAAAGATAACTAGGTGATGTATACTGAGCGATCAGAGCAATATTTTAAAGCAAATGGAATAGCTAATGAAAAATGAATGCCAGTTTTTGCTGAGCATAATAGGTGGAATTACATGCAGTTTGCTTAGAGGTTTGACTGCTCCAAACAAACCAGCTAAAATGAGCTTTGCTGATATCATAAAAGTCATGCAGGAACATTTAGAACCAAAACCATTGTTGATTGCACAACACTTTAGATTTCACAAGTGGAATCAAAAGGAAGGGGAGTCCATTTTAGCACACATAGTTGAATTGAAGAGATTGTCAGTTCAGTGATAGGCTTAATGATGCACTGAGAAATCATCTAGTTCGTGGAATCTTACAAGAAAACATTCAAAAACAGCTCCTAACTAAAGCGTGACTCACATTTAAACGAGCAGTTGAAATTGCTGCATCTGTGGAAACATCAGATAGAGACACAAACATGTTGCAGTCAGGAATGAAAGTGAGCATGAACAACATGTAAGCAGAAACCAGTCTGGCTGAACAAATTATATGACTGTTGTGTGGCAGGTGCTCATGTACATCAGACCAACGCAGGTGGAGTGCCCTGGTTCACATCTTTACTGTTGTGCTGAAGGTATTTCATTCAGCAGCTCTGTAAGAGCTGTCTGTTCTGCTTTCAGCCTGTTTGGGTTATTGTTGAAGATAAGGGATGATGTGGAATGTGTGCCATTCAATTCGTGGGAGGTTTCTCTTGATGAAGGACAATAAGGTTGGTCTTGGGCTTTTGCTTGAGATGAGATGAAGACAGAAGATGCTGGGGAGAGCCGGTTATAGGATATGATCTGGTGGGAGACCCGTTTGTTCGAGATGGATTGCGAGTGACATTCAGAAGGTGGTGTGTGCTTTCATGTTGACCGAGGGCCCAGCGTATGAGTGACAGAGAAGTTCCAGGTGAGCTCCAGAGTGTGCACATTTGACTGTTTAATTAGAATGGGCTCTTTTCTTTTTGTTATTCTTTGTTAACCCTTCAGTTAAGATACATAAATATAATTCCTTTAATCGTATGCAGTGTACTGCCTGTTATTTTGTGGCATAAGTTTGTAACAGGGTGGCAAATTACACAGCATCCACACAAACAGGGGGTTTGGTGGGGGGGGGGGGTGGCTCGTGCCTCAATCTCACACACTTGATGGGGCCAGAGGTTTGATTCCCTAGACTTAAGCAGCTGAAGAGACCAGAGCATTTCATTGTGTGGGTATCGTCTGGGATCAATTTTGCTGGATGCTGTGTGATTGTCCTGAGCTTTGATCCAATGTCATTCAGTAAAATGATTACGATACATACTTTTGGATGCTGCAGGGGTGGAGCAGAGGTTTGATAAAATGCTGGGCAGAGACTTTGTTCTAGTTCAGTCTAGCATTGACGTAACAGCAGTAGAACTTCCTTGGACTATTGGCGCCCCGGGAGAGGTGGGGCCGTGGGCTGTCCATACTTTCTGGAAGGAGGGGAGTGAAGGCGAGCATGCCAAATCAGAAGCTGAGTTTCCCGTAGCTGGGGAAAGAGACTTTAAAGACAAGTTGCTCGCGTTTCTGCAGAGCAAGGGAAGGATGGTCTGAGGGTGAGGGCTGAGCTTTCTGAGGTGGTAGCAGCCCTTACCTCCCTAGCGAATAAATGGCAAAATACCCAGGTTCAAAGTCTCAGCTATTGTAGGCTCACCCTGTTCTCAGGAATGAAGCCCACCCCTAACGGGGAAGAGGAGTATGAGACTTGGGCGGAGCAGACCTCTCTGTTGCTGGATGAGGGGCAGAGCTCTGTTGATGAAAAGACAGCAATTGGTTGAAAGTTTGAAAGGGCTGGCTGCTGATGTAGTGCAATCCGTTAAGATGCAAAACCCCTTTGCTACTTCTGTGGCCTACTGCAAGGGCTAGAAAAGGTGTTTGGTGTGACGGGAAGCCCATTGGAGCTTATGACGGGGTTTCGGAACATGTTTCAGGAGAGGAGGGAGAAGCTTTCTGCCTACATTTTTCAGATAGAGAGGCAGGTAAATTGCTTGCGGCATAGATGTGAATCGGTCAAGAAAGGACCAAATGGTGAAAGGCGCCTATTCATTGGACCTGATTGCTTGGGGTCTCCAAATTTCTCGTAAGACATGCCCCTTTCCCTCATTTGTTGAGCAAATCAGAGAAGTAAGAGAGGAGGAGAATGCCACGGAGGTGCTGGAGGCCTCTGCTTGCAGGGTACAGTCCTCGGTAGTGGTCCCCTTTGCTGAGGGGGCCACTGATAACCCACCCCATGAGGTGGTGAAGGAGCTCGTGGCAGAGTTTAGGACTGAGATGTCCTGATTGTTATCAATCCGTGCCCCCCCAATACAATAGGGCTGATAGAGAGGTGGACCCCCTAAGGGGACAGACTACTCAGAGTCTGCTAGTGTCCAGGGTCCCGCAAGAAGGGAAGCAGCCAGTATTGTCTTAATAACTGTGGTGAAGAGGGACACTTCAGGTGGGAGTGTGAGTGATGGGAAACCCCTCGGAGAGTGAGCCCCCAGGTACCTAAGCAGAGAGACCCAGTGAGGGAACAGCCTGTCATCTTGGGGGGAACACATTCCCAGCATTACGTTCAGGAACACCCTAAACCAAAAAAAACCTATTCCTGAAGGCTTAGTGGGGCCAAGCTCCAGTGTATCACTATAGATTGAGGGTATTTATACTAGAGACCTACCTGATTCTGGTTACTCTGCTGTACCATTTATTTTACAACTGGTATTTGACACATTTACTATTGACGCCACTCAGTTCACTGGCGATCTGGGGTCTTAGTATGGATGACTATCCGTACGATGGTTTGCCAGTATTTGTCAGTGAAGTTGGAGTTTTCGGGAGGCAGATGTGGGAGTGGCCGAGGTCCTTAATACATTAGTGCTGGTTTGACCAGACCTGGTTGAGAAGGACCAAGCTTCAATTCCCATGGGGACGAATACTCCTATTGTGAGGAGACTGGTGGGAGCCTGCAAGGAGAATGTTGGAAAGAACTTTCTGAAATCTTTGCCCGTTCACCCGGCGTTTCGAGCTGCTTTTGCGGAAGTGCATGGTTGCACTGGGCCGGATAATGAACATAAA
Source organism: Hemitrygon akajei (assembly GCF_048418815.1). Taxonomy (NCBI): domain Eukaryota; kingdom Metazoa; phylum Chordata; class Chondrichthyes; order Myliobatiformes; family Dasyatidae; genus Hemitrygon; species Hemitrygon akajei. The sequence goes on from NC_133134.1 coordinate 108,431,003, forward strand.
CCATTTGTGATGGGAAACCCCAATTTTCCCAGAATGCCAGAGGCCGAGGCCCTTTTGGTGAATGCTCTGGAAGACCACGAAGAGGAGTCAGGCTTACCTGCTGAGGTACTGGTGAGGTCCGAACTGCAGAAGCCCTCGGTTGTACAGGTGACCAGGATGACAGTGAGTGTCAGGAACACTTTGGAGCGGGAGGTCACCCTCAAGCAGGGGATGCCAATGGCGCATCTCTTCCCGGTGACGGTAATGTCTAGTGTCCCTGAGACACAAGCCAGGGAGAAACTCTCTCCAAAAATGACTATCGAGTCATTCAACTTTGGGGACCCCCAGTACATGGAGGTTGGAAGAAGGGGTTGATAAAGAAAATAATGAAGCTGGAAGATGTCTTTCCTGCTGATGAGTTTGATGTGGGTTGTTCCAAGAGCACTCACCACACCATCCGGGTGACAAAGGACACCATGTTTAGAGAAAGGGCACAGTGACTGGCCCCTGTAGAGGTGGAGGACATTTGGCAGCATCTGCGGAAGTTGAAGGAAGCTGGTATCATCACTGAGTCCAAAAACCCTTACGTGTCTCCAGTAGTGGTGGCCAGGAAGAAGAATGGGAAGGCACGGATGTGGGTGGACTATCAGACTCTGAACAGGCATACAGTCCCTGACTAGTATACAGTTTAGAGAATCAAGGACATGCTGGCCTGCCTGAATGGTGCAGTGTGGTTCAGTGTGCCTGACTTGAGGAGTGGGTATTACTGGATACCTATGAGTGAGGCTGATAAAGAGACTTATCTGAAGTAGGTGTCTGATATGAGCTGAAAAACGCTTATGAATTAGCTGAGGTCACGGCTGCCAAGCAGAATCAAGGAAATAAGAGGAGGTATGATCAAAAAGTTAGGTTTTCCCATCTCATGCCTGGAGACCGAATCCTCATAAAGAATTTGGAGCTACCTGGGAGGCATAAGTTAGCTGACTGATGGGCAGCTACGGCCTATGTAGTGGAGAGTCAGATGCCAAATGTACCGGTTTTCCAGGTGAAACTAGAGCACGGGATGGGCCTATCAAGATTCTCCATCAGAACCACCTTCTACCTCTAGGACAAGAGTTGCGTGTTAGCCCAGAGCCTGACCTGGACCTACAGCTAGTTAGAGGACTCCGCAGAAGGACAAACTGCAGGGAAGATCAGACCGTCCTCTGCCCCTGAATGGGATATAAACTCGGAAGGTGAGGAAATAGGGGTGTGGCATATGCTGTCTTTTGCCAACTCCCCACTAATTGAGGAAGAGATTCCCAACCCTTTTCACGCTGAGGCAAGTGAAATTGGGGGAGCTATCTGTGGACAGGCAGGTTTGCAGCTGGACCCCAAAGGGGGACTGGGCTCGAAAGTAACTGGGAATGAAGCTGAGCACAGCCCAGCGGCAGAGGGGCCTGAGTTGCTGGAAGGCACGAGTAACAGGCAGGGGGAGGCCTCACCATGTAGACCAGAAGGATGCCCAAAGAAAGTCTGAAACTGAAGATATAGATGATGCGATACAGTGGTCTCAAAGAGTCAGGAGCCCACCAGATAGGCTGGCCAAAGTAGTACCGGGGAACAGAAGGCTGCAACTATCCCCCTAGTGAGATATGTGACTACCATTTACAAATGGATTGGAGGTTCTGACATCAGGGAATTCCATTGAAAATGGTGTTATCAATGACGGAATGGCAAATTATTTCAAAGTCATGAGGACATGACTATTTGTGGAGGAGAGACAGTGTGATGTCCTGGTTCACACCTTTACTGTTATGCTGTAGGTATTTCATTCAGCAGCTCTGTAAGAGCTGTTTGTTCTGCTTTCAGCCTGTTTGGGTTATTGTTGAAGATAAGGGATGATGTGGGACGTGTGCCATCCAATTGGCAGAAGGTTTTTATTGGTAAGGGACAATAAGGTTGGTCTTGGGCTTTTGTTCGAGAGATGAAGAAGAGAGGAGCGCTGGGGAGAACCGGTTGTAGTGTACGATCCGGTGGGAGACCCGTTCATTTGAGACAGATTGCAAGCGACACTCGGAAGGTGGTGTGTGCTTTCACACTGACCGAGGGCCCAGCGAGTGAGTGACAGAGAAGTTCAAGATGTGCTCCAACTTGTGCACATTTGACTGTTTATTTAGAATGGGCAGTTTTCTTTTTGTTATTCTTTACTAATCCTTTAGTTAAGATTCATAAATCTAATTCCTTTAATCATATGCAGTGAACCGTCTGTTATTTTGTGACATTAATTTGTAACAGGGAAGCTAATTACAGAGCATCCACACAAACAGGGTATTTGAGGGGGGGCTCGTGCCTCAATCTCACATGTTTAGCGGGGCTGGAGATTGTCTTCCCTATACTTACGCAGTCAAGGAAACCGGAGTGTTTCATAAGTTTAAAGTCAAAACCTGCAGAAAATGCAACAAAGTAGGATGTTGGGCAGACAAAAATGAGACCTAATCCTTAATAATCAACTCCAAGATCTTCCCAACCACTGAGATCTGACTAACTGGCCTGTAGTTTCCTTTCTTCTGCCTCTCTCCCTTCTTGAAGAGTAGAGTGTCATTTGTTGCATTCCAGTCCGCTGTCCAGTCCAATATCTGGCAATTCTTGAACGATAATTAGTAATGCCTCCACAAGCTCTTCGGCCACCTCTTTCAGAACTCTAGGGTGTACAGCGTCTGGTTCAGGTGACTAATCTACTTTCACACCTTTCAGTTTCCCAAGAACCTGCTCTCTCGTAATGGTAACTTCACATACTTCATGACCGCTGACATCTGGAACTTCCTACACATAGCTAGTGTCTTCCACGGCAAAGACTGATGCAAAATACTTACTCAGTTCATCTGCTATTTCCTTGTCCCCATTAGTACCTGTCCACCCTCTCTTTGTCTTTTATGTTGGCTTTGACTTCTCTTGTTAGCCATGGTGTATAATGCCCTAGTTCATATTCTTTTTACTGTTGTGTTGTTCTGTATTTGATTCTGTGCAAGCTGCTTGCTTGGGTTACTGTTGAAAATAAGAGATGGCAGAATTGTGAGCCATCCGATTAGGATGGCTGGGTTAAGGGGAGGTTTCTCTGGTGAGGGACACTAAGGTTGGACTTGTGTCTTTTGTTAAGAGAGAAATTGCCAGAGAGAAGAGGTCGTAGGATTCGACCCGGAGTGGGCCGTGATTTGACGAAGCCCGGGGCGAGATCAAAGGAGGATCAGTGAAGGGGAAACTGTGAGCACCAACTTGTGCACATTAGATGGTTTCATTAAAATGGGCCCTTTTCTTTTTTCTTTCTTCCTTTACTAACCCTTTAGTCAAATTAAAAATTATAAAGCTATATCTTTTAATTGTATGTGGTGTATTGTCTGTTATTTCATGGCACTTTTTCGTAACAGGGTAACACATCACGCAGCATCCACACAAATGGGGTTTTGGAGTGGGTTTGCGCCTCAATCTCACACATTCGGCAGAGCTGGACATTGTCTTCCTTAGACTTATGCAGCTGACTGAACCAGAATGTTTCAGTCGTGTCATCTTTCCTTTAGAATACTTCTTCCTCTTTGGGAAGTTTAAAGCTTGTGGCTTCAGAACTGCTTCCAGAATTTTCAGCCATTGCCGCTCTGCCGTCATTTTGCCAGTTTTCTTTTCCAATCAATTCTGGCGAACTCCTCTCTATGGCTCTGTAATTCCCTTTACTCCATTGTAATAGTGATACATCTGACAATGGCTTCTCCTTCTCAAACTTCATGGTGAATTCGATCAAATTATGATTCCTTTCCTCTAAGGTTTTTTTTGTACCTTAAGCTCTCTAAACAATTCTGGTTCATTGCACAATACCCAATCCGGATCAGCTGATCCTCTGGTGGGCTCAACTGCTCTAAAAAGCCATCCAGCACCAAGCTGCTTATCCGTTCTCCCTGCACATTGAAATCCCCATAACTATAGCAACATTGACCTTTTGGTATGCATTTTCTATCTCTTTCTAACACACAAAAATAAATGGGCTGCACAGGGAAGAGATACAGATAAAAATTAACGCAAACTAAAATAACAGATTAACGCAATAGAAAGGAAGGACATTAGCCTGGAGGATGTGGGATCGATATGGGTAGAGCTGCATAACACTAAGGGGCAGAAAACGCTGGTGGGAGTTGTGTACAGGCCACCTAACAGTAGTAGTGAGGTTGGGGATGGCATTAAACAGGAAATTAGAAATGCGTGCAAAAAAGGAACAGTAGTTATAATGGGTGACTTCAATCTACATATAGATTGGGTGAACCAAATTGGTAAGGGTGCTGAGGAAGAGGATTTCTTGGAATGTATGCAGGATGGTTTTCTGAACCAACATGTCGAGGAACCAACTAGAGAGCAGGCCATTCTAGATTGCGTATTGAGCAATGAGGAAGGATTAGTTAGCAATCTTGTCATGCGAGGCCCCTTGGGTAAGAGTGACCATAATATGGTGGAATTCTTCATTAAGATGGAGAGTGACATAGTTAATTCAGAAACAAAGGTTCTGAACTTAAAGAAGGGTAACTTTGAAGGTATGAGACGTGAATTAGCTAAGATAGACTGGCAAATGATACTTAAAGGGTTGACGGTGGATATGCAATGGCAAGCATTTAAAGATCACATGGATGAACTACAACAATTGTTCATCCCAGTTTGGCAAAAGAATAAACCAGGGAAGGTAGTGCACCCGTGGCTGACAAGGGAAATTAGGGATAGTATCAAGTCCAAAGAAGAAACATATAAATTAGCAAAAAAAAGCGGCACACCTGAGGACTGGGAAAAATTCAGAGATCAGCAGAGGAGGACAAAGGGCTTAATTAGGAAAGGGAAAAAAGATTATGAGAGAAAGCTGGCAGGGAACATAAAAACTGACTGTAAAAGCTTTTATAGATATGTGAAAAGAAAAAGATTGGTCAAGACAAATGTAGGTCCTTTACAGTCAGAAACAGGTGAATTGATCATAGGGAACTAAGACATGGCAGACCAATTGAATAACTACTTTGGTTCTGTCTTCACTAAAGAGGACATAAATAATCTTCCAGAAATAGTAAGGGACCGAGGGTCTAGTGAGATGGAGGAACTGAGGGAAATACATGTTAGTAGGGAAGTGGTGTTAGGTAAATTGAAGGGATTAAAGGCAGGTATATTCCCAGGGCCAGATGGTCTGCATCCCAGAGTGCTTACGGAAGTAGCCCAAGAAATAGTAGATGCATTAGTGATAATTTTTCAAAACTCCTTAGATTCTGGATTAGTTCCTGAGGATTGGAGGGTGGCTAATGTAACCCCACTTTTTAAAAAAGGAGGGAGAGAGAAACCAGGGAATTATAGACCGGTTAGTCTGACATCGGTGGTGGGGAAAATGCTAGAGTCGGTTATCAAAGATGTGACAACAGCACATTTGGAAAGAGGTGAAATTATCGGACAAAGTCAGCATGGATTTGTGAAAGGAAAATCATGTCTGACGAATCTTACAGAATTTTTTGAAGATGTAACTAGTAGAGTGGATGGAGAGAGCCAGTGGATGTGGTATATTTAGATTTTCAAAAGGCTTTTGACAAGGTCCCACACGGGAGATTAGTGTGCAAACTTAAAGCACACGGTATTGGGGGTATGGTATTGATGTGGATAGAGAATTGGTTGCAGACAGGAAGCAAAGAGTGGGAGTAAATGGGACCTTTTCAGGATGGCAGGCAGTGACTAGTGGGGTACCACAAGGCTCAGTGCTAAAGCAATATGGCTTACACCAGAAGTGAATGGCAAATTAATTAAAATGTAATTTGACGTTGCCTTGCCTGTTTCAGTCATTCCATAAAATAAGTTTGAACAGCATTTCAAAGGGATCAAAGGGATTCACCTTACTGACACTCAGCATTGGCGCACCTCAGCAATGTGTGCCTAGCCCACTGCTTTACTCTCAACACCCATGAATGTGTGGCTAGGCATTGCTAAAGTGCCATCTATACATTTACTGATGAATCAACCATTGTTGGCAGAATCTCACATGTTGATGGGATACACAAACTAGTTGAGTGGTATCACATTAACAACCTTGCACTCAATATCAGTAAGACCAAAGAGCGGTTTGTGGACTTCAGAAAGGGTAAGACGAGGGTATGCAAACCAATCCTCATAGAAGGATCAGACATATAGAGAGTGAGCAATCTCAAGTTCCTGGGTGTCAATACTTCTGAGGATGCAGCTATCAATTCAAAGAAGTGGCCATATTTCATCAGGAGTATGTGGAGATTTGGTTTGCCACCTAAAAGGCTTGAAAACTGCTACAGATATACCGTGGAGAGCATTCTGACTGGCTGTATCACCATCTGGTATGGGGGGGGGGGCAATTTCTACCACACAGGGTCAGAGTAAGTTGCAGAAAATTGCAAAATTAATTAGCTCCATCATGGGTACTATGCTCTGTTGTGTCCAAGACACCTTCAAAGAATGGTGACTTAGAAAAGCGGCTTCCATCATCAAGGACCCCCACCACCTAGGACATGCCCTCTTCTCATTGTTACCATCAGGAAGGAGGTATAGAAGCCTGAAGGCACACACTCAGTGATTCAGGAACAGCTTCTTCCCCTCTGCCATCCAATTCCTAAATGGACATTGAACCAGTGATGACTACCTTACTACTTTTTTTAATTTCTGTCTTATCACTACTTATGTTAATTTAATTCTTAATATACATATATACTTACAGGGTTTTTTTGATTATTTATCAAGTATTGCATTGTTCTTCTGCTGTAAAGTTAACAAATTTCACAACATATGCCGGTGATATTAAACCTGAGATGCATTCCATATTGAGTTGGAGTTTATAGCTATGCAGGGAGGAGTGGCCTGTATTTAATATTTCAGTAATACTTGAGTAATATTGTAAATATATTGCTTGATTAAACATTCTTGTTCTTTCATATAAATCATTACAGGCTATATGTTAAAATTTATGAATGGCGTATTATGTCATTATGCCACCACAGCATCAGCGCTCCTCACTTCAAATAAAAACGAAGTTAGACATGTTATTCTTGGCTCTGTGTTTTATTTCAATTAGTTTTATGTTTTGGAGATCAAAAACATGACAGATACCATAAAAAGGGAACTTGGTCCAAGAAAAGAAATTCCATTAAAAATGATTCTGACCATAGTTTCCATCCTAGATGGAAGCTTCCTTCTCTTGTTAGGACCTTGGTAATCGAGACCTAGAGGAGACATAATACCGTAAGTAAAACTGTCTTCCCACTTAACATCAAACCTGCCCCGGCAGGATTAGTGGTATCCTTGCATTAGACCAGTATATGGATCCTCCACAGCACCCCTGCACTCTAATGGGAAAGGTCAATGGGGGAGGGGGGTGTGATGTAATAAAAAGAAAAAACACATGTTCTGAAGAAAGAAGAAATGTAGGAATTCTACTCAGTTGAGGGAGATCTCATAGATTCATCGTCTAGGAAGAACACATACAAAATGTATTGTTTTCAGAGTAAGAACGACTTAAACTCCAGGCAGTAATGCTGCTCTTGCTCTAATTTGCATTTAATATTAGTGCTTATAATAAGATACTATTATTCTGTGCTGCCTTACTTACCATTTGCTTAACAGACAAAGTCTCATTTATTACAGAAGTTTTCTCAACAGGGTTGCACACCCCTAAACTTAAAGCCTCAGGGAATATGAGATTAATGGAATCTGCAAGCAATGATTATTCTGATTTTAATATTACTAAATGGCCTTTACACCTTGGTGATACATATGTGGACTGAGGATCATGCAAAAGCCATTAAATCAGCAAAATCTTCTCCAACAGTTCAGGAACTCCAGTCATTTTTGGTTTGTGCAATTGCAACAGAGTAGTTTCACTTGCAGAAATTGCTCAACCACTGAGCAATCTGCTAAAGGGCAGATTCAAACTTTAAAGGCAACTGTGTACTGCACCTGCATTAGGAATCCCTGATATACTGTATTTACCCTGTGTGTCTATGATGGCAGTCTTAAATCAAGAACATTGAGGTTGGTTATCATTCTGCTAAACTAGATAACGTAGCATTAGGATGGGGTCTGTGTTTGTGAGCAATGCAGGTAACCTATCAGCAGTCTTGGCTGAATCTAGCATTGTGCTTGATCAAGTTTTAAATGTTCGATGTCCGCACTCTGAAAATAACTACTGACTATGAATAGGGGCTTCACTTTTCCAATATTTTTATTAATTTACATGTAAGAATACAGAGTACAAGAAAAAATATACCTATCAATACATTATACTAAATCACATATAAAGACTCCTTACCCTATGTCCATACAGATTAATTAATTTGTAACATTGAAATATAGTAATTTTATTATATAAAAAATCTAATCCACTACCAAGACTGAAGCTGATTAGTAAAAAAAGGAAAAAATAAATTATTAGTCATCATCTGTGCTTAACAGCAAATCAAAGGTTTTGAAAATAATTCAGAAAAGTTCCCCACAATGTTTCAAAATCTTGACCAGATTCGGACTTCGAACATCGAATTTTCTCTAAATTTAAACATGATATCACATCACGTAACCATTGGGCGTGAATAGGAGGGGCCGCATCTTTCCATTTAAGCAAGAGCATCCTTCTGGCCTTAAGAGAAATAAAAGCCAAAATGTGCAAGTCAGATGTCTCCAAAATAATATCCTTTCCTCCAACTACACCAAATTGAAAAGTATCGAGAAAGGGTGAAATAATTATTTCCAATATTTTCCAAGACTCGGACATGTCCAAAACATATGAATGAGTATGGCTTCTCCATTATTAGATTTATCACAATATGGAGATATATATAAATAAAGACTAGACAACTTATCCTTGGGCCCTATGGACCACTTTAAATTGTAGGAGCGAGTGGCAGGCACATAACGATGAAGTGTTAACCAATTTAAAAATTTGATTCCAAGTTTCCTCAGAAATTAAAGTCTTGTTCCCAAAGATTTTTAATTTTATCTAAAGGAACACTTCCCATTCCCTACAGCATATTATAAATATTAGATATAGATCCATTATAAAAAGGTTTCAAATTAAAAATTACTAGTAGATTCCTATCAGGACTTTTAGGAAATGCACTTATTTGAGACCGTAAAAAATCTCTTATTCGTAGGTATAAAAAAAAAGAGTTTTGGGTAAACTATATTTAGTTGACAGTTGTTCAAACGAAAAGAGACTTCCCTGTATTTAACACCTAATCTATCCCATTCTTTAAAAGCCACATCAATCACAGAGGGTTTAAAAAAAATTAGAAAAAAAGGGACTTGAAAGAGAAAATCTCAAAAAGCCAAAGTATTTTTGGAATTGTATCCAAATTCTCATGATGTGTTTAACTACCAGATTATCACTTAATGTACTCAGAGACAAAAGGAGTGAGGATCCAAGAAGAGAAATAATTGAAAATTTATTAACAGAGTTAGCTTCTAAAAAAACCCACATCGGGCAATCCTCATGATTTATTTAATATAACCAAAATGTAGGATTTCTTATATTAACTACCCAATAATAAAATCTAAGGTTTGATCAAGCTAATCCTCCTTTCTTTTTATCTTTCTGAAGATGAATTTTATTTAATCTAGAATGCTTATTCTTCCATATATAAGAAGATATAATAGAGTCAAGAGAATCAAAAAAATATTTAGGAATAAAAACAGGCAATGCTTGAAAGAGATATATAAATTTAAGTAATATATTCATTTTAATAGAATTAATTCAGCCAAACAGCAATAATGGAAGAGGTGACCAATTTGATAGTATCCTTTTTACATGATTCAATAGGGTAAGAAATTTTTCTTTAAATATACACTTATAGTTTTTAGTGATTGTTACACCTAAGAGGGTAAATTGGTTTCTTACAATTTTAAAAGGAAGGTTAGAATTTGTTGGTATCAAATTATTCAAAGGGAAAAGTTCACTTTCATGTAAGTTTAATTTATAGCCTGAGAACTGGCTAAACCAGGAGAGAAAAGAAAGTGCATGGGGTAATGAAGTCTCAACATTAGAAATAAATAGCAGCAGGTCATCAGCGTACAGTGAGACTTTGTGAATAGGGTCTCTCCTTAAAATACCGGAGATATCATTAGATTCTCGAAAGGCAATGGCTAATGGTTGTAAGGCCAGATCAAAAAGCAAAGGGCTCAATGGACAGCCTTGTCTAGTTCCACGTTGAAGGTGATGATCATCATCACAAGCCTGGACAGAAGGTATGGAGATCCTGAGATGCCCAGTCATCAAGATCCCCCTCTTGCTCTCACCAGTGTAGTCGAAAGGAAAGCTTATGAAACAATATGTTTGGCTAAAGCTTGTCTGCAGGAGCTGCCTGCAGGGAGAGACTTATACATTCAGCTCTCCTTTTTGCAAGACTGCTAGCCAGCAGCGTAAGCTGAAAGTGAGGGCGACGAGCACTACCCACTACACTACTACACTAGACACATTACAACAACCATTTTGGTTGTTTTAAAAGCTTACTTTAAAACTTATTTTGTGAAATGATAAAGGGTTAATTCAAGATGTTACTGTAGAGGGATTGTTAGGGGTGAATGACAATAATATGTCAATTTTGTATTGAGTTTGAAAGTAATATGGTTCAGTGTAAACCAGTGATTTATGATTTATCCATGGCTGACAAAAGAAATTAAAGATATCTTACATCACTGGAAAAGATTTATAAAGTTGCCCAAAGTAACATTGGAATTTGAAGCATTTTTAGAACTTAGCAAAGGCAGACCATGAAATTGATATAGCAGTGGCAAGATAGAAAAATAGTCTGGCAAGAAACAAGAAACAGAAAGATAATGATGAAGGAAGGAAAATGTCAGTCCCTTACAGACAGATGACAGAAGTTGTAATGGGGAATGTGGAAGAATTAAACCATGACTTTTGTCTGTCCTCACAGAAGAAGGCAGAAAAATCACTAGAGGTCTCGTAAGAATGAGGAATTGAACAAAATGTTATTAGTGCTGGGCTAGGCGGAGAGTGTTGGATAGCAGAGTCACCCATCGGTTGTCTAGTCTCAAAATGCAAGCGGTTTATTCACACTCAAAGGCCCTTCAACTGGGTTAGAAGTAGTCATTGGTTTTATGGAGGAAGTCGATTTCCATGCCTCCTTTGGGTGGACATTTACAGTATCTCTTTCTGAGAGGTTGAAATTATCCAGCTGGTCAATTGCCCCTCACTGTTCCATACATTGATCAATAGGTGAGTCTGCTTACTCTCTGTCTCCTTCTGCTGCCACAGAGACCAACTTTATATCAGAACCAGAATCCGGTTTGTTATCACTGTCTTAGATGATGTGAGATGTGTTATTCTGTATCAGCAGGATGGTACAAAATATAAATTTACTATAAATTACAAAATAAATTAATAGTGCAGAAAAAAGGAGTGATGAGGTAGTGTTCATGGGTTCATGGACCATGAGGGGGAAGAAACTGTTTCAGTCATTGAGTGTAGGTCTTCAGACTCCTGTACCTCCTCCCCGATGGTAGTAATGAGAAGAGGGCATGTCCTGAACGGGACTCATTAGTAATGGTGTCAACTCTTGATGATGTCCTTGATGGCGGTGGGGGGGGGGGGGGGGTTGTACCCGTGAAAGAGCTGGCTACAACACTGTATACCAGGTTGTGATGTCATCCCAATTTCCCTCGGGATCAATAAAGTATGTCTGTCTGTCTTCACCTCTGTTAACCCCTTTAAGTCTCTGCTCAGCTTTGATAGCCTTTAATTGGTCAAAAATAGTGTAAGAGGAGTTAGTGTGACTGAAAGCTGATACACCTCAAGAATCTGATGATCTTCATTCCAGAGATTGGAAGAGATGGATACAGAGAGGTTGGGTGTTCTGGTTATCACCTTCCAAAGTTTGACAGTTCAAACTACTCCTTTGGATTGGAGGCTGTATTCCTAGTCAGGGTTATGCTACTGGACTGTAATAATATGCCCACTCTATCTTTTCTGTACAGTGATATCATGGCCTGATTAACATATGCAATTTCTCAGGAAGAACTCAGTTTGAAGAATCTTTCCTTCTCGACTAGAATCAGAAAGGCAATCTTCAGGCTGAACAAAACTTTCCTGCAAAGAGAAGAGAAAGACTCTGTAATACACCTACACAGTACAGACAGTATTGACAGTGATACACCTATCCGGTTCCAACAAACTGAGCAGTAAAACACCTGCCCTGTACAGACAGAGTTGATAATGATACACCTGCCCAGTACAGACAGAATTGACAGTGATACACCTATCCGGTTCCAACAAACTGAGCAGTAAAACACCTGCCCTGTACAGACAGAGTTGATAATGATACACCTGCCCAGTACAGACAGAATTGACAGTGATACACCTATCCGGTTCCAACAAACTGAGCAGTAAAACACCTGCCCTGTACAGACAGAGTTGATAATGATACACCTGCCCAGTACAGACAGAATTGACAGTGATAGATCTATCTGGTACAAACAAATTGAACAGTAAAGCACCTGCCCAGTACTGACAGAGTTGACAGTGATACGCCTGTCCAAAACAACAAACTGAACAGTAAAACACCTGCCCAGTACAGGCAGAATTGATAATGATGCACCTGCCCAGTACAGATAGACTGGACAGTACTACACCTGACCTACAGATGGACTAGATACTGAATCTAGTGTTCTCCACAAACATGTTAAAGAACGGCCTGTTCTGTACAGGCAAACAGATGTCAATACCGGTGACCTGCATGTTCACACAGGACAGTGATGGCTCAGTGCAGCACAGACAAAGCAAGCAGGCATGACAAATGCCTACACTGTCCGACAGAAACAACAGGGCAGTTCTAGCAACCACTACCCAGTAGAGGCAAAGACACAAGGTAGAATTAAATCCTGTGCTGGAGAAAAATGGTGGGATGCCACAGTCTTTTACAGAGACTGGAGTGGCACTTGGCAAGGGTAAACTGAAGCTTTCTGAAAAGGTGAACTCAATTTAATTCATCAAAAGCAAGTTTAGGTTATTAATAATATCATAGACATTGAATTATAAAGAGGTACAATGTGATTGGTTCCCTTCTTTCTGATCACCTATGGCTCTATATGTATTGTGCTCATTTCTCAAATACTGTACAATTAATAAAAAAATCTATCATTATTTTTCAAACCTTAATGGCATTGAGGATGACTGATTATACTGTCTTTTGAGCTGAATGAAGGAAGTTGACTATTTTATTTCACTACAATGAAATTGCTATGGTTTATTTTATCAGTATTCTAGTGGGGAAGGGAACTGACGGTGCATTCAAATTTAGTCTAGGTTGACGAGGTACCTGCTCTGCTTCCCAAAGCGTTCCTACATTCAGGTGAGCTTGCATCAGCTGAAGTAACTATATACGTGGATCGTAAGTGCAGCTGGCAGTGCTGCCGCCTCACAACTCTGGAGGTCCAGGTTCAATCCTGATCTCTGTGCTGTTGGTGTGGAGTTTGTACCTTCTCCCTGTGACTGCAGTTTTTTCTGTGTACTCTGAATTCCTCCCATGTCCAAAAATGTGGGAGAATAAGACGGGTTAGTGTAGCATTGGTCTAAATGGACAGTTGTTGCTTGCAGCTGGTTTGGAGGGACAAAGGGCCTATTACACTGCTGATAACTCTGCTAAATTATTCTGAATAATGGCCATTTAGCCTTTATTGGTGTTAGTCTTGTAACTGGAGTAGATCATTCTACTTCTTGCCCCAACACTTCTATCCTGGAAGATATTTCCAGTTCTAAATACACCACGGTGCAACAGGTGTTGAACTTTCTAATCAACAGACCTCAGAGAGTCAGGATGCAAAAATGCTTCTCCCTCCCCATCATCCTCAACACAGGTGCCCCCCAACCCCCAGAGCTGTGTGTTGAGCTCACTGCTATACACTATGTTCATGCATGACTACGCAGCCAAACACCCAAGGAATCACATTGTCAAGTTCACCAATCACATGACAATGGTGGGCCCATCACCAAAAACAATGAGACAGCCTACAGAAAGGAGGTGGAAGACCTTGAGACCTTGTGCCTTGAAAATAACCTCTTTCTCAATGTTAACAAGACAAAGGAGATGGCTATCAACTTCAGGAAAACCCACATGTTGGTGGCACATCAGTGGAAACTCTGAGCAATTTCAAACTCCTGGGAGTGCACATCTCATAAAACCTCCCATGGTTCAAGAATGTATCCTCCACAGTTAAGGAACCTCACCAACACCTGTACCTTCTGAGAACACTGAAGAGAGCTGGTCTATGTACATCAATACCCAGGAGCTTCTATAGATGCCCAGTTGAGAGATGCTAAAATGCTGCATCATTGTATGGTATAGGATCTGCAATGTGACAGACAGGAAGGCTCTAGCAGGAAGTTAAAACAGTCCAATGCATCACTGGCAGTAGACTACCTACCAACAAGAATATATCTACAGAAAGGTGCTGGAAAAGGTCAGTAATGTCATGAAGGATCCCATCCAACCTGCTTATGGACTGTTTGTCCCACTCTCAGTCCCACTATGCAGTATCCACCACAATACCACTAGACTTAAAAACAGTTACTGCCCTCAAGCCATCAGGCTGACCAATACCTCCACCCACCCCTTCATCACTACTTGTACATCACCTAGCATCACATTATGTACCTACAGTCAGTCTATGCATATAACGTCACTTGTGTATTAGAGGATAGCTTTAATATTTATAGTTATATTGTGTTTTCATTATGTTCTTTAAAGTTATCGTGTTTTTATCTTTGGGGATATACCTCCTTGCTCCGGACATATTACTTTAATGTTCTTTGTCTCCAACTTTTTAAACATTGCTTGTTCCACTGAAAAACAAGTTCTGATCTCTGAATCCTTTTCACAATAAGTTGTTTCCTTGCTCATCGAACACTGAGTTAGAGATACATGTTGAGAGGACAATGAACAGGAAACTGGATGAGGGTTTCAAACCAGTTCCATAACATTCAATATCAAACAACTGAATCCAATTACTATAACAACCCAAGCAAGTGAATGTGGTATGGCTTTAAATACAGACACATACATTCAAGTCTATGTAACTTTAAAGTACCCGGTTTTTTAATTGTTGCCCTTCCGAACCTATACAGTATGTGGAATCATAAAGGCACTACACTGAGATAAAATGTGTTTAGCCTCCCTATTTAGCTGTTTGCTGGCAATCCCTTGGTGCCATTTGATATAGCCATTCATCATTATCAGGTGATGGGCTCAGCCATACATCTTAATCAGGTGATGATACTAGAAATCCTATTAAAGAACTTCTCAGCTGTTAATCATCTCCACGTACAGGCATCCTCCTTTTGTTAAGGTCACAGTTCCAAATGCATCTTTTATCATGAATCCACATAACATACAACAAAAATGCATTAAGCTTTCTATTAAGTGACCATTATTTTGAAGGGACTGAGGTGTTAAATTGCCTAGGCTTCGCATTCCCTTCAGTCAGAATAAACTGATGAGAGAGTTGACAGTGATAAAAACATTTTAGAGGAAGAGAGTGCAGAAGTATTTCAGCACAGAAAGCATCAGCTGTTCAGAGATAACACCAAGATGAACTGTGTCACACAAACAGTAGTGTAAATGCTGAATTCTTGCTGCAAAAGTATTTATGGGGGTCAGGCTAACTGAAAATTTATACCTTCAGACTTTTGCCAGGCCAGTGTATTACCAATATCTCTTTGCCAACTGAGTGGTGCAATTTATTCCTTTTCTGTGTGATTCCAGTTCAGTTTATTGTTGTCACTGGTCATTGCTAAAAGAACTGAGCCACCCAAGCAGCACTTACAGAAAGAGTTATCTATCTAACGTACTTAACTATATACTTTCTTTCCCTAAGGATGAGCAGCCACCAGCACCAGGAGAATGATTCAAATTGCTGCTGAGTATTTATAAATAATGCAGCTTAAACAGGCTGGGTTACCAAAAGTCAGTGCTTGCCACACCTGTACAGGTTACTATTACACAGAGAATATTGGCTGCTAAGATATTTTGTGCCTTGATTGACAAGCTTTCCAAATGGTTGAATTTCCCTCTGGGTTTCTTTAAGATTTGTTTTTCTTCTGACTATTTCTTTATCAGTCTTATCACTTGTTCCCTCTTGCTCTGTGTGGGACCCTGAGCCACTTTCTTCCATCGGTCTGTAATATTTCATTTTATCAGTTTTGTGTTATGAGTTGTTTCTAATACCTTAATATTTTACATTTCAATTTTCTTCTTAGCAGAGTTCATCAGCTCGATTTTCTCATGCATTTACTGCTTCAGATTTTCCAGTACTTGATATCAACCCTTCTGCCTTTTCCTTGCCGATGGTGTTTGTTCAGTTCTAGGTGTGACTTGCAATCTATTTAGCTGCCTTCGTGCTTTGCTTAAAATATATATTGGATCTGTCTAAAATTCCCTCTACTTTTGTCCTTTACTCTTCAGAATGTCTTTAAAACAAAATCTTTTAGAAATACCATTTGTGACATCTTCTCAGTGAAATTTACCTTCGTCTAAGACTATCACCCAATTATATAAAACATTTTCTCTAGGGGAATGGACTTGAAATTATGTTAGATTATAAAGAATATTAGGAAAACTGAATTTATAGTATTCTCTGCTATTTTGAGTCAAACTCATAGAGAAATACAATATGAATACAGGACCTTCAGATCAACAAGTCCATGGCAGCCATAGCGTCCGTCTGTCAAATCTCAGTTTCCTGCATTTGGCCCGTATCCCTCCAAGCCCTGCCACTCCATGCACCTATCTAAATGCTTCTTAAATGCTACCTCAATACCTGTTTGAACAGCTTCCTCTAGCAACTCATTCCATGTCCTCACCACTGAGTGAAAAATCTGCCCCTTTTAAAACTTTATCATCTTACCCTAAATCTACGCTGTCTATTGTTGGACTCTCCTACTCTGGGAAAAAGACTGCTGCCATCCACCATATCTATGTCCCTCATGATTTTATAAATGTCTATAAGAACACCCCCTCATTCTCCTGTGCTCCTGGTAATAAAGACAGAGCTTGGCCAACATCTCCCTAGAGGTCAATCCCTCCAGTCCTGGTATATTCTTGTAAATCATTTCAGTTTAGCGACACCTTTCCTGCAACAGAATGAACAAAACTGTACACAGCTTTCAGCACTGATTAATGCAGCTACATCATAACATCACTAATCCTTTATTCAATGAGCTGCTTACTAAAAGGGGGAATTCAAAGGGAAGAGACAAATCTCTATAGGGTTTAGGATGGGTGGTGCCATAAATTTATAACTCTGCAAAGTTATACCTATCCTGAAAGATCAAATATGTGGGGGCCCGAAATGAGGGAAGTATGGAATGAAAGCCATCAATGAAGTAAGTTGCAATTAGGTGGATGGGAAACTGTTAGACATTACAGATGCTGATTTGCTTCTTTTTTTCTGTTAATTGCACGCACAGACTTTAACAAGAAGTGCATTGCCTGGCATATTGGCTCGCATGCCATTGTATGTATTACTCATGTAAACAGGAGGCATGCAAAGTACAAGGATGATGATATTTTTACTCAGGGCAGCAATAACCAATGCCAGACAACATCCTTTTAAGGTGAGTGGAGGAAGGTTTAGGGGAGATGTCAGAGGTAGGTTTATTTTACACACATGTTGTTGGCACGTGGCCAAGTGGTTAAGGCATTCATCTAGTTATCTGAAGGCCGCTAGTTCAAGCCTTGGCTGAGGCTGTGTGTGTGTCCTTGAGCAAGGCACTTAACCACACATTGCTCTGCGACGACACCAGTGCCAAGCTGTATGGGTCCTAATGCCCTTCCCTCAGGCAACATTGGTGGCATGGAGAGGGGAGACTTGCAGCTTGGGCATCTGCCGGTCTCCCATAAAAAACAACCTTGCCCAGGCTTGCGCCCTGGAAACTTTCCAAGGTGCAAATCCATGGTCTATCGAGACTAATGGAGGCCTACACACTACACATTTTACACAGTGTGGGATATGCGTTGTTAGGTGTGGTAGGAGAGGCAGATACATTGGGGACATTGAAGAGACTCTGATATAGGCACGTGGATGACAGAAAAGGGGGGCTAGGGTCTGTATAGGAGGGACGGGTTGGGTTCATCTTGGAGTAAGTTAAGATGTCAGCAAAGCATCATGGGCCGACAGGCCCATAGCGTGTTGTACTGTTCTCTGTTCTCCATTCTATATGGCTCTGTTGAATCTATCGGTGCTCATTATTGATGCCATTTACTGAGGATAGATGAGTTGGACTCAAGGCCATGCTGATGAAACTGGGGTTCTCCTCACACCCCCACACAAATGGAATCTATGTTAGTGGAGTGAGTCGGATGATCCTGGGTGCCATGGAAACATAGCATTTAGTGCAATGTTATTATGGTTTGGGGTATTCTGAAGCTCGGAGCTTAATTCCAGTCCAGCTTGTAAAGGGTTTGTATGTTCTCCAGGTTCCCCAGTTTATTCCCACAGTCCAAAAACATACTGGTCAATAGGTTAATTGGTCATTGTAAATTGTACTGTGATCAGTCTAGTGTTAAATAGGTCAGTTGCTAGGTGATATGGCTTGTTGGGCCAGAAGGGCCTGTTCCACACTATATCCTGAAATAAATAAAATCAAATAGATCATGTAACAGGCTTATCTCGACATGAGGTTGTGTTGGGATATCCCATGGTCTTTCCAGTCACTCACCCCTTTTTTTGTCAAACAGATAGACATCCATACCATAAGTGAAACCTTGGTGCAGTATTGCATGGTACTAACACAAACTCTTAAAAGCTTCCATCAACGGGTGTTTGAAGCCCAATAAGATTGTGACTGCAGAATACTTGCTAGCTAGGAGATTGGGTATTTGAGAAATC
Source organism: Hemitrygon akajei (assembly GCF_048418815.1). Lineage (NCBI taxonomy): Eukaryota > Metazoa > Chordata > Chondrichthyes > Myliobatiformes > Dasyatidae > Hemitrygon > Hemitrygon akajei. The sequence goes on from NC_133134.1 coordinate 108,449,882, forward strand.
CTATCGATGGAAGAATTGCCCTGAGCCATTGTGGGAAGTGGCTGACCATATACAATGTTCTTAAAGACCAAGAAAAGCCATCTTGGGTCAACAAATCACATGTTAAGCCAACAAGGCCACCAGACCAGAAAACTGATGGCCAAAAGAACCTTGATTATAAGAACTGATTAATTGAACTTCTGATCATTACTGTTTGTGAACTTAAGTGATAAAGTTCTTTATATGTTTTGGATAGTCTGTGTGTAGTGTCCATTTTCTGTCATGGCAATAACCCTTCTAACACTTCTTTCCATCACAGCTATGAACCAATGGATCTGCTGGGTTTGTTCCAGAGGGTCCACGCGTTCACGGGGTGGGTTGCCAATGCAACCAATATCTTTGATTCTGTTTTCAAGTTTGATAATGAGACTAGAACTGTGAGGGGAGCAGGGAACTGTTCTGCCCATAAAAATGACTAGCAAATCAGCAATGAAGAAATTAGCTAATGAGACATGTTCAGCATTAAATGATACCAGTTAGGCCATTAAAAACATTACTATTGGGCTGGTTGCTGTAGCCCTTCAGAACCAGTTGGAATTGGATTTCCTATTAGATGAAAAAGGTGGTATTTGCACAATCATTGGCCAGGAGCATTGCATGTACCGGTACATCCCTGATCCAGTCTGAAGCTGATAATATTGGGCAGGGGTTATAGGACTCTGTCCACACCTGGCTCCACTCCCTACTGGGAGGTTTAGGTAGTTGCTGTGTGCAGTGGGCAATGGAGGGCAGGGTGAGTATTCCTCCCTGTTCTAATATTCACTCTAACTTCTTGCTTAAGATTGCTCTGTTCAAAGAGCAGCTGCTTCCATTATGATTCAACAGCCATCCTCTCTCAACAGGATCATTAGAGGGTTTAGGGACTCTGCGTTTTTGAAACTCAGTAACATTTGTGTTGTCTTCACAGAATGAAGTGGAGGGGGAGGAGTGTGGAAGTTGCAGCAAGGCAGGGTTTTAAATGGTGTGCTGACAGAATAGAATGAGCACACTACAGTCTCAAGTCAAACCAAACCTTTGAGAGCTGGACTTTCCTTTGTACAGTCTATTCTGAGTGTGGAAGGTAAGGGACAAAACAATAAGCTGACAGAGACAGTGCACAGACCTAGTGCAGTCATTCAGGCTGAACACGCCTTAAAGTCTAACTTTCCTTTGTACTGCCTTTCTGTTCAAGTCTGGAACCAAAGCTGCCAAGCAGACCAAGACAAGATAAAGATACAACGGATTTTAGGCAGCAATTACTATTGGACAGCTATTAATTCCCAAGTATTATTGTCCTTTAACAGATAGATATAATTGGTTTTAATACCTGAAATATGTATTGCGGTTGGTGCTTACATATTCAAATGATGCGATTCAGAAGTGCACAAAGTTTCTATTAGATCAATATCTGTATCCAGCTAGTCAATATTTGTATAAAAAAATTGTATTTCTTTGTTCAAACTTCACAACAGTTTGGTAACAGGAGCCAAGCTGTTCTCCTTGTGCTCAAGTAAATAAAGTGTGATTGAGTAGTAAATGCAAGTTTTTAGTCTAGTTAATCAGCGACGACAGAGGCACACAGTGCTGGCCTTTCCAGAGCAGGGACAATCACTGATGAGTCAAACAGAGCAGCGAAGACTCTGGACAGCTGTCAATGCAGCACTCACCTTCCTGTCTGGGACCTGGTCACGTTTCAGGAGGAACTAGCAGGTGATGTGGCCCTGAAGTTGTTAGAGGAGTGCATGGACAGTGAGGGCCATTTAGAGCTTCAAACTGATGCATGTAGAGTATGAGGTCAAGATAGATGGAGTTTACACTATAACTGGGCAATTGGAGAAGATGGCAATTGTTTTTAAAGCTCCTGTTACAGTAAACAGCCGTGGGCTAAAAATGAGCATGGCCCTGGCTGTGGAGCACTCAGTGACGGGGCAGGAAATGTCGATTCCTCGAGTTGTACTGCACAGAAGCAGACCCATCAGCCCAATGCATCCATGAAGATCAAGGTACCTGCTTGAGCTTGTCCCATTTGGCCCATATCCCTTTAAATCTTTCCTATCCATGTAGCTGTCTATATGTTTTTAAATGTTGTATCCATCTCTACCATATTTTATGACAGAATGTTCCATATACATTCTGCCCCATCTCTGTTTGAAAATAATTGTCTGTCAGGTTTCCTTTCCCCTCTCACCCTAAACTGTTGTCCTCTGGTTTTTGTCCTCTCTACCTGGGAAAAAGACGGTCACCATTTACCTTCATTTTGCCCTCATGATTTTATATTACTTGGTAAGGTCAGCTTTCAGCTCTAATGCACCAAGGAAAACAGTCCCAGTCTACCCAGCCTCTCCTATATCTATTTCTGGCCCTCCAGTCCCAGTTACATTCTTGTGAATATTTTCTACACCTTGATCATCTCCTTCCTCTACATTGGTGCCAAGAACTACATACAATACTCCAGGTACAGTCTCACAAATGTCCCAACTCCTCTACTCAGTGTCATAATCAATGGAAGCAAGCATGCCACATACCTTCTTCACCACCCTGTCTGCCTGTGTTTCCACTTTCAGCAACCTCTATGTCTCTCCACAACACTCCGCAGAACTCTGCTGTTCACTGTATACCTTCTGCCCTTGTTTAACTGAGTGGAAACTCTGCAGAACCATGGAACATTAAGGTGGTAAGGTGGTATTAGAAAAATACCATGCATGTTTTAGGACAATGGTGGAAAATAAAGTTACCAATAACTGCAAGGAACTTCAAACAGCAACAACACTATGGGTACTTTAACTGCACTATGCACAATTGAAGCGAAATAATTTAGTTAGTAAATAATTTAGTAACTTATTATTCGGATAAGTTACTGTTCACTGGCAAGAATTCATAAGCAGGTCTGGAACTCCTGCGTTCAGAGCTGCAGGTACCCATTTCTTGAGCTCGATGCCAATTACATGGGCAAATCCTGGCAAATTCTGCTCCATCATAATTAGCAGGTTATGAAGTGGGCCTGTAGCTGCATTCTATTCAAACAGTTCAGATTAATGTGTGAGCATAATCTCATTATCCATTTCCCAAGGTATTACCTGAGCATTTGAAATAAATTTTCTTTTTCTGACGCAAATGTTCTGTTGTTTGATTTGTGTTTGTGCTCTTTTATTGAATTTGCGTCTTTCATGTATGAGGTTATTTCTCTGATTTACATTATGCTTTGAAGCTCTCTGTCAGACCTGTTCTTTGTTGATCTGTCAATGGAAAGGCATTATCAAGTGTTGCTGACTCCTTATTATTGCATCTGTTAATAATTAAGTTTGCTATCTCAACAGATTGATTTGGACGTTACAACTTTTCACATGCAAGTTTAAAAAACTTCTGCAGTGCCCTGAGGTGCATGTGGTTCACTGTGTCTGTTTCTCTCACTGACCACCCTGCAATTACTGTAAGGACTGCGCGAAAAGGGAAAAATTATTTCATCCTGCAAGCCTGTTAAGCAATTTGAATGAATCATGCAAAACAGACATGAGGAAGCTTAGGAATTGGCCATTGGTTCATTATTGTCCCATGAACAGAGGTGCAGTCAAAAACTTGGTCTTGCATGCCATATAAGAATCATTTCACCACATCGCAACTCGAAAAGGAAAAAGTAAAAACAGAATGCAGAATTACAGAGAAGTGCATTGTAGACAGACAATAAGGCACAAGGGCTATGACAAGGTAAATTTTAAGGTCAAGAGTCAAATCTTACTATACAAGAGCTCCATTCAATGTTCTTATAACGGCAGGATAGAAGCTGTCCAGCCTGGTGGGATGTGATTTCAGGCTTTTGTCACATTTTCAAGTTATTTATGATATTAGAAATCAAAGCAAGTCCCCTGGTCACACTTAGGAATCCAGGAGGGTGACATCAGGTAACTAGAGGCCATGGCTGAGGAACCAGGCATGAAGTAGGTATTATATAAAAATTAGAGATGTTGAAATACTTAGCAGGGCAGGCAGCATCTGTGGAGAGAGAAACAGTTGTTATGTCAGTTCAGCCGAACTAGGAAAAAGATTTCTGGAAGGGGAATCGACCTGAAACATGTTTTTTTCTTCTCTCTACAGATGTTAGCTGCTCTCCTGAGTGCCTTCAGAACTTTCTATTTTTGTTTCATATTTCCAATGTTAAATGTTGTTTGATTTTCAGGTCGTTGTTGGGGAGAGAGAGGGAGGCGTGAGGCAGTGGTGAGTAGACTCTATGGGTGTGATAGAATTCTGATGTTGAGGGGTTTCCAGCTTCCTCACAAGATCCTGAGAAGCAGAAATATACAGGATTCAAGTTTATTTGTCACGGCCATGCATATATCTAAATATACAGTGAAATGCATCACTTGCATTCACATCCAGCACGCACCCGAGGGTGTGCTGGAGGCAAGTTCACTGCACATTCTAGCAACAACATAACATGCCCTCAGTGCTCAGCAGAACAATGTAACTCATTGTAGAACATTAAGTAACAAAAGCGAGCCCCGTTCCTTCCTCCCTTGTAATCAGGAAGAAAACAAAGGCAGCATAACTTGCTGGACATGATCTAAACCTGATACTGTCTGTAACCATAGACTATAAGACATAGGAACAGACTTAGGCCATTTAGCCCATCAAATCTGCTACAGTAGCACACACATCAATGGTGATGAAGTGCTTTGAGAAGCTGGTTGTGGCTAAACTTAACTCCTGTCTCAGCAAGAACTTAGATCCACTGAATTTGCCTAACACCACAATAGGTCTGCAGCAAGTGTGATCTCACTGGTTCTTCATGGGGCCTTGGATCACTTGGATAATACAAATACCAAAGTCAGGCTGCTGTTTATTGACTGCAGTTCAGCATTTATTACCATCATTCCCACAGTTCTGATTGAAAAACTCCAGAGGGAATTGTACCTCCTTCTGCAACTGGAGCCTCAGCTTGCTAACCAAATGATCACAATCTATGCAGATCAGTAATAACATCTCCACCTGTCACGTACCCCATGACGGGGTTAAAGAACCAGCAGAAATGGAAAACACTTTGGAGTCTGGTATTGCTATAAAGTAATAGTGTTTATTAGTAACTAAGCAATACAGTAATATAAATGCAAATGTATTGAACAGGTTAGCAATGATATATCTATATATATATGTGTGTGTGTGTGTGTGTGCGCGTGTGCGCGTGTGCGCGTGTGTGCGTGTGTGTGTGTGTGGAAATAGGAGCAAAACTAGGCTCTTTCAAACCTGGGGTAAATGGGTACCGTCTTATGATGATGGACAAAGTTCAGTTCAGTTCGAGGTAGTTCGTTGACTAATGTTGGAGAGAGAAAGAGAGGTGAGCTGTTGCCGTTGATCTTCCTATTGTCTTTCGAAATCCTGTTGTGGTCACTGACTATGACTATAGCACGTACGACCATTCTTCAGTGGTGGAATTATCATCCAGGCAAGGATGGACACACAAATAATTCCCCACCGGTCGCAGCTTTTCACACTGTGAGCCACTGATCGATTTCCCCGAATTGATCCTCCAAAAACCCAACTTCATGTGGGTGCACAAAGCTTGTTCAGTGTCCGACACTGTGTGTGTCTCGTGGTGTGTCTGTCTGTGTCCCAGCGGATCTGCTTTTTATCTCTACATGTTGGACACCAGCCGTCCATCAACCTGCTCCAACCTCCACTTTCTGCAGGAACTTCACAAGCAGGCAAGTGACCTCGGGGAAAGGTAAACAAGCTAGCAGAGAAATCATAACATCAATCTTTCGAGCAGTTTCTGTCTCTCTCTCTCTCATTGCGTTGGTCGCCTCCCTCCCTCTCTTAATAGCAGCACAGTTCATAGGGTCTATTCTGGACCCCGTTCCAAACTAGGGTGACCCATGACACCCCCTTCCTTTTAAGAAAATTTTACAAAGGAATAATTTTAGGTTACATGTGTATTACAGAGTTTGAAACAATATATAGGTAATCATCAGATAACAGAGTAAGACGGGTACAATTTCGTACTTAACATCTAGATAAACAAACAGCTATAATGTTGTCAGTATCTTTGACATGCCTTATTTCTAGGTCATATTCTTGCAATATCAGACTCCAGTTCAACAACCTTCTGTTCTTATTTTTCATATAAGTCAGAAATACTAACAGATTATGATCTGTGTAGACTATCAGTGGCTTCTGGGCAGGACAAATATAAACTTTGAAATGTCGTAACGCCAGAATAAGTGATAATAAACTCTTTTTTGCACAGTGGAATTATGTTTCTGGTGTACATTAAAGTTCTTGGAGAAATAAGCCACTGGGTGTTCAATGTCATCAGCACCCTTTTGTAACAATACTGCCCCAGCAGCCTCGTCACTAGCGTCTGTTGCTACAGAGAATGGTTTTGAAAAGTCAGGTGCTCAAAGTACAGGATGACAGCACAGTATAGTTTTTAGTCGTTCAAACAGCTCCTGGCAAAGGTCATTCCATACAAATCTGTCACTCTTCCCCAGGAGTTTTGTAAGGGGGAGAGCGATATCTGCAAAGTTTTTGCAAAACTTTCGGTAATACCCCACCAATCCTAAAAACCTTCTCAAAGCTTTCTTGCCAGTCGGAAAGGGAACCTCAGCAATAGCCTGTACCTTGGCTTGTACAGGGGCCAGTTGCCCCTGAGCTACTACGTACCCAAGATACGTGACAGTAGCGTGGCTGAATTCACTTTTAGCGAGGTTCACTGTTAAATTGGCCTCAGGCAGCCATTCAAACAATTTTTCCACAGCCACAATGTGCTCTTCCCACGTGTCACTCCAGACCACTAAGTCATTGATATAAGCCCTTGTGTTTTCTAAACCTCTAATTACCGAGTCAATCATCCTTTGAAATGTTCCTGGAGCATTTTTCATTCCAAAGGGTAAAACATTATATTCATACAGCCCCAAAGGTATGACAAATGCTGAGATCTCTCTAGCCCTTTCAGTCAAAGGAACACACCAATATCCTTTCAGCAAGTCAATTTTTGTAAGGTACTTAGTCTTTCCCACTTTCTCAATACAATCATTCACTCTTGGCATGGGATAAGCATCTGTCTTAGTTACTGCATTAACTTTTCTGTAATCAGTACAGAATCTCATACCCCCATCTGATGTAGGGACAATCACGAGCGGTGACGCCCAGTCTGAAGAGGTTGGCCTAACTATGCCAGTTGTTAGCATGTACTCAATTTCTTGTTCAACCATTTTATTTTTGTCTTGGGTCATTATGTAAGGGTGCTGCTTAATGGGATCAGCTTTATCTACAATTACGTCATGCACCACAGCCGTACACGACCTTAGAATGTCAGGGAATAAATCTTTACACTTGTTAATCAAGCTCTTCAGTTGTTTTTGTTGCTTTGACTGTGAATATTGAACCTTCCCATCAACATTTTTCAAAACATCAGATTTTCAGAGTCTTGTAAAAACTACAGGGAGTTCATTAAAATGATATGGTATTTCAGTGCCAGACACTACAACCTCCTTCGTTGTCATAACAGTACTCACTGGTGCGGGGTTGGGGTCATGATAAGACTTGACCATATTTACGTTCTGATCTGACAATTGCTCTCTGAGTAAGGTCAAAGGTGACACAATATGCTTAGCTCTCAACTCCTTAACTATTCCCTGGAATGTTCTCGAAGTAAAGTTATTATCCTGGTCAGATTGGATTTCGTTAGATAGACCTACCAGCGTGGAAAATTTGATAAGTGCTTTTACCACAGTCTTGGCCTTGATGTTCCAGAGGGGCACCACTCCACGGAACCTAGACACAACACATAGGATGGTTAACAGATATTCGTAGCCAGCTACAGTCTTTGGCAATGGGCCCACACAATCCACTATGACCCTGGGAAATGATTCACCAAAAACAGGTATCGGCCTAAGTGGTGCTGCTGGGATCACCTGATTTGGTTTTCCTGCACCCTGACAGGTATGGCAAGTCCTGCACAAGTTCACAACATCCTTCCTTAAATTAGGCCAGTAGAATTCTTTCATAATTCTTTCTGTCTTTTTCACATCAAAGTGTCCACCTAAAGACATACTATGAGCCACATTTAAAATCTCAGCCCTATAAACTTTTGGGACCACTACTTGTTGTTCAATGGCCCAATCCTCACTTGCAGGCACAGTAGGTGATCTCCACTTCCTCAGTAACACCCCATCCTTAAGATAATATCCTACTGACATACTCTGAATCTCCTCTTCTGTGAGAGCTGTCTCCTCACCCCAGTATCACGAAAAACAGCTCTATGACCTTGCAGCTGTGTACTTCCAGATGCAAAAACAAAATTCAGAGTTTTACATACTTTCTTAACAGACCATTGTCCTGTAAGCAGGGTCAAAGATCATGAAACCAGTCCAAATTTCTCAAGTTATTTATTTAAAAATCCAGACACAGCCCCGTTCTCCCTATTGTCCATAAACTTCACATCACCAGCTTTTAACTCTTCACCAACTTTTGGAACACCATGTAACACAAATGACTGAGAATCCTCAGTTTCCACTGGCACCAAGGTTAACCCTTTATTCACTGAATCAAATCCACCTGACACAAAAAAACTGCATTCCTTTTCAAACGAGTCAGACACCTCAGACCTTAACTGAGTTTCAACACAAGGTTCAACACCCTGGGAATTCACAGGTGTGTCAACAACCTGAATGCAGGCAATCAGGACAGCTGCCTCTTCTAGGCTTTCAATACCAGTCCCAGTTTCAAATTCCAGGTTCCCCGATCCTCCCAGCTACTCACAGGGAAACTCCAGTCCGAAGTAAGTTCAACCTTGTAGGTTAAAACACCCTTGTCCGCTAACCCAGCAGACTCCCGCAAGGTAGCAGTATCCTTTCCATCTCAGAATGCCCTTACATCATCAGGAACACACTTAAATTCTTCAATTACAACCAGCTCTTTCAAGCTATAAAAATCATCATTGTCCAACACTGGACATCCCAACTGCCACATCTCCCTCTCAAACTGTCTCTGTCTTTCTGCTTCTTCTCTCTGTTTCCTTGCCTCCTCAGCTTTGAGCTGTTTTACTCGTGATACAACTATTGATGGCAGAATTTCAAATAGTGACAAGAAGGCATACAGGAGTGAGATATATCACCTAGTTGAGTGGTGTTGTGCACTCAACATCAGTAAGACGGAAGAACTGATTGTGGACTTCAGAAAGCATTAGACGAGGGAACACACATCTATCCTCAGAGGAATCAAAAGTGGAAAGAGTGAGCAAGTTCAAGTTCTGGGTCTCAAAATCTCTGAAGATCTATCCCAGACCCGACATATTAATACAGATACAAAGAAGACACGACAGTGGCTATATTTCATTAGGAGTTTGAGGGGATTTAGTATGTCACCAAAGACACTCACAAATTTCTGCAGCTGTATGCTGGAGAGCAGTCTAACTGGCTGCATCACCATCGAGTATGGGGGGGAGGGGCGCTACTGTACAAGATAAGCTGCAGATAATTGTAAACATAGCTCCATCATGGGCACTAGCCTCTGTAGCATCCAGGACATTTTTAATAAAAAATGCCTCTAAAAGGCAGCATCCAACATTAAGGACCTCCATCACCCAGGGCTTGCCTTGTTCTCATTGCTGCCATCAGGAAAAATGTACAGGAGCCTGAAAGCACACACTCAGTGATTCAGGAACAGCTTCTTCCCCTCTGCCATCTGATTTCTGAATGGACATTGAATCCATGAAAACTACATCACTACTTCTTTATTTAAATTTTTGCACTATTTATTTAATTTAACTATTCAATATGTATACTTAATGTAATTTGAAACTCAGAAACAAAGAAAACACACAGCACAATACAGGCCCTTCAGTCCACAAAGCTGTGCCTACTTCCAAGCACCTTAAAACTGTACCTCTAGTGCTAGCCATTTTTGCCCTGGGAAAAAGCCTCTGACTATCCACACGATCAATGCCTCTCATAATATTATACAACTCTATCAGGTCACTTCTCATCCTCCATTGCTCCAAGGAGAAAAGGCTGAGTTCACTCAACCTATTCTCATAAGGCATGCTCCCCAATCCAGGCAACATCCTTGTAGATCTCACCTGCACCCTTTCTATGGTTTCCACATCCTACCTATAGTGAGGCGACCAGAAATGAGCACAGTACTCCAAGTGGGGTCTGACCAGGGTCCTATATAACTGCAACATAACCTCTCGGCCCCTAAATTCAATCCCACGATTGATGAAGGCCAATGCACCGTATGCTTTCTTAACCACAGATTCAACCTGCAGCAGCTTTGAGAGTCCTATGGACTCGGACCCCAAGATCCCTCTGATCTTCCGCACTGCCAAGAGTCTTACCATTAATACTATAATCTGCCATCATATTTGACCTACCAAAATGAACCACCTCACACATATCTGGGTTGAACTCTATCTGCCACATCTCAGCCCAGTTTTGCATCCTATCAATGTCCAGCTGTAACCTTTGACAGCCCTCCACGCTATCCACAACACCTCCAACCTTTAGGTCATCAGCAAATTTGTTAACCCAATCCTCCACTTCCTCATCCAAGTTATTTATAAAAATCACAAAGAGTAGGGGTCCCAGAACAGATCCCTGAGGCACACCACTAGTCACCGACCTCCATGAAGAATATGACCCGTCTACAACCACTCTTTGCCTTCTGTGGGCAAGCCAGTTCTGCTTCCTCAAAGCAATGTCTCCATGGATCCCATGCCTCCTACTTTCTCAATAAGCCTTGCATGGAGTACCTTGTTAAATGCCTTGCTGAAATCCATATACACTCCATCTTCAGCTCTACCTTCATCAATGTTTTCACAATTTTTTCTATTATTATGTATTCTATTGTACTGCTGCCACAAAGACAACAAATTTCACAACATATGCCCATGATATTAAACCTGATTCTGATTCTGATTCCACAATTCAGTCATAGCTGATTTATTTTCCTTCTCAACCCCATTTTCTTTCCATGGCCCCATAACTTTATACTTTATGATTTGGGCTACACAGCTGTCTGTGGCAATAAGTTACACAGAATAACCAACCTCTTGCTATAGCATTTCCTCCTCATCACTGTTCTTAAGGCTGTCCTTCTATTCTAAGGATCAGCGTGCTGGTGCTAGACCCTCCCACTATTTGAAACATCCTGTCTCCAGTCACCTCATCGAGGCCTTTCAATATGTGGCAGTTTTCAATGAGATCCTCCCACCCCTCATTCTTCTAAACTTCAATGAATACAGACCCAGAACCATCAAATGCTCATCAAGGGATATACACATTGCCAGGGTGCCTGAGACATTTGCACAGAACTGCAGTAATATTATGTATTACACTGTACTGCTGACACAGGTACATGACATATGTGAGTGATGATAAACCTGATTCTGATATGGACTCATTTTGTGGACTGAGAGTGGGAAGGGGGCAGGGAGAGGGGTGTCATGGTTTGGAAAAGGGGAAGATAGAGAGAGGGGAGGGAGTGTGAAGCACCAGAAAACCATTCTGTAATGATCAACAAACTAATTGTTTGGAATCAAATGACCTTGCCTGCTGTCTCGGGGCTGTGTGTGCCTGCACCTGTACCATGCCACCGCCCACCCACACTCCTCCTCTGCCACCTGTCCCACGCTCCTCCTGTAGTGCTCCCCCCTCGCTATTCCCAACATCCTTTGTTGCCGGCAGACTTACAAACTCACTTTCTGCTCTACATTGATAAATGCAGTACTGGGCAAATGGCTTAGGGCACCCTAGCTATATATAAATATGCCTAAGACCTTTGCACAGCACTGTATAGTGTAGACCTCTTAAAAGAGATTGTTAACACTGTATTTGCCTTCCTTATTACCAAAAAAACATATCACAGAAGAGAGTTCATTGTGTATCTGGGTAGTCAAAAGGTGCTGTATGGTGCTGAATAATACAGTATGGAAAATGGCCCTTTGGCCCAACTCATCCATGCTAGCCATTTGCTAGGTCATTTGCCTCTATTTGACCAATATCCCTCTAAACACCCCCTTCTGAATGTATACTTACTCAAGAATCTTTTAAAAGTTGCTATTGTACCTGTCTCAACTACTTTCTCTGGTAGCCCTTTCCACAGATGCACCATCCTCTGCATGAAGAATTTACCCCTCTGGTCACTTTTAAATCTTTCTCCTCTCACCTCAGACCAATGACTTTTAGTTCCCCTTACCCAAGGAAGTAATTTAAAGTGTATTCACTGTTATCTTTACCTTTCATGATTTTATACACCTTTATGAGATCACCTCCCAATCTCCTGCCTTACAAGGAATGGAGTCTTAGCCAGCCTAATAACATAGGAGTTACATTCCCTTGTTAGCTCTAGTCTAGAGGTGACTGGGAAACAACATAAAAACAAGTCCACCCTCAGTGTAGTGAGTTGTTTGTGACAGGAAAAGGTTGTGGCAAACACAGGCGGTCCTCTTGGCAATATATTTACTGTATTTACAGAAATGATCAAGGGCAACCAAATCCAATGTCCAAAATCCACAATAGGAAAACACAAATCATAACACCAAAACTGATCACCTCTTGTAAGTTATTACTTACAATTTGGTCTCTAAGTGACTTGATGTGTTGTATAATGCACCTCCTACAATCCAGTAATTGGAGGATCCCACTCAAGACAGTGTAGATCACAAAGCCTATGAAAGTCATCAATCAGCACCAAAGCCACAAGTGTTTCATTAATAACATAAAAATGTTTGTTTCAGAATAGCTTTGGAATTGGTTTCTGAAAGCTCAAAGTTCAAAGAAAATTTATTATCTAAGTATACATATGTCACCATATACAACTGTGAGATACATTTTCCTGCAGACATACTCAGTAAATCCAAGAACCAAAATAGAATCAATGAAAGACTGCACACAACAGAGTGGACAAACAATCAAGGTGCAAAAGAGAACAAACTATGCAAATGCAAAAGAAAAAAATAAGCAACAAATATTGAGAACATGAAGTGAATCCATAGGTTGTGGGAAGAATTCAGTGATGTGGCAAGTGCAGTTAAATGAAGTTATCCCCACAGGTTCAAGAACTTGATAGCTGAGGGGTAATATCTGTTCCTGAGCCTGGTTGTGTTAGTCCTAAGGCTCCTGTACCTTCTTCCTGATGGCAGCAGGGAGAAGAAAGCATGTTCTGGGTGCTAGGGGGTTCCTGATGATAGATGCTGCTTTTCTGAGATAGCACTCTTGTAGATGTGCTCAATTAGGGCAAGGGCTTTTCCCTTGATGGACTGGGCCATATTCATGAGTTTTTCTGGGGTTTCTATGCAATGGAATTGGTGTTTCCATGCCAGGCTGTGAGGCATCCAGTCAATATACTCTCTACCACACATTTCTGGAAGTTTGTCAAAGTTTTAGATATCATGCCAAATCTTCACAAATTCCTAAGGCAGCAGAGGTGCTGCATGCTTTCTTTGTAATTGCACGTACAGGTCCTCCGAAATAACACTGAGGAATTTAAAGTTGCTGACCCTCTCCTCTGATCCTCCAATGAGAATTGGCTCATCAACCTCCTGTTTTCTCCTTCTGAAGTCAATAATCAGATCCACGGCCTTGCTGACATTGAGTGAGAGGTTGTTGTAGCACCACTCAGCCAGATTTTCAATCTCCATCCCATGTGCTGATTTGTCACCACCTTTGATTCAGCCAATGACAGTAGTGTCGTCAGCAAACTTAATATAGCAGTGGAGTTGTGCGTAGCCTCACAGTCGTAAGTATAAAGCAAGTAGAGCTGAAGGCTAAGCACACAGTTATGTGGTGCATCTGCGCTGATGGAGATTGTGGAGAGAATGTTGTTGTCAGTCAGACTGGTGTCTGCAAGTGAGGAAATTTCACAAGGAGGTATTGAGGTCAAGATCTTGAAGCTTATTGATTAGTTTTGAGGGGATGATAGTGTTGAATGCTGAGCTGTAGTTGATAAAGAGCATCCTGATTTATGCATCTTGGCTGTCCAGATATTCCAGGGTTGAGTGAAGAGCCAATGAAATGGTTGTACCAGTAGGCAAATTAGAGTGGATCCAAATCACTTCTCAGGCAGGATTTTCATCACCAATTTCTCAAAACGCTTCATCACAGTGTGTGTAAGTACTGGGCAATATTCATCGAGGCAGGTTACTACATTGTTCTTAGGCACTGGTACAATTGAAGCCTGCTTGAAACAGGTGGGTTCCTCAGACTGCTGAAGTGAAGGGTTGAAGATATCGGTGAACACTCCAACCAGTTGATCAGTACAGGTCTTTATTACTCAGCCAGGTAGCCCATCTGGGCCGGATGCTTCCTGGAAGTTCATCCATCTGAAGGATGCTTTCATGTAGACCACAGACTCTGAAATCAAAGAGTCATCGGGGGAACATCAATGTCACATGCATCAAGATACACTGAAACACTTGTCTTGTGTACTGTTCAGGCAGATCAGATCATTACACACAGCACTAATGAAGAACAAGGTGGAACAATGCAAAATAATGTTTTTCTGTGGCGGACAAGTGCAGTCAGGTAAACAATAAGACGCAGGATCGTAATTGAAGCTCTTGGTTGGTTGGATGTGGTGTCCCAGCTGTCTACATGATATGCAGTCCTTAAGGCAGGTTTCCCCTCTCCAGTAGCTGATGAATCCAAAGGAATGGCAGAGACAGATACAGTTTGGCACCAGCGACATTGCAAGAGTTGGCAGTCATCACTGAAGTTAATAAAGGACTCCAGCTCAGGATTTACTCCTATAGCCTTCCCCATGTGTGGGTGTAGCTCCAAGGCAGCATAGGCTGGAGATCAGTTTTCCTTCTCCTAGATGACTGATTAGTCCCTTCTTCCCAAAGAAACTTGTTTTAAGGTGCCAGTAACATGCCTTTACCCTTTGTCCTGGCAGTAGAAATGGTTTTGCCGGGATCAGGAGCAAAGCCACATATGAGGGCCAGGAGCTGGACTTGGTTGTCAGAGGCTGTTTGAGATGCACGCCATTGAGCACATTTAATAGGTAGTGGGAGCATATCCTTACCACCACCCCCGCTATGACAACCTGAAGGAACTAGGTAGACTATATTACTGATATAAACAGACGTTATTAAGGTGTACCATCTGAAGCTACTACAACGTCATTTGGAGCCACCAGAGATAATAGATGCTGGAGTCTGCACTGGAAATAAAACAAACAGCTGGAGGAACTCAGCTGTATCTGTGACAGGGAAGGAACTGGCATTACTTCAGGTCAAGACCCAGTATCACAACTGAAAATGGAGAAGGAAGATGGCCAGTGAAGGTGGCATGAGGTATATCTGCTCCTTTTGAAGGAAGGGGAATTGGTGTTGACATCCTTCCATTTGGTGGGAGAGTGGGTTGAGACCAGGAAACTGGGAGAAAAAAGAAAATGTGAGAGTGGGCTCCATCAACCATAGTAGAAAGGAAGTCATGCTTCCTGAAAAGGAAGGACATTTCAGATGTCCTGGAATGGAAGGGTTCATCTTGAGAGCGGGAATGGTGGAGATCAAGAAACTGGGAGAAGGGGATGGTCAGTTGTCTAGATGGATTAGGCTGTAGGAAAGGTTGGTACCATTAACAAAGGAAATATGGTTCAGGAAAATCTCAGCTTGCACTCAGGTATAGCTGTTATATGTTAATACTGATTCAAAAGAAAGTTATGAGATCATGCAGCCAGTCAGGTAGGGAAAGGAGCACAAGTATCAGTGGGTTAAATGCAGTTCATCATAACCGTAAATGGTAATAGACGAAATAATGTTACATACCCCGTGGGCATCTTATGACCATGATGTAATTGAGTATCTGGTGAGCATGATGTAATGGTCTTGTGATGGTGGGGTGATGTAATTTCCCACCAGTGTGAGGTCACATGATGTAATTTTCCCGCCAATGTGAGGTCATGTGATGTCCTGTTCCAACAGGTATAAAATGGGAAAGTCCTGCTGTGATACAGGTTAGTTCGTTGTTTAATTTGTCAGTTACTCCGTTATGCTATGTATTTGGTCACATGACACAGTTTTGTTTTAAGGTGGAGTTTTACTTTCTACCTTAAGTCTTAAAGGTTATTTCTGGCAGTTTTGCCAAATGCTGCCAGTTTTAGTTTGATCTATCTTTGCAATACAGTTGGAGAGTGAAGCATTTACTGAAGTACAGAAACCCGAAGGATCGAGTAAAGTTTGTGTCGTCAGTGGTTTAATACAGGATCAACCTTATTGGATTTTCGTTCAGGAAATAGTAACCTGCATCCAAGATAACCCCTGTCTGTAAGAGCTGAAAGGGTTGGGACAGTGTTATTTGCCAAGGAAAAGGTCAGTTCCTTCAAGCCGTTGTTATTTCCTTCATCATGAATCTTTCAGGCAAGGCATATTTCTGCTAGGATCAGCAGTAACGTCACGTCGTTGAGGAATTTGTTACTTCAGGAAAGTCTCTCCTAATTGACTGTATAAATCATTTGGACTTTTGCATTTATCACTTTAAGAACTGTTTGAGTTGCTGTATAGCAGTTAACTTCTGGTTAAGTTAGTCGTTTGTTCATTTTTCATTTTTGTTGAACAGAGTTAAATAAATGTTTATTTGTTTATAAAAAAAATACCTGTCTCAATTGTATATTCACTGTTGCCGGAGACTTGCCATAACAATAAGATTTAATATGAAGAAATAGGGGGAATTAGAAAGAAGTGGGGGTAGGAGTGGCTGCACAGTTTGGTAGGGTGGTAAAGAAGTTCAAAGTAAATTTATTATCAGAGTACTATATATCACCATATACTACCCTGAGATTCATTTTCTTGCGAACCTTAACAGTAAATTCAAAGAAACACAATAGAATCTATGAAAAACTGCCTCAAAACAAAAATGGACAAACAACCAATGTGCAAAAGACAACAAACTCTGTAAATACAAAAAAAGGAAAAAATAATAATCAATAAACAAGCAATAAATATTAAGAACATGAATTTTAGATACTTAAAGTTTGTGGAATCAGTTGAGGTGTGTGAAGTTATCAATTCTGGTTTAATGGCTGAGCGGTAGTAACTGCTCCTGAGCCTGATGGCGTGGGACTTAGAGCTTCTGTACCTCTTTCCTGATGGCAGCAGCAAGAAGAGAGCTTGGCTTGGAAGGTAGCAGTCCGAGATGATGGATGCTGCTTTCCTGCTCCAGTGTCCGCTCAGTAGAAGACAAGCTGGATTGCACCTGTCTGCAATTGCTTGAAGTTTGGACGTTGCAGGATTGATGGTTCATGGGCTTGTTCTTCCCAAGCACCATCAATCTACAGAAGATGATACTCGGACTTGGGCCACATTACTATTTGTTGTGTGACTGTACTGTATGTTTACTGCTTTCGTAATTATTTGTGTTATATGTACCTTGTGCTGAGTATGACTGTTGGTACTCTGTTTTGTAACTTGGCCCTGGAGAAGCGATGTTTCGTTTCGGCTGTATTCATGGTATTCATGTATGTTTGAATAATAATTAAACTTGAACTTGAACTTAATTAGTTTGTCACAACTTTGTGGGCCAGGTGACCTGTTCTTGCACTGTACTATTCAGTCTTCAACATTCTATTTTCTATGGTCTATGTTCTAATTGTGGGAGAGGTTGTAGATATTTAGGATAGGTAAAAACAAAGACAATTACATTACAAAAGGGAGGATAGAGGATGTGTCTTACCAGGTTCGGATATGGCCCAAGTGCAGAGTGAGAGACACTGAAGCAGGTCGATGGTTCACAGACTTTAATATGAACAGTGTTAAAGGGAACATAAGCAATAAATGCTAGGCCAAACAGGGCCATTAAATAAAACTCTCAAAAGGAAAATGAAGCCTACACTGTGGCTGAAAAGACCATCTAAACATTAAATGAATACCACTAGTCTTCAGAGTCAGGTGACTTGAAAATCCAATATCTCAGGGAAGGCCGAATGCAAAAGAGCAGCGAAGCATTTCTATGCTCTGTCCAAGTCTCGACAAGCACTAGACAACAAGTATGGAGTTAAGTACTATCATGATTAAATAATAGTTAGCTGACACGTGCAAATTCACAAGCACAATTGCCGTATCTACTGCGCTGCAAAATCCGTGGTTGTGACAATGGGAGAATAAGGGAGGAGAACAGGTCAGTCTGGTGGAAGTGTAAATACTGAATAATTATCTGAAAACAGAAAAAATTGAAGCCAATACTGGAAAATAAAATGGAATGCCAGAATGCAGATAATCTGTAATTGTTGGACTTGAATTTTGAGTCAAGAATGCTGCAAAGGAAATGAGATGTTTTTGTTTGATGTTACATTCATCTTCATTGGATCTGTGTAGGAGGCAATTGACACAGAAGTCAGAGAATTAGAGACTGATGCTAGAATCTGGTGCAATATACAAGATTCTGGAGACATTCAATGGGTCAGATAATGAGGAGGGGGTGGAATGGATGGTCAAGCCTGCAGGTCAGACCCTTCATCTGGACCATTCCAGATGCTGCCTGACTCACAGAGAATTAAATTAACACAAGAAAACCAGGCCAGGAGTAGGAATCTGGAGGAACTTAGCAGGCTAGGCAACATCTATGGAAAAGAGTAATCAATCAATGTTTTGTGCCGAGACCTTTCTTCAGGCCTGCTGAGTTCCTCCAGCATTTTGTGTATATTGCTTTGGATCACCAGCATCTGCAGATTTTCTCTTGACCAGGAGTAGGTCACCTGACCACTCAAGCTTACTCAGTCATTTAATATGATCCTGGTTAATCTGTGCTGACTTCAAATCCTCTTCTGTTCCCCATATCACTTAATTCATCAATGTTTTCGATTTATCTTTCTTCTACCTTAAGAATATCTATTGATCTGGCATGATCTAATCTCTGGGCCAGACAATTCCAGAGGCTCACAGCTGTGAAAGAATAATTTCTCTATGCAACTCACTTTGAAATAACCAGCTCCTTGTTTGTGACAGAAAACAGGACTCTGGGCTTCCCTACAGACTTAATGAAGCTAGCACCAGTCAAAGAGGAACAAAAATGCAAAAGTTAGCACAGAGCACAGAGCAATTAAGAGACAATTGCGATGGGGGCTTCAGAGTTGTAGTTGGATGAGCTGGGATTGCTGTTGAGGACACAGCTATTTCAGAGTACAGATGTGGGGAGTGTGAAGAAGTTCACATGATAGGGGTGGAGGCAATGAAGAGCATCGGATAATTTAAGATTCTAAATTTGATGTTACAGAATCTGTGGGGTATCTAAGTGTTTGATTCAAATGATGAAGGGTCGGGAAATCCTCAGCATCACATAGAATCAAACTACATACCCTGTCAAGGGCTGGTGCCTGATCCAGACCACAGATCGCAACCCACTTGGACAGCACTGCATTCACAAAGTTGATATGCTTCAGGTGAGATTTTGAGCTGAGGATCTCCTTCTCAGGCAGATGGCTGAAATTCCACTCCGTCGGTCTGAACTGGGATAGTGGAGTCTCTGCTGGTCTTCAAGTGACAACAGTCAGGCATTACCACCTTGGTCTCTGCGGGAGCTTGCTAAGCAATATTTTTCTTTATAACACTGATTACACATCGGAAGTAATTCACGGGGTGTAAAACAGATTGGGATGATCCAGGCCAAGAACCTGACAGGCAACCTAACGATGTTCTTTTACAGTCATAGAGTCATGAAGTAACACAGCACAAAGCCAGGCCCTTCTGCCCAACTCATCCATGCCAAACAAGGTACGCAGCCAGGTTAGTTCCATTGCCTACATTGAGCCTGTATTCCTCCAAAATCTTTTCTATCCATGTGTAGTACTATACAGAAGTCTTAGGCACCTAAAGAGCTAGGGTGCCTAAGACTTGCACAGTACTGTGTTTGTCAATGTGCAGCAGAGAGCAAGTTTGTAAATCTGACAGGAACAAAGAACTTTGGGAATGGCGATGGTGGAGCACTATGGGAGGGGTGTGGGACAAGTGGCAGAGAAGGAGTGCTAGGGGCAGGGTTAGTGCAGGTGCAGACATGTCCAGCCCTAAGACACCAGGCAAGGTCATTTGATTCCAAATAATTGGTTTATATATCATTTCAGAATGTCTTTCTTATACTTCCTGCTCCTTTCCTAAACATGATTCCCTTCTCCCTGTACCCTCCCATTCTCAGTCCACAATAGAAACCCATATCTGAACCAGGTTTATCATCACTCACAATATGTCATGAAATTTGTTTTAGTTTATGGCAGCAGTACAGCGCAATACATAAAATTAATGCGGTACTGTGCAAATGTCTTGGGCATATATATATATATATATATATATATATATGTGTGTGTGTGTGTGTGTGTGTGTGTGTGTGTGTGTGTGTGTGTGTGTGTGTGTGTGTGTGTGTGTGTGTGTGTGTGTGTGTGTGTGTGTGTGTGTGTGTGTGTGTGTGTGTGTGTGTGTGTGTGTGTGTATATATATATACTGTATATTGTGTGTGTGTGTGTGTCTAGCATTTGTGCACAGTACTACACTACCCAAATGCATTTTAAATTTTGTTTTTGTACCAGATTTACTTACTTCCTCTGTTCTCACTACCTTCTACATGAAGAAGTTGACCCTCAGATCACTTTTAGTACACTTCCCTCTCTCCCTAAATCTATGCTTTCCAGTCTTCACTTTCTTTCACTAGGAAGGACTCTAGGTGGGATTTACAGCCAATAACAGTGCAATGATTGGGTTTGCTATGAACTGTAAGAGATCATCTATGACAGTTCTTCACACCTTTCCCATTCCCCACTGAGAAAAGTAGAACTTGTATTTCCAGTTCTAATTAGGCACTGGAGATCTAATAGATGTTAAAAATCAGACAAGAGGAAATCTGCAGATGCTGGAAATTCAAGCAACCCACACAAAATGCTGGTGGAATGCAGCAGGCCAGGCAGCATCTGGTTAGTCCTGACAAAGGGTCTCGGCCTGAAACGTCAACAGTGCTTCTCCCTATAGATGCTGCCTGGCCTGCTGCGTTCCACCAGCATTTTGTATGTGATGTTAAAAATCAGTACAGTTTGATTACACTGTGATGAATGCACCTAAAAGAAAATGCATTGAGAAGGGGAAAGGGTTTTTAAAAATATTGTGTTTTTACAAAAGTTGAAACATTTGCATGGTATGTTTTTAGGACAATAAGCTATGTTTAGTTCACTATCAAACTGGTTCTTGAAGTCTTGGTAATGGAAGAACAAAATTAACTTTTACCCATTTTTTTTTGAACAAATGCCAGCAGTTAAAGTTCACGCTCAGAGTTTTTCTGTCCTAGTCCTCAAAGGATTGCGAGAGGAATCAAGCCTCAGTGACCTGGTAAAGACATCGCTATAATGAACATTAACTTTGGCAAGACTTCTTCTGGAGGTAATTGGGGGAAAGCTGCAAAGTTGTACTGGGTACATTGAATCAGTCAGCACTAACACATCAAGGGTCCTCAAAAGGAACACAGGGCTCCCAAAGTGGGTCATTTGGCAATGGAAACTTTTCTTTCTCGATCAAAGAGAACTCTTTTTTCCATAACGGACATTTCTGGGATTTAGATTAAGAGGCAGGATAGTGCTCCAATGCACAAGTGACCACAGATGTAGATATCAGACCTTTACGTCCTGACATTGACAAATGGCTCTTCTGGTCTAACCCATTACCCACAGGGACTGAGACACACTCCTGGCTTGACAGGCACTTATACTGAGAGACTTGCAATGAAGGTCAAACACAAACTAAATGATTCTGCCAGTGGCAAGTCAGGCTCCTACATAGTAATCAGAAATGCTGTGAAATATTCTGACAGTATAATTAGAGTGCAGGCAACCTGCAGTGTTTGAAATTAAATGGAATCTTTGAAGTATAATTATTGCTCACAGTTTTCAAGTATAGGCTTTGAATCCCCATAAAGAAATGATCATTGCTTGCAGAAAAATATAATGTTCTTTATTTCTTCATGTGCAAGAGATATTAGGTAGATGCTGATAGTGGGCTGTATCCTGACATGAGGGGACTTTTTATCGAACCCATTTTGGGCACTGTTATACTCTAGTGCTATGATCAAAAAAGAATTATGAACAAAGGCTCTCAGTCAATAGACCTCAGTGATTCAAAAAAAAGGAGGCATTATGTTTAAAAAAAAACATGTTTTACATTTAAGGATTATGCATTTGATCAAATCGTGTGCTAAATCTCCTCTGGCTTATTTGAGAAAACACAGAAAAATATCTTTGCATGCAATCCTTCATAAGTTTGTTGTCATGCTGTATTGGATTCATTTCTTTTTAAAGTTTTTTATTAATGAAACTTTCCTAAACAATTGTTTTTTTAATTGGATGGAAGATGCATGTCATTTTCACTATGTTCCACTATTTCAGATGCTATAATTTTCTTCTGTTAATATTCAGCACATTTGAATCATAGAGCACAAAAACAGGTCCTTCAACTCAGTGAGTCAGGGCTGACCATCTAGTACCCATCTGAGTTAAAATCAGTTAAACACTCCAGATGCTGGAAGTTTGAAACAAAAATAGGAAAACAATTCAGCTTATTGCAGGGTACCCTTTATTCTACCCATTGCTCTGCTCCTTCTTTAGAACTTGGGCTCCTCTCTTCCTCAGTTCTGTTGAAGTATCTTCAACCTGAAACACTAACTGTTTCTCTCTGTACAGGTGCTGCGTGTTTCCAGCATTTTCTGTTTTTGATTCATCCACTCAGTTATACTAATTGTGCATTTTTAAGATTCTCCACACATTCTAATCAGCTCCCTACAAGCGCCCCCCACACACTGGAGATTATTTATAATGAGCAATTAACCCACCGACCTGCACTAGAAGGAAATCGGAGCAGTTGGTGGAAAGTGACGCGGTCACAGGGAGAAGGAGCAAACTCCAGACAGTCAGGACCCAAGGTCAGGGCTGAATTGGCTCGCTCGTGCAATGAGGCAGTGGCTCTGCTAGCTGTGCCATAGTACTGTCCTGAAGTAATGATTTGCATTGGTGCAGCACTTGTTATACCATCAAAACTTCCCCATCCTCTTCCCAGGTAATGAGATATCTTTGAATCACAGCTGTGCTCATTGGATTAGCAATGGCAGGTCCAATTTGAGCACTAAAAATAAATGATCAATTAACATGATTCTGCCAGAGGAGTAATTGCTAAGTGCTCAGGTTTACTGCTAATACCCCTATTATATTACAGTTGGACAGTTCATTGACTCAAAGGCTCATCTTTCTGATTGTCCCTTCTGTGCTCAATCTATGCTATATAAGACCATGTACTTTAACTTAGTCCACTACTCTCCTCCCTGCAAATTAGCATGAATAATTCAGCAAAACATAAACTAATGGAAGAACTCAGCAGGTCAAGCAGCGTTTACAGAGGCAGTGGGATGGTTGTATTTTTTGGGTCAACATCTTATGTCAGGGTCTGTGATATAAGGTCTTAGTTTGCCTCTACAGGTGTTCAATTCTCACAGTGATAATACCCCAGTTGAGATTGGATCGCTCTGGCCTGAAGTGAACCACTGGGCTGCGAGGTCTAGCCCCAGAGCAATTTGCCGCGGAGGAGCCCATGTCCTAATGCAAGGTACGATCCGCTGTTCAGACAATTTTAACGCCGGCCCAGACAGACTCCCCTCTCTGTGACACTAAGGCTGTGAGATTGCCCCCTTGTTCCTATTGTCTGAATGATTTGTGTTCTTTTCTCTTTCTCTGTGCGCAATGGAAATTGGTCTTGATTTTTTTTTTTAATTGAGTTATTTTGGGTTTCTTGATTTGCAGCTGCCTGTAAGCAAATGAATCTCAAGGTCGTATAATTTAGACATTCTTTGATAATAAATGCATTTTGAATCTTTGAACCTTGCTCCAAATTCCTGCATATAAAATCTCCAATAAAATGGTTTAGAGTATTGTTTCCACATTATATCTCTACCATTCTTCCCTCTCTCTACCAATTCATTCATCTATCTTGCTATTATGACATTCTTACCAAAAGCTTTAAGTTCAAGGTCAAGTTCAATGTTATTGTCATCTGACTATACATATATACAACTGAATGAAACAAAGTTTCTCCAAACGACTGTGCACTCACAAAACACATCACACACACTACATAAATCAAAATATTACCATAAATAATTTAATAAAATATAATTTAAAATCTTGTAGTGTGCAGCACAGGTAAACATTAAATAGTACAGTAAACAGCTCACCGTCCCAGTGATGAGACCTCGGTGGTGATAGGATATTCATTAGTCTCACAGCCTGAGTGAAGAAGCTGTTACCCAGTCTGTCAACCCTAGTCCTGCTGCTCCTGTACCTCCTCCCTGACAATAGTGGGTCAAAGAGATTGTGGGATGGATAGTAGAGATCCTCAACAATGTTCTGCCCCCTTTGTTTGCAATGCTGCCGCTAAATGTCCAGGTTAAATTCTGCTCCTGGGGATTTTTAATTTTTTCCCAACAGCTGTTAACATTTACCTCCTTTGCAAGTTTCTGCTGCTACCCCTCACATCGTATCCTTATCCTGTTCCCCCACTAATTGGTGCTTCCTTTTCTGCCCATGTACTGACAGCCATGTGGATTTTATTCAGTTTTGATTCTTTTGAGGTGACCTACAGCTTTTTTTTTTAATTAGGCCACACGCACCAGCAGTTCCATGACTCTCCCCTTTCAATGGTACTTACTTCCCTGTTCCCCTTGTTGAAACTCTGCAGGCCGTTCTCCCCTTTCCTTGTTCTCTGGGTTTCCTGAGCCTGTCCAGAGAGGGTGAAGTGAACTGGGGCTCACAAAATAACAACAATCAGTACTCTTTCTAAAAGCTTACTGAAAATAGGTAGCACTACTGCTAATAGAATACAATAAGCACAAATAATAATACAACTGAAATTATAAGAAACTACAAAATAATTAATTGATATAATACTATGGATAGGAAAATTACAAACTGCAAATCCTGACCTGCTGTAGCTTTTGCAGTCTAATAATCTTGCATAGCTTTTAACTCTTAACTATCCATAACCCCAGCTGCCAAGTAATGAGCTTTGTCTCGGATTCTGGACACAGCCACTATCTGCAGAGTTTGTTAGACCTGGCTTTCATTGACAGCTCTGGTTGACTCCAAACCTCATTTTTTATAATACTGCTATACACAACCATCCCAACCAATTACTGAAAGACCCTTTGTGACCATCTCTTCTTTGTCCAGTTTATTCTGTCCAGGGACATGCACCCTGGTCCACTTAGACCTATGTCTTCAGTTTTCATTGTAATTTTTGAGCTGAGGAAGAGTTCTTTAGTTTGAATTTTCCCCTCATTTCACAGAGATATTCTTGTGAAAGCCTGTCTTTTCAGACTACTATAGGGCAGCGTGCTTTACAGTACCAGCGATCCAGGTTCAATTTCCACCTGCTATCTGTAAGGAGTTTGTATGTTCTACCTGTGACAGCTTGGGCTTCCTCCAGGTGCTCCCGTTTATTCCCACAGTCTAAAGACATACCCATTAGTAGGTTAATTGGTCATTGTAAATTGTCCTGTGATTAGACTAGTTGCTGGGTGGTGCAGCTCGGAGGATATGAAGTGCTTACTCGACACTGTATCTCAATAAATAAATAAACAAACTTTTACACCATCCACTTGTTTGCACGCATCGCAGTATTTAATGTGATATTTATTATTAACATGTTTGCTGATTACTCTGAAAACTTCACAGACAGGGGCACAATTGAGAGCATCCTGACTGCCTGGTATGGGAACTGTACTTCCCTCAATCGCAGGACTCTGCAGAAAGTGGTACGGACAGCCCAGTACATCTGTAATTGTGAACCTCCCACTATTCAGGACACTTACAGGGACAGGTGCGTAAAAAGGGCCCGAAGGATCACTGGGGACCTGAGTCACCTTAACCACTAACTATTCCAGCTGTTACCATCTGAGAAACGGTACCGCAGTATGAAAGCCAGGATCAACAGGTTCCAGGACAGCTTCTTCCACAAGCTAACAGACTGATGAATTCATGCTGGTACAATTGTACTTCTGCATTATATTGACTGTTCTGTTGTACATACTATTTATTATAAGTTACTATAATTGCACATTGCACATTTAGACGGAGACGTAACATAAAGACTTTTACTCTTCATGTATATGAAGGCTGAAAGTAATAAAGTTAATTCAATATAATTCATTTCAATTCAATATAATTTAATTTAATACAATTCAGTTCAATTCAGTACAGGTGACTCATTACAACCTGGTATATAAGACAATGAATTTATATAATCTGAATCATAACCTGAAATTATATAGTCAGACAGTTTGAATCGTCCTTCTCAAAAGCTTTTGACAAAAAATTTAAGACCATGTAAATAGTTTAACAAAATAAAACCAAACCAGTTGTTATCTTTATGTCGACCTGTTGTGGCAGCTTTGCATTTCCCACTGTGACCTTGGCCGTCTAAAACATTTCTCAAAAATAAAAACCTGATGAACAAGAGATTACAGCTAGATGATCAACAGTGTTCTGCTGTGGACTTGATCTACTGGGAGAAGGATTGGTGTTGGCCAAAGTTATTTTACCAACAGCTGTGACAGGGAAAAAGCTTTAATTTCATTTGCTTTGGCTGGCATTCAACCACAACCCCATGGGCAAAAAGATGGTGTTTCCTTCTCTTATTTATTATTTCCACATGGTGCAGACAGCTCTGCAGTGGAGCATGGAAACAAAACACTAGGTATTCTGCTAGATCAGAAAGGCAAGGCTAACAGCTGGGGTACTTTCTTTCTGACAGCTGTCAGGGGCCTTAACTCACAGGGTAGGTTTTCTCAAGCTTGATCGATTCTGGTGGCTCAACATCAAGTGAGATAGGAAGGAACCAGGCCAGTTCCTAGTGACTATACCTCTGATGTTAGCATCCACCCCCAGGTCAGCAACAGAGTTGTGGGATGCCATCTGGATCAATCCTGAGAGATGAGACAAAAACACATTTTCATTTTAGCATCGAGAAACACATGTGAGCTTCACCAAGACAGTAACAGCAGGTTGTGTGTAGTGAGCAACTAATTTCCAAAGGGATGAAGTAGTCCTCAGTTCAACACTCTGGCAATTGAATATTGATAGAAGACATGAGGGCAAAGCACACACATTGAATAGGTCTGGCTGCATCAGTGCCTGGTGTGAAGACTCCAATGCACAGGATCAGGAAAAGCTTCAGAGGGTTTTAGACTCTGCCAGCTCCATCATGAACTCTAGCCTCCCCATCAGTGAGGACATCTTCAAGAGGAAGTGCCTCAGGAAGGTGGCATCCATCAATAAGGACCCTCAACATCCAGGGCATTTCCTCTCCTCATTTCTACCATCTGGGAGGAGATACAGGAGCCGGAAGATGCACACACATCATTTTAGGAATAGCTTTTTCCTGTCCACCATCAGATTTCTGAATGGCCCATGAATCCATGAACACTACCTTATCATTTTTCTCTCTATTTGCACTATTTATTATTTTTTAAAATATTTCTTCTTGCAACTTACAGTATTTTTATGTCTTGCACTGTACTGCAACTGCAGAACAACAAATTTCACATCACGTAAGACAGTGAGAATGGACCAGATTCCGATCCTGATTCTTCCTAATGACAGTGTGTATTTCTGGAGGGTTCACCGGTTTCCTTCCCCATCCCAAAGACAGGTGATAGAGTCACACAACACAGATAAAGGCCATTTAGCCCATCAGGTCCATGCCAACATCCATACAAGCCCTTTTGCCCGCATTAGATCCATTGCTCCCTTAGCAATTTAAAAGCCTATCCAAAACCTACACACTAAGCATGTTCCAGATTTCTCCACGTGAACAAACTCCCCTCAGATTGCCTCTAACCTCCCACCTCTCACCTTATGTCTTCTTTCAGCCACACCATGGGAAAGAGGCAAGCTGGCAGATGGAAGGCTGTTGTAAATTCTCACTTTTTACGGATCAGTGGGGAGAAAGAATCAAACACAATTGATGGGCAAGTTTGACAGACAATAAGATGCAGAGCAGCTCACTCAAAATGCTGGAGGAACTCATCAGACCAGGCAGCATCTACGAAAAAGAGTGAACAGTCGATATTTGGTGCCGAGACACTTCATCAGGTCTGATTAGGACTGA
Organism: Hemitrygon akajei; assembly: GCF_048418815.1. Classification (NCBI taxonomy): domain Eukaryota; kingdom Metazoa; phylum Chordata; class Chondrichthyes; order Myliobatiformes; family Dasyatidae; genus Hemitrygon; species Hemitrygon akajei. The sequence continues at coordinate 108,478,011 of NC_133134.1, forward strand.
GACCCTTCATTAAGAGTAAGATGCAGAGATGAAGGGGTTGGGAGAGAACCAATAAAATTGCACTACTGAGCCAAATCGCCTCCTTGTGTGCCATTATAACTACAGTGAGGAAGAGCAGCAAGGAGAAAATTATCTAACGATGTATGTCTCTGAGAACAAATTGCATTCATTCATGTTTGTTTAATTGCATTGAAGTATTTTCTGGCATTTGAAGTTTATATATTTTTAAATTTTAATTCAATATTCATGTAAGCATTGTTAAATTTTTAATAGTATTTTGTTATTTTTTTAGTCATGTAAAGATTAAAGACACTCACATTCAAGCTGTTTGTCAGCTTTAGGAGCCAGTTGGGAAGAGGAGTGCAGCTTAATCAGCTGACAAAGAATGTGTCTGGGGCTTGTGATTATATCACAGGGCTGGTCAGTCAGCTTGGACCTTCATGGACAGATTGTCTCATTGCACTGTCTTACAACAGGGGAAGAGGCACTTTGGCCAACTGAATCCACACCAAGCTTTAAACACCTGTTAACATAAGGCCACTATCTTATCCTCCACACATCGCTAACTTCCCTCAGAAATAACCATCCATCACCAGGGTAATTTATAGAGGTCCATTAATCTATTAACCTAAATGTCTTTGGTATATGGAGCATTTGTGGGAAACCTACATGGCCACCTGGAGAACGTGCAAACTCCACATTGGTGGTACCCAAGTTCAATACCAAACTCGTCCTGCTGCAGCTGTGAAGCTGCGTCGAAGCTGCTGCTTTTGGAAAGAGATGGGTCATCAAACCTAATGAATTCATACCTGGTCAGAGGTCATTTTTAAGGAGTTTTTGAATGAGATTGAGAGGTGGAACTGTCTAAGCAGGTAATACTAGAACCTAAAAGCCAAACACGAGGAAATCTGCAGATGCTGGAAACTCAAGCAACACACACAAAATGCTGGTGGAATGCAGCAGGCCAGGCAGCATCTATAGAGAGAAGAGCTGTCGACATCTCGGGCCGAGACCCTTCATCAGGACTAGGACTTTGATAGTTGAGCTCCAAACACCAGTGGCCGGCTGAACACAAATTACATAACAACCTCTCACTCAACATCAGCGAAACCAAAGAGCTGATTGTCGACGTTAGGAGGAATAAGTTGGAAGTCCATGAACCAGTCCTCATTAGGGGTCTGAAGGTAGAGAGAGTCAGTAGCTTTAGATTCCTTGGTATTATGACATCGGAGGATCTGATCTGGGACCAATATATAAGTGTATCACAAAGCAGGTATGGCAGTGCCTCTACTTCCTTAACTGTTTGAGTAGATTGGGCATGTATGGCACTAAAAACCTTGACAAAACTTCTATATATAACTTTCATATATCCTAACCAGTTGCCACATGGCCTGGTACAGAAGCAGTAATGCCCAGGAATGGAGAAGTTTGCAGAAAGTGGTAGTTAAGTCCAGTCCATCACAGACAAGGTCCTCCCCTCCGCTGAGCATGTTTACATGAAGTGCTGCCACAGGAAAGCAGCATCTGTGAATAGGGACACTCACCATCCTGGCCATGCTGTCTTTCTTATGAATCGTGTTTTAGCGTATTTATTTATATTCCTGTAAATGCCTGAAAGAAAGTGAATCTCATGATAGTATATGGTAATATATATAGTACTTGGAGAAATAAAGACTTTAATTTACTTTGAATTATTATCAGTGGGAGCGGAATCAGTAATCAGTCAAAGAAACACATAAGGCTAGAAATTTATACATTTCCCCTAAGACTGGTGCACTCAGAAACTGAGAATATGTATGCATATTACATGTTATATCTATAAACATAACTACACAACTAATAATCTTAACATGTCACCCATCTTTTTCTGTGAGGGTGTGTACAGGGAGGTTGAGGATTCTGTGAGTTGTACAGCAAGCATTAAACTCCTCAGTTCCAGGCTGGCAGCTTGCTGCTCACCCAGCTCTTTCCTCCATCACACAGACCACTTGGCAAAGCGATTCCCAGAAAAATCTCTCCAGTAACTGCATAAGCTATTGGATACATAGACCTTTTCCAAATGCACCAGCTTAGAAGTGTTTGCGTGTGAATGCAAAATTAAACCAGGGCTGACATGAGCCTCTGTTGCTTTCAATGAGAGCGGCCGTTAGGGTCATCCATGGTGTTGGTGCCCTGGAAGTGCAATGGGCTCTGGAACCTGCGCTTGTGAGAGCAAAGGCCAGAGTGTGAAGGTGGTGGGGTGGGGAGTTTGGTTCCGTCATTGATCATCTCAATCTCTTCATTGTACTTAAAGCTACTGACCCTCTCCAACTTCGATCCCCAAATGAAGACTGGCTCATGGACCTCCGACTTACCCTCCTGTTATTGATAATCAGCTCTTTGGTTTTTCTGATTGAAACCAGCAAAAGGAAAATGCAATGAAGAAACTGAAATGGTCAATGGTCAGTGATGGAATATTCCAAAGAAGATGAAGATTTGCTTCCAGTGCTGGCTTGGGCCCATGTGTCATCAAAGTCAAAAGTTTAAGCTGAGTTTATTGCCATATGCCCAGCTGCAATAAAGAACTTACTTGCAGCAACTTTGCAAGCAGATAGTATCAGACAAGCAGCATTTGCAAGAAAAATACATATTTTTAGAAGATTATTATAACAAAAGAAAACAAGGTCCATATTAGTGTAAACAAGAGAAAATCTACAGATGCTGGAAATCCAAACAACACACACAAAATACTGGAGCAACTCAGCAAGCCAGGCAGCATTGATGGAAAAAAGTACAATCAACGTTTCAGGCTGAGATCCTTCGGCAGGACTGGAGAAAGAAAGGAGGAGTAGATTGGTCCATATTAGTGCAAATTGATCAAAGTGGCCATAGTAATGCTACACTGAGGTTGTAATTAGGGTTGTGCCAATTCAAGGGCCGAATGGTTGAAGGTTACTAGTTGTTGCTAAACTCTTAGTGTGGAACTTTAGGCTTCTGTACCTCCTTTCTGATCATAGTTGTGAGAAATGGCATGACTGGGATGGTGAGATCTTTAATGATAAAGGTTGATTTTTGAGCAGCACCTTCTGTAGATATGACTGATGGCATGAAGAGATGTACCCATGAAGTATTGTGTTAAATCTATTGCACTCTGCAGCTTCTTATGTTCCTGCACATTTGAATTGGCACTCTGGACATGATGCAACCATTAGGACATTTCAGCATTAAATCTGTAAAGTTTATTAAAGTGTGGTGACTGCGTTGTTAAGGCTCAGGAGCCAATAAAACCCAATGAATAGTTCTTGTCCTGTGCTTACCACCCAATGTGAACCAGGTGAGGTTCAACCAGGTGACATAGGTGTGTTACTGAAGTCATGAACCTGCAGGAACTCTACCAGTGAGTTGATTGAGAAGGTAGATTCAAAATGCCCGAAATCCATTTTATAAGGATATGTGGCAGCAGAAATTTGTTAACCCTTGGTGGCAGATGTATTAGTGGCAGTGCATCTGGCACATTTCTGAAGCCTGAAACAAAGAAATATTGTACAACACATCCCACCACCATGTAGAATGTTCAGAGCAAGCAAATGAGGATGAATTTCAAATGCAAAGCCTCAGAAATATGATTTCCAAACACAATATTTACTTACATATTGAACTTTATAAAATGATACTTAACAAAGAAAGTCAGGGACTTATAGCTGGATTGTCAAGTCTGAACTGAGAGGCCTGTAAATGAGTCCAGTGGAAAGCTAACTTGGACGTCACCTCCATGGTTTTCATCCATGTGAACAAAGCTTTCTTCTTGATAATTTTAGTGAAGTGACAGGAGTAGGTATGCTGAGTCCAGCACTGGGAACAAATCTGAGGACCTTCCCTCATAGTGCTGTTCCCTCTATCCCCCAGTCCCTCCCCTCCAAGCATGACCATTTCCACCGACCAATTCATGACCTGAGCACCACCCCAGCTCCAGAGAGATGACCTCACTCTGGAGGTCACAGACCTCTTCCATGACTCACTCCCTCAGGACTCTCTCACGCATTGAACTCCACACACCATGTGAGCAGCTTGTTTTCCTTCAGGCACTGCACAAAGAAAAGACCTCTCTTGGTGCAGAGTAGGTGAGGTGCAGTACTGCCTTGAGCTTGGTGAGCTGATGAAATGGTGACCCCACAACAAAAGCCCTCTACATATCACGTGTATCACCTTTCCCAGGCCCTGAACAATTCTGGGCCATAGCACTGATGCAAGAAAACAGGTGAATCAGAGAACAATCTGGCTACAGTGACAGTTTAGAACTCTTCTGGCTTCCAACATTGGATGCTCTCTCATCTCCTCCTGTGATTTCCACTATCCCTTCAATTGTCGTCAGAGCAGCAATCTGAGCTGTGCCTTCAGCTCACACATTCTTACCACTGTCTGGGAAAAATACTTCTCCTGGATTACGTTGCATTTACATGAGAATTCCCATCTCCGATTTTGAAAACATTTCAACCCAATTGACTCCCACAGAACTTACCAAACTCTCCCTGATGTCTCTTCACTTACTGTGTAATGTTTCAGCTTGTACTAGCTTGTAAGCCTCATCGTTGGGTGAATGTGAGAAGTGGGAATGTCACTAGTTGCCCAGGAAATGAGAAGAGTTCCTTATAACCGATTGCACAGCAGAACTATTCAACTGAGTCCCTGCTATTTCAGTCTGTGCTTTAATAGAATTCAGAGGGAGCTGAGAACGGTGAGAGAGTGCAGGGATGAGTTGTACTAAATACTTTGATGAAAGAAGGTCAGAAAACAGCCAGCTCATAAAGTGAAACACCAGTTCAACCAGGGTTGGATCGAATGTGTTGGTTAAGGGTATGAAGACATTTCTAGGACAGATAATTGGAGGATTTTGATGATTATCACTGAAGATTGCTGGTCCAATGGCATGGAACTTGTTTGCTTTCTCCCTCAGTAGCTGAGCCAGCCTAAATTGTGCTAGCACTGAGAGCCAACCTGATATTCAACATCTTCTTTGGACATGGGTGGGGCAGTCACAGACGAATGGGAATTACATCCAGTCAGCAACGGAGTGGGAAACATTCAGCATTCAGTCTTCATGTGGGTAAATGATGATAGCATTTACGAAACTATGGGAGGTGTAGACAGGGTAGGTAGTCAGAGTTTACTTTGCACCCAGGATGCAAATGACAAATGTTAAGAGGATATAGATTTAAGGTGAGAGGGGAAAGTTTAAAGGAGAAATGCAAGCAAGATTTTATTTACATTGAGAGTGAAAGGTGCCTGGAAACAGAATTAGAATCAGAATCAGGTTTATTATCACTGGCCTACATCTTGAAATGTATTATTTTGTACGGCAGTTTAGTGCAAGACAGAAAAATTACTATTAAATAGATACATAGAGAGATAGTGCTGAAGGGGGATAGAGGGGTCATGTTCATGGATTCATGGACCGTTCAGAAATCTGATGGTGAGGGGTAGTGGTGGAAACAGGTAAGATAGAAATGTTTAATAGACACATGAACATGTGCAGACAGGTGTGGAACTTTTAACTGGCAAAATAGTTGACACAAACCTCAAGGGCTGCGGGGCCTGTTCCTGTGCTGCCTTGTTCTATGTTCTTGAATGGTAATAGTGTCGATGGGCAGAAAGGTGAACTTGGTGGATTTGTTTCTGTGCAGTAAGTTTCCGTGACTCTGAGACAAACTGCAAGAAGATTTAAAGCAGTCTAATCTTCAGTTGGCTGTAAGTGTGTGGGTGAATCCTAAGCTTGCAAAAGATGTCTGTAATTAACATAGAACCTGTTTAAGAGGTTGCTTTTCAGTACTGTGCTAAAATAACTTATCCCAACTTTCTTATGATACACCATTGTACCCTTGTGCTTTATGCCAGGATATTAAGGGAAGGAAAATCCAGCTGAGTTTAATCATTCCTGTTTTCAATTGTCCTCCTGGAGTTGGTACCACTTCTAAAATCTAACCTTAATTATTCTGCTAAAAAGATAAATTAGATGAACTTTTCTCACCAGCTGCTTTAATTATGGTTAATTTATTAGCTGATTCCTCTTTAGAATTACTTAACTCTTTATTGATTACCTGCATTAATCCCCATTGCTTGTGCCTTACACACATGGAGTGCTCTGGGGGGCATAGACAAAGATTGTATTTTTGGCAAAATTTGACCTTGCAATTTTGTTACAGCAACAGTCATTTCATCAAATGATGCAAGGATTGACTTGTAAAAAGTATAAATCTCGCATAGATCAGACCAATAACTTTGAGTCACACCTACTTCTTGAAAGTGACTATGTAATTAACATTTAAAAATCTCAGCTCTGCCACACAAAAGTAAATTTCCTATGTATAACAATTACCAGTCAGGGATGTGGTTTAATTCCAGAATTTAGACAAAAAGTCACTTGAATCGGATGTCCAAAGCTTATGTTTTTAAATGCAAAACATCATGAATGTCTCATGAGAAAACAATAATGAATGCATTTCAGCAAGCAATAGACCAAGTATCTGGGAGTACAGTTAGACGAGAAGCTTGACTGGACTGCCAACACAGATGCCTTGTGCAGGAAGGCACAGAGTCGAATGTACTTCCTAAGAAGGTTGGCGTCATTCAATGTCTGCAGTGAGATGCTGAAGATGTTCTATAGGTCAGTTGTGGAGAGCGCCCTCTTCTTTGTGGTGGCGTGTTGGGGAGGAAGCATTAAGAAGAGGGACGCCTCACGTCTTAATAAGCTGGTAAGGAAGGCGGGCTCTGTCGTGGGCAAAGGACTGGAGAGTTTAACATCGGTAGCTGAGCGAAGGGCGCTGAGTAGGCTACGGTCAATTATGGATAACTCTGAACATCCTCTACATAGCACCATCCAGAGACAGAGAAGCAGTTTCAGTGACAGGTTACTATCAATGAAATGCTCCTCAGACAGGATGAAGAGGTCAATACTCCCCAATGCCATTAGGCTTTACAATTCTACCTCCAGGACTTAAGAACTTTTTAAAAGCTATTAATGCTTTTTGAGATAGTGATTTAGATGCATATCATATTTTTTTTACTGAGTTAAGTATTGTATGTAATTAGTTTTGCTACAACAAGTGTATGGGACATTGGAAAAAAAGTTGAATTTCCCCATGGGGATGAATAAAGTATCTATCTATCTATCTATCTATCTATCCAAACAAGAGTCTTAAGAAATTCCCTTGTTCTGTGAGTTTGTGTTTCACCAAAAACTGCCATAGCCATCTGCTATAATGAAGGAGTAGAAACACAAGGATCCCATACACAATGCCTCATTTAATTTCACCCCAAATGAACTGAGTTCACTGCCTCAGAATGATGTCTTACTATCATATTCTATGCACTTATTACAGTGAGACCACCATAAGGGGACAATCTAATTATTATACAGAGTTTGTACTTTTGAAAAATGACAGTATATTACCAAAAATGAATGGAGAGTTATCATAATGGGATATAGGAATGGCAAATACTTCCAAAGAGAACACCTTAAAATGGAAATATGTTCCTGTGAGCCATGAGTTCTCACCCTTATTTGTCATGGAGGATGCAGAACCATCTTCTCCATGACCTAATATAGCACAACATCCTTTGGTGCACTATTATCAAATATGGTACTGTGATGGATTGGTAATGGAAGTCCAGAAAGATGGATCTCTGCTCTTGATTATAAAAAGGAAATTTTTATTGGAAACTGAATCTGAACGACATGAGCTGCAAGCCTATCCATTAGGAAATCATTTTGCTGGGGCTAAAGCCCTAGAATAATGTCTAAAACAAGTAAATAAAACAGAACCTGTATTGACTTTAATGTTGTTAGGAAAGTAGTAAGAGATCTTCCCATCTGGTCAACTACCAGATGGAGAACAGAGAGTAAACTGCCTCCATATTGTTCACATGGAAGAATATTTACAAATTATTATTCATTAGACCATTACTACAGACATTACACATCCCAGGACATACTGCAGGCCTCTTACACAGCTATAGTAATAAAGAACGTAATAAATGAGTATAACAAGCTATCGGGATGGATCTTACTATAGGAAGGGAGGCCAGGGTTTAGGAAGTAACTAAACAAGAAATAAAAAATAACCAAGATGACGTTTTAAGAATTCTGCTTTATACTACTGAAGCCGATCCCGAAGGATTTCCAACACACTACTAATATGAAGCTGAAGGTAAAGATAAGGTTTGTGTATGCTGCTTTAAAAGAAGACAAGAAACAAGTATCTCCTGTCCACAAGTGGGAAGCATGGATTTGTGAAGCCCACCAGGGATTCAGATACAATCATGGTAGCAGATAAACTACTCATGTGAAGCTAGCCATGTTTTATCGGTGACCTTACATATTGAGTGATTGTAAGTAAATAGTCGCAAGTTATAAAGAATGACTGGCCTATAATAATGAAACAAGCACAAGACTACCTTCTATAAGACAAACAAAACCAACTGCGTCAATGCAGGTGTGGCAAATTCACAATACAGGAATACTTCTGGCATCCCAAGGCAATCCATCTCATCGGTAACCTGATTGGTATAATACGATAATTCATCGTATTCTCATACGAGAATACATGTGGTTAGACTCCAAGACATCTTGTAGTGAGACCACATCCATCACAGCATGCCAGATCTCCACATTCCCATATGCTGGCACACTCACCTGCATAAGTGCCAACCAAGGGCCTTACTTCATTGGCAACGGCTTTCAAGCCATAACTAAACAAACAAGCGTACAAGTGGAGTACAGCACCCGATTCTGACTGCAATCAAGTGGAATGGTGGAGCGAAGGAATCGAGAGATTATATGAGGCCTGGCAAAACTGACCTATTCCAGAGGCAAAGCAGGCTATACCTATTATGTTTTGTAACTTCAAAACATTAAACTAATTCAAAGGGAAACTCATGAGTCTGAAATGTGGCCCTAACATCAAGTTTACTTTTAAGTGAGGCGCACACATATCACATGGTAGCACGAAGACATGTGCAATTAATGTATATGCAATTAACCTGTAATTAGTTACGTAAATGTACAAGAATGTTTTATCAACCAATATGTACTGTATATACACGATTACTCAAATATTGCTTAACTATTAAATACACAACACCTGTCCCTGAAGTGCATATGTCTGTAAACAAAATGGCAACTGTGAAAGTAAGAATACATAAGAATTTTACACCTTAATTCTTATTGTACAATATCCACCTAAAAATACCCTTAATCACTAACTCAGGCCAACTATTACCTACACCTAATACAACTCTCCTCAAGGAATTGAAAGGATTTATAGGAATTCAAGAAAAAGTAAATGAACCTGACAAGAAGGTTTGGAGACCACAGGAAGAGTTTCGGGTCCAAGAAAAGAAATTCCATAAAAATAATTCTAGCCCTAGTTTCCATACTAGATGAAAACCTATTTGTCTCATTACCCAGGTTATCAATGAGATAATTGAGACCGGGAGGGGAAACAAGACAGTAAGCAAAAACTGTCTCCAAAGGTAACTTTATACCTGCCCCAGTAAAATTTATGCCCCCAGAATGAGTGGAACACATATATATGACTGGTACACCATAGAACCCCTGCACCCCAATGGGAAGGTTGGAGTGAGATGTATTGAGAAGATAAAACACATGTTAAGATCTGAAAAGCAATAAAATATTTCCTATTCATTTCAGGAAAATCTCAGAGACATTGCCTGGGGATAATAAATCCAGAATGCATTGTTGTTTTCAGAGTAAGACAGATTCAAACTCCAAGAAGATCTGTTTCCTTTGCTGTATTTTACTTCTAATATTTGCGTTTATACTAATATTGTTCAGTGCTGCCTTACTTACCATTTGCCTTCTCACAGAGAATTGCATTCACTACGGAAATGGTCTCCTCTGGCTCAGACACCCCAAAACTTAATGACTCAGAAAATATTGGATGATGGCTATGATGCCATGATGATTTCAATTTAAATATCACTACCTCTTGGTCATAAGTGATATGGTGCAACTCAAACTACCTGCGTCTCAATATCACCAAGACCAAGGAGATGGTGGTGGACTTTAGGAGATCTAGGCCTCATATGGAGCCAGTGATCATTAATGGAGAATGTGTGGAGCAGGTTAAGACCTACAAGTATCTGGGAGTACAGTTAGACGAGAAGCTTGACTGGACTGCCAACACAGATGCCTTGTGCAGGAAGGCACAGAGTCGAATGTACTTCCTAAGAAGGTTGGCGTCATTCAATGTCTGTAGTGAGATGCTGAAGATGTTCTATAGGTCAGTTGTGGAGAGCGCCCTCTTCTTTGTGGTGGCGTGTTGGGGAGGAAGCATTAAGAAGAGGGACGCCTCACGTCTTAATAAGCTGGTAAGGAAGGCGGGCTCTGTCGTGGGCAAAGTACTGGAGAGTTTAACATCGGTAGCTGAGCGAAGGGTGCTGAGTAGGCTACGGTCAATTATGGATAACTCTGAACATCCTCTACATAGCACCATCCAGAGACAGAGAAGCAGTTTCAGTGACAGGTTACTATCGATGCAATGCTCCTCAGACAGGATGAAGAGGTCAATACTCCCCAATGCCATTAGGCTTTACAATTCTACCGCCAGGACTTAAGAACTTTTTAAAAGCTATTATTAATGCTTTTTGAGATGGTGATTTAGATGCATATCATATTTTTTTACTGAGTTAAGTATTGTATGTAATTAGTTTTGCTACAACAAGTGTATGGGACATTGGAAAAAAAGTTGAATTTCCCCATGGGGATGAATAAAGTATCTATCTATCTATCTATCTATCTATCTATCTAAGTGAACTAATACAGTGGAACCCTTAAACCTTGCCTCTGAAAAAGTGATTGTTCCTGCCCACTTAAACATTCACTCTGACCGTCGTTGCAGATTAAATGAACATAGATACCATGGGAAGGCAAAAAATCCCTTGCAGAAGTAGTTAATAAACCCCAACAAAATGTGTGATTCCAGCCCAGGCATTAAAGGTAGATTAATAAAGGAATCCCTTGAGATGGATCCCTCAACACTTAGACACTATTATGTTATTGAATGACCCCACTCATGGGAACATCACATTGAAACCGTTAGACTAGAGCATAGTGTAAGCCCTATTTTTTTCATGAAGACTTCTACATTAGACAGATTCCTAACTGATTGTACTTTCCCTTTATGGCCAACAAATATAGGAACACACTCACTACAAAGATTTCAGACATTTCCATTTCCCCAGTTATTGCCGCTGTTCCACTCCATTGTTAAATGTCAAGGTAGCATGACAATTTTCTGCATCTCTGGGTTATGTTCTAAATTATTCAGTGAAGCCCTTAATCTGGGTTTTGAATGGAAAGATAAGATGGAATGAAGCACTGAAGCAGAAGCTAAGATAAAAAGAAAATGTTTTCCTCTTTGGTCAACTGAAATTGATAAATCCAATAAACAGTTTAGAGTTTCTAGTCCCATAGCCTAGTGTATCTACCCAGATCTCCTATTTGCCTGTAATCAAACAGTCATAAATAATTTATTGCTGTGTGTTTAGTCACATAGTGTTACCATCAACAGGGTGAGAGAGGAAGAAGCATTGGGGATTGTTAGGAATGACAAGAATGATAGAAAGATGGTGTTACAGTAAGAACTAGAATTCATTCCGCAACCTTCCGCAAGTATGTTATAGTTTGTAAGAATTGTAGCTTTGTTTGGAAATCCTTTGTAGTTCATAAATCTTTTGTAATTCAGAAATATTTTATAAATTAGAAATCCTCTGTGAGTGTTAAATGTGTGTTAAGAACTATTTGTCTAAAGTTAAGTGTGTATCATTAAAAATAAAACAAACAGTTTAAACCACTTCATTAGTTGGAAGTATCTCCTGCTTGATAAGGCAGCATCACTTAAGTAGTGGGTATTGGCAGCTAAACCTCACTGCAGAGACTAGACAGGGAATTAAGTTAGTTCTTGAAGAGTAGGTGGATATAGTATAAACTCACTATAGTTAGGCACCCATAGATATTGTATCTATATCAGATAGGGCTTAAAATTGTCTTTTGAGTTTAGGGCTTTGCAGACAGTGAACACAATACCATTACAAAGCCTAATGGTTGAGGGGTAATAGCTATTCTTGAGCCTGGTGGTGTGAGACCCAAAGCTCCTCGACTTCCTTCCTGTTGGGAGAAACGAGAAGAGAGCTGAGGGCAGGAGCCCTTGATGATGGATGCTGCTTTCTTGTGGCAGCGCTCCTTGCGGATGTGCTCAGTGGTGGGGATGGTGCGGGGTGGGGGGTGCGCTTTGCCCGTGATGATCTGGGCTGTATCCACTACTTTGTGTAGGCTTTTCCATTCTTGGCCTTTGGAGTTTCCATACAAAGCCGTGATGCCACCAGTCAGGACACTCTCCGCTGTGCTTCTATAGTTTTAGATGACATGCTGAATCTGCACAAACTTCTAATAAAGCAGAGACATTGCCATTCATTCTTCGAAATGGTGCTTACATGATACCAGGATAGATTCTCTGAAATGGTAATGCCAAGTAATCTAAAGTTACTGACTCACTCCACTTCCTATCCCCTAATGAGGATTGGCTCATGGACTTCCCATTTCCTCCTCCTATAGTCAATATACCTGAAAAGGTGCAGAAAAGATTTACATAAATGTAGCTTGGACTGGAGAGATTGGATAGATTGTACTGAACCCTGGAGCGAAAGTGGTTGAGATGTATCCTTCTAGAGGTTTATAAAATAACGTTGATGATAGATAGGGTAGATAGTCACACTTTTTTCCCAGCATAGAGCAGTCAAAAATAAAAAAGCATTAAGTTTAAGGTGAAATGACAAGATTTAAAGGGGTCCTGAGGGGCACATTTTTATACAGAGAGTGGTGGATACCTGGAACTAGCTAACGGAGGCGATAATAGAGAAGGGGACAATTAAAATGATTAAAAGACTTTTGGACAGCCTCATGGATAGGAAAGGGTGAGAGGAATTTGGGCTAAATACAGGCAAGTGAAATTAGCACAGAGAAGCATCTTGACCCGTGTGAACAAGTTGGGCAAAGACCATGATGATTCCACGGTGTATAACTCCTTGACACTCCATGGAACCATGTATCACACAGAATTGGACAAACTGCAGTTCATCACTGCTTCACCTGAAATGTATGTTGATGTCTCATGCCATGGTTAGTGCAACACTATTACAGCTTCAAGTGTCGGCGTTTGGAGTTTAATGCCAGCGTCCTCTCAGGAATCTGTGCGTCCTCCTCTTGGATTGCATGGGTTTTCTCCCAGTGCTCCAGTTTCCTCCCACAGTCCAATGATGTACCGGTTAGTAGGTTAATTGGTCATTCTAATTTGTCCTATGATTAGGTTAGGGTTAAATTGAGGGTTGTCAAGGGTTGCTGGGTGGTGGGACTCGAAGAGCTGGAAGGGCCTATTCTGCGCTGTGTCTCAATAAATAAATAAAATAAAATGTCTCTGGTTGGTGGGAAGGGTAAAGGGAAAGGGGCAGGTGGCGTCCTATTGAAGTTGATGGAAATTACAGTGGATGATCCATTGACTATGGAGACATGGGTAGAAGCTGAGGATGAGGGCTGCCCTTTCCTTGCCCTGGATTCAATGAGAGGGGGTGAGAGCAGAGGTACGGAAGTAGAGTAGATGCATTTGAGTCCTGTCAACTGTGCAGAAGAGAAAATATAACTAAGGAAAAGTGAGAACATCTCAGAAGTACTGGAGAGGAGAGGTTGGTTATCAGAATTAGAAGAAGACATTCGAGTAATGGAATGGAACCTTTAAAAGATGGGAGGAGGAATAGTGAAGAGAAATGTGGGAGTCTTTGTATGTAACATGTAAATAACCTGTCCACTGAGATGGATATAGATAAGAAATATAGGGGAGGGAAGAGTCAAAGATGGAACATGTGGAAGCGAGAGCATGGTGGAAATTGGCACAAAAAGTTGAAGAAATTTTCAGGAGCCTTTACACACGCAGCAACTAGCACCAGTGTAGTAATTGTGAAAGTGCTAAACTGCATACCGAATTTACCAGTATTATCGTTAGATACAAGATTCAACATTGTTTAACGTCATTTCCAGTGCTTAAGTGTAAAGGTGAATAAAATACTTGTTACTCTGGATTCGATGCAACACAAAAAGAACACAATAAGATAAAGACCACAATAATAATAAAAACATAATAAATATAAATATTTGTAAGATAGATTAATTGTATGTCCAAATGATGCTAGGCACAGGATTGTCTGTACATAAGATGACTAACGGGAAACGATAAAGTGGTGTTTCTTGAGGGTGTGGAGGGGGTTACTGGGTGGAGATATTGCTTGGGGAAAGTAACTGTTCGTTGGGTCTGGTTGTCCCAGCATGGATGGTATGTAGCCTCTTCCCAGATGGGAATGGGACAAACCGTCCATGAGTAGGATGGGTGGGGTCCTTCATAATGTTACTGACCTTTCTCCAGTACCTTTCTTGATGGCTAGTTAATCATCCAGTGTTAGTTAATGCGTTCTTAAATGAGGGGTACCAAAACTGAACAGAAGCTCAGATGCTTGACTCCATCAACATTATTACCAAACTTCCCCTTTTCTAGACTCCACTTTGCCCTTTGCAGTACTTGCTGTACCTGTCTGCACATGAACAACAAATATCGCTCTGTACTCTAACCATCTGCAAATGTTTTTCATATGGGTCACAACTGCCTTTTGATCTCCCTACCTAAATGCATGATCACACACTTCCCTTCATTTGCCATGTTTTCAACCAACCATTCATATTTCTATGTTTTTGAGGAGTTGAAATATAATCGTCGCAACTTATTCTCTGACTCATTTTACAGCTACCTCTTGACCTGAAACCTAAGTCTCCAACCCCTCTTTCTAAACAACGCAGCCAGGGAAAACATTCTTCCTGCATCCAGTCCATCACATGCTGTCAGTATTTCATATGTATTATTAGAACATGAACGCAGAACATAGAACAGTACAGGACAGGAAATGGCCCTTTGGCCAATGATACAGGTGCTGAAAACGATGCCAAATTAAACTCAACCCCTTCTGTGGGTTCATGAACCATAACCCTCTATTCCCTACATATTTTATTGTCTGGCAACATTTTCAGTGCCACTATTTTATCTATTTCCATCACCAACCCTATTCCAAGCACCCATCACTCTCTGTGTAAAAAATATTGTCTTGCTCATCTCCATGAAACTTTTCCCCTCTCATCTTAAAGACACGCCCTGTAGTTCTTGACATTTCTACACAGGGGAAAAGATTTTGATGCTCTACCCTACCAATACCTTTCATAATATTCTAAATTCATATCAGGTCACTGCTCAATGAAAACAATCCACAATTGTCCAATGTCTCCTTTTAGCTCATACCTTCTAATCCAGGAAGCACACTGATAAACCTTTTTTGGACACTCACCAAAGTATCCATGTACTTCCTGTAATGCGATAACTAAAATTGCACACAATACTACAAGCATGCCTATCCACCATTTATAAAGTTGCAATGTGAATTTCTTGCATGGACACTTTCAGTAAGATATGGACTTGGACCTCAAGATCAAAGCATTTATAAGTCTTGCTATTAACTAGATACTTTCTCCTTACTATAGATGACTCTTCAAATTCTCAAATTCTGGAGAATGTAAATTTGTTAATGTAATCTCTCAACGTAATGCTATCTTACCATTCCAGGAATCTGTCTGGTGAACTTCACGATGCACCCCCTACGGCAATTACAGTCTATCCTTTATTAGCTAGGAAGACCAAAACTATACATAATAGTCTAATTGTGGTCTCACTAATAGTGTAACTGCATAACTGAAGCAACTTCTGTATTTATTGTCTCTTTCAATGAAGGCCAACATCCCATAGCTTACTGTACCTCTAGATTAATCCACTGACCAAAAAGTACAATGAAGGGTCTTTGTCTTGAAACATTAACTCTGCTTCTCTCTCCACAGATTCTGCTGACTTGCTGAGCGTTTGCATCATTTTCCGATTTTATTTGAGATTTCCAGCATCTGTAATACTTTGGACTTTCAGCGGGGGGATCAGTATTGTGTCTGTCACTGAAGCTGGAATCAGAAACAGGTTTAGTATCACTGGCATATGTTGTGCTATTCAGCAGCTCTCCCAAATGGGAAACAAAAGCTTGTCATCTAGGTTCCATATAATGATAAGCAAATCTATTAACATTCACTGTTGTTACACCATGAGAGTTTCCACCCTTCCTTCTACTCTATTACTCAAGTTCAAAAGCAAACTGCTCACTTGGAGGTGGCAAGATCTTGATGCTTTGAATTGACGGCAATGTTAACACTTGACACAAAACTCTATTTGTTTATCAATCCGGTTTACAGCATCTGTAGTCTCTTGTGTCTCCATTTAAGAAGTCTTCTTCTCTAATTTTATCGCATAACTCTGTGCATTTGTTTCTTTCTACTCCCTTTACACCTACGCTTTGACCAAGTGCTTGTCGTTCTCTCTGATCCTCTTTCTGTGGCTCCATGCCAATATTGTCTGATCTTATTCCTCAGAAGCAGCTCTGTTAGGATTTCTGTCTTTATTGTTTCACGCTGCTGTGTTTAGACTTTATTGAAATCACCATGCAAAAAAAAAGTCATTAGCTCCTTAGAGCAACGGAGGATGAGAGGTGACCTGATAGAGGTATATAAGATGATGAGAGGCATTGATTGTGTGGATAGTCAGAGGCTTTTTCCCAGGGCTGAAATGGTTGCCACAAGAGGACACTGGTTTAAGGTGCTGGGGAGTAGGTACAGAGGAGATGTCAGGAGTAAGTTTTTTACTCAGAGAGTGGTGAGTGTGTGGAATGGACTGCTGGCAATGGTGGTGGAGGCGGATACAATAGGGTCTTTTAAGAGACTTTTGGATAGGCACATGGAGCTTAGAAAAATAGAGAGCTATGGGTAAGCCTAGTAATTTCTAAGGTAGGGACATGTTCGTGCCAGGAACGGGGCCGGATGGACCCAAACGCAGGACACAGTCACTGAAGTACTAGGGGGAGGACAGGATGGGGATGCCATGGCATTTAAGGATAGAGCTGGGGTTCAGGTAGATAGAGTGTCAGGCAGGCAGAGCGGAGCGGGCTCCCGGGGTTCGGGCAGGCAGAGCGGAGCGGGCTCCTGGGGTTCGGGCAGGCAGAGCGGAGCGGGCTCCCGGGGTTCGGGCAGGCAGAGCGGAGCGGGCTCCCGGGGTTCAGGCAGGCAGGCAGACAGGTCTAGGTGGCTAGATAAGCTGGTGGAGAGCCCTCCCTGGGCGGGCCGCATATATCCCGGGTAGGGCCACCTCCCAGGCAGAAACACCGGAGGCCTGGGCACGACGCGGACCCCTAGGCGGGTGCGGGGCACAATCTCAGGGTTCGGGAGGAAGAGGAAGATGGGGCAGAACCCCTGCCGGGCAGCGGCAGACCGGCCGGGTCTGCCCAACAGAGGCAAGGGGTAGGAACGGGTATAGGTCTAGGGTGACCAACACAACAGCCATGATAGCAGGAAAATCGGGAAAGGCCAGCAGACAGCGCGACCGCGCGAACAAAACAAACGAACAGAGAAGCAGGACCAGCACATGGGAAGAAAGGTTGGGGAGCGGACCGACCTGGCAGTACTGGTACGGGGCAGAGAAGCATGATGAAGAGTAGATCTGAGCCCGGGCAGGATAACAGAATGTAGAGAAGAGTTCGGAGCCGGTGGAGAAATAGGAAACAGAACAAAATGACCACCTGCCTGGTCCCAGTCCCAAGGCCCCTTATAAACACCTGCAGCTCAACGAGTCACAGGTATGCCTCCTTGAGCCAGGAGGGTCCTAACTAGTTCACGGGTGACGGGAGGGGCAACTGCAGGACCCGGAGTCCGGAGCCCCCGGACCGGATCAAGACCCGGAATGCGGACTCCGGACCAGACCCCACCCTGACAGTTCGGCACAACTTTGTGGGCTGAAGGGCCTTTATTGTGCTGTAGGTTTTCTATGTTTCTACTTCAATAGCTGGAGAAGATGTTGATTAGCCCAACACATAAAGAACTCCACCATGAGTTGTCCACATTGCATATACTCAAGCACTTGTCTCGACACTTGTACTCCAGTGCCAGTGATATGATAGATAGATAGATAGATAGATAGATAGATAGATAGATAGATAGATAGATAGATAGATAGATAGATACTTTATTCATCCCCATGGGGAAATTCAACTTTTTTCCAATGTCCCATACACTTGTTGTAGCAAAACTAATTACATACAATACTTAACTCAGTAAAAAATATGATATGCATCTAAATCACTATCTCAAAAAGCATTAATAATAGCTTTTAAAAAGTTCTTAAGTCCTGGCGGTAGAATTGTAAAGCCTAATGGCATTGGGGAGTATTGACCTCTTCATCCTGTCTGAGGAGCATTGCATCGATAGTAACCTGTCGCTGAAACTGCTTCTCTGTCTCTGGATGGTGCTATGTAGAGGATGTTCGGAGTTATCCATAATTGACCGTAGCCTACTCAGCGCCCTTCGCTCAGCTGCCGATGTTAAACTCTCCAGTACTTTGCCCACGACAGAGCCCGCCTTCCTTACCAGCTTATTAAGACGTGAGGCGTCCCTCTTCTTAATGCTTCCTCCCCAACACGCCACCACAAAGAAGAGGGCGCTCTCCACAACTGACCTATAGAACATTTTCAGCATCTCACTACAGACATTGAATGACGCCAACCTTCTTAGGAAGTACAGTCGACTCTGTGCCTTCCTGCACAAGGCATCTGTGTTGGCAGTCCAGTCTAGCTTCTCATCTAACTGTACTCCCAGATACTTGTAGGTCTTAACCTGCTCCACACATTCTCCATTAATGATCACTGGCTCCATATGAGGCCTAGATCTCCTAAAGTCCACCACCATCTCCTTGGTCTTGGTGATATTGAGACGCAGGTAGTTTGAGTTGCACCATATCACAAAGTCCTGTATCAGTTTCCTATACTCCTCCTCCTGTCCATTCCTGACACACCCCCTAATACTATGTTATCTATCTGCCAAACATTGGACTGGCTGGTGATACTAACAACTTAAATGGTGATGACAAAGCTCATTCACAATAAATGGTATTGATAACTGATTTGGAACAGTACAGCACAGGAACAGGTCCTTCAGAATCAGAATCAGGTTTAATATCTCCAGCATATGTCAAGAAATTCAGCAGCACTTCGAAATGGGAGACAAATTGTTGTGCTGAACCAATTTGACTAATAATTAAATAGCTAACTAAACCAATCCCTTCTATTCATAGAGTGTCCATCATTCTCTGCAAAATCATGTGCCTATTTAAGAGCCTCTTAAATGCCTGTATTGTACTTGCCTCCAATACCACCTCCGTCAGTGTACCCCAGACACCTATCACACTTTAAAAAAAAATACCTCACACATATCTTTTGAGCTTACCTCCTCTCACCTTGAATACATTACCTCTAGTACTAGCCATTTCAACACTTGTAAAAGATGCCGGCTGTCTACTCTATCTGTGCCTCTCATGATCATTTAAACCTCTATATCAGCTTTCTCCTCAGCCTCACCGCTCCAGAGAAAACAACCCAAGTTTGTCTGACTTCTCCTTATCACATATGCCTTCCAACCCAAACTGGTGAACAGTATTTTGCATCAGTGCGTTGATATTTCTACTACAGAGGAAGAAACAAAGGATTATTGTCTCTCTTTAACATTGTAATTCTTCAGGGTAAGGGGTTAAAAGGGAGAGCCACTGGAGGCAACATTATCAGCTTGTTGTTTACTGTATATCAAAATGATTATGGGCTCCTGCCGGTATTGACCACACTGTTGACCTATTGGCCTTATCGGCCTAGGAAGACTGACAACAGTTGAAGATGCTTTGCTGGAGCTGACAGTGTATTGTGGCTGCTGCTGGGCCTCAAGAATTTCAAAGGATGAACGTGACCGTGGAAACAGTAAAGAAAGGTGCAACTTGAGAATGAGGCCAATACAAAGTCGAGGCTGTGATGGTACGCACCTGAAGTTGATGGGAGCTGTCTGATCCCTGAGGTCATAATGTATGCCAACCATCACAAGGGTGACTTTTACTGAGGATGTGGAGTGACGAGGTTAAGACGACAGAAATCCCAACTCCTCCTCCCTTGCTCCCACTTCACCTCCAACATTGCTAATGTTATTTTTTTATTTCAGAAACCGAGGAACTCCAGCCTGGTCGGTAAGTGCATGAACAACAAGACGGTGATGAAATACACACGGAATTAATTTTTGCTCTTCAGCCTTCAGAAGGTGCTCCAACAGTGATCTTGGACAGGGTTTCATCATTCAGATCTTGGATATATTTCCAAGTCAAGATGCCATTCCTATCTGTCTACAGCTCTAGTTCATCTTGGTAGTGGAGACTTGGGAGGTGCTGTCAAAGTAGCCAAGTGAGTAACTAAACTGCATTGTAGAATCTCCACAATAGAGCCACTGTGCATCAATGCTGGAAGGAATGAACAATTACAATTGAACCATGTGCAATCATTAGCAAATATTCTCACCTTTTACCTCATGAGGGAAGAACATTCTCTGATGAACCATCCACATGCGGATGGACTCTCCTCCCCTGTTAGCTGTTTATTTATCTCCCACCATTCTACAATTGATGTGATGGGATTACAGAGCTTTGATATGATTACTGGTTTATTTGACACTTTTTGTTTTTTTTATTTATTCATTTGCAGCATGTGGGCATCGCCAGCCGAGCCAGCATTTATTGCCCATCCCCAGTTGCCCTTGAGAAGGTGGTGATGAGCTGCCTTCCTGAGCTACTACAGTCCCTGAGATGTAGGTACACCCACAGTGCTGTTAGGGAGGGAATTCCATGATTTTGACCCAGAGACAATGAAGGCACAGCAATATGTTCCCAAGTCAGGATGGTGAGTGACTCGGAAGGGGATTTCCAAGTGGTGGTGTCCCAGGTATCTGCTGTTCTCGTCCTTCTAGATGGTAGTGGTCGTGAGTCTGGACGGTGCTGCCTTAGGAACTTTGGTGTGTTGTTGCAGTGCATCTTGTAGATAGTACACACTGCTGCAACTGTTCGTTGATGGTGGAGGGATTGGACGCTTGTGGAAGGGGAACCAATTGAGTGGGCTGCTTGTACTGAATGTCATCAAGCTTCTTGAGTGTTGATAGAGCTGCACTCATCCAGGCGAGTTGCGAGTATTCCATTACACTCCTGACCTGAACCTTGTAGATGGCGGACAGGCTTTGGGGACTCAGGAGGTGAGTTACACACTGCAAGGTTCCTAGCCTTTGACCTGCTCTGGTAGCCACAGTTTCATATGGCTAGACCAGTTCAGTTTCCTGTCAATGGTAACCCCCCAGCATGTTGATAGTAGTGGATACAGTGATGGTAATGCCATGGAATGTCAAGGGATCCTCCCGTGTTGGAGATGGTCATTGCCTGGCACTTGCATGGCTCAAATGTTACTTGCTACTTGTCAGCCAAGCCTGGATATTGTCCAGGTCCTGCTGCATTTGGGTATGAACTAAATGAGGAGTCATGAATGGTGTAGAACACTGTGCCAACATTTTTTTGCTCGTACAAGTGGTTCTGTTTTGGGATATTGTTGTAGGTCCATCTGATGCTGCTCCTAGCGGACATTTTACACTATTCATTTCACTATGACAAGTGTTCTCTCCCTTATTGTCCATCTCTCTCTATTTATACCTTCTCCATTCAGAATCACTATGAATAACAATGTCACCCACTCTCAACTAGCAGCACTATCATTTGCACCACTCTTCATTCTCCTACCACAGACATTCCCTTTGTTTTTTTTTCCCCACGTGAGGCTGTGGCTTCTCTGTAATGAACAACATGGTGGATTTTTGATTGGTCATGGACCTGAAGCAGGATCTTGGTTTCTCCTGGCACAATTACAGTCTGGCTTAATTAGAGAAGAGTCTGCAGCAGTTCCTCAGGGATTGGCAAGGTAACACCACTGGAGCAGCAGATCCATGCAGGTTGAAGACAACATGATGGTCGACAGGATGTAAGGGATTGGGCATCCTTCAGGAGTGATGTGGGTAGCAGCCATGAATAAATGCAAGATCAACACAAACACCTATCACTGTCTGTAGACGGAACCAATTCTCAGTGCAGCGCAAAAGAAGATCGTTTTCGGTGTCTGGATTCCAAACAATGATGTTTTAATATGTAAAGGTGAGATATGTTCTGATTGTAAATGTGTAATTCTACAGACACAGCTGCCCACACCCAAAGTGTTGGTCCAAACTATATTTAAAAACCTGTTTTTATTTTTGCGCTGAAAGTGTGTAAAAATTAATGTGATTCTTCTGTGAGATTCTTTTGAGATTTGTCTAAATGATTCTTCTAGAATGCCTGCTTTCCATACTGAATGAAGACCGCTTGACATCTTCAGCTCCTATCTCCACTTGTGTGAATTCATAGAACTAGCACTGGGTGCCTGACACACAGAAGGGTGCTTGGAAAGTTGAATGCCTTTTGGTGTTGGAACAGGGCGTAGCTGACATGCAAAACCTGGAAAGCAGCCTGGAATGAGTCAGTGTGTGCAGTGTAACACGGTCAGGCAGCAATCCAGTGAAAGGGATGGTCCACTGCCACTTAATGCAAGAGACAGTGGACTGCTGTAAACTTTCCTAACAGAGAGCCTCTGAGACCTTCCTTACACAACGGACTACATCTCAGAGTACTTCCAGCACCTACTCAGAAGAAGAGGGGAAATGAAAATGCCATTGGTTGAAGGAAGGCAAAGATTACTCATGAATTTGCATGCCTTTATGGTATGGGAGCAGACAATGGATGCTACACAAATTCTGTGCTGCTGTTTATTCCCTCCACTGAGCATAAAGCCAAAGATACACAGGAATTGTTTAAAAAAGAGCAAAGTTAATGTACTGCAGTGGCCAAGTCAGTGTCCAGACTTAAATCCAATTGAATATTTGTGGCTGGACTTGAAAAGGGCTGTTCCTTCATGATCCCCATTCAATCTAACAGAGCTTGAGCAGTTTTGTAAAGAAGAAATGGGAAAAACTGTAGTACCCAGATATTAGCTTTATTACCAAAGCTAACAAAGACCTATTCACACAGACTCAAAGCTGTATTTGCTGCCAAAGGTGCATTTACTAAATGCTAACTTGAAGGGGGTGAGCAAAAATGCACTCAACTATTTTGTGTTTAATAATTGTAATAGATCTAGACCAATCTGTAGAAATTTGCTTTCACTTTGAAGGGAGTAAGTACTTATAACCATATAACAATTACAGCATGGAAACAGGCCATCTCGGCCCTTCTAGTCTGTGCAGAACACTTACTCTCACCTAGTCCCACCTACCTGCACTCAACCCATAATCCTCCATTCCTTTCCTGTCTATATGCCTATCCAATTTTTTTTTTAATGACAAAATCGAACCTGCCTCTACCACTTCTACCAGAAGCTCGTTCCACACAGCCACCACTCTCTGGGTAAAGAAGTTCCCCCTCGTGTTACCCCTAAACTTTTGCCCCTGAACTCTCAACTCATGTCCTCTTGTTTGAATCTCCCCTACTCTCAATGGAAAAAGCCTATCCACGTCAACTCTATCTATCCCCCTCAAAATTTTAAATACCTCTATCAAGTCCCCCCTCAACCTTCTATGCTCCAAAGAATGAAGACCTAACTTGTTCAACCTTTCTCTGTAACTTAGGTGCTGAAACCCAGGTAACATTCTAGTAAATCTCTTCTGTATACTCTCTATTTTTTTCTATTTATGCAATCAATTACATTGTGTTTTATATTTGTAATTAATTTAGATCACTTTATGGAGATCTGTTTTCACCTTGACACGAAAGAGTCTTTTCCTGTTGGTTAGTGTCAAAAAAAGCCAAATTAAATCCACCATGATTCAATGTCATAGAAAAATAAAACATGAAAACGTCCAAGGGGAAGGGAGGTGAATAGGCACTGTCTGTTAAAATGGTGTTGAGGTTGAAAGGGTTGAGGGCGTTAGGTTTCTTGGAGTGAACATCACCAATAACCTGTCCTGGTTCAACTGCACTGACACCAAGGCCAAAAAAGCTCGCCAACACCTCTACTGCCTCGGGAAACTATAGAAATCTGGTATGTCTCCATTGACCCTCACAATTTGATCAGTATGGCAACACAAGAAACTACAGAGCGCTGTGAACATAGTTCAGCACATTAAGGAAACTAGCTTCCCCACTCCATGGGCTCTACCTATACTTCTTGCTGCCTCAGTAAAGCAGCCAGCATAATCAAAGGCCCCACCTACTCAGGACATTCACTCATCTCCCCCTTCCATCAGGCGTAAGGTACAAAATTCTGAAGCATGTGTCACCAGGCTCAAGGACAGTTTCTACAATGCTATTATAAGACTATAAAATGGTTCCCTAGTACAATAAGTTAGACTCTTGACCTGACAACTTATCTCGTTGTGATTGTGCACCTTATTGTTTACCTGCATTTCACTTTTTCTGTAGCTGTAACATTTTATTCTGCTTTGTTATTGCATTATCTTGTTCAGCTAGCTCAATGTACTGAGCAATGATTTGATCTGTATGAACAGTATACAAGACAAGCTTTTCACTGCATCTCGCTAGATATAATAAAACCAATTCCAATTCCAATAGGAATTACATTGCCACCGCTCTGACTGCGGTCTACTGAAGACTCTTATGAACTCTATTCCTGCGGACACAAAGCAGTGAGTTTCAGATTCTCTTTTCATCGATGACACCAGAACTGCAGCACTTTTTGATTTGATTTCATGAACTCCAGTGGCTGATTCTACCTTCAAAGCTGCCCTCAGAAGCATCACCGCTTTCAGAGACCTGTATACCTGTGGGTATCTTTGCCCTTCTGCTTCACTTTGAAACCAGTTTTCCAAAAAGTGGCTCAAATCTGTGTTGGAATTCATTTGCAGTTTACACACCCATACTGCAGGTCTATTTCTATCTGAGATCCACCCATTTGAGCACAGGACTGGTGGTGTATGCAGAGTGGAATACTCAATGGTGTAAAATTCCAGCTTTGTATTCATACAAGCACACACCAGGAAGTGCATCCCTAACTCCAAGCATCTTATTTTCTTCTGTCTTGAGCTTCTAATAATGACTGAAGAACAACTAAGATCTCATAGCCAGCTGGTCTCCATAAGATCCAGACTTACCTTCCAGAATAGATGTTTCTGCATGTTAGGAGTGATCTCTCCATTGGCAGTAAAATAAGTACTTTAATGTAGAAATGATTCAATCCATTTGAATATTGTTCAGTACCCCTTTGGGTGAGGTTTATGAAACACACAAGGCTTCGCGCTGTGAATTAGCACCAATGATATAAAAATTGCATAATATATCGCACTCTGTACCTATGTAAAAAGAATAGCAACGTAATTCCCCAAACCTTGCTGTATCCAGAGCAGAATGAGGCAGCCCTCCATCCATACTTTCCAGAAGACTGAATTACCAGATATAACAAGAAGAAAACTGGCAGGAGTTTAAAGAGACCACCCTACCGCCTGCTTAATTAGCTAATGAGCCTGCATGGGATGTTTATGACGGAGTAGTGCAAAGTTTGATTCACTGTTGACGGCACTCACTTGAAAACATTGTGTTGAACTTCATCTTCACAACTTGTTACCCCTTTACAGGTGGGCATATTGTAACCACACAGTCCAACTAAGAGTCTCACAGTTGGAAAACTGCAAGGAGCCCAGAGCATCAGAGCAGCAATTACAGATGGCTCACAGCAGACAGAAGGACTGCAAAATACCCCCAACGTTTTCATAAAATCCCTTACTGATAATGCAACAGGGCAAACATCAGTCAGCCACAAAAGACCAGTTCAGACAGCAAAAGTCATGACCCAGAGAGGGAATATTTAAATATCAAGGAAAAAAATTACCTGTAGATGTTTAAATTTAGATGCTGGGATCCAAGCTGCATGTGTGTGGATCCACACTGGGAGATTCAGTATCGGTGTGGACCCACACTGGGAGTGTCAGTATCGGTGTGGATCCACACTGGGAGTGTCAGTATCGGTGTGGATTCACACTGGGAGTGTCAGTATCGGTGTGGACCCACACTGGGAGTGTCAGTATCTGTGTGGATCCACACTGGGAGTGTCAGTATCGGTGTGGGCTCACACTGGGAGTGTCAGTATCGGTGTGGACCCACACTGGGAGTGTCAGTTTCTGTGTGGATACACACTGGGAGTGTCAGTATCGGTGTGGATTCACACTGGGAGTGTCAGTATCGGTGTGGACCCACACTGGGAGTGTCAGTATCGGTGTGGACCCACACTGGGAGTGTCAGTATCGGTGTGGACCCACACTGGGAGTGTCAGTATCGGTGTGGGCTCACACTGGGAGTGTCAGTATCGGTGTGGATCCACACTGGGAGTGTCAGTATCTGTGTGGATCCACACTGGGAGTGTCAGTATCGGTGTGGATCCACACTGGGAGTGTCAGTATCGGTGTGGACCCACACTGGGAGTGTCAGTTTCTGTGTGGATACACACTGGGAGTGTCAGTATCGGTGTGGACCCATACTGGGAGTGTCAGTATCGGTGTGGATCAACACTGGGAGTGTCAGTATTTGTGTGGATCCACACTGGGAGTGCCAGTATCTGTTTGGGCTCACACTGGGAGTGTTAGTATCGGTGTGGACCCACACTGGGAGTGTCAGTATCCGTGTGGATCCACACTGGGAGTGTCAGTATCGGTGTGGACCCACACTGGGAGTGTCAGTATCGGTGTGGATCCACACTGGGAGTGTCAGTATCGGTGTGGGCTCACACTGGGAGTGTCAGTAGCGGTGTGGATCCACACTGGGAGTGTCAGTATCGGTGTGGACCCACACTGGGAGTGTCAGTATCGGTGTGGGCTCACACTGGGAGTGTCAGTATCTGTTTGGGCTCACACTGGGAGTGTCAGTATCGGTGTGGATCCACACTGGGAGTGTCAGTATCCATGTGGATCCACACTGGGAGTGTCAGTATCGGTGTGGGCTCACACTGGGAGTGTCAGTATCGGTGTGGGCTCACACTGGGAGTGTCAGTATCGGTGTGGATCCACACTGGGAGTGTCAGTATCCGTGTGGATCCACACTGGGAGTGTCAGTATCGGTGTGGGCTCACACTGGGAGTGTCAGTATCGGTGTGGATCCACACTGGGAGTGTCAGTATCCGTGTGGATCCACACTGGGAGTGTCAGTATCGGTGTGGATCCACACTGGGAGTGTCAGTATCCGTGTGGATCCACACTGGGAGTGTCAGTATCGGTGTGGACCCACACTGGGAGTGTCAGTATCGGTGTGGATCCACACTGGGAGTGTCAGTATCGGTGTGGATACACACTGGGAGTGTCAGTATCGGTGTGGACCCACACTGGGAGTGTCAGTATCGGTGTGGACCCACACTGGGAGTGTCAGTATCGGTGTGGATCCACACTGGGAGTGTCAGTATCGGTGTGGATCCACACTGGGAGTGTCAGTATCGGTGTGGGCTCACACTGGGAGTGTCAGTATCGGTGTGGATCCACACTGGGAGTGTCAGTATCGGTGTGGACCCACACTGGGAGTGTCAGTATCGGTGTGGGCTCACACTGGGAGTGTCAGTATCTGTTTGGGCTCACACTGGGAGTGTCAGTATCGGTGTGGATCCACACTGGGAGTGTCAGTATCCATGTGGATCCACACTGGGAGTGTCAGTATCGGTGTGGGCTCACACTGGGAGTGTCAGTATCGGTGTGGGCTCACACTGGGAGTGTCAGTATCGGTGTGGATCCACACTGGGAGTGTCAGTATCCGTGTGGATCCACACTGGGAGTGTCAGTATCGGTGTGGGCTCACACTGGGAGTGTCAGTATCGGTGTGGATCCACACTGGGAGTGTCAGTATCGGTGTGGATCCACACTGGGAGTGTCAGTATCCGTGTGGATCCACACTGGGAGTGTCAGTATCGGTGTGGATCCACACTGGGAGTGTCAGTATCCGTGTGGATCCACACTGGGAGTGTCAGTATCGGTGTGGACCCACACTGGGAGTGTCAGTATCGGTGTGGATCCACACTGGGAGTGTCAGTATCGGTGTGGATACACACTGGGAGTGTCAGTATCGGTGTGGACCCACACTGGGAGTGTCAGTATCGGTGTGGACCCACACTGGGAGTGTCAGTATCGGTGTGGACCCACACTGGGAGTGTCAGTATCGGTGTGGATCCACACTGGGAGTGTCAGTATCGGTGTGGGCTCACACTGGGAGTGTCAGTATCGGTGTGGACCCACACTGGGAGTGTCAGTATCGGTGTGGATCCACACTGGGAGTGTCAGTATCGGTGTGGACCCACACTGGGAGTGTCAGTATCGGTGTGGGCTCACACTGGGAGTGTCAGTATCTGTTTGGGCTCACACTGGGAGTGTCAGTATTGGTGTGGATCCACACTGGGAGTGTCAGTATCGGTGTGGGCTCACACTGGGAGTGTCAGTATCGGTGTGGGCTCACACTGGGAGTGTCAGTATCGGTGTGGATCCACACTGGGAGTGTCAGTATCCGTGTGGATCCACACTGGGAGTGTCAGTATCGGTGTGGGCTCACACTGGGAGTGTCAGTATCCGTGTGGATCCACACTGGGAGTGTCAGTATCGGTGTGGGCTCACACTGGGAGTGTCAGTATCGGTGTGGATCCACACTGGGAGTGTCAGTATCGGTGTGGGCTCACACTGGGAGTGTCAGTATCGGTGTGGATCCACACTGGGAGTGTCAGTATCGGTGTGGACCCACACTGGGAGTGTCAGTATCGGTGTGGACCCACACTGCGAGTGTCAGTATCTGTGTGGATCCACACTGGGAGTGTCAGTATCGGTGTGGACCCACACTGGGAGTGACAGTTTCTGTGTGGGCTCACACTGGGAGTGTCAGTATCGGTGTGGGCTCACACTGGGAGTGTCAGTATCGGTGTGGATCAACACTGGGAGTGTCAGTATCGGTGTGGACCCACACTGGGAGTGTCAGTATCGGTGTGGGCTCACACTGGGAGTGTCAGTAGCTGTATGGATTCACACTGGAGGGTCAGCATCTGTTGGTGTCTCTATTAAATGAGTTTCCTTTGTCTTGGTCGACATTTGCTGTCACCTCCTAATCTTGGGAATAATGATGTTCTGCTTCATAGAAACAAGGAATTTCATTGCCGACTGGTATTTGTGGCAACAAACTAACCTGATTGTAAATCTGAGGGCCGACTGAAATCAATCATCCCTTCTCATCAACAGCCTATCCTATCTTGTTTGAATTTCATATCATGTGCTTGAAATGCCAACTCAATTGTTATGATAGAAATTTGTTTGCCAATTTTTTCTTCGTGTCGCTCGATTATGATATTGGATGGAGAAATTGCATTGTGCTGGTCAGTGCTGCAGCATATCATATCCTGGGATCGTCAGTTCCTCCTGGGAGAGCCATGTGATGCAGCCTTGGTGTTATGTTGGGTTCAGTGCCCAGTTTATGACCTTGCTTACTGTGAGCTTTGGCACAAAGCCTTCAGTCTCCGAGATGTGTGTTACCTGAACCATGAGTGCCAGCTGGAAATGTTATTTTATCTTCTAGTCCTTTTGAAATTAATGCTAACATCACATTTGCCTTCTTCGTCACCTATTCAACCTGTAAGTTAACCTTTCGGGAATGCTGCACAAGGACACCCAAGTCTCTTTGCTGCTCTGATTTCTGAATTTTCTGCCTGTTTAGAAAACATTCTACTACTTTATTCCTTCCACCAAAGTTAATTAGCATACACTTCCCCACACTCTATTCCAGCTGCCACCTCTTTGCCCATTCTCCCAATCTGTCTAGGTTGTTCTGCAGACGCCCTGCTTCCCCAACACTATCTGCCCCCACCACCTATCTTTGAGTCGTCCACAAACTTGGTCTGTAAAACTGTCAATTCCATCATCAAAATCATTGAAATATAACATGAAAAGTAGCGGTCCCAACAATGACCCCTGGGGAACACCACTGGTCACTGGCAGCCAACCAGAAAAGGCCCCCTTTATTTCCACTTTTTGCCTCATGCTAGTCAGCCAATCCTTTCCTGTAATACACGGGCTTTTACCTTGTTAAGCAGCCTCATGCGTGGCACCATGTGAAAAGCTTTCTGAAAATCCAAGTTAACAATATCCACTTTTTCTCCCTTTTTAATCCCGCTTGTTATTTCCTCAAAGAATTCCAACAGATTTGTTAGGCCAGATTCCCCCTGAAGGAATCCATGCTGATTTTGCCCTATTTTATCATGTGCCTCCAAGTATTCCAAATGCATTTCATCTGGTGTTGTATATATGGTCCAGATGACTTACCTACCTTCCGATCTTACTGCATCCCAAGCACCTTCCTCTTAGTAACAGCAACTGCACTCACTTCTGCTCCCTGACACTCTAATTTCTGGCATACTGCCAGTGTCTTCCACAGTGAAGACTGACGTCAAATATTTATCAGGTTCTTCTGCCAAATGTAGTTGTGGGAGGGGAGATTGGGAGAGATGGTGCACATTAGCAGGACATGGTAAAGGGATTATTATCTGTTTTGAACCAAAACTGATCTTCAAGCACTCAAAGCTTGTGGATGATACACAAATAGTGCTCTATTTCATAGTCTTCTGTGTTCCACTTTAATAAGCGTAAGTGTAATTTGAAAAACTAGACAGCTAATATTCAAAAAGGTGTAACGTCCTGAAGAACAAAGAGTGATATATTCACAGGCAAATTTACTATAATAGCATCAATCAGCTTCATTTGTCCTTATGGTCTTCTCTTCGTATGTTTTCACATAACAAAACTTCGCTTTCTCTTTCAGTCCAATGTTGGCAATTTTTAAATTTGTCACAAAAGAACAAAATTGTTTTCAAAAGTAACAACAAAAATAATAAATGTATTAGTATTCATGCTGAGTGCAAACTCCTAATAAGACTGATTAATTGTTTACAATTTCTCTGCAAGTGGGTTCATACTCTTAAATAAAAGAATTGACAGAACCTCATTCTCAGATAAAAAGTAAATGAATTCCGCTTGAATATATTCATTTGTTGGATTGTGATGGTAGTGTGTTTGTCTCCAGCTCTCTCAGCGGACTGTGCAGAAGCTGCCAATAATTAACTGAATGGATGCTGTCGGTAATTGCAATCGTCAGACTTTATAAGGGCACCATTCCCTGCAGTGAGCTGTATTTCTGAGCCAAGGCCTCAGAATCACAGAGATCATCCACCAGAGATATCACAGAAGTCTTCAAAACTGTATCTTAAGCTGGAGGTTAAAAGTAAGAAAAAACAACTGCACATGTTGGAAATCTGAGACAAAAACAGAAGTACAGCAGGTCAAGCAGGATCTGTGCGGAGAAAATTAGAAGTTAATGTATGAGGTAAAAGAACCTTGTCAGATCTCAAAATATCCTTTGGTAGATGAACTTGAATCATTAACTCCATGTTTACTGGTGCAGGAGATGAAGCTTGAGGCAGATGAGCCATAGACCTATTGAAAGATGTGGCATGGTTGAGGGGCTAAATGGCCTACCCCAGTTTCCATTTTCTCATGTTCTGATCAGAGCTAGACCACTTAGAAGGAAAAGCAAGGAGCAGTCTTCACACCAGAGGAAGGGAAATCGTAGGTTGTAAGAGTGAAATCAGTAGAGTAAGTGTATTAAATGGAAATGGAGCAGATGAGTAAATGGAGCTCAGACGACATCATTCATGACCTTAATGGTTGCCAGGGCAAGGTTACAGAGCTCAATAGCCAATGTTATTTCTTATGTCTGTTTAGGTCTACACAGGAGTTTTGGATAAAAGCAAAATGTGGCTTGTGTGAACGTCCTCCCACCAGCTCCCACCCCTATAATCAGAGCTCACGGCCAATCACACACCAAGAGGATGGACGTTGGCCAATTGCTACTTGGAGAAAGGGGATAAGAAAAGAGGTGGAAAAGTTCGTTAAATTTAAAAAAACACATTCTCTTTGTATTTTAGCTTGTGTAAGTATTAAGATTATTTTGGATTGATAATTTGATAGATTACTTGTCCATCACATCCAACGATGACAGTTAGATTTGTGCAGTTCCTCTGTTCTGTATTAGTGTGAGCAACATGGACGTCCACAATAAGGACATGGAAATTGTTTTGGATCTGGTAGTGACTAGTGACTAGTTCTACTTGGTGCCTCTCTTCTGGGTTGTAATGAGCAATTCTAACCAAGGCTAGCCAACAATTCTGGTCTTGTGCACCCTGTTCTATCTATTTGCGAACAAGTTTAGTGTGTGCAATAGTAACCTTAATGCAATCTTTGACCATTTTATCTCAATTACTCTTGCCCAGTGAAGCTCAGCATACAGTAGCTGTTTGGGGATTTGGGAATCCTTAATTGTATAACATTCCCTGACCACCAAACTTGTACTTTTATGATCATTATGCAAATGCTTGTGGTGCCTGCCCTGTTGAGGACATCTAGGTTTGTGACTCGGCTCTGCCCGTGGATGCTGGAGACTGAATTCAGACTATCTTGAGCTACCTTCAGTATATTGTCCAATATTCACATCTATACAAGAAACTGCTGAGAACAATCAGCTTTGTACACCTTCAGTTTTGCTTGAAATCCCCTTTACTGTAGACCAGATTGCACTTGACCTAATTTCCCCCAAAACCTGGTACACACATAGACTCAACCTTTCACCTACTTTGGCTGAGGTCAAAAAAAGCTATTACTTTGATAAGCTGTGGAAAAGCCCCTGGGAAGGATGGAATTGCTGTGGAAATCTTCAAGACAACTGGTCCATCTGTGTTGGAAGCCTTTCATTACATCCTATGAGCATTTGGGAAAAAGAACACATGCTCAAAGATTTTAGGGATGTCACAGTAATCCTGCTCTTCAAAAATAAAGATAACAAAGCCAATTGTGGAAACTATCAAGGCAGTTAGCTCCTGTCAGTTTGTAGGAAGATCCTGTTTCATATCATCCTCCACTGGCTAATCCTAAGAGTATCAGAGACGAACCTTCCTGAGACATTGTGTGGGTTTTGTCCAGGTCAGACACCATTCATACAATTTTCTGTGTCTGTCACGTTGAAGAAAAGTGAATCAAGCAGAACCTGGAGCTGCAGACTGCCTTCATATATCTTACTAAGGCATTTGATACAGTAAACAGAGATCCTGTCAAGACTGGATACCCGTGCAAATTTGTTCACCTCATTCACCACTCTTTTACAGAAGTACCACGAAGACATTCTAACTGGCTGCATCACTGTCTGGTATGGGGTAGAGGTGGTGGGGGTGGAGGGGGCTACTGCACAGAATTGAAGTAAGCTGCAGGACATTGTAAAGTTAGTCAGCTCCATCATGGGCACTAGCTTACATAGTATCCAGGACATCTTCAAGAAGATGCCTCAAAAAGGCGGCTTCCATCATTAAGGATCTCTATCACCCAGGACATGCCCTCTTCTCAATGTTGCTGTCAGAAAAGAGGCACAAAAGCCTGAAAGCACACACTCAATAATTCTCCTCTGTCGTCCGATTTCCGATTTCTAAATGCACATTGAACCCTTGAACACTACCTCACTTTTCTTTATTTTTATTTATTTTTGCACAGTTCAATTTAACTATTTAGTATATATATAGTTACTGTAATTCAGTTTGTTTCTCTTTATTATTATTTATTGCATCGAACTGCTGCAGCAAAGTTAACAAATTTCACAACATATGCCAGTGATATTAAACCCGCTTCTGATATGGCTGGCCAAGTCTTCTCAAATGGAATCATTCAGTATTTCAAATTGGAGTGAAGCAAGGGTTCGAATGGCCCCTGTGCTGTTTAACCCATTCTTCACATGTATGCTGAACCAGACAGTCAGAGACTTTGAATGGAGTGTCTACCTGAAGTACAGAGTTGATGGATCACTCTTTGACCTATGTGATAGTCAGGAAACTCATCATTGAAGCACTTCACACCCACGATTGTATGCTAATGGTTCACACTGTGCGACCTTCAGCTAATTCAGAATCAGACATTGTTGACATCTTCTGCCTCTTTGTCTTACCATCAGCCATGGTGAGACAGAAGTCTTACTTCAACCTGCTCCTGAATCCACTGCTACTGCTTCCTGTATTACCATCAAGGGAAGAAGAGTGAAGACAGTGGAAGAATTTAAGTATCACAGAGGTGTCACTTTCTCATTAGACTGAGAAATCAGCACCAACATTTGCAAGGCCAGACAGAGCCTTTGTTGGCTGCAATTGCGTGTATTGAACCAGCACAACATTCACCTGTCTAAAAAAAATGGATTGTTGTTCCAGCTAAAAGACAATTGAAATACATTTGATGTACTAAAATGAGAGGTACACTGAGTGAATAACCTAACTCATTACATTTGCCAAATGAACTGGTACCCACTTCATGAGTTACAAAATTGAATGTATGGTAACACTATACTGCATTGCTTTGATTTTAAACAGATGGCCTACATTTCTATGCCTTCATGAATGATAATTCTGATTTAATAAAAACTGAACCTTAAATAACATTCACATCAATTACCCAGCACTACCTTCAAGATGTCCTGAAACTCCACCCATTTAAACACTTGGCCAGGTGAAGGGTTTGGCTATCTGAAAGGGACAAGACATGGGGACATTTAAATTCTTGGTAGGAGTGCTGATTTTATGTCCTGTCTTTGCACTGTACTGCTCCCATGTCATTAATCCACAATGCACACAATGTACTAGAGAAGCTCAGGGGGTCAGACAGGCCCTCGGAGGGAAATGGATAGTCAATATTTCAGGCTAAGATGCTTCACTACAACTGGAATGAAAGTGCAGGGTGGGAGGCAAAAGCCAGTAAAAGAGTAGGGGGAGTACAAGCTGGCAGGTGAGAGGTGAATCCAGGCAAGAGAGAAAGGCCGAACATATAATAAATCTGATTCTGATTTTAGATATTGTCAGTTGAATAATTTGCGTGCATGCAAGGAGCAATATGTGTTGGTGGTGGATTCCCTAATGATTTGATAATATACACCCTGAGACTTTAGCTTTATTGTTATTATTTTAATTATTTATAGAAACAGCACAGTAATAAGCCCTTCTGGACCAACCAGCCATGCCGCTCAATTATATCCATGTGAACAATTACCCTACTTACCCATAAGCCTTTGAAATGTGAGAGGAAATCAGAGCACCCAGAGGAAACCAATGTGGCCACAGCGAGAATGCACAAACTCCTTACAGGCAGTGGCGGAATTGAACCTGGGTCGCTGGCGCTGTAATACCCACACTGCCATGCCACCCCGCATTGTGGCACCTTGCACCTGTCCCCGGTTCTTCAATCCTGACACTGGATTTGGTGAGGAATATCTCCCTCCGGTTTTCTTTATGCCTGAACCCCAGTGACTGGACGGTGTGATCCTTCTCTCTGCCTCTACAGCCAGACTCACAGCTGAAAATCAGGACATCAGATTTCACTGTCACCACCCTGAAAGTGGCTTCATAAATTGACAGGGAGTGTCCCAACACACATTGATCCATGTATTCATGCAAATCTTTCAAATGACAATCAGAAACAGAATCAGATTTATTATCACCAGCTTGTGCAGTATTATGTAAAATGTGTGTCTATGTGGCAGCAGTACAGTTCAAGGATGGAAAGAATGCAAAGATATTTACTCCCTCACCTTGTGGCATGGATGTAAGATTTAAATAAATTTTAGTTCTAATTCAAACAAGATCAGGATACCTGCCAAGAATTCAAATTCAAATTCCCACCACACCCTCAGCCACACATCATCACTGAAAACATTGATCAACGTGTGCTGGACTCGTCAAGACATTGTGTACAGAATTTGGGAGGTGATTTGGAAGGTTGTGCACAGTATTGCTGATTCCACATTTGCAGTACTATGCTCAGTTTTGGCCCTCGTACTATAGGAAAGATGACATTGAGTGGAAAGAATGGAGGATACATTTACGAGGTTATTGCCAGGATTCAAGGACCCAAGTTATAGAGAGAGATTGGGCAAGCCAAGATTTTATTCATTGGTGAGTAGGAGACTGGGAGTAATTTTATAGCGATGTATAAAATCTTGAGGGACATAGATAGAGTGAATGAACACTGTTCTTTTTCCAGAGTCAGGGAATCAGAAAATAGTTGGGATAGGGCATTAGGTTATTATTGTCACATGTACACAAGTTACAGTGAAATATTTGTCTTACATAATGTTTATTCAGATTAAATCAATATACAGTGCATTGAGCTCAAATAAGGTGAAGTGGTAACAATGCAGAATAAAGTGTAAAAGCTATGGAAAAAGTACAATGCTGCTAAATGGTGAAGTGCAAAAGTCCGTCTATCGTTTAGGAGTTTGATCGAATCTGTCCTTGAGCATGGTGGTCTGTGCTTTTAGGCTTTTATATCTTATACCTGATGGGGTGGGGAGAAGAGAGAAATGTCTGTGATGGGTGGCGGCTTTGAATATGTTGACTGCTTTACCAATGCACTGAGAAGAATCGACGGAGTCCATAGAGAAGAGGCTGGTTTCTGTGATGTATTGGGCTATACCCATCACTCTCTGCAGTTTCTTCTGGTCAGGTGCAGAGCAGTTGTCTTACCAAGCCATCATACACCCAGAGAGAATGTAGTGCATCACTAAATATTCATAAGAGTTGCTGCGTATACTCCTGAGGAGGGCAAGGCACTAATGGACTTTCTTGGTCATGGTATCAATGTGCTCGATACAGGGCAGGCTATTGGAGAGGAATCTATTGAAATATGAGGGGCAACTTTTACACTCAGAGGGTGGTCATTATATGGAATGAGCTGCCAGAGGGAATGGTTGACAACTTTTAAATATTAACAACTTTTAAAAGTCAACAAAGATGGGAAATGCTTAGAGGGATATGGGTCACATGCAGGTAAATGGGACTAGCATGAATGGGCATCTCAGCTGGCTTGGACAAGTTGGGCTGAAGGCTTTTTTCCCCATGCTGTAGGACTCCATAACTCCAACTCCATCCAAAGCTTTGAAATAATGTCCAACAAAAGCTGCAGGTACAGAGGACTGCAGATACAGGATAGTGGTGGAGTGGTTAGCACGATGCTTTGCGGTACCACCAACCCAGGTTCAATTCTCACCTCTGCCTGTAAGGAGTTTGTACATTCACCACGTGATTGCTTAGGTTTCCTCCGGGTGCTCCGGTTTCCTCCCACGGTCCTTAATGGTTGGTAGCTTAATGGTTGGTAGCTTAATTGGTCATTGTAAATTGTCCCGTGATTAGGTTCGGGTTAATTGTGGCTTAATGGGCCAGAAAGGCCTATTCTGCACCATATCTCAATAATAAAAACAAGCAAATGCCAAGAGTATTAAATACAAATGCTGAAGCTAATCAGTAGGTCACATAACATCGGTGCTCATGTCACATGAGTATTTCCAGTGTGTCTTGTTTTCATATCCCTCGCAGGATGGTAGGCTTGATGTCTCTCACTGTGATCCAACTTCAGCTAAAGATTTGTGGTCAAATCTATGTGGCCCAGTGGATATGCACTAAAGTCAGCCTAAAAGCCAGCATAATCAAAAACCATACCCACCCTGGACATTTCTTTCTTCTCCCCTTTTCCATTGGACAGTAGATACAAAAGCCTGAAAGCAGGTACCACTAGGATCAAGGACAGCTTCTACTCAGTTGTTATGACACTTAAATGGTTCCTTGGGATGTATGCGGGGTCCAGGGATGGGTAGCACCTCTGGTGAAAGGGCTTGACATACACGATCTTGGGTAGCTCACCAGACACTCAACTTTGGTCCTCACCAGACACTCAAATGTCACCGGTGGGTCCAAGTAGCTGCTTGCTTGCTACAACAGGCACACATTGGTGCACTGTTTCAACAGGTGGGACTAACCAGGTAAGGGTAGCTGGTGGGCATCGTGCCCCAGGGAGGTAGGGAGCTGTCTGTCCTACCTTGCAAAGACAGCTCCAGCGGACTGGGCAGCTGAGATCCAATGGGCAGGAAGATGGTTTGCCCCGAGGAGAGCGAAGGGCATGACGAGGCACGGAAGAAGTCATGGTCATCCACTGGAACCAAGGATGTGACGACTTCTCATATCACTGGACATGGACTTCTGAGGTCAAGACAGTGAAACTGCCCAGGTGCAATGACCTTTCCACTTTAAAAACTCTCCCACCCAGGTTTCCTATCATCTTTGGATACGAGGGACAGCTACCAAATGATTCCTTAGTACTATAAGATGATCTCTTGACCTCACATATGATAATAACCACATAACAATTACAGCACAGAAATAGGCCATCTTCTAGTCCGTGCCGAACACTTACTCTCACCTAGTCCCACCGACCTGCACTCAGCCCATAACCCTACATTCCTTTCCTGTCCATATACCTATCCAATTTTACTTTAAATGACAATACCGAAACTTCCTCTACCACTTCTACTGGAAGCTTGTTCCACACAGCTACCACCCTCTGAGTAAAGAAATTGCCCCTTAAACTTTTGCCCCCTAACTCTCAACTCATGTCCTCTTGTTTGAATCTCCCCTACTCTCAATGGAAAAAGCCTATCCACATCAACTCTATCTATCCCCCTCATAATTTTGATTTTGCACTTTATTGGTATTGGTTTAGTATTGTCACATGTTTCAGGATACAGTGAAAAGCTTGTCTTGCATTGTGTTCATACAGATCAAATCATTACACAGTACATTAAGCTAGAATATGGTAAAACAATAACAATGCAGAATGACGTGTAAAGCTACCGAAAGTGCAGTGCAGGTAAATGGTAAAATGTAAGATCATAACAAGGTAGGTAGTGAGGCCAAGAGTCCATCTTATCCTACAAATGTTCCGTTCAAGTCAATGACAAACAGTGGGATAGAATTACACCTTATTGTTTACCTGCATTGCACTTTCTCTGTAGCTGCTATACTTCATTCTAAATCATATTGTATTATCTTGTTCTACCCCAATGCACTCTGTAATGACTTATTCTGTATGAAAAGCATGCAGGAGAAGCTTTTCATTGTATCTTGGTACTTGTGACAATAATGAACCGAATCCATTTCCACAATTGAATGCTAATATGATGATGGGGGTGGAATCACTGTATCCGGAGTAGCTTCGAACGGAGCTGAGGGGTGTGGGTGTGGAGAGTTCTGTTCGGAGGAAGGTGGGGAGTTGTGTCTGAGTGCACCGGTTACTCAGTGCAGCTTTCAGACTTTCTCCTCCATAGAGGGGACACAAGTTTGGTCAAAGCCGTTGAAGAATCGTTGATCGTTTGTAGATGGGACTGTTACAGCCTCAACTGGCAAGTAACGGAGGGAGGTATCATTGAGGGTGGGTGATTGGGTGCCATAAAACAAGGTCTTTTATCCAAGGTGGCACTGAGGCTCTCATTCTTTGCTGAGCCACACCAGAGAATTGGCCAGGATTTCATCACACCCTGACTTTCAGACGAAGCAAAGGTGTCAGGAGATGATTGAATTCACACTGGATTCAGAAGCTTTGACCTGCTTTTGTAGTACACTGATTATGTGGATTATTCAGTTAATTATAGTCAATTATGAACCCTTAGGAAGTTGGCAGTGGAGGATTATTGATAGTAATACTACCGAAGGTGGAGGTGAAGTGAGGTTCTTTTTGGTGACTTGTTACCAATGTTACTTGTCACATACCAGTCCAAACCTAAATTACCTCTTGCTCATGCTGAATGACGGGACCAATGACTTCATTACCAGATTGGTTCCGTTCAGCTCACTCCTCATTAGCAGCAAGACAATCAGTCAACACAGGCTGAAGAGGTAGAAGCCACAGTCAACTCCTCCACTGCACTTCCCTGCACTGCATCTGCTCCTAAGGGTGTGATTGCGAGACTGTGGATGATGTACAAACCCCTATGGATCAGGAACGTTCTTCGGTGTGTAGGGGAATCCAGATCTAGTGCTGTCCAGGCGGCCACAGATGTAAGATTAATGGGACACCTCATACGACGGGTACTTCCTACTCTTGTGCATGGCACTTTCATGAGACTCAGGTGGAGATTGGTGCTCTCTGCAGCCACCTAGTGGTCAGGCATAATTACTGGAAGGTCCGAGTCACACAGATATGCAGAAGGTACCCACCAAATACCCAGCAGTTACCACTGCAGTCCATACATGGTTGCTAATCAGTCTAAAAGAGATGAAGACAAGGCCTTGCCATTGTTCCACATCTCTGAATATAGTCAATTGAATCCTGAATTCCGAGATACCTGTAATGTAAAAAAAGTTGAATTTCCCCATGGGGATGAATAAAGTATCTATCTATCTATCTATGTGGGCAAATCACTGCACATGCCTCTTTCTGTTCTGCATCCAAGTAGAAGGAGCTGGTTTCCACTCTCTGAGTGGACAGCCCCTGTCCCTGTTCTACCCCAGTGGTTGTCTGCATATTGTAACAGGACGGCACCATGGTATCTATTCCTGCCCAGCACTTGAATATGACGAATGGTGCAACCTGGTACCATAATTCTGACTCATCCACAGTGCTCCCTGCCCATTGTGAAGAATATCTCCTCACTCAAGTCAATTACTGCACCCCTCTAACACCAGATCAACCAGCAAACTCTGAATCATTGAGGAGAAAAGGACAGGCTCAGCCAGAGAATTGCTGCAGCTCGGTGACAAGCTCTCTTACATTAACCCAAAAGTATCACTCAGCCCAAAGCATTTGTATGGCTGTTAAGGGAAACAATCCCATCAATATCATTCTGCCCCTCTCTTTTACTCTGGTATCCCTGTAATTATTCTCTTTTATAGAGTACATGCCCATTAATTCTCTCTTTAATTCTTTTTGCAACTTAGTCACAATGCAGGGCAGTTTACAGCAACTTGCCCCCAGTGAGGGTCAACTTACCTGCTCATCACTGGGACGAGTGAGGGGGCAAGAGCATCTGGGGAAATGCCTGTGGTCAGACAGAGAACATGCAAACTCCACACAGTCAGCAATGTAGGTCAGAAATGAACGTGGGTGATTAGATTGTGAAGACCATTGAGCAGATAATCTATCAGCTGCAGCCACCTGCCCCACTTAACGGGGATATCATTGAATTGATAAAGGGTTTGGATTAACACAACCAGCCAATGGTGTAGTGGCATCAACAATGGATTTTGAGGCGTGTTGTCCCGGGTTCGAATCCAGCCGGCTCCTTGCACACTTTCCATCTGTGCTGGGTTGAGCGTCAATCAAAAAACTTGGCCTCGTAAAAAAAAATGGACAAAATACTAAAGAAATGGGAAGGTAGCTGCCCACGAGGCACAGAGAGGAATAGCATGGATTAATCTGACCAACTTCTCCGCTGTGCACTTTCAGCATGTATGAGCAATGCAGGTGTTGCGGGCACCACCCACACTGTTGCAAAAAGTAGAAATGGAAACAGACTAGTAACTACATCCTGCTGCTCAATTTTCTTCTTCGTTAATCTCTGCAGAGTCAGACCTTGTTGTACCATCAACAACTAAAGTATTGACATCAGCTGTTTATATCCAACAATTCGATGTTTTCTCCCTCTGCCAGGGAAGTCAGGTAGATTGGCAGGCAGCCGGATAGTAGATCATGAACTTGAGATACTTGTAATCATTTTAATTTTATTCTTCAGACTTGTCACTTGGCATTCTCAGCTACAAGTTTGATTAAATTCACAAGAAGCTCCTTCCAAATGGGTTTTGAGTAATGTGAGCAGAATCATGCTGAACCAACCTGTGTGGAACTTCACATCACAGTTCCCCTCCAAACACAGTTTCTTTTGATTTCTCTTTCTCTCCTCTTGCTGATTGCTGTTAGTTTATGTTCCAGTTGGCTAATTTATCATTAATTCAATGAGCCTTAAAAACTTCAGAAATGTTGCATGTGGAGTTTTATTGACATTTAAATAAGAATTAAACCCACTGAATTGACTCATACTTATGGCTCTTCATTGGTTATCAAATGATTGACAGTGGGCAGCAAGCTGCCTTTGAGTTGGGATGTCTTGGGCTCCAATTCAGCTCCAGAGTCTTGAACACAGAAGCTACATCAACTGCGGTCACTCTGCTGTAGTTATATATGGACGCCAGTGGCCCAGATTCAATCCTCATCATTGGTGCTGTCATTCAGCAGTTTGTATAATCTCCCTATGACCGGATAGATTTTCACCCTCATCTGGTGGTGTACAGGTTGGTGGGTTAATTGGCAACTCTAAGGTCTCCTATAGTGTGTGGATGAGAGATAGAATCTGAAGCAGTCGATACAATGTAGGTAGAATAAAGCAAGTCAGGGTAGGATTGGTGTAAGTGGGTGTGCTAGATGGACAACATAACCCTGTGGGGTGAAGGGCCTGATATCATTACGGATGATTGTACTATCTTTCTTAGAGGTTTGTGAAATTTTGTCATTGAAGATTTTGATAAACTTCTACAGACACCCGGTGCAGAGCATACTGACCGGTTGCATCAGGCCTGCTATGGGAACACCAATTCCACTGAATGGAAAAGCTCAGTCCGTCCTGGGTAAAGCCTCCTCCTCATCTTTCTGCACGTCTACAAGGAGTGCTGTCGTAAGAAAGCAGAATCCATCATCAAGGGCATCCACCATCCAAGCCTTGTTCTTTTCTCACTGCCGCTGCCATCAGGAACTAGCCTTGGATCCCACACCACCAAGTTCAGGAGCAGTTATTTACCCTCAACTATGAGGCTCTTGAATCAGAGGGGATAACCTCTCATCCTAACACTGAAATGGTTCCACAATTACGGACTCACTTTTAAGGACTCTACAGACCATGTTCTCAATACTTATTGCGTATTTATTTATTAATATTATAATTATTTAGTTTTTTCCCTCTCTTTTTGTATTTGCACAGCTTGTTGCCTTTTGCACCTTGGTTGTTTATCTGTCTTTGCTGTGTGCTTTTTTTCTCTATTGACTCTATTGTGTTCCTCTCTAGTTTCTGTCAATGCCTGCAAGAAAATGAATCTCAGGATAGTATATGGTGACATATATGTATTTTGATAAGAGAATTACTTTAAACTTTGAACTTTCAGAGGTTCTGCTAGACCAATGCTCGTTAGGTACTCTCTGAAGATCCCATGGGAACAACAGGGTCTCAGGTGAACATCAACCAAACCTGCTACCTGAGGGTCATATTGAAGTGCAAGATGATAGATCCATTGCCAGCACTACCCCAGTCTTCAGAAATCACAAGTACTTTGTTGAGTTTGAAGTCCTTTGGGAATGACTAGGCTGTAGATGTCACTCTGCTTTTTGTTTTCTTTACTGTTTATGTTGAACAGTTCACTCTCACTACAGGCTTGGAGAAGACTGACAGAGTTTTTTTTTGCATCAGCTCATTCTGTGCTTGTGCTGTCCTTATTCATTACCTTACTTCACCCTGCGTTTGTCTCTTTGTGTGTTTTCCATCTTGTAGGTGACATGAAATAAAAGCACAGGTCTCTTCTTGTTACAATTATATTCTTGTACCTCCTTCCCTTTATCTTTGTCTGACACTATTCCTGTTTAAACCATTTCTTACAATTACTTCTCTCATTCCGAATGATCATCTTTTTTTCCCCCCCCAACAGCTCTCATCTTGATGAATTTCAACCTGAACAGTTCGGTCAGCTGAATTTCTCAGCCCCTCTAGTCTTTCTTCTTCTGGAGATCTTCCTTTCTCAGTTTCAAGACAGAGACTTATTTAAAAGAACTGATATGTGAATCATAAAGGTTTACACCTGACTGATACTAACCGATATATTTTCAATACTTTTCAATACTTCTACCAGTCAATTATAAATCACATTTCTTCTCTATGGATTATAAGCTCGATGTTCAAAGTGGGTTTATTATTTATGTACTGTTTATGTCACCATATACTACTTTGAGATCCATTTAGTTATAGACATTTATAAAAAAGCAAGGTGTGCAAGTAAGAAAATACTGAGAAATACTGAGAAGAGTTATAAATTCCTTGAGAGTGAGTCTGTAGGTTGTGGAATCAGTTCAGAGTTGTGGTGAGTGAGGTTCAGCATGCCAGCTGATACACCATCAATAACTCTCTCTGAGACGTAAAGGTGAGATATCGGCTTTTATTGACTGGAAGAAGGAACAAGCAGTGGTTGACCACCATACTACATCCTGGAGACAGAGAGGCCGGGCTCAGGCCTCATTCACCTTTATACAGGGGAATGTGGGAGGAGCCACAGGAGCAGTCAGCAAGGGGTGTGTCCAGACAGGTATATGTAGTTCACCACACCAGCTCAGGAGTCTAATGGCTGTAAAGTTTCCTACTAAACTGCTTTCCTACTCACACACAACCCATGTCTAGGTTATCTGTAAGTTTCAGAATCCATCTCATTTTCTCCTGATCCCATTAATTCAACATTTGTAGATTGTTTATCCACTTTACATGCTTGATTCTGTTAATGCCTTCCATTCCTATAATGAATGTCAGTTCACCGGGCCCAGGCAATCCTTTAATCAGAATATTTAATGCACTTACATCTTAATCCATCACTAATATTATCTTTAATGCTCCAATTCTAAGATAAGACTTTTAATCTGTACTGATGCCCCAATATCTCTGCTTCTGAAACTGGTTAAAGCCAGTTAATATCTCTATCTTCTTCCAGTTCTGGTGGGTGATTAACAAACTGAAACATTAATGTTCTCATTCCATTGATGCAATGTTACCTGATAGGATCGTCTTTATTCCATCTGTCATCACCTTCATTGACATGGTTGAACATGTTTGCAACTCAGGAACCTCTAAATTCAATGGAATTCTTTTGACTGCCAAATTATTCCATTATATTGTAAAAATGATACCGCTGCAGTAGTA
The DNA here is from genome assembly GCF_048418815.1 of Hemitrygon akajei. Classification (NCBI taxonomy): domain Eukaryota; kingdom Metazoa; phylum Chordata; class Chondrichthyes; order Myliobatiformes; family Dasyatidae; genus Hemitrygon; species Hemitrygon akajei. Next base: position 108,522,926 of record NC_133134.1, read on the forward strand.
ATCTGCTTCTGTAGGGTCAGAGCCAGAAATAATTTCTTATATTTTGGTAGAAATTTGTATGAGCCATAACAATGTAAAGCACAACAGAGTAGTCAATTGCATCATGGATACAATTCTCCCCAAACTCAGGGACATCTGTAAGAGATGAGGAGGGCAACATCTATCATCAGAAACTTCCATAAACCAGGCCATGCCCTCTTCTTATTGATGCCATCAGGCAGGAAGTAGAGAAGCTTGAAGACCCACACCTCAGGATTCAATAACAGCTTCTTCCCAGCTACATTAGGGTCTTGAACTGTCCAGAAAAACCTTAGCTTTACTTCAGACTATATTTCCCTTAACTTGCACTAATCTGATTATGTTATTATTTTTTTGTTTACACTGTTGTGAAAGTAAGCATAATTTATGTGAATTAAATTTTATCTAATTTCTGTTTATTATTTAATGAGCTGCTGCAGCAAAAAAAAGCTAATTTTCATAGCATTTATATCCTGGATAAGTATGTTTATTATAATAAAACTGTGTTTTCTGCTTGTTACTTCAGTGATCCGATCTTACAACATTGTGAGTTTTCTCCAGATGTCCATTGAAAGCCCACTAATGCACAGGACCTTGTCCTATGCAAAATTGTCAGTCATCTGAGGCTGATCGCTGTGCCTTTTGTGCATCAATAACACAAACTGGGGTTGGAACTTGAACATCTGGGTCCATTGGAGTCAGCTACTCGAAAGGAAAAGGAACGGGATGAGACTATGCGTGAAATATCAGTAGACACCTGATGAAGGTGTATTTGAATCATTCCTCTACTGAACAAGCTATGAAACTAACACAGAGTAAGCACACATAAAATCTAGTGAAATGCAGAACGAGGGTGAAAATGAAAAGCGTTCACTTCCAAATGTCACATTGTTGCAACTTAAAGAGAAAATTAAAAGCTATCAAATCAAAGGCAAACACAGACAGTAAAAAAAATCACTGATTTTTAATGACATATTTATAAATAGGTGACTTTAGGTGGCATTAAAACCTCATTCAGTAGAAACAGCTTCAAAAATTTACAAGCATGTGGTTAAAACAGATTTGATCATTTCTCATTGTGGATGTAACAGCAAGTAAGATGCTGAAATCTATAGTAAATGATGTAATAACAGTGAACCTGTAGAAAAATGGGAAAAGTAAGAGTCAGCATTTTCCTCCTGGTTGACAAATATAGAACTGGTTTACAGTGTCTAGCTATAGTACAAGTAACTTCGGACTACCTCAAAGGGATGTGGAGGCTCAGTCATTCATTTCATTCATGACTAAGATCAACAGGTTGCCTCTCAATCATCAGGCTCTTGAACCAGAGTGGATAACTGCATTAAGCCTAACACTGAACTGAGTCCACAATCTACAGACTCACTTTCAAGGATTCTACAACCAGTGTTCTCAATATTTATTGCTTATTTATTTATTATTATTAATTTTTTTCTCAATTGCTAGGGACTTATGGACCAGTCCAGTGGTGTCTGGTTTTGTGGCTTTCTGAAGCTTTACAGAAGTATTGCTTTGCAGGCTAATTGTTTAATGCTATTGCGTAGTGACTTTGGGTCGATACCAGTAGTATATATTTCTGTTGGGACATTGTATATCCTGTTCATATTCCACAGTCTTTCAGTTTTCTCTTTTAATTCAGCATATTTCTGGTGTTTATCACTTACTGACTTTTGTATGTTAAGTGTGTTTGGAATGGCCATATCTATTAGGTAAGTTGTTCTTGCCGGTTTATCCTATAATATTATATCCAGATGGTTATTAGGTTTTGCCCTACCTGTATTAATAGATTGTCATTTTTATGGGTTTGTATTTTAATACAAGATTTTAGTGAATGACATTTGCCATTTGATTGTGTCTGAAGTGTAAGTAAGTAATCAGATTGAGTTAAACTGCTCCAGGATTCGGTAATGTGTTGGATTGTTTCTCTTGGCACTTTCTGCATTTATCATCTTGCATTTGTTGGTCTTTTATTATGCATTTGTTGATATTTTTTATTAACCACCTTGTCCTGTATCGTCACAAGGATCACCTCTGTTTCAGGGAAGAGGTCTCCAACCCTGAGCCTGGTGTTTGAGATTTCCTTGTCAATATCTACTTTGTTCAAATCATGAGGATGTCTTCCATGGAGGGTTATCCTCCTCCATTGGTTAACTTTTTCTTCATTAGTGATAATTTCTTCTTTTTTGTGTTTATTTAAGTTTAGTGGTGTGTACTTCCTATTAGAATAGCAGATGCTCATATGGAGTGCTGAATCCTGTTTTTGTTGATGGAAGTAATACTCTAAAGTTTTAACAACAACACACACAAAATGCTGGTAGAACACAGCAGGCTAGGTAGCATCTATAGGGAGAAGCGATGTCGACATTTCGGGCCGAGACCCTTCGTCAGGACTAACCGAAAGGAAAGATAGTAAGAGACTAAAGTTTCATCTGTTATTCCTCATCCTCCTTCTGTCCTAGGTAGTGTTAACCAAATTATTGTTATTATTATTTTATTTTTCCTTTCCTTTTGTATTTGCACAGTTTGCTGTCTTTTGGACATTGGTTGTTTGTCTGTCTTTGTCACGTGTGTTTTTTCACAGATTCTATTGTGGTTCTTTGTATTTACTGTGAATGCCTGCAAGAAAATGAATCACAGGGTTGTATATAGTGATATATATGTACTTTGATAATAAATAGTATTCGGAAAGAATAATAGCCTTGGCCTTGAAGAATGACAGAACAGTTTTGATGAACCAGATGACATTTCCATTTGTTGAATCCTCCATACAGAGAAATCTTCGTCCATTCACTCTGTATGCCTTCTACTTCTATGCATTCCAACAGCGAAGTCAGACATGTGAGGAGGTCAGGTACCTGCTCCTGGACTCAATCCTGAGGCTTGTAGAAGCTCAACAAATGACTGAGATCAGGGGCTGGATATGCAGTTTGCATTTGGCTCCTCGCTTCTGTTTCAACTATTTAAGTGGGGTTGCTAACCTTAATTACAGTGTTAATTTAGCCAAGTGTTCTTTGGTAATTTGTTTCACTCTTTCCTTGTGTATGAACTAATATGAATATTATGGGTCTAATGATTTAAAATCATTAATGATTATTTTATTATTTAAATCTATTTCAACTGTTTATACACTCAGTGGCCACTTCATTAGGTGCACCTGGGCCCTTCCTCCTTAATACAGGTATCTGATCAGCCAATCTTCTGGCAGCAATTCAATGCATAAAGGCATCCAGACAAAGTTAAGAGGTTCAGCCCGTGGAAATGTACTTCACTTGCAGTAACAAAGTGGCATCTTTATCTGTAACAAAATGGAACCTGTATTGTACCAGAATGGTTTGCTATTAGTGTCTGTGCAACATTTCGCTGACAGAACCCGAGTCCTTGACAAACTGCAGACCTGCTGATGCATTACTGTAAGAGTGTCGAGTACATTGATAAAGCAGAAGGAGAGGATGCACCCTTTTGTCTGAGGCATGGATAGCCGTATTTGTGTATAAAAGAGTGACTATGCTGTCTGTTTTTTGAAGGCTATCACCAGCATTTATGCACTGATCATAGCCCCTTGCAGCAAATAAAAAGTGCACTTATGATTGATCCACTCTGAGTTATTTTTTGTTAATTGCTTGACAAAACTTTGAGGTAACACCAAGGTAGTATGTTTAGGTGTAGGAGCAGACCAGAGGGAATACAAGTAACCACCTGCTCCTCGGCAAACTTTGATGGAGGAGTGATCACCAAAAAGAACCTTTGCCTTTTGCTCTGTTTGGCCTTTCCAGATGAGTAGCAAATGCCAGGTTCTGCCCTGCTCCGGGTTCTATACAGAATGATATGTGCTATTGTACGCAGAGTAGATCATTTTCTCTCTGTGTGATACTGACGCTTTCGGCACAGCGACCAGAAGCATACAGGTATCAATGATTAGACTTTAACAGTAAGAGTATCAGGGACGCACCAGTATAAAGAGTAAGAAAGATTACCATTTGTGGAAGCTGATCTCATAGGTTTAATCCCGAGAGGATGCTGTAGTGAACAAAAGAAAAAGTAAATAAGGTAAGTAGGGTGAGGAAGAGAGACAAGAATGGGTAGTATTGGGATAAGGAGAGTCCTTCCAAATAAGGGGACAATAGCATGGTACATGTTTAATAATTATGGAAAGAGATCTGTGGAAGAATTGCCTTGATAGTCTACATGGATAACGCAAACCATTTCTAGTGGAGACAGGAGCCACCTACTCCATAATGAAAGAGGACGAATGTCCTCCAAGTTTGGTAAGGATAATATTTGTGTAACTGGACTAAGGGGACAGCCTGTTAATGTCCCAAAATCAGACCCAGTGGAGGTTTTCATATGACGTAAATCATACCTTTTCACTTTCTGCTGGTGTGAACATATATGGAAGAGATTTACTGCGTAACATGCAAGCTTCTATTACCTGCAATCCTGAGGGATTTGAAGTGTCTATTCCAGAAGGCCACTGTGGACTATACTTTTTCAGTAGTAGTCAACCAATTTTGTACAAGTAGCAATTCCTCACTACCCACTTATCAAGGAGTTTGGAACATTTTTATGAGAGAGCCTCTGAAGATTTCTCTAGACCTACAACGTGGTAAATGGCATTATTACCTTCACCATATGGCTTATTATGACTCAGCTGGAAATGACAATTCTATGCACCAGAAATTCGATACCTATGTTGGCAAGGAAATTGTTCTATACACTTCTGAAATATATGTGGGTGATTTTGGTATTGTGGCAGCAGTGTGACTCCCCCACGAGGTTCAGTGGATGGTACAAGTTCAAGAGAACTGGGAACCCCACCTAACTCTAGCAGTTTCAAGAGATAAAGTGGCAAAGGAGTTTTGACTGATGGTCAAGGGTCTGAAGGACTGCCATGACAGAAGGTCCTGGAAACAACTGGATGGAATCTGTGGCGATCGGAAGGAGGTAAAAGTTTTCTTTTATTGCTCCCTACTGCATTAGGAGCAGGAACAGCCTTTGAGCAAGAAGTTGTAGAAGGGCTGTTCAGCGCCGATATGGAACCTTTACTCTCCAAAGTCCCACCACAACTTTGGGCCAAGTGAAATAGGTAAGATGATCACAGCTGAGCCGCATCAAATGATCATTAACCCAAATGCTCCACTGCCCATGGGGTACAGTACCCTCTTTCCCCAGAGGCTGAAGAAGGGATTGATAGTTCATATAAATCAAACATGGTATGCCCTGGGTTTATCACAAGCTCTACATCAAGTTTATGAAAAATGTATGATATGTATTTTACAAAATCCAGGGGAACTAGTGAAGGTGGAAGAATCTCATACACCACCCTCTAATGGACCATTCACATATTTACAGATGGATTCTATTGAATTACTTTTATGTGAAGACATAAATAGGTATTGGTCATTACTGATGCTTTTTCATGATGGGTTGAAGCATTACCTTGTTGGAAAGAATGATGCCATTATGGTAGCTTAACGTTTGTTGAAGGAAATCATCCCAAGGCTCAGGATTCCTTGGAAACTGTCTAGAGACAATGATACCCGTTTTACTGAGAAAGTAATAAAAGAAGTAAGACCTTACAGATGGACCAACATTTCCATTCCAGCTACTATCTTCAGTCAACAGGCTTAGTAGAAAGGATGAATGGCATGATTAAAAACAAGCTCAGTAAAGTATGTTGATTGAGATGGAAACCAGAATTAGCTTTGATCATTATGACCATTAGGGCCACAGCCAATAAGACTACTGAATTGCCTTCCCACAAAATCATAAACCATTGCACCTGCCATTAGATGCACCAATAGGAGTTAAGTAAATGGGCATGCATAATTTGGATGAAAGCATGTTAGTTTATTGTGTATTCTTGACAAAAGGTATCACCAAGTATTATCAACAGGTGAAGGAAGCACAACCCATAATGGGCAACACTAAGCGTCACGACATACAGCCTGGAGATTACATGGCTATCCAGATATTTAGGAGGAAGAATTACTTGTATCCTAGGTATCAAGGACCATTCTAGGAACTGCCGGTAACTAATACAGCTATCAAGGTAAGAGAAAACCCATCGTGGATACACGTCTCAAACTGTAAAAAGACTTCTGAGCCAATGAAAAGATGAGATGCTTCAACGCTGCACCAATCACCCTGTTCGTACTGGTGATGCTGGAACTAATGGATGTCTCGGCATACCATATATAAACAATGCCCCTGCTCATAACTCTTTCCTTTCACTCAGTTATGAATATACCCACTGATTGAATGTTTCGGCATTTTGGATTTGTACCCATATTCCATTCCACCGTGAAAGAGAAATCCCACTATGTGCTGTTCCCTTTAATTCCAGTGAATGTTTGGCATATGTGTTCAGGAATAACTTGGAACCAGTGGAGCCAAACTGAAAACCCTGAATGATTACCAGACAGACACCAATTGCCATTTTAAATGCTTTAATAGATGCTATGTTCACCACCACTCACACCTTTAAATGCAATTGGTGCAGCCACAGGAAGTATGGGGACCAGATTCCCCACATGAAACTGTCAAGCGCAGTGGCCAGGGGCATTGATCAGGTACAATGTCACTGCAACCGGATGAGAGAGGGCACCTATCTGGGGAGCAGTAAAGGTACATGTATGTAACTAATAAATCTTATTCCTCCCTGTCCACTCAACGGCACTTATTACGTATGTGGTTACCGGGTCTACTGCTGACTCTCAGGTATGTGCACCAAATCTGAAGGGAAGTGAAGAGAGCTGTGGGCCTGGAAGGGCTGCTGTTATCTTGCCTAAGTAGTGCCACACATGCAACACTTGGTGTCACTACCTCACCATCCTCTGGTCCAGCAGCACCAGAGGTCCATTACAGAGCCCAAGAGATTCAGGATAATTGCCTTTCCAGGACAGTAAACTGTGAGACTGCCCCAGGAACTGATCAACATGGCATTGGCTTTGGAGAAAATAATGAACAAGATGGCCTATAGCTTTGATCAAACCCAGCAAGCGTTAACCAAGATGTCAGCTGAACTGACGGCTGTTTGTACAGTAGCATTACTGAAAAGAATGGGTTTGGATTTTATTCTATCAGAAAATGGGGTGCTTGTGCCCTAAAAGGGCACAAATGCTGTACTTACATACCTGATGAAACAGAAAATATAACTAACTTGACAAACTGCAAGCTACCAAAGAGATTAAAAAAGTAGAGGAGCAGTTTCACAATTATACTCCAGGAAAAGGATAGGGGCCACTCAGGATGCTGGGAGGATGGTAGGTAGCTATTCTGTAATATGGTATAACTATTGACATTATAATAATGGCTGTTACTCTTCCATAATGTTTGTGTGAAACAACATTAAGGAAAGGAATCAGTACTTGTTGAAGTGGAGGAATGAAAAGGGAATTTTGATAGGGCTTTGGATCTGGATCATTGCTTTATATGCATATATGTGCATATTTCAATTACTGTATTTAATGAAATGACATAAAGTAGGCAATGTGGAAATGTACTTTACTTGTAGTAACAAAATGGAACCTGTATTGTGCCAGAGTGCTAATAGTGTTCATGCAACATTATGCTAATGGACCCAAGACTGCAGTCCAGCAGATGCATTACTGGAAGAATGTCAAGTGCTCGTATGAAGCAGAAGGACAGACTACACCCTTTTTCCTGAACGGAGGCGTGTGCAGCCACACTTGTGTACAAAGCAGTGACTATGCTGTCCGTTTTTTGGAAGCTATACTGGTGCTTGCGTGGTGGTGGTCTCCCCTCACTGCAGGTAAAATAAATGTGCTTATAATTAATCCACTCTGAGTTATTTGTTGTTTGTTAGAAGACAGAGCAAAAAGGTGCTCGGCAATACCAAACGTCAGAATGGGGAAGAAATGTGATCCAAGTGACTTTGACTCTGGAGTGAATGTTGGTGCTATATGGGGTGGTTTGAGCACCTACAGAAAGGGTGCAGAGGAGATTTACAAGAATGTTGCCTGGATTAGGGAGCATACCTTACAAGAATAGGTTGAGTGAACTTGGCCTTTTCTCCTTGGAGCGATGGAGGATGAGAAGTGACCTGATAGAGGTGTATAGGAAGATGAGAGGCATTGACCATGTGGATAGTCAGAGGCTTTTTCCCAGGGCTGAAATGGCTATCATGAGAGGGCACAGTTTTAAGGTGCTGGGGAGTAGGTACAGAGGAGATGTCAGGGGTAAGTTTTTTTACACAGAGAGTGGTGAGTGCGTGGAATGGGCTGCCGCTGCTGGTGGTGAAGGTGGATACAACAGGGTCTTTTAAGAGACTTCTGGATAGTCACATGGAGTTTAGAAAAATAGAGGGCTATTAGGTAGTTTCTAAAGTGAGTACATATTCGGCAGAGCATTGTGGGTCAAAGGGCCTGTATTGTGCTGTAGTTTTTCTATGTTTCTATTTCAGAAACTGCTGGTCTTTCAGAATTCTCACACACAGCAGTCTCTAGAGTTTACAGAGATTGCTGCGATAAACAAAAAAATGATGAATAGTGAGTGGCAGTTCTGTGGGTGAAAATGTCTTGTTAATGAGAGAGATCATAGGCAAATGGTCAGAATAGTTCAATCGGACAGGACCTCAAATAACCACGTGTTACAACAGTGGCACACAGAAGAACATCTCTGAAAGCACAACCTGTCAAATCTTGAAGTGGATGGACTACAGCAGCAGAAAGCCACAAACATACACTCAGTGACCACTTATTAGGTACTGAGGTACCTAATAAAGTGGCCACTGAGTGCATGCATCTCTAAATGTGAATATTAAATATAGTGGATTCCATTTAATTGAAATAAATTAATTGTGGCAGCTGTTTATTTGGGACAGCTCTTGAAGAACAAAAACTAATTGAGAAAATAGCCGGGTTTCCCTTTGTTTATTTGGAATAGTATCCTGCTTAATTGAGACAGGAGGCAGTTGCTGAATAGTTTCTAACAGGTATCAGTCGTGTACACCTGTGTGGCCCTTTAGACGCTACACCATGCTGGAGGAAATCAACAGGCCAGGCAGCTTCATTAAATAGCACCAGTTGCATGTGCTTTCGTTATATTACTGGTATCTATTTGGGCTGATGGACATTGAGTCAAAAACCTCTGATTTTTGATAATTCTGTTTTTTATTTTAACTTTAAAAAATTACAGCCCTCTTGCCAAGAAGCCACAAGAAGACTTGACACTAGCCAAAATTACCCTACACTGCAGCATACACTAGATGAATTCACCATTGATAACCATTAGGAACTAATGCAGTTTTATAGTATTGTAGTTGTATTGGTAGTGTTCTAATTTGTTCTGTATTTCATTGAAATACATAATTTGTTACTCAAATACAAGGTTGTATGTCCTTATTGTATCTTTTTAATGATTTCTATGTAATTTTTGCTAACTGGGGCAGCCACCTAATTGGGTCAAAATATATTGGCCCTGATTTGTCCTAATTAACTGGTCCACTATATTTAAAATAGTGAAGGTGCTACTGTAAACAGAGAATTAATAAAGACCATCAGGGCAATCAGGAGTAGAATTTCAAATCTACTTCCTAGTTGTACATACAATTCTACCTTGCATGGTGTCTGTGGAAGAGACACCTCCAGTACAATACCATTTCAGGAAGTTGTAGCTGAAGAATTGGCAGTATGTCCAGGATGCAGTACTGGACACAGTTTGTAATCACTTCCATCTTCATCAAACAGAAAGTGCTGGAAATACTTAACAGATCAGTCAGCATATGTGGAGAAAGGAACCAAATTAATGTGTTAGGTCAAAGAACTCTCATTGGAGTTCTGCTGAAGTGATTCTGATCTGAAGCATTAGCTTTCACAGATACTGTCTGATCTCTTGTTATAATTCTGTTTCATTTACTACCATCATCAAAATACCAAAAATCAATTTTATTGCTAAGTGCTTGCCGTTCATATTCTACTAACAGAGAAAACAAACACAAGGGTGTAGTGTGCTTTTATAGAAAATGCTTAACTGTGTGTGGGGAAATATTTTGTTGAATCTTAAGAGTAGCCACAATGTCTAGTGAAATTGTTTACTTGATAATCTGTTGCACGCATAAAATCAAGTTTTTGTTTATATCTTTTTAATTAGACACTCCTACTAGAATGAATGATTATCTACCTTGTTACAGGCGCGACCATGACATTTGTGCCCACTGTACTTCATTCTATCGTGATCACACAGAATGGTTCAAAGAGATCATCTCTTATTCTTCTAAGCTCCAATAAGATTTGGAGGCACACCATGCGGTAGTGGTTAGAAGTATCCCCTTCTTCAATGGTCTGTGCGAAGCTCACACATTCTCCACGCGACCATGCGAGTTTCTCCCAATTTGTTTTCTTCCACCTCACAGGTAGTTTGGCTGCTGTAGAGTGTTCCAAGTGTTTAGGTGAGTCTGAATCTGAAGCAAGTTGATAGGAATGTGGGGAGGATGAACTAGGCTAAGGTAGATTTAATGTAAATTGTTGCCTGATGGACAATAGGAACACAATGAGTTAAAGGACTTGTTTCTGAGCTGTATCTCTCCACAACTCATTTGGCTTTGTGTGAAGTGTGCTATGTTCTAGATGAGAAGAGTCTTGTGGTCTAGGTGAGAGGTGTCCTCTGTTCTAGCTGTGGGATGTTCTGTTTTCTCTTGTGACGTTCCAGTGTTATTGGTGTGTTAGGTTCCTGTGTAAGGTTCAAGTTGAGGATCAGACATGCATTCAGATGGTGTTGAGCCACAACCTCTGTTTGCAGTGTGATTCAGAGTTTTCCCACATATTCAGTATGTAAAGTGTCCATGATTTGCATATGGAGGCATACAATTACTGTACCTCTTTAGCTACTTGTGTTAGCTGGATATTTGTCCCCTCTCATTAAGACTGAATTGTACTTGCGGCCAACTGTATATTCTACAATCCATTTAACAGTAGTGATCATAGATGTACATCCACCCCGGAGAATCAAACTGGCTTTCAGCCTGTCTTGTCATACCCTGACAACAAGAATGGAACATAAATGTGTTCACTGTTTTTTGCCTTCATCAGGAATCAACACCCGGAACTTCCCTCCTGAAATGTGCTCACCACCCTGTATCCCTGCTCCTTAATCCCCAAATCTAAAGTGGTCCTAAGAACCTCTGTTGATCTTAAAATCTCCTTATGTGACTCAGAATTGAATTTTGTTTGACTGTGTTTCTTTGAAGTACTTTAAGACATTTCATTACATTAAAGACACTTCTGCTGATACTGTTGTTGAGGTGAACGTGCTTCATCAATTGCAGGCTTGAGTTTGAAAATGAGTTTTCTCTCATCTGTATCAAAACATTCAATTCTGAACCCATGTGAAAGATTCTTCTGATCGCAATCCAGGCCAGTAATTTTAGGTGATAAAAATATGAATCTGAGCTGTCGTTCTGACAATTTTAAATTCCGGTTACACTCAGCTGCTTCACCATCTGTTTCTTTTCAGTTGCAGTATCTCCAGAGGACAAGGACAGAGCTGTTAATAGTACCATAGGACAATTGAAGTGAATATAAATTTGAGTGAATTTGTAGAGCTCATTATGAATTTTGGTTCTTTTTAGATATATTTGGCCTTTTTCTTTATTCATTCCAAAATGATGTTGAACTGTCTTCGTGAAGTGTTGAAGAAATTTCTTACTAATTAAAACATTGTAAAATGACTGCTGAACTACTCTCTTTGTGAGATGGGATGTTTTAATATTTCATCAATATTTTATGGACAGTGTACAGAGCAATTATCCGAAACTCCATTTAGATAAGAACAATTAGTCTCTCTTAGAAGTCCAACATGATATTCTAAAGTAATTATCAATGCTAGAAAGAGTAGCAGTAAAGATAATTTGAAAATCTAGTTGATTATTGGATTCCCACAGTCAGAGGCTTCAAATTAAACTTGATCTCCCATTGTTGAATCTACTGAAGACTCTGTAGACAAGAAGCAGACTCTGTACAAATGGGAAGGGAATCAATGATGGAAACACAAGAAACTGGAAATGTTAGATGTTGGAGACACTGGATCCTGAATGCTGGGCCAATAGACAAAGATTTGAATGAACCCAAGTATGGCAGCATCAATGGACTGTACCAAGCAGCTGATATTACAGATTAAGAGTCTTCATCTGGGTGAAGAGAAACAATGATGCTCATAATATTATGGAACTAATGTGGTATTTTGTCCTGCATTTAGTGGAACTTTTACTAAAGATCCTTTTGTGAAGAAGTTCTGGTGCTAACAAACACAAGACTAAATGGATCTGTAATGCACCCCATAAGTCAAATGGAAATTGATTGGATGCCACTTGACCTTGACAATCTCTGTGGCTTATCATTCTTCAGTTTTTAGCCCACATCTCAGAAAACAAGACTAAGAAAATGCCAAGCTGAATACAAACCACCAGATTTAATCATGCACGAGCAATTAAGTTCGTCTAAGCAATAGCCTGAACATGCATTCCAGCATGTTCAGCACTGCAATGTGGATGCCAGCAGCTGCCATACCAATGTTACTTATCTCAGCAAGGTGAATGATGTATTTTGATTAAATGAACAGCAACAGATCTGCTGCATCAAGAGCAATTCATAACAAAAATATCTATTAATACAAAATTGGAAGATCATAACATGTGCATCTCATTCAATGTTATGAGAATCAATATCCCGAACTTACATAAAACACCACTCCCCAGAGTCTGGGTAAACATCAGAGCAACGGTCTGATGGAACTCGTATTACAGCTGCTCCGCCACCAGACTCAGAACCAAACTGACTTTTAGTTACAAAGTCACAAAATCCAGTCACTGCTGCCTACCTTGATCTCCCAAGAAGTATTCCATATGCAAGAGGGATATGAAAAAGGACATGTTTCCATATGCCAAATCATTGCTCATTCAGAAGGGCTAGAATATATAATAAAAGATGTGACATTGAGACTTAAAAGTCATTGAACAGTCCACAGTTACAATATTGTGAACCATTTTGGTCTCCTTATCTAAAGGATGTGCTGGCATTGCACAGATCCAGAGCAGGTTCATAAGGATGATCCTGGAAATGAAAGGGTGAACGTAAGAGGAGCCCTTGATGGCTGCCCTCACTGGAGTACAGAACAATGAGGGGCAATCTCATTGAAACCTTTTAAATATTAAAATGACTGGTTAAAGTGGACGTGGAGAGTATGGTTTCAATAGTGGGAGAATCTAAGGACAGAGGGTAGAGCCCCAGAATAGAAGGATGTTGCTTTAGAACATTGAGCTGCAACCCATGACTACAACTGCGAATTTCTTTAGCCAGGGGGTGGTGAATTAATGGATTTCACTGCCACAGCCAGCTGTGCAGCCAAGTCATTGGGTAAATTTCAAGCGGAGGATGTGATTAGCAAAGATGCCAAAGGTTGTGGGCACACAGTAGGAGAATGAAGTTGTGAGGAATAATAAATCAGCAAAGATAGAATGGCAAAACAAATGCAATGTCAGAATGGTGTAACTCTGCCCCTGTGTCTTATGTTCTTTAGCTGGAGATCTCCCAATTTCTGATACTACACTCTTCTCACAGAAAATGTCGATTGACCTTAAATGTTAAGTTCAAGCTCACTAATTTTTCACTGGTTCATAAAACCACCTTCCCTTGGTAAAGGCTGGTCTTTGAGTATGACCAGTAGTTGAAGTGCTGTGATGTTTTAGGGGGCACTTGTACTGTGCCCTCGATAGATTTGCCCACTGAGGCAGGGACAGGATGGTAGGGTGAATGAAACATGGTTGAAAAGATGTAAATATGTCAAGCGGAAGCAAGGGTCAGAGAGGGCTCTTGAGAATTATAAGGTAGCCAGGAAGGAGCTGAAAAAGGGCCAAAGAAGAGCAAAAAGGGGGCATGAGAAGGCTTTACTGAACAGGATAAAGGGAAGTCACAAGGTATTCCATGCATGTGTAAAGAACGGGAGGGATGACTAGAATGAGGGTAGCACTGATCAAGAATAAAAGAGGAATTAGGTTTCTGGCTTCAGAGTAGGTAGGGAAGATCCTCAATGAATACTTTGCTTCAGTATTCACCAGTGAGAGGGATCGTGATGACTGTGACGACAGCGTAAGACAGGCTGGAATGATGAACGTTAAGAAAGAAGATGTGAGGGGAATCTTGAAAAACGTCGGGATAGCTAAATCCCTGGGGCTGGATGAAATATACCCCAGGTTATTAAGAGAAGAATGATAAGAAATTATGCCACTTTTGACAATGATCTCTGTGTCTCCACTGGCCACAGGAGTAGCATCAGAAGATTGGAGGATGAAAAATGTTATTCCTTTTCTTCAAGAAAGCTAATAGGAACAATCCTGGGAATTATAGACCAGTGAGGCTTACATGAATGATGGGCAAACTATTGGAGAGGATTCTTAGAGACAGGAATTATGAGCATTTGCAGAAGCATGGTCTGATCAGAAATAATCAGCATGGCTTTGTAAGGGGCAGGTCATTTTTCATGAGCCTAATTGAATTTCTCAAGGAAGTGACAAACTAAATCCATGAATGTAGAGCCATAGATAAGAAGCATATGGATTTTGTTAAAATATTTGATGAGGTTCCCCATGGTACATTCACTGGGAAAGTGAGGAGCATGAGATCCCGGGAAACTTGGCTGAGTGGATTCAGAATTACCTTGCCCGCAAGAGGCAGAGGATGGTTGTAGACGGAGAGTACTTTGCCTTGAGTTTGGTGGCCAGTGGTGTTCTGCAAAGACCTGTTCTAGGACCCCTTCTCTTTTTGACTTTTATCAATGACTTGGATGAGGAAGTGGAAGGGTGGCTTAGTAAGTTTGCAGATGACAGGAAGATCGGTGGTGTAATGGATGGCATAGAAGGTTGTCATAAGATACAACAAGACATTAATAGGATGTAGATCTGGGCTGAGAAGTGGCAGATGGAGTTCAATCTGGTGAAGTGTGAAATAAAACACCTTGGAAGGTCAAACCTGAAAGAAAAGTACAGGTTTAATGGCAGAATTCTTAGCAGTGAGGAGGAACAGAAGAGCCTTGGGGCTCACATCCACAGATCCCTCAAAGATGTCATGCAAGTTGACAGTGTGATTAAGAAAGTGCATGGTCTGTTGGCTTTATTAGTTGGCGATTGAGTTCAAGAGGTGTGAGGAAGTGTGCAGCTCCGTAAAACCATGGTTAGACTATGTTGGGAATATTGTGTTCACTTCCAGTCACCTCATTATAGGAAGGATGTGGAAGCTTTAGAGAGGGTGCAGATGAGATTTACCAGCTGCCTGATTAGAGAGTATATTGTGTGAGGGTAGCAACATACAAAAAATTCTGAAGGAACTCAGCAGAACAGGCAGCATCTATGGAAAAAAGTACAGCTGAATTTTGAGCGGAGCTCCAGTGAGGGTAGATTGATCAAGCTGGGGCTTAAATATGATAAATATGATAAATAAATCTAAATATGAATCAAAATCTATCCAGTCTCTCCTTACCTGTACAATGTCCAGGTGAATATCCTTCACATCCTCTCATGCTTATTTACAGAATGTCCTTCCTACAATGTCACACAATACCCTAGCTGTGGCCTAACTGATGTTTAATATCCCTGCTCTTCTGTTCTATTCCTTGCCCAATGAAGGAAAGCATTTAGTATGCTTTCTTCAAACCTTTTTTACTCGTGCTGCCTGCAGGGATCCTTGCACTTGGGCACAAAGATCACTCTATTCCTCAGTTCAACCCAGTTCATTGTGTATTCCTCCAAAGTGTATCAACTCAAACTTATCAGGATTAAGCTCTAAATGTCACTTGTCCACCCATCTGACCAAATGATCAATATTATCCTAAAGTCTGAGACAATCATTCTCTAGATTCAAAGATTCAAGATTCAAAGTACATTTATATTCAAAGAATGTGTAAGTTATACAAACTTCAGATTTGTCTGCTTACAGGTAGCCTCAAAGCAAGAAACCCAAATGAACTCAATTAAAACATAATAAGGACCAATGCCCAATGCGCAGAGAAAGAGAAAAAAAAACACAGATTAAGCAAGCGACAATAGCATTAACACAATCAACCATGTCTGTCACCCGCAAATCAATTAATCCCATGAATCTTACCTTTTGGATCCTGTGAGATCTTGACAAAGACCTTACTGACGTCCATGTAGTCCATCAACCGCACTACGCTCTGCTACTTCTCTGAAAAATTAAATTAAATTGTTCAGAGAGAATATTCCTCAAACATGGTGACTATTTTTGACAGTGATAATATTTGGCTTGATGACTGTTAATTTCTAAACTCAAATGAACATCTTTAGCACTTTGGACATAGATAGCTGTGGGTGCCCTCATGAAAGGGAGGTTATACAGTAACCACACAATCTTCAAAAACTAGTTCACTTCCTTGTTTATCCTTCATTATCTGTTGAGCTGCCAATACCCACGATTTGAGCAAAGGGTCTACTCTCCCTACCAAGTCTGAGATACTTCCAGCTAACAAGCATTTGGTCTATAATGACAGGTAAGGAAGCTCGTTAAACTCAACAATCATTCTATTGTGATAAACACAAAACAGACCAGGCACCATGACCCAGAGAGTGAACCCAACTAGTCTCGTGCCTTGGGGGGAGGTGACCATCACACACCCTGGTTACAGTTAAGGTGATCCACAAATACACAAGCAAATAACTGTATAACCCAAGCTAAAATGTAACAATAAATGAACTGGAACTGCCCACCATAATCCCACAAAAGCATTTTGTCACAAGAACAATGCTGGTCATTAGAAATGCAGGGTCGGGCTATTGACCACGCACCCCCACCCCGGAGCATCATGATACTAATTTAAACACAGTTCATTTTTAGTGATACATATTTAAATGAGACAAAATTCTTAAAGCACATTTAAAACTCAGGTTTTTAATCTCATAAAAGATATCCCAATTACAAATGATTTCTGAAAAACAGAGGATTTCCAAAACAGAAGTACAATACCCATCAGCTAAAAAGACATTGAGTACCAAAGAGTAGCAGACAAATGAATCGTCTATCGTAGGAATTGAAGACAGACGAATGGATTCTAGTTCACCCCACCTATAAGTCATTCTTTTTGATCTTCATGGACCATTCCTACCAAGCCTGACTGCTCTTTTCTTACATTGTAAAATTACAGGGGTAAGATATGTTAAAGTGCCGGGGTTAGGACTGAGCTGAAGTTACCATTCAATGTATTTTAGTAAACTATTTAAGAACTTTTTAAAAGCTATTTATTAATGCTTTTTGAGAGGGTGATTTTAGATGCATATCATATTATACTGAGTTAAGTATTGTATGTAATTAGTTTTGCTACAATAAGTGTATGGGACATTGGAAAAAATGTTGAATTTCCCCATGGGGATGAATAAAGTATCTATCTATCTATCTCTATCATTATATTGGGTTTTTTTTTGCTACTTAGATGACTTCACACTTGTAATATTTTTCTGATATCTTTTCACGCAGATGGTCCAAAAGTTTCTGTGCACAGAGATCCCAGATACCCTCAATTAATGCTTTGAAGCTGACTCTTTAAGTACACAAATCTTCCAACTATTGATAGATCAGCTGCTTGATATGCTAAATGACAGTATCATTCTGGTCTGCAAGCTTCCTTTAGTTCAATAAATTAACCAATGTTGTCTGGCTTGATATCAAGCCCAATTAACGTAACCTCATTGTTTTACAGTCCATCTCATGAGCAACTACCACCATGCTGTGCTCTATAGAGAATGTTGTTTGTTTGCAAAGCTGTCCTGTAACTTCAGACTGATTATTGGTTGCTGTTCACATTAAGAACTGAAGATTGGCTTCCATTTACTACAAGAAGCTGAACAAAAAAAATGCTGAACAATGAATATTGGTTGGAAGTTAAACTCACTCAAAAATGACACGAGTTCTAGAAGCTCACATCAAAGCGGTTATGTTAGAAAACTGAAACTGGGGGAAAAAAGCCCCTTGGCCCAGGACAGTGAATATGCATTGTGTGATTAATCCCTGCCTTTTTATGTATAGATTAATTCTCAGAGTTTTTCTAACAAACTCCCTGCCACTGACGTGACACTTGCAGAGACCCAAGTGATTCAGGAAGGACAAATTCCTAGCCCGAAAGACATGAATGACGTAAATATGTTTCATTGTCATCATTACTGTGACTAGTTATCATTTGAAAAACTCTATATTTTTAATTTAAGTTAAAGCCTTTGGTGGTAATTCAAATCTGATCTCTGGAGTGTTGATCCAAGCATTTGGCTTCCTATATCAGCAGCTTAACCACTCTTCTACCATTATACCCATCGTGCATGACGTACCCTGTGTTTCAGTACACATAAAGTCATAGAATCAAACAGCACACAGTAGAAACAAATACTTTGGCCCACATGTACAAAGCAGGAGGTCAGGATTGAACCTGTGTCACAGGAGCTGGGAGGCAGCAGTACTATTAGATTTGTCGCTGCATCTCAGGTACTGCTGAGAGTTGCTAATGAGAACCATGGCTGTTTAAATTTGTCCCTGTCACAGAATGTTTGTTGGAGATTTCCATTGATTTGTGAATGCCGATTGTACGCTCACAATAAGGAATTCATTTGTGCTTTGTCTAACGTTGGCAACAGTAAAAAATGAAAAACAAGATAAAGGTCAGAAAAGGTTATAGGCATCACATTGCATGAATGCAACCTAAAACATGCACATAGTTTTCATGCCAAACCAAGTGTTCCTGAGAGAAAGATAGCAATACCTCACTGATATGCAGGCCTCTCAGCTCACGGATGTCTTGGACAAATAGCCAGTCTTGGATATAAGTCAACAGATTTTGCTAT
This sequence comes from Hemitrygon akajei, assembly GCF_048418815.1. Taxonomy (NCBI): domain Eukaryota; kingdom Metazoa; phylum Chordata; class Chondrichthyes; order Myliobatiformes; family Dasyatidae; genus Hemitrygon; species Hemitrygon akajei. Next base: position 108,541,812 of record NC_133134.1, read on the forward strand.
CGCAGTTATCTCTGCATTCCTGGGACAATGTCAGAGGATCAGTCCTTTTAGATGAACAAAAAATTATTGGTCCTGCGTATAAAGAAACAATTCACAAGACAATTTACTAGCTTGTGATAACTACTGCTTTATTCAGAACGTGGCTTGTTCTGAAAAAATCTCTGAATTATACTTTTAATACATTTTTGATTGGGTTCACCTCATTTGCTTTCTGCTTTACAGTGCATTGGACGGCAATACTAACATTTCATGAACCACATGCCAAAGCACAATCTTTATTCAAAATTCAATTATGGATCTTTTGCCAGAAGCTTTTGTAGCAGTGTTCAACATGGGACTAAACCAAAAAGTGATTGTTAGGGCATTTCTGGGGGTAACACACAAGGCAAATAACTTCAGCAACTGACTTCAGTCATCAATCTTCAAATGTGAATATAGACTGTAGATTAAACTTAAAATGCAGCCCTGAACATTGGGTTCCAAGGGATCATGAACCTCAGTTAATTGGAAGACCAGATAATGCTGATTTAAATACATTATCTGGGTGTCAGTAGTGTGGGTGTGAAGAGAGAGGTGTGAAGGTTGTGTGAAGTTCAAATGAAGCATTCCAGATGCATTGTAAATATGGAATTGTCCTGAATTGTCCTTTGATCATTAGCATATAAAATGTCACGCAGTGTCAGGTCAAGCAGGCATTTTTCTTCTGAAAGGGATCTCAATATGATGCCTGCTTAGTCTCATGTTGTTGGATAAAAAGTCTGCTTCGTATCTACCAGTACTTCTTTTCATGTGACAACTGTAACAATGGGTCAGAATCTGCTGTAGGAATCATGACGGGAACAGAGTGCTCACCCACCTTTATGAAACTGGATGATAGATTCAGGGGAGTCAACAACTGACATTGACGTTGCATCATCCATTCTCCAGTTTAATGGAAACAACTTCTCGCTTCAGCTCCGATGTTCAATGAGTTGGCCGGCACAAAGTTACTGCCTGAGAAATTCCAGTGTCGGGAAGCGGGAAGCTCACCGTCAATGACGTTAAAACACTGAGAAGCAATTTGCAGATGATTCAAATGTGCAAAGCATAGTGCACATTTATATTGGGAATTTCAGCCTTCTGAACACAGTGATGCAGCATCGTGTTGCTGAGGTCACTTGCAAACACAAGGAGCAACACCACCTACTGTGCAGGAATAGAACCCATCTTGAACTATTTGTGGGTTTGATTTTAGCCTGAGTGACAGCACAGAGATGGAATAATCATCACCATGTGGTGCCAATGAGTCATGTGATACAGCTGCCAAGGAATGGGCATTTATGTTTTTGGCTAGTTTGCCCTCATATTTCATCTTTTCCCTTCTTATAGCTTTTTTAATTGCCTTTTGCTGGATTTTAAAAGCTCCCAAATCATCCAATTTTCCACTCATTTTTGCTACCTTATAGGCCTTTATTTCCTTTATCAGCCACAGCTCCCTAGCCCTGCATTTCAGAACTTATTCTTCTGTGAGACTTAAGGCTGATTTATAGTTGTGCACATTGGCTACGTTGTAGCCTAAGCCGTAACCCTGATTTTCACTTCTGCGTTGCTCTGTGCCGTAGCGAGCATGCATTGGCGTGCGCCAAAAACACTAGTTGGCGGTGGGGTTTCTATGCCACTGTGTTGAGTTTCTCCATGAGAGGCATGGACGAGGAAATGCATTTCAAAAATTTTTGTATGTTTGGCAGGTAGATTTGATGATTTGGTTCATCTATTTTGCATCGGTGTACAGACATGGTGGAGAAGAAGCAACCGGAAATGCATAGGAGGAAATGAGATACTACCAAGTGGAGCAATCACAGTTGTTATGGTCTGTGTCACTGCAACGCACGAGTTACTTTTTTGGGGAGGTGCGCGTCACCCTACGGCATAGGGTATGACGTAGGTATGGCGTAGGGTACGCGGTACCTACGGCATCGATGCGATGCACAAGTATAAATCAGCCTTTATCTGTGAACTATTCCCAGAAACTTCAGCCACCTCTGCTCTGCTGTCATCCTCACCAGTATCCCCCTCCAATCCACCTGGGCAACCTCCTCTCTCATACCTCTGTAATTCCCTTTATTCCCTTGCAATATTGATATATGTGACTTGTGCATCTCCCTCTCAAACTGCAGTATGAATTCAATCATATTAAGATCACTGTTTCCTAAAAGTTCCTTTATTTGAAGCTGACTAATAAAATCTGGGTCAGTACACAACACCCAATCTAAGATGGCCTTTCCCCTAGTAGGCTTGAGCACAAGCTGCTCTAAAAAGCCATCTCATAGGCTTTCAACAATTTCCCTCTCTTGCGATCTGACACCAGCCTGATTTTCCCCAATCCTCTTGCATATTGAAGTCCCCCATTACAATTGTGTCATTACCCTTATTACATGCCTTTTCCAGCTCCCTTTGCAATCTGAACCCCACATCTTGTCAACTATTTTGAAGCCTATATATGATTCCCATAATGTTTTTTAGCCTTGCAGTTTCTTAACTCCACCCACAAAAATTCAACATTCTCTGACCCTATGTCACCTCTTTCTAAAGATGCAATTCTATCTCTTACCCAACAGAGCCATACCACCGCCTATGCCTTCCTGCCTGTCCTTTCAATATAAAGCATATCCTTCAATGTTAAGCTCCCAAATATGACCTTCTTTCAGCCACAACTCAGTGGTACCCACAACATCAGCATCATACAAACTAATCTCTAATTGGTCTAATGAGTTTGTCTACCTTATTCTGAATTTTACATGCATTTAAATACAGCACCTTCAGTCCTGCATTCTTCACCTTTTTGAATTTTGCCTCTGTGGTACAACCCAACTCCTAGCTTTGTCTGCAGTCATACCCAATCCTTGGTTTGTCCTTCCTTACATTCATATTATATATTGCTTCATCTACTTGTTAACTGGTTCAACTTAATCTCTATCATACTGGTTCCCATTTCCCTGCCGTATTAGTTCATGACAGGGGGATTAACGTTTTTAAGCCATTCCCATGTAGCTTTTGTTTTATGCTTGGGGTCTTTGTCTTGCTGGAAATCTCCCAAGTCGCAGTTCTCTTGTAGACTGTATTAGGTTTTCCTCCAGGATTTCCCTGTATTTTGCTGCATTCATTTTACGCTCTACCTTCACAAGCCTTCCAGGGCCTGCTACAGTGAAGCATTCCCACAGCATGAGGCAGCCACCAGTATGCTTCATGGCAAAGATGGTGTGTTTTTCAGGATGCACAGTGTTTGGCTTTCACCAAACATAGCATGTGGTTTGATGGCTTAAAAGCTCAGTTTTGGTTTCATCAGACCATAGAACCTTCTTCCAACTGACTTAGAGTCTCCCACAGACCTTCTGACAAATTCTAGCCAAGATTTTGAGAGTTTTTTTTCCCCAACACTGGCTTTCTCTTTGCTACTCTCTTATAAAGCTCCAACTGATGACACACCCGGGCAACAGCGTTGTACGCACTGTCTCTCACACCTCAGCCATTGAAGCTTGTAACTCCTCCAGAGTTGTCATAGGTCGCTCAGTGACTAGTCCCCTTCGTGGACAGTCACTCTGTTTTTGAGGATAACCAGTTGTAGGCAATTTTACAGCTGTATCATATGCTTTCCATTCCTTGATGGCCGACTTAACTGTACTCCAAGGGATATTCAGTGACTTGGAAATTTTCTTGCATCCTTCTCCTCACTTGTGCTTTTCAATAACTTTTTTGTAAGGCTGCTTGGAGTGTTCTTTTGTCTTCATGGCATAGTGGCATAGCTTTCACCAGGATATTGACTCACCAGCAGTTGGACCTCTCTCTCTCTCTCCGTCTTGTTTTACGGTGGTTGGCACCCAGCTTAATGGTGCATTACCACCACCTTCTGCTCCGGAGTATGCGATGGACTCACATTCTAAATCCCTTCACCCAATCGCACACATACACATACCCTAACCTACACTTTATCCTCCCCATCCTAGTACCCTATTTTTGTTTATCATATCCTATAAAAAACCCCTGTACCCCTTAAGAAAGCTAAAAATACCCTGACCTGTGTTCTCTCACCCATGCCCAGCAACCCTTTTAATGTAAATTCCTGCACCCCCAATTCCCTTAGATTAATTCTCATCATCTCTCTCTGTATCCCATACTTCCTGCAACTCAGAACTACGTGCTCTACTGACTCCTCTTCCTGACATTCCTCACACAGTCCTGTCTGGTGTTTCCCTATCAATTTCAATGTTTGGTTTAGTGCACAGTGCCCCAGCCTTAACCTAGTCCACACAATTTCCTCTCTTCTGTATCTACTTCCTACCCTAGTACCTGCAACACTTTTTTGTATTTGATATAAATGCCTCCCTTTCCCCTCCCTGTCCCATCTTTCTTGCCACATATGGTTAATTTTTTCCCAGATTACCCACTTAACCTCTGCTTTACTAATACTAATGTGCATTTCTATATTTTCTTTCTTTATTGCCCTCTTTGCCAACTCATCCACCCTTTCATTGCCCTTCACCCCTACATGAGCTGGAATCCATAGAAATTTAACCTGACCTCCCTGATCTGCAACACTTGTGACTGACTGAAGGACTTCATGAAGTACAGCTTGCCGGCTGTTTGAGTGAGAAGACCTTAAACTTGCTAGTACTGAAGATGAATCTGAGCATATCAACACTTTGACTAGTTTAGTTTTCTCCACCCAACGCAACGCAACCAACACTGCCATCATCTCCACTGTATACACTGCTAACTTATCAGATGTTCTTCTGCTGATTGCAATTGCTTTTGCTGGTATAGCCACCCCAAGCCCTGTCACTCCTGTCTCAGGTTCCTTAGCACCATCTGTATAGACCCGAGTATAATCACTATACTTTTCCATCACATAACAGTTAAATGCACTTACCAAATCAGTTTTATACTTTCCTTTCCTTTTTACCTCTAACAAATGCCAGTCTATGTCAGGCCATACCAGCTTCCATGGAGCTACAACCGGATAAACTACTGAAGGACTTATCCTTAGATCAAACACTCCACATGATCTAGCAATATCATTCCCTACCTGACTAAAGTTTTCCCTCTGAAACCTCCCATTTTCCCAGGACTCCTGCAACACTCCTTTAGCAGGGTGAGATTCATTGTGTCCCTGCAAATTAACCCAGTAGTTTGCCATCAATTGCATCCTTCTTAATTCCAAAGGCATAGTTCCCATTTCTACCTGCAGGGCTGATACTGGTGATGTTTTAAAAGCCCCACTGCACACTCTCAAAACCTGAGCCTGAATCACATCCAGTTTCCTTATAAGAGACCTAGCTGCTGATCCATATGCTACACTTCCATAATCCAACACAGATCTTACTAAAGCCACATACATCCTCTTTAATGCTGAACAACTTGCTCCCCATTCCCTACCAAACATCTCATCACGTTTATTACTTTTTTACATTTCTCCTCAACTTTCCTGATATGGTCTGCCATGTTAATCGTGAATCAAATATAACTCCCAGAAATTTAAATGATCCAAACCTTTCCAATTCAATCCCATACATCCTTAACTTCTTCCCTACTTCAATTTTTTTCCTAGTGAAAAATACAGTTTGAGTTTTTTCCACTGAAAATCTACATCCCCAATCATAACCCCACTCTACCACTTCATCAATTGCTCCTTGTAGTTTCCTGATAATATGCTCCGTGTTCCTGCCTCTTTTCCACAAGGCCCCATCATCCGCAAACAGTGACCTACCTATATCCACTGGTACCTTTGTGAAGACATCATTGATCATAATGATGAAAAGTAATGGGCTAATCACACTACCCTGAGGTGTGCCATTTCCCACTATGTACTGTTTTGATCATTCTGATCCAATCCGAACTTGAATTTTTCTACCAAACAAAAAATCTTTAATCCAATTAAAAACTCCCCCCAACCCCCATCTTGTGCAGTTTAATTAATAATCCTTCCTTCCACATCATATCATAGGCTTTTTCAATGCCAAAAAACACTGCAACTACTGATTCTTTATTTGCCTGGGCCTTTCTTATTTCAGTCTCTAACCTTATCACTGAGTCCATGGAATTCCTTCCCTTCCTAAAACCACTGATAACTTGCCAGCATTCCTCTCTTCTCAAGATCATACGATAACCTTTCAGTTATCATCCTTTCCATTACCTTACATATATTTGATGTTAGTGCTATTGGCCTGTAGCTAGTGGGTTTTGATGGATCCTTGCCAGGTTTCCTTATTGGAATTACTACTGCTTCTTTCCATGCACTTGGTAATCTTCCATCCTCCCACACTCGGTTGTAAAAATGCAGTAACTTCAAGAGCGCTCCTTCTCCTAGATTTTTTAGCATAACGTAGCATATTAGATCTTTCCCTGGGGAGGTTGGTCTCGATCTCTTTATTGCTCTCACCATTTCTGCCAAAGTAAATGGATCATCAATTATATCATCTGTTTCTTTCCTCCTGTTTAAACACACCTGGGTATTGACTCATTGTTCTTTCCCTTCTCCTCCCTTCTTCAGAAGAATTTTCTGAACTATGTATCTTTACAAATGACTTGGCCATGATCTCAGCCTTGTCCCTGCTGGAGACTGCAGTTTCCTCCTCAGATATCATTACTGGATACTTCCAATCCCTTCTATCTCCCCCCATCCTCTTAATCATTCCCCATACCTCTCCCACAGGCGTTGTTCTTCCTATTTTATTGGAAAAAGCTCCTCCAACTTGCCCTTTTAGCTTGACGTATAGTTCTTCTCACCACTGCCTGTGCCTTCTTATATTGAATCAAATGCTGCATATTATGGGTTCTTTTAACTAGCCTGAATGCTCTATTTCTGTTTTTTTTTTTTTACAGCCTGACAACATTCCTCTGTCCACCATGTCACTATTTTTCTATTCATCCTATTTTTACTCCTGGGTATAGATCCTTCTGCTGCCATAATAATTGCTGAAGTCACCTGACTGTTTAATTCATCTATATTTCCAGAAATGTCAATCTTTGTCAATGCTTCTTCACTTAACTTTTGGAACTTACCCCAATCTGCTTTTCCAAACACCCACTTTGGGACTCCCCCACCTGGTCTTATTTTAACTCTTTCACCCACTGAACACAAAACTGGGTAGTGATCACTGCCTACTGTTGAAGGAGTCCAAACTCCCCAGTTACTGATGCCAACGAAGACATTAGACACTAACGTAATATCTAATACTGACTCAGTTCCTGTTGTTATGTTTATCCTTGTTCCTCTACCACCATTCATACATACCAAATCCCTTTCTTCCATCAAATCTTCAATTACCGTTCCATTTGAATCTGTAATCGGATCCCCCCATATTGTGCTGTGAGCATTGAAGTATGCACACCACACTACTTTATGTCTATTTTGTCCTTGTATCCTTAGTAGGCTGTCCAAATCCAACCTTTTACATGGATTGTAGTAGTTAATTATAACCACTCCCTCCCCTCTCTCCCATATTTCCACCACTATGTATTCCTGATGGTCTCCTTTTTCCAGTACTCTACGGTATACCTTGCTTGATTAACACAGCACAACCTCCTCCTCCCCCTAGATTTCTATCTTTCCTTATCATTGTATACCCATGTACCACAAAGTCTAAAGCTGGTTTCAACCAAGTTTCCTAAATACACACTACATCCAGTTTTACAACCATTTCCTTAATAAATTCCTTAAATTCCTGGCCATTGGCCAGTAAACTCCTTGCATTCCATTGCAAAAGAATCACCATAATGAGTACTAACCAACCTATGACACTTCCTGGCTTGACTGATTAGTGAGGTTCTCCCTCACTTCTTCCCATGTCAGTCCTACTAACCCTAAATGGTTTACTGCTGCTTTGACCACCAGCTGAATTTTGTCACTTTTTGACTTTACCTTTGCCGTACTATTAATGACTCCTGCAATGAATGTTACTAGAGCTTTTTTTTCCCCCCACATAAATCCTGTCATTTACTCTTTGCTGCATCTCTTGCATCCCTATTGCTCTCTGGTCATTAGGAGCATTATTCTGTTCTCTTGACATTCTTACAGCTTCTGCATAAGTGATCTTTCTTTCCACTCTTATTTCTTGAATTTTATTCTCCCGTCTCATAACCTCACACCCACTATCCGCCACATTATGAGTTCCTCCACAATTACAGCATTTTGGTTGCACTCCTGTTCTGCACTTTCCATATTCATGATCACCCCCACATCTAGCACATCTCCTCTGCCTTTTACAGTTTTTAGCTATGTGTCCAAACCTTTGACAATTATAGCACCTCAATGGCTTTGGCACATATACCCTTACTGGGTAACTCATGAAACCCAGGAACACTTTCCTTGGCACTCTTTTTTCTTCAAATTCAATCAATACTGTTTCACATTCCTTTTTCATTCCCTCCTTTGTTGTTTTCAGTCTTAGAACATTAATTACTTTCCCCCCTTTGATATTCCTCTTCAACTCCTCCATGTTTATACTCATTGGTACACCCGTGATCACTCCTTTACAAACATCATTTCATGCTCCCACCCTCCCTATATATTCCACCTTGCATTTTCCTATCTCTTTTAGCTTGAGTGCTTTCTCAAGTTGTTCCTCATTCGCACATCTTACCAATAGATTGCCATCATTAAGGACTTTTGCAAATACTATTTCCCCTAACTTATTTGCCAGAGTTGTTATTAGCACAAACAGGTTAATTTTCTTCATGTGTCCTTGCACCTTCTCATTAAACCAAATTATGACAACACCTCCTCTCTGAACTTGTTCATCTTCCTCACTTTCAGAACTCTCTCCACTGTCATTTCTTGTTCTTTTATTCCCTTTGTCTCAGTTTTCATTCATCCATCCCCTCACTATCTCCTTATTCCCTTTATTTCTCCCTTCACAATAATCCATTTCTCCCAAGCTACCTACCTCTGATCCCAAATCCCTATCCCACTCCTTCTCCACTCTCTTTCCCTCAGCCCCTCCTCTCACCTTGTCTGCCATTACCAGACCCAGGCAACCCCCTCCCAGCAATTCCCACTCCTTCCTCACTCTCTTTCCCTCAACAAGTTCCAAACCACATCCTTCCCCTTCCCCTTCCCCCTCCCCCTCCCCCTCCCCCTCCCCTTCCCCCTCCCCCTCCCCTTCCCCTTCCCCCTCCCCCTCCCCTTCCCCTTCCCCCTCCCCCTCCCCCTCCCCCTCCCCCTCCCCCTCCCCCTCCCCCTCCCCCTCCCCCTCAGCCCTTGCCTGGCAGAGAATGTGAGTCAAGGCAGGGTTTAAATGGACCGGGTAATGAGTGAAACCAGCAGCAGTTGGACCTTCCAGATACAGGTGTATTTTTACTACAATCTATTAAAACACCTTGACTGTACACAGGTGATCTCCATTTAACTAATTATGTGACTCCTACAACAAATTAGCTGCACCAATGATGATTTAGTGTGTCATATTAAAGGGGGGTGAATACTTATGCAATCTATTATTTTGTGTTTTATATTTGCAATTAATTTAGATCACTTTGTAGAGATCTGCTTTCACTTTGTCACAAAAGGGTCTTTTTCTGTTGATCAGTGTCAAAAAAAAGCCAAATTAATTCCACTGTGATTCAATGTTGTAAATCAATAAAACATGAAAACTTCCAAAGGGGGTGAATTCTTTTGATAGGCACAGTGTATATTTAATTTGGTATGAATTCAGACAAATACAGCACTTTAGAAAACAGAAAATCTTCCAGAAAACATTTTTCAGATTTTTTTCCAAATTTGCATGATATCAGCAGGGATTCTCATTTCTAGAGTGATTTGGGCTATTAAACAGGGGACAAGTATATACTTTAGCATCATGCAGATGTTTCTTTAAGAACAACTGGAACAAGCTTGTGCTTTTACTGCACCAGATGAAGACCAAGGACAGGGGCAAATGCTGTGAATGCTGGAAATCCAAAATAATGATGAGGCATTATCCAAGGAGAGAGAGAGGTACATTGACCTTTCAGCAGAACAAGGCCTATAATGAAACCACGAGGGCAATTGCTCTCTCCGGACATTCTTCAAGGCTCTTGAGACAGAGGGCATGTGGGGTGTAGTTCAGCCATGCTGATGGAAAAGTAGATTTGATGGAGAAGAATTTATTTAATGGGAGCTTTGAATTAATGGCCCTGGGAAGGCCTTCTCCTGTTCCTTTTTCTTAATTTCTTATTTTGTGGCTACATGTTGTTGAACTCTGTCAGACTCGAGTTTATTATCATGTGCACAAGTACAAGCACAGGTGCAATGAAAAACTTACCTGCAGCAGCTTCACAAGTATATACCTGATGCTCTATCAATAACTCTAGGAGACTGGAAGTAGAGTAAATAATGATAGGCTTTTATTAACAGTGAAAATGGAGCGCGACCATATTGGATGACTGTGGGAGGAGCAGTGCCCCAATCACCTTTATTCAGTGGTCTGTGGGAGGAGCCACAGGAGTAGTCAGCAGAGGGGCATGTCCAGACAGGTATACATGGTTTACCACAATATTGTAGCATCATATAAGCAATATTCACAAGGAAAACATAAATTATACACTCAATAAGGGCACATTTAGAAGAAAATAGTCCATTTAATTGCAAAGTGATTAAAGTGGTCACAGTGCAACACACTGAAAATGCCTGAGGAACCCAGCAAGTCAGGCAGCGTCTATGGAGGGAGATGAACAGTCGACATTTCATCGGCCTATGATTCATCCAGCAGTGGTGTTGTCAGCGAATTTGAAGATGGTATTGGAAGCCATGCTTAATCACACAGCTTTGCGTGTATAGAGTGTCTAGAAGAGGTCTAAGAACACAGCCTTGAGGTGTACTTGTGCAGATGGTCAGCAAAGAGGATAGGTTGTAACCAATCCTCACTGACTGAGTTCTGCTGAGGATCCAGTTGCAGATGGATGTACAGAAGCCCAGATTGGAAGGATAATTATGTTGAATGCTGCACTGTAGTTGATAAACAACAGCCTGGCATGTATATTTCAGTTGTCCAGTGAGATAGAAGGGCCAAGGAAATCTGCTGTTGTCCTGTTTTGGTAGCAGGCAAATTATGCAGATCCCACTCATCTCTAAAACAATAGTTTATTCATGCCATAACCAACCATGGGCAACACTTCACTATGGTTGACATGAGTCCTGCCAAAAGGCAGCCCTCGAGCCTGGTCACCCTCTCATCTTGGGCACTGGTAAAATAAATGTCCTTTTGGATCAGGTGGGAGTCCCAGACTGCAGAAGTGAGAGGATGAATATGTCAGGAATTTCCCCAGCCAGTTGGTCAAAACAGATCTCTAGAACTTGGCCAGGTGTGCTGTCTGGAATCAGAATCAGAATAAGGTTTAATATCACTGATATATGTTGTGAATTTTGTTGTTTTGTGGCAGCAGTATATTGCAATACATAATAATAAAAAACTATAAATTACAATAACAAAAATATATATAGAGCATATAAATTAAATCAGTAGTGTGGAAAGAGAGCAAAAATAAAGGGATAGTATAGATGGGTTCATCATCCATTCAGAAATATGGTTGCGGAGGGGATGAAGCTGTTTCCAAAACTTTGAATATGTGTCTTCAGGCTCCTCTACCTCATCTTTGATGGTAGCAATGAGAAGAGGTAATGTCCTGGGTGATGGGGTTCCTTAATGATAGATGCAACCTTTTTGAGGCATTGTCTTCTGAAGATATCCTTGGTGCTGGGGAGGCTAGTGTTCATGATGGAGCTGGCTAAGTTCGCAATTTTCTGCAGCTTTTTCTGATCCTGTGCAGTTGCCCCTCCAAACCAGGCAGTGATGCAACCAGTTAGAATGCTTTCAATGGTACATCTCTAGAAATTTGCTAGAGTCTTTGATGGCATGTCAAGACTCCTCAAATTCCTAATGAAATATAGCCACCATTGCGACTTTTTTGTAATTGCATCAATATATTGGGCTCAGGATTGATCTTCTGAGATGCTGACATCCAGAAATTTGACACTGCTCACCCTATCCACTGTTAATCCCTCAGTGAAGACTGGTGTATGTTCCAGCAACTTCCCCTTCCTAAAGTTCACTATCAATTCCTTGACCTTATTGACATTGAGAGCAAGGTTGTTGTTACGTCACCACTCAACCAGCTGACCTATCTCACACCTGTAAGCCTCCACGTCACCATCTGAAATTCTGCCGACAATAGTTATCAACAAATTTATATAGATGGTGTTCGAGCTGTGCCTGGCTATACCATCATGTGCATAGACAGAGTAGAGCAGTGGGTTGAAATGCACATCCTTGAGGTGTGTTTATGTTGATTGTCACCAAGGAAGAGATGTTATTTCTGATCTGCAGTGACTGTGTCTCCCAGTGAGGAACTCAAGGATCCAATTGCAGAGGGAAGTACAGAGGCTCAGGTTTTGGAGCTTGTTGATAAGTACTAAGGGCATGATGATGTAGAACACTGAGGTGAACAGAAACTTGAGGTAGGTATTGCTATTATCCAAGTGATCCAAGGCCGAATGAAGAGCAAGTAAGAGCAAGTAATGAAGAGCAAGAATGAAGAGCAAGTGAGATTGCATTGGCTGTAAACCTAAGGTAGTGACGGGCAAATTGCAGCAGGTCCAGGTCCTTGCTTAGACAAGAGTTGATTATGGCCATGACAAACCTCTCAACGCACCTCATTACAGTAAATGTGAGTGCAACTGGGCAATAGTTGTTGTGGCAGCTCACTCTGCTCTCCTTGGTCTTTGATATGATATGATTTTCACTCTTTTGAAGCAGGTGGGAACCTCTGACTGCGGCAGTGAGAGATTAAAGATGCTCATGAACACTCCTGACAGTTGGTTGGCACAAGCTTTCAGAGTCCTGCCAGGTACACCATCAGGGCCTGATGCCTTACCCTCTTTCACCCTCTTGAAAGATGTTCTGATGTTGGCCTCAGAGACAGAGATCACAGGGTCACCAGCTTTTGCAGGGATTCACACATGTGCGTTTTATCCTCCCTTTCAAACCATGCATAAAAGGTACAGAGCTCAACTGGCAGAGAAACATCACAGCCGTTCATGATATTAGGTTTCATCCCGTAGGAAGTAATAGCCTACAAACCCTACCACAGCTGACGTTGAGGTCTCTAACCTCAAATGGAATTGTTCTTCACTATTAAAATAGCCTTCCATAGGTCATGCATGGATTTCTTGTGTAGTTCTGGATCACTGGTCTTGAATGCCACAGATCTAACCCTCAGCAGACTACGAATCTCCTATTTCTTCCATGGATGTTCAGTATGTTCTTGAAAGCACACAATCATTCACACAGATCATGATGATGCCGGTAACAACTGTAGGACATTCATTCAGATTTGAATCCCTGAATTCCTGTCCATCGACTCAAAGCATTCCAATGAGTGCTCCTCTACCTCCCTTGACTTCTTCTTGGTCCTCACCACTGGTACTGCGGTCTTTAGTCTCTGCCTGTATGTGAGGAGAAGCAAAGCCAGGTGACTGGACTTTCCAAAGTGCGAGATACGATGGCAGAGTAAGCGTTCTTGATTGCTGCATAAACGTGGTCAAGTGTGTTGGCTCCTCTGGTTCCACAGGTGATATGTTATTCAGAGACCTTTTCAAGCCGACCTGGTTGAAATCTCCCACAATGATAGGGAAGGCATCAGGGTATGTTGCTTTGCGACTGCTGATTGCAATGCGAGGCTCCTCCAGTACCTACCTGATGTTTGCCAGGGGTAGAATGAGCACCACTACCAGGATGATGATGGAAATCTTTGTCAGCAGATAAAAGGGATGATGCATGATTGCTAGATGTTCCAGGTCGGGTGAGTAAGATTGAGACAGAATCAAAGATGAGTTACTCATGAAGCATACTCTGCCTCCTCTACTGTTAAAAGCCTCAGCTGTCCTGTCTTTGTGGTGGATGGTGAAACCTTCAGGCTGCAGCAATATCTGAAATGGTGGATGTAAGCAAAAGTGTACTGCAGCCCCTGATATTTGTCTGGTTCTGGTATCTTCCTCTGAGGTCTTCAAGTTTATTTTCCAGAAACCATACATTCGCCAGCAGGATGGTAGGGAGTGGAGTCTAAGGGCTCGGTGCTTCAACTGGACTTACAGAGCAACATGCTTTCCATGGTTCCTTTATCTTAAAGGGGAACTGCACTCGTGATTAGTGTCTGCAGTCCAGATTCTGCTGATTTTGAGGATCGATGGATTTTTTAAACATTTTAATTGTGGTTACTTATTGAAGTAACCATTGCATGTTGAATCACTCGGCCAACACGGTTCAACTGTAAACATCGTAAACTGGAATATCTAATGATTCCCTCGGATCTCCATGCAAAGTGTCGCCACTTTATCAGTGCCATCTTGAGGTCCAGATGCCATTGGTAGATTCACCCTCAAAAAGGACATCAGTCTCAGAGACTCAAATTACAGAACCATCTGAGATGTGTGGTTGTGTCATACTTTTCCCTATAAAGGTGTGGATAGGAGGCATTGAGCTCATCCAGGACTGATAGGTTGTTGCCACTTATGCTACCCGATCTCACCTTATAGAAAGTAATATTTTGCAAGTCCTACTACAGCTGTTGAGCACTCGATTTCAGTTTAGTCTGAAATTGTCTCCTTTCACTCACAATGGCCTTCTGGAGGTCATATCTAGACTTCTTGTATGACTTGAGATCACCAGCCCTGAATGCCATAGATCTATCCTTCAGCAAATTAACAATCACCTAATTCATATATGTCAAACTCAAGGCCCGCGGGCCAAATCCGGCCCGCGGTGGAATTATCTTTGGCCCACGAGATAATATCTAATTACTATTAAAGCTGGCCCCAGTAATCGAAGCGCCTATGGCGTATGATATGGCTAATGCTGAGTTTATTCAGGTACCAGGTTTTCAGGGTTTTTAGTGTTTATTTGGCAGTCTTCTTCATAAGAAACGGAATTTGTAAAGTGAAACACTTTGTAGTTATAGCAGAGACTGAGACACATGAGAGCAGGCTGAAAAAACGGAGGCAACGAAAGCTGCGTTCGCACGCGTCCGACTGATCCGGCCCACATGAAGCTGCATTTTGCTTAATCTGGCCCGTGACCTAAAATGAGTTTGACACCCCTGACCTAATTGATCCAGTGTTTCTGTTTGGAGAAGATTCAGAATGTGCACTCACAACCACGCATGCCTTTATGAAGTTAGTGACAACTGTGACACATTCATTTTGGTCTGCTGATGAATCCTTTAACATGTAGATTGTACAATCCAGATTGTAGTCATTCGACCAAAGTGAACAAATTTAACAAATGGTTCTATCCCCATTCCTTTATGAAGCACAGTCAAGATTCCCTTAATATTATGTATTTGAGTGAAAATGTTGAAAACACTCAGCAGATCACTGGTGAAAGGAACAGAATAAGTGTTCCGGCTTGGAAACCTTTCAGCAACTTCAGTTCAATCCAGAAAAACCTAAATTGGACATGTTGAGACAGGCATTGATATTAATGGGGATCCTTAACTTGAAGCTGCCCCAGATCTTTACAAACTTTCGCTTTCAATTTTCATTGGAGCAAATATGGAGGGTCTATGCTATCCCTCCACCCCCTTGCTGTTGATTCTAGATGGTCATTAGTGAATCTATAATTCAGCACCAGTTCAAGCATCCTGACAGAACTCATATTTACAGGTAATAAATATCTCTGTCTCTAACATATTGGGATTTTCTAATACATTGGGAAAATTGCCAGTCAAGTTAAATAAAATAAGGTAGTGCACAACATGGCTTCTTTCTTCCACAGACACCAAGCTTTAGTCAGTTCTATGCAAAACACTATGTTGATACAAAGACAAAATCGTAACATAATGAAATCCTTGAAGTGGTGGAGGCTTAAAACAGCAATAATGACTAACCACCAATATTGCAACAGACAGAAGTGTTAGAGACGTGTGAGCAATTAAATCTATTGTTTCTGGCGGCTATTTTCCACAGTTAAATTGAGAAGCATGCAACCTGCTTTGTTTTCAAAGTTTTTTTGCTTTTCTCTGCTTTTACAACGAGAAGAACTGGTGTAGGTATGTTAACAGCGTGATTGTGTTGAATCTTCTAGTTACCTCTTCTCTAGGGTTTCATCTGAGAATGGAAGTGGTGATGGAAATCTGCACAGATAACACTTAAAGCTACCTTCCTGTCAGGTTAAAATTGGGAAGATCTTGCTGTCAAATTACTGTGACAGAAGAATGCTCATCTGTAGCTGTAACTGTGTACTTTCCCTCAGTTTAATGCTTTTCCAAATGGATAAAAGTGATTTTACTGTAATAGCTCTGATTCACACACAATGCAGACAATAATAGCGCATTACTTACCTGGCTCGAGATATCCGAATTGGGTGGAAGGTGAAGATGCATTGATAAAGTAACTGAAACTGTGACTTTGTACAATTGTGATAAACTAACGACAGCAAGTCACACCGTCTTACATCTTTCACTTCAGTGAAAATGTAAATCAGAGGCAGAAATGGGAAAGGATGCTAGTATGCGATTGTCCCTTATACTCTGCTGCAAGGAGACAGAATGTATTCCCAGTGATTTAGGGAAACTCTTCAAATGTCCATCAGAAAAACCTTAAACAACATTGAAGTTAAGTTGGAGGCATTCCCATCTGGTGTTGTGTGTGGATTGGTGACTGGTAAATTTCTGGTTTGTGCTTTAGAGCACAGGACAATTAGACAATTAGGTGAAGTTTTCTCCCACTGAATATAACTGGAATACAAATTTGAACATGAAAGCAGAGATATTTCAATCATCCTTAGCGACTGGTGAGGTACCAGAGGATTGGAGGATAGCTAATGTTGTTCTGGTTCTTAAGAAAGGCTCTAAAAATAAACCAGGAAATTATAGGCAAGTGAGTCTGACTTCAGTCATGGGAAAGTTGCTGGAAGGTATTCTAAGGGACTGAATATTTAAGTATTTGGACAGTGTCACGTACCCCGTGACCGGGTTACCGAACCAGCAGAAATGGAATACACGATGGAGTCTGGTATTACTGTAACTAATAGTGTTTATTAGTAAACTAAGTAATACAGTACTATACAATACAAATATATGAAACATGTTAGCAATGATATATACAGAAGTGTGGAAATAGAAATCAAAACCAAGCTCTTTCAAAGTCTCGGGGTAAATGGATAGTCTTACAATGGTGAAGAGTTCAGTTCAGTTCAGTTTAGTTTAGGTTGAGGTAGTTGCTGGTGTACTGTTGGAGAGAGAGAGAGAGAGAGCAAGAGGTGATGCAGTTGCCGTCGAACCTTCCATTGTCTTCCTGTTGCGGTCACTGACTGTGACCATACCAGGCATGACCGTTCTTCAGTGGTAGGCCTGTCACCCAGGCAAGGGTGGACACACAACCAAGCCCCCACTGGTCGCAGCTTCACACACTTAGAGCCTCTGATCGATTCCCCGAATCAATCCTCCAAACTCCGACCTTCATGTGGGTGCACAACGCTCTTTCAGTGTCCCATGGTGTGTCTGCTTGTGTCTTCACAGACCTGTTTTTTATCATCACTTGCAGGGCACCGGCTGTCCATCAGGCCAGCCCCACCTTGCTGTCTCTGCAGGAATCTTACAAGCAGGCAAAGAAAGTGTCCTTGGAGCAAAGGTAAACAATCAGCTAAGGAGCCATAATATTAAATCATGTCTCTCTCTCTCTCTCTCTCTCTCTCTCTCTCTCTCTCTCTCTCTCTCTCTCATCTGCAGCAAGATGCCTCCCCCCCTCTTCTCTCTCTTTCATTAGCAGCATAGTTCACAGGGGGGTCAACTCTGGACCCCATCTTAGCTTGGTTTGCTCATCACAACAGACATGGACTGATTAAGGGTGGGCAGAACGGCGTTGTGCATGTTAGGTCATGCCTAATCAATCTTATCAAGTTTTTCCAGGAAGTTACCAGGAAAGTTGATGAAGGCAAGGCAGTGGATGTTGTCTACATGGACCTTAGCAAGGTGTTTGGTCAAGAAGGTTCAGTTGCTCGGCATTCAAGAAGAGGTACAGACAGTCCTCGGGTTGCGAATGAGTTCCGTTCCTGAGTCTGTCTTTAAGTTGGATTTGTATGTCAGTCGGATCAAGTACATCCAGTATTATTTAGCATCAGTTAGTCAAATGTTTGTCTTAGTATATAATATATATTTTACCTTTCTATGCATATAAAACACTTAAGAAACGTATGTATTCCATTAATTAAACCACTGCGTTGCTTAATAATAATTGTAGTTTTCATCGGGTCAGGGCCTTTCACATGCTCCATTACTCTCACTTTATCCTTTATCCTTTAAAATTGTTCCAATCGTTGACCGACTGTAACCTAATGACTGATGAGATTTCACCTCTTTTCAAACACTTTACTATTTCCACTTTATTTTCAATCATGATCGCTTCCAGTCAACATTGCAGGCGGCAGGACTCGAGCCCCACCGGGTCCTTAAGTCCACTGCACTGAGACAGGTTAAATGGGACAAGTGGGGGCTGTGCTGGGTTTGGGTATTTGATCCTCCACAATATTCCACATGGGAATTTAAACTGGAGGTGGCAGTGTTTTTTTTACAAGGTCAAGTGGCGAGCTCAACATCAACCCGGCACAGATGGAGAGAGTGCTCAGAAGATGTCTGTCACTGGATCGAACTTGGGAACCTTCGTTCTCGAGCCCGGCGCTGATCTCACTGAGCCACTAGCTGATCGGAAAAGGGGGGCGCAGGGTTAGGGTGAATCTTGCTAAGAAAAATTTAAGCCAGCTACAAAGTTACACACTCAACACAGTGTCAACAGCAATGACTTAAAATGGCGGACAGCGTCGTAATCTGACTTAAAATGGCAGACGGCGTTCTCCTTCCTCGGTTCGTAAGTACGAGTTGTTCGTAAGTCAGACGTTCATAACTCGGGGACTACCTGAGGCGAATTGGATTAGGCATTGGCTTTGTGGAAGAAGCCAGAGAATGGTAGTAGATGGCTGCCTCTCTGACTGGAGGTCTGTGGCTAGTGGAGTGCCACTGCAATCGCTGCTGGATTCATTGTTGTTTGACATCTGGTACACTGTATCAGCAAATTCGCAGATGACACCAAGATTGAGGGTGTAATGGACAACAAGGAAGACTATCATGGCTTGCAGGTGGCTGGATGAACCGACTGGAAAAATAGGCTGAAAAATGGCAGATGGAATTTAATGCAGACAAGTGTGAGGTTTTGCATTTCAGTAAGATCAACCATGGTAGGTCTTACACAGTGAATGTTAGGGCACTGGGGAGTGAGGTAGAACAAAGGGATCTGGGAATACAGGTCCATAATTTATTGAAAGTGGCATCACAGGTAGATAGGATTATAAAGAAAACTTACATAGAAACACAGAAACATAGAAAACCTACAGCACAATACAGGCCCTTCAGCCCACATAATTGTGCCAAACATGTCCCTACTTTAGACATTATTAGGCTTGCCTATAGCCCTCTATTTTTCTAAGCTCCATGTACCTATCCAAAGTCTCCTACAAGACCTTATCCACCACCATTGCTGACAGCCCATTCCATTCACTCACCACTCTGAGTAAAAAACTTACCCCTGACATCTCTTCTGTACCTACTCCCCAGCACCTTAAACCTGTGTCCCTTGTGGCAACCATTTCAGCCCTGGGAAAAAGCCTCTGACTATCCACATGATCAATGCCTCTCATCATCTTATACACCTCTATCAGGTCACCTCTCATCCTCCATCACCCCAAGGAGAAAAGGCCGAGTTCCCTCAACCTATTCTCATGAAGCATGCTCCCCAATCCAGGCAACATCCTTGTAAATCTCCTCTGCACCCTTTCTATGGCTTCCACATCCTTCCTGTAGTAAGGCAACCAGAATTGAACACAGTACTCCAAGTGGGGTCTGGCCAGGGTCTTATATAGCTGCAACATTACCTCTCGGCTCCTATATTCAATTCCATGATTGATGAAGGCCAATACACCGTATGCCTTCTTACCCACTGAGTCAACCTGCACAGCTGCTTTGAGTGTCCTTGTTATGGTCTGGTCCGGAGCCCACATTCCGGGTCTTGATCCGGTCCACGGATTCTGGATTCCGGGTCTTGCAGCCGTCCCTCCTGTCACCCTTAAGCCAAATAGGATCATCTTGGCTTAAGAAGGTGCACCTATTGCCCATCAGCTGGCAGGTGGATATAAGGGACTCTGGGACTGAGCCTAGTTGGGGGTGGGGTGTTATTCTGTGTTGCCATGGTCTGAGGTGTTTTGTCTGATTGGCTCTGTTTGTTTCAGTCATTCTGGCTTGGAGGCCCCGTGGCTTCACCCCCAAGTTCTGTGAGTCAGCCTTGGAGTCACCCTGGACCAAGTTCCCTCCTGATCCCTTGCCTCTGTTGGGTAGCAGGCTGGACTGCCATTGCTTGGTGGGGGGACTCTGTCCCCTTCCTACCCATCACCTCTGATGGGTGGTGCCTGCTACCTGCCCAGGTGTCCTGTGTCTTGCCTGGGCCTCTGTTCCTGCCTGGGAGGTGGCCCTACCCAGGAGTATGTGGCCCACCCAGGGGCTCTCCAGCCTAGCCATGGACTCTGGGATCTAGCCTAGCCATGGACTCTCTCTGAACCCCAGGATTACCTAGCATGCCCTGTCTCTTTTGCATGCCCTGGTCTCCCCATCTGGTTCTATCCTTTAGTTAATCCTGTCCTGCCCTAGTACTTCAGTGCCTGTGCCCTGCACCTGGGTCCAGCCTCCTGTCCTCTTGTGACAGTCCTATGGAATTAGACCCCAAGATCCCTCTGATCCTCCACACTGCCAAGAGTCTTACCATTAATACTATATTCTGCCATCATATTTGACCTACCAAAATGAACCATTTCACACTTATCTGGGTGGAACTCCATCTGCCACTTCTCAGCCCAGTTTTGCATCCTATCAATGTCTTGCTGTAACCTCTGACAGCCCTCCACACGATCCACAACACCTCCAACCTTTGTGTCATCAGCAAACTTACTAACCCATTCCTCCACTTCCTCATCCAGGTCATTTATAAAAATCATGAAAAGTAGGGGTCCCAGAACAGATCCCTGAGGCACTCCACTGGTGACTGACCTCCATGCAGAATATGACCCATCTACAGCCACTCTTTGCCTTCTGTGGGCAAGCCTGCTCTGGATCCACAAAGTAATGTCCCCTTGGGTCCTATGCCTCTTTACTTTCTCAATAAGCCTTGCATGGGGTACCTTATCAAATGCCTTGCTGAAATCCATATACACTACATTTACTGCTCTTCCTTCATCAATGTGTTTAGTCACATCCTCAAAAACTTCAATCAGGCTAGTAAGGCACAACCTGCCCTTGACAAAGCCATGCTGACTATTCATAATCATGTTATACCTCTCCAAATGTTCATAAATCCTGCCTCTCAGGATATTCTCCATCAGCTTACCAACCACTGAGGTAAGTTTCACTGGTCTATAACTTGTGGCACATTGGCCTTCCTGGATTAAAGTATTGAGTGCCTGAGAAGGGATGTGCATGTTGAAGTTGTGTAATACATTGGAGAGGCCTAATTTGGAGTACAGTGTGCAGTTTTGGTCACCCACCTACAGGAAATGTGTAATTAAGGTTGATTGGCAGTAGGCAAAAAATGAGACTAAAAGGAAGCCTTTTCTAGTTGGCTGCCAGTGACTAATGGTGTTGCAGAAAGTTCGGTGTTGGGACTGCTTCTTTAGTTGTAATATGTCAATGATTGGATGATGGAATTGATAGCTTTGTGACCAAGTTTGCAGACGGTATGAAAACAGGTGGAGGGGTAAGTAGTGTTGAAGAAGAAAGGCTGCAGAAGGACTCATACAGATTAAGAGAACAGGCAAAGAAGTGGCAGACCGAATACGGTGTCAGGAAGTGTATGGTCCTACTCTTTGGTGGAAGAGATAAAAGCAAAGACTATTTTTCTAAATAGAGAGAAAATTCAGAAATCCAAAGTGCAAAGTGACTTGGAATCCTCATTTAGGATTCCCTAAAGGTTAATTTGCAGACTGAGTTTGTGGTGAGGAAGGTAAATGTGATATTAGCATTCATTTCAAGTGGACAGGAATATAAAAGCAAAGATGTAATGTTGAGGCTTTATAAAGCATTGGTGACGTCTCATTTGGAATATTGTGAGCAATTTTGAGCCCTTTATCAAATAAAAGATGTACTGACTTTGGAGTGGGTTCAAAGGGGGTTCACAAAAATGATTCCAGGATTGAAAGGTGTGTCATATGAAAAGCATTTGGCACTGGGCCTGTACTCACTCAAATTGAGAATAATGTGGGTGGGGATCTTATTGAAAAATATTGAATGTTGAAAGGCCTCAATATAGTGGGTGTGGAGATGATGTTCTCTCTGGTGGGAAGTCTACAAGCTAAGGACACAACCTCAGAATAGAGGGATGTCCATTTAGACTGGAGATGAGGAGGAATTCCATAAGCCAGAGAGCATTGAATGTGTGGTATTTGTTACCACAGCTGGTTGTGGAGGCCAAGTCACTGGGCATATTTAAGGCAGAGATTGATAAGTTCTTGATTTGTCAGGGCATGAAGGGTTTTGGGGAGAAGGCAGGAAATTGGGGCTGAGAGGGAAATGAATGAGCCATGATGAAATGGCAGAGTAGACTCAATGGGCCAAATAGCCAAATTCTGCTCCTATATCTTATGATGTGGTGTCCCTTTGTTCTCAGCAGCAGGAAAATCAGAGGTTCTCTGAAGGTGACTCTGAGTCTCAAAATCAATTTCACCTCATAATCCACCTGGGCAGTGTCCTGCTTCATGGCAGGAACATTAAATTCTCCAATTTCCATTAGTTGCTCCTCTTCAGTCTTTTCCACTTTTTATTTCTTTTCTCTCTCCTCATGATCCAGCTGGCCCCCATCACCTTATCTCTTTCTCCTACCTCACCCTTTCTATCTGCTCATCATCCATACTCTCTTCCAAGGAGTACTCACCTACCTCTGTTGACTCCATGTTCCACATTAATCTCCTATCAGACTGCATCTTCTTTAGCTCTTTGTCATCCTCACCTACCTCCTTCCAGCTTCTGACATCATTCCCACTCTCCCCTCACCAATACCTGCCTATCGGCTGGATCCACTTATCACTTGCCAGCTCTTGCTTTGTGTGTTATGTGTTTTCACATTCATTGTTTGTGAGGAATTCCTGCCCATCATTAAATCTTATGCAAATGAGGATGGTGATGCTATTTCATGAAAAACTGCAGATCCATATGTTACTGGTATTCTTGCAGTGTCTTTAGGATTTTGACCATGGGATTCTAAAAATTCTGTTGTTAGACTGCTGTGTGACTGGAAGGAGCATCTGAAGGTCATGCTTTCTGTGTGCTTGCTGACCTTATCCTTTTAAATGGTAGGCTTTGCAGATTTAGAACTGACAAGAAAATGTGATACAATTCTGATCCACCACAATCTATTACTGCCAACAGTAATGCAATTAATTGTAATTTCCTTTCACCTTCTGAAATTAATGAATTGAGACAAAAAATAATGGAAATGGCTTTCTTTATTTCAAAGCTATCTGTGAAACAAAACACAAGCTCTGGATATAAGCTCCGGATTGATTGGCGAGTCTGTGGTTTCCTCAGGCTTCAAGCACTGGAGTGTTTTGGAAGGAAGAATTCCATGTCATGGCACACGGAGTTGATGGACACTTCTCAGAACCATCTGACAAATGCAGTTATCACTTTAACCCGCAGCCCTGCTGTTTTTCCCAATTGTCTTCACTCAGTTAAAACCCAGATCTCACAGTTCATTCTGGTCTGCATTGTTATTGCCCATCCTTGATTTCTACCTTTGCCCATATCCCAGCTGCCTCATAAATGTCTGTCTTTGCGATGACAATATCTAATAAAAAAACTCTGCTGATAATATTAGAGCCAATGCTTTGTTTGATTGACAGTTTGAGCAAAATACCATTTTACTCTTTAAGTGGAATATTTGAAGAGATTGCTTAGGAATACTGTGTTATACAGTATGTATAATTCAGAAGGTCTGGGAAGACATCTGATGACAGTATAACTCAATGACAATTCTCCTCATTAATATCGAGTTGTCGCTGCTGCCTGCCATCAGTTTCTAAACCATTACTTCATTCTGGACAAGGATTTCGTAGGCCACAACAGACATTGACATTCATTGTGTGCTATCTTGCTTTTTGAAAAAATAATGAAGTTGTCATGGAGTACAGGGTATTTCAATCTGTTTTCCCTTATCCCTTCTAAAGAGGAAAGGCAAAGAAGGATTTGGTCTGAATGCAGCAAAATGGAATTAGAGAGGTGGGAAAAAAGGGTTGGTATGGACATAATGGGCTGAAGGGCCTGTTTCTGTGTTGTACAACTCTCTGACTCTTTTGAAATTTCATGGTGGTTTTCATGCCCAAAATGCATAAGATACATTCAGAAGTACTTTGGGACCAAAATCTTTGTTTCAAATAATCTTTTTTTAACCCCTCTCAGCCATATACAGGGTTTCAACCCAAAACATTGACAATTCCTCTCTCCCCACAGTTAGTATTTGCTTTTTATAGCAAAATACTGGGGTCCTGACAGACCTTTCCTGGTCCATGACTTCACTGCTGCTTTGCCTCACTTCTATAGTCTCTTTTCCCAAGTAAATACAGAGGCAAAAAAAAAAATCCATTTAACACCACCTCCATCTCTTTTGGCTCCATGCATAGTTGATCACACTGATCTTCTAGAGGGCAAACTGGAAGATCTCTACTCTTTTGGTTCCCTAGAAGCCCTTGGGATTCCATTTACCTTGTCTGCTGGAGCAACTTCTTGCCTTCTTTTAGCCCTCCTGATTTTATTTTTAAGTGTTCTCTTGTGTTTTTTATACTCATTGAGTTCCTTATTTGCTCCTCCTTGACCATACCTGGTATGCGCCTAATTCTTTTTCTTAACCAGGGCATCAATATCTCTTGGGAAAACAAGTTTCCCTGAACTTTGTATCTTTGCCTTTTATTCTGACAAGACCATACAAACACTGTACTCTTACAGTTTCACTTTTGAAGGCCTCCCATTTACCATGTACGCCTTTGCCTGAAAACAGCCTGCCCCAATCCACACCTGCCAGATCCTCTCTGATACAATCAAAATTGTCTTTTCTCTATTTGACAAACTCAGCCTGAGGATCAGACCTATCCTTTATAATTACCTTGAAATTAATGGCATTAGATGCAAAGTGTTCCCCTACACAAACTTCTGTCATTTGCCCTGTCCCGTTACCTAATGAGAGATCAAATATTGCAGTCTCTCATTGGGATCTCTATGTATTGATTCAGGAAACTTTCCTGAACACCTTTTACAAACTATCCCATCCAGCCCTTTTACAGTATGCCAGTCCCAGTCAAAACATGTTAAAATACCAGTTAAAATCACCTACTATCACAACCTTGTGTTTCTTGCACCTCTCTGCAATCATTCTACACATTTACTCCTCTGAATGCTGAGCATAATCCCATTAATGTTGTCATCCTGTCTTATTTCTCTGTTCTACCCATATAGCTTCAGTAGATCAACCCTGTCCTGTCTGAACACTGCCGCGATATTTTCCCTGACTGATAATGTAACAGCTCCCCCTTTTATCCTTTCTGATCTCACACACCCAAAACAATGGAACCCTGGAACACTGAACTGCCAGTCCTGCCCCTCCTGCCACCAAGTCTCATTAGTGGTTACAAAATCATACTTCCACTTGTTGCTCCATGCCCTAAGCTCATTTGCTTTTTCGACAATACTCCTTGCATTGAAATATACACAACTCAGAGCATTAGTCCCACTATACTCAGCCTTTTGATTCCTGACTTTGTACAAAGTCTCCCTCAGTTCAGATGCAAACCAGACCATCTATACAGATCCCACCTTTCCTGGAAGAGAACCCAATGATTCAAAAATCTCAAACCCTCTCTCCTGTACAGTCTCCTTGGCCATGTGTTAAGCTATATGATCTTCCTATTTCTGGCCTTACTAGCATAAGACATTACACTAGCAATGTAAAGATCACAACCCTGGAGGTCCTGTCTTTTAACTTAGCACCTAACTCCCAGAACTCACTTTGCACGACCTCGTCATCCTCCCTACCCATGTCATTGGTACTGATGTGGACAATGACCTCTTGCTGCTTATCCTCTCACAAAAAGAGTGCTGTGGACTCAATTTAAGATGTCCCTGACCCTGGGAGGCAACATTACATAACACAGCGATGTTAGTCACCAGAATAATCCCACTGCCCTGCTCGCTCCCTACAATCCTGTATCAACTCCAAAATAATCTCATTACCCCTTCTTACCATTGCACCAAATATTCAAAGTGACCTCTCTCATGCTCTTTTGACACAAAGCCCTTTGTTAGTCCCCAGACAAAAGCTACGGTCCAGCTCCATCGATGCAGCATGTTTAGACCCTGAATATTGACTGTGCCCTGCTCTATTTCCAAAGCCCCAAAATCTATTAGCCCTAAACTGATCCTACTGTTGTTCTCTCTCCCCACAGGACCATCACAGTCTCCAAAATAATCCCATTGCTCCACACACAACCCACAGCCCTGTGTCAGTCCCCACTGCAGCGGGCCAGGTTGAGGGTGGGCACAAGGCCTTGTGAGAGAGTAGGGAGTGGGATATCTTTGAGGACCAACACAAGGCTGTGGGAAGAGCTCTCTGGTATTTGACATTTCTACCGAGAATACAATTCAAATTTGTCCCACCTCTCCTTATACTCTCCAATCAGGGCAGCATCCTGGTGAGTCTCTTCTGTAGTCTCTCCAAAGCCTCCTAAACTGGGGCAACCTGTCATCAGGTTCGGATGCGGTCCAAGTGCGGAGTGAGAGACACTGAAGTGAGAGCGAAAAGAAAACAATAAACGCAGGCCATACAGGGCCATTGACTAAAATTCTCAAATGGAAAACGAAGAGCCTACATTGCAGCTGAAAGGAATGATTAAATATAAAATGAATAACGCTAGTCTTCAGAGTCCTTTGACTTGACAGTCCAATTTCTCAACCTAGGCCAAATGTGAGCAGGCAGCGAAGCATTGCTGGGCTGGGTTCAAGTCTGGACAAGCACTATGATGGAAAGAATGGAGTTAAGTACTATCACAATAAAATAATAATTAGCTGACATGTGTATATTCATGAGGGCAATTGCTGTTATCTGCTGCACTGCCAAATCTGTGGTTGTGACACCAGCAGGTGGTACACAAGATATTTTCAGCATTTTCTGATTCTATTCTGCATTTGCTGCTTTATGGAACAGAGCTCATTTTACATTTCTAACACGGGGAAGATGATAAGCTATCTTCAATAGGAAATTTCTCCCTTGCCTCTAGATTTAAACAGCACAGAGACAGACACTTTTCCTACCATGTCCATGATGAGTACTCAACGACAGTAATTTCTTTTATCAACACTCTGTGCCTTGGCTATGCAAGTGCTCCTCTGGGTGCTTTGTAAACATGACAGCACTTATCTCCACCATCTACTCTGGCAGCAAGTTCCAGACCTCGACTTCCCTCCGTGTGAAAACCATTTCCTCAGATTCCCTCTAACTCTTCACATTAAGCCTCTGCCCTCCGGTTTTCAATGTCCTTGAAAATTTCCTCGGAAAGGTTTTGCACTGTTCACCTTTATCCAAGCCCTTCATAATTATGTAAATAGGGTAGAGCTAGTTGAGAGCTTCAAGTTCCAAGATGTAAAAATCACCAACAATGTGCCCTGGTCCAGCCACACTGGTGCTGCAGCCAAGAAAGCTTGCTAATGCCTCTACATTCTCAGAAAGCTAAGGAAATTTGGCAAGTCCCGGATGACTCTGTATCAGTTTAATATCATTGGCATGTGTCACCAAATCTGTCGCTTTGCAGCAGCAGTACATTGCATTACATAATAATAATAAATAACGATAAATTATTATGAGAAACACACCAAAAAAAAAGAGCAAAATCAGAGTGAGGTAGTGTTCATGGGTTTGTTGTCCATTCAGAAATCTGTTGGACTGGGGAAGAAACTGACCCTGAAATGTTGAGTGTGAGGCTTCAGGCTCCAGTACCTTCTCCTGGGTGATGGGGTTCCCTCAGGATGAAAGCTGCCTTTTTGAGGCATCACCTTTTGAAGGTATTCTCGCTGCTAGGGAGGCTAATGCCCATGGTGAAGCTGGATGAGTTTAGAAATTTCTGCATCTTTTTCCAATCCTGTGCAGTTGCCCCTCCATACCAGACAGCGATGCAACTAGTTAGAATGCTCCTTGTGGTACAGCTGTAGGAATTTGCAAGTCATCAGTGACATACCAAGTCTCCTCAGACACCTAATGAAATATCGCCACTATCATGCCTTCTATGTACCTACTTGCATCAATATGTTGGACCCAGGATAGATCTTTAGAGATTTAGAAACTCACGAGCTTGAAATTGCTCACCCTTTTCACTGCAGATCCTTTGATGAGGATTGGTGTATATTTGCCTGGATTCTCATTCCTGAAGTCCACAATCAAGTTCTTGGTCTTACTGATGTTGTGCAAGGTTGTTGTAGTGACACCACTCAACCAGCTGGTCTATCTCACTCCTGTACACTTCTTATTCACCATCTGAAATTCTGCCAATAGTAGTTGTGTCATTGGCAAATTTATAGATGCTGTTTGAGCTGTGCCTGCCCACACAATTATGTGTAGAGAGAGTAGAGCAGTGGGCTAAGCTCACATCCTGGAGGTGCTCCACTGTTGATTTTCAGCAAGGAAGAGATGTTATTTCCAATCTGCACTGACTGTGCTCTCCCGGTGAAGAGGTTAAGGATCCAAAGGGAGGTACAAAGGCTCAAGTGTTTCAGCTTGTTCATTAGAACTGAGGGTATAATTGTACTGAACTCTGAGCTGTAATTGATAAACAGCACCCTAAGGTAGGCACTGCTATTGAGGAGGTGATCCAAGGTCAAATGGAGAGACAGTGAGATTGCATCTGTACCTATTGTGGTCATAGCCAAATAGCAGAAGGTGCAGGTCCTTGCTTTGGCAAGAGTTGATTCTGGCCATGACCAAATTCTCAAAGCATTTCGTCATAGCATAGATGTGAGTGCAACTGGGCAATAGTCATTGAGGCAGCTCACTGTGCTCTTCTTGAATCCTGGTATAATTGTCGCCCTTTTGAAGCAGGTGGGAACCTCCAACTGCAGCAGTGAGAGATTAAAGATGTCCATGAACATTTTGCCCAGTTGTTCGGCATGGCTTTTCAGTGCCCTACCAGGTACACCATCAAGGCCTGATGCCTTAAAGAGGGTTCATCTTCTTGAAAGATGTTCTGCTGTCAGCCTCCATGACAGAGATCACAATGTCACCAAATGCCTCAGGGATTCTCACAGGTGTAGTTGCATTCTCCCTTTCAAAGTGCTTATAAAAGGTGTTGAGCTCACCTGTGAGGGAAGTATCACAGCCATTCATGATGTTAGTCTTACCTTGTAGACTGTAATGGCCTGCAACCCTTGTCAGAGCTGACGTGCAAATGAATCTGTCTCTAGCTTCAATCAGACTTGTTTTATCACCTTTAAAATAGCCTTCTGTAGCTCATACCTAGACTTCTTGTATAATTCTGGATCACTGGTCTTGAATGGCACAGATCTAGCCCTCAGCACACTACTAATCCCCTGGTTTATCAACAGTTTTTGATTCTGGTATATCCAGTATCTCAGCAAAGGCACACATGCATTCCTGCAGGTCTTGATGAAATCAGTGACAGCTGTGACTTATTCATTCAGCTTCAAAGATTCACCAGTTTTCACACAATTTTCTTAAATAAGAATTCCGATCTGCTTACAATACTACAAGCAGGGTTTTCCAGTGTTTTATAAAGCCTCAGCATTACATCCTTGATTTTATATTCCTCTTGAAATGAATGCCAACAATGCATTTGCCTTCCTCACCGCCGACTCAACCTATCAATTAATCTTTAGAGAATCCTGCACAAGGATTCCCAAGTCCCTTTGCACCTCAGAATTCTGAATTTTCTCCCCATTTAAAAAATAGTCAATGTTTTCATTCCTTCCACCAAAATGTGTGACCATACACTTCCCAACATTATTCACGCCTGTCCACTGATACCCTCAAACTTCCAGCATACCTCTAGTGTCTTCCACAGTGAAGAATGTTGCAAAATACTTATTCAGTTCATCCACCAATTTCCTTGTTCACCCATTACAATCTCTCTAGCATCATTTTACAGTGGTGTAATATTTACTCCCACCTCTCTTTTATTCTTTATACATCTGAAAAAGACTTTTGGAATCCTCTTTTGATGTTCTTTACTAGCTTACCTTCACATTCTATCTGTTCCCCCTTAATGTTTTTTTATTTGCCTTCTTTTGGATTTTAAAAGTTTCCCAGTCCTCTAACTCCCCACTAATTTTTGCTTTATTATATGCCCTCTCTTTTGCTTTTATGTTGGCTTTGCCTTCCTTTGTCAGCCACGGTTGCATCATCCAGCCTTTAGAATACTTCTTCTTCCTTGGGATGTATCTATTCTGCACCTTCCGAATTGCTCCCAGAAACTCCAGCCACGGCTGCTCTGCCATCATCTATGCTAGTGTCTCTTTCCAATCAATTCTGGCCAACTCCTCTCTCATGCCTCTGTAGTTCCCTTTTTCCACTCTAATACTGATGCATCTGACGTAAGCTTCTCCCTCTTCAATTGCAAGGTAAACTCTATCATGTTATGATCACTCTCTCCTGAGGGTTCCTTTATCTTAAGCTCCCTAATCAAATCTGGTTTGTTACACAGCACTCAGTCCAGAATAACTGATTCCCTAATGGGCTCTAAAAAGCCATCTTGTATGCATTCTACAAACTCTCTCTCTTGGGATCCCATACCAACCTGATATTACTAATCTACCTGCATATTGAAATCCCACATGACTATACACCAGTCTATCTGCATTTTGAAATCCTATATAACATTGTCCTTTTGACATGTCTTTTCTACCTCCCATTGTAATTTGTAGCCCACATCCAGGTTACTGTTTGGAGGCCTGTATATAACTCCCATTAGGTTCCTTTACCCTTGCAGTGTCTCAACTCAGTCCACAAAGATTCTACATCTTACGATCCTATGTCGCCACTTTCTAAGGATTTGATTTCATTTTTTACCAACAGAGCCATGCCCCCCTACTTACCCGCCTGTCCTTTTGATACAATGTGTATCCTTGGATGTTAAGCTCCTAGCTATAATCTTCTTTCAGCCACGATTCAGTGATTCCCACAGTCATCACTACCAATCTCTAATACTGCTGCTACAATCTACTTAATTCCACATACTGTGTGTATTCAAATATAACACCTTCAATCCTATATTCATTACCCTTTTTGATTCTGTCCCCCTTTTACACTACAGCTCTTCCCACTGACTGCAATTTTCCCCAATCATCTGCATGTCCTTCCTGACCATCTCTCAACACACTGCCTCTTGTTTGTAAACCAACGTTGCAATTCTCAGCCCTATCACTCCAGACCCCCCTGATAAATTAGTTTAAACTTGCCTCAACAGCAAACCTGCCTGAAAGGATATTTGTCCCCCTTGGGTTCATGTGGTAGCCCATCCCTTTTGTACAGGTCACACCTTCTCCAGAAAATATCCCAATAATCCAGAAACCCTGGCCCCTGCCCCAGTTCTCAGCCACACATTCATCTGCCAAATCATCCTATTCTTACCCTCACTGGTGTGTGGCACAGGCAGCGACCCAGAGATTGCTACCCTGAAGGTCCTCCTTTACAGCTACCTACTTAGCTCCCAAAATTCTCTCTTCTGTACCTCCTCATTTTTTCACCTATGTCAGTGGTCCCAATATGTACCAAGACTTCTGGTTGCTCACGTCCCCTTTTAGAATGTGGTGGACTCGATCCGATGTCCCTCACCCTGGCAACTAGGAGGGAACACACCATCGGGGTGTCTCTAGCACATTTACAGAATTTTGTCTCTACTTCTCTAACTATGGAATCCCCTGTGACTACTGCAGTCCATTTCTCCCCCTTCTCTTGTGAGCCACAGCACCAGACTCAGTGCCAGAGACCTAGTTGCTGTGTCTCCCCTTCAAAATATCCAAAATGGTATACCAATTATTGAAAGGTACTCTATACAGACTGCACATTTCCATTCCCTCTCCTGACAGCCACCCAGCTGGCTGCTTCCTGCAACTTCGGGGTGACTACCTCCCTATTGCTCCTCTCTATCATCTCCAAAGTTTCCTATATGAGACAAAGGTCATCGAGCTGCAGCTCCAGTTCCTCGACACGTTCTCTGAAGAGCTGTACCTGGTGCAGATGTGGTTATCCGGGTGACTGGAGGTCTCCCAGAATTCCTACAACTCACACAAAGAACATTACACAGCCCCTACAGCTATTCTGACTGCTCTACCTATGCACTAACAGACAAAAAATGAAGAAAAAGAAGAAAATAGAAGAAGAAACTCATCAGATACTTACCTCGCCCAAAACTGTTCTTGCTGAAGTCTGATGAGTGAAAGCCTCCCCACTCTAACCCTGGTCCACCCACACAATGACCACTCCACTTATTCCTGCCTTATTTTTCTTTGCCTTTGCTCATGAATCACGAATGCGCCACCGAAAAAAATCTGAAATCCTGTGGAAGTTCCTTTTTTACATCATTTCTCCTGGACCTGTGTGAGGCCTCTTTTGCCAATTCCACTACTACTGGACCACTGAAAAAAGCCGAAATCCCGTGAAAGCTCCTTTTTTAATATCTTCTCTCCTGGACCTGTGTGAGGCCTCCTTTGCCAATTCAACTGCGACTGCACCACTGAAAAAATCTGAAATCACATGGAAGCTCTACTTTTTAAAGTCTCTCCCTCCTGGAACTGTGTGAGGCCACCTGCACCAATTCAACTGCGACTGCGCCACCAAAAAATAATGCCGCCTTTTGTGGCAGATGGAGTGAGGATTCTCGGTGAAGTGTTCCTCCAGTCTATGTAGGATGTCAAAATTTAGAGGAGGACAGACTGGGAGCACTGGCTACAGTAGGTGACTTCAGCTGACTCACAGGTGAACAGTTGCTTCACCCAGAAGGACTGTTTGGGCTCTGAATGGTGGCGAGAGAGGAGGTGTCGGGGCAGGTGTAGCACTTGTCCTGTTTACACCGATAAGTACCTGGTGGAAGATTAGTGGAGAGGGATTGGTGGACAAGGGTATTGCATTGAGAGCGGAGAGGTGGATGGGGAATGATGTGTTTAGTGGCAGGATCTCTTGAAGATGTAGAGTAATGTGCTGGATGCAGGGTCTCTTTGGATGGTAGGTAAGGACAAGGAAAACTCTATCCCTGTTATGGTGGTGGGAAGATGGGTGAGGACAGAGGTCTGGGAAATGGAAGGGATGCGAGTGAGAGCAGTATCACTGGATGAGGAAGGAGGAAATCTCTGATGTCCTGGAAAGAACAGCCCCATGCTGGGAACATATGTGGCTGAGATGGAGGAACTGGGAAAAGAGAATAACATTTTTGCAAGTGAGAGGATGGGAAGAGTTATCGTCAAATAGTTGTGAGAGCGAGTAGTATTATAAAAGATATCAGTAGACGGTCTGTCTCCAGAAGATGGAGGCAGAGAGATTGAGAAAGGAGAGAGAGGTGTCAGAATATAACAGTGAATATAAGGGCAGGATAGAAGTTGGGGGCAAAGTTGTTGAAACCAACTGTAAAGATCTTCTGTGGGAGAAGTCATTCAAAGTAAATTTATTATCAAAGTTGAAGCTCATCCTCTCACAGCCATCACAGGAAAATAAAGAAATACAACAGACTTTATGAAAATCTATACAGAAACAAAAACTGACAAACAACCAATGTGCAAAGAAAGACAAAGTGTGTAAATTATACAAAAAAGAGTTGTCACCTGCTGACAGTGTCATAACCCACTGCTTGGGAAGTCACAGTGGTTTGATTTGGTGTCTTGGGCTAAAGGGATGAAGGCTCTCTCAAAGAGTTCTGCACTCTCCGTCAGACTCGCAGCTTCCAGATGGGTCCCCTCCTCCAAATGTAAGACATTTACTTCCACCAGGCTGTTGGGAAGCTCCATCTTCCCAATTCAGAGCACCACTTGCTTCAAACAAAAACCACCTCCTCAACCTCACAATGGTCCGAACATTCCTGTATCTCACCCTCAGGAGATCTGGGCTTTCCAATCTTCTTTTCCACTGGTTCAAAGAAAATGAAATGCTTTGGCTGAATAAATTTCTCATTTCACAATAAATATAGAACCCATTTTGATATGTTTGTCTCTTGGCAGTTTAGGGGCAAGGGGACGGAGTCAGGGCAGATTGAGGGATAAATAAAATGCTCACATAAACATGCTGGCTGATCTGGTAGGGAGCTAACGGGGGGGGGGGGGGGAAATAAGGAACAGAATTTGTCTGGTAGATCAGATAACCACAGAAGCAAGATATACAAAATGGCAAGAATAGATATTCAGACCACACCAGAAAATATCTCAATGACTTCACGCTGGACAACGTGACCTCATCAGGATCCAAACAATGGAGAGGAGCCTTCCCTGAAACAGCAACACCACCTCATGGCCAACAACCAAATGGTAGAAACACTTAGGAATGGAGGGGCAGAGAGAAATGCAGAGACAGAGAGGGGAGAGCCACAAAGTCAGGCAGAGGAGCAGAGAGAAGGAAGGGTGGAAGAGACAGGGGAGAAGAGATAAAGAGACAATCAATTTCTGATGCATTCATCCCAGACCTGGGATATTTCAAAGCACATTTGAAAGCAACTTAGCATTTTCTTGAACAGTCACTGGTAACATGGGAACACATTTTATCTCAGTCAGCTTGTAAAGGAGACTGGAGATCAGACATTCTGATACCAGAAGCTGTAATCAAAAGGATGGATTCTGAGATCAAAAACTCATCTCCTGATCCTGAACAGGTCCTTAACCTTACTTCATCTCCAGCTGTCCCACTCCCATCAGAGAGGAAGTTATGCAGCATGCATGCCAGGACACCAGACTCGAAAACAGCTACATTCCCCAAGCAGTAGGACTCATCAACACCACCCATTAACCGCCCCCCACCACTACTTTATCATTTCCTGTCAGAGTCACCTTACATACAGACCCTCCTGTGCATAGTATCACTTTATGGACATACAATCAATCTATCTATATTAACTATCTTATATATTTCTACTTATTATGGTTTTCTAAATTATTGTGTTATTTATCTTGTGTGTTTTTGTGCTCTGTCGGATTTGGAATAACAATTATTTTGTTCTCCTTTACACTTGTGTACTGGAAATGACATTAAACAATCTTGAATGTTGAATCCTGAATCTTTTTGCCTTATTCTGTCCCCAAATTTTCAGTTCAAACACTGTTTGTTTTGGCAGCTTCCAAGCATAATATGAAGGAGTTGATTTGCATATCACACAGCCTGTTTCTGTGGCCATAGAGAATTTAATTACATTGCCTTAACAAGACAATGTTTGCATGTCGAACATCGTGTATTTCAATTATTTTGAATTCACGGAAGTTTAGCTAAATCCAGTGTTAATTTTTCACTAATCTATCGTAACTACAAGTACCCATTGTCAATATTTTTAAGCTTCTTATCTCCATAAATTGACAGTTCATGGTTTTATAATAGCTGTTGTGTACAAAAGAGAAAAGCTAATGCCTAGAGACCTTTATATGCCCATGCACAGGATCATCGACTGAATCTTCCAGCCAGAGATACCAGCCGTACAACTGTTACCCATTCCACAGCAGAAATTGTTCTTTCACAGGTGTTTGTTCTTCCTAAAATTCTGCAGCACATTGTAAAATTGAATAATTATTTGCAGGCTCTTTTTCTGAGTGTCAGGCACTTCAAGCACTGTAAATGTTCATAGGTATCCCACTCCTTTGACAATGTGGACCTCAGTTTTAGAGTAGTCTAGAACTTTTGGAATTGCCTTAGGCCAGACTTTCTGATGACAGAATTCACTGCTCACAACAGGAAGCACACTGTAGAGTTGTGGACACAGCCCAATAATGCCCCTTGGACACATCCCTCCCCACAGACAGGAGGTGTTACCTCAAGATGGCAACATCCAACTTCCAAGGTCCCCACCACCATATGCCATCTTTTCACAGCTACTGTTGGGCAGGAAGTACAAAAGTGTGAAGTTCCACACCAGCAGGTTCAAGAACAGCTACTTCCGTTTAATCATTCTGTCCTGGAATCAACTGACACATTATTAGTCACTAGTTTAGCAACACCACAATATAGCATGAATATGTTTTCTTGTTCTAGTTGTGTTCTTTCTTGTAAAAACTGTTTGCATGTGCTTACCTGATGCCAGGTGCCAGTGATGCTGCTGCAACTACATTTGCATTACAACATGTACATTTGCATATGACAATGAGTTCAACTTTTCCTTTGACATGACTTTCACTTCTTTCAGTGTGTTCCTAGGTCCAGTTTCCAGAAGGGAAGAGGAGACTGATCCCAGCTGATTAGCCTCAAGAGAAGGCTAAGGTCTGATCTTCAGGTTTATCCGTGAATACCCTCAAGGTTCAATAGTGTTATAGAATTCTGTGGGGGGGTAGGGTAGTTTAAGAACGACAATTCTATGAACAGTGTGTCAGATTAGACTCATCGAAACTTTATGATGATGCAGAGGATCATACATTCATTGTGTTTGTGCTGGATGAAGACTATTCTTGCACTGGTTCTGTAGTCTGCAAGTTATAAATCAAATGAACTCTTTAAATATGAGGGATGTTTATGTGTACATCACCTTTTCAAGCAGTAGGTTCTGAAGTCTGAGTGAAAAATTTGGGTAAGTTGGTTTACTATTGCCACGTGTAGAGAGATACAGTGAAAGAGTTGGTTTTGCACACCATCCATATAGATCATTTCATTGAGATCGTACTAGGAAAATGCAGTAACAGAATGCAGAACATAATGTTACAATAACAGACGAATCCAGTGCAGATAAGCAATAAGGTGCAAGGGTCAGGCTGAGGTAGATTGCGAGCTCGAGTTCATCTTTATCATACAAGAGGTCTGTCTGATTGCAAGATGGAAACTGTCCTTGAGCCTGATGGAACAATCTTTCACTCTTTTCTCTTCTTGCCACTCATCCGTCCACTAATTACTTTAATCCTAAGCCCTCTAATTTGTTACAAAAGGCATGAGTGGATGTCGGTCTGTACCAGGTTGGGGGTGGGGGGACAGGCAGGATCAGATATCAGGAGGCATTGAGGGCCATGAGTCTCAGAGCCCGGAGTTGGAGGCATAGAGTTTGGGCT
This sequence comes from Hemitrygon akajei, assembly GCF_048418815.1. Lineage (NCBI taxonomy): Eukaryota > Metazoa > Chordata > Chondrichthyes > Myliobatiformes > Dasyatidae > Hemitrygon > Hemitrygon akajei. The sequence goes on from NC_133134.1 coordinate 108,579,117, forward strand.
TCCATCGTTGGCTAGTCTGGGGCTCTATGTTCAATCCCAAAGGTCAACTAGAAGTGCAGATGTCGAAGCCTGATAGACAAAGGCTTGAGACTGGAGACTGGAGGCCCGGGGGCCTGGCCTGACCTGGGGCTGGAGGACTGAACTTGTGAGTGGGTGAGTGGGACTGTTTTGCTGTTGTAGTCTTGTTGCTTGTTGTGTTCTGTGTTACACTGCTGAGCATCATGAGCATCCTGCACTGTCAGTGTCAGAATGTGTAGTGACACTTGCGAACGTCATTAGGTAGTGTTGGTTGTTTATGCAAATGACACATTGTTATGTATGTTACGATGTATGTGTGGTAAATAAGTGAATCTGAATTCAACACATATTCAAAAGAAAAGCTCCTTAATTTTTAAAAAATGAATAGCTGCAATAAAGACTTATTTTTCTTTCCTTCTGGATGAAAGGAAGTGTAGTTATAGATGGAACCTAGTCATATAGTCATACAACACAGAAACAGGTCCTATGTTGACCAATTTGCCCATTTAACCTCAAACAGGAGAACATCTGCAGGTGCTGGAAATCCAGAGCAACACACACAAAGTGCTGGTGGAACGCAGCAGGCACGGCAGCATCTATGGAAAAGAGTATAGGTTTAATAGATTCAATAGATACATTTAATGTCAGAGAAATGTATACAATATACATTCTGAAATTCTTTTCTTTGCAAACATCCGCAAAAACAGAGGAGCTTTTTTTAGTGTGTCACACCAGACGGTCAGCCACAGTCAGCCATTCTTGTCTGGTGCGTAGTGTCAGGATTGGTGTCCTTTCAGATTAACTGGGTCACGGTATGAACGTTTCTGACTCGACCCTTTTTTTTTACGAGGCTGAGTGGCTAGCCCAACGCTCAACCCGGCACGGATGGAAAGTGTGCCCAGGGGAGACCCGACTTGGATTCGAACTCGGGAGCCTTCGCTCTGGAGTCCGGTGCTGATACCACTGTGCCACCAGCCGGCCAGAGGAGTGCACCAAAGGATGAATGACAGTTAAACATTGGAACCCCAAAGCATTCCCCAGCTCCCCCTCCCACGCACAAACAGCAGTAAAGCAACAATCCCCCCTCCCACCTCCACCAGCAAAAAAGCATCAGCGTTCTCCACCAAGCCAAAACCCTTCATCAGGACTGTAAATAAAAAGATAAGGAGTTAGAGTTAGAAGATGGGGGGAAGAGGAGGAAGAAACATAAGGTGATGGGAGAAATTGGGGGTGAGGAGGGATGAAGTAAAATGCTGGGAAGTTGACTGGTAAAAGAGATACAGGGCCGAAGAAGGGGGAATCTGATAGGGAAAAAAAGAAAGAAAAGGGGAGGAGCACCAGAGGGGGGCAAGAAGATAAGGTGAGAGAGGGAAAAGGGAATGGGAAATGGTGAAGGGGCAGGGCATTACCAGAAGTTCAAGAAATTGATGTTCATGTCATCAACTTGGAGGCTACCCAGACGAAATATAAGGTCTTTCTCCTCCAACCTGAGAGTGGCTTCATCACGACGGCAGAGGAGGCCATGGACTGATATGTCGGAATACGAATGGGAAGTGGAATTAAAATGGGTGGCCACTGGGAGGTCACGCTTTCTCTGGCAGAAAGGCTGTTGATGCTCATCGAAGTGGTCTTTCAATCTACATCATGTCTTACTAATACTCAAAAGACCACACTGGGAGCACCGGGTCCAGTAGATGACCCCAACAGATGTACAGGTGAAGTGTTGCCTCACCTGGAAGTGCTGTTTGGGGCCCTGAATGGTAGTGAGGCATGTACTGTAGGGGCAGATGTAGCACTTGTTCCACTTGCAAGGAAAGTTGAAAGTGGGGGAGGGAAAGATGCTTGATGATGGGATCCTGTCGGCGAAGCCGGAAGTTACGGAGACGCCCATCTAATCTAGTCTCATTCACTCCCATTTGGCCCATCATCCTCGAAACCTTTCCTATCCATGTACCCATCCAGGTATCTTATCAATGTTGGTAATGGACCTACCTCAACCACTGGCAGCTCATTCTATATATTAACCATCCTCATGACAGATTGACCTCATGTTCCCATTAAACGAAGCATTCCCCATTGTAATCGAAGCAAGAGGCGGAGAGGGAAGAAGTAAAGGCATCTCAGAGAGAAGCCATTTTTTTTCAACTGATGGGGGAAAAGAGGAAAGCCTGTGCAGGCGCATGACGTTGCACGCCAAAGCTTTAAAAAAAAAGACCGCCATATAGAGTGGCCATCGTTGGAGTGGACTGAGGTAGAGTGGGTCGGCTTTGGCTCAACAGGCTTCAGCGAGAACAGGCAGAGGCAAGGTTTGAACGGGGCACAACTGCGCAAGCGTGTGAAAGTTGGCCCGTGAGGCAGTGGGAGAAAAAGCAAGCAGAGGCTGAGGACGAGCTTCACTCCAAGTGAGGTAAGACTGGGTGAGCTCCTTTAATTAATTTAATTACCTTAGAAGTAGGTAATGGAGGCAGCAGTTAGGGCAGTCGAGTGCTCTGTTTGCAGTATGTGGGAAGTCAGGGCGAGCACAATTGTCCCTGATGACTACACCTGCAAACGGTGCGTCCAGCTGCAGCTCCTGACAAAACCGTGTTAGGGAACTGGAGCTGGAGCTGGATGAACTTAGGATCATTCGGGAGGCAGAGGCAGAAATAAACAGGAGTTACAGAGAGATAGTCACCTCTAAGAGTCAGGAGACAGGTAGCTGGGTGACTGTCAGGAGAGGGAAGGGGATTAGGCAGAATGAGCAGAGCACCCTGTGGCCGTTCCCATCAATAATAAGCAAACCATTTGGATACTGTTGAGGGGGATGACCTACCAAGGACAAGATGCAGAGGTTGCGTCTCTGGCACTGAGACTGGAACCTCAGCTCAGAAGGGAAGGAGGAAAAAGAGGAGAGCAGTAGTGATAGGGGATTTGATAGTTAGGGGGCCAGATAGGAGGTTCTGTGGAAGAGATTGAGAATCCCGGATGGTCTGTTGCCTCCCTAGTGCCAGGGTCTGCAATATCTCGGATCGAGTTCTCAGTATTCTCAAGAGGGAGGGTGAGCAGCTGGATGTTGTGGTCCATGTAGGGACCAGTGACATGGGTAGGAAGAGTGAGGAGGTCCTGAAATGTGAGTTTAGGGAGTTAGGCACCAAGTTAAAGGACAGGACCTCCAGGATAGCAACCTCAGGATTGCTACCAGTGCCACGTGCAGGCGGGTTTAGAAATAGTAAGATAGCACAGATCAACACATGGCTGAAGATATGGTGCAGGAGGGAGGGTTTCAGATTTATATTCAGATTGGGCAGTTTTCCAGGGAAGGTGGGACCTATTCCGGTGGGATGGTTTACATCTGAACTGGAGGGGGACAAATATTCTTGCAAGTAGGTTTGCTAGAGAGGCTCCAGTGACTTCAAACTAGATACAAGGGGGGAGGGGAACAGGGAACCAGAGTATAGAAACAGGTGTATGGGAGAAGGAAGAAAAAGAAAATAGTAAAGTTGTTTGCACTGTTAGAGATAAACAAAGAGGAAGAGGTGGAGAATTTTTAAAATGCATTTATTTTAATGCTCAAAGCATTTTAAGAAAGGTGGATGATTTTAGAGCATGGATTGATACCTGGAAATATGATGTTGTAGCTATTAGTGAAACATGGTTGCAGGAGGGGTGTGATTGGCAACTAAATATTCCTGGATTTCATTGCTTCAGGTGTGATAGAATCGGAGGGACAAGAGGGGGAGGTGTTGCATTGCTTGTCAGAGAAAATATTACACCAGTGTTCTGGCAGGATAGATTAGAGGGCTCATCTAGGGAGACTGTTTGGGTGAAATTGAGGAATGAGAAAGGTGTAGTAACACTTATAGGGTTGTATTATAGACCACCTAACGGGGAGCGAGAATTGGAGGAGCAAATTTGTAAGGAGATAGCAGATATTTGTAGTAAGTACAGGGTTGTGATTGTGGGAGATTTCAGTTTTCCATACATAGACTGAGAAGCCCATACTGTAAAAGGGATGGATGGTTTGGAGTTTGTAAAATGTGTGCAGGATAGTTTTTTGCAGCAATACATAGAGATACCGACTAGAGAAGGGGCAGTGTTGGATCTCCTTTTAGGGAATGAGATAGGTCAGGTGATGGAGGTATGTGTTGGGGAGCACTTTGGGTCCAGTGATAACAATGCCAATAGTTTCTATATAATTATGGAGAAGGATATGTCTGGACCCAAGGTTGAGATTTTTAATTGGAGAAAGGCTAACTTTGAGGAGATGTGAAAGGATTTAGAAGGAGTGGATTGGGACAATTTGTTTTATGGGAAGGATGTAATAGAGAAATGGAGGTCATTTAAAGGTGAAATTTTGAGGGTACAGAATCTTTATGTTCCTGTTAGGTTGAAAGGAAAGGTTAAAAGTTTGAGAGAGCCATGGTTTTCAAGGGATATTGGAAACTTGGTTAGGAAAAAGAGAGAGATCTTCAATAAATATAGGCAGCATGGAGTAAATGAGATACTCGAGGAATATAAAGAACATAAAAAGAATCTTAAGAAAGAAATTAGAAAAGCTAAAAGAAGATACGAGGTTGCTTTGGCAAGTAAGGCAAAAATAAATCCAAAGGGTTTCTACAGTTATATTAATAGCAAAAGGATAGTGAGGGGTAAAATTGGTCCCTTGGAGAATCAGAGTGGACAGCTATGTGTGGTGTGGAGCCAAAAGAGATGGGGGAGGTTTAGTACAATTTCTTTTCTTCGGTATTCACTAAGGAGAAGGATATTGAATTGTGTAAGGTAAGGGAAACAAGTAGGGAAGTTATGGAAACTATGACAATTAAAGAGGAGGAAGTACTGGTGCTTTTAAGGAATATAAAAGTGGATAAATCTCTGGATCCTGACAGGATATTCCCTAGGACCTTGAGGGAAGCTAGTGTAGAAATAGCAGGGGCTCTGACAGAAATATTTCAAATGTCATTAGAAACGGGGATGGTGCCAGAGGATTGGCATATTGCTCATCTTGTCCCATTGTTTAAAAAGTGTTCTAAGAGTAAACCTAACAATTATAGGCCTGTAAGTTTGACATCAGTGGTGGGTAAATTAATGGAAAGTATTCTTAGAGATGGTATATATAATTATCTGGATAGACAGGATCTGATTAGGAACAGTCAACATGGATTTGTGCATGGAAGGTCATGTTTGACAAATCTTATTGGATTTTTTGAAGAGTTTACTAGGAAAGTTGATGAGGGTAAGCAGTGAATGTTGTCTATATGGACTTCAGTAAGGCCTTTGACAAGGTTCTGCATGGAAGGTTAGTTAGGAAGGTTCAATCATTAGATATTAATATTGAAGCAGTAAAATGGATTCAACAGTGGCTGGATGGGAGATGCCAGAGAGTAGTGGTGGATAACTGTTTGTCAGGTTGGAGGCCAATGACTAGTGGTGTGCCTCAGGGATCTGTACTGGGGCCAATGTTGTTTGTCATATACATTAATGATCTGGATGATGGTGTGGTAAATTGGATTAGTAAGTATGCAGATGATACTAAGATAGGTGGCGTTTTGGATAATGAAGTAGGTTTTCAAAGCATGCAGACAGATTTAGGCCCGTTAGAAGAGTGGGCTGAAAGATGGCAGATGGAGTTTAATGCTGATAAGTGTAAGGTGCTACATTTTTGTAGGAATAATCAAAATAGGACATACATGGTAAATGGTAGGGCATTGAAGAATGCAGTAGAACAGAGTGATCTAGGAATAATGATGCATAGTTCCCTGAAGGTGGAACCTCATGTGGATAGGGTGGTGAAGAAAGCTTTTGGTATGCTAGCCTTTATAAATCAGAGCATTGCGTATAGGAGTTGGGATGTAATGTTAAAATTGTACAAGGCATTGGTGAGGCCAAACTTGGAGTATTGTGTCCAGTTCCGGTCACCGGATTATAGGAAAGATGTCAACAAAATAAAGAGAGTACAGAGATGATATACTAGAATGTTACCTGGGTTTCAGCACCTAAGTTACAGAGAAAGGTTGAACAAGTTAGGTCTTTATTCTTTGGAGCATAGAAGGTTGAGGGGGGACTTGATAGAGGTATTTAAAATTATGAGGGGGATAGATGGAGTTGACATGGATAGGCTTTTTCCATTGAGAGTAGGGGAGATTCAAACAAGAGGACATGAGTTGAGAGTTAGGGGGCAAAAGTTTGGGATAACACAAAGGGGAATTTCTTTACTCAGAGAGTGGTAGCTGTGTGGAACGAGCTTCCAGTAGGAGTGGTAGAGGCAGGTTTGATATTGTCATTTAAAGTAAAATTGGATAGGTATTTGGACAGGAAAGGAATGGAGGGTTATGGGCTGAGTGCAGGTCGGTGGGACTAGGTGAGAGTAAGCGTTCAGCATGGACTAGAAGGGCCGAGATGGCCTGTTTCAGTGCTGTAGTTGTTATATGGTTATTAAAGCTCCTCCTCACCCTAATCCTGTGTCCCAACATTGGGAAGGAGAATTTGTGCATTCACCCCATCTATTCCCCTGATAATTTTACACAAGATCATTCCACATTCCCCTATGCTCCAATGAATAAAGTTCCAACCTACTTAACCTCTCTGCAACCATTGATTAGTCCCTTGAGTTCTATAACATCGATGTAAATCCCCTCTGCATACTTTCCAGCTTCATGGCATCTGTCCAACTGCAAAGTGACTAAAACTAGCACAATATTTCAAATGCAACTTCACCAGCATTTTGTACATACATTGGATGTTTTCTTTCATTCCCCTGAATGTATCTGAGATTTGGCCCAGTGTTGTCAGCTGTTATTTATAAGATGTAACTGCCTGATTGAAAAACCTTTAAGTTATAAAGTATATACTGTACGTCATCTGATGGGACTGATAAATCTTGCTTACACATCAGAGCGACATGCTGAAGAGCACCATAATTTTGAATGTTGATGTTATCAGACAGAAACCAATCATAGCACTCTGAAGGACTGAAGTGGTTTGTGAAGTCAGCTAACTACCAGGTCCTCAAAGGAAATTGGATGGACAAAAATTCCAACCTAGCCAATGATTCCGGAATAATAATTTTGTCAAAAAAAGTTGGCATGGAAGGAAAATGGTGGCACTGGAACATCTCCAGACTACCGATGAGACTAGAAATATATAGTATCGGTCCTACCACCTTTGTAAACAGAGGAATGCACCCAGAAACCCTAGGTTCCATACTTCACTGTGTTATGGTGAGAGGTACAAAATATTTTCAAGCCATGGGCATGTTTAAGAGTGGAACATTTATATTTTCCTGTAGCCTGGCCAGGGCTCCATACTTCAAAACTAATCACAGACTCCAAAAAACATCACTAACCTTTCTTTTCTTTGTATTTCCCAGACCATCTTAGGCAGCTAACTGCTTTGTTTAAATGATTTCCCTTGTGACCTTATCATTTAATTAGCTGGTCTTTATGGCCTCATCACTCGGTGGAAATTGCTTAAGTGGTGAAAGTTAATTCAAAGGTTTTTGTCTGTATCATATTGCACTGCTTCTCAGGGCTATGTAATTGAATTTTGATGGTATATTGCAAAAATCATGAAAACACAACCTTTCTGTGTGAATCACGCAGTTTACAAAATTCACCCAGGTAGAGTAGCATGCCCAATGACTTTTAAAGTTTTAATGAAAAGACATCTTGTGTATGTTTCTGTGGACATGTGTGTACAGTATCTGACTTTTCACCAGAAGGAAGTTAATTGTTTTAAGCAAACAAACACGAGGAAATCTGCAGATGCTGGAAATGCAAGCAACACCCACAAAATGCTGGTGGAACGCAGCAGGCCAGGCAGCATCTACAGGAAGAAGTACAGTCGACGTTTCGGGCCGAGACCCTGTGTTGTTTTAAGCAAGTACAGCTCCTGGAAAGCGATTGTTGAGAGTTGTCAGATGAAGGGCGGGTTTAGGAAGCTGGGAAGCAGGCTGGTGGTTGGATAGCAGATAGGGAAGTGTTTAATGGGACGGAGAGCAGGGTGATTAAAACACACAGCAATTGATAATGTAGCACTAATGTAGTAGGCCATTTAAAAGACACTTAGGCAGGTACATAGATAGGAAAGGTTCGTGGGGTTACGGGCTAAATGCAGGCAAATAGATCAGATCATCCAGGCAACTTGGTTGTCATAAACAATGGGCCAAAGGGTCCGTTCCTGACAGTGAGGATTGCGGAGTCGCTGAGCAGAGATGAGACTGTTTGGCCCATCATGTTCACTCAAACAAAGTATCCATCTATATTAATTCCATTTGCCCACTCTTGGCATATAGCAACATGCTTTTGTCATTTAAATGGTCATGTAAATACTTAAATACAACCTCTACCACCTTCACTGACAATCTGCTCTAGATTGCAAACAACCACCTGGCTGAAAACTTCCCTGACATCCTCTCAAACTCTGTTGTTCCTCACCTTGACCCTACTTTCGCTATCTCCTGATATAAGATGGCGCTGGAGAAGCTCAGCAACTACTTGCCAGCTGCAAACAAACAAAAAAAAAATGCGAGCTACTTTATTAATCACACCTTTTCTGGCAAACGATCGCTGCAATCCATAGCCTGCAACTTTTCTTTCAGAGTGAGCTTTTGAACCACCTGTGGGACCTTGCAATTTTGCAGTGTGAACTTCAACCTCAAAGGCTCTGAACATGTGCAGCCTGCCGTGTACAGGCCGCATTGAGGTGGATTGGCCATTGCTGGAGGAGACGCGGATGCGATTCAATGCGGTGGAGTCGAGGTGGAGCCTGGGCCTGAGAATGAGGAAAGACACAAGGTTTGATCAATTTAAGCACTGGTTTGTATTGCAAAGGTTGGATACTGGCCAAATCAAGGTGATGAGGTCCGGGCTCGAGAGTGTATCAAAGCAGCAAGACCTGGGTCTGAGAGCAAAGAATGACCCAAGATTTGGACAATTTAAAAGGTGGGCCAGGTTGAAAAGGTCAGCGTGTCAGGGCCGAAGGCCAGGGAGAGGCTGGTTCAGCTTGCTGCTTTGTGAGGTTTACTCCTCTCTGTGCTGAACTGAGGCTGTGGCCTGCAGTTAATGGGCTCCTGAATCAGCCGCTGGCATTGGGCCTGTGGATTCACTTTTGTAAACTTCAGTTCTGAATGCTATTTACTTACTTTTATTATTTGCACAATTTGTTTTTTTATTCTCTGCACATTGAGTGGTTGACTATCCAGGAATGAAAGGGTTACTGTATAAGCAACTTCTGGTTGCTCTTGGCTGTATTCCCCGGAGTTCAGAAGAATGAAGGGGAATCTCACAGAAACATTCTGAATGTTAAAAGGCTTGAATAGATTAGATATGGAAAAGTTATTTCCCATGGTAGGGGAGTCTAGGACAAGAAGGCTCGACTTCAGGATTGAAGGATGTTCATTCTAACAGAGATGTGGAGAAATTACTTTAGTCAGAGGGTGGTAAATCTGTGGAATTTGTTGCCATGAGCGGCTGTGGAGGCCAAGTCATTGGGTGCATCTAAGGCAGAGATACATGGATTCTTGATTAGCCAGGGCATAAAAGTGTATGGGAAGAAGGCAGAGGAGTGAGGATTACTGGAAGAATTGAATCAGCCCATGACTGGATCTAAAAAGCGTGGATTGGGACAGGTTGTTCTCTGGCAAGGATGTCGCTGGTGAGTGGGAGGCCTTCAAAGGAAAAATTTTTAGAGTGCAGAGTGTGTATGTTCCTGTCAGGATTAAAGGCAAAGTGAATAAGAATAAGGAACCTTGGTTCTCTAGGGATATTGGAAATCTGACAAAGAAGAAGACAGAGATGTATGACATGTATAGGAAACAGGGAGCAAATAAGGTACTTGAGGAGTATAAAAAGTGCAAAAAATACTTAAGAAAGAAATCAGGAGGGCCAAAAGAAGATATGAGGTAGCTTTGGCAGTCAGGGTGAAGGATAATCCTAAGAGCTTCTACGGGTATTTTAAGAGCAAAAGGATAGTAAGGGATAAAATTGGTCCTCTTGAAGATCAGAGTGGTTGGCAATGTATGAAACCAAAAGAAATGGGGGAGATCTTAAATGGGTTTTTTGCATCTGTATTTACTAAGGAAACTGGCATGGAGTCAATGGAAATAAGGTAAACAAGTAGTGAGGTCATGGAACCTATACAGATTGAAGAGGAGGAGGTGCTTGCTAACTTGAGGCAAATCAGAGTAGATAAATCCCCAGGACCTGACAGGGTATCCCTCTGACCCTGAAGGAGACTAGTGTTGAAATTGCAGGGGCCCTGGCAGATATATTTAAAATGTCGGTATCTAAGCATGAGGTGCCGGAGGATTGGAGGATAGCTCATGTTGTTCCATTTTTTAAAAAAGGCTCTAAAAGTATGTGCTGTACTATTCTATGTCCTATGTTCTAAAAGTAATCCGGGAAATTATAGGCCGGTAAGTTTGAAGTCAGTAGTAGGTAAATTATTGGAAGGAGTACTAAGAGGTAGGGTCTACAAGTATTTGGATAGACAGGGACTTATTAGGGAGAGTCAACATGGCTTTGTGTGTGGTAGATCATGCTTAACAAATCTATTAGAGTTTTTTTGAGGAGGTTACAAGGAAAGTGGATGTTGTCTACATGGACTTCAGTAAGGTCTTTGACAAGGTCCCGCATGGGAGATTAGTTAGGAAGATTCAGTTGCTAGGTATACATGGTGAGGTAGTAAATTGGATTAGGCATTGGCTCGATGGGAGAAGCCAGTGAGTGGTAGTGGAGGATTGCTTCTCTGAGTGGAGGCCTGTGACTAGTCGTGTGCCACAGGGATCAGTGCTGGGTCCATTGTTATTTGTCATCTATATCAATGATCTGGATGATAATGTGGTAAATTGGATCAGCAAATTTGCTGATGATACAAAGTTTGCAGGTGTAATGGACAGTGAGGAAGGTTTTCAAAGTTTGCAGAGGGATTTGGACCAGCTGGAAAAATGGCAGATGGAGTTTAATACAGACAAGTGTGAGGTATTACACTTTGGAAGGAAAAACCAAGGTAGAACATACAAGGTAAATGGTTGGGCACTGAGGAGTGCAGTAGAACAGAGGGATCTGGGAATACAGATACAAAATTCCCTAAAAGTGGCGTCACAGGTAGATAGGGTAATAAAGAGAGCTTTTGGTAAATTGGCCTTTATAAATCAAAGTATTGTGTATAAGAGTTGGAATGTTATGGTAAAGTTGTATAAGGTATTGGTGAGGCCAGATTTGGAGTATCGTGTGCAGTTTTGGTCACCAAATTACAGGAAAGATATTAATAAGGTTGAAAGAGTGCAGAGAAGGTTTACAAGGATGTTGCTGGGACATGAGAAATTGAGTTACAGAGAAAGGTTGAATAGGTTAGGACTTTATTCCCTGGAGCGTAGAAGAATGAGGGGAGATTTGATAGAGGTATATAAAATTATGATGGGTATAGATAGAGTGAATGTAAGCAGGCTTTTTCCACTGAGGCTAGGGGAGAAAAAAATCAGAGGACATGGGTTAAGGGTGAAGGGGGAAAAGTTTAAAGGGAAATGTAAGGGTGTTTCTTTACACAGAGAGTGGTGGGAGTGTTGAATGAGCTTCCAGATGAAGTGGTACATGCGGGCTCACTTTTAACATTTAAGAAAAACTTGGACAGGTACATGGATGAGAGGCGTATGGAGGGATATGGTCCAGGTGCAGGTCAGTGGGACGAGGCAGAAAAATGGTTTGGCACAGCCATGAAGTGCCAAAAGGCCTGTTTCTGTGCTGGAATGTTCTATGAATGGCAGAGCGGACTCAATGGGCTGAATAACCTACTTCTGCTCCCATATCTCATAGCCTTATGGTTTTATCCATCCTGTCTAGGCCTCGTATTATTCCATCAGTTCCCCTCCCAACCCACAACCTCCTCTACTCAATTGAAAATCAAATCAAGCCTATTCTATCTCTCCTCGTAATGAAATGTTTCATCCCAGGCAACATCATGTTGAACCTCCTGTGTATTTTCATTGCACAATCGTATCTTGCTGATAATATGGCTACCAGAACTGCTTGTAGAATTTAAATGCATCTAACCAATGTTTTATAAAATTGTACATCAACCTCTATGTTCTTATACTTGGTGCTGATAAAAACTAGCATCCACATGCATTCATTGCAAGCTCTATTACCTCCTTCAGGGATTTATGGATCTGTACACCAAATTCCCTCTGTTCTACAATATTCCCTATGGTCCTGCCGTCTGTTCTGTTGTCTGACCTTTATCAGTCATTCTGAATGCATTGCCCTGAGGGCCCTGTATCTGTGCTGAGTGTCTCTATGTAAAGGAACTGTACCTGGGAATAGCAGAGACTTTACCAGCTCCTGAGAATATGAGAGGGCTGGTTACTTCTAAAGCTGATGAACATAGAGGCCTGTACCTTATTGTCTGCTTGTGCTGAACTTTCTCTGTAGCTGTCACACTGTATTCTGCATTCTGTTATTCATTTCTCCTTGTACTAATGTGATGAAATGATCTATATAGAAGTAGCAAAATATTTTTTGCTGTAACTCTGTATTTACGATAATAATAAACTGATTTACCAATATACCAACATTTTGATCTGATCCTGCGAAAGCTAGGTCATAGCAACTGATGAAATGCTCTGCAGGATGAACACATTATGACACCCAGCATTGACATACACCTGCAGCTGTTGTTTCACTACTGCGAAAGACAGATACTTGTCTTGGTTGTTAGATGGAGAGATGACAGTATGAGACATCCACCTCATAGTGAATCAAGAATTGGATATTAGGGCACACCTTTTTGTTTGGTTAAATTGAGAAGTAAAAAGCCATACCTACAAATGCTGACCCATAATACATCTTTTAAAAATTACATAAAATGTATTGCAAGGAGTTTCTCAACCTTTTGATATTTCAGTTGGAAATTATATCAGGATAAATGCCTGAGGAAAAATGCTTCCAGCTTGAAGTAAAAAAAAAGATTGCAGCATTTACTTACACCTTGCTCTGAAATAAGTACACACAATGGGATGCCTTCTGCCCTGCTTAGCTCATTTGTAAAGAAAAATCCCAGCTACCACTACATCATGATTGCTCTTGAGTGATTTTATTAGACTTAAATGCACTAAATTCAACAGTGTTAAATACACTTGATAGTTGAATTGAAACATAGGATTTTGCTACTGATGTTCATTCTGTTAAATTCAACTACCAAATGAGGAAGAATTTCTGATCAGTCAAATTTACAACATATGAGCAGGCCACTCTATACCTGTGTTTATTCTCAATATGACTCTGCTACTATCAAAAAATCATCTGAACTCTTCTGCTCCTTTTTCTTTTGTTATTTGTGGAGCTTCCTTAGTGCATTGTTCTTTCTTTTGCCTCATCTACCTTTTGAGTTAAGTTCCATATTCTCACCTTTCTGCAGGCAAAGCCATTTCTGCTGAATTCCTTAATGATAATATAATACTAATTCTGAACAGTTCACTTGGCAACATTGAGTAGCTGGCCAAAGCTCTATAGAATAAAAGGTTGTCTTATTTAAATATCCAGGTTTGAAATTGTGTCCATAGTTCAGTTTAGGTGGTATGGTGGTACAACTCACAGTTCCAGTGACCCAGGTTCAATCCAGAACTCCAAGTCCATCCCTTTGTATGCATTTCCCCACGGTGATCTAGTTTCCTCCCAAACCCCAAATATGTTCAGTTAATTAATCTAAATGACTGCTTTAAATTGTTTTGAGTAACCATGAGTGAGTGACCCTGTTGGGGTAATAGAGAGATGTTGATGGGGAAGTGGGAAAGGATAAAATGGGGTGGAATAGGTTTAGCGTAAAAGTAAGCACTTGATGTTCAGTACAGACTTGGTGGGCCGAAGGGCCTGTTTCTGTGATGTATCTCTCTGACTATGATTCCATTGTGTCACTTCCTGTTGCTACCTGCTGGACACAGTTTTACATCTTTTCCTTTCTTTCAATGTTTGGGACAGATTGGATTCACAAATATGAGGCTAATTCAACATTGCAGGATTAATTGCTGTGCTAATCCTGTGTTTTGCTTTGAAAGCCCTTTCCAAGGAGTGAATCTTATCACTAGAGTCCCAGATAAACAGAGAACAATAATTAGACTTCTTAATAGAATTAACAATTTCAAAGAATAATGGAGGTCTGTTTGAACCTTTGCCGGGCTGATGTGAGCCCCTGTCCATCTCAGCATCATTTTGAGAAGTTAAGCCTCAAAGGAGAACTAGGTGGACCAAATCTAGGGTGCTAGTTGCCTCACTTGTTTCTGCCGGGCTGTAGTGGAGCACAGAGTAAATTTGGAGGCCTTTTCGCCCTGCCTAAACTGAGCCGGTAACTGGGTTAATATTTTCTTGTCTTGAAATCTCCATGGGCCCTGCAGTGAAAAGAAACAAGTTTTAATTTCACGAAAGGACCCTCCCCATTCAACACTTTAAATCTACAGTAGCATTTCACTTTAACAGGTTCAAACTAACAACTGGGATAATCCCTAATTTCCGCTCATTTGTTTTTCTGTTTTACTCTGTGAAATGCTGAGCCCTTGATCAATGAGGAGTGGAAATAACTGAAACATTGTTTCACAACCACCCACCAGCTAATAACTTCAACTTTGCTTCGCTGTTTGCAGCAGAAACTACCCTCAGTGCAAAATAGGGGAATGCTAATTCATCATAAATAATTCTCAAGTCATCACTATAAATTTATCATAACTACTATTAGACTGTTCAATTGGAGTCTAATAAGTCAAAACTTTTAGAAGTTAAATATAGGCTCTTTGTTCTTCTTTTATTAGCAGTGGGTTTTTTATTTATAGATACAGCACAGAACAGGTCCTTCCAGCCCAATGAGCAAACCACCTATTTAATCCTTTTGTAATCCCAGGACAATTTACAAACACCAATTCACCTACTAACAGGTATGTCTTTGGAACGCGGGTGGAAACCCATGCATTCACAGGAAGGATGTACAAACTTCTGACAGTCAGTGTCGGAATTGAACTCTGAACTCTGTCTCCCCAAGCTATAATAGCATTGCACTAAACTGCTTTGCCATGGTGACACCCCAAGTTGTCCTCTAATTAATTTGAAGATGTTTTCAAATGAAAAATTTGAGATAAAAGCCATCCAAGTCATTGTGTTTACTGAGCTGAATGATCATTGACCACAAAATGTTTGTCCTGGCTCTTGGGATCATTGCTAGAGGGTTTTTGTTTTACAGGCCAATGGCTTTATCAATGAAAATTGCTGAACTGAAACGAACATTTGCTGCCTTTGCCTGCCATCAGCTTTATTTCCTGTAGCATATGAATTATTCTGCACCACGTTTTACAGTCAGTCTTCTGAGATCCCATTGTCAGTTAATTTCAGAAAGGGAATGTGCAGTGGCGTGTCTTTAATGGGATTCGACATTGAATGATTTGTTCAGTTATCCAATGGGATTTCCTTCACCAGAAAAGACAAAAGTCATAATTTTTACGTAAATGTTTTGAGCAGATGTGAATGTCCCAGAGGACTGTGTAGCTCGTTCACCTTTGGAACCTTTAACTTATATCTCATATTCAATGAGATGTTAGGAACTACAGTTCCTACCTCACTGCTGTTGGAAGAAGCTAGTGTATGCATAACATAATTGGCCTTTCAGTACATTGATGGATCTGCTCTGTCCTATAATAACTCTCCTAGTGTACATCTGGTACATAGAAAATGTAGATTTGTTTTCTTTATTCTTCTTCATCCCGTCATTCTGGACTCAGATTGAAGAAGGTGGATCGACCCTCTTGGGGGAAAAAGAAACAAAAGAAGGCTGATCATACTCAGCACGTCAGGCAGCATCTGTGAAGAGACAACCAGATTTAATGTTCTAAGTTAATGGTCTGAATGGTGATTCATGTTGCATTTTATACAGTCCTGTTTCTCCAGAGCAAGAAGATGATCATAGAAGTGAACTGATTGACTGACCCCTGATTACTGCTCTGACGTTTGGTCTTGACTACGTTCCCTACCATGTCCACACATCCTTGTAATAGTCTTCCTCAGCCTTCGAGACACATTAATGTCCTTCATACACAGATCACAAAATGGAGCCATTCACAGCCTCAGGCAAAAGTGGGTCACCCAGTAGTACAGCAGGTGACACAACTACCTCATGGTTGCAGTAACCCGGGTTTAGCACTGGCCTCAATTCCTGGTCAGCTGTCAGTATGGAGTTCGTGTGTTCATATGTATTTTGTCTTGATCTTCTGGTTTTATTTCACATCCCAAAGAGGTGTGGTTTGCTAGATTAATTGGCTGCTGTCAACCGCCTCTAGTAAAGGAGTGGGTAGAAATGTGGGGAGAATAAAATTGGGTACCAAAGGATTTCTGTAAATAGGAGCTTGAGGTCAGCAGAGAATCAAAGCAATGTGTTTTCATACAAGAACATGTTTTCATACAATATGTTCTCCTTTCATTCTCCTCTGTACCTTTATCCAAACACCTTAAAACCATGCCCTCTTGCGTTAGCCATTTGAGCCCTGGGAAAAATACCTTGTAATACCTACAGAAACTAAAAATTACAATAAGAATTGTATTGTAATATTGTATTATTACAATAATGAGAACTATAAATTACAATAAGTATATATAAAATAAGAATATTAAATTAAATAAGTAGTGCCGAAAGAGAGGAAAAAGTACTGAGGTTGTGTTCATGGTTTCATTGTTTATTCAGAGGTATGATGGTGGTGGAAGGGAAGAAACTGTTCCTGAAATGTTGAGTGTGTGTCTTCAGGCTCCTATACCTCCCCTTTAATGGTAGCAATGAGAAGAGGGTGTGTCCTAGGTGATGGGTGTCCTCAATGATGGATGTCACCTTTCAGGGGCATTACCTTTTAAAGATATCTACAATGCTGGGGGGCCAGTGCCCATGATGGAGCTGGATGTGCTTACAACTTTCTACAGCTTTTACCAACCCTGTGCAGTGACCTTTCCATTCCAGATGGTGATGAAACCAGCTGGAATACTCTCCACAGTATATCTATAGAAACTTGTGAGGGTCTTTAGTGACATACAAATTCTCCTCAAACTCCTAACGAAATGTAGCCACTGTTGTGCCTTCTTTGATATTGCATCAATACATTGGGGCCAGGATAGATCCTCAGAGATGTTGACACCCAGGAACTTGAAATTGCTCACACTTTTCACTTTAGATCCCTCGATGAGGACTGGGGTGTGTTCCCGCAATTTCACCTTGCTGGTCCACAATCAATTCCTTGGTCTCACTGACATTGAGTGCAAGGTTGTTGCAGTGACCCCACTCAACCAGCTGATCGACCTTGCTCCTGCACACCTTCTCATCACCATCTGAAATTCTGCTAACAATATCTGTCTTGTCTGCCGATTTGTAGATGCCATTTAAGCTGTGCCCAGCCACACAATCATGGGTGTAGAGAGAGTAGAGTAGTGGGCTAAGCACGCATCCTTGAGGTGCACCGGTGTTGATTATCAGTGTGGTGATAATTTCCAATCCGCACAGACTGTGAGGAAGACTCCCAGTGAGGAAGCCAAGGATCCAGGTGCAGAGTGAGGTATAGATGTTCAGGTTTTCAAGTTTTTTGATTGGAACTGAGGGTATGATAGTGTTGAATGATGAGCTGTGGTCAATAAACAGCAGCATGGTGTAGGTGTTGCTGTTGTCCAGGTGATCCAAGGCCAAGTAGTGAGCCAGTGAGATTGCTCCTGCTGTAGACGTGTTGGAGCAACAGGCAAATTGCAGTGGGTCCAGGTCCTTGCTTAAACAGGAGCTGATTCTAACCATGACCAAACTCTCAAAGCACTTCATGTTGTCACACTTCCTCCTGTTGCATCTCTTCTCGTATAGTTGCCATTGATTTGTCATACTTCTTAGGTGAGGAAAGAATCCTTTAAGTGTATCTTGAGAATCTCTGTGTCTGTCCCTCTCTATTCGGCACTTCTCTGTAACTGTACTACTCTACTCTGCTTTCTGTCTTCCTTTTAATTACCTTAGTGCACTTATGTATGGCATGATTTGAGCGGATGGCAGATAAACTAAAACTTTTCACTGGATTTTGGCACTGGTGACAATAATAAACCAGTTATCAATTCAACCATAACTCATACCCCTATCACCACACCATCACCACTGGCACCCTTACCACTGCCCCTACCAGTCACTACTACTGGTGTCTCTACCCCACCCGGCACCAGCACCTATAGCACTCAATTGGCATTGGTGCCCAAATTACAACTACCACCATCAATGCATTTACCATTTTCACCATCATAGGTGCCACCAGCATTTTAATGTCCTTGCTTCCAGTTAACAAGCCATGGCTTTCACCAGGCATGCCAGATACAGTGATCGTACATAAAGGCTTCATGATTTACAGAATAGACCAAACTGCTGCCCTATCAGTGTATTGAACATCACCTTCCATCACCCTCCCTGATACAGATCAGATTGTAGGCACTCCAGATGTCTAATTTTGTGAATACCCTCACCCCTTGGAACATCTCAAAAGCCATACTCTTAAGAGGAACGGAGTAGCAATTCTTGGTCGTTAAGCGGTTTAATCCCCCTATAATCAATACACGGCCACAAGCTCCCATCTTTATTGTGTACGAAGAAGAAACATGAGCCGGCAGGTGAGGTGGAGACTCGAATGAAGACTGCGGCATGAGTTGCCTTTACATCCGTTTGGCCTCCATGGCACTTCTCCTTCTGAAGATCTCCTCGAAGAGATTGTAAACAGAAGGGATTTTGACCAGTTTGGGTGTTGCTATCTCCTCTGCACGTTCCTTCAAAAATGATTCCTGAGACTCCTTGGGTAACAGGGGTGATTTTACTTCAGAGTCCGTTCTCTGAGCTCACAAAGTTCATCCATGGAAACAGTGGCCAAATCGGAGTCCAACCCCCCAGCCCACTCCCCCACTTGTATCCACAGGCAAGGGCAGCGAGACATTACAGAGGTTTCATGCATCCCTGGGAATAGGGTTCAAGGATTGACATGTAGGACACTTTCCCTTTTTTGAGACCTGCTGGCTGGTTCCTTTCAGTTTAGCAGCAAGTCTCCCAGACTGCTTGGGCATCTCCTTGGTCTTCTCCTGACCTAGAGATTCCCTCTCTCCAGTTCCTGTGGGATTCCATCCAGACTGTGTTGGGACTTGCACTGTCCCGTTGACCAGAACCAGCTTGTCTGCTCTTGAGGACTGGACTAGGTCTCCAGAAGATCTCAGGTTCCCTTGCACTGAAGCCTGACTCTTACTATAAGCAAAGCCTCTTACAATGACTGGACCAAGCAATGATTCTCGTTCTCTCCAGTCCATGGATGGGTTATGCTGGGACAGTCAAGGGTATCCGAGGATCAAGGATATGAGTGAAGAGTCAATAATGCAGACACTAATGTATTCCACATGATCCCCGATCCTCATCTGCATTACAGACTGTTGCTGGCTCTGCCCAGAACCTAGTGATCAGCTTTCCAAGACAGTTGTGGGCAAAGACTGGCTGAACTCCCACAGTAGTATGTCAAACCAGCAGGCGGTTTCTAAATCCAGAATGTTACACACCACCCACAAGTCCTCAAAAGCCTTCACCTGCCTCGTTCGTACCCCAGGTGAACTCCAGCTTGCACAAAACCAAAATCCATGGGATTGGGCATAGTGGCTGCTACTATCACTGTCCTCCCAAGGTTGACTGGTCTTAGCAGTTCCCCAGGCAGCTGCAGCCTCAGACATTCAGCCCAAAGGCAACGTGATTCCCCACAGTAAAAGCAGCAACCTTGACTCTGACTCTGGAACCTCCCATTGGCAGAGAGTCTAGTGCAACTGAGCTGCAAGTGTTCAACTGGATCCTGAGCAGACAACAGGCTGGTCATGGCCCAAGGTTGAGGGGAGGAACTGTGATGCATAGGGACTGGGCTTGAACCAGTTCTCATTGACCTACTGAAGAGGTCCCACTTTTGCTCTGCCAGACGATTATCAAGAAGGATGGAGCGGTCAACGAGAACCTCTAAGTTCTTTTGCTGGTTCTCCCAAGGTGAGGGCATCCTTCAGTTTGTCTCAGAGTCTGTGGTGGTGTAGCATGGTCAAGATCTCCCCATTTCAACCACTCTCTTGGGCCAAGGTCCAAAATTCGATCGCTGACCATCCCCGCATCGAATCTACATCAGGCGATCTGAGGCTCAGCCAGGTGATAAAACATCCTCCTTATGGCAGCTACGGGCTCCTCAAATCCACACAGAACACTGATCAACATCCCCAGAGCAGGGCTCTTCCAGGCAGAAGAGAGATAACAAAGGCCACTTTGAAGTTAAATACAAATGAGCAGTGCATTAGGAAGCCATGGTGAGAGCCCGGGGTTGGAGAATGTACTAGCTCTGGAGCGGGAACGACTGGTTCTCCCAAGCAACTCTGGCATCCTCTTTGCAAAAGTTGACCAATGGCTACCTGGAGGTCGTGAATCTCCAGGCTCTGTCTGGAAGTATCTTCGCTGTGGCTGGTCACAGCGGACGATAGACTCTGATACCCCACTGGGTCCACGTTGGCTCAATCGTACTGTAATGAGAGTCCTTGATGAGGATGCTTGGTCCCAAATGCTGGAGTAGCTGAGGCTGGGATTGAGACACAGTCTCAAATAGGATCGAGAAATCACTGGTAGGCTTACAAATGAGCACTGAACCTATGTTCAGGTGTTCCTTAAATGTTCAATTCTTGGTGCCCAAAGCATGATTATCAATTAATGGGAACACCCTTAGCCCTAAAAGAGGCTGCACTAGCTATCCACACTCTGCAGGGTTAGAGCATTTAAATCTTGGAAGCTGGTGCAATTGGAAGCATCTCCTAACAATATTAGACTACTTCTGTGAGTGTGGCATGAAGATTATTGAAAAGAATCATAGAATTTCACTGGACAACTGGCCTCAATTACTTCCCAACACAAAAATGGTTCAAAATAGCTAACACAGTCTCAGAATGAGTAATAATGGACAGTATTATCAAGACATTGACATGCAGAAAAACTGGACTTTAACAAGTAAAATATAATTCAAATATCTTGGTGAAAATGGTAAAAACACTAGATGCTGGGTTTCTGAAACAAAAGCAGAAAATTGTGAAAGCACTCAACAGGTCAGACAGTAGCTATGGAGAGAGTAATAGAGTTATGCTTCAGAAGGGATTAGGAAACCAAATGATCAAATTTAACTGGATTTAGCAAGTGGCCCATTTTGTAACGCCTGTATTAACAAAGGTCTTACAGGAAGAGCAGGTGGTGTGAAGAGCTTGTTTCAGTGTTGATTCACTATGACATCCAAGGCGGGGTGGATTTACAGAGTGAAAGGGAAGTACTTTCCCACAAGGTACAAGATAGGACTACCATATCCATGGCCCCCTAATGAAAAGGCATGGAAAACACATGATAAGGCAGAGAAGGGCATTGTCAGTCCTTAAATACTCAACACATCAGAAAGACTGGATGAGTGAAAATTTTAAAAGGAGAAAAAGAAAAGTAAAGAGCGGCTTTGAAATACCAACAATCTAAGCCATAGTAAATCCAAAGGTGTTTTTAAGTACATGTGAGACAAAACTATAACTGGCAAAGCACTAGAGCCTATTAGAGACCAAAGTGTGGAGGATGTGGATAAAGTTCTCAATGAAGCTCGTACTCACAAAGGAGGGAGTGACAATGAAATATTCGATATGCCACATGACAATAAGACGTAGAAGCCCATCAAATCTGCTCCACCATTCAATCATGGCTGATTTTTTCTAGCTCCATTCTCTTGACTTATTCCATAATCCTTAACCCCCATAACAATGAAGAACCTATCAATCTCTGCCTTAAATACACAGAATGACTTGGCCTCCACCTTCCTCCACAGTAACGAACTTCACAAATTCACCATCCTCTGGCTGAAGAAATTCCTCTTCATCTCAGTTTTAAAGGGACACCCCTTTATTCTGCGGTTGTGCCTCAGATCCTAGACTCTGCTACAAATGGAATCATTCTCCCCACATCTATTCTATCCAGGCCTTTCAGTGTTTGGTAGGTTCCAATATGATCTCCCTTCCCAACACATTGCTTGTATGAGGTAACCACAGAAGGAGAGGGGCTCAGAGTCTTTGAATTAGGACAACTCACTAATACCAACTGAGATATATCCCAGGCAGTTAAAAGAAGCAAGACAAGAAATTACAGAGACTTCAAACACAGTTTTTCAATTAACTTTGATTATAAGTTTGGTGTCAGAGGAAGGGATATGAGGAGGTACAGGCCAGTTAATTCAAATTATCAGAACTAATCTTAAGAGAAGAAAGACAGGAATTAATCAGTCAGAATTGATTGGCTACAGGAAGCTTGCACCTGACTGACTTTATTGAATTTTTTTTAAGTGATATGAAAGAGGGTCAATAAGAGTGACACTTCTAATGTAGCAAAGGTTTTGTCAAACTCCTCCGTGTAAGCTGGTCAAAACCAAATATGCATTGGAGCCCTGGGAGCAGAACAACTTGGATCTAAAATTATCTCAGTAGCAGGGAGGAATATTATGAAAGGATCTGTTGTGACTGCAAGGTTGTTTCCAAAGGATTTCTACAGGGATCAGTCCTTGTCCCTGACGTTTAATTCATAATAAAGATTTAGCCTTAAGGTAGAAATTTGCAAATGATGTGAGAATTGATCATGTGGTTGACAGTGAGAAGGAAGCAGGAAGGTATTAAAGGTGTGGTCATTTAGGCAGAAGATTGGCACATAGAAAATGATTCAGAGAAATGTCAGATGATGCATCTGGGAAGCTGCAACAAGGCAAGGGAATATGCAATCAATGATGGGATATTGCAGCACCGCTGTCTGTAAGATGTTTGTACATTTTCTCTTTGACTGCATGGGTTTCCTCCAGTTGCTCTCATTTCCTCCCACATTCCAAAGGCATACAGGTTAGTATGTCAATTGGTCACATGGCTGTAATTGACCAGCACAGGCTCATTGAGCTGGAAGGGACTGTTACTGTGTTGTATCTCTAAATAAAATAAAACATAAAATTGAGTGGTGTGGAGGATCAGTAGAGATCCTGGTGTAAATCCACAAACCCTTAAAGGCAGCTTTAATTTCCCCACCCTGCTACAACTCTGACTCTACTATCCACTGCCTCCTGTTACAGCAATGGCCAATGCTTCCTTAAGGAACTACAGCCCATTTTCTATCTGGGCACAATGCAGCCTGGAGGACTCAATGCCATATTCCCCAGCTTTAGATAACTCACTCCTCCTTTCTGTCTGAATCAGAACTGGCCGCTTCTGCTCTGACATCATATTGGCACAGCTCTTCTTTCTCTATAAGTCTAGTCCAGCCTACAGCACGTGTTCCAAAGTTTTGCCATTAAGAAAACATTATACACACAGGGAAGAACAGTGTGCTCTCCTCTCCTCTGCTACTCAAAATATGTTTTGCCTCTGTCCGACAGAAGAACTCTGACCTAATGCATTAACTGCTTTTCTTTCCACAGTTGCTCCTAGACCTGCGGAGAGTAGCAGGACGGATGGACAAATAAAAAGGCATGTGGGATGCTTTCCTTTAGAAGCCAAGGTATCAAAGATAAGAGCAGGAGAGTTGCGCTGTAGGTGTAAACAACTATAGTTCAGTCACAGCTTGACACCACTTTGCAGAAAAAGTGTGCTTGCACTAGAGAGGGTGCCAGATAGAATTATGGGGATGTTGCTTATACTGTACTAGACAACAGCCGCTATGAAGTAGGTTCGAATGTGATTTTTTGCATCTGAGGCGAGCCACTTAAGATGCATAAGATTTTGAGAACTAGACAAAAAGGGGGAATCTATTTTTCTTTGGAGCAATATCATAGCACACATAGATTTAATACAATTGATAGAAGGTCTAAAGGAGAAGTGAAGAATTCTTCACCCAGTGGGTGGTGTGATCTATAACTAATGGCGATGAAGGAAAAGGCAGAATCCATCCAAGAAATGCTTGGCGATAGTTGAAGCACGATGATCTATGCTGCTGATGACAGAAAGTGGAATAAGTCAGGGTAGTTTTTTTTTCAACCAGCATTGCCATGAGCACAATGGGCATTAACGCTTCCGTCCATGTCAGAGATTTCTAATGATTCAGTGATGTTACGTTGATTGGGAGTTTCTACAGCATTGCAAAGCTAAGGAGATATATAGAGGACAATGATAGTATGTGGGGGTGAAGGCAAGTGCAGGTGATCACAGTAGGCACAACAGAGGCCAGTGAATTGGGGGTCCTGTTGCAATTATGCATTTTTGCTTCCATTTCCAGTATGGTTTGCTCCAGCCAAGAAAGACTGGCCTATTTGTGGGCAGAGATGCAAGAGGGGACATGAGGGGACAGAGGAGGTGGAAAGTAGTAATTCGGAGTGGGTGAAGCTAGAGTTCAGGACATGAGGTCGGGGAGGTTGAAGTGGGATAGGTGAGAAACTTTGGAGAAAAAACTTATTATTTCCATGATGGACTGACAGCAGGAGCTCTCTCATTCCTTTGGGACACAGAAACTGCTGCAAAATGCACCAGGATCTCATCTCCACTCCAGTGTCAGATCTCGAGAGGTCTGGGAAACCCAGAAAGTACTCTTGTATTTTCGCATCACAAAGCATTTGGAGGGACATTTTAGATATAGAATTAAAATTTTCTGATTTTGCAGAGTACAGCACCTCACACTTGACTGCATTAAGTTCTGTCTGCCATTTTTCAGCCCATTTTTCCAGCCGGTCCAAATCCCGCTGCAAGCTCTGATAGTCTTCCTTGCTGTCCACTATATCCCCAATCTTTGTGACATCTGCAAATTTGCTGATCAAGTTTACCACATCATATAAGTGGCAATCAACAACAGACCAGCACCTTTCCTTGCATCACTCCACTAGTCACAGGCCTCCAGTCAGGGAGATAACCACCTACTACCACTCTCTGGTTTCTCCCACAAAGCCAATGTCTAATCCCTAAAAAAGTAAAAACCTTAAAACAACAATTACATTGGACAACAAAGATTTTGCTTCCTAAATACTTTTAGGTATACCTTATGAATTTTGGGCTGCTACCCTGAAAATTACCATGAAATTTCACTATTACGCTCCACTCTTTTGAAATACCCTATATTTGTTATTTCAATTCACACTTCAAGTCAGAATAACTGATGCCAAGATTAAGGAGGGCATTTTGTTGGTCCACAAATTAAACAGGCCATCAATGACAGGCAATTCAAAGAAATTCTAATGGGACCGGAGAAAATCACATGGAAGGCATTCAAGGATGTTGTTGAAAATGTTCCTGGCAATTACAGAGCACCAAATTACATGCAGCTGGTTGACAACATGCTTCAAACATTCAAGACCATAAAGTACGACATGTCACTAAAGTTTTGTTTTCAACATTCCCATTTAGACTTCCCTGCAAATCTTGGCACTGTCTGTGATGAGCATGGTGAAATTACAGTCATGGAGGAACGGTATCAGGGCAACTGGATTCCATCAGTGCTGGCTGGTTATTGTTGGACACTTAAGTGAGAAGCTTCAGACACTGAGTACAGATGAAAATCATCAACAATGCATTTTTAGCTTCAGATTCAGATTCCGATTCAGATTCAGTTTATTGTTATGTAGAAACCACAAATGCAATGTGGTTAAAAAATGAGACAACGTTCCTCCAGAATGATATCACAAAAGCATATGACAAGACAGACTACACTAGAAAATCCACGTAATGTTTGGCAATCCCCAATCCAGAGTCAGGAGAGGCTGCTGCGCATTAATATTGTGCTACCGTTTTAGCGCGTTCCCCAGAAAGAAGCTCCAAATCCAGCTTAGTTGAACTATTACAAAGCATCAGCATCATTATGCAATTAAATGCATTATATTCAAGAAAAGTTCATTTCTTGTTTCTCCGAATTCCTATGTGATACAAATAGTCTGAGATTATATTTGTGTTCAGCTTTAAGCAGTCTGCCATAAACAAAAAAATATTCTGAGGAATTAGCACTTTCAAAAAATTGGTGTTCAGTGTGATTTTTCACAACTAATATTACAGATAAAACTCAAGTTTGTACAAATGTTCGGAGTGACCCGTTGGCAATTTTTCAAGCTTGGAGGCAATGGAGTTCCTGACCATAAAGGCAACGCCAGAAAAACATCACTCAGCCTCTGGCTGAGGGGTAGAGGGTGTAGCCGGTGCCATGTTCTTGAAGGCTGCCTTCCTCTGGGAAGCGGACTTCACCGAGAGCAGCGATGTCGACATTGAAACTTCATACGCAATTAGAGCAGAGTGTCGTTCTGGGCGACCACTGTCTGCTGTATCAAGCACGGTTCTGATGTTCCAGCACACCAGCTTTAGTCTTTGCACTCCTTGTGAGGCAGGTGTGTACTTTTTCATTTTTGTCGTTGTTCAACCGCATTTAAGGATGCCCGTTGACCGCGGCTAACCAACCGGGGGAAATGGAAATGAGCTTTGGTTAGGCCACCTTTTCTAGGCCCCTCTCCGTGTGGAGCAAGCAGTGCTGTCCCTGGAGAAGGGTGTTTGGTCGTTCAGGGTGCTGCCGAATGCTATCGTCGCCTCCGGGGTCAACATCAGACGACCCATACACCTGAACTGCCTACATGTAGGATCAGAACTGTGGCTTCCAGCTGCCATTTTCACCTCTTTCCCATCACTGCAGGGCTTGATGAATGCTTGGGGAAGATAGTCGTAGATGTGGGCATGTCCTTCGGCCTGTGCAATGGTCATCCAGCTACATGAAGATCAGAGTGGCCAAGTCAGACATGACAACAACCTCTCAGAGCCCTTCCCAATAGGCAACAGTGTAAAGCAAGGCTGTGTCCTCGCGCCAGCTCTCTTCACCATCTTCTTCAGTATGATGCTCAAAAGAGCACAGAAGACCTCGATGACGAGGACGGTATCTACATCCAATACCGCACCGATGGCAACCTGTTCAACCTGAGGCGACTACAGTCCTACAGCAAGACATTGGAGCAACTCATCCAACAGCTGCTCTTCACCGACAATGCTGCCCTTGTTGCCCACACACCAACAGCCCTGCAGTGTGTAATATCCTGCTTTGCAGAGGCTGCTGAGCTCTTCGGACTGGAAGTCAGCTTGAAGAAGACAGAAGTTCTCCATCAACCTGCACCTCAGGACCACACTCCCCGCATCACCATCGGCAAGGCAGAGCTGAAGACAGTCCACCAGTTCAGCTACCTGGGGTACACCATCTCGTCAGATGCCAAGATCGACAAGGAGATTGACAACAGACTGGCAAAGGCAAACTGCGCATTGGGCAGGCTGTACAAAGGAGAGTGGAACAACAAGCATCTGAAGAAAGGCACAAAGATCAGCGTGTACAGAGCCATTGTACTGACCACCCTCCTGTACGGCTCCGAGTCGTGGGTCACCTACCGTCACAACCTGCGACTCCTTGAGCGTTTTCACCAGTGCTGCCTCTGCACCATCCTTAACATCCACTGGAGTGACTTTGGCACCAACACTGAAGTCCTCGAACAGGCGGAGGTCACCAGCATTGAGGCCAGGCTGTTGAAGATGCAGCTGTGCTGGGCAGGGCACGTCTCCAGGATGGAGGATCATCGCCTGCCCAAGATTGTGCTGTACGGCAAACTCTCCACTGGCCACTGTGACAGGGGGGCACCAAAGAAGAGGTACAAGGACTCTGAAAAAATCCCTTGGTGCCTGTCATATTGACCATCACCAGTGGTCTACTCTAGCCTCCGATCGCGAGGTCTGGTGACCCACCATTCACCAGTCTGTCTCCTCCTTCGAGAATGCACGCAGGGCTGGCCTTGAGGACAAAAGGGGAATGAGGAAGAACCGTGACACAGCAGCACCAAACCCAGAACAGATCTTCCCTTGCAGCCACGTCTGCCTGTCCCATATTGGCCTCGTCAGCCACCAGTGAGCCTGCAGCAGACGTGGGCAGCCCCCTTCCCATATCTTCGTTCACGAAGCAAAGCCATGATTTACACATGTTACTCCTGTCATAGGTTATTCTGAATCATTGGTTAGTTCTATTCCCGTAATCTTTTCACAGCTAATGTCAAAGCTAAAGTCAAATGAAATGCCTTATGGTCAAGTACATGTATGCACTGATGCAATGTAAAACTTCCTTGCAGCAGTATCACCAGCACATAATATCAGATGCACAACATCCAGAAGAAAAACACAAGGTACCCAAAATATTTATATTTATATAAAAAATGTATATATTGGTGAGACCCGACGCAGACTGGGAGACCATTTCGCTGAACACCTACGCTCTGTCCGCCAGAAAAGCAGGATCTCCCAGTGGCCACACATTTTAATTCCACGTCCCATTCCCATTCTGATATGTCTATCCATGGCCTCCTCTATTGTCAAGATGAAGCCACACTCAGGTTGGAGGAACAACACCTTATATACCGGCTGGGTAGCTTCCAACCTGATGGCATGAACATTGACTTCTCTAACTTCCGTTAATGCCCTTCCTCCCCTTCTTACCCCATCCCTGATATATTTAGTTTTTTTTCTCTCTGCCCATCACCCTGCCTATTCTCCATCCCCCTTTCTTTCTCCCTAGGCCTCCCATCCCATGATCCTTTCCCTTCTCTAGCTCTGTATCCCTTTTGCCAATCACCTGTCTGGCTCTCAGCTTCACCCCACCCCCTCCGGTCTTCTCCTATCATTTTGCATTTTCCCCTCCCCCTCCTACTTTCAAATCTCTTACTATCTTTCCTTTCAGTTAGTCCTGACGAAGAGTCTCGGCCTGAAACGTCGACAGCACTTCTTTCTATAGATGCTGCCTGGCCTGCTGCGTTCCACCAGCATTTTGTGTATGTTACACAAAATTACCTGTATTCAAGGAAGAACACAACTGGAAGAAAAAATGCATATTGTGCAATTGGTCAAAGCGTTGCTTTACTGAGGTAGTCGTTAGGGTTTTCCAATTTAGTTTAAGAACTGAATGTTTGAAGGGAAGTAGCTGTTCTTAGAAACATAGAAAACCTACAGCACAATACAGGCCCTATGGCCCACAAGGTTGTTCCCTATCCTAGAAATTACTAGGCTTACCCATAGCCCTTTATTTTTCTAAGCTCCATGTACCTATCCAAAAGTCTCTTAAAAGACCCTGTCATATCCGCCTCCACCACCTTTGCCGGCAGCCCATTCCACGCACTCACCACTCACTGAGTAAAAAACTTACCCTGACATCTCCTCTGTACCTACTCCCCAGCACCTTAAACCTGTGTCTCTTGTGGCAACCAATTTAGCCTTGAGAAAAACCCTCTGACTATCCACACAATCAACGCCTCTCAACATCTTATACACCTCTATCAGGTCAGCTCTCATCCTCTGTCACTCCAAGGAGAAAAGGCTGAGTTCCCTCAACCTAGCCTCATAAGACATGCTCCCCAATACAGGCGATATCCTTGTAAATCTCCTCTACACCCTTTCTATGGCTTCCACATCCTTCCTGTAGTGAGGCAACCAGAACTGAGCACAGTACTCCAAGTGGGGTCTGACCAGGGTCCTATATAACTGCAACATTACCTCTCGGCTCCTAAATTCAATTCCACGATTGATGAAGGCCAATACACCGCATGCCTTCTTAACCACTGAGTCAACCTGCGCAGCTGCTTTGAGCGTCCTATGGACTGGATCCCCAAGATCCCTCTGATCCTCCACACTGATAAGGGTCTTACCATTAATACTATATTCTGCCATCAAATTTGACCTACCAAAATGAACCACTTCACACTTATCTGGGTTGAACTCCATCTGCCACTTCTCAGCCCAGTTTTGCATCCTATCAATGTCCCGCTGTAACCTCTGACAGCCCTCCACACTATCCACAACACCTCCAACCTTAGTGTCATCAGCAAACTTACAAACCCATTCCTCCACTTCCTCATCCAGGTCATTTATAAAAATCACAAAGAGTAAGGGTTCCAGAACAGATCCCTGAGGCACCCCACTGGTCACCAACCTCCATGCAGAATATGACCCGTCTACAACCACTCTTTGCCTTCTGTGGGCAAGCCAGTTCTGGATCCTCAAAGCAATGTCCTCTTGGATCCCATGCCTCCTTACATTCTCAATAAGCCTTGCATGGGGTACCTTATCAAATCCCTTGCTGAAATCCATATACACTACATCTACTGCTCTCCCTTCATCAATATGTTTAGTCACATCCTCAAGATATTCAATCAGGCTCGTAAGGCACGACCTGCCCTTGACAAAGCCATGCTGACTGCTCCTAATCATATTATACCTCTCCAAATGTTCATAAATTCTGCCTCTCAGGATCTTCTCCATCAACTTACCAACCACTGAGGTAAGACTCACTGGTCTATAATTTCCTGGGCTATCTCTATTCCCTTTCTTGAATAAAGGAACAACATTCGGAACCCTCCAATTCTCTGGAGCCTCTCCCATCCCGATTGATGATGCAAAGATCATCACCAGAGGCTCGGCAATCTCCTCCCTTGTCTCCCACAGCAGCCTGGGGTATATCTCATCCAGGCCCAGCGACTTAGGCTGGGTGAGTGGGCAGATACTTGGCAGATGGTGTTTAATGTGAATAAGTGTGAGGTTATCCACTTTGGGAGTAAAAACAGGAAGGCAGATTATTATCTGAACAGTGTAGAGTTAGGTAAGGGAGAAATACAAAGAGATCTAGGAGTCCTTGTTCATCAGTCACTGAAGGTGAATGAGCAAGTGCAGCAGGCAGTGAAGAAGGCTAATGGAATGTTGGTCTTTATTACAAAGGGAATTGAGTACAAGAGCAAGGAAATCCTCTTGCATTTGTACAAAGCCCTGGTGAGACCACACCTGGAGTATTGTGTACAGTTTTGGTCTCCAGGGTTAAGGAAGGACATCCTGGCTGTAGAGGAAGTGCAGCGTAAATGCACGAGGTTAATTCCTGGGATGTCTGGACTGTCTTACACAGAGAGGTTAGAGAGACTGGGCTTGTACACGCTGGAATTAAGGAGATTGAGAGGGGATCTGATTGAAACATATAAGATTATTAAGGGATTGGACAAGATAGAGGCAGGAAATATGTTCCAGATGCTGGGAGAGTCCAGTACCAGAGGGCATGGTTTGAGAATAAGGGGTAGGTCATTTAGGATAGATATAAGGAAAAACTTCTTCTCCCAGAGAGTTGTGGGGATCTGGAATGCACTGCCTCGGAAGGTAGTGGAGGCCAATTCTCTGGATGCTTTCAAGAAGGAGCTAGATAGGTATCTTATGGATAGGGGAATCAAGGGATATGGGGACAAGGCAGGAACCAGGTATTGATAGTAGTTGATCAGCCATGATCTCAAAATGGCGGTGCAGGCTCGAAGGGCCGAATGGTCTACTTCTGCACCTATTGTCTATTGTCTATTGTCTTTAATGCTTTCCAAAAGCTCCAGCACATCCTCTTTCTTAACATCTACATGCTCAAGGTTTTCAATCTGCTGTAAGTCATCACTATTATCACCGAGCCTTTTCCATAGTGAATGCTGAAGTAAAGTATTCATTAAGTACCTCTGCTATTTCCCCTGGTTCCATACACACTTGCCCACTGTCACATTTGATAGGTTCTATTCTTTCATGTCTTATCCTCCTGATCTTCACATATTTGTAGAATGCCTTAGGGTCTTCTTTAATCCTGCCACCAAGGCCTTCTCATGGCCCCTTCTGGCTCTCCTAATTTCCTTCTTAAGCAACCTTCCTTTTAGCCTTATAATCTTCTAGATCTCTAACATTACCTAGCTCTCTGAACCTTTTGTAAGCTTTTCTTTTCTTCTTGACTAGATTTATTACAGCCTTTGTACACCATGGTTTCTGCACCCTACCTTAACTTCCCTGTCTCATTGGAACGTACCTATGCAGAGCTTCACACAAATGTTCCCTGAACATTTGCCACATTTCTTCCATACTTTCCCTTGTGAACATCTGTTTCCAATTTAAGCTTCCAATTTCCTGCCTGATAGCCTCATAATTCCCCCTACTCCAATTAGACGCTTTCCTAACTTGTCTGTTCCTATCCCTCTCCAATGCTATGGTAAAGGCAGTAGAATTATGATCACTATCTCCAAAATGCTCTCCCACTGAGAGATCTGACACCTGACCAGGTTGATTTCCCAATACCAAATCAATACAGTCTCTCCTCTTGTAGGCTTATCTACATATTGTGGCAAGAAACCTTCCTGAACACACCTAACAAACTCCACTCCATCTAAACCCCATGCTCTAGGGACATACCAATCGATCTTTGGGAAATTAAAATCTCCCATCACGACAACTCTTATTATTACACCTTTCCAGGATCCATTTCCCTATCTGCTCCTCGATATCCCTGCTACTTTTGGGCGGACTATAAAAAACACCCAGTAAAGTTATCTAACAACCATGGTAATCTCTGACAGTAAAGTTATTGACCCCTTCCTGTTCCTAATCTCCACCCACAGAGACTCCATAGACAATCCCTCCATAATTTCCTCCTTTTCTGCAGCAATGACACTATCGCTGATCAATAGTGCCATGCCCCCACCTCTTTTGCCTCCCTCCCTGTCCTTTCTGAAACATCGGAAACCCAGCACTTGAAGTAACCATTCCTGTCCCTGAGCTATCCTTGGACCAGGTGCTGTGAGACTTCAGGCTTCTGTACCACCTGCCCAATGGTAGCTGTGAGGAGATGGCTTGACCCAGGTGGTGGGGATCTTTGATTATCAATATTGTCATTTTGAAGCAGTAATTTATGTTGATGCAACTGATGGTAGGGAGGGATTATTGGACTACGTCTACTACTCTCTACATGTTCTCCCTCATGTTGGAGCAACTTCCATTGACTTAGTAAATTCTCCAGATACTTTTGGAGCATTCTCCAGTTCTGAATTCCATATTATTGTTCCATCAGTAAAATCATGCATCAGCTTAATCTAACCCAATATAGAAAACTGTTGCTATCTTATAAGCTCTCTGGTATATGTGTTTTGCAAAGCCTATTGCCAATTTCACTAGATCATTCCTGGTTCTGTTCATCTAAACTATCTTCTCATGACCCATTCACTGCTTCCAGTCCCTTTCCTTCACTTTTCCCTATGCTTTGGGTTCTACCAAATTCAGCCTGGTTCTGAGTTTTCAATTCACTAACATTTCAGTAGGAGTGTATCTCATTGTGAAATGAAGTATGATTTAATAACAGGAGGAACACTGTGTGCCAATGTTTCAGGCACAAGTTCAATTGATGCTATGCATTCTGTTTCTTCAACACCTCTTTGGTAAGTCGCTGCTGCTAGCACCTCTTTTTGACTCAGCTCCAAAGTTTATTCAAAACTGAGAGCATGGAGACCATTTCTATGAATTACAAGCACAAAGCTCAGGATACTGATGAGTGGAGGAATTGTAAGAGTTTTAAATGTGATATCTTTCTAGGTTTAGTGATGTTTTGCATTTAGCGTTTAAATTAATTATCAATTTAACTCAGAATTTATTTCTGTATCAGTAGGAAAGAAGCTGCCTGCTGGTGGCAGCTGTACAGATAATTAGGTTGAGAGCTTGAATGAGGTACCTAGTAGTTATAGTGTGCAGAGTTGGCGCAGGGGTTTGGAATTATAAAGAGCATAAATTCAGGAGACTCCTGCTAGTTAATGAAGTGTATAGCATAGATCCAATCTCAAACAGATTGAATTCTGCAAAGTGTCAAACATGGATTATAATGACAGCAGGACTGAAATGGAGTGAGCAAAGCTGTTTTCAAACGTCAGAATGTAAGGAAAGAAGAAAGAAAAGCAGGAGAAGACCTTTCAACACATCACATGTCCTCCACCATTCAATGATGTTTCTCTCATCTCCACTTTCCTGTACCAACACCACTGCCCTTGATTCTTTTAATATCTAAAAGACAATTAATCTCAGTCATGAATATATTCAGTGACTTAGCCATCTTAGGTAGAGATTTTCAATGATTTACTAGCTGCTAGCCAGCAATCTTCTTAATCTCACAATCTACCTCATTGCAGACTTTTAACTTAACTTGTTTTCTTGTCAGAATCAGAATCAGGTTTATTATCACTGGCATGTGATGTGGAATTTGTTAACTTAGCAGCAGCAGTTCAATTCAATACATAATCCAGCAGAGAGAAAAAAAAATAAAACATAATAATAAACAAGTAAATCAATTAAGTATATTGAATAGATTTTTAAAAAGTGCAAAAATAGAAATACCGTATAGTAAAAACGTGAGGTAGTGTCCAAAGATTCAATGTCCGTTTAGGAATTGGATGGCAGAGGAGAAGAAGCAGTTCCTGAATCACTGAGTGTGTGGCTTCAGGCTTCTGTACCTCCTACCTGATAGTAACAGTGAAGAAAAGGTCATGCCCTAGGTGCAGGGGGTCCTTAATAATGGATGCTGCCTTTCTGAGACACCACTTCCTAAAAATGTCCTGGGTATTTTGTGGGCTAGTACCCAAGATGGAGCTGACCAGATTTACAACCTTCTGCAGCTTCTTTCGGTCCTGTGCAGTAGTCCCTCCGTACCAGACAGTGATGCAACCTGTCAGAATGCTCTCCATGGATTTGTTGACATACCAAATCTCTTCAAACTCCTAATAAAGTATAGCCGCTGTCTTGCCTTCTTTATAACTAATGCAATGTTATATAGAGTACAATCTGCATTCTGTTTCTTTTCACAGCCTCAATGTACTTGTAGATGGTATAATCTGCCTGGATGGTGTACAAAGCTTTTCAGTGTATCTCAGTGTACAGGTATCAATAAACCATTTCCAGCACCGATATGTCTGCCCCTTATTGCGAGGACTTGATTCTTGTTTCTCGCCTCTTGAAGGAAACATCATGCTTTCATCTACCCCACAAGAACTTCCTTTGCTTTCATCAGATTCAGGAGACCATGTCCAGTCTTACTTTTCTCTCCTTGAGCACACACTGCTATCCCAGGTGTCAATCAGATGAACCTCTGAATGATAGGTGAACCTAAAGATTCACTCCCTACTGAAACCTGGAACTGCAGCATTCAAATCAGGTGACCCTGGCCTATGTAAGATCGAGATGCAACCTCTGCAAAGCTATCAGGATTACCAAGAGACAACACCAGTCCCAGACCAGGTGACAGTCTTGGCAGGCTCATATGCTATAATGGGCTACAACAGCACATCCCTTCCTGAAAAGCTAAAAGCATTCTCTACATATTTTGAAAGGAAGGGGATTGGATTATCAACAGCTGCCCCAAACAGCCTCCAATATACCTGAACCTACAGTCACTATTATAAGATCATTCTTCCAGAGAGTGAACCATGGAAGTATCTGGCTTACATGCCTCAGATGCTGCACTGATCAGCTGACGAAGGTGTTTACAGGCATTTTTAACTTCCCCCTGCTTCAATCTGATGTTCCCACCAGATTTAAGAAGACCGTAATCATCACAATCTCATTATGACCTTTCACCTTACTGTCTACCTTCCTGCACATTCTCTGTAACTGTAACATTTTATTCTGCACTCTGCTATTGTTTTAACTCATACTGCCTCAATGCACTGTCACAATGAAGTGATCTGTATGAATGGTATGCAAGATTGTTTTCCACTATACCTCGGTACATATGAGAATAATAAACCAATTTACCAGTTTACCATCCTCTCAAATATATCAGACCTTAAGTAGAAGACCAGACCAGTCTCATCAAAGTTCCGTACAATAGCATTGAAACCTATTGTACTCAAATCTTCTTGCAATAGAAACCAACATGCCACTTGTTTTCCTGATTAGTTCCACAGAGATTCATGTGCATAAATACACAACTCCATTGAATATCAACACCAGAGACCCCAGTTCAATCCTGAGCATAGGTCCTGTCTACAGGAAGCTTTCAATCTATCACCACTTAAAAATTACGCAGTTTTCCATTTCTTTCTATCCAGTCGTATAACCTAGACAGCACAGTGACGCATAAGGCAGAACTGCTACCTCACAACACCAGAAACCTGGGTTTAACCACGTCCTCTGGTACTGTCTGTGTGGAGTTTGCATGTTCTCTGCATGACCACCTGAGTTTCATCCTGGTGCCTCAATTTCTTCACGCATTCCACTGCTGTGTGGGTTGAGATATAGCTGAGTGATAGGACCTGGTACCACTGGAGAAGGAATGTGGAGAGAATAAAAAATGTGATTCATGCAATACTGATGTAAAATAGCTGGCTGACGATCAGTGGGCACTAGAAGGGCTGAGAGAGCTGACTCCACACTGGGATCCCTCTATGATACTATGGATCTATGGCCTGATTTATTACCACATGATATTGCGGTACTAACCACTCTGATACTCCCGTAATGTTATCCTCCCAACTAGAAAATCAGCCATTTACTCACATTGTCTGCTTCCTGTAAAACTGTCTTCAGTCACATGTGCTGCGGCTTTGTTTAATAACCTCTTGCTTGGCTCCTTATTAGAGGTATTCTGAGAGTCTGAAAAGACTGTTTTTGCTGTTTCTCTTTTATCTCATACTGCTCATTGCAACCTCAAGATTCTCCAACAGAGTTTTCAAACATGACTTCTCTTTCATGATCCATGTTGACACAATCTCATGGAATCATTATTACTTCCTTCCATTAAAAAACATCTAGCATTTTCCATCCTACTCTTGTCAAGTTAACTTGTCTGTAATTCCTTGCTTTCTGTCTCCCTCTGTTCTTAAATATATCTTCTGCCTTCCAATCTGTGGAACATTCAAGAACCTACGGAATTTTAAAAAATCACATCTGATGCATTTGGTTTTTCCATAACGGGTCCTTTCAAAACTTCAAGTCAAGATCATCTTTCAGATCCTTTTTAACTCATGAAAACACCTTTAAACTTCACATTCACTCTGGATCTGTTGTTCAACATTATCTCTGCAAGTCTTTCTGTGTCATCTTTTAAAAGGCAGACACAAAGCCAGAGTAGAGCTCATTCAACAATTTAGGATACTGGAAAAGGATCAATTTATAATATTGTGGCTGACAAGGGCAACCTTTGTCTCTATCTAATCACAGACATTCCTTTCATTCTCTCTATCCCTTCTTGAAACAAAATATTTTCTAAAATTTTCCAGTTCAGGGAAAAGACTGCAACTCAAAAAGTACTGATTTTTTTTTCTCTCTCCACAGATGCTACCATGCTGGCTGGTGGCGTAGTGGCATCAGTGCCGGACTTCAGAGCAAAGGTTCCTGAGTTCGAATCCAGCCGGCTCCAGAAACCTGGAGAGGGATGGGCTCCGTCAGGTTTCAGATGCCTGAGACATGCCATATGATGAACAATCAGTGCAAAAAGCTTGACATGACAGCACCCCAATGACTCCACCAGGAGTTAAGGGCGCACACACACACACAGATGCTACCACAATGTTTCCAGTACGTATAAAAACAGAAATTGCCCAAAATACTCAGTACACCTGGCAGTGCATAAAAGAAAGGCAATTAACATCAAGTCACAGAATCTTGCCCAACCCTTCTGGGGAAAGGAGAGTTGATCCATTGGGACAGGCTTACTTACTTACTTGAACACAGGCTTACTTGAACTGACCTGAGATTAATATTTTAGTGAATGAAATTACAAGTGCTGTAGCAAGGGCTCTGAGAAAAACATAGGCCCAAGTAAGGGAACTTTGAAAAGGGAAGTCAATAGGACAAGATGGACAAATGGGTAATGATAACAGGAGTGGCAGAGGAAGGGATGAAGCATATATACACTCATTTGCATCCACCAATCAGAGCAATGAAAAATAATTAGTTCTTCTTATTTTAAATATGATATAAATATACTTGAACTGGTTCTGAGAAGGTTTATTAAATTAATATGGTATGCATGTATTGTTTTAGGAAAGGTCAAACAGGCTACTTTTGTATCTGCTTGAGTTTTGAAAATTAGGAAGTGGCTTGATAGAAATAAATGAAATCTTGAGAGGCTCGACAGGGCTTGGGGTTTTAGTTGCCCAAGGCGCACCATCCCCAGGGTAGTGCTGGCAGATGTTGTGGACCTGGGGGTAGCAACTCTGAGGCCGAACTTTTGGCTGTTAGAGGTAACTGGTGGTTTGCACCACCTGTAATGTGACTGAGGGGAGCTTATGGTGGGAATTAAGTGATGGTAAGGAATGGAATTTGGCAAGAAATAAAAAGAAAATAAGTTAAGGGTTGGTGGTGGGATAGGTCTGGATGAGGAGGGTCACCCTGTGGAGGGTATTAGGACTGGGGTGGCAGATGATGTCCACTTCAAGGTAATGATTACTTTCATATCTAGTTCTGACAAACATCTTCACCCAATTAGATTGACAAAGCTATTCAGGAGGATTTTGGTAAAGCCAACAATATGTCTCAGCAAAGATAAGGTGTTGATGACATGCGCTGATTTAAAACAACAGGAGAAAATATTGAAAATGATTACTATGGATAGGAGTAAAATTGTTAGTACATTGGTAGCGGGAGAAACAAAGCTTTGGGCTGGTATTTCAGGTGTATCTTTATGTGTTTCTATGAAGAATATTAGGAACAATCTGAAAGGGCAGAAGGTAGTTCTGGCTAAGAGATTACTGACTTGAAGGGAAAAAAATTATAGTTCTTTTGTATTTTTTAGATGAATTGCTACAATCAAACATTTATTTAGCCTGTATTAGTTATTCAGTAGAATGTATGAGCCTCCACTGTTGTGTTTTAAGTGCCAATGAGAGGGAACTGTTCCTGCTTCTTGTGGGAGAAATAGCAACGTGCAAAAAGTGGAGGTGAACATGATTATCGGAGCTGTGCAGTTGGCACTGAGTCAAAATGCTGCAGTGGTGGGGTTGCTCATAGTGCAGCTTCATTAGGTTGCCCTTGTTTACAAAAGACTCAGGAAATTGAGCAGGTGAACATAGCACTTAATATTTCTTATGCCGAAGCTGTGAGGAGGTTTGATTCCTCTCCATCTGATGGGTGTCGGGTTAAAACAGATAGTTACAAGGCATCGGAAGGAGAAGGACCATGCAGTGAGGTTGTGCAGGCGGAGAGTGTGGGAGGTGAGCCATCTACTGATCTTTATAAAAATTAGATTTTCTTGCATTGCTATGTGCTCAAATATTACTGAAATGTCAAATATGTAACACTCTCCCTGCTTGGCTATAAGCTCAATATAGAAAGCATCTCAAATTATATACCGTACATGTGTATGTACGCAGTGTGTGTGTATATATATGTATATATACAGTATTCTATATAATGCAACTACGATATAGACATAGAAATATATTCAGGCCTAAAGTTTTAATCAGTGTGGGGCATTTTTCACTCTTGCAGGATAACATCTTTTTCGACAATATCGCTCTGCTTGGCAGAAGAGGCATGTGGCTGTGAAACAATATCAGGTTCTGCGGCATCCTCCGTGATGATTGTAGAAGTTAACCCTGGGACTGCAGGAAGCAGTTCTGACAGCTCTGGACATGTTGGTATCCTGAACAGTGCAGGGCAAACTGCTCGATCTGCTGATACAGACAAAGCTTCAAGCCAATGCTCACACTTTGACCACACATAGATGACTGGCATGTAACTCCTCCGACACTTAGCTCCCAGCTTGGTTGGTACAACAACCCTCAATCGCCACATAAGGCAACTTCCGTCAAGGATAATTTCATCCCAGTGCTGGGGGAATTGGACACTCCAGTCATTTTGCCACTTAGACCTGAGACACAGTGGGATCTTTACTGGTTTCCTTTTGGATCATCTCTGCTGTAACAGGGAAACTTTCAATTTGCATGAGGGAGAATATATCCAGATGAGTGTCCTCGTTTGTAAATTTTCCAAGAGTAATTGGGCAATCCATCAGCACTTCCATGATTGGTTGTCCTCTTGAACCCAATCTTGTAGTTCTGACCTCCAAGAAACCGAGCCCATCTCTGCATTCGTGCTGCTACTGTGAGTGAAACAGCATTCAGCAGATTGAAAATGGTTTATTATCAGTAATGAAGGTAAACTCTCTCCTGTACAAGTACTGGTTGAAATGTTTTACACCCCAATCCAGACTCAAGGCCTCTCTATCAATCTATGCATATTTTTTCTCTGCAGTATTAAGGGTCATAATGCAAGGCTATGGGGCGTTCACTTCCATTGGTCGTAACATGTGACATGACTGCATCTATAACATAAGGCGAGCCATCACAAGCAAGCTTCGCGATGTAGATAATAATCTGTGAATACAGTGTCTGATGTCACCATTTACTTTAGCTATTTGAAAGCCACCTCACACAACTTTGTCCATTGCCATTTCTTCCTGATCTGTAATAATGAGTTCAAGGGGAGAAGCACATTAGCCAGGTTTGGCAAACAGTTTGAAATTTCTCAGCACACTTGTGTAACGCTTGTGTGTCAAAGGTGTGACAACAGTAAGTGAAGCTTGGTTTAAGGAATTCACACTTGTTTTGTCATGCTCAGAGCCCATAATCTTCTAACCTTTTTAACAATGTCCTGAGATTTTGGAGATGTTCCTTGTCTTCATTACCAATAACAATGGTGTCATCCAGGTAACACGGAGTGCCTGGGCAGCCTTGCAGCACCTGGTCCAGAGCTTTCTGCCAGGGTGCAGATGCAGATGTTACTCTAAAAATAAGCCTATTATGGTGATAAAGCCATTTGTGAGTGTTTATGGTGAGAAACACTTTGGAATCTTCTTCCTTCTCCATCTGTAGGTAGGCCTCAGCTAAGTCCACTTTGCTGAAGTGTTTTCCTCCGGAAAGGTTTGCAAAGATATTCTCTATCCTGGCCAGAGTTTGGGACTGCTTTCAGTGTTGATGGTGGTTGATGGTGGCCTTAAAATCACCACCGATCCTGACAGGCCCATTCTTACTTGGTTGCAGTCACAGTGGACAACCAGCCCATGAAATCTGAGCTGGATACGAGGTCAGCCATCATCTTGGTAAGTGAATGATCCTTACACCAGATTCCAAAATTACATCTGCTGAACGGTTCTGCAACTACACTGAGGATAGTATGGGCATGCGTGGTATCTTTACAGCAGAATTGGTTCAAAGGAGAGACCTGTTTCACTGACCTGTGCATCTGGCCTAATTTGCTTGGCAGAATTTGGATTAAAATTAAAATTTGGATTAAAAAGATGACATCGGTGCTGTCCTACATCGACCGTATTGGGGAGAACCCTGCATTGAATTCCTA
This sequence comes from Hemitrygon akajei, assembly GCF_048418815.1. Lineage (NCBI taxonomy): Eukaryota > Metazoa > Chordata > Chondrichthyes > Myliobatiformes > Dasyatidae > Hemitrygon > Hemitrygon akajei. Next base: position 108,620,300 of record NC_133134.1, read on the forward strand.
TTACAAAAGCACCAGTGGGTTTTCCCAGCTGATGCTTCGGGACAATACTCTGGCCTGGCCGCTAAGTTCAGGTTTAAAGGGAACTTCCAGCCGAAGCTTTACAAGGCCCACCAGTGTCGTTTGCAGTGTGCCCAATGCTAGAAGAATTTGACCAACTACAGAGAGCACATTTCCTACAACAGCAGGAGCTCATTTCCTACGAGCAGGAGTGAATTTGCAGCAAGCAAGAGGCCACAAAACAAAAATACGATATGCACACCAGACTGCAAATGTTTGGTGCCAGAGACAAAGCCCACAAGCACATCTTGCAGGAAGGAAACTGGCTACTGGCTGCCGTCCTAGATGGTCGCGGTTAAGTAGCAGAACTTGAGCTGATAAACGGATGAAAGGTGAAGTTTGGATCATATACTTCCATGAGCTGATGGGGTTCCCAGGGAAGCTACAGGAGCATCTTCTGCTGATAAGCTATTGGACACTTCATCAAGAGAAAAGAAGATGCACAGGACACTGCCATCATCATTAGCTGACCAGGAGGTACAGAGAGAGAAGCTGCCCCCCCACCCTGTGTGCACCAACCAGTTGACAGCTACCAAGTAGGGCAGGGATTCTATCATATTCCCCAGTTTCCCTTGCTTATTCCCTTCCTCCAGTTCCATCTATGGGTGGGAGGGAGAGGGGTATATCTTATCAGATCAATTGCAAAAATGTGGTGTGTTTGCATATGACCAATCTATTGGTGAATCGATTGGGCTTCCTACACACGGAAGCTCTCTTGTTTCCATGCAGGCTTTCGAATGCACATGTTTTCTGTTTCAACAGGCCTGGCATGTTGCTCCCACACTGTAAGTTCCCCAGCATACACTGTTGCTAAGCGACTCAGTAAAAAGGTTTAATCACACTACTCCATTGTCATTCTTGCCCCACGGATACGTAACAGTATCTATAGTACAGGTTAGAGTTCAGCTCTCCTTCTACAGCCACAGTCTTCAATTAGGGACAGTTCAGTGAAGATCAGCCAGAATGATTCCTCAGACATCTAATGAGAAAAGGTTGAGCAGATTGGGTTACTACTGACTGGAGTTTAATTGAATGAGAGGTGGGCTGATAGAAGCATACCAGTCTCTGAGGGACCGGATAGATAGATGTGACAAGAGTTATAGTTTTGGAGTACAGAATCAGCCAGTTAAGACAGAGAAGAGAGGAATTTCTTCCTCCAGGTTGTGGTGACCCACTGGACTTCACCGGTCAGAAAGCAGCGGAAGGCAACTATTGAAAATATTTGAGGCTGACCATAAACACCCTGCAGATGCTGGAAATCCAAGTAACACACACAAAATGCTGGAGGAACTCAGCAGGCCAGGCAACATCTATGGAAAGGAGTAGAGTCGACATTTCAGACTGAGACCATTCAGGAATCATGATGAATGGTCCTGGCCCGAAACATCACCTGTTTACTCTTTCATGGATGCTTCCTGGCCTTTTGAGTTCCTCCAGAGTTTTGTGCGCGTTGTTTGAGGCTGATTTGGAATTCTGGCCCATTAGAGAGCTGAGGTCTAAGGGGAGCAGGCAGGAAGGTGGAGCTGAGTCATGATCCTACTGAATGACAAAGCAGGTTCAAGGGCCAAGAAACATGCCTTGTTCCTAAAGTCAAAGTTGAGTTTATTGTCAAGTGCACTAGTACATGTATGCATGTGTGCAATGAAACAAACTTACCTTAGCAGCATCACAGGCACACAGGTACAGAGCATCAGAACCTTCTATACATGTTTTCTCATGTTCCCTTTAACTGCTGAAACGACCTTTCCCCTTTCCCATTGGACCTCGGGTGGAGAGGTGGAGCCAACAATGCTTTAAACCCTTGAAAATTATTCAAGCTGAATTACAGACTACTGTGTACAACTTATCATCCGGGCAGAACATGATGACAGTGCTGTATTTCCCCACTCCTCAGATTATGGTCCAGAGAAGAAGTACAGAAGCCCATCAGTTTGACCTCCAGCTACTTTGAAGGGCTGACAACGATTCGCAAGGAGTGAGCAACCCCGTTTTCCCAATGCCTGAACCAAATCTTTTGGAAGTGCCTTGGCAACCATTTCCACATTTCAAGTCATGCTTTAGGAGGTAACATTCAACATTCCTCACACACTGTACATCTGCTAGCTGGACCTTTGCTGTCTTTGTTCATGCCAAAGTGTGGACAAACCATCTGGCTATTGGCCTCATATATACCATACAAACCTTTTGCATGGAGGTCTTTCATACTTTGCTTGGCCTCCCTTTCAGGATTACTATCATCTATACCATCTTGTACATCTGTCTGCAAGGAAGTAGTTAGGAAATGTAGGAATCTAGTCATCTCTAAGTATCCAGGCATGATTCAAAACTGGGTCTCTCTATTTTGCTCCAATTATTTCCATAACTGTGACAGTAAGATCACTAGCTACTGCTTTCAGTATAAAAATACAGCAGTGTGTGTAGTTGCAGCGTCTTTGTAAGGTTATCTTGACAAGGCATTTGGCATAACATTTTGTTTTGATGCTCTGAACTAGGTGTTATAGTCATGATGAGATTGTAGCATTGCCCACCTCTGTTATATAGTAAAGTTTGTACGATTTAACCAGTCTCTCTACCAGGATTTAATTAAATCAAATTTAATTAACAAATATAATCAAAAATTCTTCATTTGCATAATTGTTTTGTTTTGCTTTTAGTCTGTGTGGAATAACTAACTCATTCTCACTCTCCATTAACAACACAGTTCCAACATCATTGCTGAAAACATCCCAAGGCAGTTTCATCACACAGATGTTGTCATGTATTCACTGCTGAGGCTTTTCTTTCTCACTCTGATGGCACTGAGATACTGTCCCTGAACTTGTAAAGTCAAAGGAAGATCTTAAAGCCCTATCCGATATAGAGAGTGATGGATCCCCTCACTAAAGAGAGGTTTTACTGTAGTCACCTATTCTTCAAAGGTCAGTTCACTTCCCTTCATCTCTCAATCTCTAACCTCCATGGTGAGTTTAGCTATGAATACTCACTATTTGAGCAGTGCATTCCCTCCTTCCAGGAGATACTTAGTTAGCTGGAGATACTTTCAGCTAACAAAGTAGTTTAAACACAGCTCAGTTATCTTTAGGGACACATGTTTAAATGTAGATAAAATTTTTGAAAAATATTTGAAATTCACAGAGAATTTCTATATAACAAAGGATTTCCAAATCACAAACCATTTCTGAAACACAAAGGATTTCCAAAACACAGGTACAATTCCTATAAGCTAAAAAGACCCAAACCAATGATTGCAGATGAATGAGTCATCCATTACAGAAATCAAAGGCAGAGAGATGGACTCAAGTTCACCCCATCTTTCTGTCATTCTTCTTGATATTCTTTATCCATTCCTAACAAGCCTGACTGCTCTTTCTGTTTTTTGACACTTTGGTGACTTCACACACATATAATTTTTTTTCTGACACCTTTTTCACACAGATGGTCAAAAAGCTCTGGGTACAGAGTTCCCAGATGCACACAATTAATGCTGTGAATCTTGACTCTCTAAGTACACAAAACTTCCAACTGTTAATAGATCAGCTATATGATGTGCTAAGTAAGAGTATCGTTCTGGTCTGCAAGCTTCCCTGAACTAAATAACTTAGCCAGTGTTGTCTGGTTTGCTGGAAGGCAATAACATAACCCCGTTGTCTTATACTGGAACCAGCCTTGTGCTGCAAGTCATCAGTCAGTGGTCAATAGACAGTGCTGTTTGTTTGCAAAACTGGCCTTTTAACTGCAGACTGATTATTACTTGACATCTATATTAGGAACTGAAAACTGGTTCTGTTGCAAGGATGAGGCTGAGGATGAACCAAGTGCAGGACACAGGCGCGGAGGCAGAGTCATGAGGCGTTAGCACCATCATGAATGGGGAACCAGTATCCTGGAGAGTCTTTACACAGAGACAAGGTTTACGTAGAGTATCCAGGAAATGATGCGGAACTTAGAACTGACCACCCTAAGGAATCAAGAAACAAGGTTTACTCATGCTAGAATTGACCAACGAACTGGCACAGCATGGCTGTGAAGCCTGAGTTTTATCCTATGTTCGCCAATGGGAACCAGGAGTGTGGTAATTAATGGGACTAGCAATCATAGGGAATCAGCACAATCAATGAGATAATGGCAAGATGGGGAACTGCCATGCCAGGTTCACGTTTATGAAAAGAAACTGAATAACAAACGTTGGTTGAGAGACTCGCTTACTCAGAAACATCGCTATGATCTTCAGAAGTATCAGCTGCTATGTTAGAAAGCTGAGCTTGGCAAAAAGGCCCCCCAGCCCAGGACAGTGAATATCCATCACAACAGCTCATAGGTTTGATGCTGATACTTGCTTCATGACTGGGGCAGGACTCTGCCAGGATATTGAAGCATATTTAATTATAATCTGAGCCGATTAACATCAGCACTTGCCTTGGCTTTGATGATGGTTCAATTTTCTCCCTTACAGACTACAGCCCATTTTCATCTAATTACCTAGACAAAGAAAGCAAACTTGCTTTGTCTAGGCTTGACATTTTTGCCAAAACAAACTTCAAAATGCTTTCTGGAGTATTTAATCCCCTGTCCCTGCAGCTGTTGCATTCAAAAATCATCATGAATACACCAACCATTTTATTTGCACAGTCATTCACTTGCAGAGCACAGCATTACCCCATGACGTGGGTTTACTCATCACTTCTACCTGCTCTTTCAATGTATGGGACACAGCTAAGGTTCTCAAAATATTCTCTTAAATCTTGTTTTATACATGTATAGTTGTATGTTGTTCATGCCCATATATGAATACTTAAGTGTAATACAACACATTTCAGAAGATTGTTCAAACTAATTGTGTCATCTTTGTATTGGTTTGTTCCAAACCATCTTCAAGCCTTCCTGTGAAGCTTTCCTAGTAAGGCTAACATGATCAGCCACTCTAGTCAGTAGCCTTCCCTCTGCCCATCAAGAAGGACTACACATCCCACTAGCCCTTCTCAGATCCTCACCTGGCTATGTTCCTACTTTAATGGCACTTGATTAACCCTAAGGTTACAGTGTCCAGTTCATGATGGGACAGCCTATAGGTGCATCAGTCTTTGAACTAAAATCAGTGTTTCTTTATACGATTGTCAATAGCCCGTATCATGTGCAAACTGCATTCTTGGTTGTGCTTGGTCATCCACCCCAATCTGTGTTAGTGTTCCTTCGCTGATCTTCTATTGTAAACTTTCCTTCCATTGTAATCTTGTTTGACCACTACTGTATTGAATTGCCAGATCCTGTCAAGTCTGTCAGTTGATAATGTGTAACTATTTTGCTAAATTTTATTAAGCTGTTGCAGCACCCACTGGCATTCCTGCCATTGATCCATGTTCTGGACCTGCTCAGCATGCTGCATTGGTTTTGCATGTTTACAGCACATTTCCACAGATGGGGCCATCCTTGATGTCTGTTTAACTGTAGATTTTATATTTGTAAGGCTGGATGTACTAATTCCTAAGTCCACAATGTAAGAATATAACCATTAGATATAGGAGCAGAATTAGGCCTTTTGGTCTATCAAGTCTGCTCTGCCATTAAATCCTGGTTGATTTCTTTTTTTTTCAACCCAATTCTCCTGTTTTCTCTCCATAATCATTAGCCCACTTACTAATCAAGAATCTATCAACCTCTGCCTTAAATACACCTAATGGCTTGGCCTCCACAGTCCTTTATAGACAATAGACAAAAGACAATAGGTGCAGAAGTAGACCATTCGGCCCTTCGAGCCTGCACCGCCATTTTGAGATCATGGCTGATCAACTACAATCAATACCCGGTTCCTGCCTTGTCCCCATATCCCTTGATTCCCCTATCCATAAGATACCTATCTAGCTCCTTCTTGAAAGCATCCAGAGAATTGGCCTCCACTACCTTCCGAGGCAGTGCATTCCAGATCCCCACAACTCTCTGGGAGAAGAAGTTTTTCCTTATATCTATCCTAAATGACCTACCCCTTATTCTCAAACCATGCCCTCTGGTACTGGACTCTCCCAGCATCTGGAACATATTTCCTGCCTCTATCTTGTCCAATCCCTTAATAATCTTATATGTTGCAATCAGATCCCCTCTCAATCTCCTTAATTCCAGTGTGTACAAGCCCAGTCTCTCTAACCTCTCTGCGTAAGACAGTCCAGACATCCCAGGAATTAACCTCGTGCATCTACGCTGCACTTCCTCTACAGCCAGGATGTCCTTCCTTAACCCTGGAGACCAAAACTGTACACAATACTCCAGGTGTGGTCTCACCAGGGCTCTGTACAAATGCAAGAGGATTTCCTTGCTCTTGTACTCAATTCCCTTTGTAATAAAGGCCAACATTTCATTAGCCTTCTTCACTGCCTGCTGCACTTGCTCATTCACCTTCAGTGACTGATGAACAAGGACTCCTAGATCTCTTTGTATTTCTCCCTTACCTAACTCTACACCATTCAGATAATAATCTGCCTTCCTGTTCTTACTCCCAAAGTGGATAACCTCACACTTAATCACATTAAACGCCATCTGCCAAGTATCTGCCCACTCACCCAGCCTATCCAAGTCACCCTGAATTCTCCTAACATCCTCATCACATGTCACACTGCCACCCAGCTTAGTATCATCAACAAATTTGCTGATGTTATTCTCAATGCCTTCATCTAAATTGTTGACGTAAATTGTAAACAGCTGTGGTCCCAATACCGAACCCTGTGGCACCCCACTAGTCACCACCTGCCATTCCGAGAAACACCCATTCACCGCTACCCTTTGCTTTCTGTCTGCCAACCAGTTTTCTATCCATGCCAATGTCTTCCCCCCGATGCCCTGAGCTTTGATTTTACCCACCAATCTCCTATGTGGAACCTTATCAAATGCCTTCTGAAAATAATTTGTGGCAACAAATTCCACAGATTCATCACCATCTTACTGAAGAAAATGCTTCTCTTCTCAGTTTACAGAGATGTTATTCTGAGGCTGTGCTTTCAGATCCAGACTCTCTTGCTAATGGAATCATCTCCTCAATGTCCATTCTATCTAAGCCTTTCAGTATCTGGTAGGTTTAAATGAAGGACCCATCCCCTCATCCTTCTGAAAGACCTCACGTAAACATATCTTTCAATGCCGAGCCTAAAATTTATGACCTGCAATCCTGCAAAGGGGTTTTCAGAACTGCTATGCAGTGATAAATTATCTCCCTCTCCTTTGGTTGCAGACCACAAACTTTCTGTGATTTCTGATAGCACTGGGTTGAAGTGGTTCTGGCAATTTCAATTTCCAAGAAAGACTATAAATTATCCTGCTGGTTTTTCCAAAGTCCTTTTTCTATAAACAAGTTTGGTTTCTTGCACTGATATATAACCTTTTTATGAACACCTTCCTGCTCACCATTTATTTTTGTAATGTTATTCACCCAGAAAAACATCTACTCTTGAGTTAAAACTATTAAGTTTCATTGTTGGATAACCTGCTTTAATGCTGTCTTCCAAGTCTTTACTATACCTAGTCAATGACTCATCTGCTATCTTGGACTATCCACACTCCAACAGTGGTGAGGATTATCTTTTGCTTGTAATCAGTTTTAGAGTCACAAATTCATAGAGTCATTCAGCACGGAAACAGGCTCTTAGACCCAATTTATCAATACTGATCAAGACCCACATCTGAGCTAGTCCCAGTTGTCTTTGTTTGGCCCTCATCCTTCTAAATCTCTTCTGTCCATGTAGCTGTCCAAATGTCTTTTAAATGTTGTTACTGTATCTGCCTCACCACTTCCTCAGGCAATGAATTCCATATACACACCAAACAGTGCCTGAGAAAAGTGTTCCATGGGACCTCTTTAAGTCTTTCACTATCACCATCAACCTATTGCTTCTAGTTTTTGATTCCCTCTCCGTAAGACCATAAGACATGGGAGCAGAATTAGGCCATTCAGCCCATCAAGTCTGTTCCACCATTCCATCATGGCTGATTTATTATCTTTATCAATCCCATTCTTCTGCCTTCTCCTCCTTAACCTTTGACACCTTGATTAATCAAGAACCTAACCACCTCCACCTTAAATATACCCAATGACATGGCCTGCACAGCTATTTGTGGCAATGGATTCCACAGATTCACCACGACCTGGCTAAAGAAATATTTCCTCATCTGTTCCACACCAGAGGCTGTGTTCTCTGGTCCTAGACTCCTCCACTATAGGAAACATCCTTTCCACATTCACTCTATCCAGACCTTTCTTAGATAAGTGGCCCAAACCTGCTGACAATACTCCAAGTGTTGGCTGAACATGTGTATTCTGCAAAGTTGGTCACAGGCTGCATTTGGCTTTACCAATTATAGAGAGACCACACTGCGAACACCAAATGCAGCACAATTAATGGAAATTAGTGGATCACTGCCTTGCCTGGATGATCACTTTGAGTCCCTGGATGTTGGGAAGGGAAGAGGTAGAAGGACAGGTATTGTACCATGTCCTGTTACATAGGAAAGTGCCATAAGACAGGGAGTTGCTGATGGAGATAGAAGAGCAGACTAACTCTGCTGAAATGGTGAAGGGAAAGGCAATAGGTGCCAGGATCTTGTTGGAGCTGGCAGAACTTGTAGAGGTATCTTGTTAAATGCAAATGCTGGTGGGATGGAAGACAAGGACCAGGGGAACCTTGTCCATGATCTAGGAGAACAGAATGTGGGAGCAGAGCTGTTAGTAAAAGGCAAGATGTGGCCAAAGACTCTGTCCACCACACTAGTGTGGAAGTCACAGTTCAAGAGGAAGGAAGACACTTCAGACCCACCTGTGGAAGTCTCATTAGAGCAACAGAAACAGGAGAATGGAATAAAGTCTATACAGAAGACTGGGTGGGAGGAAGTATCGTCAAAATATCTGTGGAGGACTTACACAAATAATACACATACATGGATGCACTCATACATACATTGACATACAAATGCCATTATAAGAAGTCCTACAAGTGTCACCACCTGCCAATTTAGGAACATTGAGTAGATGTTAATCCTTGCATGTGAACTATCTCAGTGAAGGAGCACAAAGGAAATAGGTAATTCATCTAATCAATGAATCCTTTGCCAAGAGCAATATGAGTCCATGATCATCTCTTCAATTACTTCTTCAATTGGTTGAGTTGATTAAATGCCGAAATGTTAACTACATGCATGAAAATCCAATTAATGTACTTAGCTAAAGTATTGATTAGGCTGCACATGCCTGGTGCTCCATGGTTGGACAATTACGCCATACACGAAACAGAGCAGGAAGGTGAAATTTAAAATTAGACAATTTTTTGACAATCCAGGAGAAAACGCTATTCCTATTTACTGTTTTATTCCAGGGCTATGTGTTTTGTCTTTGATTATGGTAAGTAGGGGAGCTGTGGCACTGCGGCAGAAGCATGCCATTATATGTTTCAAAACTAGATGGGCAGAAGTATTCCAATCAAATCAGCCTGATTTGCCTAACATATGGATCCTCTCTCCAGCCATAGGGAGATACGCAATATATAATTCTGCACTGGAAGGTTAAAAGATTCAAGACTTGTTGGAAACAACATGGATGGATTGCAAACTTCATCTGCACTTCCAAGCAACAAGACAGCAGAGAAACTCAACAAGTATAGCTGCATCCATGGAGGGAATGAACAGTCAATGTTTCAGGTTGGGGCTGATCAACATTTTCTCGTGTTGCTCCACAGTCAGACATCCACAGTCTCTTACAACTGAGCATTCTGAGTTACTGATAGCTTTACCAAGTCAAAATACAGGATCCAATTTCAACAATGAACACTAAGAAAGTTTAAACATCAGTTACACCAAAAACTATAATGCTGATTCAAAGATTATTTCACCTGTTTTGGCCCTGGACATAAAACTTCCCACTTCCCTAGCTGAAATATTGAGTTTGCACAAATTACCTTTTTCAGTTACACACACAAGATGCTGGAAGTACTCAGCAGGTCAGGTAGCATCTATGGAGGGGAATACACAGATGGTTCAGGCTGAGATTCTTCACCAGCTCTAGAAAGAAAAGGGTAGAAGGCAAAATAAGAGGGTGGGGGAGGTGGAGGGGTGTGAGTTATTGGGTGATGGGTGATCCAGGTGGGGAAGGAAGGTAGCTAGGTGGATGGGAATGGGGGAGAAGTGGGAATGCTGTGAGAAGCTGGGAAATGATAGGTGAAAGAGGCAAAGCAATGAAGACAAGGGAATCTATAGGAGAGGAACAATTCCCCTGACCCCTCTGTTCCCCAATCCTCTTCTGTTTGCCCTTATCTCTCTGGCCCCTTAAACCCCTCATTTTCCCCTCCTCTGTCCATATGACCTGCTTATCACCACACTTTCCCCCTCTGTTCATTTCCCTCCATTGATGCTGCCTGACCTGCTGAATTCCTCTAGCATTTTCTGTGCATTGCTCCAGATTTCCAACATCTGCTGTCTCCCTTGTGTGCCTATTTGACTTAATGCTTATGCTCGTATAATTTTCTCCTTGGCTGAGGATTCTAGTCTGTGACCTGGGATCACAGACTCAAAATAGGATATTGATTGTTTAGAACAGAACCGGTTTTGATCTTCATCTTAAGAGCAATGCCTTTATTCAGAGGATGATGAAATTTTAGAATTCTCCATTTTGAGGACCATGGAGACTCATTTAAACAGGGATTGATAGAGTTCTGCGTAATACTGCAATAAAGAGATATAAGAACAGAGATAGAGTTGGCTTAAAGGGATAGATGGCCAACTCTTGCTCCTAATTTTTGTTCAATTAGATGGAGACATACAATCACCCATCACGGAAATAGGCCTGTCATCCCACTGAGTTCACACCAGCTATTAACCACTCATTTACACTGATCCTATATTAATCCCGCATTCACATCAACTCCACTCCCTCAGTGGCCAATTAACTATAACCCTGTGTTATCTTGCTTCATGTTAACACATTGGTACTTTATTTTAGAGCCATAGAAAAATACAACCCAGACACAGGCCCTTCAGCCCATCTAATTCATGTCAAAGCCATTTAAACTGCCTAATCCCACTGACCTACACCAGGACCATAACCCTCCTTACCCCTACTATCCATGTACCTATCCAAACTTCTCTTAGATGTTGAAATTGAGCTTGCATGCACCACTTGTGCTGGCAGCTCATTCCACACTCGCACGACACTCTGAATGAAGAAGCTTCCCCTCATGTTTTCCTTAAATATTTCACCTTCCACCCTTAACCCTTGAGCTCTATTTTGTCTCAGTGGAAGAAGTCTGCTTGCATTTACCCTGTCCTTAACACTCCTAATTTTGCATACATCTATCAAATCTCCTCTCAATTTTCTATATTCTAAAGAAAACAGTCTTAACCTATTCAATCTTTCTATTCAATCCACCAGACTCAGCAACAGCCCTTGTAAATTTTCTCTGTCCTCTTTCAGCCTTATTTACATCTTTCCTGTAGGTAGATGACCAAAATTGCACACAATGCTCCAAATTAGGCCTCACCATCTAATAGAACTTCAGAATCAGAATCAGGTTTATTTTCATTGGCATGTGACGTGAAATTTGAAAGCAGTAGCAGTTCAATGAAATACATAATCTAATATGTAATAAATAATAAATAAAATAAAAATAATAGTAATAATAAATAAACAAGTAAGTCAATTACATATATTGAAACAATAAAAAAACAGATATATTGTATATTAAAATAAAAGTAAGGTAGTGTCCAAAGATTCAATGTCCATTTAGGAATTGGATGGCAGAGGGGAAAAAGCTGTTCCTGAATTGCTGAGTGTGTGCCTTCAGGCTTCTGTATCTCCTACCTGATGGTAACAGTGAGAAAAGGGCATGCCCTGGGTGCTGGAGGTCCTTAATAATGGATGCTGCATTTCTGAGACACCGCTCCCCGAAGGTGTCCTGGATACTTTGAAGGCTAGTACCCAAGATGGAGCTGACCAGATTTACAACCTTCTGCAACTTCTTTCAGTCCTGTGCAGTAGCCCCTCCATACCAGACAGTGATGCAGCCTGTCAGAATGCTCTCCACGGTACAACTATAGAAGTTTTTGGGTATATTTAAGAACATAAGAAATAGAGCAGGAGTAGGCCATCCGGCCCATCGAGCCTGCACTACCATTCAATAAAATCACGGCTGATCTGTCTGTAAACTCAGCTCCAACTACCTGCCTTTTCCCCATAACCCTTAAATCCCTTACTATGTAAAAATCCATCTAACTGTATCTTAAATATATTTAGTGAAGAAGCCTCAACTGCTTCCCTGGGCAGAGAATTCCACAGATTCGCCACTCTCTGGGAAAAACAGTTTCTTCTCATCTCCATCCTAAATCTTTTCCCCTGAATCTTGAGTCAATGTCCCCTAGTTGTAGTCTCACCTATCAATAGAAACAACTTTCCCACTTCTATCTTATCTATCCCTTTCAAAATTTTGTATGTTTCTATAAGATCCCCTCTCATTCTTCTGAACTCCAGAGAGTATATCCCAGGTGACTCAATCTCTCCTCATAGGTTAACCCCTTTATCCCTGGAATCAACCTGGTGAACCTCCTCTGCACCGCCTCCAAAGCCAGTATATCCTTCCTCAAGTATGGAGACCAGAACTGCACACAGTACTCCAGGTGTGGCCTCACCAGTACCCTGTATAGTTGCAGCATGACCTCCCTGCTCTTGAATTCAATCCCTCTGGCAATGAAGGCCAAAATTCCATTTGCTTTCTTAATAACCTGTTGTACCTGCAAGCCAAATCTGTTGACATGATTTATTGACATGCCAAATCTCTGCAAACTCCTAATAAAGTATTGCTGCTGTCTTGCCTTCTTTATAACTACATCGGTATGTTGGGATCAGGTTAGATCCTCAGAGATCTTGACACCCAGGAACTTGAAGCTGCTCACTCTCTCCATTTCTGATCCCTCTATGAGGAATGGTATGTGTTCCTTCGTCTTACCCTTCCTGAAGTCCAGGATCAGCTCTTTCATCTTACTGATGTTGAGTGCCAGGTTGTTGCTGCGACACCACTATGCTAGTTGGCATATCTCACTCCTGTAAACCCTCTTGTCACCACCTGAGATTCTACCGGCAATGGTTGTATCATCAGCAAATTTATAAATGGTATTTGAGCTATGCTTAGCCACACAGTCCTGTGTATATAGAGAGTAGAGCAGTGGGCTAAGTACACACCCCTGAGGTCTGCTAGTGTTGATCGTCAGTGAGGAGGATATGTTATCACCAATCCGCACAGATTGTGGTCTTCCGGTTAGGAAGTCAAGGATCCAATTGCAGAGGAAGGTACAGAGGCCCAGGTTCTGCAACTTCTCAATCAGGATTGTGGGAATGATGCTATTAAATGCTGAGCTATAGAGGATGAACGGTATCCTGATGTAGGTGTTTGTGTTGTCTAGGTGGTCTAAAGCCACGTGAAGAGCCATTGAGATTACATCTGCCATTGACCTATTGTGGCGACAGGCAAATTGCAATGGGTCCAGGTCCTTGCTGAGACAGGAGTTCAGTCCAGTCATGACCAACCTCTCAAAGCATTTCATCACTGTAGATGTGAGTGCTACCAGACGATAGTCATTAAGGCAGCTCACACTATTCTTCTCAGGCACTGGTATAATTGTTGCCTTTTTGAGGCAAGTGAGAACTTCTACCTGTATCAGTGAGAGGTTGAAAATGTCCTTGAATACTCCCGCTGGTTGGATTGCACAGGTTTTCAGAGCCTTACCAAGTACTCCATCGGGACCTTCTGCCTTGCAAGGGTTCACTCTCTTTAAAGATAGTGGCGCAATAGCATCAGCACCAGACTCCAGAGTTCAAATCCAAGTCGGGCCACCCCCGAGCACGCTTTCCATCCGTGCCGGGTTGAGCATCGAGCTAGCCACTCGACCTCGTAAAAAATGCAAGGGTCATGTCAGGAACATTCATATCGTGACCTGGTTAATCTGAAAGGAGACCAATCCTGACACCACGCTCCAGACAAGAACGGCTGACTTTCTGGGGCAACGCGCTTAAAAAAAACTCTCTTTAAAGGCAACCTAACATCGGCCTCTGAGACAGAGATCACAGGATCATCAGGTACAGCAGGGATCTTCACAGCTGTAGTTGTGTTCTCCCTTTCAAAGCGGGCATAGAAGGCGCTGAGTTCATCTGGTAGTGAAGCATCTCTGCCATTCATGCTATTGGGTTTTGCTTTGTAGGAAGTAATGTCTTGCAGTCCCTGCCAGAGTTGCCGTGCATCTGATATCATCTCCAACCTCATTCAAAATTGCCTCTTTGCCCTTGAAATAGCCCTCCGCAAATCATACCTGGTTTTCTGGTACAGGCCTGGATTACCAGACTTGAAAGCCACAGATCTAGCCTTCAGCAGACGACATACCTCCTGGTTCATCCACGACTTTTGGTTTGGGAATGTACAGTAAGTCGCACGCACTCATCCACACAGGTTTTAATGAAGTCGGTAACAATTGCAGCATACTCATCCAGGTTCAAAGATGAATCCCTGAATCTAGTCTACCGATTCAAAGCAGTCCTGTAAGCACTCCTGTGCTTCCCTTGTCCAAACCTTCTTGGTCCTCACTGCTGGTACTGCAGTCCTCAGTCTCTGCCTACACTCAGGGAGTAAAAGTACAGCCAGGTGATCAGACTTCCTGAAGTGAGGGCGTGGAATAGCACAGTAGGCACTCTTGGTGATGGTGTAGCAATGATCCAGTATGTTGTTTCCTCTGGTATTGCAAGTGATCTTCAACATAACATCCCATCTTCTGTGCTCAGTACATCGATTTATGAAAGCCAACATGCCAAAAGCTTTCTTTACGACCCTATCAAATTATTGACCTGTTCTGCAACAACCCTCTGTGCCCTTCCGTTCACAATGTAAGACCTACCCTGGTTGTAGACCTACCATGATGTAATACCTTGCACTTGTCTGCATTAAATTCCATCTGCCATTTTTCTGCCCATTTTTCCAGTTGGTGCAGATCCCTCTGCCAGCCATGATAGTCTCCCTTGCCACCCACTACAGCCCCAATCTTGGTGTCACCTGCAAACTTTCTATTCCAGTTAACAACATTATCATCCAAATGATTGATGGAGATGACAAACAACAGTGTACCCAGCACAGATCCCTGCAGCACACCACTAGGCCCAGGCCTCCAGTCAGGGAAGCAGCCATTTACTACAATTTTCAGGCTTTTCCTGCAAAGCCAGTGTCTAACCCAATTTATTACCTCAACTTGAAAACTAGGCAACTGAACCTTCTAGACAAACCTCCCATGCAGGACCTTGTCAAATACCTTGCTAAAGTCTATGTAGACACCATCCACTGCCTTACCTTCATGCGCTTTCCTGGTAACTGCCTCAAAAAACTCTATAAAATTGATTAGACATGACCTACCATGTACAAAGCCATGCTGACTATCCTTAACTAGTCCATGTCCATCCAAATACTTATATATCCAGTCCATTTGAATGTCTTCCAATATCTTTCCCACAACTGATGTCAGACTCATCAGCCTATAATTTCCTCATTTATGTTTAGAGCCTTTTCAAACAGTGTTATTTATTTGACAGTTTATGGGAGCCCTCAATATGTACATGACACCTCAATACAGTACCTCTGTCTTCTTCATTCCAATCATGAAGCCTTGCCTCTTCTCCTCCTGTATTTTCATTAACACTCTTTCTGTGCTGGCTGCACAGTTACATGTATTTAAAAACAGCAATTATAATGCCTAATTGATCCCTGTCACTATCCTCTACCAATGTTCCCTTAGAATAATTTCTACACAGTTATTAGGCTCAAGTGCAGAGGTTCCTGTTAGTAGGTCATCAAAGTGGGGTTGAAGTGGAATATCAAACCCAGTTTCAGTAGAACAGAAGCACAAACAAAATGTTGAAGCAACTCAGCAGGCTGGGCAGCATTTAAGGAAAGAGTACAGCCGACGTTTGAGCCAAAACCCTTCAGCGGGACTGGAGATAAAGAAATGGGAAGTAGATTTAAAAGGTGAGGGGAGAGGAGAGAGAAACACCAGGGGAGGGGAGGTGAAACCTGAAGGGAGAGGGATGAAGTAAAAAGCTAGGAAGTAAGTTGGTCAAAGAGGCAGAAAGCTATGGAAGAAAGAAAAGTAGGGAGGAGCACCAGAGGCAGGCGATGGATGGACAAGGAGATAAGGTGAGGGAGGGAAATGGGGATGGGAAATGGTGAAGGGAGGGTGGGGGAGCAATACCAGAAGTTTGAGAAATCAATGTTCATGCCATCAGGTTGGAGGCTACCCAAAAAGAATATAAGGTGTTGTTCCTCCAACCTATGGGTGGCCTCATCATGACAATGGAGGAGGCCATGGATGGACATATCGGAATGGGAAGTGGAATTAAAATAGGTGGCCGCTGGGATATCCCGCTTTTTTCTGGCGGATGGAGCGTAGGTGCTTGGCAAAGTGATCTCCCAATCCACGTCAGGTCTCACCGATATACGGGAGGCCACATTGGGAGCACCGGACACAGTATGTGATCCCATCAGACTCACAGGTGAAGTGTTGCCTCACCTGGAAGGACTGTTTAGAGCCCTGAATGGTAGTGAGGGAGGAGATGTAGGGGCAGGTGTAACACTTGTTCCACTTGCAAGATTAAGTGCCAGGAGGGAGATCAGTGGGGAGGAATGAATGGACAAGGGAGTCACGTAGACAGCAATCCCTGTGGAAAGCAGAAAGTGGGAGGGGAAGGAAAGATGTGTTTGGTGGTGGGATCCCGTTGGAGATGGCAGAAGTTTCGAGAATTATGTGCTGGACGCAGAGGCTGGTGTGGTGGTAGGTGAGGACAGGAGGAACCCTATTGCTGGTAGAGTGGCGGGAAGATGGGATAACAGCAGACGTGCATGAAATGGAAGAGATGCGTTTGAGGGCAGCATTGATGGTAGAGGAAGGGAAACCTGTTCTTTAAAAAAGGAAGACATCTCCTTCATTCTGGAAGAAAAGCCTCATCCTGAGAATAGATGCAGCATAGATGGAGGAATTGAGAGAAGGGGATGGCATTTTTACGGGTAACAGGGTGGGTAGAGGTATAGTCCAGGTAACTGTGAGAGTCTGTGGGTTTATAGTAAATATCAGAGGATAAGCTGTCTACAGAGATGGAGGCAGTGAGATCGAGAAAGGGAGGGAAGTGTCGGAAATGGACCAGTTAAATTTGAGGGTAGGGTGGAAGTCGGAGGCAAAGTAGATGAATTTGTCGAGTTCAGCTGTGGTGCAGGTAGCGTAGGAAAAATGTGGGACGGTCGCCAGTTTAGGCTTAGTGGAACGTAGACTGATCCACATAGCCGACAAACAGGGTGGCAGAGCTGGGACCCATGCAAGTGGCCAGGTATGCACCTTTTGTTTGAAGGAAGTGGGAAGAGCCAAAGGAGAAATTATTTAGAGAGAGGACAGGTTCTTCTAGGTGGAGGAGAGTGGTGGTGGAGGGGAACTGATTAGGTCTGGTGTCCGGAAAAAAACAGAACTCTTTGAGACCTTCCTGGTGGGGAATGGACATCCATAGTGAAAATAAGATGATGGGGGCCAGGAAACCTGAAACCATTGAAAAGTTCCAGAGCGTATGAGGTGTCACGGATGTAGGCAGGAAGGGACTGAACTAGAGGAGATTAAACAGATATGAGTTCAGTGGGGCAGGAACAAGCTGAAACAATGGGTCTACCTGGACAAGCAGCTTTGTGGATCTTGGCTAGGAGATAGAAACGGGAGGTGCAGGGTGTGTGAACTATGAGATTGTTGGCGGTGGGTGGGAGATCCCCAGAGTCAATAAGATTGGTGGTGGTGCGAGAGTGAGGTCCTGTTCAAGGGGTAAGCAAGAGCAGGTGTCTCAGAGATGGCACTGAGCCTCAGCAAGATAGAGGTCAGTATGCCAGATGACTACAGCACCTCCCTTATCTGCGGGTTTGATGGTGAGGTTGGGTTTGGTGCGGAGGGAGTGGAGAGCCGAACATTTGGAAGGAGTGAGCTTGGAATATGAGAGAGGAGTGTTGAAGTCTAGACGGTTGATGTCCTGTTAGCAGTTGGCAATGCAAAGGATTTCCAGAATCTGCAGATTTTTTCTTGCTGATTAAGTAGAACAGGCCTGAGGGGATGAATGGCCTACTCATCCTGTTAACTCCTTCAATGAAGTCCCTGTAAGTCCATTTACATAAGTGTACAAGCACTTTTAGACATATCATTCCTTACTAAATCTACAAAATTTATACAGAAATTCATTAATGCACTCATGTTATATTAAAAGATAGTTTGGTGTATTCTTTAGTCACTGTCAATGATTTAAAGTTAAATTCCTTCCAAGTAAAGCATTACATATTAAAACTGTCTATCTCCTGTGAAAGATCTATTTTCATGAGTATTAACAAATCACATCAGATTATGACTGTGAAATACATTAAAGAGAATTTTTTAAAAGTCATTACCTTGTCAGTTCCAGAGATGGCAACTGGCAGATTTCATTAGTGCTTAAGTAAATTCATTTTAGTGGAATCTTGTGGTAAAGTATACCATCACCATTCCAAGTGAAATTTGCATCCTGTTTCTCAATTGCATGCAAAGTGGAGACTTGCTTTCTTAATGGAGCTAATATTATTAGTATATAAGGATTGTTTTACAGATGGGAGGGATTTGCAATCAGACATTGGATTGCTTGTGGAATCCAAAAGTCTAGCTTGAAGAACTGGCCATTTTGTGAGGCAGGGTCAACTCTGGAAGAGTGCACAGAGGCATGTAAGGTCGTGGGGTTACCTAAAACCAGGCTAGAAATTCTAGGTGGTCAACAGGTGTGTTGCACTTGATTCCATTTTCAGCAGTGAGAGAAATAAAAGGATGCACAATGACTTTAAAGCATTAATCAATTTAATCAGTACTTAAGGGAACATACACAATTCTCTAAAGAAACACATGCAGACTCCGAGACTACTGCAGAGTGCCTTTGTTCCCCTTCTGTCCCTGACACCACTCACGACTCAGTCCAATGGTGAAGCCCCTCCATTAGTGTGGAGCAGTTTTTTACTCCTCCACTTATACCTCTTCTAGGAGGAAGTGATACCTCACCTATACACAAACAAATTCTCATCCCTCGCAGGGTGCCCCGGCAGAGTTCAATGAGAATTGCAAGTTCCATGATACAGTAAATTTAACATAGCATGTCTAGCCGTGTTCTGCCGTCCGTGTTTCAAAATCCTCCGGTAGGCTCAGCTAGGCCTCACTCAGGTCACAGAGCAGAGGCTCAGGATGGTCACCCATTGTTTGGCTTTAATTTTAATCCTGCCACACGAGGAGGAAGTCCGTGTGGAGAAAAGTGAGGCAAAAGACAGAAAAGGCAGGCATTGTTAAGATTCTTTCAAGGATGCAGTTATGCTTGACAACAACATGAGAAAGAAAAAGAAATGTCCTGTGTAGGGGAAAAGCTGAGTGTAATTTGTACTGTAAATTCTCTCTAACAATTAGTGCACTAGAGGAGAACATCGAAAGTCTGAGGAGCAGATGGGGAGCGTGGAGCAGGGATAGAGACATGGTCAGATTCAGACTGTCAGCGGCATGCAATGTACTCCATGCTGAACAAAGTCATTCCAATGGAAGGGACTGCCAGTAGGTGGATCTGTGCCAAGACGCCAGAGAAGGGACAACCAGTAACAATAAAGAATGAGATGTGTTATCTCCTCCTGAAGCAAGGAGGTGTAGTTAAAACTGAGATATATTCCCAGTATTACTTGTTACTAATAATCATGGTCAGGAAACAGGGCAACATGGTTCCACTCACTGAAGTGACCAGTCCGGTGAACTAGGTTCCCATGTGTACAAGTGACCATCCTCACTGCTGTCCCATTGTCAGTCACAATCTTAATCTTGACGTAAGTAAAATAATGACTCTAAAATTGGCCTCAAATCCTTCTCCAGTCTTAACAGGCATAAATAGAAATACATTAAATGTTGTCTAACTTCATCCACAAATGACAATGGATTGCAATTTTCCAGGTGCTTATATCCTTCAGTTTTTAGGGTGCTGCACCAAGCATGTATCCACAATTGCCGAGTGCTGAGTGATACGATGATCTGCCCTTGTCAGTGATGTAGATGACTTTATTAACCAGAGATTAATGAGCCTGAGTTACTCCTTGCAAAATCTAACAATCAACTCTCTACTTGCTCTGGCAAGAATCTCCCAAAAGCAGCCAGCTGTGTCTTCTTTCAATTTTGGAAAATACAACTTCAGTATTAATCTAAGAGTGAAAAAAAAATTACAGATGCTGGAAATCAAAAATCAGAAATAAAGTTTGAAAGTCATAAATACACTCAGCAGGTCAGCTAGCACCTACAGAAAGACAAGTAGAATTAACATTCATCCACCTGCAGACTTGTGTTCCAAGATGTTCACACCCCGAGGAGTGCGGCAAATAACTTGGATTATTTGAAGTTTGAAGTTCAAAGTGATTTATTATCAAAGTATGTATGCAGTATACAACCCTGAAATTCGTCTTCACCACAGACAGTCATGAAACAAGGAAGAACCATGGAACCAACCCATTCAAACAATCACAAACATCAAAATCATCAAACTCCCCCCACTCCAAACATTAAAAAAATTGCACAAATGACAACAAACAGAAACAAGTGAAAATTCAGCATATAAAACACAAAAGGCATATTTCAGTACAGTTCAGCTCAGTGTTCATTATGTGCAGGCAGCCCGATTCAAAAATCACACAGAAGTAGTAACAACAAAACAGAGTGACCAGACTAGAACTAGAAATAGAATACATCATAAAAACTGAATTGGAGTCCAAATCTATGATCTGCTTCGATTAAACCTTGCTACAGAACCATCCGACGACAGCATCAGGGGAAAGAGAGGGATCACTCAAATGCAAGGACCTTCTCTCAGGAGCAGCGAGCAAGAGGGAGAGAGAGAGAACGCAACACGCAGACACCTTCTCCAGCAGCAGCGAACCAGAGGCTGGTAGACAGTGCTGTATGCTGTCTCAACGTCAACACCTGCCTTGATGTTTTCAATCTTCCTCAGTGCTTTAATTGGCAAGAGATGGAGTCAATCATGGGCTTGCAGCCCGTCGCCAGGCTTCCTGGCCTTTATTCCACATGCTTTGGTCGCATCCTCGTGGAACACTCTCAGAGATGGCAAAGTGGCAGATCAGCCCGAAATCACACGACCAGAATGCAGATAACAGGCTTATAACAGCAGCAGAACCATATCCGAAATAAAAATAAGATGTAAACGAAGTGAAAAGAATTGCTTCATGACCCGCCTTGAGTGTGTTGCCTATAGTAGCATTTTTCACTGGCGCCAGAATAATCATTGCATTAAATATGACAAATATGAGTTAAGACTAATCTACTGTTAATCCCCTCTAGCTCTGATGGAGGTACCCAATGTGGAAAATGGATGATCCCAGAGAGATTTTCATAACTTTGTTCTTTCTTTTTAAATCTTTTTATTAATTTTAAACAAACATAAATGAAACATGAATACAGAGAGTTTGAAAGTACATAATTAATAGGTTAAGTATACATTCATATAGATGATAATCCATATATAATAACCTCCCAAACTCATAGTAATTACAAAAAAAGGGAGTAAATAAGAAGAAAAAAAATCCCCAAAAAAGAAAAGAAAAAAAAACCTAACCAACATGGGCCATTACATTATGTCAAATATACACAGTAGCGTCAATAACTCTGCACCTCCATCCAAACAATTAAGGATAATAAAAGCAGGGTTTAGGAAAAGTCAGTTTAACTGATATGAAAATGTTGGATAAATGGTCTCCAAGTTTCTTCAAATCCAACTGAAGAATCAAAGACAACACTTCTAATTTTTTCTAAGCTCAAACCAGAGATAGTTTGAGAAAACCACTGAAATATAGTTGAAGGATTAATTTCTTTCCAGTTCAATAGGATAGATCTTCTAGCCATTAATGTAACAAATGCAATCATCCACCGAGCTGAGGGGGATAAACAACTATTATCCACCATTGGTAAACCGAAAATTGCAGTAATAGGATTAATTACTTAATTAATTAAACAATTAATTAATTGTTTGCAATTTGATATTCAGAACTGTTGAAATAATACTGAAAATATATTTCCAATAATTTTGCAAACAAGGGCAAGACCAAAACATGTGGGTCAATGAAGCTACTTCAGAATGACATCTGTCACAGGTTGGATTAACATGAGAGTAAAATCGAGCAAGTTTATCCTTGGACATGTGAGCCCTATATACAACCTTAAATTGTATTAGGGCATGTTTAGCACAAATAGAAGAGGAATTGACTAATTGTAAAATTTTCTCCCACTGCTCAGTGGGTATAAGACAATAAAATTCTTTTTCCCATTCCTTCTTAATTTTTTTGATACTTCTGGCTGTATTTTTATGATCATATTATAAATGGTGGCTACTAAATCCTTCTGGCAAGGATTCAGAGCTAAAAAAAATTCCGTAATGTCCATTGGACATAATTTTGGAAAAGACTGTAACATATTATTCAATAAATTTCTATCTTGCAAATATCTGTAACTTTGTTCTTAAGAGGTAATATTTATCCTACTGATTGTAAAAGCTGAAGGTGCTGGTAACCCACGGTAAGTTGGGCAGCATCTGTGGAAAGAGACACAGAAACTAACATTTCATTTCAAAAGACTTCTCATCAAAATAGGGGTTGTAGAACTTCAGCCCATTGTGGAATACTTTCTATATGAAAGATGGTTACTGGACAATTGTAACACCCAGGAAAAGGGTTCACTGCTAATGTAATGGTTTCTCTGTAGTTTGCATTGTTTGGGTTATGACTAGCGATAACGGGGGCTGTGGAATGTGCACTGGCCAATGGTAGGAGGTGTTTTTCTTTCTATATGTGCCTGAGAGAAGGGATTTCACGGTACTTGGTCGGCAAGAGATGAAGAGAGAAGACTCGAGTGGAGAGAGTTGGTAGACTGGAGGACAGAGTGGACTTGGAATGAGGGTCCAGGAGTCAATGATGCTCGGGGGAGGTCGATGGGGACCAAATGGATGGAAAATTGTGAGCTCCAATGTGCACATTGGACTGTTTCATTAAAATGGGCCCTTTTTCTATTTGTTGTCTTTACTAACCCCATAGTCAAATTAAGAATTATAAAGCTCAGTCGTTTAATTGCATATGGTATACTGTCTGATATTTTGTGGCACAGATTTGTAACCGGGCAACGCATCACACAGCATCCACACAAGCAAGACTTCTCAAGTTTGGCTGGGCCGGAGGCTGTCCTCCCCTAGGCAAATACATGTTGGTCAAACCTGAGGGTTACACAATATCCTGAGAGGAATTTCAACAAGCAGTCCAGCCATTGTGTGAGAGTCACCCATAAGTTCACAAGGCTGCTTCATCTGCAAAGTACGGGAGAGAATCTGTCTCTGTGACCACTCTGGGACAAGACTATGCAACTAGCACATTTTTTATGAACATACCTAACCTCTGAAGATAACTTCATAATAGCAGCGCGTTAACTCCAACACTTCCATTGTTTCAGTTTCCAAATGAATTGGAACTTCCTGGATATAAAACTCAATTATACCCTAAGACCATTTCATTATGCACGGGGTTTCATGTTATATAATAATCATTAACAACTTCCCATCTGCTGGGTTAAATTCCCTGACATTTCTATAAAGCCAGCTGTTCACTGCAAGAATTACATGAAAGCAAATTGATGCTGAAACTCTCTGCATCGCAATTTTACTCTTTACTAAAACGTTAATGTCTTAGCCTCCAACAATTGCAATCATAAGCACATCACCACATTCCCAAATTGCTAATATAAATTACTGATACATTTCCTTCTATTTCCCCTCCCTACAAACAAATATTTCTCAGATTCAATCACTGTACTTCTGCATGTTCAGTTCCTATCAAGGCACCTATTTTAATACTCAATGATTTTATGAGACTTCAGATGAAACAGGAGGTACATTGTCTACAGAAGGTTAGATCTGTGGCATTTATGTCTGGTGACCCATGTCTGTATAAGATAAACAGATATGATTTGCATAGGGCTATTTCAAGATCGAAGAAACAATCCTGAGTGATGTTGGAGGCAACATCAGATGCATGTCAACTCTGGCAGGGTTCCTACAAAGTGAAACCTATTAGTATGAATGGCAGCGATGCTTCACTACCAGATTAACTCAACGCCTTAAAGATCCCTGCTGCATCCAGTGACCCTGTGATCTCTGTCTCAGAGGCCGATGTTAGGCTGTCTCTAAAGAGGGTGAACTCTCGCAAGGCTGAAAGCCCCAACTGAGCACCTGGTAAGGCTTTGAAAACTTGTGCCAACCAACTGGCAGGAGTATTCAAGGACATTTTCAACCACTCACTGCTACGGGTGGAAGTTCCCACTTGCTTCAAAAAGGTAAAAATTATACCAGAATCAGGTTTATTATCACCGGCATGTGACGTGATATTTGTTAACTTAGCAGCAGCAGTTCAATGCAATACATAATATAGAAGAGAGAGAAAAAAAAAATTCTAAATAAATAAATAAATCAACTGGAGCATATGTATATTGAATAGATTAAAAATGTGCCAAAAACTGAAATACTGTATATTAAACAAAGTGAGGTAACATCCTGGGTTCTAGAGGTCCTTAATAAAGGAGGCTGCCTTCCTGAGACACCGCTCCTTGAAGATGTCTTGGGTACTTTGTAGACTAGTACACAAGATTTACAACCCTCTGCAGCTTCTTTCAGTCTCAGAAGATGACATCCATTATTAAGGACCCCCATCAGCCAGGGCATGCCCTGTTCTCATTGTTCCCATCAGGCAGAAGGTATAGAAGCCTGAAGGCACACACTCAGTAATTCAGGAACAGTTTCTTCTCTTCTGCATCTGATTCCTAAATGGACTTCGAACCCATGAACACTACCTCACTTTTTTATAATATGTATTAGTTTTGTTTTTGCAATACTTTTCTTTCTATTCTATATATATATAGTTACTGTGATTTATTTATTTTTTGTTTTTCCATTTTTAAATTAAGTTAACAAATTTCACAACACATGCCAGAGACAGCGAACCTGATTCTGATACTGAGGTAGCTGGATCTCAGTGACATCCTCCAATCAATTAGGTTTCATATTGGACCAGTGGCATGCTCTGAATGAACAAGGGGGATGTTTGATGAAACACCCTGGCTCTATATTCCACATAGCTCCATTATAATTGTCATAGCTGAGAGGTAACATATATTCTGAGCCCTATCTATCACTGCTAACTGGGAGAAATATCACTCTGAGATCTCATTTCTTGGTCCTGTGGTCTACACTGAACCCTTACTGATTGTATATAACACAGGTCCACTTAAGCCACAGGAACTCAATGCATTAAAGAAAATGTGTTAGCATGGATTGAAATCTGTGCTGTCACAATGAAAACAGAGGGTTGAAATCAATGGAGTTTTTTCAGGCTGGAGCTATGTAACCGTTGAAGTACTTGAGGGATCAGTTCATGCCACTAATTACGAGGGGTGATTGATATGCCCGTGGCCTAAGATAGAAGGAGTGAATTTTAGAAAATCTAGCACATTTATTTTTCAACATAGTCCCCTCCTACATTTACACACTTAGTCCAGCGGTCGGGGAGCATACAGATCTTGGACCTCCTGGAAGTGTCCACAGATAACTGATTGATAAGTTTGTGGCCTAAGGTAGAAGGAGATGAGTTATACAGCTCTCCTCACATGCACATGCAGGTCAACACTTTGAGTGATTATGCAGAAAGTATGAAGTTAATAACTTGGCATGATTAACTCATTATTATTTAATTATTTATGGTTTTATATTGCTATATTTCTTCACTATTCTTGGTTGGTGCGGCTGTAACGAAACCCATTTCCCTCGGGATCAATAAAGTATATCTGTCTGTCTGTCTCATGTCCTTCTACCTTGGGCCATGAACCTATCAGTCACCCCTGATGAGTTATTAACTTCAAACTTTCTGCATAATCACTCAAAGAGTTGAACTGCATGCGTGTAACAAGAGCTGTATAACTCATCTCCTTCTACCTTAGGCCATGAACTTATCAATCACCCCTGCTATGGACACTTTCTGGAGGTCCAAGATCCGTATGCTCCACAACTGCTGGACTAAGTGTGTAAATATAGGAGGGGACTATGTTGAAAAATAAATGTGCTAGGTTTTCTAAAATTGACTCCTTCTACCTTAGGCCATGAACTTATCAATCAGCCCTCATATTTACTTTTCTTGGTAATGACGTGGAGGGGTGGGGGGAGTGTGAGGTTTCCAAGTTTGCTGATGACACAGAAGTAGAAGGAAGGGTATGTTGTGATGAGGACATTGTGATTCTGCAGTGGGATACAGATTGATTGAGTGAATGGGTGAAAACCTGGCAAGTGGAGTTCAATGTGGGGAAGCATAAGGTCATATATCAAAGGCAGATTATTACCTGCATGGAGAAAGAATAAAAGTAAAAGAATTCGGAGGGATCTGACCATGAATCACAAGTTAGCAGTCAGGGTTCAAAAATTATTTAAGAAGACATCTGGCATTTTGCCCTTTATTGTGAAGGGGTTGGGGTTTACTAGAATATTACCTGGGTTTCAGCACCTAAGTTACAGAGAAAGGTTGAACAAGTTAGGTCTTTATTCTTTGGAGCATAGAAGGTTGAGGGGGGACTTGATAGAGGTATTTAAAATAATGAGGGGGATAGATCGAGTTGACGTGGATAGGCTTTTTCCATTGAGAGTAGGGGAGATTCAAACAAGAGGACATGATTTGAGAGTTAGGGTTAACATGAGGGGGAATTTCTTTACTCGGAGAGTGGTAGCTGTGTGGAATGAGCTTCCAGTAGAAGTGGTAGAGACAGGTTCGGTATTGTCATTTAAAGTAAAATTGGATAGATATATGGATAGGAAAGGAATGGAGGGTTATGGGCTGAGTGCGGGTCAGTGGGACTAGGTGAGAGTAAGCATTGGCATGGACTAGAAGGGCCGAGATGGCCTGTTTCCATGCTGTAATTGTTATATGGTTAAGAAATGGGAGGTTCTGTTCTATTTGTGCAGGGTGTCGATGAGGCTACACCTGTAATACTCTGCACAGTTTTGCTCACTTTATGTAAAAGAAATACGACAGTAACATTGGAGCCAGTGCAAAGGAGATACACCAGACTATTTTTTGGGTGAGTGGGTTGTCCTATCAAGAGAGGCTGGACAACTTAGGCCTGTGTTCATTGGAGTTCATAAAAGTGAAAGGTGAAGTTATTGAAACATGTAACATTCTAAGGAGGTTTACAGGTTGATATTGATGTTTTCGCTGGTGGGACGATCAAGAACAAGGGGATATTTACATGGTAATGAGCAGAACGTTTTAAAATGGAAGTGCATACAAACTTCCTTCAAATCTCTGAAATTCTCTACCCCAGAAGGCTGTGGTAGTTGCATCACTAGAGGTAGGTACTTAAAAGAGAAGGCAGATAAATTTTTGAGAGATCAGGGAATTGAGAGCTGTAGGCTGGGGCTACTCAGCTATGATGGTATTAAGTTACAGGACAGTCTTAAGTCCACATTGGTCTACTCTCACTCCTGCTTTCTTGTGTTCTGATTTTTAAATGAATCTTGCCAGACTTTGGTTGAATGGGTTATCTGATCCTCAATATTGTTTTTCTTTCTCCTCTGATCTCCTCTTGTCCAGGATGATGATCCTGGCAGTGTCCAGAAGATGGCCATGGTTGGTACAATTGAAGAACTACTTCAGGCCCAAGAGGGTCAATAACCTGACCGTTAGTCCATTAAACAGTTTATTGAAGACTAATCCACTACCATTCTTATCCATCTGGCAGAAATTGTTCTCCCCTCACAACTAAGGATAGCCACAGATGCTATTATGGGCCCCGACTATGCCTGTCTTTTGTCAGCAATGCAGAACAGCCCTTGTTCCAAGCCTATTCATGCACACTTCCCCTACTCTTTCTCCACTCCATTGACAACTGCAATGGTGATGCTTCCTGCACTTATGCAACCTCATTACCTTTACCACCACTTCCACCCTGCCGTCAAATTCACTTGAAATCTCTGACATTTCTGTTCCTATTTTGGATCTCTCTGTCTTCATTTCAAGATGCAGACATGTCACTGTCATCTTCCGTCATTCCAGTGACTCACCCAATCATCTCCACTATACCTCCTTGGACCCTGTTGTTTACTTTCTGCCTTCTAAAAGTTGGGCTCCTTAGCATCTCACCTCAGACTTCCAAAGGACACTTAATGTTTTCTTTCAGCTCCACTTGCAGAATCTTTCCCTGAAGGTTTTTAAATATCCTTTTCTGATAATGGCCTCCCCTGCCAGGCACCTTGTCTCCCCACTGTAATCCATGTCGTGGAGTACACTTCCCCCATATTCTTTCCATACCAGGAGCTTTTCCACTCACTGGCTCCTGGTACAGGACACCCTGCCTCTATTGTTATTCAGTTGCTTCTCTTATGGGTAGTGGGCTCTTAACAAATATTCTATAACTGGGTGATTCTTTAATTGGAGTAATTTTTCTGTCACTGGGGTAGATTTTCAAGAAATAAAATAGTTCTTACAAAAACAAGTACTGTAGTTTTAAAAGTTAGGTAATGGTAAATCTAAACTTTTTTCAGGATGCTTCATAAATAATATTTTCATAACTTTTAAGGGTTAAAAACTTAAATGTGCCAGAATTTCATTACTTTGGGTTTGTCCCCTACCCAGACTCTCTAACTATGTCTTCAAAGTAAAGTAATAATAAGTATTAAATTCATGAAACTTTTGGTTTATATTTTCTCACAAGAACTTTTAAAACACATGTCAAATTCACGTGGGTTATTTTTATACAATTTGTACATTGTTTATGACAAAGAACTGCTGTTCCCAACACTTCTGTCATTACCAACACACAACACATTTTAGAGACCAATCCAGGTTTTTCAAACTGCTCATTGGTTGCCATGGAAATGAGATGACAAGGGAGCATGTGGTTGTCATGACAGAAGACTAACATTCTGATGTCCAGAACTGTGAGTAATTTAAAGATTTATACCTCCTGCCCTAAGAGTATGTTTACAATGTGTCATTACCAAATGAATTACTATTTGTGTGTTTTAACGGAGAAATAAATAACTTCACTTTGCTTCTGTATATTTAAATTACATTTACAATCTAGCTATCCAGTTGAGTTGACAAGAGCAAGATTGAGCCAACTTATTCCTTAAATGCCATTACCACCACAAAACTGGCAGGGAATATGTCAAGATGGCCCCAAAATCATCAACAGACTGATCAAAAATACAAAGATACAATTAAAGAAGACCCAGTGAAATATCAGCAGTACCTTGAGAGACAAGGAGAGAGATAGAAGAAAAGAAAGGAAACAGCAAAACTTAAGATCATCTCACAATTATCAAAGAGCAGACAGATTGAAGAGATGTCAATCTAATTATAGTCTAACAGGACAGTCTAAATAAATGTAATTTATTAAATTAGTAAACAAATGTTTTGTTTAGACAAAGAAAATATTGACACTTAAGAAATTGTGTCTCAAAAATATATTCTGAATGTACTTAAAAATGAGTTAAAACAAATTTATTAAAGGGCATGGTTTTTATTAGCAGAACTGATTTTGAAATCTTTTTCATTTCATTTTAAACTAAATTCAGTATTTTGATGTTGTGATGGTAATGACGCTCATCCGGGAAAATTCTGCAAAAACGCCTGAAAATATAAAAGTTCTCTTAAAGGTTGATGAATACCAAGATCTGGTCTTCATTCCAGAGCCTAAAATAAAGGTTATAACATAAACAAAATAGGGTTTCAAGAAATATAATTTTTCAGAAATTCAAGTTGTCAGAAGTGCACCTAACTGAAGAATCCACCGAACTATTCCAGGGGCAGCACAGTAGCATAGTGGCTAGCATAAAGCTATTACAGCATCAGTGACCCTGGATAAATTTTGTCACTGTCTGAAAGGACTTTGTACATTCCCCCCTTGACCATGTGGGTTTCCTCTGGGTGCTCCGGTTTCCTTCCACATTCCAAAGGTGTTAATGGATTAATTGGTTCCATGAGTGTAATTGGGCAGCGCAGACTTGTTAATCCACAACAGCCTGTTACTGTGCTGTATCTCTAAATAAATTAAAATACCAAATTGGCTAAATAAAATGCCCTCCATGTTCCTATTGATACCTTCTTGATACCTTCTGAATTTTCCACCCTCTCCCTCAAATTCACACAGACTACCTCTGACACTCCCTTTTCTGGACATCTTTGTCTTCATTACATGTAACCTTATGATCATTACCTCCGTTTGGTGCTTCCTATCCAGTAGAGCACCCTGCCCTTAGCTTGGTCATGGAGTTGAATCATGATAATGACACAACATCTGAGTTAAATCAAGCCTCCCAGTCAGGTTCTTCCTATGCAGAGGAAACATTATCCCCAATGCACGATGCTCTTGGGATGGCTGCGGTAGAAAAGAGATGATAACACACCCGTTTGCAGACTGAATTTGCAAAGAGGGCGTGATGAAGGATTATGAATTCTTGTCGCAGTTCACCTTGAGCAGCTGTGTAATGGTAGACAGTCTGTTCAACAGGTTGTCCCTGGGAATACACACCGAGACAGACATCAAGCTCTGCTAGAAAGTCATGGTAGCAGACATGATTTGATCTGCCCAAAATCTGTCAATCTTCCAGCACAGTGCGATGTCTGGAATGCTGCCGACAGGCGCATCTCAGGATGCAGGAGCACATGCTGTGGGGCGCAATGAAACTCAATGCATCTAATGCAAAGGCTTTGTGGGGAAGAATACAACACCAAATTTACAATGAAGAACAATAAAATGTCCATTTGAGTACAAAGTAACCATATGGCACTAAGAGGCTATTGACACACCCATGTGCTCTACTGTCAAACTGGAACAACATGAGTTTAAATCCCACAGATCCACCAGACTTGCATGTAACCAATCCCTCACTGACCCTGGCAGATGACCTGTTGAACGGGAGCCCGAATATATATAAATAACCATCAATATATATAATTAATATAATATATTATAATATATATAATACACACACACACACACACACACACACACACACACACACACACACACACACACACACACACACACACACACACACACACATATATATATATATATATATATATATATATACATGCATACATATGTGTGACCTGCCCCCATTTAGATGATTGAGGGATGTAATACTGACTAGTGGATACCAAAATAAGAGTGATGGGTGTATATTTGGTGGATTGGTATCTTCATCAGTCCTGACCTCCCTTCCTCTTAAGAGTATGCATGAGGGTAGGGACAGGCAGAATTAGTTTACTTCACACTCTGCGTCTTCTTGCTAATTTTCGGAAAGACGGTGGAACTAATCTACCAGAATTTGTATTTTCTCTTTCTCTCCAGCTTCATCCGCTCTCCGAAATGTTGTTCTTGCCTTTTCACTGTCCCTCAGGAGCACTTCCAGCAAACAACACATACGCATCAAATAAATCGCTCACCAGAAGTAATGTTATTTCGTGCTTCCTGAATCATAATAGCATACAAAATGTTTCAGGCAAAGATAAAATTATAAGAGCTGTTATGCCAATGACAGGTTACAGAAAAATTGACATTATACATGTCATGTTCACTTTCAAAGTTCTTTACCTGTCAGGTTTTAACTTTGTTCACAGAATACACTCCGTTCACGGGGCTGACAGCTGTTCAGCGGAACAAGCACTCATCTCCTTTCATAGATCATCATCCATCGAGTAATAAATCCTCCCTTAGTTTCAGAAAACCTTTTTACAGTATGACAGCTTCAGGGGCAGTTTACTTTGACAATCCTTTCTTGCTGTTTATTGCTAGGTTTAATTAGAAAAATACAAGGAGCCAGATTTATTGACATACACTTTTGTTTGAAGAGACATTACTTTGGAGGTTCAAATTAATGACTTACGCAAACACAATCCCACACAACAAACCCATATTTAATTGCTGATCTTTGTGGAATGAACTAACTCCAAGGGTGAGATACAATTCACATTTTTGTATCATGTTTTCAACATGGCCCAGAGGGCTTGGCACCCAAGTAATGTGTGTACTCAAGTATGTCTTACCAAGCACATAGAACATAGAACAGAACTGCACAGGCCCACAGTTTAAAACTCTGACTGGGCCATTTTGGAGCATTGCATTCCAGTTCTGCTCACCCCATTATCAGAAGGATGTGGAGGCTTTGAAGAGGGTGCAGAAGGGGTTTACCAGGACGTTACCTGAATTAGAGGGTGTGTGCTATGAGGAAAGATTGGGCAGATTTGTGTTGCTTCTTCCAGAGCAGCAGAGACTGAGGGGTGCACATACCCAGGTCCTCTGAGTTTCGCCAGCTCTAGCTCAGCCATCCTGACCTCCTGAAGGAAAGACATCTTTCCATGGCACTGCATTCACTCCAGGCGCACCTGAAGTTCAAGCTGAAGTTGAAGTTTGTTGTCATTTTGTTGTGTGAAATCAGGTTCATAGGGTGAATCAGGTGAATAGGGAAAAAAGCTATTTACTACCAGTAAATAGGTTAACTATCTACTACCAGTAAATAGGTTAACAGACACTAAACATGTACATGGTGGCAAATACTTACCCAAAGTGTGCATCCTGGCCCTCTTTACTGCAGCATACCTCCACTGTTTACAATTTCCACGGCACCACCAACGCCACCCCCCAGGCCGTCGTACCCCACCGAGTGAAAAGAGAGACAGCATGGGTTCAATGTGCCAGATTTAAATTCTACCAACGCCGTGATGTCATCATCTAAATGGCAGCTAGTGGGGGGAGTGCTGCAATGCTCCTTAAATGGGCCAATCCCTTGCTATCACTGAAGAGTGGCTTTTGATGCACAGGTCAGATGGGCACTTACTACAATATTCCACCCCTCAAAAAACATGGCACTATGTCACCCAGTCCACAAGCTGGTACTATCCCTGTGGATGCCCCACTGTGCTACATACAAAACATTACATCATGATACCCAGAATTATCAGCCCAGCAGTTGTTACTCAGTGTATTACAGTAGGCCACAAACCCCATCCCACCCCTCTCCAGTACCCCATTGTTTTAACCTTTGACTGATGCATATGCTGATGTCTCAAGGCCACCACTTTGCAAAAGTGTGCTTTTAACTTCAATTTACTGGTTGCAATTTACAATCAGTGTTACAAACTGAAGCCTGGCTCGAATTAATTCTGTTTTATTCAGATAAGTCCAGAATACTCTGCAACGTACCCTCCTCTTGGCCTCTGGACTGAAATCTGTCCCAGGAAGGCCAAACTTTGAGGATCTGGTTTTGCAGGGCATTGAAAATGTCCTTCACTTTGGATCCCTTCACCTATCACGTCCCTATGTGTAGCTACATCTGTCTAATATACCTAATTGACTATCTACGAGACTGAGCAGAGATGGCAATAAAACATTCCAGAAATTTGATCTCATTGTCTTCACTTTAGTCAGCAATGGTGAACTCACATTTGCATTTTACCTTTACATACTGGACTTCAGGCACATTCTACATTTGCATTCTAGGCGATAGGGATGACTGGAATCCTGGCTAATCATTTGTATCTTATGAGACAAACACTGTCACCATGTCTCAACTTTGCAACGTTCTTTCCAAAAAGAACCAAAACTCAATCAGTGCATTGACAATAGCTAATCTATACACTTTAACCTTATGGAATGATCTTGTTGAGAAAAGCAATGTTTCAGTTCGCTCACCAAATGTTTCAGTCTCTCCAAAAGCAAATTTCAAATTGTCAGTTCAAGTATACACAAATCACCAATTTCCCAAAGTGCCAATTTCTTTCTGAAATATGGGTATCTCATATGTGGTATAGAGATACACAGATTTCCATCATCTTAACCCAGATTCCACACGGCCAGTACAGAATCTGAATTTCTCTCTCTCTCCAATACCATCTTCAAAGAAAAGAAATGAATAGCCACAAACTTAAAATGCAGATAAGATAAAAAAAAGATCCACGTTTGCACTTTTCTTCCTTCTGTAGCTTCACAAAATGACCTACAGAATAACTTGGAACAAACATCTAATGCATAGCAAGCACACATTTCAAAGAGGAAAGGAAACCTCCACATATGCACGTTCACACAATTTCACATCAAATAATGCAATCTTTCTCTGGATTAATTCAAACACCCTTCCCAAATAGATTTAACAAACACATGACAGAGTTTGCACTCAGCCACGCATACACGCTTTCACTCAAGTGAACTCACGTGTGGCTACATCTCCCACAACATTTTTCGAGCTCAAAACTCTCACTCTTCGTTATAAGGGTTCATACAGAGTGAGTGAACTCCCCCTCCGTGTAGGGATTGGACAGGAAGGTGCCACCCACCGCCCAAACCCTGTGGCTGCTGAACGCCCACCAGTGCTCCAGCTAGGGATTAGGGAACCCTTAGTGGAATGTGAGGAATCCTGCAGAGAGAAAAAGGAGCTCTTATCGGGGAAGGGTTTGGAGAATGAGTCTCCCTTCTCTCTTCCCTTAGCAGTACTCCTTCCACATGGCATAAAGGGAGGGAGACAGAAACCCCATTTACCCACTCCCTTGTGCTCCTACTTTGAGCAATACTAAAAACATTCCCTTACAGGTCACTTTGGGCCCTTCACCCCCAGGCTGCTTGTCTAATTTGCTCAGCCGACTATATGGTCCATATACTCTTATTCTTTCAATAATCTGATGGCAACATCTACAGTACCTCCTATCATTGGCCACAATAAAGGCAACACCACTCCCTTTAAATAGGAACTGCTGATTTAACTAAATACTCCACCATGGTCGAGGTTAACCTATGACACTCTAGTGGCTTGTCACTGTCGCGTTGCTCTTGTCCCTTCCTCCACTGTGTTTCACTCCTCTGGGGGCTGCAAACCTCCCTCAAGGAGTGAGGAATACCCGGCCTTAACCACTGTTATCAGTCTGCCCCATAGCGATTCCTCACCCCCGTTGGAAGTGGGTGGCACTCTCAGGGCATTGCTAATCGCATAGTGGGAATACAGCCCCACCCCCAAGAGAATCCATCTCCCTGTTGGATAGACTCACTTCAGCACCTCCCAGATCCTCAGCAACCCCATGGACAGAGGCTCCGTTGGCTTCTGCTGAAACCTGTCTCCCAGCTCTGCTGTTCCTTGGTGGAGAACACCCTGAGGGTAGTTGTCCCGCTATGTTATCTTACACAGATCCCTCTCCCTCATGCTGTTCCTCTCTCCAAGCCTCCTGCTCTTCTTCACCTGGTTCCTTGGAGGCTGAAGGGGCTATGGGCCAGCGGCCACTTTGCTGGGCCTGGGACTGTGTGACCACTGCTTCGGCATAGGGGAAAGAGTGCTCACTGACCAGGGAAATCCAAAGGCTGTGTTCTAACCTCTCCTCCCCATCATCATTATCTAACCAAATGTCTCCATTTCTCATCCAAGTGTTGGGTATGTCTCCAAGCAATATCAAGGCTTGGATCCATAATGGGTTCCCATTGCCAGTTAGCCCTGTGGGCAGCCTCTAGGAACTGCACCTTACTAACTGACAGGCCATCTCTGTGTTCATATCCTCTAAAACTTCAGCCCAAGCCGGCGCTGACCGGGAAACCGTCCGTATGG
This sequence comes from Hemitrygon akajei, assembly GCF_048418815.1. Taxonomy (NCBI): domain Eukaryota; kingdom Metazoa; phylum Chordata; class Chondrichthyes; order Myliobatiformes; family Dasyatidae; genus Hemitrygon; species Hemitrygon akajei. The sequence goes on from NC_133134.1 coordinate 108,656,097, forward strand.
TAACACCTCACTGGTTTGGTGTTTCCACTTACTTTCTTTCTCAATCTGTGCACCTCTTTATCTTTCTGTGAGATTGTCTCATACTGCTGCTTTACTACGGCTGCTGGCAGCCAGAAAGAACCCCTCTGGCTCCTCTTCCTTTTGGGAAACTTTACCTCACTACGTACAGACACAATGTGCTATCCCATTTTCACCCCATGTGTGCCCAGTTTATCTGACCAGTCAACTGGCTATACCGTGGCCTGCCAGTGGGTTGGCAAGACTCCCAAATCCCGCACTGTTGTCGGTCCACCCCAGGATTCAGCGTTGAAAGATTTTTTTTTAAAGATGTTAATCTTCTATTCAGCACCAAACCCTGCTTACGGCACCAAATATGTGAAATTAGCTTCACAGGTTCATGAGCAGGGGCAGAAGACAGTCACTCCTCACAAGTAGGTTAACTGTATATTTACAGAACAAGACAAAAACTTAAGATTTAGTGTGGTTTCTGCACACTAGACTTAAACTCTACTGGAGCCGTCATTAGCTGAACAGCAGTGAATGGGAGCAGCTGCAATGCTCCTTAAATGGGCCAATCACTAGCTAGCACAGGGGAGAAGAGAAGCTTTCAACGAACAGATAAGATTGACACTTACTGCAACATATTTAACTGTATACAGTGGATTCTGCTTAATCGGGACACAGCGGGACCAGTACATTTTGGCCCAATTAAGCAGCTGCCCCAATTAGCTGAAGTTTCATGGAGATAGTTTAAAAGAGAGACTACTTTTTAACTGAGTAACAAACAATGTATTTAAATGAAATACAGAGCAAATTTGAACAGTAACAATGCCACTACAATAGTATAAAACTATAGATCCTAAGTTATCAACATGGAAATTCATCCACAGCCTCCATGTTCTTTTGACTGACTGTGAACATATCAGTGCAGACACCTAGTACTGATAATGGACCGTCTTCATACAATGTGATTGACAAATGCATCCTCCAAATCTTCATTTTCATGTTAACATTCAAGATGAATGTCGACACCTTCAAGTACTTTATAGTTCCTAACTTGTTGAAGTAGTGACATCCAAGGCCCCCAGGACTCTACGAATGATTGCGAGAACTGCTGAGAGGACCACTGGGGTCTCTCTTCCACCCATCCGATATACTTTATCAAGATGGTGCTGCACACGCTGGTCAGAGACCCTCCCATCCATCCAACAGTCTCTTTGAACTCCTACCATCAGACAGGAGGTACCGTAGCATTAGGATAAGACTGTAAAAATGGAAAACAGCTTCTTTCCAGGCCATGAGACTACTCTGAACTCCCTTCCACCAAGCAGGTCTCACCTCATATGAAGCGCCAGTAGTGTTAAACTGTTTACTTTTTAGCTTCTGACGTAACTGCACCTTATTATTAGTTAATTTATTTGTGGTGATATTACTTTGTGTTGTGTGTGAGTTATACATACCGTGTGGTACGTTTTGGTCAGGAGGAACTTTATTTCTTTTGGGAATATACATGTATACAGTTGATACGACAATAAACTCGAACTTGAACTTGAAGTGTCTGCACTCCAATAAGGAGAACATCAATCAGGTACTGCAGCTATAAAGCTGTAACCCCCGAGCAGAACAAGGACAGCATTGCCTGAGGATTGCAACACTCAGCTTCCGTGTAACTGGCTCCTTCGAGCTCTCTGTTCTGTACAGAGAGAGAGATTGATTCCATTGTCTCTGTGGAGGCCATACAGAAGGACAAGAGTGAGGGTATGAACTGATTGTAAAGCTCCTTATGGTTGTGACAGTCTGTATGTACGTTGCACTGTATTCCCTTCTTAAATGCTGCACAAATCTTAAACGCATTAATAGTAGAAATAACAAAGCGTGTGTAATGTGCCAGTTAAATGAAGGGTGATTGGAGAGTGCTCTGTGTAGGAATGGGAAATCTAGTTAGCCCTTTGAGCCTGTTCCACTGTTTAATTAGTGCTTTCAATTGAAGCTCTGATTAAAATCCAAGTAATCTCAGCAAGTGACTGAAGAAACCACAAATGCCATGTTTTGTAAGGTTTTCTATATAGGGTTTTTTTTTCTAAACAAGAGGAAAAGATCTTTCCTGACACCTTCAAGCTCACAGAAATGGCAATAGGATTCACGAGAATAGGTTCCAACAATTTATAACTTGAAATACATGTGATATGACTCCCATCTTTACCAACCTTTCATTAAATCCACTGTCTGCACAGTGAGATAAAAACAGAGAAAGCTGGGGAAGTATAAGAACTTATATCCGCTCTGATGAAGTGCTTTGAGAGGTGAACATGCACTTCATTGACTACAGTTTGGCATTCAATACTACCATCTCCTCAAAACTAATCAATAAGCTTCAAGACCTTCGCCTCAGTACCTCCTTGTGTAACTGGATCCTCGATTTCCTCACTTGCAGACCCCAGACAGATTGGCAACATCTACCCCTCCACAGTCTACATCAGCACAGGTGCCCCAGAAGGCTGTGTGCTTAGTCCCCTGCTCTAGTCATTTTACACTTATGACTGTGTGGCTAAGCACCACTCCAATGCCAAGTTAAGTTTGTTGATTACACAAATGTGGTGACTACCAGCATATAGGGGGGAGATTGTAGATCCAGCTGAGTGGTGCCACAGCAACCTCTCACTCAATGTCAGCAAGACCAAGGAGTTGATTATTGACTTCAGGAGGAGGAAAGTGGAAGTCCATGAGCCAGTCCATATCAGGGGATCAGAGGAGGAGAGGATCAGCAACTTTAAATTCCTCTGTGTTGTTATTTCAAAGGACTTGTCCTGGGCCCAGTGTGTAGGTGCAATTATGAAGAAAGCGCACAGTGCTTCTACTTCCTTAGAAGATTCAGTATGATGTCTATAACTTTGACAAACTTCTTTGTATGTCTGGAGGAAAATATAATGACAGGTTGCAACACAACCTGGTATGGAAAGACCAATGTTCTTGAATGTAAAATCATGGTAAAAGTAGTGGATATGGCTCAGTCCGTCATGGAAAAGACTTCTCCACCATTAAGCACTGTTGCAGGAAAGCAGCATCCATCATCAGGGACACCCACCACCCAGGGCATGCTCTCTTCTCACTGCTGCATTAGGAATAAAGTACAGGAGCCTTAATTCTGACACTAACAAGTTCCAGAATAGTTATTACCCTTCAACCATCAGGCTCTTGTACCAGTGAGGATAACTTCTCTCAACTTCATTTGCCCCATCAATGAACTGTTACCACAACCTATGGACTCACTTTCAAGGATTCTTCATTTCATGTTCTCAATATTTATTGCTTATTTATTTATTACTATTATATTTTTATTTTTGCTCAGCTCAAGCTGGTAAAACTTGAGGTGCAGGCATAGCCAAGCACACTTATTCCTTAATTGCTAGGAACTTTTGAACTATTCTAGTGGTGTTTAGTATTGTGGCTTTCTGGAATTTGCATAAATGTTGCTGAGTAGGCCTAAATGTTAAAGCTATTGTGTAGTGACTTTGGGATGATACCAGTAGTAAATATTACTATTGGGACATTGTGTGCCCTATTAATGTTCCACAGTCTTTCAGTTTCCTCTTCTAATTCAGCACATTTCTGGTGGTTTTCACATAGTGATTCCTGTGGGGTCTCACTGTATTGGCGCCCTTCCTGTTTATCCTGTAACCTCGGACATTAGATACAACTCTGAGTCATGTCATTAGTAGAAATTCTCTGACAACTCAGCAGTAGCTGAGTGTATAAAGGGAGAACAGGAGGGTGAATACAGGGCCCTGGTGGAGGACTTTGTCAAATGGTGCAAGCTGAATCATCTGTTGCTCAACATCAGTAAGATGAAGGAGATGATGATGGACTTCAGGAAGATGAAGCCTGTACTGCTCCCTGTTACTATTGATAGTGAGGATGTGGATGTGGTGAGGACCTACAAGTACTTGGAGGTGCACCTGGATGACAGACTTGAGTGGAGCATCAACATAGAGGGTGTGTACAAGAAGGGCCAGAGTCGTCTCTACTTCCTGAGGAGACTGAGATCCTTTGGAGTATGCAGGTCTCTCTTTCAGTCTGTTGTCACCAGTACAATCTTCTATGCAGTGGTGTGCTGGGGCAATGGCATCAACACGGGTGATGCCAACAGGCTCAATAAACTGATTAGAAAGGCTGGCTCTGTTATAGGAGTCAAACTGGACACACTGGTAGCTGTGGTAGAACAAAAGACCTTACAGAAAATCCTGGCAATTCTGGACAATGTTTCTCACATGCTGCCCTGGCTGAACAAGGGAGCACTTTTAGTGATAGATTAAGACAAGTGCACTGCTCCGAAGAGCGCTATATGAGGTCATTCTTAATCTTGGCTATTAGACTCTATAATGAGTCAACCTATAGCCAGGGAAGTGATGAACCCCCATTAGACTGTTTGAGGTAACTAATGTTTTATTTTTTCTTACTTCTCTTCTAATATTTGTATATCTGTACACTTGTAATGTTACTGTGACACTGTCATTTCCTTTGGGATCAATAAAGTATCTATCTATCTATCTATCTATCTATCTATCTATCTATCTATCTATCTATGTATTTTGTCTTTGGAATGGCTATGTCTATTAAATAAGTTGTTCTTGTTTGTTCATTCTGTAACAGTTGTTATGGATTGTCCTATATGTAATGATGGATCAGTCATGATATAATTTGCAGGACTCTGGCTCTAAAACTAGATCAGGCTTGTATTGATAGTAAGGTATGGTGTCATTTATGAGTTTGTATTTTAAAGCAAAATTTTGGTGAATGATGTTTGTCACTTGATTGTGTCCATGTAAGTAATCAGATTGAGTTAAACTGCTGCAGGATCCTGTAATGTGTTGGATTGTTTCTGGTTTCTCTGTGTTTTCTGCATTTATTGCCTTGAATTTGTTGGTCTTGTATTAAATATTTTTGATAATTTTTGTGTTAACAACCTGACCCTGTATTGCCACAAGGAACCCTTCTATTTCTGGGATGAGGTCTCCAACCCTGAGCCTGGTGGTTCGGTAGTTTCTTGTTAACATCTAGTCTCCACAGATTGCAGAGATGTCTTCCACGGAGGGTCATGCACTTCCAATGGTTACCTTTTCTTTAATGGTGATAATTTCTTCATATTTCTGGATTATGTTTTCACTTAAATTTGGTGGTATGTACTTCTTATCAGGATTGCATATGCACACGTGGAGTGCTGAATCCTGTTTTCATTGACAAAAATATATCCTTGGAAGTTTTGTCTGTTATGTATTTTTTAATGTCTTTTGTTTCTCTTCTACCTTCTGTTCTAGGTAGTGATAATCTAAGTGTGTTCAAGTGTACGTAGTATTTTTTTAAATTTGATATTTCGGTTCTTATTTTTCTTTGTAAATTTTCCAGATCAGTTTCAGACCAAGATATTATGCCAAAAAAATACATTAATAAAATTATAGCAGAAGTCCTTATTGCCTTTGTTATATTTTCACTACTGAGCTCTGTCTAGCAGATTTTCTTAGTCCTTAAAGTAAATTCTGTCAAAATTTTTTCCTTTATCACAACTTTTTTATATATGTTATATAAACAGGTAATACGATGACATTTTGATGGGTCATTTGTGATTTCTCCTTTAGGTAAGAGATATGTTTTACTTCCTGTTAAAAATTTAGGCAATTTTTCAGGATTGTTAATAAAATTGTTAATAGGTATTAATAGGTAAGGATGAAGAATAGCAAAGATTTTATTCCAATGAATATGAATATTATCACTGCTGGTACCTTTCCAGTTGTGGGTAATTTTTTATAACTGCTTTTAGTAAATCCATTGTAACTTCAGGTGCTTGCTTGTCTTCAACTATGCAAGGGTGTTCTTTCTCGTCCCTAATCCAGCTTGCTTCTTGATTGTGCATTGCCCTGTTTGACCAGATATTAGACTAAAAGTTTATTATTTCTGTGTTTGTTGGTATGTGCTGGGGTTGGTGACATTTTGATGTGTCGAATTTAGTATCTATATCCTGTATAAACTTGTTTCATTGGTCCTGAACTGATAATTCTGGATTGCAGGGCAGCATGGCTCAACGGGCTGAAGGGCTCTTCCACGCTGTATCTCAATAATAAAAATAATTAAATCATCCACCTGGCCACATTGCAAACTGCAGGATTTGATATTGAACTCATGCTTTCTTTCTGTATGATCCAAACAGATTGCTTCCACTTACCCAGCCTCTGATTCAGCTTTTTCTTCTTCTGTGTTCTCTTGCCTGCTAGGCAAGTCCCTGTAGGCCAGACAATGCAAACAAAATTCAGCAAGTCAGACAGCATCAATGAAGGGGAATAAACAGATTACATTTCAGACTGACACCCTTCATCAGGACTTAATGAAGGCTCTCAGCCCGAAACAGTGACGGTTTATCCCCCTCCATTGATCCTGCCTAACTTGCTGAATTCCTCCAGCATTTTGGTGTGCTGCTCAAGATCTCCAGCCTTTGCAGAATCTTTTGTGTTTACAGCCCTACACAAGCTGTGCAACACTGACAACATATTGCACAGACAAAGGAGCTTAACAACTCCTCTGCTGCCACATTAGTTCACCCTGTACGGGACCCCAGTACATTTTGGCTCAAATAGCCAAAGTTTCATGGAAATAGTTAAAAGGCATAAAAAGGACAAACTACCATTTAACTAAGTAACATATAATGTATTTAACTGAAATGCAGAACAAGTTAGAGTTCTACCAATACTACTACAGTACAATACTAAGACAACTGTGCTGCTCCACTGAGCGCTATATGAGGTCATTCTTATCCCCGGCCATTAGGCTCTATAATGAGTCAACCTATAGCCGGGGAAGTGATGACCCTCTCCTGTTAGACTGTTTGAGGTAACTTATTTTTTATTCTTTCTTACTTCACTTCTAATATTTGTATATCTGTGCCTTTGTAATGTGACTGTGACACTGTAATTTCCTTTAAGATCATTAAAGTTTCTATCTAATCTAATCTATAAAACAACATATTAGTTCCTAATGGTTATCAATAGAGGAATTCATCCAGTGTATGCTGCCTGTAGGAGGTGTCCAGAGAGGGGTGAAGGGGCTTGTTGTGTCCATTCTGGGGCAGCTCACTCACCTCTGGTCCCCATCAGACACTCAGCTCTCACCTGTGGCTCCAAGTAGCTGTTTGCATGCGACAGCAGCCACACCCCTGGTACACCGCTTCAACAGGCAGGCTAAACCAGCTGAAGGTAGCTGACAGACCTCATACCCTGATGAAATAGATAGATGTCTGTTCTAGCGTGTGATGTCAGCTCCAGTGGACTGGGAGGATGAGATCAACAGTGAAATCTAAAGGCCAAGATGGTGAGTTCTGCAACACTTTGTGGAGAGAGAAGAGTATGATAAGGCACAAAAGAAGTCATGATAATACACTGCAACCAAAGGAGACACTAGATTGTGATGATTACCCTTGGCACTGAACCCAGACTTTCAAGGAACTGTCCCAGTGCAGCAGCTTGTCCACTTTAAAAACTATTCAACAGAGTTTTCACTGAAATCGTTAAATGCAATGGATAACCAGCATGCTACCTTCAAATTCTTCATAGCTCATTGAAGTAGTGAAATTGTTCCATTTTCACATCTGGGCATTTCCGCCATCTCCAAGCCTGAATGCATGACACCACAGAAAGCAAAAACAATTCCAAATTGACTTACTGCTTATTTCTTGCCAACTATCAGTGACAAAAATCACTGCTTTTTGAACACAAATACACACAAATGATGCAATCTTAAAGCTGTTTGCTCTAAGCATGGTGTAGTGTCTAAAGTCAACACTAGCTCATTCGATTGACACTGGTTAAAAACAATTTGGCAATAGTCTCCTGTCCCTATAGTGTTACAAATAAATGAAAGAAATCCTGTCTATCTTCTTGAGTAGTTTCTGTACTTTAAGAGTACTGAATAACCAAGGGAACGATTAGCCAGAAATAACAGAATGCTAAGCTCCTCTCTTACAAGCGGGATCATCAGGAGCTCTGCTGGTTGGTTGGCAATTAAGAAAAACGATTGTAAGCATTCTTTTAGTGACTTCCATTGACAGGGAAACGCAGATGGACACTGACCTGGGAACAACTTTCCATGATTATTCATCAGTCAATGTTCAAAAGTATGAAAGAAAGGCCAATAAGAAAAGTTACTTGATGGTGAGTAAGCTTGAAGTTGTTTAAATTAAAAGCAGAACCGAATACACAAGTCATCGCCCTTGTGTGCTTTGATTTATACAAAGTGATAGATGCAGTGGTGGATAAGTGGACAGAGTTATACTTGTGCAGTTAGTGCATGGCTAGGGATTTGGAAGACAAATGCTGATGAGACTACAGCAATAACATTTGTGTGGCTTACTTGCAAAGGCATAATGTACCAATGAAAAGGAAAGGATGATTCCAGGACTGAAAATCTTATGAGAGTAAGCTGGCAAAATTAGATTTGTTCTCTGAGGAAAAGAAACATTCAAACTGGGCATGGTTCATGTCTTTAAAATGCAGGAAGAAAAATGGGTTATTTAAATGTAATGAGATTATATTTTTGAACTGCGATCACAGGACTAGAGGATATGAGTACAAAGTAGATGAGCCTCAAATGAGAGAGAGATTAGAAGGCTTTCCCACTGCTAACACAACACTGACTATGAGAGTTACAGTAAAACTGGCTAATACTATTTTGATTAACTCCTCAAAAGACCTGACAAATGTCTGAGTAGAATGACTGAATGTTTCACTGATAAGGTATATCCAATAACAATCAAACACTTCAGGGAACAAATTGTTTTCTTCCTGTTTAATAGCTGCTTATATCACCCTCCAAACCTGACCCAACCTTGTTTCAATTTGTCAGCCTGTCACTTTCTTCCCCTTGGAAGTTTATTCATGTTCATTCTGTTATGAAGTAAAACTGTTCCTTCTCAATATTCCAGCCATTATCCTATTGCCTTTACAGCATAGAGAGTACAATTCAACATGGAAATTGTTCTAAGCTCTCATGCCTTACAAGATCAAAGCAGTGGGCCATGTTTTGAGCTCAGGACACAGCAGAGACTCTGCTGCAAAACCCACAGGTTGATGCCGTTTGAAAGGGACCACCAGCACTAGCTGCTCCCCAGGTACCTCAGTTATCAACAGGATGCGTGCTGGAGATTGATGCAGCTTTCTTGTAGTCATCAGGTGCATCCTAAAAGAGAGCATCAATCCCACCAGCACCTGGATGATGCACAACCACCACCTCAAAGTCATGCATAATAGTGGAATACGAATGGTAGCAGGTGTTTCGGGGGCAGAAATTGATAAGTTGATTTATTACCATCAAGAACACCCACCATCCAGGCCATGCTCTCTTCTCGCAACTGTCAATTGTACCTGAAGGAGGTACACACACCACCAGGTTCAGGAACAATTACCCTTCAACCACCAGGTTCCTGAACCAGTGTGGATAACTTCATTCACTTCAACTCTGAACTTTAAAGGGCTCTAAAACTCAAGTTCTCCATATTATTTATGTACTTATTATTTGTTATTATTATTATTATTATTTATTTGGACAGTTTGTCTTCTTTTGCTCATTGGTTGTTTGTCTTCTTTGTGTGTAGTTCATCATTGATTCTATTGTATTTCTTTGTTTCTACTCTGAGTGCCTGCAAGAGAATGGATCCCAAGGTAGTATATGGGGATATGTATGTACGTTGATAATAAGTTTACTGTGAATTTTGACTTTGAATATGTACCAAGATAAAGTGAAAACTTTGTTTTGCATGCGTTCATACAGATAATTTCATCATATCAATGCACTGAGATAGTTCAAGAGAAAAACAATAACAGTTTGCAGAATATAGTTTTGCAGTTACAGAGGAAGTGCAGTGCAGGTGGCTATAAGGTGCAGAGCCATAACAAAGTCATTGTGAGGTCAAGAGTGTATTTTTTCATAGAAAAGGACAGATAAAACAGAAGCGAATCACTGGGCGGCGTGTTCAAGGCCCAGAGCAACTTTCCGTGGAGAGGATTGGGTTCTAATGCGAGGTACAATTGTTGTTTAAACAATCTAAATGGCGGCCCATATAGACTCGCTCTGGGTGCCAAGCCAGTTTGGAGAGGTCAGGAACAGATCCTTTAGCAGCAAAATCTAGTAGCAATTCGCTGGTGGCAGGTCGTAGTGCGAGATTCAGACAATTTAAATGGTGGCCCAGGTAGCCCGGGGGCTTCTCTCTCCATGATGCGAAAGCTGTGTGACTACCCTCAGCTTCTGTGCTTGACGTCTGCAAACTTTTCAGCGATTTGCCCACTAATATGATGAACTAAATACTGAGGCTTTGGGCCTACTCCGGGCTGCTCCAACGATTTGGATCTAAGGACTCAATTTGGGCCAGAATGCTGTTGTTGCTGCTCTTTTCTGTTGTTCATATGATTTCTTTTGTGTTTTTTTTCCTCTTTCTCTGTGGGCACTGGGAGGTTGGTCTTTTTTTTAATTGAGTTCTTTCAGCTTCCTTGCTTTGAGACTCTCAGCGTTGTGTAATTTATACATTCTTTGATAATAAATGTACTTTGAACTTAATCTCACAATGGGGAAACAAGAACTAGAGTGCATAGGTTTAAGGTAAGAAGAGACAGATTTAATATAAACCTGATGGACAACCTTTTCATCCAGAGAGTGGTCGGTATATGGAATGAGTTGCCTTGGGAAGTGGTTGAGGCAGGTAAATTACCAAATTTTAACAGGTACTTTGACTTGGATAGGAAAGGTTTCAGGGGATTTGGACCAAATACAGGCAAATTAAACTAGATTAGATGGGAATCTTCATAGGTATGTACCAAACAGGCCAAAGGGCCTGCTTCTGTGTTGTATGACTCTATAAAACTGTGAGACATGCACCTGTATTCCTGAAACTAAAGTGAGCCTCAGGTCAGAGTGAAGGAGGAGTAGGAGCTGGCAGCCATACTCTCTCAGCATGGAGGACTACTCATCGTGGGTAACAATGTGTCTTTCCAGATCACTCTGTCCCTCATGCTCTGTTAACATGCGACTCCTCACCCTGACCCTTTCCTCTTGCTTTCATCATTTTATGCTTTTATCAGTTTTTGAGGGAATACATTGAAGGTGAGATGAAGGAGTTGCCGAGGAGATCTAATGGAAAATCACCACCACTTTCAATGCGATTTAGATACAGGTATAGTCATACACACCAGAGCAGAATGAAATGCCTTGCTCGCGTAAAGGGATTCTGAAGGTGGCTGATACTTGACAGATACAGAGTGTGGCTGATTCTTGGAATGCACTAACAGATAAAGTGGTGGAATCAGACATAATTACAATGTTTATGATGGGCAGTCAAAAACTTGGACAGACACTTGATGCTTGTAATGCAGATGCCCAATGCCCTGCTGTGTGCACTCAGCCCCGCCCCGCTGAGAAGATGGAGCTTGACCAAGAAGATGAGGTGGGAGGTGCACCATAATACCTGATGTATATCCCCTCAGTTCCTGACACTCTGCAAAATCTGAAGGCTAATGAGTGTTTAACTGCTGTTGGGGGGTTGCAACGAAGCAAGGGCCTCAGGACACCCAACTCGCAGTCCAGAGTGCTGAGGAACATCAGTGTTACTGCACTGGGGGTAATAATGAGCAGGCCTTTCTGAGACAGCTGATACGGTGATGCTTGATACGTTGTCCAACCTGCCTTCAAAGTATGTCAAAAGGATATTTTTGTGCTGGAGAGAGTGCAGAAGAGATTCACCAGCGTGTTTTTTCCGGAATTCTGGGCTTTAGTTTCAGAGAGAGTTAGAATCGCTTGGGTTCATTGTTCCCTGGACTGAAGGAGGATGAGGGGTGAACTGATAATGTTACATATGATTATAGAGTCATAGAACACTGCAGCAGAGAAACAGGCCCTTCAGCCCACCTAGTCCGTGCTAACTTTTTAATCTGCTTAGTCACATTGACCTGGACCCAGACTGTAGCCCTCCATATCTCTCCCATCCATGTACTTAACCAAACTTCTTTTAAATGTTGAAATCAAACCCGGAATCACCACTCCCGCTAGCAGCTCGTTCCACGCCATCACCACCCTCTGAGTGAAGAAGTTTCCCCTCATGTTCTTCTTAAACATTTCACCACTCACTCTTAACCCATGACCTCCAGTTCTAGTCTCTCCTAACCTTAGTAGTAAAAGCCTGCTTACATTTACCCTATCAATACCCTTCATAATTTTGCATGTTGTTGTTGTTGAGTGCCATCGAGTAGCTGTTGACTCACGCTAACCATATGGATAGTGCAGTTTATCCATAGGGTTTTTGTGGCAACATCCAGAAGTAGATTGTCAAACCTTTCTTCTGCAATTTTTTTGTATAGCTCTAACTAATCTCCATTCATTCTTCTATACACTACAGAAGAAAGTCCTAACCTCTTCAACCTTTCCTTGTAATTTGGGTCCTCAAGTCCCAGTAACAAGCTTGAAAATTTTCTCTTCACTTTTTCAATCTTCTGTACATTTTCCCTGCCGGTAGGCAACCAAAGCTGCACACAAGACTCCAAATTAGGCCTCCACAAAGATGTATAAACTTCAACAAAACATCCCATCTCCTGTACTGAATACATTGATTTATGAAGGCCAATATGGCGAAAACATTATTTATGACCTTATCTACCTGCGACACCACTTTCAGGGTATTATGCACCTGTATTCCCAGATCCCTTTGTTCTACCTCACCACTCAGTACTCTATTGTTCACGGTGTAAGACCTACTGGTCCTACTGATGCCCAACACCTCACACTTGTCTGCACTAATTTCCATCTGCTATTTGTCAGCCCATTTTTCCATCCGTTTCAAATCCTGCTGCAAGCTTTGACAGCCTTCCTCACTGTTCACTACACCCCCAATCTTGGTGTCACCTGCAAATTTGCTGATCCAGTTAACCACGTTATCATCCAGATCATTGACATAGATGACAAACAACAACAGACCCAGCACCGATCCCTGCAGTGGCACACCACTAGTCACAGGCCTCCAGTCAGAGAGGCAACCATCTACTACCTCTCTCTGGCTTCTTCCACGAAGCCAATGTCTAATCCAATTCATTACTTCATCTTGAATGCAGAGCAACTGAACTATTTTGACCAACCTCCCATGCATGACCTTGTCAAAGGCCTTGCTAAAGTCCATGTAGACAACCTCCACTGCCTTGCATCAACTTTCGTGGTAACTTCCTTGAAAAACTTTATATGATTGGTTAGACACAACCTACCACAGACAAAGCCATGTTGACTGGCAAAATATTTGTATTTCAGGTCCCTTAGAATACCTTCCAATAACTTACCCAATACTGATGTCAAGCTCACCAGCCTACAATTTTGTGGCTTATTCTTAAACAACAGAACAACATTAGCATCCTCCAATGCCCCAGTTTTATGAGAGACATAGATAGATAGGTAGTTGAAATCTTTCTGGTATGGTAGTTATATGAAAACTGGGAGGGCATATGTTTAAAGTGAGAAGATGGAATTGCAATGGGGACCTGAGGGAAAATTATTTTACACAAACTCTGGCAGATATGTGGAATGCACTAATGGTGAAGTGGGCAGAATCAGATACAACTTGAATGTTTAAGAGGCACTCAGACAGACACTTGAAAAGGGAAGATATGTAAGAAAACATCCCTAATGCAGTTTATGCGCAAAATGGTTGGCATGGATGGGATGGACTAAGGGGCCCATTTCAGTGTTATACTTCTCTATGACACCACTCTCTCAGAAATCCATGGCCTCCTGGAATGCTGCTCTTCAGAAAATTACTATTGGTATTGGTTATTGATTATTATTGTCACGTATATTTAAATACCTTCTATCCTATTATCGGACTCTTAAATGGATCTCCCATGACTTTTGATCTCCTAATCAGAATCAGAATCAGACTTTAATCGCCAAGTACCTATGCACATACAAGGAATAATCTACATTATCATGGCTCTTACACTGTAGTTGCCTACCTGCATTGCACATTCTCTGTAGTTGCTACACCATTCTGGTTTTTTTTTGTTACTATCTGTATGGTATGATCGGACTGGATGGCACACAAGTTTTTCACTGAATCTTGGTACGGGTGACAGTGCTCACCAATACTAGAGTACAATACTCTGCATGCCTTGCTGGAGGAACCTCAGCTCCAGCAGGCTTCAACATAAGGAAGAGACACAAGATGCTGGACTTTGTAGCAAAAAAAGCAAACTCTGCTGGAGGAGCTCTTTGGCTCATTTTGGCTGTGGAGGCAAAGGGACAGTAGGTGATAGGACAGTGGTGTCATAGAGATTCAGGACAAGATTCCACTTCAGAACTGGCATTGTTGTGTATTTAATATTTCAATAATCTTTGAATTATATTGTAGTTATATAGTTCGTTAAGTATTCATTGTTGCTTAAATAATTGATTATGGATTATATGTAAAAGTATGTGAATGGCATGCATCATTATGCCACCACATTATATTTGCAAATCTCGCTAAAGTAAAAACAAAATTAAGAGTGCATATGTGACTTATTTTTCTTCCGCGTTTTTTTGTATATCTCTATCTAATCTCCACTCATTCTGCTACAGTCTAGGGAAGGAAGCTTCACATTTTTCTTTCAATTAGTTTTATGCTTTGGACAGTGCCAACCAGTCAGTTTTAAAATGAACCTGAGATGAGTATCTACCAGTTGAAATGCAGTGAGACATTCAAGTTTTAAAAAAATCACATCGTGTGTATCTTCGGAAGAGGGACTGACACAGTCAAATTAAAATAAAAGGCAGAAAATGGATGAAATTCACAGGTTCAGAAACAGTGAGTACTGGATGATAATAATAATTTTTTTTTAAAAAGCAGAAATGGCTAGCCACATGGATGCATTCAATTGCACAAAAGATTAACTGTGTGATGTATACTGAGTGAATTGAGTAGTATTTTAAAGCAAATGGAATAGCCAATAAAAAGTTTTGCTGCATGTAGGTGGAAGAGCATACAGTTTGCTTAGAAGTTTAATTGCTAATACCAAACCAGCTGAAATGTGCTTTGCTGATATTGTTACGGACTCAGCAACAATAAATATATGTTAGGCAGGGTTTTTATAACAAATAAAACATTTATTAAACACTGAAAAACAAACCCCCAAACAGCTAACGTAACCGGAAATCAGCTGCTGTGCGGCAGCTTAAACAGTTCTTAAAGGAATAAAGCAAAAACAGTTCTTAAAGCGATGTTGCCAAAACAGTTCTTCAAAGTAGTACTGCAAAAGTTCAAAATGCTTACAGTCCATTAAAGGAGAGACTTTTTAGACAATTTAAATTCTCTTTCATGTCATGTTGTTGCGGTTCCCAGTCGAACTATACTTTTCCCGGAGAATTTACGAAGATGAAAATGAAACGGCTTAAAGGCACTGACCTTTCCTTTACAAAACTGTACCCAATCCTTTCTGCTATTATTCGCAGGGGTTACCAAAGGGACAGCCAACGAATTCCTTCTGAATGAGGATCAAACAAAGTCGAACCTGTTTCACCGTCAAAATCGACTTTCCTCGATCTTTTAGCTTCCGAACTCCAATCTTCACTCTCCACTGATTTTTAACTGGCAGTATTATAAAGAAACTGCCGGCAATGACCTTTTAAACTTTAGGCATTAAATAAAACTCCACCTTTCAACCAAACTGCGTCATAATATTGGACCACGCAGTGGCATGGAGTCAAAATGGCAAATCCAGCCACGAACTGCCCCTCCTCACAGGGAGGGGTCCTCCTTACAGGGAGGGGTCCTCCTTTTATACCCTGTAAAAAAAACCTGTCACATGACCTCTACTGGCGGGAAAATGACGTCACTCCACCATCAGAAGACCACTACCTTAAGTCCAGTATAGCTTCAACACCACTGTCATGTGACAAGTACAAGATACCCACGAGTACGTAACAATATTGTGAAAGTGATGCAGAAACATTTAGAACCAAAACCATTGTTGATGGCAGAATACTTTAGGTGTCATAAGCTAAATAAATCAAAAGGAAGGGGAGTCCATTTCAGCAATTCTGGCTGAATTGAAGAGATTGCTTGAGAATTGTGAGTTCAGTGATGGGCTTAATGATGCATTAGGAGATTATATAATTTGTGGAAACTTACAAGAAAGCATTTAAGAGAGCACTTGAATCGCCGTATCAATGGAAACTGCAGAAAGGAACATAATTGAGTTGGACACAATTAAAATGAAAGTTAGTGCAAACAAAATTGCAAAGACTAGACAGAAACCTTTCTGGCTGAAAATATTGTGTCACCATTGTGACAGATCCTAAGGGAAACCGGAAAAGATCCCACACTGTCTTAGGTCTACATGGCACCTCCAAGTGGCTGGAATGTGCAGCAGAACTTCCAATTTCTTCATTTTTACCAGCACTGGAATGAACTTGCCCTTGACAGAGTTTGTCTTATGAGAGATTGTGAGGTGTTGCACCATCTAAGCTGAGAGCTAAAGTATTGGAGAAAATATATGCTGGTCATCAAGGCAGAGCCAAAATCAAATCATTGGCTTGAAGCTTTGTCTAGTGTCCTGGGATAGATTAGCAGATCAAGCAGTTTACCATGCACTGTCCCAGATGCTAACACGTCCAGAAGATACCAAGAGTATCTTGGAGAAGAAAGAAGAAATGAGAAAAATGGTGTGCAGAGTGCTCAGAACCATTTCCTGCCATCCCAAGAGTCAACACCTACAAATATCATGGAGGACGCCACAGAAGCTGATATTGTTTCACAGCCTCAGGTCCCTCCTGCCAAGCAGAGTGACACCCCCTTGTCAGGAAAGACGTTATCCCACAAGAGTAAGAAATCAACCACAGTGATTAAATCTTTATATCTGAATAGGACAAATAAAAATTTACTATGCTGTGGATCTCAGTATAGTAGCTGTATGATATAGTATACAATGTATATAGTTGAATTGTATTCTATAGTGATTTGGAGTTTAAATCTAAGCAGAGAGGAGTATTGTGTATTTAATATTTCAGTAATATTTGAGTAATATTGTATATATATTGCTTGATTAAACATTCTTTGTTGTTTACATAATTCATTATGGGTTCAGCAAACATCATACATTATGCCACCACATCATACTTACATGCCTCATTAAAATAAAAACGAAACTAAAAGTAGAAACATTACTCCTGACTCCATGTTTTTCTTTCAAGGAGTTTTATGTTTTGGAGTTACAACGCATAACAGAATTGGCTAATACCAATCTCATGGCTTGCTAATTACTTCCATATCACTTCACGCAGTTGCACTCCAGATGGCCCAGGAGAGAAACCCTTTGATGGCCAATCTATTTTTTTTTGTTCTGTTCAGGTAACCACCGAGAAGGCATCCTTCGCCAGGCATTGGCAAATTTGTGGATAATGGGCATTATGCATGTAGATTTATATATTTCTTTGTTTTGTTTAAGGCTATTAAAGGAAAAGTGTAAATCTCTCTGTGAAAGATTATGCAGATCAGAAAGAGACAAAAGCATAGCATGCCAAGTCAGTCATGCATTTATGAGAAAAGTGCATGGGTATATATTACAAATTAGGTTTTTTACCAGCCCATGTACTACACTTTGCACTGGAGATGGCTTGAAACTGCGGAAGACAGCATCTTGCAATAACCTGTAAATTCAGGCTGCTACATGGGATATCATGGTACAGTTCAGCTATAAACACAGACTGGATAGTCTGAACCAGTTCCTTGGAGCAAAGGAGTTTGAGGGATGACTCAGAATCAGGTTTAATACCACTGGCATATGTTGTAAAATTTATTGTTTAGCAACAGCAGTACATTGCATTACTGAAGTAGTATTCATGGGTTCATTGTACATTCAGAAATCTGACAGCAGTCAGGAACAAGCCATTCCAGAAATGTTGAGTTTGTGGCTTTAAGCTCCTGTACCTCCTTCTTGATGGTAGTAATGGGAAGAGGGCATATCCTGGGTGATGGGAGTCCTTAATAATGGATGCAGCATTTTGGAAGCATCATCTTTTGAAGGTTTCCTGGATGCTGGGGAGGCTAGTGCCCATGGTGGAGTTGGCAGAGATTAGAACTTTCTGCAGCTATTCCGATCTTGTGCAGTGATCTCTCCATACCAGACATTGATACAGCCTGTTGGAATGCTCTGCATAGCATATCTGTAAAAATTGGCAAGTGTTTTTGGTAACATAATAATTCTCCTCAAACTTCTATTGAAATACATCTGTGGTCCCTTCGTTGTAACTGCATCATTATGTCAGGCCTAGTATGGATCCTCAAAGACGTTGACACCCAGGAATTCAAAAATACTCACCCTTCCCACTTCTGATCACCCAATTAGGATTGGTGTGCCTTCTCTCAACTTCCACTTCCTGAAGTCCACAATCAATTCTTTGGTCATACTGATGCTGAGTGCATGGTTGTTGTTGTGACACCACCCAGTCAGTTGATCTATCTCATTGCTCTATGCATCTTCGTCACCATCTGAAATTCTGCCAACAATGGTTGTGTAGTCGGCAAATTTATAGATCATATTTGAGCTGCACCTTGCCACACAATCGGGGATGTAGGGAGAGTAGAGCAGTGGGCTGCACATATATCATTGAGGTCCACCAGTACTGATTGTCAATGGATGGGGGGAGATACTATTTCCAATTTGCACAGACTGTGTTCTCCTGGTGAGGAAGTCAAGAATCCAGTTGCAGAGGGAGGTACAGAAGCCCAAGTGTTGTAACTTGTTACTTAGAACTGGAAGTGTGATTGTGTTAAACACTGAGTTCTAGTCCAAAAGCAGCAGCCTAACATAGGCATTATTATTGTCCGGGTGATCCCCGGCCGAGTGGAGAGCCAGTGAGAAAGCATCCACTGTAGACTTATTGTGCGATAAGCAGATTGCAGTGGGTCCAGGTCCTTGCTTATGCAGAAGTTGATTATAACCATCACCACCTCTCAAAGCACTTCATCACAGTAGATGTGATTAGAGTTTCTACAGGTTTATAAAATTACGAACTGCACAAGTAGGGTAACTAGTTACAGTTTTTTTTTAGAGTAGAGGAGCCAACTACTGTACTAGAGGGCATGGGCTTAAGATGAAAGGAGAAAATGTACAAGGAATCTAAGAGGCAAGTTTTTATACAAAAGGCTGTTGGTATATGGAATAAGCTGCCAGTAGAAGTGGTAGAGACAGGCAAAATTCACAGGTTTAAGAGATATTTAGACAGGTAGATAGATTGGAAAAAGTTAGATCAAAATGGCCAAATGAAGGCAAATGGGATTTGGTTTGAGTGGACAAGTCGGACTGAAGGGCTTGCTTCTATGATTTATGACTCTCTATGAATCACCCTGATCATTATGGTGAATGGAAGCTATTTCATTATCTTAAATGAATGAAAGCCACCAGTGGATAGAGTCCATTGAGGAGAGGAAGAACAGCATTTCACTGGCAGCATTTAAGCTCATCTCCCAAGCAGGTGTTGTATCAGTCCAGTCAATATTAACCTTAGAGCCGATTGCTATTGCATTTACAAACGTGTTAGATTATTGCAACAAAAGAACAGTCGTGCCTTCAAATTATCGAGTTTGATCAGTTCCAGAAGTACAAGTGCCTATAAAAAGTATTCACATTTTATTGTTTTACACCATTGAACACAGTGGACTTAATTTGCTATTTTTTGGCACTGATCAACAGAAAAACATGACTCTTTCATGTCAAAGTGAAAACAGATATCTACAAAGTAATCTAAATTCATTGCAAATATGAAACATAAAATAAATGATTGCATAAGTGTTCACCCCCTTCAAGTCAGTATTTAGCAGAAATTACAGCTTTGAGTCTCGGTGCATAGGTCTCTAACATCTGGACACTGCAATTTTTCCCCATTCTTCTTTATAAAACTGCCCAAGCTCCGTCAGATTGCATGGGATTCATGAGTGAACAGCCCTTTTCAAGTTCAGCCACAAATTCTCTCAATTCAATTGAGGTCTGGACTCTGACTTAGCCACTCCAGGATACTAATGTTCTTGTTTTTAAACCAACCCTGTGTAGCTTTGGCTTTCTGCTGGGGTCATTGTCTTCCTGGAAAACAAATCTTCTCCCAAGTCACAGTTCTCTTGTGGACTGCATTAGGTTTTACCTGTATTCTGCTGCATTCATTTTACCCTCTACCTTCACAAGCCTTCCAGGGTCTGCTGCTGCAATGTAGCATCCCAACAGCATGATGCAACCACCACTATGCTTCATGGTCGGGATGGTGTGTTTTTGATGATGTGCGGTATTTGGCTTACACCAAACATAGCATTTAGGCTGATGACAAAAAGCTCAATATTGGTTTCATCAGACCATGGAACCTTCTTCCAGCTGACTTCAGAGTCTCCCACGTACCTTCTGGCAAATTCTAGCTGAGATTTCATGTGAGTTTTTTCAACAGTGGCTTTCTCTTCACCACTCCCCCATTAAGCTGTGACTGGTGAAGCACCCAGGCAACAGTTGTTGAATGCGCAGTCTCTCCCATCTCAGCCACTGAAGCTTGTAACTCCTCCAGAGTTGTCATAGGTCTCTTGGTGGCCTCCCTCACTAGTCCCCTTCTTGCACAGTCACTAAATTTTTGAAGAAGGCTTGCTCCAGGCAGATCTACAGCTGTGCCATATTCTTTCCATTTCTTGATGACTGACTTACTTGTAGTCCAAAGGGTATTCAGTGATTTGGAAATTTTCTTGTATCCATCTCTTGACTTGTGCTTTTCAATAATCTTTTCCCCGAGTTGCTTGAAGTGTTGTTTTGTCATCATGGTGTCCTTTTTGCCAGGATACTGACTCACCAGCAGCTGGACCTTCCAGACACAGGTGTATTTTTGCTACAGTCAATTGCAACAGCTTGACTGCACAGAATATATAACTAGGACACCTTAACTATTTATGTGACTTTTAAAACCAATTGGCTGCACCAGTGATGATTTAGTGTGTCATATTAAAGGGGGTGAATACTTATGCAATCAATGATTTTGTGTTTTATATTTGTAATTAATTTAAATCACTTGTAGAGATTTCTTTTCACTTTGAAATGAGTACTTTTCTGTCAATCAGTATAAAAAAAAGCCAAGTTAAATCCACTGTGATGCAATGTTGTAAAACAATAAAACTTGAAAACTTCCAGGAGTGAGGAGTGAATACTCAGTATAGGCACTGTAATACAATAGAAATACTGTAAAGTGCATGCCTGTCATTTAAAACTAGTATCTTGTGATACGTCACATAAAAGTGTGGTCAGGCAAAACCAACACTGTAGGGGCACACAGAAAGTCCACAAAGAACTGGTGTTCAGAATACTGGCTGACTAATTACTATTGGTGCAGTCAAAGATGATCTACCTGAGCATGAATTTGGTAGAGCTTTTACATTCTCAGTTGACTAGATTACACAGAAACTGATTATCAGTAAAACTAGGTTTTGTTAATAGAAATGCGGTTGCAGAAGGACGTAATTAAGTACCAGACTAGGTCTTGATTACAGAATAAAATGATTATCCACAAGTCTAACTTGGATGACAGTTTATCCAATCTCCTATTACAGCAAAGAGATTAAAGAAGTGTGGTGAACTACATATACCTGTCTGGACTGCTCCTGTGGCTCCTCCCACAGAGCCCTGCTGACTGCTCCTGTGGCTCCTCCCACAGACCCCTGTATAAAGGCGATTGAGGCCTGAGCCCGGCCTCATTCTCCAGGATGTAGTGTTGTTCATTCTTCCAGTAAATAAAAGCCGATATCTCGTTTCTTAGGCCTCAGAGTGAGTTATTGATGGTGCATCAAGAAGTTCCTGAAACTAGGATGTCATCACTGCTGCATTATACTGTGTGTCTCTACTTTTAGTCTTTGCAATTCCCTGTTAACACATTAGATCAATCCAGATCCCTATTTACTGACTATTAGTCCTCACTATTCTTTCCCCTACACCTGACACCTGAAGACCGAGAGCACAAAGGAAATGCTGGAAGGGATGTATAGCCTAAAAGCAAATGCAAGAGGGAGAGAAGTGAAAGTGGCATTTGACAAGGATTTGCAGGGGATATTTGAAAATTTGAAGGAGTGGCTCCTGTTGAAAAGCGGAGAGCTTATGTAAAGGGTAATGGCCACAGAGACACAGGGAATGCTTCATGGACAGAGCTGTATGTTTAAAGATCCAGACCAGTTACAGATATAGGGAGATGAGTAGCCTTCAAGGGGATTAAATGCAATGATGAAGAGAGTTGATTGGCAAGGGTCACAGAGCCCATGTGAGAGCAGCAGTAGGGTGTTAATGCAACAAATATACCATGAAAATCCAGAGGAGGTGGAAGAAGAGATTAATACAATGGCGGGGAAAACAGCGGCAAGGAATAAGCATTACTTAATTTACATTTCTATATAATTAGTTAATTATGTACATACACTTTTATTCTTAATTGTTTTGAGTATTTTGGTTACTGATTATTTTGTTTTTGCCTTAACTTTAAGGATGTTGGGACCTATTTCTGAATGTTGTTAACTATCTGTAAAAGTTTTTCAGCTACACTTTGCTGTTTTACAGCTTTCTTTCTCGACCCAAGATCCCATTAAGATTCGGAAAGACCTCTCCAAATATAGAGTTCTTTCGCAAAGGATCAGGCTTGATCTAGACCACACTTTTCTACTGACAGAATCTCACTGGTGAGGTACCAGCATTGTTCAGAGATCAACACTAGAAACAGATTTAAGTGGGTATGGTAGCAGGGAGACTAGGTTACCAGACTAATGGCCTGGAGTTTAGAACCATTGATACAATCCCACTATGGTATTTTTAATGAAAATTGAACAACATTCATGTGCTCAGATGTTGTAAAAAGCCACTTGATTCACCAACATCCACAAAATCTGTTTCTTCTACCTAGTTGGGCGCATATATAACTCTAAACATACCAACCTAGTTAAGTCTTAATAATTTCCTCATTTCAGGTGCATTTAGACAATAAACACTGGCATTGCCATGAACATCAGTATGAACAAAGAAATAAAATAGAATGAAATGTTGAATTGAAAGTATCCAGCATTTGAATGTCACCCTGGACATATGGTTCACCCAGTGAACATGATATGCTTATTTGTGCCAGTGCCACAAGCTAGCTTTTGGAGTGCACTGAATCAATGGCATTTGTGCTGGGTTTGCAACAACAACCAAAGCAAAAGCTTCTGTCCTGTCTATTATAACTGGTAGAAGAGAGTTTGAACATCTCAGCTCTCGTCCAATGAACACAGCTCAGTGAACTGTAGAGTCGACTGCTGTTGAAAGACAGTAGAACACTCACAGACAATGTATTAACATTCTGAAGTGAATGCATTGGCTAATTTCACAGTTTATTAACATCAAAAATATTTGTAATATAATAGGCTGTTAATCTCTTAATTGGATGATATATAACTCAAAACTCAGTCTCGATGAAAAGAACCAAAAGTAGGATGAGTTTATATGGCACCAATTAATTCCAGCATTCAAATGGACATAAGAATTCTGACAAGCATTCACAATCAATAGTTTTCAAAGTATATAGAGTTTGAAACTGTCATATCTGTTCCATCTTTCTAAACATAAGTTGTGCGCTTAGCAATAATCAGTTGACTAGAAAACCATCAAACTACTGAACCATACGTCAATTACCTGACTTGTATTGTTCAGTCAAATGACGGTCACGGTCAGCTCTCCACAGAACAAATTACACACTTCACCAACATTCTATTGGCAGTTAGATCAATACATTGTCGTTGTTTTGCACAACCACACAACCTTTGTCCTTTCTTGACTGGCAGGAGAGATATATGATCATGGTAAATGAAAGGAAAGTTTCCAGTAAATTCAAATTCATACACAGTTTACTATGAAATGCTCTTTGTATTTAAATGATCAAGAATGAGTAATGTTGAAAAATTAAGTTTTGCCTTTATTCAAATCAGAAGTTCCTGTTTTACTAAACTAGCATTTCAATATACAGTATTTTGATTAGAAGATTATATTTTTGCTCTGTGTGTATGTACCGTGTTGAAATTTCTGCCTCTTGGCATTTGAAGATAAGAAGAATCAATTCAGCCAGCATCAGCAGGCCATTAACTTTCAATACCCTGCTGGTTCTGTGCTGGACACCCTTGGCTGAACAGAATTCAAGCCACTTAGATGCAGCCAGAAAGATGACAGAAACTGGATGGCTGCCGGTTTGCCTCTTTGACAACTGATTACGTTTTTTGACTGTTCCAGCAGCATGGTCAACCAGATCTTTGATATGCAAACTGTATTGCCAGAAGTATGGTATGAGCCATTTGAAATCTATGAAGGGATTTAGCATTCATCTCCCATCTTAACATTATTGTACAGTTACTACAAATATCAAAAAGCTGAGCCCTCAACCCTTTGTAGCCTTTCTATCACAGAAATTTTCGCTCCATTTGGCTCCAGGCCCTAAAGTAACTTTTCTTCAAAGAGGTCTATTAATACCCACTTGGAATTTTTTTATTGATCTTAACTTAATAGCATGTGTGGGATGGGATCCAGATTTGCACTACACTCTATATGAATCATAATATGGTGCAATATATTTACTTCAATTCTACATCAGCTCTTTTCAAAAGAAATCTGTTTTCTCCATATCACTGAAGATTTCACTTCTTCAAATATTTATCCAATCCCTTCTGATATAGGCTATGGAATTTGTAAACGCTGCATTATCTGACAGTGCATCCCAGTTTCTTACTACCAATGCTACTTAAAAGAGTTTAATCTCATATCAATGCTGGTCCTCTGCTTATGACATTACCATCAATGTCTGGTCGGATTTGACCATATCAGAATCGGCACCTAAATCACATCACTTCGCTAATAGTTTAAATTGAATTATTTCGGACTGTCCAGCAGGTAACAAGGTGAGTAAGATCAGAAGGAGGAATTATAAATGGAAATAAAAATCTTTAAGGTAGAATGTGGGTGGTAACTGATAAACCTAGGGATGATGATAAAACCCCGGTCTATAATGATTATATACAATTATATTGAATCACGTTGGGGAAGTGACAGTCATGGAGTGGGACCTCAGGAAGCAGCGAAGAGCACGCACCATTCTATGTATCAATGAGGTGGAGATTGTTGAGAGCTTCAAGTTCCTAGATGTGAACATCAAAAACAGCATGTCCTGGTCCAAGCATCTAGACATTGTAGCAAAGAAAACACATCAGCACCTCTAATTCCACAGAAGAATAAGGAAATTCAGAATGTACCCATTGACCCTCACCAACCTTTATAGATACACCATAGAAAGCATCCTGCCCGGGTATAGCACAGATTGGTACGGCAATTGCTCCACCCAGGACTGCAAGAAACTTCAGAGTTGTGGAGACAGCTAACTCCATCAGGAAAACCATGAAGCACGTGGACTCTGTTGTCATATCTCACTGCTTTTGAAAAGCAGCCAACATAACCAAAGGCCCACTCACCCAGAACATTCTCTCTTCTCCCCCACCCATTAGGCAAAAAAGACAAAAACCTCAAAACACAACCCACCAGGCTCAAAGACAGTTTCTATCCTGCTGTTAAAATGCTCTTGAATAGACCTCCTGCATGTTAAGATGAACTCCTGACTTCACAATCTGCTTTGTCATGGCCCTTGCATCTTATTGTCTATCTGCACTGTTCTTACACTGTCACCATAACAGTAACATTATAGTTTGTTGCAACAAGAGATCTACTGGAAGAATTTAATGGATCAAACAGCATCTGTTAGTAAAAGGATTGCCAATGTTTGGGTCAAAACCCTACATCAGAAGTACATTTTAGAAACAGAAACATAGAAAACATAGAAAACCTATAGCACAATACAGGTCCTTCGGCCCACAAAGTTGTGCCGAACATGTCCCTACCTCAGAAATTACTAGACTTCCCTATAGTCCTCTATTTTTCTAAGCTCCATGTACCTATCCAAAAGTCTCTTAAAATACTCTATTGTATCCGCCTCCACTACCGTTGCTGGCAGCCCATTCCACACACTCACCACTCTCTGAGTAAAAAACTTACCCCTGACATCTCCTCTGTACCTACTCCCCAGCACTTTAAGCCTGTGTCCTCTTGTGGCAACCATTTCAGCCCTGGGGAAAAGCCTCTGACTATCCACACAATCAATGCCTCTCATCATCTTATACACCTCTCACCCTCCGTCGCTCTAAGGAGCAAAGGCCACGTTCACTCAATCTGTTTTCATAAGACATGCTCCCCAATCCAGGCAATATCCTTGTAAATCTCCTCTGCGCCCTTTTTATGGCTTCCACATCCTTCGTGAAGTGAGGCAACCAGAATTAAGCTCAGTACTCCCAAGTGGGGTCTGACCAGAGTCCTATACAGCTGCAGCATTACCTCTCAGCTCCTAAATTCCTAATGAAGGCCAATGCACCATATGCTTTCTTAACCACAGAGTCAACTTGCACAGCTGCTTTGAGCGTCCTATGGACTCGGACCCCAAGATTTCTCTGATCCTCCACACCGCCAAGAGTCTTACCATTAATACTATATTCTGCCATCATATTTGACCTACCAAAATGAACCACTTCACACTTATCTGGGTTGAACTCCATCTGCCACTTCTCAGCCCATTTTTGCATGCTATCAATGTCCCGCTGTAACCTCTGACAGGCCTCCACACTACCCATAACACCCCCAACCTTTGTGTCATCATGCAAATTTACTAACCCATCCCTCCACTTCCTCATCCAGGTCATTTATAAAAATCACAAAGAGTAAGGGTCCCAGAACAGATCCTTGAGGCACACCACTGGTCATCGACCTCCATGCAGAACATGACCCGTCTACAACCACTCTTAGACTTCTGCGGGCAAGCCAGTTCTGGATCCACAAAGCAATGTCCCCTTGGATCCCATGCCTCCTTTCTTTCTCAATAGGTCTTGCATGCAGAACCTTATCAAATACCTTGCTGAAGTCCATGTACACTACATCTACTGCACTTTCTTCATCAATGTGTTTAGTGTCATCCTCAGAAAATTCAAACACTCTCGTAAGGCACGATCTGCCCTTGACAAAGCCATGCTGACTGCTCCTAATCCTATTATACTTCTCCAAATGTTCATAAATCCTGCCTCCCAGGATCTTCTCCATCAACTTACCAACCACTGAAGTAAGGCTCACTGGTCTATAAATTCCTGGGCTATCTCTACCTCCTTTCTTGAATAAAGGAACGACATCCACAACTCCCCAATCCTCCAGAACCTCTCCCGTCCCCATTGATGATTCAAAGATCATCACCAGAGGCTCAGCAATCTCCTCCCTCACCTCCCACAGTGGCCTGGGGTACACCTCATCCGGTCGCGGTGACTTATCCAATTTGATGCTTTCCAAAAGCTCCAACATATCCTCTTTCTTAATATCTACATGCTCAAGCTTTTCAGTCTGCTGCAAGTCAGCACTACAATCACCAAGATCCTTTTCCATAGTGAATACTGGAGTAAGGTATTCATTAAGTACATCTGCTATTTCCTTCGGTTCCATACACACTTTCCCAATGTCACACTTGTTAGGTCCTGTTCTTTCACGTCTTACCCTCTTGCTCTTCACATACTTGTAGAATGCCTTGGTGTTTTCCTTAATACTGCCCGCCAAGGCCTTCACATGTCCCCTTCTGGCTCTCCTAATTTCCTTTTTAAGCTCCTTCCCATTAGCCTTATAATCTTCTAGATCTCTAACATTACCTAACTCTCTGAACCTTTTGTAAGCTTTTCTTTTCTTCCTGACTAGATTTATTACAGACTTTGTACACCACGGTTCCTGTACTCTACCATAACTTCCCTGTCTCATTGGAACATACCTATGCAGAACTCCACACAAATATTCCTTGAACATTTGCCGCATTTCTTCCGTACTTTTCCCTGAGAACATCTGTTCCCAATTGAAGCCTCCAATTTCCTGCCTGATTGCCTCATGATTCCCCTTACTCCAATTAAACCCTTTTCTGACTTGTCTGTTCCCAGCTCTCTCCAATGCTATTGTAAAGGAGATAGAATTATGATCACTATCTCCAAAATGCCCCCTGTGCACACTATGAGATCTGACACCTGACCAGGTTCATTTCCCAATACCAAATCAAGTATAGTCTCTCCTCTTGTAGGCTTATCTACATATTGTGTCAAGAAACCTTCCTGAACACACCTAACAAACTCTGCCCCATCTAAACCCTTTGCTCTAGGGAGATGCCAATCAATATTTGGGAAATTAAAATCTCCCATCACGACAACTCTATTATTACAAGATGTACAAACAAGCTGGATAAACTCAGCAGGTCGGGCAGCACCTGTAGAAATGAGCCGTCAACGTTTCGGGCCGAGACCCTTCATCAGGACTCGGCCCGAAACGTTGACGGCTCATTTCAACAGATGCTCCCGACCTGCTGAGTTCATCCAGCTTGTTCGTACGTCTTGATTTGACCACAGTATCTGCAGTATACCTTGTGTCTGTTATTATTACACCTTTCCAGGATCTGTTTCCCTATCTGCTCCTCAATATCCCTGTTACTATTGGGCGGCCTATAAAAAACACCCAGTAAAGTTATTGACCCCTTCCTGTTCCTAATCTCCACCTACAGAGACTCCATAGACAATCCCTCCATAACATCCACCTTTTCTGCAGCCGTGATACTATCTCTGATCAACAGTCCCACGCCCCCACCTCTTTTGTCTCCCTCCCTGTCCTTTCTGAAACATCTAAAGCCCGGCACTTGAAGTAACCATTCCTATCCCTGAGCCATCCAAGTCTCTGTAATGGCCACCCCATCATATCTCCAAGTACTGATCCACGCTCTAAGCTCATCCGCTTTGTTTACAATACTCCTTGCATTAAAATAGACGCATCTCAAACCGTCCATCTGAGTGCATCCCTTCTCTATCACCTGCCTATCCTCCCTCACACACTGTCTCCAAGCTTCCTCTATTTGTGGGCCAACTGCCTCTTCCCTAGTCTCTTTAGTTTGGTTCCCACCCCCCCAGCAATTCTAGTTTAAACTCTCCCCAATAGCCTTAGCAAACCTCCCCGCCAGGATATTAATTCCCCTGGAATTCAAGTGCAACCCGTCCTTCTTCTACAGGTCACACCTGCCCCAAAAGAGGTCCCAATGATCCAGTAATCTGAATCCCTGCCCCTGCTCTAATCCCTCAGCCACGCATTTATCCTCCACCTCATTCTATTCCTATACTCACTGACGCGTGGCACAGGCAGTAACCCTGAGGTTACTACCTTTGCGGCCCTGCTTCTCAACTGCCTTCCTAACTCCATGTCGTCTTCTTTCAGGACCTCTTCCCTTTTCCTACCTATGTCATTGGTACCAATATGTACCACGACTTCTGGCTGTTCTCCCTCCCACTTCAGGATATCTTGGACGCAATCTGAAACATCACGGACCCTGGCACCTGGGAGGCAAACTACCATCCAAGTTTTTTTCCTGCGTCGGCAGATCACCTGTCTGACCCTCTAACTATCGAGTCCCCTAATACTACTGCCTTCCTCTTCATTTCCCTACCCTTCTGAGCCACAGGGCCGGACTCTGTACCAGAGACGTGGCCACTGTTGCTTCCCCAAGCAGGCTGTTCCCCCCCCCCCACTGACAGTACTCAAACAGCAGCACTTATTGTCAAGAGGTACAGCCACAGGGGTACTCTCTAGTACCTGACTCTTCCTCTTCCCCCTCCTGACTGTGACCCACTTATCTGTCTCCCGTGTCACCTGCCTATAACTCCTTTCTAGCACCTCCTCACTCTCCCTGACCAGGTGAAGGTCATCGAGCTGCTGCTCCAGTTCCCTAACATGGTCCCTTAGGAGCTGCAGCTCAACACGCCAGGTGCAGATATCGCTGTTCAGGAGGCTGGGAGACTCCAGGACTTCCCACATCTGACACCGAGCACAGAAAACCGGCCTCACACACAGTCTTCCTTTCCGCAATTAACACAGGTAAACCTACCTCACCGCGTTACCACCTAAGCCCGTTGAGCCAAAGTCCTATTACTCTGCCACCTCTCACTCTGCTGCCCGCCGGATATGGCGGTCTTCTTTTTAAACTTTTCCTGCTCTACTGGCTGACATCACGCGCCTCCGCAGTCTTGCCTCTCTTTTACCCCAAGTAGTAAAACGCCTTTGTTCCGGAAATCCTTAGCCATTCTTTTTGTAGCCTTCTTGCTCCGAATTTTGTGTCACTCAATTTTGTATTATATTTTGCATTCCATTATTGCTTTTCACTTGTGTTATTTTAAAGTGCTTATGTTTTGAAATGGTCTGTATTAATGGCATGAAAAAGGATGTTTTTCCCTGTAACTCTATACAATCATAAATTAATTACCAATTTCAATTCTAGTGTTTGAAATATGCAAAATGGAGTATAAGGTCAGAGGCACAACAGATAGTAATTGATTCTGATTAAAGAAAAGATAGAGTAACTGAAGAATTAGAATGATTTGATTTAGAATTGCCCATTTTAAGATAAACATGTCATCTAATTCCTTGCTTCAATAATTACAGCTGGGCATGCTTTCAAAAGCAGGAAGAAACTGCCTCCTCCCCATTCCTTCTTCCTCACCATAAAACCTAGAAGGAGAATTAGGCCATTCAACCCTTCTAAATCTGGTCTGCATTTCAATTAAAGCGGGGGGGGGGGGTTTCAAGCCCTTTTTCCCACCTTCACTCTTATGTAACCTTTAACCCAATTACCAGTCTGGAATCTATCAGCCTCTGCCTTAAATACACCCAGTGACTTGACTTCACTGCCCTCCATGGTAATGAGTTCCCCGCTCTCCACACCTCCCAAGTTGCCTTATCCCTCCCCCCACCTCACCATCATCAGCATTGTTTATAGAGATCATTACATATTTGACGGTTATTTGCCATTCATTCATTTTGGCTAACAATAAAATTCAACATTTTACTGCCTTTTATATTGAATTCCTTAATGCAATTAACTGCATCACCAAAGGCCCAAGGGCATTCATGAGATCGAGAGAGAGGGAGAGTCGTAGTGTTATACTTAGATTTCCAAAAAACACTTGATCAGGTACCATGTGGCAGACTCATGATAACGTTCTGAACAGCTGGGTAATAACTGGAATAACTGACCCCAATGGTATGACAGTGTCATAACAAACAGTGGTCTTTTTTCTATACATTCTTGGAACCTTTGAATGGCAGATCAATTCTCCCTGGTGAAATGAAAGAATTGGTTTCACAGGATGGTACCTGCACGCTCAGGTTATTGTGGCTTCCTCCATCCCCCAGCATCAACTGCACAGCTCCAAAGTGCAGTCCTCAGAACACTTTCCAGTACCACTCTGTCCTCTCCAGAGCCAAGATATCCCATTGCAGCAAGGAGAAGCAATGAATTCATAGTGTTCAAGGAATAAAATCTCACTATTAATTCTGATTTACCTCGAGGCTAAAGTTCCAACAAGGCTGTTTACATTCTACAGGTGTTATAAAGTCTCTATTCTGTTTCAAAGTCAAGCCATACCTGTGTCCTGTATGACCCACATTCCCATATTATTGGTTTGATATCACCACTGAGGATTCTTAACCCTTGCCTTCATTGCCTTGCATTTATCTATACTACAGTAACACTTGTATAGTACCTTAAGCACAGCAGAAAGTCCCAATATCCCTCAGAAGCATGCTAGCAATGGAACTGTGACTTTGATCTATAATAAAGAAGCTCCTCTCTTCCTCAAATTTTACATCTGACCAAATTTTTGACTCCCAGTTCTCCTAACTTCTCTTTCTGGGCACCATGAATTATTAACCTCTAGTAGAGCACTTTGGGGCACTTCATGGCATAGGCACTACATAAAGGTAGCTTTTCACTGCCGATGTTGACCAAAGGCTGCCCTTTGTTTTCCTGACCCAATTTCTGATGTGATTTACCTCTCCCTACATGGGTAAAAGAAGAAAAAGAAGTAGGTACAAGTATAACATTTAAAAGATAATAACAATCAAAATTTGGAAAGATTTGTCAGAATCAGCTCTTTGAATGAGATAGAACAGACATAAAAGGCCAAATGGACACCTTTTCTGCTATTATCATTCTACATCATGTCAATGATTTTAACTGTTTTCTGACTCTTGGTTTCTGTACTTGCAGTTGAATTCAGAGAATCTCTCCTTTGCCTTTCTCTCCAGTGATAGCAATGTGTTAAGATGATTCAATAGGGCACTTCAGCTAATGGGCAGGCTCTCATGAGGTTTGTGTTATCATAGAAATAGTATTGGCAGCTGGGATTTACTACAGAGGTCACCAGCAAGGTCTTCATCAGAAGCAAACTGACAAAGTTTCTATCTCCTCACTTATAGGAATCAAGAATTAACTAAGTAAAATAATGGAGTCATAGAATCCTACCACACAGAAATAGGCCCTTCAGTCCATCATGTCCATGTTCTCCCATAATCTTCTATACCTTACCTATTTAAATGTCTGTCTAAATGTCCATTAAAAGCAATTATTGTATCTGATACCACCATCTCTTCTTGCAGCAAGTTCCAGGTCTCAACCACTCTCTGTGAAAAATCACCATTAAAGCTCCTTCCTTTCACTTTAAACCTATCCCCCTTGTTTCTCATATCCCTACCACGGGAAAAACATTCTGACGATCTGTTGTCTCTGTGCCTCCTATAATTTCATATATCTCTGCCAGGTCACCCCTCACTCATTTACTCCAGGGAAAACTAACACAGTCTATCTAAACTCTCCCTACAATTACAGTCTTGTAATCCATGGAACATCTTGACAGATTTCCTGTGTACTCTGTCCAACACAATCTTCCTACAGTGTAGTGACCAGAAATATACATGAAACTCCAAGTGTGGCCTAACCAGCATTTTGTAAAGTTGCAACATAATGTCACAACTCATATAATCAGTGCCCTGGTCTATGAAGGCAAGCATGCTATATGACTTCTTTACCATCCTATCTATCTATACTGCCTTTTTTCAGGGAACTATGGACTTGAACTCCAAGGTCTCACAGTAATTCAGCATTCTTTATCATCCTACCATTTATTGTACAGAGCTTGCCTCTATTTGTCTTCTCAAAAATTATCACTTTACACATATTGGGGCTGAATTCCAACAGCCAAGCCTCCACCTTACTTTTCGTCTAATCCCTATTCTACTGCAGACTTAGAGAACCTTCGCTGCTATGCACACCACAACCAGCATTTGTGTTACCAGCAAGCTTACTAAGCACACCTCCTAAATTCACACTCATAAAGTCTTCAACCTGAAGCTGTTTTACAGTTGCTACCTGACCAGCATTCTCTGTTTTCATGTAAGCAATGAAGTTATTCTATTTGCTTTCTCAAACCTAGTCTTGCTGACTGCAATTGGACAAGAGGAATATGGAAGAGAAAATCACCAGACATCATCACTCACAGTGATAACTTATACCTCTCCCCTTATGTTGTTACGAAGGTCATTGGAGTACGATTTGACATCAATGAATGGCAAGGATCAATCTTCCACTGTCAATTGACGTCAATGAATGTTAGCAAGCAGAAAGTGGGTGATAGATGGAGGAAGACAGCATACATTTGAAATGAATTTAGAGGATAATTCAATGTTATAATATACAGTCACTGCAGTTCATACGACAACTCATCTCCAGAAAGTAGTTTTCACCATCAATAAGCCTTTTTCAAAATCACTTAGTTTGATGGACTGGCTCATATTATTTACTTTTAACTTCACAGATTTTATTTCTCTGCAAAATGGGATTCATTAAGATGGTTAGAGAGATATGCTTCCGCTGGTGGGTAAATTGGGAAAATTGGCTTAAGTTTAGAGTTAGCCCATCGACAAGTAAAATCAGGAAGCAATCTGTCTTGCAATGGGAGAGAGAAAGCTCATCACAGACAAGTTGGAGGAATTGAGTGAAGATCAGCTTTGATCTGATTGAACAGTTGAGTAAGTTTCGAACTATCAAGTGTTCTGTTTCATCTCTAATATTCCCGTTTCCCACCACACAGACCTACCAAAAGGTAAGGAGGTGCCCTGTGTAAGATAATTTACTCCAGCACAGAGCTTTGCATCCTGTGAGGTAAAGAAACAAAAGGGTCATGGAAAATGTTCAGATAGAGTGTTCTGAAACAAGGAAACCTCATTTGAAAGAGCTGCTTTTGGACAGCATTAAATAAACTATTAATGGAACATAAATGTTCTGTGTGCCACAGTTCCTGAGGAGACACTGGATTGTGTAGCAGGAGGGAGATTTCAAAGGAAACATGCAGAGCAGTCAGGACATTCTACGCAACCCAGTTCTCAAGCGCATAATTAGGCACTTGACAAGGGCCAATATAAATAAATTAGGTTCAAGTGGAGTAGCCATTGTGGGAGGGGTCATTGTGTGAGTGAGCCAGTGTTAAAGTGGGGACTTCAAGCTTTAGCTCAAAGAGGTGAGACGGAGACTGTAGGTAGATTTCTTTTTCATTTGATTTTTATTCCACACTTATGGCAGGGGTGTGCCAGGCAGGATAGTGGAATACTTCTCTTGCAGGGTTTGGGAAGGCAGTGTCCCTGACAACTATACCTGCAAGAAGTGCATTCAGCCGCAGCTTCGTTCAGATCATGTAAAGGAGTTGGAGATGGACCTGAAAGATCATTCAAGAAGCTGAGAGGTTGATCGAAAAGACATACAGTACTGGGAGGTAGTTACACCCAAGGTGCAGGACACAGGTAACTGGGAGACTGTCAGGAGGTGTAAAAGGGATAGGCAGCCAGTGCAGAGTACAGCTGTGGCCATTCTCCTCAACAGAAGGTATACTGCTTTAGATATAGTTGGAGGGTGATAAGGTCCTGCAAAGGAAGTTCCAGAAGTTAGGTCCTAAGTTAAAGGACGGGACCTCCAGCGTTGTGATCTCAGGATTGCTACCTATGCCATGAAATAGGTCAGAAATAGGAAAATCATAAAGCTTAACACATGGCTAAGGAGATGGTGCAGGAGGGAACATTTCATATTTTTGTATTATTGTGCTCTCTTCCAGAAAATGTAGGTCCTTTGCAAAAGGAAAGGTTTGCAGCTGAACTTTAGGGGAACTAATATCTTTACAGGAAGGTTTTCTAGTGCTGCACAGGGGGGAGAGGTTTAAACTAGAGTTAAAGGGGTATAGAAACCAGAGTGCCAGAGCAGACAGTGCAGTGGTTGTAGGGAATGTTAAGTCTGCAAAGTCAGGAATCAAAAGGCCGAGCCTGGTGGGACTAATGTTCTGAATTGTGTGTATTTCAATGCAAGGGGTATGGTAGGAAAGCAGATGAGCTCTGGGCATGGATCAGCATGTGGAATTATGGCTTTGCAGCCATTAGTAAGGGCAGGACTAGTAGCTCATTGCTCCAGGGTTCTGTTGCTTTAGATATAATAGAGCTTGGTGGATTAAAGGGGGAGGGGTGGCATTACTTGTCAGGCAAAATGTCACTGTAGTGCTCAGTCAGAACAGACTGGAGAGCCCGTCTACTGAAGGTATATGGGAGGAAATGAAGAATAAAAAAATGGATGACCTTGTTAATGGGATTATATTATAGAACATCCAACAGTCTGCAGGATTTAGAAGAGCAAATTTGTAGAGAGGTCGCAGACTATTGCAAGAAACCTAAAGCTGTGATAATAGGCAATTTTAGCTTATTGACTAGGATTCCCATACTGCAAAAGGGCTGGATGGGATAGAGTTTGTCAAATGTGTTCAGGAAAGTTTACTTAATCAGCACAGAGCGGTCCCAGCTAGAGAGAGTGTGATACTAAATCTGCTATTTGAGAGTGAGACAGGGCAGGTGACAGAAGTTTGTGGAGGAGACACTTTGCATCTAGTGATCGTGTCATTAGTTTCAAGATAATTATGGAGAAGGATAGGTCTGGGCCTCAGGCTGAGATTCTAAATTGGAGAAAGGTTGATTTTGATGGTATGAGGAAGAATCTGGCATGGCAACTGTGCATTGGGTTAGGTTATCTTCTACAGAGGTGTACCTAGTAAGCAGAAGGCCTACAAAACTGAGATTTTGAGAGTACAAAGTTTGTATGTTTCTGTCTCAATAAAAGGCAAGGATAACAGGTTTATGGTTTTCAAGAGATATTGAGGCCCTGAAAAGAGAAAGAAGGAGGTGTTTAGCAGGTATAAGCAGGAAGTAGTAAATCAGGTACTTGAAGAGTATAAGAAATGCAAGGGAACATTTAATAAGAAAATCAGAAAGGCTAAAAGGCATGGAGTTGTTCTAGCAGACAAGGTGAGGGAGAATCCAAAGGTCTTCTATCAACATATTGAGAGCAAAAATGTAGCAAGAGACAAAATTGGTCTTCTGGAATCAGGATGGACAACTATGCATGGAGCCAAAATAGATGGGGGAGATATTAAATTGATTATTTTTTGCGTATGTATTTACTCAGAGCCTATAGCAGTGAGGCAAAGCAGCAGTGAGCTCATGGACTGTATACAGAATATAGAGGAAGAGATGTTTGCTGTCTTGAGGAACAACAGAATGGATAAATCCCCGGGGCTTGACAAGGCGTTCCCTCAGACCCTGTGGGAGACTAACGCAGAAATTGCAAGGGCCCAAGCACAGATATTAAAATGTCCTTAGGCGTGGGAGATGTGCCGGGTGATTGGAAGATAGATAATGCCATTCCATTGTTTAAGAAAGGCTCCAAGAGTAAATCAGGAAATTATAGACCAGTGAGCCTGACACCAGTAGTAGGTATATTATTGGAAGGTATTCTAAGGGACTGGATATATAAATATTTGGATAGACAGAGACTGATTAGTGATAGTCAACACAACTTTGTGCATGGTAGGACAGTCTCCTGTGCACTCTAATCAATCTAATAGAGTTTTTCGAGGAAGTTACCAGGGAAGTTGATAAAGGCAAGGCAGTGGATGTCATCTACATGGACCTTAGCAAGGCACTTGACAAGGTCCTGCATGAGGGGTTGGTCAAGAAGATACAATTGCTTTGCATTCAAGACGAGGTAAAAAATTGAATTAGACATTGTCTTCACAGGAGAAGCAAGAAAGTGATAGTAGCTGCTTGCTTCTCTGACTGGAGGCCTGTGACTAGTGGTATGCCACAGGGTTCACTGCTGGGTCATCTGTTGTTTGTCATCTATAACAACGATCTAGATGATAATACGTTGAACTGGATCAGAAAATTTGCTGATGACACCAACATCCCATGAGAAGAGATTTCTGGGGCTTTAACTGATATTTTGCAATCTTCACTGAAAACCAATGAGGTTCAAGTTGAGGAAAATGTCAGCAGGGAAAAGCTAGGCAATTACATATTTGTAAGCCCAGTGATAATGCAGTTCTTGGAAAAAGTGTGGAGGAACAGGATTATCAACTACTTGGAAATGCAGGGACTAAACAGAGATAGCCAACATGGCTTTATCAGAGGCATATCTTGTCTGATTGATCTAACTGAAAGTTTTGAGAGGCTACCAGGTGTATCAATGAGAGCAGAGCAGTAGAAATAGTTCACATGAACATCAGTAAGGCCTTTGACTAAATCCCACATGGTCCTAAAGGTCAGTGTTCCTGGGATCTAAGGGAAGTTGGGAAATTAGATCCAAAATTGACTTGGTGATAGGAGACAGGGTGATGATGGAGGGTTGTTTTCACAGTTGGATTCTGCTGCTAGTGGTGTTCCTCAGGGATCAGTGTTTGCAATGTATGTGAATGATTTGGATTTAGCTATAGGAGACATGATCAGTGGGTTTGTAGGTGGTGAAATTGGCAGAGGTGATGACAGTGTAGAGGGTAGTCAGGCTACAGAATGATTTTGATGTGTTGGTGAAATGGGGTTTGAAATGGAAGGTGGAGTTCCATCCTGATAAATATGAGGTGATGCTTGAGGCTAGGGCATGCACCATGAATAGTGGGTTCTTAAGGGAGCACTGAGGAACAGAAGGACATGGAGTACATGTCTAGAGATCCTTGAAATTGCAATGCAGGTATACCGTATACATGTTTGGGGGGAAATGGGTTACTTGACTTCATTAGTCAGGGTACTAAATGCAAAACTAGGGAAGTTTCACTCCAACTTCATAAACCTTCAGCAAATGCTCCAGAAGAATTATGGCAGTTCTGGATGCCACATTATAGGAAGGGTGTGATAGTACCAGACAAGGTAAAGAGGGGATTTCACCAGAATGTTACCTCGGATGGAGCATTTCAGTTATGAGGGTGAAACTGGAGAAGTTAAGTCTGTTCTCCTCGGCGAGGAGGATGCTAAGGGGAGATATGATTAAGGTATATCAAAATTTAAGGGTCGAGATTGGGTGCTCTGCAAGAATCTTTTCCTCATATCAGAGGCAGACAAAACAAGAGGACATAGACTTACAATAAGGGGAAAGAGGTTCAGAGGGGATTGGAGAGGAGTTTTTTGTCCAGAGGATGGTGAGTACCTGGAACGGATTGGCCAAGGGAATGGTTTAAGCAGGGTTGCAGACAATCTTTGGTAAGTCTCTAGATGAGCACTTGAATCACTAACCAGGGTAGCAGACAAGTGCTGGGAGGTGAAATTAATGCAGACGTGTGCCCATTGGGTGGAGTGACTGTGCTGGGCTGAATGGCCTGTTTCCCTGCTGTACATTCACTGACTTCATCTCTCCATACCTGCTCCATCATTCAGTATGATAATGGCAGATACACTACCTCAGTTCCATAAACCTGTATCCCCCAATTCCCTCCATATCCAAACATTTACCAGTATAAGGTTACTCTATATAAATGTGTAGCATACAGCTGTATGAGGGAGGTGATGGAGGAGAAATCCATCTTGTTCATTTTGCACAGAGGACACACAGCTTCTCCAACACGTTGGGCTTCCCCTGGGCACACAGGGTGATTGATTACATCTCTGTGGCACACAGAGCTAACCTGGAACTGGAAGGCATTCCACTCAGTCTATAAATCATGTAGGACCACACACTAGAAAAACCCGTTGGGGATTGGGCCAACTGTATTTATTCCACCACATGCATCAAACAAAGGCAAAAGCTGTCACCAAGGCTCCTGAATGTACTCAGAGCATCAACCACAAAAGCTGAGAGCTCTTGTAGTGTGAGCCATACAAGAACAGTCATCAGGACCATCACTGGGACACACATGGAAAGCTTCTGACTCCCGGACAGAGGTGGAGGCGCACTCTAATTCCTTGCAGGGAAGCTCTCTCCCTTATACCATCCTACATGATATCAACATCACAATCAGGGTTATTATCACCGACGTATGTTGTGAAATTTGTTCTCTTGTGACAGCAGTACAGTGCAAGACATAAAAATTACTAAAATTTATCATAAAAAAATAAATTAATTGTCCAAAAGAGGAATAATGAGGTATTGTTCATGGGTTCATAGATCATTCAGAAATTTGATGGCAGAGAAGAAGAAACTGTTTCTAAAATTTTAAGTGTGGGTCTTCAGGCTGCTGTAACTCTACTTGATGGTAGTAATGAGAAGAGTCAGAAACAGAATCAGATTTAATCTCACCAGCATATATCATGAAATTTGTTAACAGCAGTACAATGAAAGACATGATAAATAAATATAGAGAAGACCGAGTTACATTAAGTGTATATATGTGTCTATTAAATAGTTAAGATAAATTAAGTAGTGCAGAATAACAGAAATAAAAGAAGTAATGAAGTAGTGTTCATGGGTTCAATGTCCATTCAGAAATCATATGGCAGAATGGAAGAAGCTGTTCCTGAATCGTTGAATGTGTGCCTGCAGGCTTCTCTACCTCCTCCTCGATGGTCACAGTGTAAAGAGGGCATGTCCTAGGTGGTGCACATCCTTAATGATGGACACTGCTTTCCTAAGGCACCGCTCTCTAAGATGTCTTGGATACTACAGAGACTGGTGTCCATGACAGAGCTGATTAATTTCACAAGTTTCTGCAACTTATTTCAATCTTGTTCAGTAGCCCCTCCCCCCCCCATACAGGACGATGATGCACCAGTCAGAATGCACTCCACAGTACATTTGTAGAAGTTTTCGAGTGTTTCATCTGACAGATCAAATCTCTTCAAACTCTTAATGAAATATAGCTGCTGTCTTTCCTTATTTATAGCTGCATCAAGTCAAGTTCATTGTCATTTAACTACATACATGTATATAACAAATATAACCATTTTATGTATATAGAAACGAGACAACATTTTTTTGAATCAGGGTATAAAGCACAGTAGCACACATAACACAGGATAACTTATGAAGGTAAGGATAAATCTACAGATGAATCACACATCGATAATAAACTAAAGTGTATTAATATTAAATATTGCAACGTACAGAACAGATTAACCAGTGACACTTCGAACACAATGCGGCAGGGAGTTCAGTAGCCTAATGGCCTGGGGGAAGAAACTGTTTCTCATCCTGACCATTCTAGTTTTTATACATCGGAGTCTCCTGTCTGATGGTAGAAAGCCAAAGAAGATGCTGAATGGATGGGCGGGATCCATAATAACACTAAGGGCCCTGCATACATGCCGCTCCTGAAGAATGGTGGAGAAACACCTATGTTCCTCTCAGCTGTTCTCACAGTTCTTTGTGGGAACTTCTGGTCTGATGCTTGACTGCTCCCATACCAGATGGAGATACAACTTGACAGGATGCTCTCAATTGTGCTCCTGTAAAAT
The DNA here is from genome assembly GCF_048418815.1 of Hemitrygon akajei. Taxonomy (NCBI): domain Eukaryota; kingdom Metazoa; phylum Chordata; class Chondrichthyes; order Myliobatiformes; family Dasyatidae; genus Hemitrygon; species Hemitrygon akajei. Next base: position 108,696,845 of record NC_133134.1, read on the forward strand.
GCAGTTAAGATGGGAACAGGGAGCCTTGCTTGCCTCAATCTTCTCAGGAAGTGGAGGCACAGCTGTGTCTTCTTTTCCAGGGAGGTGATATTAAGGGACCAGGTGAGGTCATCTGTGATGTGAATTCCCAAGAACTTGGAGCACTTAACTCTCTCTACGGAGGATCCATGTACTCTCAGAGGGGGATGGTTTGTCTGCACCTTCCTGGAGCCCACAATGACTTCCTTTGTTTTCTCCACGTTCAGGCTTAAGTTGCTCTTCTGACACCGCCAACCACACCACTTCCTCTCTAGACTCTCTCTCATCATCATTCTAGATAAGACCAACCACTGTTGTGTCAATATATTGTGTTCAGATTAGGTCCTCAGAGATATTGACACTAGAAGCACGACATTGCTCACTCTCTCCACTTATGTTCCCTCTGTAAGAATTGGTTGGTGTTCCCTTGCATTACTATTCCTGAAGCCCACAATCAGCTCTTTGGTCTTGCTGATGTTGAGTGCAAGGTTGCTGTTGATACACCACTCAACTCATTGGTGTATCTCGCTCCTGTACGCCCTTTCAGCACCATCTGATATTCTGCCAAAAATGGTCGCATCATCAGCAAATTTACAGATGGTGTTTGAGCTGTGCATTGCCACACAGTCAAGGGTGTAGAGAGAGTAGAGCAGTGGGCTAAGCACACATCCTTGTGGAGCGTCAATGTTAATTGTCAGCGAGGTGGAGATGTTATTTCCAATCCGCACAGATTGTGATCCAGCTGCAGAGGGAGAAACAAAGGCCTAAGAACTGTCGTTTTTTGATCAGGACTGTAGGAATGATGGTGTTAAATGCTGATCCGTAGCCAATAAAGAGCATTCTGACATAGGTATTTGCATTGTCCAGGTGATCCAAGGCTGCATGCAGAGCCACAGAGATATTATGGCAACAGGCAAATTGCAGGGGGTCCAGGTCCTTCCTGAGACCAGTGCTGATTCTAGCCATGGCCAACCTCTCAAGACATTTCAGCTCCATAGAAGTGAGCACGACTGGATGATATTCATTTCGGCAGCTCACACTGCTCTTCTTGGGCACTGGTATAATTGTTGCCCTTTTTGAAGCAGGTGAGAACTTCCAACTGTAGCAGTAAGAGATTGAAAATGTCTTTGAATACTCCCGCCAGATGGTTGGCAAGGTTTTCAGAGCCTTACCAGGCACTCCACTGGGTCCTAATGCCTTATGAGAGTTCATCCTCTTGAACGGCAGCCTCTGAGACAGAGATCACAGGGTCATCAGATGCTGCAGGGATCTTCATAGCTATGATTTGATTCTCCCTTTCAAATGTACAGTATGTCTTTGTAGGCACACACTCATCCACAGAGGTTTAAATGAAGTCAGTAGCAACTGCAGCATACTCATCCAGTCTCGAAGACGACTCCCTGAACACAGTCCGGTCCACTGATTGAAAGCAGTCCTAAAAGCACTCCTGTGCCTTCCTGGTCCATACCTGCTTGGTCTTCACCACCGGTGCTGCAGCCTTCGGTCTCTACCTACACTCAGGGAGTAGACGTACAGTCAGGTAATCAAACTTTCCAAAGAGTGGACTTGGAATAGCACAGTAGGCATTCTTGAACTTAGTGCAACAGTGGTCCAGAGTGGTAATTCCTCTGGTACTACAGGAGGTTTGTTAATAATTATTTAGTGGCTTTCTCAATCTGGCCTAGTTAAAATCCCTCAAAATGGTGGGGAAGGCATCCAGGTGGGCTATTTTACGCCTGTTGGTTACTTTGCTCCATTTCTCTAGAGCCTGCTTGGCATTAGCCTGAAGTGGAATGTACACCGTTACCAAAAAGATCGCTGAAATCTCTGGCAGCAGGTAAAATGGTCGGCACTTAATTGTGAGCCATACTGGGACATCACTGGCACTTTAGTGCACCATGAGGAGCTGATCATGAGGCATACGCCTCCACCTCTGCTTTTGAGAGACTCAACTGAATTATCTTGGCAATGTGTTGCAAACCTCTCTATTTGAATGTCTGCATCCGGCACGGAAGGGGTTAACCAAGATTCCATTAAACAAAGGACGCACGCATTCCTAATGTCCCTCTGATACAATATCCTAGCTCTGAGATTGTCAGTATCATTTACCAGAGACTGCACGTTTGCCAGCAAAATAGATTTTATTATAACTCAAAAGACCAGCATGAAGAGGGAATGCACTGGATGGTGAGGCACTGCCTTTTGAAATTATCCTTGATGAGATCAGTGTAGGATTGATGATGGCTGATGCAGACTCATTGGGCTGCACGGCTTGCCTTCATGCTCATTCTGTGACTCTCTAACAGCTGGACAATATTTTGTTACGTACCAGCAGCAATAGATCACAAATTGAGTCAGGTTTTAATGTTAAAACCACTATCTTTATTAGTATCCACTCATACTATAGAAAACTAAACGAAATAAACAGAAGTTAACAGTGTTATGTGTGTGTGGCTCCCGAACAGTCAAGCTTAGGAACAGTTCCTAAAGTCTTAAGATGGCAAAGTAGAAAGGTCCAGTAATCCACGGAATAAATGAGGGGTGAGATTTATAAATCCACGTTAAAATGTAGAGAGGAGGCAATTACGAAGAATTCCACAGATTCCATGCTAGGTAAACAAAGTAACAGTCACCAAAGATCTTGTCTGTCGAGTCATTCCAAAATCCACGTAGAAATATCACAAGGTGACAGTCACGGAATATCCCTTCGCACAAGTGGTTACCACGTAGCACACCCGAATCTAGGTAAGGGTTAACAAAAACGGTTGCCACAGGATACTCCAACAAAAATCCACATATGGATTATACAAAGTGACGGTCACACATCCAATGTGCACCGTGTGCCGTTAATCAACCCAAACTTGGGCATGGGGAAGTATCAGGCTTTACCCATATTGTAGCGAGCTGTTCCTGCCCGCAGTCCAAAGCTTTCTCTCTCTCTCTCTACCACTAAAAGTCCCAGCGGTCTGTCGCAGCTTGTTACACTGACGTCATTATCCCGCCTCATCTAAGTGTTTGAAAGTGACACCCACAGTACGAAACCATGGTCACATAACAATTTAAATTGGAGTTGTGAATGGCAGGCAGGAATTGTATTCCACAAATGCCAGGCAAGCTCAACCACGTCTAAGGAAAAATAAGCTAATTGCTTCAATCTGACATTGAACAGCATTCTCATCACTGGGTTCCCTGCCGTCAACAATCAAGCAAACAGAAAAATACTTGGACCTGACAGATGTGTGTATGTCAGAGGTCAGGTGATCTGCAGTAAGAGGCTCACCTCCTGATTACTTTTAAATTTCCATAGCCAATAATTTGTAATGTAATTTTTTTTGCATTTGCCTAGATGAATACAGCATAGATATGCCAGTATAGGATGTAAAACATATAAGATTACAGCACAGGAACAGGCCCTTCAGCCCATAACGTCTGTGCTGACCATAATGCTAGTTTAAACTACACATCTGCCTAATGTGTTCTACATCCTTCAATTCCATTCCAGCTCATGGATTTGTCTAATGTGCTTCATTGGAGAATGCCATTAAATATGACAATAGCTATCATCTGCTTCCAGTACGCTGAAGGATTTTGGAGGATGGTACCAGTGGATTAGGGAAGTGGTGAGTGTTATTCCCTTGTTCAATAAAAGATGTACAGATAAGGTCAGCCTTTACAGGCAGTCGGCTCTAAGTGTGGGCTTCAGATACATTGCACTGGAGAAGGTCCACAAAAGATTTATAATAAAAAGTCAATTAGATACTCTGAGACCGATAGAAAACTGAAAGCTTTCTAGCTTTCTAGCGCACAGAAGATCATTAGGACATGGCTCCCAGCCCTGGAGGACACCTACAGCTTGCGCTGCCTAAGGAAAGCTACAAGCATCTGTAAGGGCAATACACACCCATGCAATCATCTGTTTGAACTTCTTCCGTCTGGCAGATGTTATAAGATTTTCTATGCTCGCACTTTCAGACTGAAAAATAGCTTTTTCCCCGTAGTTATAATTGCTCTGAACCAATTGATCAAGTATCATCCATAAATTTGTTACATTGCTACTTTTAATACTGATTTTATGGCTATCATGCATCTGAGTTGCGCTTTTGTACTGCTAGACATTGTTTGTACTGGCTGGTTACTTGATTTTATTTATTGTTTATTTATTTTATTTGTTGTTTTATAGCATTGCGTACGAGAGTTGCAAACTTATTTTCGCTGTATTGGTGCATGACAAATTGGACTATGCAATGACAATAAAGATATTTCATTTCATTTCAAAGCTGAGGCAAGCTTTGATATATGCCTAAAATGATGAGAGCCCAGATAGTGGAGGTTGATAAATTCTTTAGTCAGGGTGTCAAAGGTTAATGTGAGAAGGCAGGTTAATGGGGTTGAGAGGGATAATATATATCAGCCATGATGGAATGGCAGAGTAGACTCAATTGGCCAAATGGCCTATTTCTTCTCCAATGTCTTATGGCCTTTTAGAGTAAATGGTGAGAAGTTGTTTCCTTTGCTAGAGGTCACAAGTTGTCACTATGTTCAGATATGGCCCAAGAGCGGAGTGAGAGATACTGAAGCAGGTCTTGCTGCGAACAGAGGGAACACAATAAACGCTCGGCCAAACCATGCTGTTAACTAAAACTCTCAAATGGAAAACAAAGCCAACACTGCGGCTGAAAGGAATAACTAAATATAAAATGAATATCGCTAGTCTTCAGAGCCAGTTGATTCGACAGTCCGATTTCTCAGGCAAGGCAGTGAAACATTGCTGTGCTTTGCTCAAGGCTCGACAAGCACTATGACAAAAAGAATGGGGTTAAGTACCATCATAATGAAATAATTATTAGCTGACATGTGCATATTCACGAGCACAATTACAGTATCTGCTGTGCTGCCGGATCCGTGGTTGTGACACAAGTGTAAAATATGAGAAGAAAATTAATGGTGATGAGAAAGAAATCGTGTTTACATCACGTGTGTTTGGAATCTGGAAGGAACTACTGGTAGAGGTGACGGAGACAGGTATTGTAACCTTCTCAAAGGAAATGGATACATATGAAAAAAAAAGAAAATGTAAAGAAATAGAGGAAGGGGCTGCGGGTAGAGCACTTTTATCTGGGACATAGCTGAAATGAACACTATGGGCTAAATGGCCTCCTCTGCTATAACCAATGTTTGATATTCTGAACAAATCTGTGCACCCTTTGTGCTTATTCTGTACTTCCCAGTGTTTGCTGATTATTTAAATATTCATAACTGAACTTGCCATGTGAGCAGGTAGTCAGAACAGTGACTGAGATCAACAAATAGATCAAAGCCTCGGTAAGATCAGTATATAGCACAGTTACACAAGATCATATGTTAAAAAATACAATTAAATGATTAATATGCAATCTGATACAATTACATACACATTTAATAAAGATGTTTATTCAACATAAATGCTTAATTGTAAATTATTCTGCACACGTGGTTAACTCAAATCTCCTTTTGAAAACAAGATATCTAAAATTAGTCCGAAAGGTACTTATGCTGAGTAGAAGGGGATCTTTTGGAATATTCATGCAGAAGGTCATGGTTGCTCAAAAAATAAGGGAAACAAGTGGTGATGTCTTGGAGGACATTTACTTTACCAGGGAAGAGGTATTTGCAGGCTTACAGAGTGTTAGGAAGGAAAACTCCCCAGGGCTTGACAGAGTTCATCCCTGGGCTTTGTGCAGGGTTAGTGAGTAAACTATGGAGATATTTGCTCCGTTATTAGCAACTGATGAAGTTCCTGAAGACTGGGAGGTGGCTAATGTCCCATTGCGTTATAAAGGTAGCAATGGCAAGCAGGAAATTACAAGGCAGTTAGCCTGACAGCAGCGATGGGCAAGTTAACAGAGGGAATTGTGAAGGACAGGATCTACCTGCATTTGGATAGCCAGAGTCTGATTAGGAAGAGCCAGCTTCGCTTTGTGCAAGAGAAATCATGCATGATAATTTTTTCCTTTGAGAAGTTAGCTGTAAAGGTACATGACATAGGCAGTGAAGGTTGTCTGTTTGGACTTTGGCAAGGCCTTTGACAGCTTTGACTGTAAATAGCAGGACAACTGGGAAGTGTAATGGAAGAGAAGAGTACAAGTGTATAGTTAATTGAAAGTGGTGAAGAAGATGATGTTAAGCACATTGGCCTTCATCTGTCAGGCACTGAGTAGAAGAGTTAGGACATCATGTCGTAGTTATATAAGGCTACACTCAGAGTACTGTGTACAAATTTGGTTACAATATTCTAGGAAAAATGTGATTAAACTGGAATGAGTATTGGACAAAAATTATGAGGATGTTACCAGAATTAGAGGGCCTGGGTTATATGGAGGATTGGCCAGGCCAGGTCTTTTTCCCTTGGAACATAGGTGAATGAGAAGTAGCCTTAGAAAAATGTTTAAAATTAGGAGAGACATAGATAAAGTGAATAACAACAGTCTTTTTCACAAGAAAGGGAGACGAAAACTAGGGGACATACAAACGATTTAGGATGAGAGGAGAAAGATTTAAAGGGATTTGAGGAGCAATGCAGAAGGTGGTGAGTATGTGGAAAGAGCTGGCAGAGGAAGTGGTTGAGGGAGGTACAATAGGATGGGTATATAAAGGGGTGGGACTCAGAGGGTTATGTGCTGAATGTGGGAAATTGGGACTAGCTGGGTGAGCACAGTGATTAACATGGACTCAGGGTCTCTATTCCTGACAACATCCTTATAAATCTATGTGGACCTGTCCATTTCTGTCCATAGATGTTTCCTGGCTCAGCAGGTCATGTTGCACCCCTAGAGAGAATTGAACAGCAATTTTTTTGGATCAAGATATTCAGCTATCCATTTCCCTTTATCGATGCTGCATGACCCATTGAGTTCCTTTAGCTCTTTTTTTGTTGCTCCAGATTCCAGAATCTGTAGTCCCTTGTGACTACAGTAAGAACACACTGAATCCCACACCACAACAAAGCAACCAATACCACAGTACAAGATCATTATGAACATTCACCCTGTTGGTACCACTCTGCAGGTTTCATATTGACTTGTGTAAGTTGTGTTCCTTCCTTGCTGCCAGTAACACCACATCATTGCCATCTTCACAAAGCTCTCAAGGAGAAGGTGCTCAGTGTCCTTCTGGTGAAGTTACTTCCGTTCGGAGAGGGAGTTCCAAGGCTCAGACTCAGGGATGGTGAAGGAACGGTGATGGAGCTCTTGGGGTTTCAGTGACACTGAAACCCTTTTCCTTCTTTGGTGATAGTGTATCTAGCAAAGGGAGGTGCAGGAACTGCATAGATGAGTAGGTGAGTAATTGCTGTGTGTTTTGTAGACGAGATACAATTCAGTTATTCTGTACTGATGGTGGAAGGAACAACTGCTTAGAGCCCTTGATGAAATGTCAATCAAATTGACCTCTTCACCCTGATAGTATTCATCTTCTCGGGAGATGTTGAAGTTGCATTCATCCAGGCAAGTGGGAATTATTCCATCATGCTTCTGCCCTGCAATTTGTAAATTTGAAACTACTTGCTGTGACTAAGCGCTGTCTGGGTGTGGCTGCATGCAGAGACAGTTACACTTGTTGAGAAGTTGCAAGTAAAAATGAATATTCTGCAATCTTTAGAGAACTCTCTGATTTTATGATGGAGTGAAAAACAGTCAACAATTAAAATGGCAGGTCATTAACTTGAAACAAACTCTTTTTCTCCCTCGACAGATGCTGCTTGACTTGGTGAGTATTTCCAGGATTTTATGCCTCTGTGTTTTGGATTTGCAGTATCTGAAATGCTTTATTACTGAATTATTGTCAGCTAATAAGTATGTTTCTTTTGAGTTCTCTTTATGATATGATAGCTTTGTTTTGGTAACTGGATTGATTTCCAGAGGCCAGATTTCAAAATCTAATAAAATTAGTTTCATCTTCGCAATGCCAGGTGTTTTTGTTTTACAATTTAGTTAAACTTTTCTGCAATTGGAAAAAACTCCACTGAAATGAAATCACTGGACTGCATTAAAATCACAGATTTACAGATTCACAGATGTTTTGTGTTGGGGGGGGTGGGGGGGGATTCTGTCATCTTCATTTTTATGTTGAGTTACAGAATCACCAGAGCTATACACAGAAACAGGCCCTTCAGCCCAACTCATCTGTGCCAGCCAAACTGCCTGACTGGCCTAGCCCCATTGGCCTGTGTTTGTCCCATGTCCCCTAAACCTTTCCTATCCATGTATCATCCTCTTTTGAATGTGACTCCAGAGCAACCATCTCGGCTTTAGTAACACATGCAAAATGGTGGAGGAACTCAGCAGGTCAGGCAATATCTATGGAGGGTAATGAGCTATTGACATTTCGGGCCAGGACCTTTCATCCGGACTCATCTGGGCATTGACTGCATTCTGAAGAAGCCTATTTACCTACACAGGGCAACTTGGAATGGGCATAAATCCTCACCAAGCCAATGATGCCCACAATGCATGAATGAATAAGTTCCTTTTTTTAATATTAACCCTGTATTTTTGCTTTCATTTCTCAGATGCAAAACCATACATATTTTTAACTAGCTGCAGCATGCAGACATCTCAAGCCGTTAAATGGATGCCAGTTGCAATTTCAATTGATCCACAAGTTTTGAACTATTTCTGGGCAATAAGACAATAAGACCATAAGACATAAGAGCAGAAATAGGCCATTCAGCCCATCGAGTCTGCTCTGCCATTCAATAATGGGCTGATCCAATTCTTCCAGTCATCCTTTCAAATACATTATTTTTTAGCTAATGAATTTAAGCCTTCTAAAAAGCAAATGACACAATAAGTCACCCACAGTTCAGGACACTGCAATGATTGAATATGCATTACCTATTTTTAATGATTCTTGTTCAGAAAGATAGCTCCAGTTAATATTACAAGGCAAATAATTATCCATGAGTCACCACCTCATCTTGCTAAGTCATCTTTTTCAAACTTGCAACTGGAAGGTCAAGAAACAGGAAGTCTAATGGTTGAGCCGTGGTGACACGTCTGTTTGGCATAATAATAGCATTCTGAGACTGTTAGCTCAGCAAGGGATATTTAAAATATTGATTCAAAAATGCCTCTAAGACAGATGGAGCTCCCTTTATTTTTGTCTAAGCAACATGCTTTTAATGATGCTCATATACCAAGCAGCGAACTTGTTCTATTTGTTCTGGATAGAAAGTAAACGATTTCTCCCTATTTACAAGTAAGGAAACAGGTATCATCTGCATTCATTGATAGCAAAGGTAGAAATAATTCTTCAACCATACAGGCACAAATTGATCACGCTCCAGTATACTGTAGATGCATACAGTGTAGATAGAATATACACTATAGTGCTGATAGAATATTTATAATTTGGAGCCTTTAATAAAAGTATTATATTTACAATTATCAGGTGAATTGTTGATCTGTACTCCTAGATGTCTCTATCCCACCATACTCCACTGTTCTACCGCTCACCATGCAAGTCCTACCCTGGTTTGACCTCCTAAAGTGCAACACCTCACACTTGTCTGCATTAAAATCCATCTCCCACTTCTCAGCCCATTTTTTCAGCTGGTCTAGATCCCACTGCAAGCTTTGATAGACTTGCTCGCTGCCAACTACACCCTTAATAAGCTTATAGAATATATCAGAATTGAACTTAACCCCATCTGCCAATGATATTTTCTAACCTTTCTTTGCCTTCCTAATTTCATTTTAACCACCTCCCTACACTTAAGAACGTAGAACATAGAACAGTATAGCACAAGAATAGGCCCTTCAACCTGCAATGTTGAGCCAAGCTAATTAAGCTAATGATGCCTAATTGCTTCTACAAGTCCATAAACCCTCCAGTGTCTGCATATTTATCTAAGAGCCTGTGAAACACCTCTGTCCTATCTTCCTCCACCACCATCCCTCGCAACACAGTCTTACCAGTCTCCTTGGAACATTCCCTCTTCTAGCCTAATGCCTGACTTCTAGTATTAGATATTTTGACCTTGTGAGAAAGATACTGGCTGTCTACTCTATATACGGTACGCCTTATAATCTTGTAAGCCTTTATCGTGTTTCCCCTCAATTTTTGCCACTCTACAGAAAACAACCCCAGTTTGTCCAACTCAGCCTTATAGGCAGTAACCTGATAAACATCTTCTGCACCCTTTCCAGAGCCTCCATATCCTTTCTATAATGCAGCAATCAGAACTGAATGCAATGCTCCAGATGCTGCCCACCCAGAGTTTTGTGAAGTTGCAATCTAACTCAAATTCAGCGCTTCTACCAATTAAGGAAGCATGCCATATGCCTTTTTTTGCCACCCTAACAAATTGTGCAGCCACTTTCAGGGAGCTATAGGCTTGGACCCTGATGCCCCTGTGTGTCACATGTACCAAGGCACAGTGAAAAACTTTGCTTTGCAAGCCATCCATACAGATCATCTCATCACAATGGTGTAGTACAAAGAAAAAGCAATAACAGAAGGCAGAATAGAGTGTAACAGTTACAGGGAGTGTGCCGTTCATTAAAACAAAAAGGTGCAATGCCTGAAGGAGGTAGATTGTGAGGTCAAGAGCCCATTTTATTGTACTGGGGAAATGGTGAATAGTCTTATAACGGTGGGATAGAAGCTGTACTGGATCCTGGTGGTATGTGATTTCAAGCTTCTGTACCTTCTGCCCAGTGTGAAGGGAAATGAAGGGAGCATGTCTTGGGTGGGTGGGGCCTTTGGTAATATTGGCTGCTTTACTGAAGCAATGAGAAGTGTATACAGAATCCATGAAAGAGAAGGCCTCTTTCTGTGATGTGTTGACCTGTGTCCATAATTTTTCCATCATTGTCAGCCTTGTGTCACTTCCACAACTTCTGACAACTCCTAACTTCTGACAACATTCCCACTCTTCCCCTCCTTCATCTACCTATTGTCCCCCCCCCACATGGATCTTTCTCTCATCTGCCACCTTTCCCTCAACACTTTATACTATCGCCCTTCTTCCCTTCCAGTCCAGATGAAGGGTCCCAATCTGAAACATCGACAGTCCATTTCCCTCCATAGTTGCTGCCTGTCCTGCTGAGTTCCTCCAGCTCCTTTGCATGTTGTGACTAGTTTTCCACCATTATTTTGTGGGTTTAACTATGCTGGTAGGTTTTGTAAAACAATAGGGTTCTCCTAAGGATATTACTCAAAATACAAATATAACATTTATGAAATACTGTAAAAAAAAAGCTATGCATCAGAACTTTTGTCTCCATTTTTCTGCCCTGAAAACAGTGACTCTCTTTGGGCCGTTGTTCCTTAGGATCTACAAGTCTGATCTTGAATTGTCAGCCATGATCTATAAACACTGTGTCTCCACTTCTCATTATCTTACATGCTACCATCATGTCTCCCCTCAGCCTCTGCCGCTCCAGAGAACACAAATTTATCCAACTTCTCCTCTAATCCCAGAAGCATCTTGGTAAAACTCTACTGCATCCTCTCCAAAGCCTGCACATCCTTCGAATAATGGGGCAACCTGAACTGAAAGCAATAATCTAGATGCTGCCTAACCAGAGTTTTATAATGCTGCAACTTAACCTTCCTGAAATCTCAATTCAGTGCCTCTTCTAATAAAGGCAAGCATACCTTATGCCTTCTGTAATATCTTATTACAAACGCTGTAGTTCAGGGAGCCACATTCAAGGCACTATGGCATTGCACCGCAGGATTCCCTCTGTACATCAGTGCTGGTAAGAGTCCTGCCATTAAGTTGAACATCCCTTTACGTCTCAGTTCCCAAAGTGAAACAACTCACACTTGCCCAGATTAAACTTCTCTGCCGTTTCTCCTTCCAGATCAATATCCCGCTGTGTCCTTTGGCAACTTTCTACACCATCTACAATGCCACCAATCTTCTTGTGCCCCTGATAGGCCTCACTCATTTGTGGTTACCAGCTTCTGGGTTGTTGTGTCATACAAATAGCGGGGGTGGCATCAGATTGGCTTTGCCAGTGCCTGCTCTGCCGATTTCTCCCAACCAGTCACCTCTGTCACTGCACCATCTTAATTTGTAAAGAAGCTCAGTCAGCTAAACTGTGCACTCGGTGCATTCAAGAAATAGAAAGTGAATAACCTTCAGGGTAAACCATCCTATGTGCTCTAAGCTTCTATCCTATTGTTACAAGACCAGTGACTGGACCTCTTATGCAATAAGATGTATCTTGAGCGCACGAATTACCTCGTCATAGCTTTCCACCTTATTGCCTACCTGCACTGCACTTTCGCTGTGAATGCAGTTCTATGTTCTGCAATCTGTTATTGCTCTTTCTTTGGACTACCTCAACGGTCTGTATGGATAGTGTGCAAAACAAGGCTTTTCATTCAACCTTGGTGCCTACAAAATAATAAACCAATTTAGCAATGTATTGTATTTTTATTTAGGGATAACCCTTCCTGGAGAAACACTGGCACTGCTAGTAGAGCTGCTGTCACACAGTGTCAATGACCCACGTTCAGTCCCAACGGCAGGCGTGGAGCTTCCGCATTCTCCCTGTGAACGGTTTCCGCTGGGTGTTCCAGCTTCTTTGCACCTCCCAAAGATGAGAGTGTTTCAGCCACTGTGAATTGCCCAAAATATGTAGGTGCGTGGTTAAACCTGTGAAGACTGTGCGGAGTGGTGGAGGATGTGTGAAGGATAAGTAGGATTTGTGGAAACAGCGCAAACTCGATAAACCAAGATGTATGACCCTGTTGCCCAGCTCTGCTTCTGCCATGACTCCATCTCCACTGCAAGCTAAACATACTGTAAGTTGTAGAGTGGTATCATCACTCGAGTAGGAGTCCAGTTTTATGAAACAAACCTATTCAGAGGGTTTAGAGTGAGGCCAGGTACAAGTATCCCTGAGAACCTGCTTTTCTGGGTGACAGGATGTTAGAAACAGAAGCAAAGTTTCAGCAGCACACGGTGGGTCCAATTTTATGGTTGCCAGCTGCTCCACAGGCCCTCATCTTCCCAATGAAGCTAAGAGTCTTGTGTCACAGTCAGTACTTGTAAACTGTCACCAACTCTCTCCTCAACTTCATCTGCAGTTTGCTAAAAGCCTGTCAGGCTTTACTTTGTATAATCCCCGTAAACTAAGTAGCCATCTCATATTTGTCAATTTCATCAACCTAACTGTATTATCATGTCAGCAATTTGTGATTCCACGAACTGGCACACGTTCAGCTCTGTTCTAGCATCATGAAACATTAATAGGTGAGCACATTTGCTTGGTACAGAAATATTTAAGCTTGTGCATAGTTAATTAAGCATGAAATTCTAATTAAGGGGACAGTTGTAGGGTTTTAAGGATTAGCTTTAATTGTCAGATTTACATCGTAACATACAGTGAAATGTATCAAATTAAATCATCAGGGATGATGCTGGGAAGCCGGCAATGTGGCCACGTTGCTGGCACCAGCATAGCATGCCCACAACTCACTAACCCTATTCGTATGTCCTTGAACTGTGGTGGGAAACTGGAGCACCCAGAGGAAGCTGCCGTAGTCACAGGGGGAATGTACAAACCCATGCACACGACAGCGAGGATCCAACCCCAGTCTTACAGACTGCGCCGTAAAGTGGTGCCCTGACCTCAACGCCATCATGCCACAGGTGGACTTTGGTTGCCATGCAAACAAGCGCAGTTTGTGAAAATTTAACGTGCCATAACTCACCAGCCAATTTGGACACAGTCACTGTGTCTGCACCTCACTCCAGCCTCACAAAAATTAGCAAAATAGAATTGCTCCAACTTTAAGGTTGCTGCAATTACTCTTCACGTCATCAGTAACACCGTAGGTAGCCTAGCATTGTCTGTTAGTCCAGTTACACTGCCCCTTCTATGCCTCACTCTCTAATAACCCCAGATCCATTGCTTCCACATAGTCCCTCTCCTGACTTCACTCGACCCTTGCTTACCCTTCACTTGCTCCTCGCTTCATCCTTGTACTCCCCTCACTGATCCTCACTTGCCCTCTCACTCCTCTCACCACCTATCATTCCCCTCACTCCTTCTTAACTCCACTTCACTGATTCCTCACTTCCCCCACCCCCCTTGCCCTATCTCTGACCTCTCTCTGGCATCTTCAGTCCCCTCACTTCCCCCACACTACACGATCACCACAGACCTGCATTCCATCGTACAGTGGTGTGTCCACCAGTGAGGTACCTCTAAGAACCAATGTCAGCGTGCTAAATGAAGCAAAAACAACAAGCATTGAAGCCTACATCATCAAGAACCAACTAAGATGGAGAGGCCATGTTGTTCGGATGAAAGATGAACGACTGCCGAAACAAATCTTCTACTCCCAGCTTAAAGAAGGAAAATGTAAAAGAGGCAGATAAACAGAAGAGATTCAAGGACGTCTTAAAAGCCAACATGAAGAAATGTAATATCGACATCAACAATTGGGAAACCAATGCCAAGGACAGGAAACTCTGGCAAGCCATCATCCGAGAAGGAACAGCAACTTTCGAAGCCAAAAGATGTGCAGAATTAGAAGAAAAGAGAAGAAAATGGAAAGAGAGGCAGCAACAACCAAAGCCCGATCTGCCATCTGGAACTACCTGTCCTGAATGCAGAAGAACTTTCAAAGCCAAGATTGGACTCATAAGCCACTTGAGAACCCATAAATAGGTCAACAGAATGAAGACCGTCATCCTTGACCACGAGGGATAGCCACGACCATGACGACGACCCCTTTAGCACCAGACTCTGCGTGTGTAGATAATAACATATTGTGCTTCTTTTGACAACATCAATGGTTTCTCCATTTAAGATACTGAGACAATTCAGAAAAGCCCTCTAGACTGTTGGCCAGTCTACAGAAGAGTCTTCAAGTGCCCAGAGGGGGTATAACCGGAGCGGTGCAGATGTTGAACTCAGATATTACCCCTGGACCAGATCCAAAGGCAGGGTCCTGGAGGAGGACACCACAGGTATTGACATTGACATTGGATGGGGTCATATTGCAGGTGACTTTCTGAACAGGTAAGCAGATGAGCACAGTCCTACCAGCTGACAACAGTGAGGGGGGAGTGGAGCGGGCAAGCAAGTCTGCATCTGCAGACAAGCTGAAAATGCCAGAAGCAACACGTTGCCGTGGTCACACAGGATGTGATCTGTCACTTGAATAAGAGCGGTTTCATTTCCATTTCCAGCTGATTAGAAAGATTCAAACAAAACGCTCCAGGAAAGAAGGATAAAGCACATTTAAAAGATTGAAAGAGAATAGAAGGAAATGGGACAGGAGCTCAAAAGGACCGACAAGTGAGATTTGCTGCAGCTTAATGCCATTTATTCACATTGCTCCTTTAAGATTCTAATTACCACAGAAGGAGCATAGAAACTTGTTGCTATGAGGAGCACCAGTTGTGGAACATGAAAAAGACATATAATTTCACCCGGAGTTCAGGCCATTATTGAGCTCACTCGACTAGTGGCTGGGATCCTGGGGCATAACACAGGGGTGCAATACAGTTAATGGGCATTTCTTTTGGTGGTACTGAAATATGCCAAGAAAGTGAATTCATTAAAATTCAGCATTCCAGTTTATTTAAGGAAATAGTTGCAATCAGTTAACTCTAGTTATCTTAGAAAATGTTTCCCCGATGTCAATTCTCCGATTCATTGCATACTGTCTTAGATAACACCTGACAAAAGATTGTGATAGACTTTTACAAATTAGCTTTTTATGATATTAGTTGGTGCAATAATTTCAACTGACCATGGGACACAATATCAATGTGCACACTCTCTTTGCAATCATATATTAAACAGCATAATAAATCTGCAGTGTATGTGTCGTAAACCTGGCTCCAGTTCCCAAAGGATTATCAACTTTCTTTCAATTTCAAGTTCAAGTTTAATTGTCATTCAGCCAACTACACATGAATACCCATGAGCCAAATGAAACAGTGTTAATCTAGGGCCAAGGTGCAAAAGGCATACACAGCACAAGTCACATGTTGCACATCCTTATAAGATAGCAGTAAACATACAGTCACACAAAAAATATGTAATATACTGCAGGTTCCTGAGTGTCATGTCCTTAGATTGACGATGCATGGGTACTGTCAGCAAGAACAAGCCCGCAGCAGTCCGCAGACAAAGGCTATCTAGCTTGTCTTTCACTGAGCGAACACTGGAGGGCAGCACCAACCCAGCATGGATGCTGAGCCAAACCGTCTCTGACATCTCCTCCCCTGGGCGACTGCAGCAGCAACCCTGAGGCATGAGGTCTACTCCACGCTAAACGAAGTCCATGCAGCTTCCCCGTCATTGGTCTCACCAATAAACCAATGAAATGGCCTTGAGTATTCTAAAATGCATTGCCAATGTCAAACAGGGCCTTGCAATCACAAGAATAATGTCCAAGACAATCGCTCACTGTTTGACTGCACACTCCAACAACTTTCTGTAGCAGACAGCAACATGGCCTGCACCAAGTCCAGCAACTCCAGCTCCTCCGCTGATGGGATAGACCGGCAAGTGGCAAATCTGTGAATATTCCTGGGCACCACTTGTGTTTTTGACCAAGAGTTTTCCAGCAGTCAGAAGCCACCCAACGGAGGTCACGATGATCAGAGAAGGTCTGGTCTCTGACGCTCCATGACAAGTTGAAGTAGTTTAGGAACAGTCATTTGCCAAATAGGTTCTGCTTCATCTCCATAGTGAACAAAGATATGCTCTGCGAGATCTCACAGCAGCAGTCCAATGATCAGAGTCTTGTTCA
This sequence comes from Hemitrygon akajei, assembly GCF_048418815.1. NCBI lineage: Eukaryota > Metazoa > Chordata > Chondrichthyes > Myliobatiformes > Dasyatidae > Hemitrygon > Hemitrygon akajei. The sequence continues at coordinate 108,713,630 of NC_133134.1, forward strand.
TCTTTCATTGGAAGCTGATTCAGAGCAGAAGCAGATACTTACATATCAGTGTGTTCAACATACCACAATATCCATTACACTTAGCTGTCTTGATAAAAAGAGAAGAGTTACTTGACTGCTACCTGGAAAAGGTGAATTATTATGGGAGGAAAAAATTGGATAGGTTGTGTCTGCATCTATTGGACTGAAAGGGACTTAATTAAAACACCATTTGGGGCATTGTGCTCATTTCTGGTCACCTCCTTATAGGAAGAATGTGAAGGCTTTAGAGAGGGTGCAGAGATTTACCAGGATGTAGCCTGAATTAAAGAACATGCCTTTTGAGGTAAGGTTGGACAATCTAGTGTTTTTCTCTTTGGAGCTGAGAAGAGTAAGACACCACATGATAGTGATGTATAAGATTATAAGAGGCAAAGATGGAGAGTTTCCCCAGGGCGTCAATGACTAATATCAGAGGATATCCTCTTAATGTGAGTAGAGGAATGTTTAGGGAAATGCCAGAGATAGGTTTTTCACACAGAGAGATATGGTTGCCTGGAATGCACTGTTCCAGGCGTATAGGAGGGAAGGGTTAAATTGGTTGTGGAATATGTTAAAAGATTGGCACAGCATCATGGGCCAAAGGATCCATGCAATGCTGTACTGTTCTATGTTCTACATAAGATCTGATGATCTGAAGGATCTTGACAGCTTGAATGGAAATAGTTTTTTCCTCTTGTGGGAGAATCTAGAATTAGGGGCCACTGCTTCAAACTAAGGCTTCACCCATTCAGTACAAAGGTAACAAATGTATAATCTTTCCTTTTAGACAGTTGTAAGTCTTTGGAACTTTCTTTATCTGATGTTGATATGAACAGAGTTTCTGAATATGTTTATGATTACATAAGCAAGGGGTGGAAGATTACTAGGGGTAGTTGTGAAGGCGGAGTTGATACCATCACTTCAGCCAGGATTTTATTGAATGTTGGAGAAGGCTTCAATGGCCAAAGAGCTGGCATCTGGAAATGGAACTGGAATTGGAATTGGCTTATTATTGTCACATATACCAAGACACAGTGAAATATTTGTCTTGCATATTGTTCAACAGATCAATTAATTACACAATGAACAAGGTAGACGTGGTCAAACATTAACGATGCAGAATAGAGTGTAAAAGCTATAGAGAAAGTTCAGTGCAGGTAAACAATGAGGTGGAAACTCATAATGAGGTAGATTGGGAGATCAAGATTCCATCCTATTGTACTGGGGAGCTAGTTAATAGTCAGTTATCAACAGCGTAAGAAGCTGTCCTTAAACCTGGTGGTACATGCTTCCAGGTATTTGATGAGAGGAGAAAAGAAAATGTCCAGGCTGGGTGGGGTCCTTGAGTACATTAGCTTCTTTACTGAGGCAACAGGAAGTATAGACAGAGCCCATCGAGGGGAGGCTGGCTCCTGTGATGTGCTGGGCTGTGTCCACAACTCTCTGCACTTCCTTGTGGTAACGTGTGAAGCATTTGCCAATCTTCTGGATGCATCCAGACTGAATGTTTTCTATGGTGCAACATTAAAAATTGGCAATTGTTGCAAGGGACATGCCAAATTTCTTTAACCTCCTGAGCACATTGAGGCGTTTGTGAGCTTTCTTGGACCAAGATAGGCCATTGGAGATGTTCACTCCTAAGAACTTGAAACTCCCAGCCCTTTCAACCTCAACACTGTAGACAGGGCGATGTGCATCAATCTCCTTCCTGAAAGCTGATGACCAACTCTTTCGTTTTGCTAACACTGAGGGAAAGGTTGTTGCCATAAAACCGTGTCACTAAACTCTCTATCTCTATCCTGTACATATAGTGTTAGATATGTCAAAGAAGGGGAACTTTTTCCTGGCGTCAACACACCAAGGTAGAGCTTCTCCAAGAGTGGAAATCAGCCGGCTTTTAGCAACGTACCGTACTCCTCCTGCTTCTGCTCACCTTCAGCTTGAGCTTCCTCAGGCACCAGCTGTGGTTTCCAGTTTGCCTCATTGAGATGCAGGAAGGACATAACCCTGAAATGTCCACAGTAACTGGGCAACCCCAAACAGAAGGAGTCACCTGAATCTCAATTTCAGGAGTCCAATGTCATTCTCCGCTAATATCTCATTATCGCATGGTTTTCATTGCATTAAGCCCAGTCGAAGTGAGTCCCAGCCAGAGGGCTCAAAAATCCATGGAAGTAGAGGGTAATCACCCAAATGCATTCCCAGGAGCAGCATGTTTTTTTAAACATTAGAGAGTGCAAACCACTGAAGGATGGTTTACACAGGAGAAAGCAGGGCGCAACCAAGCTTATTGCCATGTTCTGCAACCTTCCCTCTCACGCTATTATGAAAGGCAAAAGTTAGAAGTTTTATGGCAGATTTCTCACATGAAGTCCTTCACCACTCCCACACAATAAAATTATCAAGAAAAGTTGCTATAATTTGGAGCCTTTATTGGTTGAGCAGAATTGAGTAATTGTGTGTCCAACACAGAGAAAGGAGATCAAACAACCCAGGCTTATTTACAATTACAATTGTCAACAGTAACGACAGGACTAGTAACAGATTGTTATTTCTGGGACATAAGCACTTAAATGAGAAATTTAAATAAATTAGGATCAAATAATATCAGAGACAAAGACCATTAAAAAACTGAAAAATAATGTCCTTTTGGGAAACAAACATAACGTCCTTAACCTGGGTTGTCAGGTTCCAGCCCCACCAATGTGGCTGGCTCTTCACTGCCCCCGGAGTGTCACAGGATTAGACTGGTTTTCGGGCAGTCAGTGGATGTGTGCTTTCCAGCTTCCAGCATCTTTTTCTCTGAATCCTCTTCCCTTTTCATTCTTTTTATATTCAGGGAATGTGGGCTTTGTAGGCTGAGCTGGCATTTCATTGCCTGTTCACGGTAGCATCAGCAACCCGGGTTCAATTCCCGCTGCTGTCTGTAAGGAGTTTGTACGTTCTCCGCACGTCCATGTGGGTTTCCTCCGGGTGCTCCTGTTGCCTCCCACAGTCCGAAGATCTACCGATTGGTAGGTTAATTGGTCATTATAAATTGTCCTGCGATTAGACTGGGGTTAAATCAGGGGTTGATGGGAGGCGTAGCTTGAAGAGCTGAAACGGCCTACTCAATAAAATGTTTCATAATAAATAAATAATGAAAAAATTTGCTTTGAGATGTGGTGGTGAGCTGCATTCTTGAACCACTTCTGTCCTCGAAGTGTGGATATACTCTGTGTGCTTACACCTCCTTCAGAGTGACCAGCAGAAAATAGCAAACCACCACCTCTGGCATCACCACCTCTGGTGCCATTTACATTATCTTGGTCACCACCTTAACATGGGCATTTCCTTTGTTCACTCCGCTCATTCCCTTCACTTGTCATGAACTCATCAGATCAGCAGGGGGCACCAGAGAGTGTCAGTCCTTGGCGTTGCGATGCACCAGAATATCATTGATTTGTTTTAAGTGGAACTTGTTAGTGACTGGTTTTCCTTGTGTTTTACATGCCACTTGTTTTTTTTTTATTAAATGCAGGTTCCTCATGCACCCTGTTTTGAGGTTATTGAGTTTTGATTTTGATACGCCTGGGGTTCCCATGCTATGTGCACTATTTAAGTTTGTCAGGACTAGTGTTCCCACCTGAGTCATGAATTTGGGTTCCAAGTGAATGAATGAATGCTCTGTGTACACTAACCCTCTCGAGTAAGTTCACATTGAGTCATTTGTTATTCCTCTGTTATGGTCTTCGGATAAATCCTCTTTGTTACTTTCTACCTTCAAGTCTCAAGTTTACTCCCCACCTGGGTTTGTTCGCCTGACAATCTCATTACAGCAAGTCTTAGCCACCATGGACCCAGAGGAGTCTGATTAATTACGTATGGTATTGACCTGCCAAGAAGAAGCAATTGGACAGCATGAACATTTAGTCCAGGAGATACTAGCATCATTGCAAAAAGGCTCTGAAACTGGTTGGTGAGGATATTCTTTAGGGATAGGCTCGGGTTCTGAGCATTCACCTGAGTGTCTGGCTACGTTTGTCCTGAACTACCATGAGGGGTCCCTGCCTGCCCCCAAATGGTACAATGCAATGGTACCCCAAGCCCTGTCATGGTTTCTTATCTATGTTCTCAGTGTTTGAGTTACAGCCCACTACGTTCCCCTCAAACAGGAGCCCCTCCTTTGTGACAGGGCCCTTTCATGGGCTACGGCCTTCTGGAAGAATGGCTCTCACATATGTTTTGAAGGCAATTTATTTCTAGGAACTATGAGGAGGGTATTCTTTCACCCTGCCAGTGGTCCAAAGGTAGCCAGCAGACTCTTCTGTTTGTGACGGGGGCTCGATCCATTGCCGACTGTTCAACTGAGTTCTGGACCTTGGCAGCAGAGAGTGGGTGCAACATGGAGGTTGTGGTAGCCCTTTTTCAATGGGGATTACATGACTAAATGAAGGATGATCTAGCAACCAGAGACCTAGTAGATGCTTTGGAGGAGATTACGGTAATGGCTATCAGAATTGATAATTGCGTGTCTGAGAAAAAGAGGAAGAGGTGCGGCAACTTCACCCTTGCCTCCTCTAGTTTCACAATTTGAGACTCTACCCAGCTCCTCGCAGGTCTTTGCACTCTTCTCCAGAGGAATCCATACAACTGGGAAGAACCTGGCTCTCCCCAGTACCAAGAGAGACATGAAGCAGAGGAGATGCCCATTTTTGAGTCTCCTGTCTCAAGTTGTCAGGAGACACCCAGAACTGTCCAGTGAGGGTAAGAACTGTGACAGCCCCTAATCTCTCTCTCTCTCCATTCAATGAATTACCTTCCCTATTGAGACATCAACATTCCCTTGGGGCCTTGGTAGATTCTGGTTCAGTGGGGTATTTCTTAGATCTTGGACCGGCCAAGAAGATCCAAGTTTCTAAATTACGTCAGAGCCAGCCGCTCATTGCTACAGCCCTGGATGGGAGACCATTGGGACCTGGTCAACTTTCTCAACTTTCCATTCTTCTCAGGTCAACAATTGGTATACACCAAGGGACAATTTAGTTCCACCTTATTCACTCTCCAGATAATCCCCTAATCCTTGGTTTCTCATGGTTACTTTTCCATAATCTGTGTATTAATTACACTTCAGGCACTGTTCAGGGTTGGTCAAACCTTTGTCAGAATAACTGTCTTTCTAAAGTTTTTAAGGTACCAAGGCACCAGCCAGAGTTTAGCGATGCCAGCCCTAAATTATGACAAGTCATTGGTCGTAAGTCCTAAGATGCCTTCTGATTCCTCAGAACTGGACTCTAAGTCAACCAAATTGTCTAGAGTGCTTTCAGAACATTCAGACTTGCTGGAGGCATTTAGCAAGAGGAGAGCCTCCATCTCCTCATTACGTTGATGGTCAACAATTATACACAGGTCAGCAACTGCTAGATTCTCATTTTATTCATGGTAAGGTACGGTACCTTGTGGACTCGGAGGAGAGATGCTGGGTTTCCTCCCATAACATTTTGTATCCTCAGTTAATTACAGATATATTAGCAGATATCCAGATCACCTGGACCAGCAGGTGCCAGCCATAGGAGGGCGAGTTCTGTCATGAACTCTTTGGATCAGCATTGGGCACCAGAGAGCATCAGGCCTCAGTGTTCAGACACACCTGAACTGATCCTCTGATTTGTTTTAACTAGAGCTTGTTAAGCAACTGATTTAATTGCCAGTTATCCTTGTGTTTTGAACTTGGGCTCCTCGTGCATCCTGTTTTGAGTTGATTAAGTTTTGATTTTGATACATATAGGGTTCCTATGCTTTATGCAAAGTTCATCACAACTAGCGTTCATCACTGAGTCCTTAATCTGGATTCCAAGTGAATAAATGTTTTGTGAATTCTAGCCCTCCTGAGCAAGTACACTTTGAGTTATTTTCTATTCCCCTGTTGTGTTTTTGAATAAATCTTTATCATTAGTTTTTGCCTTTTGATTTCAAGTTTACTCCACACCTGGGTTTGTTGGCCCGAAGATCTCAATGCATCAATAAAATCTAAATCATTTGTTTTTGTTTATTTTTTTCAATTCTGTTGAAAGATGATCAATCTGAGATACAGGTGTCCTCCGCTTTCCAAACATTCACTTTACGCAACTTCGCTTTTATGAAAGACTTACATTAGTACTTGCTTTCACTAACTGAAAGAGGATTTTCACTTTTATGAAAAAAGATGCCCGCTTTAAACTTGTGTTTACCCCGAGAAAGACTACCATGACTGTGAAGCCTTGTGCGGGCAGGTGTGTGCGCATGCGTGTACGTGCCAATTTTTTTCTACAAATCGGTTTTGGCTCAATCTTCCTGATTCTGAGAAGTGAAACTACACTGTACATATATTATTTCTACTTTATATAGCTGTGTATTTATCATATCATTCCTGTTATTACTATATGTTAGTGTTATGTTAGGTTTTATGTGCTATTTGGTATGATTTGGTAGGTTCTTTTTTGGGTCTGGGAACGCTCAAAAATGTTTCCCTTAAAAATTAGTGGTAATTGCTTCTTCGCTTTACGCCATTCCGGCTTACGAATGGTCTCACAGGGAAGCTCTACCTTCGGATAGCGGGGGAAACCTGTATTCACTCTGGTGCAAACAACAAGAAGCTGGAGGAATTCAGTCAGGCAGCATCTGTGGAGGGAAGTGGACAGTCAAGCTGAGACCCTGGACTGAAAGTTCACAAGACATGGGAGCAGAATCAGAACATTTGGCCTATTTAGTCTGCTCCATCATTCCATCATTTATGATCTCTCTCAAACCCATGCTCCTGCTTTCTCCCTGTAATCTTTGTTGCCTTTAGAAATCAAGAACTGCTTAAAATATAAACAAGAGAAAATCTGCAGATGCTGGAAATCCAAGCAACACACACAAAAACCTGGAGGAACTCAGCAGGCCAGGCAGCATCTATGGAAAAAAAAATACAGTTGACATTTCAGGCCGAGGTCCTTCTTAAAAATGCCCAATGACTTGGCCTCCACAGCCATCGATTGCAATGAATTCCATAGATTCACCACACTCTGGCTAAAGAAATTCTTCCAAAGTTCTGTTCTAAAGGGATATCCCTTTATTCTGAGGTCCTAGACACCCCAGTATAGGAAACTCGGAGGGGCCTCCCCATGTCCACTCTGTCTAGACCTTTCAATATTTGATAGATTCAAATGAGATCCTCTCATTCTTCTAAACTCCTGAGAGTACAGGCCAACAGCCATCAAATGCTCATCATACGTAATCCTTTCATTCCTGGAAATCCTCAGGACCCTCTTCAATACCAGCACATCCTTTCTTTGATAAAGGATCCAAACCTACTCACAATAATCCAAGTGTGGTCATATCAATGTTTTATAAAGACTTAGTATTGTGAGGCCCTCCATTGGTCAGAGTCAATGATGGATATTGCATCCTAGCTGTCTGTGAAATGCCAACCAGTACACAAGTCAGGGCACTGTGATATGGCGAGCAAGCTGTTGCCCATGCAGCAGACTCCCCTCTCCACGCAAAGGAGAGGCAGAGACCAATACAGTATGGCATCAGCAACATCGCAGGCATTGCCTGTCAGCATTGAACCAAGCCTTAGGGACTCCAGCTCTGGAGTTTTCCTTGAGGCCTTACCTATACCCTGAGTGGGTATAGCTGCAAGGCAGTAGTTTGAGATCCGAATTTTCTTTCTCCGAGATGAGCTGCCAACCATAGCTATCTGTCCAAAGTGACTGGTTTTAAGGTACCAATTACCTTCCTTTGCACCTTCTCCTGTCAGTAGAAACAGTTCCACCGGGCTTAATAGCTAAGCCACACATGAAAGGCAGTAGCTAGACTTGGTTGTCTGAGGCTATTTGAGACACACACCATTGGGAGCATTTAATAGGTAGCAAGAGCTTAACGCCACTACCTCCGCCGGCAATGACAACCTTAAGAAAGCTTCGGCAATACATTCCTACTTTTACAGGAGCAACAGCCAGTATAAAGATTGGAAGGGAGTTAAAGATTGGAGTTAGCTTGCTAACTCTTGATTCCACATCTGCAATCTCTTCTGCCTCCCTTCACGTTGGTGCTCTCTCCACAGATGGTGCCTGACCTTTCATTGGCTCTGCTTTTAATTCAGCAGTATGCCACAGCCACAAATTAATTAAAACAAAATATCATTCATCAACAAATATATGATATCATTAATAGAAGTAAATTATGTCATTTATCAGTTGCTTCCTTTGGGGCCAAATATGGACCAACAAATTTAACCACCAGCACTGGTACAAGATTGACTTAGCTGTGGCATCTAGGCCACAAGGAAAAGCATACACATAATTATACAAAATTATACAAGAAAGAACACAATTAGAACGGAAAAGAAAGAAAAACTCTTGTACAAAGTCATCATAGTGTTGATGTACTGAGATAGTGATGAGGGCTGTGCAGGTTGGTTCAAGAATCAGATGGTTGAAAGGAAGTAACTGTTCTTGAACCTGGTGGTGTATGACTTCAGTGTTCTATACATCCTGGTGGTAGCTGTGAAGATGACTGTATGTCTTGAATGGTGGGGTCTGCTAAAACCAAGGGTGATAGAGATCATGGAGAAGTCATATTTAGCATAAGGGAAGGTGATTTAGGTGGCTGGAGACCAAACTCAAGGACATAAAAGCTGAAGTTCTTCAGAGGAGTTTTCTTGACTCAAGTAGCTTCATCTCCATTCTCGACTCTTGAGAGAGCTGGAACTCGGTTTGTATCTGATGGTTGTCTCCATTCAGAGTTCCTTCTTGCGCTCTGTATAGCCAACTAGATTGAGTCAACAACAAGTCTTGTACTGGATAAATGGTAGAAGAATAAGAACATCTCCAACATAAAAATTGGTCTATTTATATCGATTCCTTCCAAAAAAATCTTCCAAAAGTTGCAACTTCTATCATGTAGAGAGCAAGGAGAAAGGAGCGCATACAACTTTGGTTTACCTTCTAAATCAGGCACCGTAATGTCTTAGAGATGTGTCACCTTTTTTACAAAGTTTATAAAACTTTTTTCTGAAGAGCAATGTGGAAACTCCTTCATCAAAGGCAATAAATCCCATGGGTAAAGATGTTAATAAATGTCACGTCTTTCCTGACGTCCCTATCCTGTGAGTTAATTCACAAATACCTAACCTATTACATCTCCAATTTAGTATTGCTGCTGCATGTCTGGTTTTCAACCTCAGCTAATGAATGTCAAAGTAATTTTGCCTATAAATTTATAGCAAACCAAGGCACACTGTGGGTAGTTTGTCTTATTTCCTGAAAACACCTCAGAGTCAGAATGATTATTGTTTGTACTATGGCAAGCATAACTCAAATATTTAATGTACAAGATTTATCAGAAGCCAGCAAGTTAAGTTACCGGAAAGTTTATTTCTGGCTTCCAACACCTGCATCTTTTTGACTTTTAAATATCCTGGAAAGGTTTTGGAATTGTAAAAATCATCAGGTGCATCTTCAAAAGGTCTTAAAGAAGAGGAAAAGCTCCTGATCAGTTGCCAAGATTGTATGGATTGATCAACAGAGGTATGACTGTCAGAAGTACTTGGACAGATGGAGAATGAAGTTTATCACCTGAGATGTGGTAGCCAGAAGGGAGAAACCCCCGAAGAAATTCTGCCAATTACCAAATTTTAGCAATCCATCCTAGAAAACATTCGGTCGAGATGCATAACGGTTTGGTATGGTAACTGCTCTACATGTGATCACAAGAAACTGCAGAAAGTTGTGGACACAGCTCGGCACATCAGGAGAGGCAGCCTCCATTCTATCTATAACAAGAGAAAATCTGCAGATGCTGGAAATCCGAGCAACACGCACAAAGTGCTGGAGGAACTCAGCAGGCCAAGCTGTATCTATGGAAAAAAGAACAGTCGACGTTTCAACATGTTTCAACGTCACCTGTACTTCTTTTCAGTGATGCTGCCTGGCCTGCGGAGTCCCTTCCAGCATTTTCTCTGTGTTGCTCCATTCTATCTATATTTCTCAGTGTGCCTCAGGAAAGCAGTCAGCATAAACAAAGACCCCCACACACCCTGGATGTTCTCTCTTCTACCCTATGCCATCAGACAGACCTTGTGCTTTATCACTGACCTGAATTGCACTTTTCTATAGTTCTTACACTGTATGCTGCATTGTTACTGTTTTGCCTTGTTCTACCTCAATGCACCGTGTAGCGATTGGATCTGTATAGACAGTGTGCAAAGCAAGCTTTTCACTGTATCTTGGTACATGTGACAATAATAAACTAATATCAATAATGAAGAATAATTGGAGTCCATCTGTTGACTACAGTACAGGTGTCCCCCCCCCCCCTTTACAAAGGTAGAGCGTTCCTATGAAACCTTTCTTAAGCCGAAATTGTGTAACGCAAAGAACCATTAATTTATATGGGAAAAATTTTTGTAGAAGTGATCATCCTCTTTGTAATGCGAAAACAGGTTACTAATGTAGGTTTTTGGTAAAAGTGAAGTGGCGTAAAGCGAACATTCGTAAAGCAGGGGACACCAGTAATGGGAAATATTAGAGGATGATTTTAGTAAGAGCTGCTCGTATAAATGATGGCCCATATGTCAGAATGCTATAAGACATAACAGCAAGTGATTTCCTTGGACATTCCTCTTGCAATCATTAGGCCCTGTGGGACATTGGTAATGTAAAATTCCGCAAGTCCACTTCCCTTGTTTATTGGAGAGACAGATGCTGGGGGAGACGCTTGGCCTTGGGTGCAGTGAGGAGCAGGCCTCATGCTGCAGGCTTGCCTGGTGCAGCAGTCTGGGAGAGGAGACGCCGGAGACGCTGTAGCATGGCATCCATGCTGGGATGGGGGCTGACCTCTCCCATCGGTGCTGCCCTCCAGTGTTCAATCAGTTGAATGACAAGCTGAAATATGTGCATGTGTACCTGTGTACATTCATGTGAGAAATGTTTAGTCTTGCTGACAACACCCAAGTCCACCTGTTTGCAGCATATACACTCAGGGACTTGGGTTCTATATGTTTATTTTGTGTGACTGTAAGTTTACTTGCTGATTTATATGTGCTATATGTGCCTTGTGCAGAGTATGACTGTTGTTACAGTGTCTTGTACCTTGGCCCTGGAGGAATACTGTTTTGTTTGGCTGTATTCACAGGTCGAATGATTCAACAAATGGTTGAATGATAATTTACCTGAACTTGAACTTGGCTTCTTGATACACTAAATGGATTGCACTGCTTATTCAGAGAAGGCACAAGGTGGGGGTTTGTCTTTCATGATAAACATTATGTGGTGCTCAGACGTAGCAGTTTGGTGCACTCTTGTTCCCCCAACCTGAACATCTAATGATTAACTGCCTACTGTTTTACTCCTCTGTGGTCCTGACCACCGTTTACATACCACCAAAGGCCAATGTTACGCTGGCACTCAAAGTACTGAGTGCCACCATCAGCAACAAGAAACGGTCTACCACAACGCCCTCCAAATCATTGTCGGGGACTTCAATCAGCCTTGTTTGAAGAAATCTCTGCCCAGTTATCATCCACATATAACCCACAGCACCAGGGGTGTCAACACATCCAAGCACTGCTATACTACGTATAGATACATCTTGACCAGGTATGGAAATACCAATGCACTTGAACAGAAAAGCCTGCAGAAAGTAATGGATATGGCCCAGTCCAGCACAGGTAAAACACTCCCCACCATTGAGCACATCTACACAAAGCACTGTTACAGGAAAGCAGCATCCTTCATCAACGACCCTCACCATCCAGACCATGTTCTCTTCTCACTGTAGCCATTAGAGAGAAGATACAAGAGCCTTAGGACTCACACCACCAAGTTCAGGAACAGTTATTACCCTTTAACTATCAGGCTCTTGAACCAAAGGGGATAACATCACTGAACTGTTTCCACAACCTATGGACTTACTTTCAAGGACTCTTCATCTCATGTTCTCAATATTCATTGCTTGCTTGCTTGCTTATTTACTTATTTGTTTGTTTGTTTATTTACTCACTTTTTGTGTTTGCGTAGTTTGTTGTCTTTCCCACATTGATTGTTTGTCTGCCCTGTCTGTCTTTCATTGTTTCTATACTGTTTCTTGTATTCAGCAAGGAAATTAATGTCAGGTTTGTATATAGTGACATATATCTACTTTGATAATAAATTTACTTTCAACTGTGAATGTTGGGATTCCAGCATCTGCAGTCTCTTTTATCTCTAAGAGACTGCCTTCCCTGAAATCTTTGTTACCTACCGAGCTTGGCAGAGAGGCAAAGCATTATTGGTCTAATAGTTATGTAATATTTTAATCTAAAGAACCAATTTTTTGAATAATGTAGTTTTATGGTGAACAATGTAATTTTGCCTTAGACAACTAACAGGTGTTCCTTTTTTCTGACAGGTGATGTTTGCTGTTCTACGTGCTGAGAAGAACCAATATCCTTTATAAGACAAAATGAAAAAGTAACAACAAACAGTGAACAAAAAACAAGGTCAACAAATCAGGAAAGGTATTCAATAACAGCATTCAGTAGAATTTCACAACATGATTATCCAGAACAGAAAGCTGAGTTCCCTCAATACATTTATATTAAAGTTTAGCATCAAGCCGCAAGAAAGAGCTTTCAGTAAACATACTGAGCAGAGCATTCAAACAGACCAACTTCAATCAATGCCTGAAGTAGAGTTAAAGTTAAAGTCTGTATAGGCTTTATAGGCTCATCAGGCCAGTGCTTATGCCGGTTTCCGTGGCGTGAAGTGACTGAGAATACGAGACTCCCCCCCCCCCCCCCCCCTCCCCCGGATAGGACGCCAGTCTATCGAGAGGTTAACCCCTAGCATTTTGCCTGTATCCATTTTCAGCTGGGTGGATGGAAGAGTGTGTGGTTAAGTGCCTTGCTCAAGGACACAACACGCTGCCTTGGCTGGGGCTTGAACTCACAACCTTCAGATCGCTAGTCCAACACCTTAACCACTTGGCCATGCGCCACTGAAGTAGAGTGGGTTCACATTAACTGGGGCACTATACACTCAGTGACCACTTTACTGGGTCGCTCCTTTACCTAATGTAACATGCTAAACATGTTGAGAAGTGACATAGTAGAAGTATACAGTATAAAATGATGAGAGGCACAGAGATGGTAGATTGTCAGTGTCTGTTTCACATGGGCAGGAATGTCCACAACTAGAAAATATAGTTTTAAAGTGTTTAAAGGAAATCTGAGGGGTACATTTTTCACCCAAGGAGTAGTTGGTATTTGGACAGCTAGTGACACAGATAACCAGTTCATTCTGGCTATGAGAAGATATATAGATAGCTAGATACTTGCAGCCTGCAAATAATGAGCTGTATGCCCCTGACTACTTTGTACATGCTACGATTCTACTTAATATAGAGCAGTGCTTTCTTTCTCTAGGATCTGAGATTGACCTTTAAGGACAGTCAGTCTGTCCTTTCTCCAGTAGACCAGCTATGTTATGTGTAGCAAGAGGAACATAATTAAAATTTCACAACAAAGATTATATGTCAGAACCGTTGACTATTGTTTCACTGTTCACAATTGCTGTCAGATCTGCTGAATGTTTCCAGCATTTCCTGTATTTATTTCAGTTTTCTAGCACTTGCAATTGAGTCCAATTATTCTGTTGCAGCATGGTATTATATTAATTTCAGTTATTCTTTGTTCTGCTATTTAGGCACAGATTTGGTTAATGCTTCTTCATGTTCCAATGTGATTTGTCAGTTCCTAAAGACTTCCTCTCAGAAATTATTGGGCAGAAGATAAGTTTAAATAAAATAACATCAGGTAAGTCTCCTTTAAGGAACATGATTTTAAGTGATAACTCAAGGCAATTGGTTGCAATACCATGGATCTTTTGTCAAGGAATTGTTCAAGTGGACCAGCCTGTGTCAAAACCATAACTGGGAGATTTTAGTAATTTTGACAAAGGACAGGAATCCAATTACATGGTACACTTCTTCCTTCTGCTCTGTGTTTAAATCACAAGAAAGATGTATCTCTCGATGCAAGAGCTGCTAAAGTCACTCACCTACCTGTTTGGGGACTGTAACACATTAAATCATTTACCAGTCGCCAGTTGCACTCAGCTTTATTTCATACCGTGCTAGGTTTCTATATGTAAACATGGGCTGGTAGCAGGGTTAAAGAGCTCTTTGCCCTTGCCCAAAATGTTAACTCTTCCAGTTTTCCCCAAAATCCTGCTTGGATGGCTTGACATTGTGTAAGTGTATTATTAAAACAGTACAGTACAGCACTGGAACAGACCCATTAGTCCACAATGCTGTGCCAAACTAATTAAAGTCGTAAATCAAATGCCTACTAAATGAGTCCCTTGTGCCTACACAAGTACATATCCCTCCATTCTCTGCACATTCATGTGTCTAACTGCCTCTTAAACATTTATATTGTACTTTTCTCCGCTACCGCTCCTGACAGTGTACTCCAGGCAGCGACCATTCTCTATGTAAAAAGCTCTGAATTTATCCCCTCTCACCTTAAATGTATGCCCTCTAGTGTTCAACATTTCAATGCTTTCTATCTATGCTTCTCTTCAGCTTATAAATTCATATCATGTCTCCCGTCAGCCTCTGCAGCTCTAGACAGCACAGGTTTATCCACCCTCTCCTCTAATTCAGGCAGCGTCTTCATAAAACCCTTCTGCGCCCTCTCCAATGTCTGTAAATCATTTTAATAATGGAATGACCAGAACTGAATGCAGCCTAACCAGAGTTTTATAAAGCTGCGACATAACTTCCTGACTGTTGATTTCAGTGCCTCTACTAATAAAGGCAATCATGCCTTATGCCTATCAAACTGTGAGGGATCTATGAACTTGGACCACAAGGTGTCCGTGTGCATCAGTGCTGTTAAGGATCTGCCATTAAAGGAGAATTGTCCTTTTACATTTAATTTCTCAAAGTGGATCACCTCACACTTGCCCAGATAATAAAACAATTAGTTTTCCAGGCGGCAGGAACAGGAGCTAGAAGCAGCCAAAGTTAGCAGAATCCACCCATGGGAGGGGCAGAAGGGACACAGATCATCTATCCAATATGTTCTAACCCTCTGTGAGGTTCCTTACTTTCTCCTCATTAACCCTCCTCAGCATTTCTTTGAACTCCTGTTCCAGGCCTAACCCCTTTGTGGGAGCAAGGAGACTAATCAAATAAGCAAGCAGAAAACTGTTTGGGCATGCCTGCATTTGGAAATTACTCCCAAAGGAAGTTGTTAAGGAAAATGGAATGACCACGTTAAAGTGCAAATGTGATGGATGAAGGAAGAGGGGCTGGGAAAGATAAGATAGAATCCTGTGCAAACACCAATACTATGTTCCAGACCCCTAAAGACCACCAGCAAAACTACATGAGATGGTTTGATTCTGACGAGAATGGGTCAGAGCAAATGTTCCTGATGTTTAGCAGTGCGCCTGATTTTGCTATAGTTTGAAGGGAACATTAAAATATGGAAGGGGAAGCTAGTTTCTGTGACGTGCTGAATCGCATCCACAATTCTTCCATCATCTTCAGCCCTTCATCACTTTTACCCATCAACTGCTAGCTTCTGACATGACACCCACTCTTCCCTTCCCTCGTCTACCTATTCCCCCCCATCGCCTGAATCTACCTATCACCCACCAACTCATGTTCCCCACCTTCCCCTCACCCCTTTATACTGACTATCTCCTCTTTTTTATTTCTAGTCCAGATGAAGGGTCCCAACACAAAACATCGGCTGTCCATTTCCCTCCATGGATGCTGCCTGACCTGCTGACTTACTCCAGCTTCATTGTACACTGTGACTAGCTTCCAGCTGTTATTTTGGGCTGAAATGTTTTTCAAAACCATATGTGTTCATCTATGGAGCTCACCCAAAATATAATCAGAATGTTAATTAAATACTATCAAATAAACTGTGCATCAAAACTGTATCTGCCCTGAAGACTGTGAGTCTTTCTGGACCATGGTTCCGTAGAGTCATTCTACTGGTCTTAGCCAGAATTGGCAGCAATTTACTTTATTTTATTATTTTATTGTTACAGTGCTTTCAGCCATGTCTCCCCAGCAACCCCCAACAATCTCGAATTTATCCCTGAACTAATCATGGGATAACTTACTATGACCAATTCACCTACCCAGTACGTCTTCACAGCCAGGGAAAACCCTCGCATTCCATGGGGAGGAAGTTCAATCACCTTCAGATGACGTTGGGATTGAACTCTGAACTCCAATGCCCCAATCTGTAATAGTGTCACTATAACTACTACACTACTGCGGATCATTGTGCAAACATTACGACCCTTATATTCTACATCCAAAGGCTGTCTTCCACTGGGAAGAAAGATTACTGTCACCCATTCCTTGAGGACAATTATAATACTTCCCTCTATGCAATACCTGATGTGTAGGACACCCATGACTGTGTGGCTACGTCCTGCTCAAATGTCATCTATAAATTTGCTGACAACACAACTATTGTTGGCACAATTTCAAATGGTGATGAGAGAGCATACAGGAGCAAGATATATCAGCTGAGGAAATCTGCAGATGCTGGAAATTCAAACAACACACACAAAATGCTGGTGGAACACAGCAGGCTAGGCAGCATCTATAGGGAGAAGCACTGTCGACGTTTTGGGCCGAGACCCTTCGTCAGAACTAACTGAAAGGAAAGATAGTAAGAGATTTGAAAGTAGTGGGGGGAGGGGAAAATACGAAATGATAGGAGAAGACCGGAGGGGGTGGGATGAAGCTAAGAGCTGGAAAGGTGATTGGCGATATATCAGCTGGTTGAGCGGTGCTGCAGCAACAACCTTGCACTCAATGTCAGTAAGACCAAAGAACTGATTGTGGACTTCAGAAAGGGTAAAATGAGGGAGCACACACCAGTCCTCATAGAGAGATCAGACAAGGAAAGAATGAGCAGTTTCAGGTTCCTGGGTGACAACATCTCTGAGGATCTATCCTCAGCCCAACAGATCGAGGCAGTTACAAAGAAGGCACCACAGCAGTTATATTTCATTAGAATTTTCAGGAGATTTGGTATATCACCAAAGACACTCACAGATTTCTACAGATGTACCATGGAGAGCATTCTAACTGACCACATCACCATCTGGCACGGGGTGGGGGCTACTGCACAGGATCAAAAGAAGCCGCAGAATGTTATCAACTCAGTCAGCTCCATCATGGACACCAGCCTCTGTAGCATCCAGGACATCTTCAAGAAGCGATGCCTCAAAAAAGCGGCTTCCATCATTAGGGACTCCCATCACGCAGGACGTGCCCTCTCCTCATTGCTACCATCAGGAGGTACAGGAGCCTGAAGGCACACACTCAATGATTCAGGAATAGCTTCTTCTCCTCTGCCAAGAGATTTCTGAATGGACAATGAATCCATAAACACTACCTCATTACTTTTTTTGTGGTGTGTCAGCCATTGCTTCAGGTCAATGATTGATCATCAGAATTTACCATGTTTCCAGCATTTTCTGTTTTTACTTCAGAGTCTGCATTTTCACATACCAAACCTGACATTTACTGCATCAACATGGGTCTGAGAGTGTCAAAGAAGGAAAATAAGAGTTGTTGGAACATTACCCCAGAACTTGTGCTTTGACATAGAACATGGAAAAGCACAACACTAAAAAAGCCTTTCAGCCCACAACATTGTCTCGATCGTGATGCCAATTTATACTAAATGGCCTCCTCCTGTGTGTCGTCCATTTACTTCAGGTTCATCTGTCTATCTAAAAACCTCTTAAACTCCACTAACCTGCCTGCTTTCACTACTCATTCTACACACCGACCACTCTCTGCATAAAAACTTGCCCCTCCCTTCCCCCTCTAAGTTAAAAGCTTGTTGACTGGTGCTTGACGTTTCTACCCTGGGTGAATGATTTTAACTGTCTACCCTATTTGTGTCTCTTTTTTTTTGTATTTTATTTTTTATTGAAGTTTATCATCAAACAAACATTTCCATAAGATGTATTTCAGATACTGTACGTATATATCATATAATCATATTTGTCACAAATCTCCGCATAATAATTATCTGAGGTATACACTCATAGAAAGGAGAGAACAATCGAGATAAGAATACTAAGTGCAAAGTAGGGAGTGATCTTTTTTTACAACATATTCACTGACTTGTGAGAATAAAATCAGGCGTATGAGGTGTTAGATAGATAGATAGATAGATAGATACTTTATTCATCCCCATGGGGAAATTCAACTTTTTTCCAATGTCCCATACACTTGCTGTAGCAAAACTAATTACATACAATACTTAACTCAGTAAAAAATATGATATGCATCTAAATCACTATCTCAAAAAGCATTAATAATAGCTTTTAAAAAGTTCTTAAGTCCTGGCGGTAGAATTGTAAAGCCTAATGGCATTGGGGAGTATTGACCTCTTCATCCTGTCTGAGGAGCATTGCATCGATAGTAACCTGTCGCTGAAACTGCTTCTCTGTCTCTGGATGGTGCTATGTAGAGGATGTTCAGAGTTATCCATAATTGACCGTAGCCTACTCAGCGCCCTTCGCTCAGCTACCGATGTTAAACTCTCCAGTACTTTGCCCACGACAGAGCCCGCCTTCCTTACCAGCTTATTAAGACGTGAGGCGTCCCTCTTCTTAATGCTTCCTCCCCAACACGCCACCACAAAGAAGAGGGCGCTCTCCACAACTGACCTATAGAACATCTTCAGCATCTCACTACAGACATTGAATGACGGCAACCTTCTTAGGAAGTACAGTCGACTCTGTGCCTTCCTGCACAAGGCATCTGTGTTGGCAGTCCAGTCTAGCTTCTCGTCTAACTGTACTCCCAGATACTTGTAGGTCTTAACCTGCTCCACACCTTCTCCATTAATGATCACTGGCTCCATATGAGGCCTAGATCTCCTAAAGTCCACCACCATCTCCTTGGTCTTGGTGATATTGAGACGCAGGTAGTTTGAGTTGCACCATATCACAAAGTCCTGTATCAGTTTCCTATACTCCTCCTCCTGTCCATTCCTGACACACCCCACTATGGCCATGTCATCAGCGAACTTCTGCACATGGCAGGACTCCGAGTTATATTGGAAGTCTGATGTGTACAGGGTGAACAGGACCGGAGAGAGTACGGTTCCCTGCGGCGCCCCTGTGCTGCTGACCACCGTGTCAGATCTACAGTCTCCCAACCGCACATACTGAGGTCTATCTGTCAAGTAGTCCACTATCCAATCCACCATGTGAGAGTCTACTCCCATCTCCGTTAGTTTGTGCCTTAAGATCTTGGGCTGGATGGTGTTAAAGGCACTAGAGAAGTCAAGGAATGTAATCCTCACAGCACAACTGACCCCCTCTAGGTGAGAGAGTGTTATGTAGTTAAACCATTTTTCCCTGTATGAATCAAATTGTTCCAGCTTATGATTAACAGATGCTGTTATCTTCTCCATTTTGTAAATGTCTATTGTAGTCGCCATCGCCATTTAAAGTTGGACTCTCCTGTGATAACCATTTCCTGGTAAGGGCCTTTTTACCAGCCACCAGCAGTATATTCATTAAATATTTATCTCTTTTCAACCATTCTTGAGGTATAAACCCAAAATATATGGTCTTACTCTCTAAGGGTATTTCACATTTAAAGATGTCTTGCAGGGTATTATGTATCCCACTCCAGTAGTCTTTGATAACGGGACATTTCCAGAAAATGTGATAATGGCTTGCATTTTGATTTCCACAACTTCTCCAGCAAACAGGGAGGTTACTATCATAATGGGATTTCTGAAAAAATATCTTATCAAGTTTTACCACCCGAACTCCCTCCATTTCTGTGAACTGGTACACTTCCATTGATACCTCTATATTATTGTCCATTCTTCCTCAGATATAATTATCCCTCCTTCTTTCTCCCATTTTGTTTTAATGTATGAAGTCAACTGTGTCTTAAGATTTGACAACCCTTTATACATGCTTGAAATGATTCTACTACCATTATCTGAATTATATGCTTTTCTAAGTAACTCTATCAGACATGTACTTGCCTTGTTAACATTTTTTACCATCCTATTAACATACTTATTTGTGTCTCTCTTAATGTTAAAATCCTCTATCAGGTCTCCCTCAACCACTGACGCTCTATGAAGATCAACCGGTTTGTCTAACCTGCCCTTATAGATCATACACTCTAATCTAGGCAGCATCCTAGTAAACCTCATCTGCACCCTCGGGGGGTGGGGGGGGGGGGGTAGGAGGGAACTATCAATTCCCAACTGTGTAAGTTCAAAGTGCAGCTGATTGAGTTAAGGCAAACAGTGTGCTGGTCAACAAATCTATGCACTAATCTTCACCTCAGATACACACACACACACACACACACACACGTTTTCAGAATGAGATTAACACTGAAGATTTAGGATCAAACGAAACAAATGTTTTCTGTTATGGTCATCATGGACTCATCAATGTTTCTGGTTCCCTTTCTGAAACATAATACACCACTGACATTTAGTGGCAAAGTTGGTACACTGCAACAGTGTGTTATCTGACTTCAGTTCCACCATTACCCAGTGGAAATATCATCTATGAAACAGTATGTGATTAGTCTGTGGAATAGTTATGTCTCAGTACGGTTACTCATCAATGTTAAGATTAAATTTCGGGGGAGGTCTAGGAGAGGTCCATATGGCCGCATAAGTGTGAATGATATGGCATTTTGACAAAATAGCCTTCAATTAATCAGTGCGGGTTGAGAAGAATTTACACCATCCACATCAAAGAGGAACATACTACCGGTAGTTGGTGTTCACCTGAACACTGCCTGTCACATACTTCTGTGAATACTAATTCATAAAAGACGGGATGTATAAGTCAGCAGATGTGTCATTTCAACAGGCAGAATGGTGTGAGACCTGCTTGCTATTTTAATCTCCTTTTGGGTCACTGTGCAGAGCCCCATACTGCAGCTAATGGATCTGTGACCTGACTAGTCCTTGCTGAGTAGTGTAAAATATATATATATATCTATTAAGCCCTTCAGTGAAGCATTAAATGTGAAAGATCAGGGTCAAGAAATTAATTCCTTCTGCTATCTTCTAATCGGCTAAAGGACTACGACATGTTTTAGGCTGGTTTATGCAGCAAGTTATTGAAATGAGCTGCATACTTAATTCCTTAAAATGAATAACTTGCAGGGTCACAGGGAAAGCTGTACCACATAACAAATGGGCACAGAGACATGGAACAACTGACGCGCTGAGCTGTATAATTCAGGCAACAAGTCTAATGATAAACAACAGAACAAGGACTGATACCAATCTGTGAAAGCGTTTAGCATTTCTCAGCTTTAAATTTATGTGCAATAAAAAAAGAACCTGCATTTCAGGCATGGATTACGTCGAAACCATGCATTCTTTGAAGGCATTGCTTGAAGGCAACAAAGCACCATCTAATTTGCACAAAAATGCACATCAGGAAGTATAGAAAGTATCAGACAGTTGCTAAGATCACAAGTACCTCAGCTGTACCAGTCAGTTATATGACTTCAGCAACACTAATACTTGTAGCACCTTATTAACGGTGTTCAAGACGCAAAGAGGGTTATCTGTTCAGGGACAGTAAATTCACCTTGTACACAGGATACAAGCTACGCGGTACATGTGACTCCCTCTAGACATGTGCAGATTGTCCAGGAACCACAAGAGAATCAGAATCAGGTTTAATATCACTGGTATATGTCTGTGAAATGCGTTATTTTTCAGCAGCAGTACATTGCAATACATCATAATAAAAAAATAAATTACAATAAGTAGTTCATATTAAATTTTTAAATTAAATATGTACAATGTACTGAGTATGTTAATCAAAATGGCTTCTTTGGTTTGCTAGAGTAGGAATGCTTTTATGTTTGATAAGTGTTTTCTCTCACAGTTGTTTAGCTTTGGACTTGCTGATATGGGGATTGTATTAATTTGTTAACCAATGGGGAGTGTTATTTTGTCTTGTGAGGCTGTGAGCTTGGGGGTTTCGCGGTCTTTTCAGGGGAGGTGGGAAGGAGACGCCGGGGAAGGTGGATGTGCGCTGCACTGCTCGGTCGACCACCGGGGGTGGTCCCAGGTGCGAGGACGTGGAGGTCGGAGGAAAGTGACGAGGGGTCAAATGGTTCGATGGTTGAGCTCCAACAATGTACACTAAACTGATTGAACTTTGATAAGTTGGTGCCTTTTACTTTATTTTCTTTTCCTTCATATATACTGTATTGCATAGTACTCTTTTAGTTTTAGTAAAATCTTTAAAGTGTATTCCATAATGGTATTTGGTGTGAGTTTGACATTGTGTGTGTACGAGCAGCATAAACTTGATTCCCACAGCACCTGTGTGTATGGGAGGTGGGGTTGGAGAGTGGCTGGATCTCCTTTTCCCCGAGACATATACCAGCCTGTTGGGTAAGTGTTACATTTGTGGGGGCTTGTCCGGGATTGGATTGTCAGGGGCTGTGGAATCGCGCAGGCAGCAGAGCGGAGATGGACAGAGATAAGATTGTTAGCTGGTGCGAGTTGGAAGATGTACCGGTGCAGTATGCCTGTGTAGTGAGCGGGGTGGATTTTCGAATTTCGGGAGACGCGTTAGTGCAGTGGTTAAGTTTGGTAAAATGTATTGGGCAGGTAGAATTGGTAGCTAGACGGTGTGGTAAAGAGATGGAGTCCAGCTGGGTGTTGGTTAGTACGAGTGCTGACGTCATGACGTTGGAACTGCCGGCGACAGTCACTGTTCCGGGGGAGGCGGGGCCGTGGGGGCTCCACACCCTCTCCGAGGATGAGGATGACGAGACACCGGAGGTGGAGCTAGAGCTAGAGGTGGCCCCCGGGGAGGTGCCCATCACTAGTAAAGGGGGGTCGGAGGGGGAAGGTGTGACTAGGCCCCGCCCCCCAGGTAGGGGGGAAGCCTCGTAGCTGGCAGCCGCACTTAACTCCCTGGTGGGAGTGGCCGAGAGGCCACGGCTGAAGCTGGGGGTGTTCTCCGGAGCCAAGCCTACTCCGGACGGGGAGGTGGACTATGAGACCTGGATCGAGCATACATCTTTGATGTTAGAGGAGTGGCCAGGCTCGGAGGAGGAGAAGAGGCGGCGATTGGTGGGAAGTTTGAGGGGTTCGGCAGCCAAAACAGTCCAGGAGTTGAAAGCTGAAAAGCCTGAGGCTTCAGTGGAGGAATGTATAGAAGTTTTGGAGGGAGCATTTGGGTTGTCAGGGGAACCCTGGCTGCTTTTAGCAGAGTTCCAACGCCTAGAACAATGGAGAGGGGAAAAGCTCTCCGAGTACATATTTCGGATGGAGGGGATGCTTACGGGGCTGCGGCGCCGGGGGGTAGTGAAGGCGCCTGACGTGGCTAGTGTGAGGATGAGTCAGTTATTCAGTGGCTCTCTGGAGGAGGACAAGATGGCGTGGACTATCCGGCAGGCTTATAGGAAAGGCCCCCTCCATCCTTCGGGCAACTAATCAGAGAGGTGCGGGAGGAAGAGAGAGCGTTGGGGCGGAAAAGGGGCTCGGGCCGCTGGGAGCGATCCTCAGCGATACAGGAAGTGGTGGCTGGGTGAAGGACTGAAAACCCCCAGGGGAGTAGGGACCCCCCTCTGGAGGGGAAGAACAGGGAAGGTACTTACTCCCGGGTGTGGCCCATGCAGT
Organism: Hemitrygon akajei; assembly: GCF_048418815.1. Taxonomy (NCBI): domain Eukaryota; kingdom Metazoa; phylum Chordata; class Chondrichthyes; order Myliobatiformes; family Dasyatidae; genus Hemitrygon; species Hemitrygon akajei. Next base: position 108,737,334 of record NC_133134.1, read on the forward strand.
GGGTTGGGAGCGGGGGTCGTCCTGGGAGAGGAGGGGCGGCGGGCAGCGTGTGCTTTAACTGTGGGAAAGAGGGGCATTTCAGGCGGGACTGTGGGCAGTCAAGGGTGTGCTATAGCTGTGGAGAGGAGGGACACTTTAGGTGGGATTCTGAGAGACAAGAAGTCTCGCGGAGGGAAGCCCCCCTGTGACTAAGAAGGGAGAGGTGTCGGGAAACTTAGGAGAGGCTCAGTGGGGGAATGGACTGGAGCCTCTGGAGGAACACGTTCCCAGAGATCAGCCAGGGGACCACCGGGTGCCCATGCCTCTATTCCGGATGGGCTGGTAGGACCCCGTGCCCGTGTGTGTCTACGGATAGAGGGAGTTTACACAAAAGTCGTTCTTGATACGGGATCGCAGGTGACCTTATTGTACCGGTCTTTCTACAACAAATATCTAAAGCATTTGCCCGTAACCCCATTTGACGCCTTGCAGATTTGGGGTGTAAGCGAGGGTGATTACCCGTACGATGGGCACCTATCAGTGAGATTGGAGTTTTCGGAGGGCGATGTGGGAGCATCCGAAGCTATTGAGACGTTGGTGTTGGTGTGTCCTGACCCGGTGGAAACCGGTGGTGCTGCCCTCCTGGTGGGGACTAACTCCCCCATTGTGCAACGGCTCCTGGGAGCTTGTAAGGAGAAAGGGGGGGATCACTTCCTGGAGACCCTCTCGGTGCATCCAATGTTTTGAGCGGTGTTCGAAGAAGGGGTTGCCTCCCAAGGGCTGGACCCAGAGTGTAAACGAGGGACGGTGTGGTGTACGCAGGCGAGGACCAAGGTGATCCAACCAGGGGAGGTAGCACTCGTGATGGGGATCCCCAGATTCCCAGGAGTGCCGACGGGCGAAGCCCTGTTAGTAGACGCCCCAGACGATCTTGAAGGGGAGACACGATTTCCGGCGGGGGCGCTGCTAAGGCCCGAAGTGCAGAGACCAGGGGTGGTACATGCGAGGCGTATAGCCGTGTCAGGAACACTACGGCAAGAGAAATCACCTTTAAGAGGGGAATGCCGCTGGCACATCTGTTCCCGGTGACGGTAATGTCTAGCGCACCAGTGAGGACCCCTAACGGGGAGGGATCGGAGCATCGAAGGGAGCTGACCGCTGAAGCCTTTAACTTCGGGGATTCCCCTGTGTCGCCGGAGTGGAAACGTAGGCTAGTGGAGAAGATGCTGAAGATGGAAGCTGTTTTATCTCGGGGCAAGTTTGACGTGGGCTGCTCCAAAAGCACTCGCCACACAATCAGGGTGACGGAGGACACCCCGTTCCGAGAGAGATCCCGGCGGCTGGCCCCAGCAGATGTTGAGGATGTGCGGCAGCACTATGCCAATTGAAGGAAGCCGGAATCATGGCTGAGTCTTGAAGTCCTTATGCATCCCCAATAGTGGTGGCACGGAAGAAGAATGGGAGGGTGCACATGTGTGTTGACTACAGGACTTTGAATTGGCGAACTGTCCCTGATCAATATACTGTCCCGAGGGTCGAGGTTGCGTTGGCCTGCCTGAGCTGTGCGAAGTGGTTCAGTGTGCTGGACTTAAGAAGTGGGTATTACCAGATCCCGATGAGTGTGGGCGATAAAGAGAAGACAGCCTTTATCTGCCCGCTGGGGTTCTTCCAGTTCGAACGAATGCCCCAAGGCATATCGGCGGCCCCAGCCACCTTCCAGAGGCTCATGGAGAGAACTGTGGGGGATATGAATCTGTTGGAGGTCCTGGCATACCTGGACGATTTGATAGTGTTTGGATCGACTTTGGAGGAACATGAAGAGCGGCTGTTAAAGGTATTAAGCCGGCTTAAGGAGGAAGGGCTGAAGCTTTCCCTGGACAAATGCCAGTTCTGCAAGTTGTCGGTCAGCTATGTTGGCCACGTCATTTCATGAGAGGGAGTGGCTACTGATCCAACTAAGATAGAGGGCGTGACCACCTGGCCGAGACCCCAGAAAGTGGGCGCTCTGCACTCATTTTTGGGGTTCTGTGGGTATTACTGCCAATTCGTGAAAGTATATGCCAGAATGTGTCACCCATTGACTCAGCTGTTGTGTCGCTATCCCCTGATGGGAAAGAAAAGGAAGAGGGACCGGAGGCAAGACAATGGAGGATACTGGAACCCGGTGGAACCTTTTGGCTCGAGATGGGATGACCGATGTGAAGAGGCGTTCCGATCTTTGAAAAGGGCGCTGACCCAGGCCCCGGTGTTGGCTTTTACCGATCCCCAGAAGCCATATGTGCTGCACACGGATGTCAGCCGAGAGGGTCTAGGGGCTGTTCTGTACCAGGAGCATGGCAAAGCATTGAGACCGGTAGCCTTTGTCAGCCGAAGCTTGTCGCCCTCTGAGAGAAACTATCCCACTCACAAGTTGGAGTTCCTGGCACTGAAGTGGGCGGTGGTGGACAAGCTGAGCGATTACCTGTACGGAGCCAAGTTTGAGGTGAGAACAGATAACAATCCTCTCACTTATATTTTGACTTCGGCGAAGCTGGATGCCACAGGACATCAGTGGCTGGCGGCCTTGTCGGTATATGAGTTCAGCCTGAGGTACTGCCCAGGAAGCAAGAATGTTGATGCAGATGCTGTGTCACGTCGGGAGCTGGGGGAACAGGAGAGGGACGAGGAGTGGGAGAGTGTCCCTGCCCCTGGAGTGAAGGCGATGTGTCAGTTTGCTATCACCGTGAAGGCCAAGGGAAGAGGGAGGCTGGAACAAGCCGTGGACCATTTGGGGGTTTTTGACGACGCCATACCCCTAGCTTACTGTGACCTGACTGCACTGCAGACTAAACAGTTGCCAGAACTGAGTCCGGGGGAAGTGGCAGCTGCTCAGCAAAATGACCCGGGCATTGGCACTGTATGGAGAGCGGTCGAGAGGGGGGATGGGGGGTTGGCCGAGAAGGCGAAACACCCGTCCGTGCCTCTGTTATTGAAGGAATGGTCTCGGTTAAAGTTAAAGAACCAAATCTTGTACCGGGTCACGGCACCTCCAGACCAACCCCGCCGTTGGCAACTGGTCCTGCCGGAGAAGTATCGGCAGACTGTACTCCAGGCCTTGCATGATGATTCTGGACACTTGGGGGTTGGAAAAGACCTATGGATTACTCAAAGACCGGTTCTACTGGCCCCGGATGAGGGGGGAGGTCGAAGAATACTGTAGGGGATGCAGTCGTTGCATCCGGAGGAAGATCCTGCCCGCGTTGGCGGCTCCACTGTCGCACTTGCAGAGTGCGGGACCTCTGGACCTGGTGTGTATGGATTTCCTGTCGATTGAGCCTGACACCAGCAACACCGCGAATGTCTTAGTCATCACCGATCATTACACTCGCTATGCTCAGCCATTTCCCACTAAGGATCAGAAGGCGACAACAGTGGCGAAGGTGTTATGGGAGAAGTATTTTGTTCATTACGGCCTTCCCAGGCGAATCCATAGTGATCAGGGGCAGGACTTTGAGAGCCGCCTTATCCATGAATTACTGACTATGCTTGGGGTTGAGAAATCCAGGACTACCCCTTATCACCCACAGGGAGATCCGCAGCCAGAGAGGTTCAACAGGACCCTGTTGGACATGCTCAGGACACTGGAGATTGGCAGAAAAGTAAGTGGAGTCATCATATTGGACAATTGTTCACTGTTACAATTGTACTCGCAATGATGCTACAGGGTACTCGCTCTATTATCTGATGTTCGGGCAGGAAGCGAGGTTGCCCATTGACTTGTGTTTTGGGGGTGAAGTGGGTGAATTACCCGGGAAGCCCTATCTAAAGTATGTGTCCGACATGAAGAGGGGGTTACAGAGGGTGTACGAGTTGGCCGAGGCGGCAACTACCAAACAAAATCAGAGGAATAAGATGAGATATGACCAAAAGGTGAAGTTTGTCCAATTATTGCCGGGCAACCGGGTCCTTTTACGGAATTTGGGACTCCCTGGTAAACACAAGCTGGCCGATCGATGGGCGGCCAGCCCCTATGTGATAGAGAGCCAGATGCCAAACCTGCCAGTTTACCGGGTGAAACCAGCGGATGGGAATGGGCCTATCAAGGTACTCCATCGGAATCACCTGCTGCCCCTGGGTCAAGCAGTGCAGGTGGACAAGGAGCCAGAGTGGGAGGTTGCGCCTAGTACAAGGACTCTGCGAGGGCGCGGAGCGAGGGAGGAGGCCGCTGCTGAAGAGCGGGGACAGGTCCGTAACCCGGGAATGGATACCGATTCGGAAGATGACGACTCAGATGAGTGGCCCCTGCTCCCATTCGCTGGCGCTCCAGTACCAGAAGAGGAGGCTCCTGGCCCTTCCCCTACTGAGTTGGGCGAGTGGGGGGAAGGTGTTGAGGGTCAGATGGAGAGGCAGCCAGCGTTGGGGGGAGAGAGGGTGGAACCCGAGCATGAGCCAGAGGGTTCTCAGGTGAGGGGGGAACCCCGTGAGGGTCTGTCAGGTAGACCTGGGGTGTCCGAGGCAGTGGGTTCGCAGGTGAAGAGGGAGCCCAGTGAGGGAGGGAGTGAGGATCTGACAGGTAGACCTGGGGTGTCCGAGGCAGTGGGTTCCAGGTGAAGAGGGAGCCCAGTGAGGGAGGGAGTGAGGATCTGACAGGTAGACCTGGGGTGTCCGAGGCAGTGGGTTCGCAGGTGAAGAGGGAGCCCAGTGAGGGAGGGAGTGAGGATCTGACAGGTAGACCTGGGGTGTCCGAGGTAGTGGGTTCCAGGTGAAGAGGGAGCCCAGTGAGGGAGGGAGTGAGGATCTGACAGGTAGACCTGGGGTGTCCGAGGCAGTGGGTTCCAGGTGAAGAGGGAGCCCAGTGAGGGAGGGAGTGAGGATCTGACAGGTAGACCTGGGGTGTCCGAGGCAGTGGGTTCGCAGGTGAAGAGGGAGCCCAGTGAGGGAGGGAGTGAGGATCTGACAGGTAGACCTGGGGTGTCCGAGGCAGTGGGTTCGCAGGTGAAGAGGGAGCCCAGTGAGGGAGGGAGTGAGGGTCTGACAGGTAGACCTGGGGTGTCCGAGGCAGAGGGTTTGCAGGTGAAGAGGGAGCCCAGTGAGGCGGAAGGGTCGGCAGAAGTGGGTACGGAGATCTCAGAGAAGTAGGCGCCCCCCGGAGCGGTTGACATACGTGGTGCCAGGAGAACCGAGTGTGATTTCTGCTGCTCTGGGTAGTTATGTCGCTGCTTTCTGCACCTGGGTTGGGTTTTGTGTTTTGCAAGAAGCCTTGGGGAACTCTGGTAATGTCATGAGGGCATGACATTTGCTGGTGGGGGAAGAATGTACAATGTACTGTGTATGTTAATCAAAATGGCTTCTTTGGTTTGCTAGAGTAGGAATGCTTTTATGTTTGATAAGTGTTTTCTCTCGCAGTTGTTTAGCTTTGGACTTGCTGATATGGGGATTGTATTCATTTTTTAACCAATGGGGAGTGTTATTTTGTCTTGTGAGGCTGCGAGCTTGGGGGTTTCGCGGTCTTTTCAGGGGAGGTGGGAAGGAGATGCTGGGGAAGGTGGACATGCGCTGCACTGCTCGGTCGACCACCGGGGGTGGTCCCAGGTGCGAGGACGTGGAGGTCGGAGAAAAGTGACGAGGGGTCGAATGGTTCGATGGTTGAGCTCCAACGATGTGCACTAAACTGACTGAACTTTGATAAGTTGGTGCCTTTTACTTTATTTTCTTTTCCTTCATATATACTGTATTGCATAGTACTCTTTTAGTTTTAGTAAAATCTTTAAAGTGTATTCCATAATGGTATCTGGTGTGAGTTTGATATTGTGTGTGTACGTGCGGCATAAACTTGATTCTCACAGCACCTGCGTGTACGGGAGGTGGGGTTGGTGAGTGGCTGGATCTCCTTTTCCCCTAGACATATACCAGCCTGTTGGGTAAGTGTTACATATAAGAAGTGTAAAAATAAAGGAAAAACAGTGACACAATGTTTATGGATTCATTGCCCATTCAGAAATCTGATGACGGAGAGATAGAAGCTGTTCCAGAAACATTGAGCATGTGTGTGTTCAGGCTCCTCTACCTCCTCCGTGATGGTAGCAATGAGAAGAGGGCATGTCCTTGGTGAAGCAGGTCAGTAATAATGGATGCTTCCTTTTTAAGGTGTCGCCTCTTGAAGGAGTCCTCGGTGCTGGGGAGCCTAGTGCCCATGATGGAGCTGAGTGACTTTACAACTTTCTGCATCTCCTGCTTATCCTGTTCAGTGACCCCTGAACATTGAACATTGACCAATATTGTTTCCCAAGGAGCCTTCTTAATTCTCACTCTGCCATGTCCACACCAAATCACCCAGGATGCCACGATAAAAAGTGGCCTTCAAGACAAAAGGGCATGTTCTTGAATTCCTGGATCCTGAACCACATCTTGTCCAATAGCCTCCTGTTTCTACGTGGGTCTGCCTTGAGAGGAGATTACCAGGCAGCCTGAGGAAAATTTTCAATGGTGTTTTCAAAACACACAAATACAAGACCCTCACTGACTTTGGGAACCTGTGGCCAATGACTATTCAAAGTGGAGAAGGAACATTCAGAAAGTGAGGAAATCAGTTCAAAACACAGTCAGTGATGGGCCTCTAAATCAACTTGAAAACAATAATAATAACTTTTATATAGAGCCTTTCATACATTAAGATGCAGGCTCAAAGTTCCTTACATAGATATAATATAGGCAACCATTAGTCTCCTGAGACCATGGATTTGCACTTTGGAAGGTTTCCAGGGCGCAGCCTGGGCAGGGTTGTATGGGAGACCGGCAGTTGCCCAAGCTGCAGGCCTTCCCCTCTCCACGCCACCGATGTTGTCCAAGGGAAGGGCACTAGGACCCAAGCAGCTTGGCACCGGTGTCGTCGCAGAGCAATGTGTTGTTAAGTGCCTTGCTCAAGGACACAAACACGCTGCCTCAGCTGAGGCTCGAACCAGTGACCTTCAGACCACTAGACCGATACCTTATCCACTAGGCCACGTGCCAATATCTTACATCGATATTAAAGATAAATCATTATAGTCATAAAAAATGCAAGACAAATTTAAAACTCATAAGTAAAGACAAACATTCTATAGAATAAAATGTAATCAAATCTACCAAATTATATAAATGTAATCAACATCAACAGGTATTCAGTAATCCTATAAGTAGGGCAAATTAGAAAAGTAGGTTTTTAGAAGTATTTTGAAACGTTCCACAGTTCTAGCCTGGTACATCTCAGTCAGTAGAGTATTCCAGATTTTTGGTGCACATGCCTACAGCACCAGTTTTTATATGCTTGGCTCTGGGAACACCGAGCAAACCAGTATTCGCAGATCTAAGATTATGATTAGGGGTGTAAGGGGAGAGACACTCCAAAATATACAGAGGATCTAGGTTATTCTGGGCCTTATATACAATTAAGAGTATTCTAAAATTGATTCTAAAGGACTCAGGCAGCCAGTGTAATGAAGTCAAAATTGGTGAAATGTGTGAAATGTGGATCATCCCCCCCGCCCCATCCCTTCCCACCGATCTCCTTCCTGGCATTTATCCTTGTAAGCGGAACAAGTGCTACACCTGCCCTTACACTTCCTCCCTCACCACCATTCAGGGCCCCAGACGGTCCTTCCAGGTGAAGCGACACTTCACCTGTGAGTCGGCTGGTGTGGTACATTGCGTCCGGTGCTCCCAGTGCGGCCTTTTATATATTGGTGAGTCCCGACGCAGACTGGGGGACTATTTCACTGAACGCCTATGCTCTGTCCACCAGAGAAAGCAGGATCTCCCAGTGGCCACACATTTTAATTCCACATCCCATTCCCATTCTGATATGTCTATCCATGGCCTCTTCTCCTGTCAAGATGAAGCCACACTCAGGTTGGAGGAACAACACCTTATCTGGGTAGCCTCCGACCTGATGGCATGAACATTGATTCATTGATTTATTGAGGCCATTTATGACCTCCCGTCCCATGATCCTTTCCCTTCTCCAGCTCTGGATCCCTTTCGCCAATCAGCTTTCCAGCTCTTAGCTTCACCCCACCCCCTCCTGTCTTCTCCTATCATTTTGGATTTCCCCCTCCCCCCACTACTTTCAAATCTCTTACTATCTTTCCTTTCAGTTAGTCCTGATGAAGGGTCTCGGCCCGAAACGTAGACAGTGCTTCTTCCTATAGATGCTGCCTGGCCTGCTGCGTTCCACCAGCATTTTGTGTGTGTTGCTTGAAATGTGCTCAGATTTTCTTTTTCTGGTTAAGATACTTGCTGCTGCACTTTGAACAAGCTGCAGCTGATTTACAGTATATCTTTCTTAGGCAGACCTGAAAAGAGTGCAGTCCAATCAGCTAAAAACAAAAGTGTTTATCAATTTTTCTGCATCTTCAAGTTCGATTAAGAAATCAAACTTTTGCTATGTTTCTTAAATAAAGAACATAGTCTTAATAACTTGGTTAATAAGTGATTTGAAATGTAGCTCACAGTCAATAATAATGCCTAAATTCTTTACCTCTGGCTTGATTTGTAAGGCCAGGTGATCATTTTTTTTGTTAGTGTCACACTTTTTTTTATTGCTGCCAATAACCAGAATTTCTGTTCTTGTTCCTTAGTGGATTTAGTTTAAGGAAATTCAAACACATTTATTCTGTAATGCTAGTAAAACGTTGGACCAGAGGGTTTAGAGCCTCAAGATCATCTGGTGTAATAGACAAATACAGTGTGTGTCCTCTGCGTAGCTGTGCTAATCACATTGTCTTTTGAAATAATCCGACCTAATAGGAGCAGGTAGAGTGAGAACAACACGGGCCGAGAATTGGTCCTTGCAGCACACCGACACAACATCGTGGATTTTTGATGCACAATCACACAGAATTTTCTTTCTGTTATATAAGACTGAAATCAGATTAAGGAAATACCAGAAAGAGCTACCCATTGAGAATGCTGTGATCTACGGTATCAAATGCTGTGGTCAAATCTAAGAGAACAAGAATTGATATGTTACCTGTGTCGGCATTAAGCCTCAAGTCATTAACTCATTTAAGCAATTCAGTTTCTGTACTGATTTGATCTAAAACCTGACTGATATTTGTCAAGAATAGAATTTTTATTCAAGTAATCACTAAATTGTCAAAAAAATAACTTTTCTAAAATTTTACTCAGAAAAGGCAGATTGGATTTAGGTGTAAAATTGTCCAAAACAGAACAATCTAGATTATTTTTCTTAAACTAGAGCTTAACTGTGGTAGTTTTGAAGGAATATGGAAAAAGTGCAAGAAACTAGTAATTAACTATGTCAAGTATACTGTTGATTAGTGCATCTGAAGCTTCTTTTAAAAAGTCTGCAGCAAGTGGATAAAGGGCATGAGTTGATGGGTTTTAGCTGAGTAATTATTTCTTGAAGTTCAGGTAATCTTATTTTAGTAAAGGGGTTTTGTCCCCAGTCTTGAACTCATTGAAGTTCAACAAGTTTTATTCATGAGGTCTGTATTATATTACATCTTACTGTATATTATTTATTTTTTTCTGTAAAAATTGCAGCAAAACTCTCACTTTTGGCCTCAGAAAGTTTTCAGCAGCCATCAATGGATGAAAACAATACTCTTGAATTACCTCCATTGTCATTAATAACTTTAGAAAAGTGCAACTGTCTCTCGAGGCAAACTCAGAGTACCGGTAGTTAAATTGAAGCAAGTCACAGGCAAAATAAACCCACCTGAGAGGAAAGTATCCCAGAGAAGTTACTTGGAATATCCTTTCAGGTTAATTTTCTCTCTCTCTCTCTCTCTCTCTCTCTCTCTCTCTCTCTCTCTCTCTCTCTCTCTCTCTCTCTCTCTCTCTCTCTCTCTCTCTCTCCCTCCCTCCCTCCCTCCCTCCCTCCCTCCCTCCCTCCCTCTCTCTCTCTCTCTCTCTCTCTCTCCTCTCTCTCTCTCTCTCTCTCTCTCTCTCTCTCTCTCTCTCTCTCTCCCCCCCCCCCTCTCTCACAACAAATTCCACAGATTTATCACCCTCTGACTAAAGTAATTTCTCCATATCCCTGTTCTAAATGGACATCCTTCAATCCCGAAGTCATGTTGTCTTGTCCTCGGCTCTCCTTCCATGGGAAATAACTTTGCCATATCTAATCTGTTCAGGCCTTTTAACATTCGGAATGTTTCTATGAGATCCCCCCTCATTCTCCCTGAAACTCCAGGGAATACAGCCCAAGAGCTGCCAGACATTCCTCATACGGTAACCCTTTTATTCCTGGAATCATTTTCAAGAATTTTCTCTGAACCCTCTCCAATGCCAGTATATCCTTTCTAAAATAAGGAACCCAAAACTGCACACAATGCTCTAATTTTAGTCTCACGAGTGCCTTATAGAGCCTCAATATCACATCCCTGCTCATATATTCTATACCTCTAGAAATGAATTCCAACATTACATTCACCTTCTTCACCACCGACTCAAACTGGAGGTTAACCATTAGGGTATCCTGCACAAGGACTCCCAAGACTCTTTGCATCTCTGTATTTTGAATTCACTCCCCATCTAAATAATAGTCTGCCCATTTATTTCTTCCACCAAACTGCATGACCATACACTTTCCAACATTTCATTTGCCACGTCTTTGCCCATTACCCTAAACTATCTAAGTCTCTCTGCAGGCTCTCTGTTTCCTCAACACTACCCGCTCCTCCATCTATCTTTGTATCATCGGTAAATTTAGCCACAAATCCATTAATCCCATAGTCCAAATCATTGTCTTACAGTGTAAAAAGCAGCGGTCCCAATACCAGCCCCTGTAGAACTCCACTGGTAACCAGCAGCCAGCCAGAATAGGATTCCTTTATTCCCACTCTCTGTTTTCTGCTGATCAGCCACTGCTCCACCCATGCTAGTAACTTCCCTGTAATTCCATGGGCTCTTATCTTGCTAAGCAGCTTTGTGTGTGACACCTTGTCAAAAGCCTTCTGAAAATCCAAGTAAACCACATCTACCACATCTCTTTTGTCTACTCTGCTTGCAATTTCCTCTAACGATTGCAGTAGGTTAGTCAGGCAGGATTTTCCTTCCAGGAAGCCATGCTGGCTTTGACCTATCTTGACATGTGCCTCCAGGTACTCCATAATCTCATCCCTAACAATCGATTCCAACATCTTCCCAACCACTGATGTCAGGCTAACAGGTCTATAGTTTCCTTTCTGCTGCCTCCCACCCTTCTTAAGTAGTGCAGTAACATTTGCAATTTTCCAGTCATCCGGTACAATGCCAGAATCTGTCGATTCTTGAAGGATCATTGTTAATGCCTCCGCAATCTCTCCAGCTACTTCCTTCAGAACCCAAGGGTGCATTCCATCAGGTCCAGGAGATTTATCCACCCTCAGACCATTAAGCTTCCTGAGCACCTTCTCAGTCATAATTTTCACTGCACAAACTTCACTTCCCTGACACTCTTGACTGTCCAGTATACTGCATATGTCTTCCATTGTGAAGACTGATGCAAAATACACATTCAGTTCCTCTGCCATCTCTGCATCTCTCATCACAATATCTCCAGCGGCATTTTCTATTGGTCCTATATCTACCCTCGACACTCTTTTACCCTTTATATACTAAAAAAGCATTTAGAATCTTCTTTGATATTAGTCGCCAGCTTCCTTTCATAATTCATCTTTTCCTTCCTAATGACCTTCTTAATTTCCTTCTGTAAGTTTTTAAAAGCTTCCCAATCCTCTATCTTCCCACTAGCTTTAGCTTCCTTGTATGCCCTCTCTTTTGCTTTTACTTTGGCTCTGATTTCACTTGTCAGCCGCAGTGGTGTCCTTCTTCCATTCAAAAATTTCTTTTTATTTGGAATATATCTGTCTTGCACTTCCCTCATTTTTCGCAGAAACTCCAGCTATTGCTGCTCTGCTGTCCTTCCTGCTAGTGTCCCTTTCTAGTCAACTTTGGCCAGTTCCCCTCTCATGCCATTGTAATTTCCTTTATTCCACTGAAATACCGATACATTGGATTTTAGTTTCTCCTTCTCAAATTTCAAAGTGAACTCGATCATATGCTGATCAATGTTCCCTAGGGCTCCTTAACCTTAAGCTCTCTTGTCACCTCCGGATCGTTGCACAACACTCAATCCAGCACAGCCAATCCCCTAGTGGGCTCAACAACAAGCTGTTCTAAAAAGCCATCCCTCAGACATTCCACAGATTCTCTTTCTTCAGGTCCAGTACTGACCTGGTTTCCCCAATCCATTTTCATGTTAAAATTCCCAATGATTATCATGACATTGCCCTTCTGACACACCTTGAACAAATAAATAGCAAAACAATTAGATATTTACCTTGATTCTCTTTCCACAAGGGAGGCAGAAATAACCTCCCAGATGTGACATGGAGCCAAGGGTCTACAGAGTGAGGAAACTGAAGGAAGTCAGCACTGGTAAAGACAGAATATTTGGGAAATCAATTGGACAAAGTCTAGGGACTTATTTTCTACATGTCAGAAAAGTAACAGAAGTAGCCCTGGAAAATGTTAGGTGCATTGGTCTTCTTCTTGGAGAGGGTGCAGAGAAGATTTACCAGGATGTTGCCTGGATTGGAAAACAAGTCTTATGAGGCAAGTTTAGCAGAGCTGGGACTTCTCTCTTTGGAGCGTAGAAGGATGAGAGAGGACTTGATAGAGGGCTGCAAAATTATGAGAGGCATAGATAGGGTGGATAGCCAGTACCTGTTTCCCAGGGCATGAATAGCAAACACCAGAGAGCATATGTACAAAGTTAAGGGAAGGAAGTTTAGGGGAGACATCAGGGGTAAGTTTTTTACACAGAGGGTTGTGGGTGCTTGGAATGACTTGCCAGGGATGGTGGTGGAGGCTAAAACATTAGGGGCATTTAAGAGCCTCTTGGACAGGCACATGGATGAAAGCAAAATAGAGGATTACGGGTTAGTATGGGTTTAGTACCTTTTTTTAAGGAATATATGGGTCAGCACAACATCGAAGGCTGAAGGGCCTGTACTGTGCCTGTATTCTAGTGTTCTAGTGTTCTTCCAAACTTCACTGGTTTCAAGAGCAGTTAAGGTTGGACAATAAATCTGCATCCTGAAAATAGATCAATATTGTTGTGTCAACATATTATCACCTGACCATTTAGTTTTCTCCCAAAATGATCTAAACGTCATTCAGATATTTGTATTCAGTACTGGGAGAGTTTAAAAAAAGAAAATCTTTTGCTGTCCGTTCTATTTATTGTGGGATCTTAGCATTCAAAACCACAGACAGTCTGAAGCATTTATCAATTCAAAATGATAAAGAATAAAAGTGACTGACATCAATTCAAAATTGTTTGTCCCCCTTCTCTATGCTTTGCATTAATTCTGTCCCAAATAATTGAACTTTGTTTCCACCCTTTCATCACTCTTTACCCTGATTTATTTTATCACACGGTTGCAGCCAGTGAATGGGGCAACAATAGAAATATAAATAACCATAGCAACTGAGCCTTCTGAAGGAGTACATTAGAAAATATATTTCAATCTATCCTTCCTCCTCATACACTTCAAATTAAAATATAATCCTCACGTACAAAATTGTTTTTGTAATAAATATATGGCTGATTTTCTTTAGATTCTATGAACGTAGTAGAGAACTCTGTTCCTTGCCACTATTTTTAAGCCATGTAAGAGTTTTTTTAATATTATAAATGACATAAATATAGCAGAAAATAACAGAAGAAAGGTAATGACTTTAAAATAACATTTCATCCTCTGTGGCTACAAAGAGTGCACAGCTGATTATATCCCTTATAATATTCAAACAGCACCAGTAAGCTCTTCAGGGAACCACTCATTTTACCCAAAGGGATAGACTACTGAAGCAAAAGTTCTCCAGCAGACAATGCCTATGAGGATCCTGTATACTGCCTCATCAGCAACATTTTATCATATGTAAGCAGCCTGTCATTCCTTTTAGCACAGCAATATCTGTGTCCTTGCTGCAATTTCTCTTAAGATGTTCCTGAAGTTAATTCTTTACCATGTGATCTTTGTGCTCTGGTAATGGGATGTTGCATGCTCCAATAGTCTATTTTCCTTATTGTTAACGAAACCACTTTCAGATGCTGAATCAACATAAATAGAAATTTCAGTCAGTGCACAGTTTATATTGTTGCTTGGGTATTCATTTGTGCAACGCTGGAGTCGATTCACAATCACTGTAAAACCCTTACACTGGAAGTGCTGAGTGCATGGAAATGCGACTTCCTGTCACTCACCAGGTTTCTCACAGGTTATGTCATGGCAGTCAGTCGGCAGTTTCTCAATGGAGCAGGAGGTTCAGTGAGAGCAATGCTGTGTTCACTGAGACTCCATCATTATCAGTGGTGTGATGAGGGGAGTGAAACGAGATCATCGATTTAACATCGCTGATTATCAACACTGGTGCACCTCAGGGGTGTGTGCTTAGCCCACTGCTCTACTCCCTCTATACTCATGACTGTGTGGCTAGGCATAGCTCAAATACCATCTATAAATTTGCTGATGGTACAAACATTGTCAGTAGAATCTCAGATGGTGACGAGAGGGCATACAGGAGTGAGGTATGCCAACTAGTGGAATGGTGCTGCAGCAACAACCTGGCACTCAACGTCAGTAAGATGAAAGAGCTGATTGTGGACTTCAGGAAGGGTAAGACGAAGGAACACATACCAATCCTCATAGAGGGATCAGAAGTGGAGAGAGTGAGCAGCTTCAAGTTCCTAGGTATTAAGATCTCTGAGGATCTAACCTGGTCCCAACATATCAATTCAGTTATAAAGAAGGCAAGACAGTGACTAAACTTCATTAGGAGTTTGAAGAGATTTGGTACGTCAACAAATACACTCAAAAACTTCTATAGATGTACCGTGGCGAGCATTCTGACAGGCTGCATCACTGTCTGTTGGGGGGGGGGGGGGGCTACTGCACAGGACCAAAAGAAGCTGCAGAGGGTTGCAGATTTAGTCGGCTCCATCTTGGGTACCAGCCTACAAAGTATCCAGGACATCTTCAAGGAGCGGTGCCTCAGAAAGGCAGCATTCATTATTAAGGACCTCCAGCACCGAGGGCATGCCCTTTTCTCACTGTTACCATCAGGTAGGAGGTACAGAAGCCTGAAGGCACACACTCAGCGATTCAGGAACAGCTTCTTCCCCTCTGCCATCCGATTCCTAAATGAACTTTGAACCCTTGAACACTACCTCACTTTTTTAATATATATTATTTCTTTTGCATGATTTTAATCTATTCAATATACATATACTGTAATTGATTTACTTATTTTTTCTTCTTCTATAATATGTACTGCATTGAACTGCTGCTGCAGCTAAGTTCACGACACATGCCTGTGATAATAAACCTGATTCTGATTTATCCAGAGCCTGTTGTAGGCACAGGGAGACTGCAGATGAGGCATTCTGGAGCACAAAACTGCTGGAGGAGCTCAAACAGGCAGAGGAATGGTTCACAGTTCAGGGTTGTGCTGTAGTTCATCACAGGAGAGAGAGGACTGTGGTTGGATCGCACCTTTCCTGATATCCCAGAATTGAGGAGCTCTGAAATTAGGAAGTGAACAGTTACAAAAAATAAATGGTAAATTTTGAATCGAATGAAAATTCAGGGTGAAATGGTGATTCACTTACACCAACCTTTTAAATTTATTATCATAAATAGATTTTGAATATAATCTACTGTATTTATGAAGATAAACTTTAAAAGTTTGTGTACCCTTTTTAAATTTTATTCAAAAGCATGATGTTAAACGTTTAGAGATCATTGCTTAGGTCTCTACTGGATGTGTATGTAGTTCTGGGCACTAGGCTCCTGGAGAAATGTTGCAGTGTGTCTTTGGGATTGAATATGCTGCTGTTCTTTGTGTATTCAGTTGTGTGCACATATGGTGATCCTGATTGGACAGAAAGCCTGTTTACAAAAAGTAACAGTGTCACTGATATTTAGACTGCAGCAAAATGTGACATGCCGATTTTTAGAGTAAATCATTGCTGCCTTAATCACTTCATGAATATTTGAGACAAGTCGGCAATGAGGACGAAATGTTCCTCATTGGAATTAATGTGGGACTTTAATGGATTTAGCTTGATAAGCTTTAGGTAATTTACCAAAACCAAATCTGATGTTCGCAAGTGTTTCCCTGTAGTCAGAGAAGCCTAAAGACATGAAAAAATACAAGTTGAAGGCCTTTCAGCCCCTCATGCCTGCTGCATTATCTAACTCGATCATATCTAGTTATTAATTCCGTACATCATTCCTAACCTACTCCCAGTATCCCATGATCCTCCTGCACTGAGAAGTATGACAAACATCTCCTTCGATATGTTCAGTGACTTGGCCTCCACTGAAAATTCCACAGGTTTATCACCTACTGGGGAAATGACATCCTGATTCCTGTTCTAAATGGTATTACTCGTAGCCCAAGCCTGTGGTCCCTGGTTCTGGACTTCTCACACTTTAGCAAAATCCGCCCTGTATCCAGTCTGTCTTTTCTGTAAAACCATCGTGAAAACCGACCTCCCATTTATTTATTCTGTCCACACTTCACGGTGCCTAGAGAATGCAGCCAACATGATCAAAAACCCCACCACCCAGACATCCTCTCCTCTCCCACTTCCCATCAGACAACAAAATCAAAAACCCTACCACCCGGGCATTCTCTCCTCTCCCACTTCCCATCAGCTAGAAGATAGAAAAGCTTGAAAGCATTTGACATGGGGCTTGAGGGCAGCTTCTATCCCGCTGTTGTAAAACTCTTGAACTGACCTCTTAAATGCCAGAGATGAATTTTGGGTCTCTGAGTCTACCTCACTGTGGGCCTTGCACCGTATTTAAATGAGCAAACATCCTTTCCCTCAACATATCAGTCTGCAGCAGCAGCTCAGTTGCTCAATAAGTGAATAGCTTAAGTGTCCTGCTTTACAAATCAGTCATTATCTTTTTGGATTTATATATGCTGCATCTTAATAGCTTTCTGAGGATACTATAGATGTTGTGCCTTAGGAAGGATGCAAAGGAGATTTATTGGAGTGATGGACTTCATTCTAAGACTAAGAATTCATGTGAAGGATTACAAAAGCTTAAGATTTCTGTCGATCAGAATAGGTCAGGAGAGAGAGGTGAATGATAAAAAGTAAATACAGAAAACTATTTCCTCTGGCAGGAGGGCTGGTAATCAGATTTAAAATAATTGGTATTTTGCTAATCCAATAAACTATAATCTAGAGCACACTCACTGAATGAAATGAAAATAGAGTACATAATAACTTGCGAAAAGAAATCCAAAGAAAACTCAAGCCTGCTGGAATTTGCAAATGCTAAGAGGGTGGCGGAGTGACAATACATCTCTACCAAAGGAGGTGTAAGGTGCTTGTTCCCTCCTCTAGGCTGCAGGTCACCCTTGGGCAAGGAGTAGCCCCTGCTTAGCCCCATGATCAGGGTCACGTGAAGCCATGGGGGCAGGTGGATGGTCGTATGAGCAGCTGGAGCATATCACAAGTCCTGGTTGTGTGACTACTGACGCCAGGCAGGCAATCTCTGAAGCAACACATCCAAAATGATGGAGGAACTCAACAGACCAAGCCACATCTATAGAAAAGACACTTTGGGCTGAGATCCTTCATCAGGACTGAAAAAAAAAGATGAGAAACCAGAGTAAGAAGGTGGGGAAGGGTGGAAGAAGTACAAGGTGGTAGGTGATAGGTGAAATTGCGAGAGGGGGAGGAGGTGAAGTAATGAGCTGGGATGTTGATTAGTGAAAAAGATAAAGGGCAGGAAGAGAGGGAATCTGATAGGAGAGGGTATTAAGCCATGGAAGAAAGGGAAGGTGGAGGAGCACTAGAGGGAGGTGATGGGCAGGTAAGGAGATAAGGTGAGAGAGGGAGACAGGAATGGGGAATGGTGAAGGGGGGAGTGGGTGGGGAGGGCTATTACCAGAAGTTCGAAAATTTGATATTCATGCCATCAGGTTGGAGGCTACCCAGACAGAATGTAAAGTATTACTCCTCCAACCTGACTGTGGCCTCATCACGACTGTAGAGGAGGCCATGGACTGACATGTTGGAATTGGAGTGGGAAGTAAAATTAAAATGGGTGGCTACCAGGAGATCAGACTTTCTCTGGCAGACGGAGCATACGTGCTCAGCAAAGCGATCTCCCGATCTACATTGTCTCGGAGGCCACACTGGGAGCACCGGATATAGTAGATGGCCCCAACAGACTTACAAGCCAGGTGTCACCTCACCCGGAAGGACTGTTTGAGGACTTGAATGGTAGTGAGGGAGGAAGTATAGGGGCAGATGTGACACTTGTTCCACTTGCAAGGATAAGTGCCATGAGGGAGATCAGTGTGGAGGGATGAGTGAACAAGGGAGTCATGTAGGGAGTGATCCCTGTGGAAAGTGGAAAGTGGGTAGAAGGAAAAGATGTGCTTGGTGGTGGGATCCTATTGAAGATGGTGGAAGTTACGAAGAATTATGTGCTAGACGTGGAGGCTGTGGAATGGTAGGTGAGGACAAGAGGAACCCTATCTCTGGTGTGGTGGCGGGAAGATGGGGTGAGGGTGGATACCCATAAAATGGAAGAGATGCAGGTGAGGGCAGCATTGATGGTGGAGGAAGGATTTCCAGCATCTGCAGTTTGTCTCATGTTAGAGACAATCTCTGAAGAGTATTGATAATGGCTGAGGTCACTCATCTTGTAAAGACGGTGCCCGGAAGAAAGCACTGGCAAGCTATTTCTGTAGAAAAATTTGCCGAGGTCAATCATTGTCACCATGACCATCCACATCATATGATACGGTGAATGATGATGAAGGGGACAAGCAAAGGAGTGAAATTGATTTGGAAGAGATCACATGCATTTCCATCACTTAGATCAAGACTCACTGACCTACATATTGAGTCCCACTCCCAGCCCACTGCCCAGACTTTCTCTAATGTTCATCCTTGGCCTAGATCCAATCTCACTTTGTTCTCTATCTTTGTCCCTTACTCCATGCATGCCTCCTAATGCACAAACCTAATCATTACCTCAGCATGGCAATATTATGACCACTTTGACCAGTTAGCCACAATCAGACCACAATCAGAACCAGACTCAGGTTTAATCTCTCCCATTTCCCGCACATCTGCCCTCACCCCATCCGGCTGCCACCCCACTCGGGATAGGGTTCCCCTTGTCCTCACCTACCACCCCACCAGCCTCCAGGTCCAACATATAATTCTCTGTAACTTACGTCACCTCCAACGGGATCCCACTACCAAGCACATCTTTCCTTCCCCCGCTGATGGGGGATTTCTGCTTTCCGCAGGGATCGCTCCCTATGCAACTTCCTTGTCCACTCGTCCCCCCCATCCCTTCCCACCGATCTCCCTCCTGGCACTTACCCTTGTAAACGGAACAAGTGCTACACCTGCCCTTACACTTCCTCCCTCACCACCATTCAGGGCCCCAGACAGTCCTTCTAGGTGAGGCGACACTTCACCTGTGAGTCGGCTGGTGTGGTATACTGCGTCTGGTGCTCCTGGTGTGGCCTTTTATATATTGGTGAGACCCGACGCAGACTGGGAGACCGTTTCACTGAACACCTACACTCTGTCTGCCAGAGAAAGCAGGATCTCCCAATGGCCACACATTTTAATTCCACATCCCATTCCCATTCTGATATGTCTATCCATGGCCTCCTCTACTGTCAAGATGAAGTCACTCTCAGGTTGGAGGAACAACACCTTATATACCAGCTGGGTAGCCTCCAATCTGATGGCATGAACATTGACTTCTCTAACTTCTGTTAATGCCCCTCTGATGCACCATCAATAACTCACTCAGAGACGTAAAAGCGAGGTATCGGCTTTTATTGACTGGAAGAAGGAACAAGCAGTGAGTGACCACCATACTACATCCTGGAGACTGAGAGGCCGGGCTCAGGCCTCAATCGCCTTTATACAGGGGTCTATGGGAGGAGCCACAGGAGCAGTCATCAGGCGGCGTGTCCAGACAGGTATATGTAGTTCACCACATTCACCTTTGTTTTAAAAAGAGTCCCCATGTGGCGAAGTTCCTGACAAGTATATTTACAGGTTAAGTCTATCAGGTGGTTGAATCTGTCGCTGCGATCTACGTAGCACCGGCTGTGATTGCACAGATGCCGGTGGTGGTGATTGCACAGGTGCCGGTGGTGCTTTTCGAGCCCGCAGAAATAACACAGCTCAGGCTTTCGCCTGGCCGCAGCCGTGGTCAGGTTCAGGAAGTTCGTGGAATCGCGACTGGCATCGGCGTTGGCGAATTTGCTCGTGGGAACCGGCAGCGGCGGGGTCTGAGGTGTCCATGGAACCGGTGGGGAATCGCGCGACTGGACAGCGTCAGCATTGTGCAGAGCAGCCTCCAGCGTGTGGGCCGTCTCGATCGCCGAGCGTAAGGTAAGATCGGCATTTTCCAGCAGCCGTTGCCATGCGTACACTGACCTCATTCCTGTCACAAAGGTGTCTCGTACTAGCAGCTCCGCATGCTGTTCCGCCGTGAGAGTTTTGCAGTCACAAGTTCGGACAAGTGTCTGTAGGGCTTGGAGAAACTGGGCGCACGACTCTGCAGGCCGCTGTCGTTGCGTAGCTAAGCGATGTCTTGCGTAGACGGTGTTCACCGGCCGCAGGTACTGTCTTTTGAGGGTGTCCAGTGCCCCTTCATAGGTCGACAGGTCCCTGATAAGTGAATAAACTTTTGGGGTGACCCTCGAGAGGAGAATTCGATGCATAACAGCAGGTTCAGTTGCACTAACCTCCTCCAAGTATGATTGGAAGCATGCAAGCCAGAGTTCAAAGGCAAGAGCTGCTTCAGGGTCTTGGGGGTCCAAATCCAATCTTTCCGGACGTAAAACGCTTTCTATGTTTTAAAACTTCCAGTCAATAAAATTGATGCACCATCAATAACTCACTCTGAGACGTAAAAGCGAGGTATCGGCTTTTATTGACTGGAAGAAGGAACAAGCAGTGAGTGACCACCATACTACATCCTGGAGACTGAGAGGCCAGGCTCAGACCTCCATCACCTTTATACAGGGGTCTATGGGAGGAGCCACAGGAGCAGTCATCAGGGGGCGTGTCCAGACAGGTATATGTAGTTCACCACACCCTCCTCCCCTTCTTACCCCATCCCTGATGTATTTAGTTTTTTTTTTCTCTCTGCCCATCACCCTGCCTGTTCTCCATCTCCCTCTGGTGCTCCCCTCCTCCTTTCTTTCTCCCGAGGCCTCCCGTCCCATGATCCTTTCCCTTCTCCAGCTCTGTATCACTTTCGCCAATCACCTTTACAGCTCTCAGCTTCATCCCACCCCCTCCGGTCTTCTCCTATCATTTCGCATTTCCCCCTCCCCCCACTACTTTCAAATCTCTTACTATCTTTCCTTTCAGTTAGTCCTGACGAAGGGTCTCGGTCCGAAACGTCGACAGTGCTTCTCCTTATAGATGCTGCCTGGCCTGCTGTGTTTCACCAGCATTTTGTGTGTGTTGTTCAGGTTTAATATAATTGGTATACGTCGTGGAATTTGTTGATATGTAGTAGCAGAACGTTGTAATACATAATAATAAAAATTGTAAATTACAGTTCCTGTACCTTCTCCCTGATGGTCGCAATGAGAAGAGGGCATGTCCTGGGTGATGAGGGTCCTTAATGATGGATACTGCCTTTCTGAGGCATTGCACCTTTAAGGTGTCCTGTTTGCTGTGGAGACCAATGCCCATGATGGAGCTGACTGAGTTTACAACTTTCTGCAGCTTATTCTGATCTTGTGCAGTGCCTGCCCCTACATACCAGATGGCGATACAGAATGCTCTTCACTGTACATTGTAGAAATTTGTGAGCATCTTTGGTGACATTCCAAATCTCCTCAAACTCCTAATGAAATATAGCCAGTGTTGTGCCTTCTTTGTAACTGCATTGACATGCTGGGCCCAGGATAGATCCTCAGAGATGATGACACCCAGGAACCTGAATCTGCAATCCTTTGGTCTTGCTGATGTTGAATGCAAGGTTGTTGCTGCAACGTCACTCAACCAGGTGGTGTATTTCACACCTGTACACCTTCTCCTCACCGTCTGAAATTCTGCCAACAGTAATTGTATCATCAGCAAATTTATAAATGGCATTTGAGCTGTGCCCAGCCACACAGTTATGGGTGTAGAGAGAGTAGAGCAGTGGGCTAAGCACACACCGTTGAGGTGTGCCAGCGTTGATTGTCAGCGAGGCGGGTTATCCAATCTGCACTGACTGTGGTCTGCAGGTAAGGATTGGAAATATCATCTCCATCTTGCTGATAACCGACAATGGACCCTTTTCTTCTAATTGTATCTTTTTTATACAATTTGGTATAATTTAGGTTTAATTTATGTTCTTCTTGTTTCCAATGCTATGTCTGTGATGTTGCTGTAAATACATTTTTCATTACATCTATGAACAGGAATACTTGAGCATATGACAATGATCTGGACTTTGATGGAATCACCTTATGGGTGAGATGCGCTATCTACTCACTCATCCTAATCTGCACTAAACAGTGGGTCTGTGTTCTTGCCTCCTACATTGACTTAATTTGGTGACATTTCTCTCTCATTCAGGTCTTCTCACAACACTTTTCCCACAAATCAAAGTACTGCAAACTTCTTCCTCCCCTCAACTACCTCCTCCTCACTATGAAGTTAAAATACATTCTCCTCTAACATGCTAAATCTTGAATCTCTCAAGTTGGGATCCAGCCCTATAACAGCACGTAACGCCTTACCATAGACATAAATGGCACAGATGCCAGCAGTGATCTAGGTTGTCTGTTCTTTTCTTTCTGTGTCTAATCAAAGTCGATCTGTAGAATTCCAAGAGGAATGAATGGATTAGAAGCTGTTTCTTCCTGTTTAGACCAGGGAAATTGTCTTGAAATGAGAGGTCAGCAAATTAGGACTGTAATGAAAAGAAATTCTGCTATGTAGCATTCCTCCAGCGTTTTGTGCGTGTCTGTTACACGACGCCGATTTTAATGTGCTGGTTCTTGCTTTTAAATCTCACTATTGTTTACTTCTCCCAATTAAAACTTCATAAAACTTGATG
The DNA here is from genome assembly GCF_048418815.1 of Hemitrygon akajei. Lineage (NCBI taxonomy): Eukaryota > Metazoa > Chordata > Chondrichthyes > Myliobatiformes > Dasyatidae > Hemitrygon > Hemitrygon akajei. The sequence goes on from NC_133134.1 coordinate 108,760,412, forward strand.
TTTCTCAGGGGCACAGCTGCCGTCCCACAGCATCAGAGATGTGGGTCCATTCTGTTCCAGTGCTGTCTATGTGGAGTTTGCACGTTCTTCCTATGACTACTTGAGTATCCTCCAGGTCCACTGGTTTTTTCCCATGCCCGAAAGGCATGAAGCTTTGTAAGTAAATCTGGGGGGAACTGATAGGAATGTGGGAAGGTTAAGAATGGGATTAAAGTAAAATCAATCCAAATGGGTGATTGATGATTAGTGTGAACTGGGTGCACTGCTGGGCCTCTTTCCTTCAAATGTTAAAGTCTGGCCAGCTGTTAAGAGCAAGTGATGAAATGGATGTTGCCTTTCAGTTGTTAGGAGAAGGACGACATGTTGGGCAGCATCGATGGGGATAGCTTACAACCTGGGCATTGAGAACAGGAGCATCAGGCAAGGAACTTCACTGCTCACCAAACCCTGTGTGGATTGCACTTTCATAAAACAAACACTGCTGAAAGGTTGGAATAGGTGACCAGAAACTGTTTTCTGCTTGTGGCCTGTCTTTTCAATTTCGACAAGAAGGAAACACTGACTGCCAGCTTCACCTGTGTTTTCCTCCTGTGCATTCTGTGCACGTTATGTGCTAACACGTGGAGCAGCCCAAACATACACTCAGGATTTCACCGTTATACAGAATGTGTTTCCCATACCACCCTCAGAAGCAAGACCTGATATCAAAGAATCTGATAGCACTGAGCCAGTGAAGCAGTGGTAAATTAGACTGACTAATCACTGAGGGTTCTCATCCGGCTACCTCATCTCTTAGGGAGGGGGAGATCACAAACAGAATTTCTATATAAAGGTAGATCCCCTGTGTGGATATAATTCACAGGCAGGTTTCCTGGGAGTCTATTCAGAGCGGAATTTCCCCGGTGCACTTCCTTGACATTATTGCTTCTGTTTGTCGGGGGAGAGGGCGGGGTTCACTACTTGGAGAGGAGTACTTTGGGAAATTGACATTACTTACCAAACATCACCTGGTGAAGTTTACTGTTGAAGGGAATCATACTGTTTGAAAACAATATGTCAGATAGATATTACAGTAATAAAGAGCAAGGAAACATGGCAGACGGAACTTAATGCAGATGAGTCTAAAGTAAGTCAGGGTAAGACATACAGTAGAAAAGAGGGATCTGGGATTATTGATCTGTAATTCCTCAAAAGTGGCATCACAGGTAAATATGGTTGTAAGGAAAGCTTTCATAAATCGAAGTATTGAGTACAGGAGTTAGGATGTTATGTTGAAGTTGTATAAAATGCTGGGGAGGCCAAATTTGGAGTATTGTGTGCAGTTACCTACCTACAGGAAAGATATGAAAAAGATTGAAAGAGTACAGAGAAATTTACAAGGGTGGTGCCAGGACTTGAGGACCAGAGTTATAGAGGAAGGTTGAGTAGGTAGGATTTTATTCCTTCAAGCATCGGAGAATGGGAATAAGAATCAGAATCACTTTGCTGCCCGTATGTGAAATATACGAAACTGATCGTGGTTCAGTGCCAAACATAAAACACAGGACAATACCACGACAAACAACACAACAGCAACCGACAATTTACAAGACAATAGTGTAAACAGCCATGAGGAATTAACAATTAGCAGAATTGTCTCTTGCATAAACATCAAAAATCAAACTTAAATAAATGTGAACATATGAACAGACTCAATAATTATCAACAGAACAGGGAGAGCAGGAAAGACCATCTAATGATATTGTGCAGGGACAGTTGGGGTCTTAGACCTGAGTGAGGTTTGTTGAGAAGTTGGATAACTACAGGAAAGAAGCTTCGGAGACGACGTGTAGTCCTGGTGGTGATGGACTGGTAGCATCTCCCTGATGGCAATTTGGTGAAAAGGTGACTGCTAGGGTGGGTGGGGCCAGCAGTAATCGTTCAGCTCTTTTCTTTGATCTGACGATGAACAGGAAATTTAATATTGGTAGCTGACAGCCATTGATCTTCTCCACTGAGTGGACCACTCGCTGCTACCTGGTCTCGGAGAGGGAGGAGGCGGTGATGGAGGTGGTCACAGCACTCTCAATGATGGCTGAATAAAAATTCATCAGGAGGTGCCCTGAGATGTTAGGTTTCTTAAGCTGGCACAGGAAGAACAGTCTCTGCTGGGCTTTCCTAGTGATGAACATAAGATATTTGTCCCACTTCAACATATTGGTGGGATGAGGGGAGACTTGATACAGGTTTCCAAACTTATGAGGGGTATAGATAAGGTTACAGCAAGCAGGCTTTTTTCACTGAGGTTGGATGAGACTATAACTAGAGGTCATACTTTAAGAGGGAAAGGTGAATATTTAAGGAGAACCTGAGGAGGATCTTCACAGAGGGTGGTGTGAGTGTGGACTGAGCAGATGTGGTTGATGCAGGTTTGATTGCAACACTTTAAGAGAAGTTTGGATATGTTCATGAATCAGAGTGAAATGGAAAGCTTGATCCAGGTGTGGGTCAATGGAACTAGGCCAAATAACAGCTCGACATGGACTAGATGGGCCAAAGGGCCTGTTTCTGTGCTCTTGAGCTCTATGACTCTATGACTCTAACCTTAGTCACTAATTTGTTATTCTGTTTCCAGAGATGTGGTCCATTAAATTGAACTTGGAAGGCAGCCCTACACAAGAAGTTTTGAGTTTAGCTAAAACAAAATGCTGTAGATGTTGTGAATCTGAAATTAAAACAGAAAACTTTCAGCAGGTAGAGAAAGAAATAGAGTTAACGTTTCAGTCATTCAGTTTGTGTTTGGTAAGGGGGTTAAGGGTTATGGGGAGAAGGTGGGATAATGGGGTAGAGAAAAGTTTTTTTTAAAAGATCAGCCATGATTGAAATGTGGAGCAGACTTGATGGGCAAAATGTCCCAATTTTGCCTCTATATTTTATAACCTCACAGTTATATCAGAACGAACATTAAGCCAAACAAGAGAAAATCTGCAGATGCTGGAAATCCAAACAACACACACAAAATGCTGGAGGAGCTCAGCTGGCCAGGCAGCATCTATAAAAAAAAGAATACAGTCAACGTTTCAGGCTGAAATGAAGGGTCTTGGCACAAACCATCAATTGTTTAATCTTTTCTATAGATGCTGCCTGGCCTGCTGAGTTCCTCCAGCATTTTGTGATGATGCATTGGGATCTGAAACATTGACTCTCTCTTCACAGATGTTATTTGACCAACTGAGAGTTTCCAGCATTTGTTTTTATTTCAAAGCCCCTTGTGAGATCCATGTCACATTAAAGATTATTAATTAAAAATATGAATGCAGGCCCTTATGTGGTGTGTTGCCTAGTAACCAGACTATGCCATTTTAATTTTTTACAATGAAAAGATATAGAAAACAACACCTGGTCTATTGTTAATTCTTATATCCTTTTGCTACACAGCTTTTGGTATCAAAGGTACCAGAGCTGTCAGAGATCAGTCAAAGTCTCAGCATTTTCTTTTGTTTCACCTTTCACTCGGGGAGTTCTTCACACATTCCGTGGCCTCTGGTGGAACTCTGGAGATCACTTGCACTCCCAGGAAGGATTTCATGGACTCATACAGCAAGGAAACAGACTCCTCAGTCCAACCAAGATGCCTCATTCAAGCTAGTCCCATTTGCCAGTCTTTGGCCCATAAGCTTCTGAAGCTCCATGTACTTGTCCAAGTGTCTCTGATAAGTGGTTATTGTAGTTGCTCCATCCACTTCACCTGGCAAGTCATTCCACATGCCGTACATACCAGGCTTAAAATTGGCATTACCTTTTCCCAAGTTCTATTCTCCACAGTTGATTTGCAAATGTGTGCATTCCACACCCCGTTGGAAGATCCTTAGGGAAAACACACGTGTCATTTTAGTATGTATTTCATCATCAACTTCCCTTCAATAAGAGATATCAATCCAACTCCTTTTCAAGCTTCCAAATATTTCTGCATAACCTTCCTGATCACGATTCCTTATTCCCATCCTTTGAGCACTTGGTTCCGACCTGTGCTCTTCTTCTTGACATGTCACTGGAAAATCTTGCTCATTAACCAATAAGAATGCAGTAGAGAGCTGGTTGCATCACCACTTGTTAAGGAAGCTCAAATGCACAGGATTGAAAGAAGCTACAGAGGGTTTTAAACTCAACCAGCTCCATCATGGGCATTAGCCCCCTCATCAACAAGAGCATTATCAAAAGACAGTGTCTCAGGAAGGGAATATCCGTCATTAAAGACCCTCACCATTTAGGACATGCCCTCTTCTCATTACTACCATCAGGGAGGCGGCACGGGAGCCTGAAGACCCACGCTCAATGTTTTAGGAACAGCTTTTTCCTCTCTGCCATCAGATTTCTGAATGGTCCATGAACCAACGAGCACGACTTTGCTATCCCTCCTTTGTTTCTTTATTTATTGTAACTTAAAGTAATTTTTGTATCTTACACTCTACTACAGCACAAAACAACAAATTTCACAACACACACTCAGTGGCCGCTGTCTAAGGAATAACTGTACACAGGTTTATTAATACAAATATCTAATTAGCCAATCACGTGGTAGCAACTCAATGTATAAAAGCATGCAGACATGATCAAGAGGTTCAGTTGTTGTTCAGACTGAACATCAGAATGGGGAAACATGTGATCTAAGTGACTTTGACTGGGGAATGATTGCTGGTGCCAGATGGTTTGAGTATCTCAGAAACTGCTGATCTCCTGGGATTTTCATGGACAGTCTCTAGAGTTCTCGGAGAATGATGTGAAAAACAAAAAAAAAGTCCAGTGAGTGGCAGTTCCCTGGGCAACAAGAGGGGTCAGAAGAGAATGGCCAGACTGGTTCAAGACCGGAAGGTGACAGTGATTCAAATAACCATGTATTACAACAGTGGTGTGCGGAAAAGTATCTCTGAACACACAGCAGTTCTTTTGAACCTTGAAGTTTATAGGTTACCACAGCAGAAGATCACACTGGGTTCCACTCCTGTACCCAATTAAAGTGGTCCCTGAGGTATGTCATTGGTAATAAATCAGATTATGATTCTCATCTCCTTTTCCAACAAAACTTTTTCTCTAGGACTCTTTCCTCGGTCTATCCTTCTCTGATAAATCTAACTGTGGTCACTTGAGTGTCTAGGTGCATTTGAAAACATTCAGCAATCATGTGTTTAAGGTCTGACAGCTGAATGGTCTTCTGCAAACAGCAGATCACCCTATGAGTTCATCTGGGCTTTCCACCACAGTGGGAGCAGTGAAAAGTATCCACAAGACAAAGGACAAGATTCAAGATTGAAGACTCAAATTTACTTATCTTGTGCACATCGAAGCATATAGTGAAATATGTCATTTGTGTTAACAACCAATGCACCCAAAGGTGTGCCTGGGGCAGATTGAAAAGGAAGGGTGGTGGGACTAGAGGCAAGGGTTGGACTTGTTTTGCTTGCTGCTCCACGATGTTTACACAGCTGTGCTCTGAACTGAGGCTACATCCACACTAGACCAGATAATTTTGAAAACGCCTGTTTCACATAAAAACGATAGGCATCCACACTATATGTTTTAAAAAATATCTCTATTCACATTGAAACAGAGATTTCGAAGAATCTCTTCCTCCTGAGCATGCGCGGGACACATCTACTGAAAACAAGTGACATGTTTGGTGTCGAATCTCGCCATGAAAGTGCACGTTTGTGTAGTTACAGACTAGAGAAACTTAAAACGACAGACAGCTGTTGGCCCTCTCACAGGAGAACTTAAAACTAAAAAAAAACAAATACTGGAGCGTACAGCGGCAACCGACAGGGAGTTCACAGACAGATTGACCCAGCAGATGACAAACATTGAAAAACTAACTCTGTTGCATTAATAAAGCACCTTGTTAAATGTATAAAACATGTCTGCATCAGTGTTATCTTGTATTTCCATACAATGTTACATTAGGCTGTTACACATCTATTGTCAGAGAAGTACTTGCATAAATAGGTAAACCACCTTCATACGAGCAAGGACAGAAAACGGCAAAGTGAGTACAGTATACTTATTTATTCAGTAAGTTATGGGTCATAGTATTTGGTGAGTACATTTCTAACTCTTCTGGCATCAGTTTCGTTGCCGTCTGTTCTGAAATTGTTAGGTTACATTTGAGAAAACAATGAAATAGTGCGCTGCCATCTGACAGCGGTTTCAAAAGTCTCCAGTTACCCCGTCCACACTGATCTGCCCGAGCAGCGTTTTCAAAAATACCCACCCTGGAAAGCGTTTCTGAAAAGCTCCAGTTTCAGGGGATGAAAATGCCATTTTAGTGTGGGCAGATGGTAAAAACAAAGAGAAAAAGCTTTGGTTACAGATTTATCTAGCGTAGTGTGGATGTAGCCTGAGGCTGTGGCCTGCTCTGCCCATAGTGATTCCTGGCTTTGTGAGGTCTCATTTTCATTCTGAATGTTATTTGCTTATTTTTATTGTTTACACGATTTGTTTTTTTTCTACACATTGGGTGTATGACGATTTTTTTTATGGGTTCTTTTGGGTTCCTTTGTTTTGTGGCTGCCTGTAAGGAGACAAATCTCAAGGTTGTATGATGTATATATACCTTGATAATAAATGTACTTTGAACTTTGAACCTTGAAGTGTTGCCGTACATTCCACCGGCAACATAGTATGTCCACAATGCTCAGCAGAATACAGAAAGCAACAAAGCAACAACAGCAAAACAAAACCTGTTCCTCCCTCCCACCCACCCACACAGTCCTCTAGCCCCAAGAGAGGCTACCTTCTTCAGCCTCCAACCTCTAGTGGACTTGGATTCGGACTCAGATAGAAACCCGGGCATACATACACTGGTGGATTTATAGAGATTCATAGACCTGGGGCTCCAGCCAACTAGCTTCGACTTCCAGATTTTCAATTTGACCTTTGGGTGGGCCTTGATCCTCGGCAATAATCACAGGAATCACCAAACACCAGGCATTAAACTCTGGACATTGATCACGGGACCCCAGACCCTAGACCTCGAACTCCAGTCTCATTGAACGTTGTTCCTCCTGTTCACACGGAATTCCAACTCCAGAAACCGCCGACAACTCGCTGACCTTGTGGGGGCCACAAGCTTTTGCCCATACTGTACTAATCTTTTGGCCTGACATCTGGTCAGATCTCACAGCCTGGTCCATGGATATCCTACATCCATGTCACTGCCCTTCAAACACAGAGTGGAGACTTAAAGCTCCGGTCTGTCCTCTAATTCCTCTACCCCCT